>NC_089144.1:39341676-40735010 GCF_009819655.1 Sylvia atricapilla | reverse complement strand
CACTGGATGCAAGACTGTATATAAAGCAAAGAATTCACTCACTCAAAAAACAAGTGCCAAAATGAAGTGGATGATAGGTAAGAATAGAGGACTGTCCAATAAAAGCGGTTTATATGGGTTTTAGTAAAAAGTTAAATTACCTCAGAAAAATAATAGCCTGATAAAAGAACTCTCAAATTCTCAGCTAGATGAGACAGGTTTTTCCACAGAGATCAGTAGGCGCCAAATTGCAACACTGCTGTTTAGATTCATATACTTTGTGTGTTCATTGCCAGAAGCCCAAGGTAGGTAGAAGCATAGAGCTGGAGAGATACCACTAAGATGAGCATACTCTTTTCCCCATCGAACATCACTGAAAAAGGAGGTGGGGATGATGGCCCAAAAATCTTATGAGCAGTGAAATTTGCAGGAAAAACATGTAGCTATGCAGAAAAAAAGTGCACTCATCAGACTGACAACAAAAGAAATACAGTTTTATAGAAGGAAATTCCCTTCGTAAATAATTAGCAAAAACTGTCTTCTCACAGATGCTCTAATTAGTACCTGGGGAAACATCTTCCCAAGGAAATTATCTATCTAAGCCCACAAAAAGTAAACCAAATGTCTGGTATTGGAAAATGACAAAAATATAGGTACTGACTAATCCAACTTTAAACAAACAAACAAGCAATGCTGTGAGGTAGGAACATCTTTAAAGCCCTGCATTGTGGGTTCCTGCGAAGAAGGGAAACCCTGTATCTGGCTGTAATCTATCTCACTGCATATGGAATCATTAGATCAAATTATCACAGGATTTGCTATCTTGTCCTGGCAAGATTTATTCTCTGCTGGTGGTGAGCCTTTGGAATTTTCCAGAAGTTTCAGCCAAGATCAGCAGGCAGTTAAAGTTTTCAAAAATTCAAAATTTTTTTCTCACTGTTTTAACCCTGTGTCAGGTATGGAACAGGAGTAACTTATAGAACTAGTGTTGTCAGAGGAATTTGCAGTTAAAACTATATTCCTGAAAATTCAGAAGAAAACATAAAGATAATATTAAAAAAAACCAAAATTGAACTGGGCTCCAGTTGAAATGGGTGTATATGAAAACAACTGAAAACATTAGTGTTCTAACAAAAAAAGTGTGCAGCCAAGTGTGAGAGGGTAAAAGCCTACTGCTAGCTTTGGTACATCTTCTTGCCTCACTTTGGAGGCAAATCCCCATCCACCCAAAATATAAAATCCTAGATGCTTCTGTATAAAAGGCAATCTTTAAACATAACTCCTGCCTTTTACAGCATGTTCTTGGTGACATATTTCGCAGAGTATTTACCTTGAGCTAAGTGCATTCTAACAGTACATCCATCTTAGATACATACTGTCATTTTAAGTCTTCTATGTTGCCAGCCTTCAGCACAACCTGATGGATTTTGACTCTGAGAAGGGGTAGGATTTATCCCTACCTGAGCTAGCAAAATATACCCCAAAACTCACTAATCCATTTTTGTTTATTTCTCCAACCCTGTGGTTAAAAATTGTTTTGTCATAAAACTATTTTTAAAGCACATCTCTTCATTGTTAGCAATTAAATTAGCAGCAGTTTAAACCATCTGCTGGGTAACTGGAATAAAGTTTATTTTTCTTATGTCTTTCATTTCTGGCTGCTGATGCACCCCATGCTGTGGGTTTCTCTGACAAATTTACTCTAAGAAAGAATTGTATTTTTATGTAGCAATTTTGCCCATCAGTGGCTTAACTATTTCTCTTGTGTGCTTGAAACATGACACATTATTTATAGACAGAACATAGAGAATATATAAACAAATAGTATACGTTTCTAACAACCTGTAAGGTCAAATTATACAGGCTGGTTGTGACCTCTAGAAGTTGTCTTGTTCTACCTCTTGCTCAAGAAAAGGGTAATGCTTTTCAGGTGCTCAAGATTTGGACCAGCCAGAAATGTAATTATATGTGTGTTTCTTCCAGTTTTGGAGAACAGATTAGGTCTTGAAAAAGAGCCCACTGAGTTGGAGAAGCCTTTGTCAGCAGACCATGATGGATTCAGGGAAAAAAAATTATTCAGAAGACATTATATGTGAAGTGTTTGGATAGTTGTGATAAGTTCAGACTATTAATGCCTTGAACAGTTAAAAGGCGTCACTTTCTGTTTTGTATAAAAGCTTAAAATTCAAATGTTAAGAAATTACTAAAGTTTGGAAAAAGTGGGGTGGGATATCAAGTTATGAAATATTAAAGGATGAATGCCCAGAATGTCACATGCAAAAGCACTTAAAAAGTAACACTCCTGTCTCATTGCTGAATGTGATTGACTGTGGGCCACAAAGATCTGACATCCAAGCATTCATATACAGCACCTGTGACCTTCTCCGTTAATGACTTTTCTGAGTTAAAAGAAAATCTCATTAAAGGAGCACTTTTCTCAAGAATAATCTCTGAAAACTGCTGTCTCCTTGAAATACTGAATGGTGGTAGGTCAAGGGGGGAGGATGAAGCGTTAGCAGTGAGGAGACACTGAGCAACCACTCTGGGGATTGCCACCAGGAAAATGTTCATTCAGGCAGAGATAGAGGTGTGAGGAGATAGGGAGTGTATAGTTTCTTACACACTGCTCATGCTATTTAGGCTTGAAAGCTATTTTCTAAGCTATTTTTCAGTCACAGAACAGTTTTAGCATGAAATGCCATAGAAGGAATCTTCCAGTTAATGTCTAGTATTACAGTTTACATTTCTTTCCTAGCTGCTGAAAGGTTTTGAAGTGTTAAATGTTATTAAAAGTTCTACCTCTGTATCTGTCAAGAGCCTCTTAACATTAAATATTAAAAGATGTTGCTTTTTCAAGTCATTGGCTATTCTTGCTAAATATTTTATCAAAATATTTTTTCACTATTAGTGAATGCTACATTCTTACCAAAAAGGCTCAAATTCTTACTAAAAGATTAGAAGTTAACTGTATTTCTTTATATGACCTTTACTGCTTAGCACATTAAAGATTTACAAAACCTTTGGATTTTATTCACTGTGAAGTGCAATACATCCCAAACTACATTGTAGGATAAAACATTTTTCTTTAGCAGTTGCGATTTCATATATTTTGTAGTATTCTATTCACAGAATCTTAAGGAAAGTTGAGATTTGTTTATCCTATTCTGTTACGTAAGTGTTTTACGACAGAAGATAGTCACTGTAATTGCTTACATTTGGACTAATTACTGTGGTGACAGTAAATGCAGACCTATTGCAGACAATTTGTATATTTTTATGAGTAGCCAAAGAAAATAAATTATAGACATTCATAACAAAAGATACTTATTAAAGTAATATTTATTTTTGTGTAGCATTTAAAATAGTCACGACTCTACTACTTGGAATTGGATTTAATAAATTGCCTTACAGTATTTTGAAACTTGCAAATAAAGCTGCTTATTTATTAATAGTCGCTTAGCTATGTGATGTTTTACTCAATATGAGAGCATCTGAGAAAATCTTTCTATTATTTTCTCTTTTCATCTTTTTGTTCTATAATTTTCTATCAAGGATTTTCCATAATTCATCCAAAAATGTGCCCTTGTTCTGCTTTTCTTCTGTTCACGCTCTGTAAATTACATGAAGTTACAGTAGATTATAGTATTCCCCAAACATCCCATAGTCCCAATGGAGATGACACAAGAGCAGTAAAGTACAGATCACAGAGAAAGTGGAAAGTTTGCAATTTTTGTGAAAGTTAATTGCCTGTGTTGTAAGAGCAGAGCAGTATGTGAGGCAGTCATGGGAAGGCTATTAATTAACTGAGTTGAGAAAGCACCAGAGAAAGAACTAGAAATTTTTAAAAAGTGGACAGATAAGTCAGTAATTGGGCCCCCTAACATAAAGATGAGTAAAGACTGATGTGAACAAATTGGAAAGAAAACATTAAAACAATAGATAAAGTAATAAACATAGTATATAGACAGAAAAGCTGATTTTCTGCTTTAATTATTCTTATTTCACTTTGAAAATACATTCATGATGTCCTAAGAAATCATTGATTTGTTTATGGATCTATGGAAAAACAGATTTAACTCTGAAAGACTGACTAGAAGAAAAAGGGTTTGTTAATCAGCTAGCGTATTATTAAGAAGAAACAAATGCACATCTTTAAGTTAAGATGTACTAAGTAAATATAGCTCCTATGTAAGAGAAAATTCAAAATTACTCTCTAGAAAAAATCCAAAACAATTACATACCCATTGATCTCCAGCAGTACAACTTCCTTAGCTGGACTAGAATTACTATTGCTTCTTCTTTTTTTTTTTTTTTCTTAATCTGCCAAGTATTCTAAAAGCTCTACAGTGATCATGAGGAGACTGAAACCTTCACACAATGTCAGGCCAGGCAGCTCTTTGCATTTTTCCAGCTTCCTGCAGACTTAGCTTTTGATTATTGGGTTGTTTTAACTTGTAAATTCTTTCTTACTCTGCTCTGTGGGTTCCTGTTCCTGGAATAACTGGCTTGCCCTCTATCTCCCTCTTTCCATGCTATAGCATTTGTATTTGATTCAGGGCAGTTCTAAGATTACCTGTTGTAAAATTAAGACTTCAATTCCCTGTAGAAGATCTAGAATGTGCCCTGTGGTCTAATAGATCTTTAAAAAAAAAAGAAAAAAAATGAAGGTGGCAGAGGGCAGTCATTTGTGCTATCATGAAGTATCTGATATATAACCTAAAAGAAGTAAAAAAAATTGCCTTATCATCTGAACATACTTAGTGCATGATGCAATCAAAGCAATAGAGAATGCATGCAAGTTTAACTTTAAATTTCATGCATGGAACTTTGTTCTTTTGTTACCGTTCTTCTCCTAAGAACAAAAATATACTTCTAAATACATTAATTGGTAAAAAAATATGGGGATTAGAAAAAGAAAGGCAAGAGCTAAAGAAGACTACAAAGAGGCAATAATCTTTGTCTGAAATTGTATTGGTGGTAATCTTCCAAAAAAGTAAATATGATAAAATGTATTTAATATATTACTCTATATAAAATGGATTTAATATATTGTCAATGCTATAGCAGACTATATGAAATTTTAAAAAAATCCATCGCATTTTGAGCAAACCCTCAGGATGGTTACACACCTCCATAGTCACTATTTTCCTCAGAAATGTAAAGGGTAGTTCTAATGTAAGCAGCTAAACCTAAGTAAACAAAAGTAAGTGTAATTAATATTTCCTGTCAGCACAGGTGTTTGCAAGACAAACTGTGCTTTTTACATGAAAGGGATCATGCCAAATATCCCCTGAATATTTCTGCTCACAATTCCTTTAGGTTTGTCAGAATATCCTACTGACGTCTTCTGAAATGCCAAGTGTTAGCATTCCTGATAGGATTGTCCTGTAAGCACTTAAGTAATTTGATTTAGATTTTCTTGTAATGATGACTGACCACAGGATTTTCTCTACTTTCAAAGTACTTTTCCTTTGTAACTTAATCATGCCCTGATGAAAATAGAAATTCAGTGAGATATGGAGACATTCAAATTTATAAAGCTTTAGGAAAAAGCCTCTACTTATTCTTAGACAGCTGAAGAACAGAAAAAAAACAGACTAAGTAAGCCAGTCTCTCTAATTTACATGCCAGTTCTGAATACACATAGTCATGAATGCCTTTTTGTCATTTCAGCACAGTTCAGTCTGTAAAGGATGACACTACAGGATGTGGTAAACCTCAGGATACAAACTGTAGGCACAAACATTAGGAAACCTTTCCTTGGCTATTAACAGCTGTTAGGCAATGGCGCCACTGGGTTGATAGGCACACATTAGAAAATTCAACAGCTCTGATTTCTGCTCTTTCTTGTCACAGTAAACACTGAAAATTATTTAATCCATTTCTCATTTAGCAGACAGAAAAACCTACCTAATGTAAACAAGCAAGCATACCCCCATTTTTAACAACATTTTTAACAACAAAGCTGCAGCACTAGCTTTGGGACTTTCTGTCATTTTACAAGACTGTTCTACCCGAGAAAATAAAAGCACCCTAAATAACTAACAATAATCCCACACTCCATTTCCTACATATTGTTAAGTAAGTTTACAAAGGTCATTTCAATGTTTTGAAAACCTTAAATGACAGTAAATATTACTTGGGGATTTGTTTCATAACTCAGCAGGCTGTACAATAACAATATAATAAACAAGAAAGCTTTTAACTACACAGATTTCAAAATTATATTAAAATAGGTTCTGTTTTAGATACGATACTTTTTCAGAAACATAAAATCTCATAGTATCTTTTGAATTTTTTCAAATCATCTAATGAATGATCTGTTGACATTTCCACACTTCAGTGAATCTCTGTGGTCAAGGGTGTTCAGTTTACTTGTAAACAATGACCCTAGGATTCGACGTGATGCAGCGCTTTTACTGAGTAAAGAATAACAAGTTGTGAGTACAGTTTCAAGTCAGAGTTTAAAGATTGCTGTTTCTTTTTGTTCACATTAAAATAGTCAGACTTGTACAGGTTTTCACTGTAGCTGAGGGCATGGAGCCTGAAGCCATGTTAATGTGTCTAGTCTGTTATTCTGTACATCACTACCAGTGACAGAGTAAGGGATTCTCACTTCCAAGAGGTAGCAGGAGTGGAATACTGTCAGGAAGAAAAAGGTGGTGTAGGGAGAGTCCTCTGCCATTTTGTTCTTTGTCTCAAGGATCAGGTGGCACTGGGTAGGTCCATTGGGGAGTATTGTTTGGAAGTAAATTACCTTTTTTTTGCACTTTTATTGTTAATATTGTTGCCATTACTGATTGTTTTCTTATCTAAATGCTGTTTTCAGTAAATGGTTTGTATCTCAGCTTGGGATCTCTGCCTTTTTTATCTCTCACTGATGGGGCTGGGAGAAAAGAGGAACTCATGGTTTTCCTTTTAATCGGAGCACTCAATTAGAGAATGCCATTCTTAAATCATGGCCTGTATACATACTATTGTGTTGGTGTAGTACAGATGTGAGGTTGAAGATGGATTTTGGTTGACTAATAGCAGTGTTGTTTACATATTTGGAGAGTTTACATTTAAATTAGAGATCTTAGGTAACTTGGTTTTTTGAATTTTTTTCAGGGCCGGGCCCAGCCAGCTTTCTGGGGGGCTACAGTCTGTGTGAGAGTTGTTCAGGCTGGCAGTGATACTTTTTTCTCCCTCCCCCCCAGCTGCTTATGGGAAGGGAGAATTTTGAAAATTTTTTGGGGGAGTTCTAGGGAGCTGATTTAGGTTTGAGTCACTTTGGATCTGACCAAGGTTGTGAGAGAGTCATCTATCAGCGTTTCTGAGCATGGTTCTCACCCCATCCCCATCACCTGAAGTTCCAGGAGTCAGCTGGAGAGAAAAAAGACTCTGGTCAAAAATATCAACCCTTTCCCTCCTCCATAGAATCAGAGTGATTTAAAACGTAGAGACAGCATGAAATAAAGTCAGCGAAAGAATTGATAAAGACTATTGGAAGAAGAGATGGAGGAAGAGGACATTTTTAGCTAGACTTCTCATAGAGAAATGGACTATTTCTTGTAATATCATAATGCTAGCCAAAGGACTGTGTGTACTGATATAACTGAGATTTAATTCAGAATTTTGAATAGAGTAAGCCCCCTGGCTTCTGGAGTCATAGGAAGTCTCAGCTTTTAAGACAAAGATGATTCTAGAGAGAAAGTTATTTTGATTCCCTGGCTCCTGAGCAAGAAAGAAGTCTCTATTTCTTTTGAGATAGGAATCATTTTTAAAGATAGAAGAAGAAAATCCTTGTTTTATACCATAAAAAACATTCTTAAAAGAGTACCTCAAATGTGCAAAAACCTATAAGCAGCTTGAAAAACTTTGAAATGAGTACGACTGCATAGAATCTGTAAAATTCTGTGCAGCTGAAGATTTGTGACATTGAGAGCCACCAGACCTTTTCTTGTAGCATGTATCTCCACAAAACTCTAGAAAGACTCCTCTCCCAAAGTGATGCAAGATTATGTTTAAATAGTTGCAACTGACTGAAAATCATAGTTTTCTCTCTATGCTGAGTGAGAAAGTGAACAGTTTGTAGTAGGAGGGAAGGTGTTTGAAAGTTTCATTTTCTTTTCTTTCCTTTTTCCTTAGTGTATGTTAATAAGATCTATCTGTTTTACTTCTAAGTTTACTTTTTCTCCCCAAATCCTATCTCCCTGTTAGCAAACAAAAATTTGGCAAATATGAAACCACCACATAAATAGTGCGGTAACTCGAATAAATGGACCAAAACTACTACAACTATTATGACCTTAAACAATTAATTTTTTTCATGGTAGCTACATTAGTATAAGCCTTTTCTCTCTTACAGTGTATTCTTCTTCTGTTTTCCTCCTTTTCCTCCTTTCTTTTTAATTGTTGCTTTTCTCCCATGTAATACCTTTTCTTTCTCCTCATCCAAAACATCATTGCAAGTTTCTTACAAATTGGGAATTGCAGTAAGGTAATTATTTTCTCCTTTGCCTGCTCACTGCAAGATGAAGTGGTTTTAGTAGTTGAGAGTGTACAAAAAGTGAGTGGGAGTCAGATTGCCTCTTATTCTGCTTTTTCTTTTTTCCTGGTGCTATAACCCCATCTGGCAAACAGAGACAGCTCCACTTGTGTAACTTCTGAAGAGGCTGAAAGCCTCAATAAAATACAAAACTAGCACTGGATGACTGTTGCAAGATCAAGAATATTCTGAAGAAAAATATGGCATCATTGAAGACACTTATGGGACAAGGAAACTTAATTAATTTGCATTTTGAAAACCAAAAGGATTCAGATGAACAGGAATTAGAGTAGGCTGGGCAAGAACCAGATTCTCCATTCCATAAAATTTTCCATGTTTTTCATGTCTTTTCTTGTTTCAAATCAAACTAAAAACATTTTTAAAAGTCTTCCACAGCAAGTAAAAATCAAAAAATGTCCAGTTCATAAAATCAACACATTTTGGTTTATTGAAACTTTTAATTAATTTTTATGGTTTTAAATTAATTTTAGACCTACATCTAAAGCCTTCAGTTTTTAAAATATATTTAACTGCAAAAAAATCCAAAACATACCCTGTTTATAAAATTATGAAAATCACATTATTTGTGCAAGAAAATTTTGAAATATATCTGATTATGTCTGCCCTCATATATTATAACAGCTACTTCTGTCAGTAGAACTGAAAAGCATTTCAGCTGATCATTTTGTAATTCAATAAACAAAGATTTATTTTTCCTACCTGGACTGAGTCACTCAAGAAAACATTTTGCATATAGTAGTTGGAACATATCCTTTAATAAAGAAGTGCTGCAGCTTTCCTTAGGTGGATGTAAGTGGAACTGACTGACATGTGATAGACTAGTAGTTAGTAGGGCAAAAAGGCAGCTTTCCTTAAATACCCTCACCATTATACAAACTTCTTTTCCCTTCCTCATCTCACTTGCAACAGTATCTGATTTCATTAACATAGGAATAATCATGTGTCAAACCATATGTTCCATTTTTCAAATGAAAAAATGGCCAAGATTAATAAGAAAAAAAAAAGAAATTTGTAGTTAACTACATAAATTTAGAAGTTAAATGTCAGGATGAGTAATAAAATTTTAGTTTCTGGATTTTTCGGTTTTTGTTTTTTGTTTTTTTAACTTGCTTTTAACTGTGTTGCAAACTGTGACATCAAAATGCTTGCATCCTAGTGGAGTGTATGCTTATGACAAAAGCTGAAATAAAGATAAAAGAATGACAATGAAAAAACAAATCTGATCAATCTGTCAACCAACCTATTAGTCCCATCTACTGTGAGACCTCAGATGTGCCTCTCAGTTCCTGAAACTGAAAAGTTTCTATCTGTGACCTAATTGCATTAAAAGTTAAGACTGAGGTGCATGGGCCTTGGTCTCTTTATCATATCTGAGTTTCCATGGGAGTAAAATCAAGCAGTGCACACCAGAAATCAGACATGCCCTGTACAACAAGTTCTCTGATCTGAGTAATCTGAAGCACAGGATGGGCAAGAATGACTGACGAAACTTGTCACATATTGATTCCTTTGGCTTTAATATGATCTGTATAATCTGCCAACATTCAACTTTGGAAAAAAAGGGAACATTCTGACTTCTTCACATAATAATTTCTGCATTGTGCCTGTTAGGCATAGTTTGTCGTAATCCTCTTGCTATATGAGGATTATTACCAAATAGCTTTCATTTTTCTCTTTCAGAGTAAAATGACATTTGTTGATCACTGGAGAGCTGCTTAGCTGCAAAGATGCTGCAAATATATTGCCCCATCTACCCCATGTCCCCATGTCCCCATGTGCCCTGTTCCAAAAGCATCTAACCCACTTCATCCTAATCTTGTATAATGACTTCAGAAACACTTTGACAGAGGTAAGGATTAGAAGTCTTTATGCACAATATTCTAAGTGAAAGACATGCCCAAACAAGAGGGTTTGACAGAAAGGAATTCAGAAATTTTGTAAGTAAAGAGCTACCTTTTTTAGGACAAAACAAGTAACAAGTTTTGACATATAGTTTGCTTTCTCATGGATTTTTTCTGGCAACAGAAACAAAAAAACCCTTAGAACTGAGTTCTTCAAATCCAAGCTGGAATTTGGAAAAACAGAAGAACATAGAAGATTTCTTTATATCCTCCATTATTTTTTAGTTTTTATATTTGGAAATACTGAACATCTGCTCTGCTGACATTTTGTTTCATAGACTGAGTTTCATTTAAGTATCATCTATAAAACTGATACGTTAAATCTGGTTAACTCTTGGCTACCCAAATGACTCTGTGAATACTCACACTTCTAAAATGTGCTCATAAATTGAGGTACTGCATGCCAAATTTCAGCCCACAGGAAACCCTCTGTTGAACCTTAACAGCAGATTGCAGTGATGCAGTTAGGCCTGGAACATTACTGTGAATGTTGACACCATACTCCACTTAGAGGTTGTTTCAGCCTAAAGTCTTTCATGCATGATGGTGCAAGTTTCTGCATGCAGAAGTCCCAGGAAATCTTATTGGAAGAGATTGCAGGACTGAAATTATGGCATGTGATGGGAAGGTTCCTCAGGGATGAAGAAAATGTGGTTGTTATATTTTACTGAAATACAATTAACATATTGTGTTGCACTACCCCATGTAGAAGAAAACCTTCAGTATTGAATTATTTGTTATTTTGGGGTGGAGGGAGGAGGAGGGAGACAGTTGGGCAGGGGATTAGGCAAAGACAAATGTACAGTTGCCAACACATATGGAATCACAACATTGTTGGAAAAACGAGACATCATGCAAACTGCAGTATGAGTTTGATTTAGAATTTTTATAAGGTACTGTGTTGGTTTTGCACTGGTTTTTGGTACGGGGGGGCATAGAGGTGGCTTCTGTGAGAAGCTGCTAGAAGGTTGCACTACGTCCGGCAGAGCCAATCCCTGATGGCTCTGAGGATGGACACGCTGCTGGCCAAAGCTGGCCAATTAGGGAGTTTGGTAACACCAGTATGATAACATATTTAAGAAGAAAATCAAAACAAAGTGCACAGTTGTTTTTCTTCTAGTCAGCGAAGATAAGGAGGTGAGAACATGTGAGGGAAAACAACATGGAGACACCAAAGCAAATGCAGAAGAAGAGCAGGATATGCTCCAGGCTCTGGAGCCAGGATTCCTCTGCAGGCCATGGTGAGACCGTGGTGAAGCAGCTGAGCCCCTGCAGCCATGCGGATCCAACAGGGGATGCAGAGATCCACCCACAGCCCGTGGGGATCCATGGGGGATGCAGAGATCCACTCACAGACCATGAGGGAGGTGCCCAAGCCAGAGCAGGTGGATGCCTGGAGGAGGCTGTGATCATTGGGAGACCCAGTGGAGAAAGAGGGGTCCTTGCTTCCAGACTAGAGCAGCCTCTCCTTGGAGGACTGCACCATGTGGAAAGACAGACCCACATCGCAGCAGTTTTGGGAGGACTGTGTGCCTGTGGTAGGGACTCATATTGCAGCAGTTCTGGCAGGACTGCTGCTCATGAGAATTGACCCATGTTGGAGAAGTTCATGGAGAACTGTCTCCTGTGGGAAGCGACCCCACAGTGGAGCAGGGGAAAGGTTCCTCTCCCTGAGCAGCGAAAGAAAATCTTCAGGTGACAACCTGACCAAAACTCCTACATTTTGTCTACTCATGCTGTCAGTGGGAAGGAGGAAGGGACTGGGGACTCAAGGACTTATTTTACATCTTATTATCCTCCCCTTATTCTGTTAGTAATGAATTCATTTTGTACCTTTAAATTGAGCCTGTTTTGCTCTTGCAGTGTTTTCTCCTGGTCCTTATCTCAGCTCATGAACCCTTCATTAATTTTTTTTCTCTCCTCTGTCTAGCTGTGGCAGGGTAAATTGAGTGAGTGACCTTCATGGATGCCTGGCATTTGGCCAAGGTCAACCCACAACAGGTACCCCACAAGCTGAAAAGTAAGAAACACAAAAATTAAATCCTTGTCCTGTTTTTTAAAATTTCTCCCTTAACTTGTTTTATATCACAAATACTTTTTTACTTTTAGCAGACTCGCAATAATATTCTTAATTCTGTTCATTCAAATTCTTGTTAAATGTTCTGGGAGTTATTTAATGTTTGTTTTTATTAAACCAATAACTCTTCAGCTGTTTTCAAATAGTGATGCCTTCAGTCATATCTATTCTAGTCATACTTTTAAGCCTTTGAATTTCATACATGAAAATTTTTGAAGATGTATGAATTTCATACATCAAGAGGGGTTTGACCCCAGGTTGGGAGTTTTTTGAAGTAAATCAGCTGGTGTAATTAAAGAAGAGTTAAGCTATTAGGGGTTGGATTAAATACTCAATTACCTACTTGAGTTTTTGCTTCCAAAGCAAAATAGATCACTTGCAGATTTGCCATGACATTTTCTTATAAAAAAAGGAAAAACAAAGTTTTTACAAATGTTCATGCCTATTTCAAAGCATTCCCTTAAACTCTTTCTAGTGCAATATTTACTAAACAAAACTTAAAACTATCTTAGTAATTATTAGGGCATCTGTTGTGCCATGATCCTACATGTCACACTGACTTTCTCTGGAAGACCCTGTTCCACTTTTGGATTGCCTGTGTGCAGCTAGGTTGAAGAATGTTTAGGAGATCTTTGAGTCTCTGGAGACTGGATTACTGTTGTTAAAACTTCTGCTTCCACTAGCGAAACACGTCTGATAGCCCAAGAATTTGGAGTTAGACTGAAAGTAGATACAACCTAGGAATAGAATTTTTAATAAATAGACATTTATATGATTGACTACAGGTTTTTGATAATGCAAACAGGTTTCTAAGCCACAAAAGCCAAGACTTCTGGCCCACACTTCTTGCATGGAAAAAACCTTTTTTTTCACCTATCGAACCCATCAAGTTATCTGTTTTGAACTTTATATCAGTGTGGTCTAAAGTCTTCTCACAAGTATTAAGGTTCTCAATGGCCTAGGGAAGCTGAAGGAAACACTGTACCCCCCTGCACTTTAAAGACCTCTTTAGTAGGTGGGTAAATGGTACCTACTCTGGTGGGTTCCAGCCTAAATTGCTAACCTGCTCCCAAGGGAACAGGAATAAAAACGGTACTTCTTACAAATTAAGTTTAAAAAAACAGTCCAATTTTGTTGAAAGCAAGGTTTAACTGCCAAAAAAATCTATAGTGTGAGGCTTTGGAGCTTCACATCGTAGCTCAACTTGTTGGCAGTCATAGTCAGTCTGGGTCCAGGTTAGGTAATGGCATCTCAGTTAACATTTTCCTGGAACACTCTCAGTGCTCCAAGCATTTCCTGAAATAAGCTTCAAGGTCTCACTGGTAATGGATATCTAGCTTAATAAAGTCCAGGGTACTATCAGAAAACATCTTGAATTGGTGTTTAGTATCCCCATTGCCAAGCTCCTGGCTTTTCTTGAGTCTTCCAGACATGACATCAAGACAAACACCCTCTAAACAAGCAGGGGAAGAGTTACCCTTTTTCTGGACTGGCCCCACTTCCAAATTTGTTCAATGTCTCCTTGTTTTCTGACTTGAAGAATGACAAAAGGGAGGAAGACTACTGCAAGAAAGGCCTGGTCACCAAAGTTTCACTGCCTCTTGCTTTCATATAGACTCCATATTTGAGAAGTAAGGGGAAGCTCTTATTTGGGTATCTGCCTCTATGGATCTGGGTTAGAGATGGATGAAGCAGTAAGCTCCTGGGCCAACTCTTCTGTTACTTAAAGCACTGAGTTAAATGCACTGCAGCACTGCAAGAGGAGGGACCTCCATCCTCATTTTCCAGATGAGCTGGTAAGGACCAAACTATTACTTAGAAAAGTACTTCACCACTTGTAATGGACAACTTCCAGAAGTTCTATGATCTATCTGAAGATGCTGTTCCAAAACCCTGGGTTTACAGTTCACCATTCTCTCCATCTTCTCCAAATAATTTAAGTCTGTGCTGCTTATAGGAGAGCCCTTTTTGAGTTTTGTGGATAATCAATGCTTGTGCTGAGATACGTTTTTCTTCTTGCACATGATAGAGGATGTTTATATATACAGCATGAACTTCTATGAATTAACTCTCTCCAGTGGACTGATTGCTTTGAGGAAGTGATATGGGAGATGTTACATTTCTGTCTTTTTATCACGGCCAACTTTTTACCTGTTTGTCCTCATTTTATGATATTCTGCACTGCTGCCTTCAACACAGAGCAGGGAAATGGCCTGCACTCCTTGTTTTGCATCTACTGACCTTCCTCAGCTGTGCATTTTCAGAGTGTCCTGAATTTATTTCTATGTTATCCTCAGTGTTATACTACAAAACAGCACTTGAGCTCCTCATATAACTCAACCCACATACTATGCTATGTTAGCATAACTTTTAAATAATTTACAAAAGTTGTAAGCTGAATCACACTACTAAGTAGAATTTTCTAGTTACACATCTCAATAATTATTATTTTTCTTGTTTTCCCAATCTTAATTTTTACCCTTAGGATATGGAATATTTTACCAGCCAGAATATGGAATCCTTTGTCTAGTTTAGTGTTTATAGGATAAGCACCCAAACTAATATTAATACCTGATAAATATATTCTAAAATGGCAGATTCCACCAAGAGAGCTAATAAGTAAAATGATTTCAAGTTGGTTTACATACTTCCCAGCTCCTTTCTCCCCTGGAATAAATAAGTAATTTAAACTTGCCCTTTTTTTATTACACAGTGGGATAAAATCTAATTCCTTTTGAAATTAAATAGGGAGATAATTATAAATTGCTCAGTACAACAACCAGTGATGACTCCAAAATACTTTTGGCACTATAAAAAAAGTAATTCCTCTAATAACAAAATTTCTTCTGCAAGATGAAGTTACACTGTTCTTTTGGATTAGAAAGGATATTTATGATATATTATATATTTGGAACTTAAATAAGTGCTTTATAGGGTTGTAGTGATAAATATGCAACCATGCCCCATACAGATAATCACACCAACATGAAAGATATTTCCAAGTATCAAATAAATAATCTGATTTACAATAAAGTCCTATATTCAACATTTTAAAAATGGATCCTCTTCATCTTGGATCCTAGTAAATATATTGGACAAAATATGTGAATGGTTATGGAAGATCTTTAACAGCTTCCAGGCAAAGCTCTTTATGTGTATAAAGGGAAAAAATTACCACATTATTTAAAGTTTCCTTTACCAGGGCATGTCTATTGTTTGTTGGTTTGTGGGGTTTTTTTAACTCTGGAATGTAACATAAGGAGTTAGAACCTGAAAGCTTGACATTTAGTTGTTTTGTTTCAAACCTTTCCATTCCTCCATGTTCCACAGGGAGAGGAAAAACTTATATTCTTTCTGTCTTCCTGAAGCCTTTCTGTAATCACAGCAATCTTTTTAGAAATTTTAAACTTGTTGCTGTATTTTGAAAATTTATACTGCAAACCAAATTAGTAATAAATCATTAGCTTACTAAGCTAAAAGGCAAAATTGTTATTTATGTATGGATGTATCATTTTTAACTCCCAGACCAATGGAAAAGAAAGTTCTCAACTTTTTCTTCACAACAGTTTTATGCTTCTGAACTAGCTGTCTATCAGTGCAAAGTACACTGTCAAGTACAAATAAATTAGAGCATATTTACTTTAGCTGGCAGAAAACTTGACATGGTAAATGAGTATTTGGGGAATAGTACAGTACAAGGTAACCTTCCAGCAGAGGTTGACTACACCATTATGTGCAAAACTTTCCTTTTCCATTAAGTTAAAGTGGAAAATTAAATTAATATAAAGAGAGGGGGGAGGGAAATGTGATCTGCATGGAGATAATCTAAAATAGCTTTGGAATAAATTCAAAGTTTCCTCTCAGGAAAGGATATGAAATCTTGCAATTTCAATGAGGACCAACTGGTCAAGATTCAGTCCATTTCCCTGTACTTTGTGTCATCCCATTGGCTTTTATTTTTTTAACCTGCTTTCAGAAGTCTCTCTTTTTTTTTTTTATTATTTATTTTTTTTTTAATTTAGTTTCTTTCATTTCTTCTCTTGTCTCTTTGTTTAACTTTCTTTCCTGATTTTGAGATTTCAGTGGGGATGATGGGAATAATTTAGGAAGTTTCAATCCTTTTTGCTGCACCTCTTTTCATCTCAGTACATTTGCTTGTAGTCACTGCATTTGCAAATTTTCTGGTTTTTTTTTCAATTGCTTTTTATTTGATCGTCTCTCTTTTCCAGGGTGTTTGTTACACTTGGTTCTCTGATTTCAAGGTTTTTTTCAGGAGGAGCTTTGATACTTTCTTCTGTATTTCTTAGTGAAATTACTTTTGTGAAATGCTGAGACACCTGATGTGGAAATGGCATCAATATGCTAAAAAATGGCATCGTATGCTAAAAATGGTCATTCTCTGCCATGTTTTTTTAAAAGAACCTGTTCTATATATGTTCTAGGTCTTTATTCCCGTCTTCTAATAATTACTTTTTTGTTTGTGTCTGTATTTATTCAGGCCATCTTCATAATCACAGAATTACACAGTTTCTAAGTTTGGACGGGACCATCTCATCCAACTTTCCTGCTCAAACATGGTCATCCCTAGAGCATGTTGCACATGATTGGTTTCAGATGATGAGAATTGGATGAGAAGGCAAAGGTAGACATGTTTTATTACTTAAATGGATTTTTAAAAATCTTATTGGGTCACTAACTAGCTTGTTCTTCTGATTAATTCCAGCTGAGCTTGTTAACAATAAGGAATCTGAAAGTACCACTTTTGAGTTGAGATTTAGGAATGTAGGGATGTCTTTATTACTATTTAATTTCAAGACTGAATATTGAAGAACTACATTTTAGAAGTTAAAAATGAAAACTGTATTTCTAAGTTTAGCTAGAGAACATAGATCAGGAAATCACACTAGTATAGGGAAAATAAAATACACGCAGGGATTCATTTCTAAAACCGTAATCTCTTATATTCATGAGTTGTGTCTGGTATATAAGTATTCCAAACCAAGCATGTCAATTTTACAATCTATGTACATCAACTGAAGAACTGTTCTAGCAGCACTAGAATTGTTTTATATGGCATAGAATTCATTTAGCATTAATAGAGTGCACAGAATCAGAAAAAATGTTATAATATGTTTCAAGAAGCCAATGGTAAGGTGTTTTTTCCATTACACTAAAAAGAACAGAAGTCCTTTAAGAATTTTGCAAATTTGGGGACAATTCTCTTTGCTTACTCTTTCATATATAAAATAGTCCAGAGGGCAGTATTTCAGCACTGCAAATGGTGGTGTGGCTGTCTGCAGAGAAGTAAAACATGCCCAAAGCTGTAGAAGAATCCTGACCACCAGTTGCAGTGTGAGAAAAAGGGGATGTCTCTAGAGCCTGAACGAGAACTTCAGCCAGGTCATGATACAGGTATTTTATGTATCAGAAGATCAGAAGATCATACAATTTCTGGTCAGAACCTGGTGAAGAAATTCCCATTCTGGACCTTTTCATTGTGAACAGAGAGAGAGAATGATAGTTAAGAGCTGCAGCAAAACTTACATCTGAGGCTTGCATGACCAGAGTTGTCAATATTTCCTTTTTGAAGTGTATTTTGCATCTGAGTCTTTCAAGAAAAAATTGTGACTGTTCTCAGATTTTTTATGTGGGACTAAATATATGTCACTTTCTTATGAACAGCAGTATGAAAAAAATGACAACTACTAAAAAGTAAATGTAATTCTGTATTTATTCTTAATGGATCTTACATTAATTTTAAAAACATGTAAATCTGGAGCTCTTAACTATGACTTTTGGAAATGTTTGAGTTTTGATAGCAAAGATAGTGTGGGGTTTATTGTTGTGTTTTTTGGATTTTTTTTTTTTTTTTGTGAAATATTTGTATTAGAAAGCGTTTTGTGAATGTATATGGTTAGCACTTCCATGGTTTTGTGTGAATAAAACATGACATTTGAAAGACTCAATCTGATCCATGAAGATGTGGTATGTTTTAGCACAAAATAGAATCTGAATTTCTGTCCAAATTCCTACCCATCCAAATACAACTCCAAGCAATATTCAAAGGCTTGAGCAATATTTTAGTTCACCACATGCAAACTACTTGCAATTAAATATATTGAATTAACAAGACAGAAAAAGAGTCCATGTTTGGAAAAAAATGGGAATGATGACGTACATTCAGGGAGAAAATACTCACGTTAGCCAAGGCTAATTTTAAAGAAAAGAATTGCATTCTTCTTGCATATGCCTGGCTTGTTATTGCAAAATGTATGTTTGTATTTTTCTACCCATCATGCAAGTATTAACTTGGCAAAAAATTGATCTCTGTTGGATGGGATATTTGTGCTGTAGTAGAAAAATATATCTTGGTGGGGAGGATGTCAGGTATGATTAAGAAAAAATAAGGGGCTTATGTTTTCTTAGGAAAGTATATGCTTTTGCTTAGTCAATGGATTATAGTAGAGCTGGTAAATGTCAGAACTTGTTTAGGTAAAGGCTTGTTTACTATGTTCAGATCTGTATCTCTAAGGATCTTTTTTTTTTTTTTTACTTAATTTAACTCATCTTTCTGAATGTATTCTGGAAGAATCAGAAATTCCTCATTATCAATTTTTTTTTTTTGAGATAAATAAATACCCTGAATATGCTTTGTAACCTTAAGAAAGACTGTAGTTGTAATTTTGTAATTCCTTTTGTCACATCTTCAATACTTTTGGGTTATTTTTCCTTTCTGTGGATGTAGAACCCATTATTACAATTTGCATGCCATGAATATTTAAGCTATTTCTTAAATCACCTCGAAATGCCTATGGTTGTTTTGTCTCAGCTTTGTGTGACCCTGGTTTCCTCTGTGCAGCTCCCCCCTTTCATGGCTGTCATCCAGCTCTCATCCTACCCTACAGGCAGCCTGCAGCTGGGGCCAGAGGCACGGCAGAGGTGCCCTGCAACCCTAACCCAGTCCTAAGAGAAGACCCACAGAACACCTAGGTTTATTTTCACAAAATAACCATTTTGACTACATCAGAAGTATGAAGAACTCTTTAATTTCTCAGGAAGGAAAATTGCATTTTAGTTACTTAGATGCCTATTTGGAACCTAGGAACAACCAAGCCTTGATAGCTTAGCCACCCATCTCACTAGCTATTCTTCATTTAAAAGCCCTTTTGAAACACTTGTAAGCTATGATATGCCTTAACAGACTCTTTGATGAGGGCATAGAATGCTGGCTCATGGACACTTGTCCACCAGGACCTTCACATACTTCTCTGGAAAGCAGTTTTGCTGCAGGTCAGCCCCAGCCTGTACTGGTGCCTGGGGTTATTTACTATGACTAAAGGATTTCAGTGAGAAATATCGATACAAGGTCAAAGAGCCAAGGTAGGTAAGATATAGGAAAAACTCTGACATAAGATTTCCCATTCTGTATTTTTTAAAAAACAGGTATATGCATAACATATACAATTAAGGACAAAACTTCTCAGGAGTATTTGCAAATTAATTTGATTAATAATTTTCGAAACGAGCAAGTCAAAATGAAGGCATGTATGGAGGTAGAACATAAGATTACTCTCTCACATAAATATGTCAAAAATATGATATTCATGATTTTTGAGAGTTTAAAAGCACCACTGTTTTCAATAATAGGGTAACAGTCAATTCTCTTAGAAAATGGCCAGTTACTGCAAACTACTGTGTCTATAGCAAAAATTAGACATGCATGTCATTGGGAAGAATTTACTATATTTTGCAAGTTTGATCTCAAAGCTTTTCACAAACTACAAATACATTATTTCATTCCCACTCAGGACAATATTATTACATTTGGAGAAGTTAGTATGTCATCCCCAAGGATATTAGTTTTCATTGAAAACATTTTTTGGGTTGAAAAAGTAGCAAAATCAATATTTTCTGCAGTCTTGGGAATTGCTGACTTAATCTGCACTAGAATGACATGAAAATTGACTTTACAGTCTCTGCAGTCTTTAATTTATATCCTAATCAGGATGTAAGTTTTCAAAATTAATGGTCTTTTTTATATGAAGTAATGTAGATAGCTGTTGAAGAATTAAATGGAAGTGGTCTCACCATTTTATAGTCAGGAAAAGAGGGAAGGAAGTTGTGGTCATGCAAATGTGCTAAGCAAACTTGAAAAAAAACCCAAGATCACAGATCAAATTGGAGTTTTACAGACCTGGAAGGATGTTTCTGGCATAAAATTGGATTCAGCTGATCCAGTAATGCCTCAGAATTTAATAATCTATGTTATTCAAGTAGGTATCCCAAGCTTATTAGTGTTTTATCCTGCTGATTGTTATAAAGCTTCCTTTAGTCAATTTGTTTAAATAGAAAGTAAAGTGTTAATAGTTCCAAATTATTTTGAGGATTCTAGTGTGACAAGGAAAAAATTAATTTCTTTCTTTCCTCTGAGGTTTTCAATGATCCTAATGAACTGATTTGCTTTAGTGAATGCACAGTCATAGTTTTTCACCTCCAGAACAAACAATTCTAAGGGGTTTTCTAATAATTACTCAGAAAACAGCAGTAGTCTCACCCACTAAAACTGTAGGCATAACCTATGTTTACCCTTTATTTAACAAGAAGTGACTTTATTCAATAGCATACTATTGCAATAATTTTCAACACTTACTACAAATAACAGTTAAGATAAACAGAAATGTGAATTCTAAGTGGCAGAAACAGTTCAGCTTTCCCACAAGTCCTTATTGTTCTTTCCTTTTACATTCCTAAAGTTACATTATTTTCTCTCTTCCTCTTCTTCCTCTTTCTCTTCTGTTTTCATTAGAAGTAATATCACAATATTACTTTTATTTACAAGGCAAATTTATATTGATTTGATTTACTGAGGAATTATTTCAGATCACCTATTTCCTGTTCAATATGCTTATATAACTTTAGCTTGTACCATGTCTTGTCAAGAAATAGATAAGTAATTACAAGGTGCTTGCTGTACATTTTAAAATCCAGTTGCATATTCTGAGTTTGATATTTTGCAGTAATAACATGTATTTAAACATTTACATTCACTTTGGGATAATGCTATTCATTTAAGGACGTTTCAGATGGGAATGAATGTATGGTTATCTTTTCCACTGCTGGTTAGTAAAACTGGTATTTAAGAAGAAAGAAATTTTAAGCCCAATGCTGATAAGTGCTATTGATTAGCTGATTGTCAATTTGACAAAGCAGAGCACTAACTTGTCACTCTGTGGGATGCATTTGCAGGAAACTTAATTGTCTGAAAGTATAAATCTAAATAATTCCTTTTGTGATTCTTCTATTAGTAGTAATGAGATGCAGACATTTAAAGAATGAGAATCAATTAATCTTAAAATCTTCCCTCCCTACTGAAGATTAAAAGAGGTATTCACTTCAGCTGTATGATTTTCAGATGTCTGAAAGGGGGAAAATGAATGCAGCTTACTACTTTAAGAATCTGCTGCTGAGCAAGGAAGATAACATGCTGTACCAAGTTCTCTGGGCATCCCTTTCCTTTATAAAATGGTGATCCATAGGCACAAATATTTTCAAACCTATTTTATGGTTTAACATCTAATTTCTGCTTTCAAGTGTCACTTTTATATATTTGTGTGTGCATATGTATATATAATATATAATACATAAAATCCTCTGATGTATAATATCTCTCAGAAGTAAATTTTATTATGGGATCTGAAAAGGCTGTGGGTTGCACCCTTCCTGAATTCCCACATGTTAATCCATCCCTTCTGATTTTGCAATGAATCACAGAGTGATAGTTTTCTCATGGAAGGAGACAATTTTATGTGTATGTTGCAATACCACTTGAAAAACCGAGTATCAGGATGCTATTTGGTAGTGCTGGAGATCTATATAAAAATCCAGTGTTAAAAAATATATAGCCTGAATAGGAACTCTGCCATGTATGAATCATTTTCAACCAAACATGTGTCTTCTTGAGTCAAAAGAGAATGTCTAACTGGAGCAGAACCAGAGTATCAGGGAGCTTAAGAACTGCCCAGCTGCAGAACAAGGGGAAACAAAAATTATCTAAGCAATAATAATTTTATTTTTGTTTCTGTCTCCTAATGTGCAAAAAAATTAAGGATGTTCATTTTGAGCAGAATACTAGATAAGGTGGAGGGCCAACAGGGCTGTTTTTTCTCAGTTTAATTGGTTGCATAGGAACCTACTTAAATTCCCAAAAACAGCTAGAGCTACTGATTAAAATATTCCTAAAGAACATTTTCTGTGGCATCTAATACATGGGACTTAGAGGACTATCAGTTTGTGAATATGCACTTGTTTTTCCAAGTCAAATAAAGTAAATTCTGGAGATCCCTGTAGAAAATGCAGTAAGTCATGATCAGTGACAAGAACTATCACTGCATTATTTCATAGCATGATTTGTCTTATAAAGTTTTAAACTATGCATTTATTTACTTTATAGTTTCAGAGAAAATAGAGAAAAACAACAGAGTACCTGCATATGGTGTTTTAGCTATAATATACTTGTACCTCTCTCCTATTTCTGCCACATAAACTGTCTAGACTTGCAGTCCTGTTCCAAATACTAAAGAAACATATTAATGTTTGTTTCATGAAAAGAAAAGCCTTTTATTTGTTAAAACAACCAAGAAAGGAAAGCTAGATTTATTTGCATTTTTATGTGTTCCGCAGAAATCTGTCAAGATTGCCACCTGATCCACTCTAATCCTGAGAATACCTTGCAATTATTTACTTTTCTTGTTATGTTGTTATGTCTAATGCATTTAGAATATTGTTATATTTATGAACTGAATTTTACATTTATAATAATTGGAAATACATTTTCTCATATATTTTATCAATACAAATAATGTAAATAAAATCATCAGCAGGTCAGATAATTTCATTTGAGAAAGATTGTGTTTCAAAACTTTGGAGTAAGAATAGAGTATTTGTTAAATGCTGAAGTTGGGCAAATATTGTTAAAATAAACTCCAAGGTTTAAAGTTAAATTTAATTCTTTGTTGATCAAACATAAGTAAGACTTGTATATCCAAAACACAAACCCAAATAATTAATTCCCCCTGTGAAAACTGAGGAAGAAATATAGTTTCTTTCTGTTGAAAAAACTTAAGTTCTTTCTTTTTTATTTCTTTTCACACTGTTATTTTTTTTTTCAACAAGAAAGCAGAAGTGTATTTGAATTTGCTGTGGCTGAAAATATATGCATGTTCAGAATGTTGATTGTGTGTTATGCTCTCTCCAATAATCTGCATTCAATTTTTAAGATGCAGTTTTCATGAGCTTCTTTAGCTTCAGGTATTTTATATTAGAAATGTACCTTTATATTAGAAATGTACCTTCTCGCTAACTTTTAATGTGTTTACCTCAGTGTCTTGGAAATCTGATTCTAGCCAAGAATCTTGTGGATTTAAAGTAGATAAAGGTAACTGAAAACTATTCAAGATCATAGAGGTAGAGGTCTTAATGGAACTTTCAGTTTCTGTTCACAATGTGAAAATCCCTGAGTTTTCAGTCTATGTCCTGTATAATTCCTTTACCACTTGTGGAAAGTGAATATGAAGGAAAAGAGCAAGGCATGGCTTTATTAAGCCATATACTGTAGAATTCTTCTAAAATACAAGTTAGATTGAAGAAAATCTCATCTGTCCTTTGGTGGTACAACATATTTAGTGTCACCTGCAGAATACTTTCTATCTGGAAGGAATGAGATGTGCTCCTCTCCCTGCTCCAGACCAGGCAGAGCAGAGCTAAGGGGCACCACCACTTCCCACACCATCCTTTTGAAGCAATGAAGGCCAGGCTCACAGCTTACACATAATAATGGCATGCTTTGAGACCCCCCCAACATGTTCATATGTTACAGATTCAGCACAAAAAGACAGTCAAGATAATTAGCATTTGTTTATTTTTCTGAGAATTTTTATTTCCCTTTAGTTTTGATTATCAGATGCATTACTCAGTTTTGAAAAGTTTGCTTCATTGTGATGAGTATGCTGAACTGCTGTGTTGTGGTCTTCCTTCAAATACAGGATTTCAGTCAATTTTTAAGTTCACTTTCACAAAAGAGTCAACACAGAATATTCCCCCTTACTTAACCCTTCTTCACAATAACAGAACATTTAGATATGGTGTTTGAGACCACTGTGTTTTCAAATACATACAAATTCTACTGCAGCAATTAATAATACACTGTTTATTCATCTTTCTTGCAAATTAAATGAAATTATATCATATTGTTGAATAATATTCTTCAATACACAAAAAATGCATGTGTGTATATGTACATATATGCATTTTATATGTATGCATGTGTACATACATGGTATGTGTGCTAGCACTCTTATCAGATGATGCACCACAGAAAAAGTAGAGATGGATTCTACACATCCCTGTGTTTACTGAGAACCTTGATGGAGATTAGACATAAGGATAAGTGGAGTGAAAAAATTCTCTGGCTAGAACAGCTGAAAAGAAAATGTCCATCAACTAGGTTTTGCAGATCAAATTTAGGTAACTGTGGAGCCAGCCAACTGTGGAGAACAGCTGGTGTGAGTACTTTTTATACTATAGTTACCTAAAATACAGACATGTCACCTTACCTTGCCATCTGTCATCTGCTTGTGGCCTCTGCAGATAGATGGGCTTATAGATGAGATACAGTGGGGAAGAGTTCATCATCTAAGTTAGACATGCTACACAAAACTGCAGTGGACTAGATGATATTGCTGTCACAGTACAAAAACAGAATACTGCATCTGTGCCCTCTAAAGATGGACTTAAATTGATTATCTCTCTCTTAATGTGTAAACATGCATGGGATTTCTTTCACTTTTTATTTAATAGTAGTGTGTGTGTGGCAGGGAATTGTTTCTTGGCTGCCAGAGAACAGTATCCTGCTGCTCATGAAAGGAGACCTTTGTGGCTTGTAGCACTGAACTCAACTGTCTTTTCTGTTCGGATTATGAGTTTCTGTCTGAGGACTTGGCAAATTATTTGAAGAATTACAGAGGCTCCACAATTCATTGATTGAGTATATTGTACCCTTCACTGCTCTGTTTCTAACAGCTGGGTTTTATCTGTGGTGGCTTTACTTCTAGCATTTTGGATGTGGGATCTCTCCTTGGATAAAGGAATGTGCCTTGGCTATCTACTTCTGACAGTGGAAGCTTTCGGCTTGGACCAATGTGGTTGGTTTTTTGTTTGGTTTTGGTTTTGTTTTATTTTGTTTTTGTTTTGGTTTGGGTTTTTTTTTTTTTTTCATTATTTAAATATTTTTTAGAATGATTCATGTTTAAAGATTAATGACAATCTTAAACAAAGTTTCGAAGTGGCCCTCATAGGTTTTTAATGACTGGTTTTTAAATGTTTTGAACCTGAATGTTTCTAAGTTCATATATTGCACAGTTTCTCCTTTTTCCTAGCCCGTTATACTAATGGTATTGGCAACTTGACAATAAATTTTCACCTATGATAGAGCATCCTTTGTCTAAATCAGTCCTATAATTTTTAGGCTGCCTGAGATTTTGAAATAATTGTTGTAAATCTTTTTCCTGGAGTTTAAATTTTTTCAGCTCTATCTCTACAGAGAGTGAAACAAAGCTTTTACAAATCACTCCTTTCCACCTAACTACATTAATTGCTTTGAACTTACAGGACAGAGTGTGGGAGGAAAAGGTGGTATAATTAGCTGGAAAATGTGTGAATGCTACCTGCAGATTATGTACAGCTCCTGGCAATCTGCTTTATTATAGATGTCTTGGACAAATACCACAATATTGACTCCTCTAGGAAAACCGCAATAATGACTGGAAATAGTCTTTAGTTTTGTTTTCTGTGATTGCTATAATGTAGAAGTCTGGCCTGTCAGTATTATCTTTCCTTTTTTAAACACTGGATATTTTACATATGATTCTGAGGTGAATAAAACACGTCTGCTTCTCTATGAGTGCTAGAAAAACAATTCTAATGTAAATGTAAATATATTTTTTGTAACTTTATTTTTCCTTTTGTTGAAATAAGTGGTATTCTATTTGCTTTTTTCTGTGTGTAGTTTTAAGCGCCCTGTATCAGGACTATTTTTTCCTGTTTCCATGACCTAACTTCACTATCCCAAATTGGCAAACATTTCTGATTATTGCAAACTATTGCAGAATCTGTGACCTTCTCCAATTACGATTTTCTTAATTTAATTCTGGATTTAAATAATTTTTTGAGTTGTGAGGAAAGTGACTATTTGTAAAGTAAGTGTGGAATTTGCCTCTTGCATTCATCGAGCCAACATAGTTAATTAAGATAACAAACAAAGCAAACAAAAAATCGTACCAAATTAATAAAATTCACTAGGTGCCAGTAAAATTAATAGAGAGTAATGTTGCCCTTGAAGCATACTTCTCTTTGTCCTTCTCCTCCTCTCTCTTTTTCTGCTCGCAACTTTAGCATTTTCTCTAAAATTCTGCCTTCTGTAGAATAAGCATCTGACTGCACACCTGGAGAGTACACTGAGTTCACTAATTCGGTAATGAAATCTGTGGGGCAGTTAATTAACAGGTGTTCCCTGTACCCTGTTCTTTTCTAGAAGGGATTTTACCTTATGCTTGTGAGTTTTAGGCTGATTAAAGTTAGTGTGCTTATTACAACCAAGGAGGTGGCTTCTCTCATTCTGCGGCTGTGACAGGCCAGGTCGGTGTTTGTGTTAGTTGTTTCCAAGAGCTATCCTAGTCCAAGTACATCATAAGTCATGACTTATAAGTATTCTGACTTACCTGTATCCACACTGAATGATGCTTTGGTCTGTAAAGCATAATACATCCCACAGGCCCTTGACATTTGCCTGAAAAAGTCTCCTTTAATAGCAGACATGCAGATTTCCTTAGTTTCAGTGTGGCTGAATTTCCCATCAGTTTTCTAAATAAAGCCACACACAGTGTAACAGCAGGACCTGAATGGAACAGGTAGCTGAAAGTAGGAACGGTTATGACAGAAATAAATTATGAGCAATTAATGCAGAAGTGGGAAAAATATGTTCATGTAACCAACAGGTAGACAGTTGCAACGGAAGTAGGCATCATACACATGATGAGAGCAGAACTGATGTTTGTCTACTAAATTTGCCCTGGTGATTGCTAGCCTCACTATCGGCAATAACATTGAAATTCTGGGGGATTTTCACTGGAGGAAATATGTGCTATATGCATCTGCAGCTCTGATGCATTTATGCTCCTGAGTGTTACAATACTGTTTGTCTGCTGTAAATTACATTCACTGCTGCTAGGTACATATATGGCTGGCAAACCTCTCCAAAGGTGACGAATGTGTTGACTTCACTGACACTGACCCACTGTAATGTGACAATCTGCTTAGGCAGATTATTCTGACACCTTTTTCCTCCCCTCATTTCTTCCTGTGTCACAAGCTCTGCCTGTCACAGCAAGCTCACATAGTGAGCTTGATTTGAAGGGCTGGAAGGATGTGTGAGCTGTAACTCTGGAACTGTGCACATCACATATAGCTCAGGCAAACAGAAAGTGACAGAAGCAATAGGATGTCATCACCACAATTATCAAGAGAGATTTTGTCTCTCCACACTCCTGGAACAATGCAGCAGCTGCCAGGATGTTTGGAGACAATGTAGGGCCTTGCAATCCCATTGATGTTGACAAGGTGCAATAGCCTAGGACACCACGCCTCAACGCTCCTGATGAAAGATCTGTTAGAACTGTCTACATAGGGCAGTAGAGCAGTATAGTGTAGGGCAACAAGTAGTCTTCTTATTTAAGCTCTAATTCATTCATCAGGTATCTGTAGCAAGAAATATATTCAAAGAAAACCCTTAGAAAAATGTTTAAAATTTCACTAATTATTAAAATTATTGTCACTTGAATTTGTGATATATTTGGTAATGATGAATTATAACTGTATCTTCAGACTGCTTTTAACACATATCCTTTTGGGAGCTGGAAATGTGAGAATATAGACCAGTAATCTGTCTATCTATAGGTCTGAAGTAGAAAAGGGAATTGGTGTCCATGAGACCTATTTAACAAAGTAGAACTAAGTGAATGCTTGACCTGAACAGTTAGGAAAATATATATACCAACCAGATAAAGACATTTTCAAGCTGTTCTGTGAAGAGGATCAAGTAAAGGAAAGCTACATATATCACTTATGAAACTTACTTTTAAACACAATGACTTTGAATTTAAAGTCACTTTTCATACTAATAGTTAACATATCCTAGGAAAATCTTAGGCTTCCAGCAGCTTTTTCTAAGCTATTGAGACAATCATCAGTATAATATCTTTGAAGCGTTAGCTCATAAAGTCTAATGTGGATAATTTTACCATTTATAGGATACATTTTGATTCTTTGCAGCTATATAATTTGCACTATACCAACTATCAAAAGCTGTTAGTAAGGTTCTTATTCTTTGGATTTGCATCATAAAGATTGTGATTTTGACTAAGGTAGGATAATAAACTGCTTTAACATGAAGGAAAATAAAACAGTAATTCACTGGTTTTGGAGAGTCAAATTTTGTGAATTCCTTATTTATGATACTTCCCTCTTTCCATTAATGTTTGAGTTATTAAATAATTGCATGGTTTTTATTTAAAGCATATGTGCAAATATTTTCAATGTTTGCAGTGGTCACAATTTCTCATTTTTATTGATGCAATTTTCTGAAAATAACAACCTGCTTTCAAAGGCCACTGAGATAAATTGTTTTATTATTCGTTGTTTATTGCATTTCATGTTGTTTCTGGGTTTTAAAACTTCTTTGCCAACTCCTCCATATAAGTTATTTCAATTCTGATGTCAGACATAGCAAATTATGAACAATACTTCTTTTCATTAGGAGAAATTTTACTTCATGAAGAGATGAACCATACAGGGTCTTTAATTTTACTTCTCCACTGGGAATATTCAGATACCTTATTTCTCAGAAAACATGTTGAACTAATTGAGAATCCAGTTTTCTGTCAGTGCCAGACGTAGGGTGACATTTTGAAAAGCTTTCCTTACCAGTTGTGCAGAGTTCAGTGAATAGTTTTGTTGGACTCCATAGTGACAGTGAAATACTAAGTGCTCATTTGCATTTTTCTGATTCAAATAAAACCTCCCAGACATCCCAAAACAGTGGGATACTTCAGTAAACATTTACAACATTCGTCTTTTTCACTTTGTTGCAGATAGATTTCCCAGCAGCCTTTCTTCATACAACATCTGCTAAGTACCAGAGGAACAGGTTTTCAGTCATCTGGAAGCTTTGTATGCTGACATGAGAAAGATGTTAGTGTGAAAGATGAATCCAAACTTATTGGTCAAGTGTTAGCCACATCAAGACAAAAGTTACCATTACTTCTTTTTCAGCTGTTACCACACAGAGAGATGAGGCAGGTCCATGACCTGTCAGTATGTTACAGATGCATTTTGCCTTTGAAAAACATGTTAAAATATCCTCACTTCTAAGGAAAAACAGCCTGATGAGAGAATTGTCAGCTTTATCATAAGTATCATAAGCAGGTGGTATGAAAGTAGCCATGTGACTTTTTTTAGATGTGACATTCATAGTGACTCAATTATAAGGGCAAATCAAATTTGTGTGTACATACAAAGCAATATCCAAAGGTCATCTCTGAGCCTCAGTTACCAGCTTTTGGCTCTGTGACACTATGGCAAGAGTGCTACTTGTGACTACGGAAAGTGGCACTATTTTCCCTGTGCACACTGTAAATAGCTCTCTCTTTGAAGATACATGCCTGCATTAAGGAAGAGCAGAGGTAATTATTCTAACTGCTGTCTCCCAAAATCTGGCAAAATTCTCATAGGAGTAAAAAATGTTTTGCAAATTTGTGAAGAAGGCAAGTTTGAGACTTCAGAGTAGACCTGAATCTATCACAGAAGGATGATACTGAGCTATCCTAAAAAAATGGCTGTGTTTGCCAGAATGGTAAATTTTGTTTAGTAAATGTATTTCTTTTAATAATATGATTAATTACACTCAACTGCTTAGAAACTTGGCAAGTGGAAACTTAAATAAATATGTACATCATAAACACTCATTACATCTTCACTTATGCTAGGATTTACTTAGAATTTTTCCTCAGGATGTTGGTGACATGTAAGTTACATTTCTCCTTATTTATCATAACCTGCAGTTTGTGTAAGAGCTTTCCTCTTTGTGATGTTGGGTTTTTTGTGGCTTGTTGTTATTATTATTATTTTTATTTTTGCTAATTTTATGGGACTTCACATCTTGTTTTGTGAAGACTATCCAAATTCAGTCTATAATTTAAAACATTTTATTTGCACATTAATACTTATACATGATAGAGATCATGCTGACTTTAGAAAGTAGGTACAGGATGACACTGAACTGCTTGTGGCTATTTTTTTTAGGCTAAATCCATATAAAAGTATGCAAGCTTAAAGGCAAGACTAAGCCTAAAACTGTCATCTTTGATTTGACCTCTGGTAAACTATGCTTAAGGATTGGAGCTACTGCTCAAGAACCAAGTTACTCCTTATAGTAATTCACATCAAAGTGCAAGGCCATAACACAGCTGAGGTGCTATCTCATCCCAGGGCAGCCCTCCCTACATTTGTTTTAAGTACTTCTGGGACATTCAATGTAATTAAGTACATTCAATGCAATTAGGAAATGTTTCAGTGCAGTAGAATCAAAGAATTTAGAAGTCTATACAAATACAGAAATATATATGTATGTGTGTATTTGTTCTTTAACCCTTGTTTTCAGGGCAAAGGGTGTCTGCTCTGCAAAAAGAAGCAGGACAGGAGCCGAAGACTGAGAGCAAGGCTGGCAGATAGATAGTCCACACTGACAGAGGACACAGTCCCACAGCACTTACATGCAAAAAGCTGACCAGGTCTGGTGAAAATGACCATGATCAGGCACCATAGCTGGCCAGGCAGCTCTACAGTGGCAAGAGAGGTCCTAGGTCAAGCAATGAACTCAAGTCAGTAGCTCAAGGTAAGCAAAGTAAGTAGCCCGGCACAAACACTCCTAAAATGCTCTGACTCCTCTCTCTGAATGCTGTAGAACTTTAAATGAATAAAACAAAATTACTTTTTATTCTGGAGTTGGTTTTACCATCATCATGATTTGGCTTATTTGCAATGAAGTGGATGGATGCAACAGCTGTTTTTCTCTCAAGTTAAGTATAAAAATTATTGCAATCTTTGAAGAACAACTAGCTTAAATATAAAGACTATTTGCTACCCAAATAGTAAAGTCTGGAGAAGTAAAATTGTACAAGGGTGTTTTAGAAGTTTCTATAGCAAGCAAAATGTAGGGACAGAGATTTCTAAGCAATATTTCTACAGACTTGTGTGAAAATAAAAAAAGCATGAAAAAAATCAGAATTTCATGAATACCCGGAGAAGAAATCATTAAACGCTCCAAAAAATAAGCTCCAAAAAACTGCTCCAAAAAATAAGCCATAAAACAGATATTGGGATCAAGTACTGGTTAATGAGAGTTCCAGAGCTCTAAAGCTGAGGCTGAGAGATTTCCTATTTAATTTTCACTGTTTTTAAGAAGGCAGGCATCTCTGCTCAGGTTTTCTAATGGAACATGACTGTAGGAAAGAACTGTCTGCCCTCTGTAACTGAATCCTTTAAATAGAAATAAGCAACACACTCAAGTTTATTTATGTTTGAGAAGTGTTAACAATCCCCGATAGCAAGTGTTGTTGCAAGCATCTAGAAGAAGAGAATTTTTTAAATGCTAAATTATCTCATAAACAAGATAATTAATGAATTTGATTATCATGCAACTACAGGCAAACTCAGAATTTGTCCTTGAGGAGTGTGCATGTAAGATCCCAGAATCATAGAATATCTGGGGTTGGAAGGCACCTTTAAAGTCATCTAGCCAGATATAATCCTCTAGATCATCAGGGACATTTTCACATGCCTGTCTCAGGAGAGTGCACTCAAGAAGAACTGTAAAAAAAAAGGTGGCTGACATAATTCAGCCAATTTTCTCTGCCATATCTGGAAATACCAACACTTTGCTGCTAATCGTGGCAGCCTATAGAATCCAAATTGAGAAGTACATATACACATGGCAAGGAAGGAAGTGAAAAAAACAACGTTAACGACAGAAGCCAGTGCCTAGTGTGGAGCTAAAGAATATTAAGAAAGATGAGAACAACAATATGAATTGGCTGACTCTGGAGAACCTTAGAAATGTTTCAATTTAGATTTTTATCTTAATTTCCTTAAATATTCAACATTATGTAAAAAACAACCATAGAACTCTTTAATTAGTATCATACATGCACTTATTTTGTTCTACCATAACATTTACTTTTGTATTTAGATTTTATATACAGAGTAAAAGGACACCTGTTTGTTAACCAAAACAATTTTCTTTCAGGAAACCTTAATGGAGAATAGATAGTTTCATTTTGTGTAAGTTAACATCTCGCAAGATGATGCAAGAGTTCTTTGAGTCACGTCTATCATGCTGCTTAAAGCTATACCCAGAATAATTTTCTGTGTAGCAATGCTATTCGTTGTTAGTTTTTTCAGTGGTAGAAAATTAATCTGATTAATTTGTATTTTGTAAAGCATGATTTCATGAATTCAGTATAAATATTATAAAAAATATTTTCTACAAAATATTTTGGAGTCCATGTATTTTTCTCTCTCTTCTTTTTTTTCCTCTGAATTTTTAAAGAGGAAAAAGTAAGTTGTTGAAATTGTCTGTTTTTCTTATATTGAAGGCTGGAAGTTTCTTAAACATCTCAGTCACATCGTTAAGAGGGTACTTCAAAACTTATTTTGAATTGACAATATCAAATAATTGGACTTTTCCCCCAGAAATTCAGAGAGTTGGCATTCATGTTTTCATTTCAAATTTCATCAAGGAAAGCAATGGAAAAGATCAATTAACTTGTTTTTCTGAGTAACAATCAATTTTGGGAACTGTAGGAAATAAATTCACTCACCCTGAAAGGGATTTTGTCAGAAAATCAAAAGGCAGGGTTCAAATAATATACATTGAACCACTATACCATACACATGCCTGATATTTACTGAATGATTAATGATTTTATAACTTCTTACTTAGAAAATGAGGTAAGATTTGAGCGAATAATAAAAAGGTGAAACTTCAGACAACTTATTACTGATGTCAAAGGAAAGAACGAATGAAGTTTTCATATAGTCAGGATTTGATGGATAAAATAAACAACATTTATGACCAAGCATTTCAAACATGACAGATAAAAAGGCTGATTGAGATAGTAACATAGATACTGAAACTATCAAGGGGAAGTTCCTTTGAGAGTCTGGAAAAGACAGAGAAAAACCCACAACGGGGATCTGATCCACAAAGCTCAAAATTCAGTTGTAGAATCCCACTGGATCTAATGAACAGATTTAAAAACTAAATCTACCCGTAAAACTCCAAGGTCTGCATATGTAAATGAACCTCTTCCTCCAGGCTGGAATTTTTTCCTGTGCCTTTTAATGCTGTGGTCCTCTATGAGGAGCTGCCTTATCTCAGGAATTCACTTGGTTCATCTTTTCTGTCTCTTGCTTTGCTATAAATTAGACAGACAAAGAATTCATTCTCTATTTTTCCTTTAAAATGAGCTAATTATTCAATCTCTCTTGCCACAGTTTAACACTGTCAACTGACAGTATGAATAATGGTTAATTGAGAGTCCGTTTAATGAGCTCAGTTGCGTGCTATGAGGACAGAAAGTTGATAAGTTTGTGAGGGTAGTTGCTAAACAAATCAGCCATGTTTTTGGTGTTGCAATTTCTTGCTAATGGCCTATAAACAACCCATGCTGACAATACAGTTTAAAATCAATTCCTCCCTACAGCTTTTTTTGCCTCTCTTTTTTTTTATTCTAATTCAATAAGATTTAGGAAATGGTGCATACTGCAGGCAAATTCATAGCTCCTATTCTTGATGCTTTAGAATCTTGGAGTTTGCTAAAATTTGTAATGGTTATTTGTGTGCATGCTCCAAATGTGAAGAAAATCTTGAAATGAATGAGAAGTTATCTAAAGTTACACTGCAGGATTTAAGAGCAGGGAATTTCGACAATGCAAAAGAGTATTGGACTAGAATATCCACTAACTCTTGTATCCAGCTGCATTCTTGTGGCAGAGGAGATATCCCCTATAGCTTTAGTTGCAGATTTAGATCTAGAGTCCCTCTGCAAGCCCCTTTTTATGTCTATGTCTTATAAACAGTAAGTCTAAGGGGAACATGGTCTGTGCCAGGACCAGCTTAAACAGCAGCATTCTTTCATCATCTTCATGAGCAACATGTAGATTCTTCACGCTCCACAGAATCACAGGATCCCCTACCTGAATGGGCCGACAATCATTCCTTTTGCAGAAGGTGTGCTGTTGTCCAGGAGCTGTGTCAACAGGTAAAGGAACCATGTGAGGAAGTGAACATGATGCACAGAGTAAGAGAGCCTCAGGAGCTTCAAACCTCCACAGAAGTGGATATGCAGAGGGCCTCAGGGCACTGCCAAGAGGTTGGTCTGTTGAACATGAGGTCTGGATGTTGGTCACTGTGTATACTAGCAGAAAGTCTCCTTCTCATTAAGATTTGAAAGTAAGAAATAGAACTGGCATATTTTACAACAGGTGTGAGGCCCTGATTCTAGAAGGAAAATCAACTGATGGAGTTAGTGAAGGTCCCTCTGGGATAGAGGGGCCAGCTGAAGTAGTAGATCCTACCCCTTCCACCACAACCTTCTCTGACATTATGTGTAATGAAGGGTCTTGAATATAAGGAGCTTACAGTTGGAAATGGCATGACATTCTAAGGATTAAGGGACAAACAAATAGTGCAAACGCCATTGTGGCAGTCAGTAATAGACTGCCTAGGTAGGATTATGGTGCCAGCGAATTATTCTTTGAGGAAATAATGGACACTCCCAAACCAACCACCCTTGTCCTTATGAGAGACCGCAACTTTCCAAGTGTTAACTGGGAACACCACACAGCTGGCCAAGATGGAGAAGATTCCTAAAACACCTGGATAACAATTTCATGGTACAGGTGGTAAGGGAGCTGACTTGGAAAGATGCCACCTTGATCTGCTGCTTGATCCACTCTGTCAAGAGAGTGGATCTCCTGAGCAAAGTGGGGACAGGTGGCAGTCTTGGCCACAGCGACCACAAAGTGATTGAGTTTAAAATCTCTATTGACAGGAGGAAAAGAGCCAGTGAAACTTCAACCTTGTACATGGGGGGAGCAGAACTTCAGACTGCTCAGGGAACTAGTGAGTTAGGTCCCCTGGGAAAAGGCTTTAATCACAACGAGCAGGAAAACTGTCAGACACAAATTACAGTCAAAACAGATATTTTATTTTGTTGTGTTTATTTCAAAGACTTATATATGAGCTTCATAAATTAAGTGTGATTTTCTACTGAGAATAAAATGGATTAATTTCCTTGCATCGGTTTTATATCAAGCATAAAAGCATGCCAAGATAAATTTGTTTCACAGAGACTGCATCTCCAATAGAGTCCTATGTGACTACTAAGTTGAAAATACACAGAAATTTATTAGGAAAAATCTCTCCTAATCAATTACTGAAAGTATTGTGTGCAGCATTTTTTGTTATATATATTTGCAAGATACTGGAAGCTATGAACTTACAATTTTCAGGATGCAAAATGGATGCAAACTGCCTATTAAATGCTTAAATAAATGCTTACACGAGTTCTCCACTTGTTGTTTATGGGCTCTGTGGTACATGAGGTTTTCTAAGTCACCTGAGTAGTTGTGCTTGCCTGAACTACATCATCAATAACTTAAAATAATGCACAAATAGAAAGATGTTAGTATATATTTATGGCAGTGTAAGTCTTGGCAAACATCTGAAAGTTCATGAACATTTTTGCAAATCCTGAGTGTTGTCTGTACTCTCATAAATAATGGAAAACACCACGCAGAACTGCTTCAGAAAATTCTGTTACAGTCTTTGTTTCCTCAACTTGATTTTTCATGTGTTTATCAATTCTGTATTACGTTAACTTAAGAATGTATGAGCACAGGAGCTTTTCAGCAGCTCTATTTTTCCTCTGGAAATCAAGTGCTGGTGCAATGACCTCTAAAACTAATAGCTGAAGTTACATGTCTTCAGTGATCCCTATGAAATGCTAATAACCCCAGAAGTAGCAGAGATGATTGCATTATAAATAAAAGATTTGCAAAATATTATATTGATTTTATGATTGCAACTTAATTTACTCTCTAAGAAAAAACGTGGAGAGAATCCAATATGCACACCAAAGGGTTCTGTAATCAGATTGATAGTCTATTAGCATGCCATATACTACCAAGCAATTAAGCCATATGTACAGTATAGAAAAGTGGTGTAAGCTTCCAAAGAAATAGAAGAGTGCTTGGCATATGTTTGCAAGTTCGTTTGTTCTTTAAGATTAATATTTGAAGCATTTTTTCTTCTTAGTGTACAAGTATAATAAATAAATCAGCAACAAGGTCAAGTTTAAAAGACAGCACCTCAGAAGCAGAATACTGATGACTTAATGTATTTTATGGAGAAAAGTCTTAGATAAATAATAGGTGATCTAAGGGGCGTATATATGTGATGAATGTGAATTTCTTTATTTCATTCCCCTGGGCAGACATAAATTCTGAAAAACAATTGTGTGTAGCAGAAAATTCTTATAAATTAAGAATACTGGGAGTTGAAATTTATTATGAAAACCACCTCTAACTAAATTAGGGGCTAAATTAGGAGCTGTCAGTGTCAAGTTCAAGACAGAGAAGTCAGTCCAAACAGAGAAGAGAAGTCAGTTGAGGTGGATTTTGGCTGAGGCAAGGTGACTTAGTGGAGCTAGACCATAATTAGATACATGTCTTGATGGCTTCTCTCATTTATGGTAGGTTTTCCTCTATTTGCATCCAAAAAGCTTTTCCTTACCACGTTGTAACAGCAAACACAAAGAATAATCACTCATGGATGAATTCATTCAGTTTCTTACAATGTACTAAGAAGTCTTTCATAATCAGCTTTGAGAACTAGCTCTGATTCAGTAAGAAAAGACCCTGCTATAATTTTTAAATGGATTAAGGCATTGCATACAGAGAAACTCTAGTGAAAAATGGATAAAAACTCCAATATGTTCTTTAAATTTGGAATATTTTCACTGATGCACTGTCAAATAATATTGAGTTTCTGTATGAATTCAAGTAAGAGAAGAGACCATCCCCAAATGCTGGTTTAAATTACATTTTATTTCCTCCTATCTACTGTCACAAGTACAAATAGCAAAAATCAGGAAAGAGCAGTAAGTTCAAGGCAGCATCAATGGGAATTTAGAAAATATGAAACTATTTGGTTGTAAGCCATAAAAGAGTTTTTTTCCAGTAACCTGAATCTTATTGACCTCTTGGATCTCCATAACGTGTACTGAAGTAACACTGAATTTTATTATTTTGGAAACACAAAGGTTGACTTTTGCCAATAACAACTGGAAAAGTCTTTACTTGACTTTGGAAACAGTCTTGGTTGTCTTTTTATTCATTACAAAAATGGGCCTCTGATCCTTGACTGGACCTCTGGGCTCTACTACAGTGCAAATAATAAAATAATAGTCTATATAGTACAGGACTTGCTTCATCTAAAAGAATCTGTGAATCAGTGTATCAGTGTACAGTGTATCCAGGCCCCTTCTCTTTTCCCTAACCCAAAAAGAAGTTATTCAAGCTAAGCAAAGGTTTTTAAGTGCTAAGAAAAAGAAATCAATACCTCCGTAAAATACATATCACACCAGGGAATTGCTTCACCTCCTCTTCTCACCTCATTTGCATTGGACTCACTGGGAAAGGCAGACATCCAAGTTCATGGAATTTGCTGAAGTGAAGCACGTCAGATATTTGCACAACGGGGTTGAAGAAAAAAAAAATTAATTTTTTTTTTCCCACTACTTATTTGGATTAATTTAGCTATCCTAATTACAAATGTCACTCAGGTCAGTCTTTTTCTAATGTTATAAGGTTCCCAGATAAATTTATCTAAAGTTGAGACCAGTAAAAAATTCTTCTGAACTCTTTTTGATACATGACTGATTGGGAAAAGAAAGAGAAAGAGAGAGAAAGAGAGAGAGATAGAGAGAAAGAAAGAAAGAAAGAAAGAAAGAAATAAATAAAGAAATAAAGAAAGAAAGTAATAAAGTAAGATAGGAAGAAAGTAAGAAAGTAAGAAAGAAAGAAAGAAAGAAAGAAAGAAAGAAAGAAAGAAAGAAAGAAAGAAAGAAAGAGAAAGAAAGAAAGGAAGAAAGAAGAAAGAAAGAAGAAAGAAAGAAAGAAAGAAAGAAAGAAAGAAAGAAGGAAAGAAAGCAAAGCAGAGAGAATGAGGTGCTTCAGACCAAGCATTTTAAATCTTAAAAAAAACAAACAAAAAACCAAACAAATAAACAACAACAAAAAAACTCTTATGTCCCAAACCTTAACCAGGTAAAGAAATACAAATATCTATCTATCTATCTATCTATCTATCTATCTATCTATCTATCTAGATATCTATCTCATAGATATACATCATAAATATATCATAAATATATTATTATAGGGTAGTAATGTTTGTGAAGAAGATTTAATGTTGGACTTGATGACCTCGGAAGTCTTTTGCAGTCTTAATGACTTTATGATTCTATGTCACCCCATTTAAGAACCAGGAAGCAGGTTCCTAAAGTTACATGTTCTTCTGTGTAATTTTTGTGAAAACTCACTAAGTATTTGCCAAACCAGATCTCTGGTAAATCAACTAAAAGAAAAGGTTTATCTCCTTTTCTCAGATATCAAACTATTAGGGAAAGAATAAGTTTCCACAATCATTCACTCCCTTTATTGGAGGACTGTAATTTTTCATTGATTAAGAAGGAAATGTGCTGGGAAATGAGGGGGAAAATAATGGATTGCCTGATACAGAAGACTTCATTTTAACATAATTATATTAAAACTGAAAATTTTTGAAACATCCTGATCACACAAAATTGACATCTCTTCTCCATTCCCTGATGTAAGAATATAAATCTGTGACACCTATCAAACTATAATCTCTTGTCTATTCTGCATTTTGCATATACATGCATCTAAGTCTATCTCATGGTCCTGATATAAGAAATCCCACAGCATGCAAGACTTATTTACTGCAGATATCCTTTAAGAGTTGTTGCACACCCGAGGCTGCATAATTACTCAAAAACATTCTGAAATTTCAGTAGTCTGAACAAAATATATATTGGCAGATTTTCTTTGCAATTTAGTATTTTATGCCCTAGATTTAATAAGTTTATCTTTCAGCTACAGAAAACATAATTAAAACTATTATTTTTAATACATATTAAATATATATTTTAATATATATTTTAATATATATTCATATATTATAATAAACTATATTTATTTTCCAGTCTTTGCTCTGCTATAAACATTTCTTTTTAGTGTCAATGATCAGAAGAATAACCATCTTCAGGTCTTTTTAATGACTGCATGATTTTTTCTTTCTACCATTCAATTTGCTGCCATGTTTATTAACTAACAAGTAGCATTTCTAGAAAAGTCTTTTCAAATACTCTGTTTTTTCAGATGTCCAAAGGAGAGCTCAAGATTACTCTCACTAGAGAAACAACGGTGACAAGATTAATTAAAATATTCTCAAAAATTCTTGGATGTTTTATATGTGTTTTTTAAGTTGCTTTAACTTACACCTAAAATATTAAATTTTATTAAGCTCCAGAAAGTTAATTCAAGTACTATAAAAGTGATAATTATTCCTGGGAGAAATTTAGAATTTGAATAAACAGGGAAAATGAAAAATAAGAATCAACAACAATAAAAACTCAACCAACCTACCAACTAAAAGAGTCCAGCAATATTTCTCTGTCTGTCTGTGACAATGATTTGATTTTGATCTTACTGTCTCACCTACCTTCAATGAGTAGGTTGTTTAAAGATTCTTGCATCTTCCTTAAATTTATTAACTTTCACGGTGTTAGAACATGTATGTATTCATTAGATAAGGGTGGTCCTGTCCCCAGACTTGTTAATCTCAAAAACACCACAAAGTTGTTCTTAGATGACTAAATCATATTCCTTCTCTCTTCACAAGGACTCATTCTCATTTCGATGGGCTGTGCTGGACTAATATTTTTTAGGAACTAACATTCTTAGCAAATCTGTGTCAGATACCCTTATAATACATTACAGCCTGAATACTGAATGAATTACACTGAAGGAAACATTCACTGGGAAATAAAATGGTGGAAGGAACCTAAAATCTATTCTATCATATCATAATTATTCTTCCTTTTCCTGTTTGGTATCTTATGAGAGAGAAGCATTTGTATGGATTAGGCTTTCCAGATGGCCAGGAAGAAACCTGTCTCCTGAGTATATTCTGATTTTTCTTTTTTAGTGCATATATGTATATATGCTAAGTGGTTTTTAAAATTACAGTGTTACATGTCCTTAATAGTCTTTTAAAAATCAAGATATTATATGTGATCATTAGAAAGATTATTTGAGATTCAATGCCCTACTGGCAATGTGGCTGGAGCCCCACCCCCAAAAAGAAGTCAAACCCTAGTAGCAGCCTAATGGCTTTTTCAAAATATTTCTTATTCGTGGAAGCTGAAAAATAGTCTGAACAACATCTTCATTTTTTTTCTGACACTGATTGAATATATGTTCTTGAAAATTTTTCTATAAAAGGGTTTTTCTTTGAATGGAAATAAAAATCCCATTACAATGTGATGAATATTAAATTAGCATATCTTAATCGATTTAATAAATATGCTTCAAAGACTACAAAGAAACATTTGCACTAAAGATGATCAGCATTTCTCAATAATATATTATTTGGCTGGCTAGGTTTGGAAAACTCCAAACACTGTAGCCATCACTTCTCAAAGATTTAACACTTGGCACATCTTTGGTAAAAATGTTTTCAGGGAAAATAATTAAGAGGCCTGGGGAAAGAAATCCTTATGCTTCTAAGGAATCTCTTCTGTTTAGAAATAGGCAAAATCTGTGTGGGTTGAGCTAAGATTTGAAACTAGAAGAATAAGCTCTAGTTCTCTCTGACATTAGTTCCCCAACAGGTATCAATTTCTCTGTCACATAATCTCTCCCTCTTGAAATTCTTATTCGTAAATTTCTTTGTTTTTGTTTTTGTTTTTGTTTTTGTTTTTTAAATTCTTAAATTATATTAAAAATTTGCTCCAAATACTGATAGAAAGTGTATGAATGTTGAACAGAAAACTATCTATTCTTCTACTGTTATTACAATTTTTCACTTCAGTATTTCTATTTTCCCAGTGCATTTTCCCAATTGCAAATTTCACAGTCTTTTAGTTTTTGGTTTATCAGGAAGGAACACTTTTCTCTCTTTACTGGAAGAAGTCTGCATGCCTTTCTGCAGAGCTGGATTAATTCCCATAGAGTTGAGAAACTGATGTCAAGTGCTCTGTCTAGCCAAAAGTTTTTTGAAGCCTCCTTGTATTTGTGATTTATAATGCCTTAGCACAATTATGTGCCACAGTGTTTGTAGGAAATACTATTGCCACCATGCACCAGCCCTGTAGGAAATATCCCTGCCAGATATTATTAGGAGTGTGAGGCGATTTATTTAAAATAAAATCTGGCACAAACCAGGTTTCCCTCAGTTACCCTCACTCTCTCCCAGTCTCATACTGAGAACCACCAGGATGTGCAGAGTCTGAGGATCCTGTCCAGCAGCCAGGTACCTTGAGGTTAATCCAGGTGTGAATTCCAGGTTCCTTTGTGATGACATGGTGGAAAAGGGACAAAAGCTGTGAAACCCTCCTTGTGTCTCCAAGGTTTCTCGTAGGATGGGGACTACATGCAAGTTACAGATATGCCTTCTTCTGCTGGGATCCTGATGATGGATAGTGAATGGCTGATCTGGTAGCCATTAACAGAGGCCATTCACAGAGCTCTGCTTCTGCTAATAAGCCCTGAGCCCTATCCTTTTCCTTCTGATGCATCTACATGCAGACATCCCCATTCACTCTTCATTAACTGATTTTTCAGAAAATGTGTTCCAGTCTTCCTCATTATACTGGAACAGTCCTTTTGGCAAGTATGATTCTCTGGTTATGTTTTAAATTACTTAAAGAAAAGTATCGGTGAATATACATAAATCATATACCAGAATATAGAAGAGCTACAGATGTGGAACAGAGTATCTAAATGAGGAGCAGCAAACTTGTGAGACCTACTTTCCCCTAGAGACAAACCTACTATTTCTAAACAGAATCATTCACGTGCAGCTGTGTGTGGACTAGCTTTAATTATTTTTGCAAAGAGATTTTTTTCTTATCTGTATCTGAACAATTTCAGTCCCTGTGTGGCTGGGTTTTGTGAAAGTTTTGCTACTTCTTAAGAAATAGAATACAATTTATCAGACTTCAGCATCACAGGAATGAATGCACTGAAAAACTGGAAAGGTTATAGTACAATAGTGACTACTACCTGTGGTTAGCAACAATTTTATTTTGCAACATTTCATTTGTGCAAAAACCCCCAACTTCTCTGGAGTAAACTAACTCAAACATCTGAAGGAATAATTTCCATTAGAAATAAATGCCTCTGGGGAAATATTCTTTAGAGGATTTAGCTCTTACTTTTAAATCTGTAGCTCCTCAGATGAGATTTGTGTAAGTGTAGGAAATATTCAAAAAGCTTCTGGGCTTCAGTAGCAGCTGGGTCAACATCTACTTGATTTTCTCTGGCCTACTGATGAAGTAGTCTCCCACCAAGTAAAATGTTTCCTTAACCCATGCTTTCCTACAGTCTGAGTAATGATTTTCTTTTCCTGTGACATTTTACTCTAAAGAAAAGATTAGCAGTTAATTTCAATTTCTCACACACTTCTCTCCTTTTTCTGTGGTGTTTGTTTTGTATGTTTGTTTGCTTGCTTGCTTCCTTGTTTGCGTGTTTTGGGGGGAATGGTATGGTTGGGTTGATTTTGGTTGGATGCCAGGTGCTCACAATGCTTCTCAGCTGGGAAGGAGGGGAAAAACAAGATGGCAAAAATGCTCATGTGTCAAGATAAAGGCAGTTTAATAACACAAAGCAAAGGAAAACAGAAGATTTATTCTTTGCTTCATATCTGCAGGCAATGCCCAGCCTCTTCCTGGAAGTACTGTTTCAGTACATCAAGTGGCTGGTCTGGAAGATTAGTGTCCTAAATAATGAATACTCCCTCCTCCTTCTTTCTCCTAGTTTTATTGCTGAGCAGATGCCATATGGTATGGAATATCCCTTCGGTCAGCCTCTGTTCTGTCTCTGTCCTCTCCCAGCTTCTTGCCCAATTCCAGCCTGCTGGCTTTTGGGAAGGCGGAATGTTGAGAGACAACCTTGGTGGTGTGTCAGCAGTGCTCAGCAGTAGCCAAACACTGGTGGGTTACCAACAGCTTTGTAGAATCCAAACACAGCACAGCACTGTGAGGTAATGCCACAGTGCTGGAGGGGAAGTTAACTCCACCTTAGGTAGACCCCTAATGGGGTAGGGGTGTCTGTGTGCAGTTACTATGTTGTGATAATCTCTCCACCTTCTTCTATTCCATAATCAAAATTCAAGTTCTCATAATGGTTACCTGAACCAAAGAAAATGGGTTTTTTAATTAATCTCTTTCCCTAAGTATAGTTACAAAGGGAAGTTCTGGTGTTTTCTTTAATGCAGCTTTTTTGGTTATTGGATTGAATTCTCTTTTACTGTCTGACACGCTTGAGTTCAATGCCTTTTCTGCCAGAGGGTACTCAAACAGCCACTCTCTGGGAGACTCATGGGGCCACTAGACTGCAGATAAAAGGAGACCATTTCCCTTTTCATTGAATCTCTTTCACTATGTGTCAAAAATCTGCACTGCACTAGACCAGAGAGAAGGGACAAAAAAGCAGCAAGAGTTCATATACGAGTGGTTGGGGATTGGCCTTCCAGCTATTGGACAGCTTTCCAGGCATGATTCAGGGACTGTGCATTTTCCACTAGATAGTGTTTGGAAAAGTCACATAAACATTTCCCTGAACAGGAACCAAGTATTAGAGTGAAGTAGGTGAATGTTCCAGGGAAAGATCTACCAAATCTCCAGTTATTCTAAGAAAGGAATAATTCCAGTGCAGGTCTCTTTGCTCTGCTTTCCGCCCTGCACACACTGTCAGAGAGCTGTGGGAAACCTCCTGGGAAACAGAAACTTGCACTTCTGTAGTCTGAGGTAAACCTCTGATATGGACTGTACCACTAAGATAAATCAAAGCATCAGTGGGACCAGTAGCTTCTCCTTCAGAGGTCCTGTAAAAACCAATAATTCTTTAGAAAGTGACAGCATTCTGGGCTGGCTGGCTTTCAAACTAGAAGGGAAAAAAGCTGAAGTACCTGGAGTTTTTCTTGAATTAGGTGGCAACTGAGTGAGAAGTTTGGATCTTAGCATTTGTACATAAGTGTAAGATGAGTGAAGTGGGAATTCCCCAGCTCCTCCTGCACATGTATTCTGGCTGTTTTCAATGTTAACTCTGGTTCACATGACTCCACCTGTAACATTTTACAAGGCACTCAAGGCACTTTTTTCCCCGTAGTGCTGGTAGTTAATGGGTTTTCAGGATCAGGAATTGGTAATGAGCAAAGAGCACACTTTGCAGAAATGTGTCACAGAAGTGGAGCCTTCTCAGTGTTTGCCTTTAAGCTGAAATTGTCAATAAATTTCACCTGAAAGTGCAGACTTCTTTCTGGCTGTGGGGATGGTAGTTTATATAATACAGAGCTGTCACCAAGATCACTAATCCTACTTCCAAAATAGGCTGCGTAGCTGCCAGTTAGTAAACAAGCTGAGCTATTTGAAAGATAACCATTCATTGTAAGGCTGTGTCAATGAAAGTGTTAAGTAGATTTCCCAAATAAAATATGGTCATCATATTATACAGACTTTGGACTGAGTCGCTGCTTATACCTTTGTTCTATTTGTCTTAATTATCTGTGTCATCTGTCATGCAGTGCTAAAGTGAATTTGGGTAATCATTCCATCTCACGTATTTCATTTGTTTACTGATCAATACTTGGATGGATTCTGAACTTGGTGCACTGAAAGAAAACTGACGACAACAAGCTCTAGCTTTGCTCTTTTTAAAAAGGCAGTTAAAATAACATTTATGACAGAGCAAGCTTGGGAATAATAGGACCTGCTTCTCCACTACACACTGACTTCTAGCAAAAAAAAGTGAGATAAATGAGGTAGAAATTATAATGCTGAGACACATGAAAACCCATAGCAACCTTTACAGAAGGAATTTATATTAGTTATTTTCAGTGCCTTTAAAATGCCTTTCTGTCTGAAATTGAGGGTGGACAGGGTAGAAAATAAGTGTGTCTCATATTGATATGTCAATCATAGCTAACAAGCACTGTTGGGAGGTAATCTCTTTCAATCAGTTTCTTGCAGGCTGGAAGACAGCATTTATTACTCTGCAAATGAACCCACCAACTGCTTTTTGCAGGAGGTATCAGCAGGAAACATGAGTTAGAAAGCTGGTTAAGTGGGGTCACTAAGGAAGTGTAAGCATCTCTAAAGGTTAAGATGAACTAAAAATATCTTCTCTGGGTTTTTTTCTTTAGAAAACAAAAGAAGGATTTTTTTTTACTTTTTTTTTTTTTACCTTTTTTTTACTCAAAAATAGTCTGGAGTATGTTGGGTTCTCTGAGATAAATGGAAATTACGTGTCTTACTACAAATAAAAATATTGTGTTTGTGACAAACCCTCGCTCTCTTTCTCCAATCCTCTCTCCTTCCCTTTCTTGTTTCCTTCCTTCCCCAATGGAATAGTGGTAATTTCTGAACAGTACACTAGTGTCTTTCTAAGGAAATATCCTACTTGATTTACAGCTGCCTCATTAAGATACATATTGTATTACATTGTTGATACTAAAATCTAATTCACTGAAAGGAACAGTGCCTGCTTTGAAACATTGCATTTTAATTTTGAAAATAAGCTGTTTTCCCTTACTATGAGTTACGTAGAGCAACGTAGATCCTTCTATTAGATCAGTGTAAGAAACAGAATGCATCTTTATGAGCCTCTTATTCTGGGAAAACAGTAAAACAGATATAATTATCACAACATTTTATGCTTTGGCCAGTGTAACTTGTGCTTGTCAAATCTTTGAAATCAATATGGTTGACTATAATGCCAGCATAATTATACTGGCAAAACATTCAAGAGTCTTGTGGTAAAATATAAGTTCTATTTCTTTGTTTCATGGATATTACACTCTAGGAAGAGAGGGAAAAGAAAATAAATAATGGTTTTCCCTGTACCTTACACCAGCTGTATAAAGACAAAGCACACTCCTGGTCTTAAATTCAGGAGAGGACATGCATTGCACTTCAACTATTTCAACAGGATTATGAAGGTATGTCTAGAGATATAAAGGCATAGTGATGGTAATACAACAAATTAAAGACATGGACAAGCTTATCTGCTTGCTACATATGAAGAATGGTTGCATTTATCAAATGATACATTTTGGTCGCTGGCACCAGCACTAGGCTCTTGATGCCTTCAGGGTGGTTATCAAAGGCCAGCAGTGTGTACTTGTTTCTATTCTGTCCAGGAAAATTTTGCTTCAGAAAAATGTGATTTTGCATTTCCAGCCATAAGACTGGGGCTGGGCCATTGCTGCATACCAGCAATGTGATATTGCATATCCAAGTCTAAAAATTATGAAAGTTTCAGTCATTATAGTTGTTTTTAATGCTGGTGGTTTCTTTATCGCATTTCTGTGAGAACAGGCCCACTCTCTCCCTGTTGTAACTGTTTGCTAATTTTTCTGTTGACCTATGTAAATGAAGTGAGGTGCAAATGGACATGCTCCAGAGTTACTTTGGGTAACTGGAATTTTCTTTTCCTGTAAGATATTCATATTTCTGTTCGAAACTTGCAAAACCATGCAATTTTCCATGAGTTAATTCCAATGCAAAAATCATCTTTGCTGCAAGGGTTTTGGATTCCTATGAGAAATTTCTGATCTTTCTCATGGGAACATCCTCCCTGTATTTCCAAGTGATAATACTGAAAGGCTCAGAAAGTGAAATAAAAACCAATAAAATTGTATGAGTACTTAATTTTCTAGGAATTTGCATAATTAGGAGGAATACATTCAAGCACTCTTACTTGCCTGAATTAAATCTCCTGTATTTTTGCGTAGAACTCATTCCAAATCAAAGCACTAAAACTGTGACCTGAGTGGGCAAATGGTTTTCCTTCCTCACAAAATTTGCTGACATAGAAAAAAATAACTACCTTTAAATAAAAACAGACATTAGTCAATCACTGGCACTGTAAGTGATATAGAAATTTGTTTTAGTTTGACAATGAGTAATTACTCAGCTATGTTTCAGTCTTGCAACTAGGTTCATCCTAGTTGTCTACAACAAACTTGCAGTGGATCTCTAAATGCCTGCTGTGAATGCTTTAACCAACTGGTAATAAAATCACTTCCACTGATCTAATCAGTAACAAAGCATGAATTTTCAATGGGAAACATAAAATAAGAGTGTAAGTAAGCAGATACATGATTTGACCATTCATGTTTGTGCTAGACCAGTCAATATTAATACTATATATCCCTTTGGTTAAAGGACAAAAGTTAATTTGTCATTTAGAAAACAAATTACACTGGTTATGTTAATAACAATTCTCCTATATCACATGAACATTCATGAAAAAAGACATGTTCCAACAAAAACCAAAACAACCACAAAAAAATCTGAGTTTGAATAAATAATATTCTGTGATTAAAATTATCAGTCACATTAAAATTGCACAGGTTTTAAGATAGTTTGCATGGGTTTTTTGGGTCAGGCTCACTTTCAGTATAAGAAAGAAAAAAATCTGTTCATAAATCATCTCCCATTGCTTTCAACTTGGTAATGACTATCACTGAAAAAAAGAGCATTTAAAAAGTCTTTTGTGCTAGCTTCCTTTAAATGATATCTGCTTCTACTGTTAAAACTTCCTAAATTAAGATATAAAACTTGTCAGCTGTGTAATTTAGTTGAAAAGTATTTATCAAATTATCTCACCTTCTTTTCATTTCAGTCCTAAGAAAACATTATTGTTTTAATCAGTAGAAAGATAACCCGTTATCCAGACTTTTACTCCTTGCAACGTATGAAAACATATTTTCAGCAGAGAATTTTAGTGAATTCAAAAAGTTAAATGCTTATTAGTTTAAGACCAAATAAAACTCTAAGGTAATTTAAAAAGTTTTGATAGGATTTTTGTGTTAACTGGATGTCTGTTCCTTCCCAGAGCATGACTGCTGGTCATTGAAATGAAGAAATATTTTGTTACACATCTTTCAGATATAAGGATAATGACTACTCCATGTCCTCATGTAATTTTCTATATGGTTAGAAAATGATGTGAGCCCCTGGTGGGATTTATTTCACTCAGTTTCACATATCTAAATTTTTGTTTAAGGCTAAATTTGATTAAATGTAGACATCTAGAATGAGATTATTTTCCCACTAGATCCCTTTGAGTAAAATGACAACACCTCCATAGACTAAAAAAAATTTCGAGGACTATTTCAGGTATTTCAATGTTCATGTGAGAAACTCACAACAAGCTAGATAAATCCCAGTGCTTTTCTGTTGTATAAATTATCTACTTCAAGGTCAAATACTTAAGACTGGCTACATGGTCAATGAAGATAAAGGCCCTTTGAGTTGTCTGGTTATCTCCAAAAGAGCTCATCAGATGAATTGTGCCCTGAAAGTTTTACAAAGTGGATCCCTTCATTTGATCTAACTGTTCTTATGCCTTACGTACCTATAATAATGATTAATTTTATAAATAGTAAAGTAAATAGTGTTTAAATTTAATGATGGAATCTGAATAATGAATTTGTATAAATTACAGAGTGAGTGAAAGATAGAGAGGTATGTAAAGTGGCATTTTGGTGAACACCCAAAACGACACTCAACTGTCATACTATTGCACTTCAGTGGCTCCTCCCACGCAGTACACCTAATGGTAATGGTGACTTTCTATGCTATTTATTTTGGTAATGTCTGTCCTGATATATTTTTCAGGTAAGTGAAGTTGTTTATCCACTTGAAAGTGCTGTCTGACTGTCTCACAAGTAGTCTGAATCTCATATATCTCAAATTAATTCTTGCAGAACTAGGCACATGGTAATTATAAACTAGAAATCAATTATTTCATTAATAAAAACAATTTTCTATGAAAGAAGGCTCCTCTAGGGAGCCTTCCTGCACTGCAAGGACAGCTATTATATTGAAGTCTACCACTGACATACACAGAGGAAGAGAAGACAAAATTCTGGGTTTTTTTCATCTTTTCATCGTTGCCATGAGCAGCAAGATTAATTAATTTAATAAAACTTATTTTCTCTTGATATATATGAGCTCATATCACAAATATCGGGGGCATAGTGACAGTAGATAGAACTTTTTCAGCAAAATATATGGCTACATAATTTTTCCCTTTATGATTTTTAACTTGCTTTAAACATATGCAAATACAACACAAAAAGTTATGTAGCCATTACACACTTTGAGGGCCAAATTATATCTCATGAATAACAAGAAGTATTTTGTCTTATCAGGGGTATCTTAAGATAAATGTGAAAGAACAGATATTTCTGTACTTCCTAATAAGCCTTATGTTCAGATTGGCAAGTCATTCAGCTTTGGGCAGGACATATGGAAAATTAGATCACACAAAATAAGTTTTTCCACTGAATATGTCACTATTAAGACATACGTTCATAATCCTAAATAGATCTGGGTCCTTCTGTGATAAATATTGTATGTCCTATGCATTGTTCATTCTGTGCAGCTGTCCAAGATTTATGGTCCAAAAACAAAGCAAAAGAAAGGAAATGCTAGAAAATATTAGGGAAATTAACCAGCATTGACCTTTTTTGTTTTGGTAAGTGGACTGTGTAATATTGCAATTTTTAATATAATTTCAAATATCAGGTATTGATTCTATCATGGTTCTGATAGAAAAATGAAGTAGCAAGAAAAGATTTTAAAGAAAAATTATTATAACTATGAGAATAACAATACAGTGAGAAAAAAAAACAACAACAAAAAAGTATCAGTTGAGAACAGTAATAAGTGAAAAAATTATAGGGAAAAACTTAACATTAGCAAATTAATAAAATAACAAAAAATCTGTAGAGATTTCACTTAATTATAGAATCAGAAATATTTAGTTTGGGAAAGACATTCAAGAATATCAAATGCAACTGTTTACTCAGTACTGACAAGTCCACTACTGAACCATGCACCTAAATGGCACGCCTATATGTCCTACAAATACCTGCAAGGATGGTGTCTCCATCACTTTCCCATCACTGTTCTAGCGCTTGACAACCCTTTCCATGAAGAAATTTTCCCTAACATCAATCTAAACCTCCCTTTGAGGAACTTGAGGCCACTTCCTCTCATCCTATCACTTGTTTCATGGAAGAGGTGGCCAGCACCCACCTGGCTAAGACCTGCTTTTAAGTAGTTGAAAAGAGTGATAAGGTTTTCCCTCTCTTTCCCAGGCTAAACAACCCCAGTTCCCGCAGCAGTAGTACCTCATAAGACTTCCACTCTATGTCCAGCTTCATTGTCTTTCCCTGAACACACTGCAGTAACCTCCATTTTCTTCCAAAGAAGACCAGAACTTGACACAGAACTCCAGCTGTGGCCTCACAAGTGCCAAGTACAGGGGGTAGTCCCAGCCCTGCTGCTGCTGGCCACACTATTGCTGATCCAGGTCAGGATGCCATTGGCCTTCTTGGTGGCCTGGACACACTCTGGCTCATGTTCAGCTCCTGCTGACCAACATCCTCAGGTCCTTCTCACCCTGGCTGTTTTCCAGCCACTCTGTCCTCAGCCCACAATGCTGCCCGCAGTTGTTGCAAACACAGGATCCAGCACCTGGTCTTGATGAACCTCATACAATTGGCCTTGGCCCATCAATCCAGCCTCTCTAGAACCCAACACATAGTCTTTGTGCAGATCAGTTGTTGCACCCAGCTTGGTATCATGGGTAAAAACATTGAGAGTGCCCTTGATCCCCTAATCCAGCTCATTGATAAATATATTAAAAAAAAATCCTGTCCCAGTATACTGAGCCCTAGGAACCACCACCAGTGGTGGCCACCACCTGGATGCATAACCATTCCCCACCATTCCCTGGGTCTGGCAATCCAACCAGTTTTTTACCGAGGGAAGAGTGTACCTGTCCAAGCCATAAGCAGACAGTTTTTTTCTGGAGAATTCTGTGGAATACAGGATCAAATTCTTTACTGAAGCTTAAAATAGACAGCATCTACAGTCCTTTGGGAGTTCACTAAGCAGGTCAACTTGTCACAGAATGAGATCAATTTGGTCAGCAGGACATGCCTTTCATAAACCCATGCTGACTGGATCATACAGAGAAAAAAATTAAACCAATTTTTTTTACAAAATTACCTCTGAAAGGTTAACTAGAGTAAAAAGAGAGAAAAACAGAGGATTAAAATAGTACATGGGCAGGAAAAGCAATCACTGTTAAATCTGAATAAAAAGTTGATGAAACAGTAAAAAGTAAGGGAAATCAACAGCTTTTTCAATTTGCTGGTCTTAAACTGCAAAGTTTAGGTTAAAGTTGCATCTGACTACACTTGAAAGCCACTGTAAGAGTTAATATCCCACCTAACATGTTCTGAGTGCTTTGCTGGGGTTTCACTGGTATTAAGTTTCTGATTGTTAGTTAATTCTCACCCACAAACAAACCTGAGAACTTTCAGTAGAATTTCGATTGATCAAGACTACCAGAATCTGAGAAATCTAGAGTTCTTTGATTTATTAGATGCTGAAGTAGTCATCAGCAAAAGCAAGAAGTTGTAAAACCTTTTCAACAAGTAATGTCTGATCCTCAGCTCTTTTCTTTGAAGAGAGTAGTCACTGCTTTCCTATCACAGGACAAAACTTTTCACTTTCCTATAAAAATACAAATGGAACAGGAAAGGAATAGGTGGTAATAAATTTATATTCTATTCTCCCAGCTGACTCTCTCCACTGACTTTCTTTATGTTTCCAAGCAACTCTTTTAACCACAAATTGAGGAGATTTTTTTTTCTGAGAACCAAACAACCAATATACTTTGCACCAGGGTATGAGGCAGCTTGATCCAAGTGAATGCATTGCCTTTAGCCCATGATTGCCTAGGCACATCTAACCAACTCCAGAGTAACCTCTCATTCTGGCACCCTCCTCCAACACCCTCCCTCCTCAGCCAACGAGAAACATTATGACATTTGCCAAATTCCAGTTTTGTTCAGTCAATAAGCAGTGGCTTCAATCTTGTAGTTCAATTGATTAGGCTGAAATTACCATAGTGAATTTCCATCCTGGAGGGTATAAAAGCCCTCAGACACTGGGTGTATGTGAATCTCATGTGCCACTCCAGGCTGAGCTGCTGTAGCTAATACACTAATGAAAGGGGTATGTCAGGCAAACTGAATATGGAAAAAAACACAACCCCTGAAGACAGAAAAGTTAAATAGGTTGCTTTAAAACCTCCTAATAGAAATGGGATTTGGTACTTTTTTTTTCTCTTTCTAATAGTAGCAAATGCCTTTCTGTAAATGATTCTCACAGATATTAAACGTAACAGATACAACAGGGAGTGCTTTTGAAATAGAAGATGAATTGAAACAGTGGGAAGAAAAAGGAATAGGAATGGGATGGTGGATAAGATACTTCAGACTTAATATATTGAAGATAGAGAGATAATTCTATGGGCTAAAAAATCAATCGATATACTATCTCTTTGCTTCACAGATGTTTTACATATGTGATTTTACTTTTTCAGGGAAAAACAAACCACATATGCGACCCCTTTAAAAAAAGCAGGATGGCAGACCAAGCAAAGAGAATGTTTTCCGCTGCGAAATCCTAGATTTGAGGGAGTAAAACAAGTATCTCAGGACAAAAGCCACTGGACAGAAAACACTCTCAAACCTTTGTTCTGGTTTAAACAGCAATGGAGTTTTCCATTCATCAGGAAAACTTCCTGGTAAAATTCTGTGTTCTTCCAACCCAACCAGAAGGAGACAGGGATGACTAGAAAGTTTCATTATGGACTACAAACACAGGAAGAGGCTTATCTGGCTTTGAAAGTTGAAAGGACTTAAAAATAGAGATTGTGTTTCTTCTGCTTTCAAAAGAAGCCCTCACTCTTAAGAATAAATAGGAGCATGGATAAGATAGAAGAGTCTTGATTTTGCACCACTGATGGGCTGATGTGGATCCTCAATAAACCAGTTAAAAATGGGTTTATGTGATGAGCTCAGGCAGGCAAGCTGCATGTGCCTGGAGCCATCATCGTGTGTCACTGTGAAAAGAGCAAGTCCTGTCTTCCACCCTCAGGAGGTCACAAAATCAGGCAGGGGAGAGGATCAGATTTTGACAGGACCTTGTTTAACCACTTGCCAGCAGAATGCTGATCCTGACACCCAAACTGTCTGACAAATGATCATTTGCTTTTATCTTTTACAGGTTTTCCTTACAAATAGCTGTAAAAGTATTTTGAGGTTTTAAGTCACTTTCCTAGAGGTTTGCATATCCTGAAAAGGAACAAGAAATAGCCATGAAAATGTCTCTGGTTAGGTTTGGACAAAGATTTTTTTTTCTCTCAACTTTATTAAATGTTTGCTTTATTCTCCCAAAGGATTCTGTCTCAATGACCATTGTAGTAAAAATCCGATGCATCTGTTTTTCCTTAGGGATTATTTGGCTCATTTTTACAAAATAGTGGAGGAAAAAGGTGCAAATTAAACTCTTAATATGATAAAACAATCACATAGCTGCAATGAAAAATGCCACATGTGAAAGAGTGTTGGAGAAAAGCACATTCTGAAGCCAATATAGTTTGACAGTGCACATGCAGAGTTTCAACTTGCTTGTAATGGAGTGATTTCCATGAAGGTGATGGAGTTCTCTAATTTCCATTCATAAAAATGGAAATGCTTTTTCCTGTCATCTTCTTGGTCACAGAAATAATTTCCTTTTTAGAACTTATTTTTCCTGTTCAAATACTTTCATGTGCCCTTTCTCAACCATCTTAGAAATCTTTCACCAGTCACTCCAGGCCCTTTCAGTGCATGAGTGGGCTGTGTGTTCAAAGTTCCTCTGATAATATTCACATTGTTTCCTGTGGTGTTCCTGCCATATTGCTAAATTCTGTTTTGAATACTATTAATTCCAGTTTATATTTGGAGGTGTTTTTCAGTTTTGTCTGTCCATTATGAAAATGCTGCTGTATTTCATTCTGTGGTGCCTACAGACCATGGCAGTAGAGTTTGCAGTCTATTCAGCTTCTAGAGGAAAGAAGCACAGATTTTTTTTGTTTACTCAGGTCCTTGGTCTTAAGGTGACATCCTGACTCCAGTGGAGTCAAATTAGATTTTTGCATTTGAGCAAAAGCAGCTGAGAGGAGTTTTCTCTGCAATGAGTATTAACAAGAAAATAGTTCTTCTCAATCTTCCTTCTCCCCTTCCAAGCTGGAATTATTATCATTATAAGAATTTCCCTTTTCACTTTTTCACAATCACAATCAGCTTGTGCACAAGTATCCTCTATATTAATTTTGAAGTATCACGCATAGTTTTTGTTTAATTTTCTCAGATGAGCACTTTGATTTATATTCTGCCACACAAGTTGTCCCTGCTTCTTCAGCACATTCACCACTGCAGCTTTGTTTTCATAACCTGGCATCAGTGAGCAATTGACTATGGCAGTAGATTCATCTGGGCTGAACCTTTCCAGAATCTGTGAAGAAACACACCTGAGATCCAAGGTTGTGGCATTGTTACATGAATTCAAACCTGGTCTGGGTTCTGCACAGCAAAGACTTTCTTCAGCCTCTGTTGGGCCATACGGATAATCTGTAGTATTCACCTGAAAACTGGGATGAGGTATTTTTTCCGTAAAAGATAGGTACAAATTATGAATTGCATGGAGAAGGGAGAATAGTGTTTTTGGTCGCTGAACCTGCACTACTATTTTTTGCCAAAGTGCTCTGTAGGTCATTCAGAGAAACCCTCAGTGAGGATTAGGCACACAGTGAGATGTGCACTTCCACTCCTAACAGCATAAGACAACCTTCAGCTGAAATCCAAAAATTTATGGCTCTGTTAATCCAGGAATACCTTTTGCAGTGCTATAGTTGTATCTATAGGTAGATTTTCCAAGTACACTGAGTAGTCAGACTCTTTTGCTCATTACATCTATGGGAAGGAGTTTAGACCAGAACCATGAATTTTCTGAAGAGTAACACATACTTCATTTTTGGTAAATGGGATATATCCCTGTGCCCTTGACATTGAATTTTTTCAACATGTCATTGGCCACAAATGGTTTACTATGGGAAAATTGTGATTTTTCCTATGTTTGTACAGAATCCTGCAATAATTTTCCTGTTAGTACTACTGGCAACTTGCTCTCTAATAAATCTTTATTTTTAATAATATAAAATAGTCAGTGTGCTAAAGACATGGATGTTTTCTCTTGATAAGATACATTTCACACATTGATTTTTCTCCAATGGACTTTAAATATTTTTGGGAAAGCTTTTCTCTGTTTTGGTGGCTGGTTTGTTTCCCCTTGACAGGTTTCTGTTTTATCCTCAGATACTCTTTGTAGCAAATGTAAAAATAAGAACAATATTTGACACATGAACTGAGCTTTTTAAAGTTTTCAGTCCTCACATCTGTGGCTAAAAGAAGTAGGCCAATCTCAGTTTGGGACTGTATTTTTACCACCCTGGTTTTCATTACGTCATCAGGGTCATGTGTTAAAATAGGCTGAGCAATGGCATGACTGTCCATGATTGGACAAGTGAAAAACACTGTTTGCAAAATTTTGTGCTTGTTGGGTTTCACAAAAAGAAACCAAAGATTCTTTCTTCACATATCAAATACCAAAGGTGTATTTTTCTTTAATCTTTCTGAAAGTGGAATGAAAAAATGATAATGTCCTCTAGGAGCCTGCTAATAACATATAATACAATATTAGATTTTATTATTTGTTGACAAAGAGTACTTTTGATGAGGCAAGAACTGAACACTTTCCTGTTGTGGTTTCCATCTAATCTTCCTGTCATCCTTCTAGGAGCTCTCTTGAAGCAGAGTCTCCTATAGCCCAACATTGTTCCTTACCACAAACCTCCAAATGCTGGGTGACATTAAGAACATACACTGAGAGAAGTTTATTATTTATCATTAAGTCAGACACACACTTCTAACTTTTAATGCAGTATCCCTCACCTTGCAGAGTGCCTTAGCCTTTCTTATGCTGAGGACTTTCCATTTCTCTTGGCATCCCACTCTCCCACTCTGCAACCTCCCTCTGTGCACCCTGGAGATGCTGTGCCAGCTTTAAACCTCCATATCTCATGCTGGTTTTGTGTGCTGTTCTCACGTTTTGATCTCACAATCTCACACTTGCAAATGCTGAGATACATTGATTTAGTCAAAAATTTCCTGTAACAGATGTGGGAATAATGCTCTCCCTCTTTTCCTGCCTTTTTATTTTTAAAGTGTATAACAATATAGTAGAGAAGAGGAAAACTTAATGAGTGATTTCAATACACAAAAATCATTTAAATAGCCCATAACTGTTATCCAATAATATGTATATATGCAAAAAGTTTAGTAGTTAATCAGTGTGTAACATAAACCGTCAACTGGAAGATTGTTTTTCTCCCTGGCTGACCATTGGGAAGAGTTTTCATTATCCCACTCTCTCTTTCTCTGTTTATCCCCTAAAAGTGACTTCACAAATTAAGTCAGTGTATGACATCAGCAGGACACCCCATGAATACAGTTTTTTCCGTGGAGGCCTCCCTTGACCTTCTTTGTGCAACACTCCCAGCATCCTGGTAGGTTCAAGACAAGACCAAACCTGAACAAGAATGTGTGAAACAAGGATCCAGATAAAGGGCCAGTTTTGCCCTAAGCCTGGCCAGGAGATTGAATTCAAAACACAATGAAGAGTGAGCCACAGGAAATCCTTCTGTGATTTTGATGCATTTGGTTCTTGTTTAAGACTAGGACAAAGCCACAATGGAATTCAATGTTAACAGCAATTTATAGCACTTTTGCATCTCTCAAGTCCTAAGCTTTTATTTGTGCTTATTGACTCTTGAGGATGTACAATTTGTAGAGTTTCTGAGTATGCATCCTATAGAAAAAAAAAAAAAAAACACAAAAAAACCTTTCTCTTCTTTTTCCTCATGTAAAAAAAAACTGGTTAAGATGCATATTGCAGAATGCTCAATAATTTTCAACCATTCTTTCCCTGTTATGTAAGATGTATTCCCAACCTCTCTGAATCTATGCAAATAGCAGTGTGTACTTAAACTATTTATCTCTCTGAACGCATCATTTTTCTTATCAAGTTGTCATTCCATTTCTGAGCTGCTTTACTGGTTATTGCAGACAGAGTAAAAATATTCAGCTGCCAGGTATGCCTTAAAAAAAAAAAAAAAAAAAAAAGACACAAAAGACAATAATAGCAAGTTGTTCAAAGATTCTACACTTGTTTTAGGCACTATTCCTCCTGATTAGTGATAGTGTTGTGTTTTTGAAGATATATTTAATATTATTTAATTATTTCATTAGTTGTGCCCAATGCACTAGAACACACTTGCTAATGATTATTTATTTATTTATTTATTTTCCAAGCATATCCTGTCAACGTGGTCTTGGCAGGTAATCTTGTAAAGCAGCAAGATCTTTGTGCACATCAAATTGGCTAGCCATTCATGAGTTACACTAAATGAGGGCTGAACTTTGATAAAGATATTAACAATCTTTGTAAATGTACTAGCCTGTGGCTAACTGGAAAGAGAATACAAACTTGCAAGTACAAAAAGTTCTGTTCTGCAGATATTCCTTGGTGACTGTCTTTTGCATTAGGGTGATCATGAGCTAGTACAGTGGAAGTTCTCTCAGAAAATCATATTTGCACTCACCATATGTTAAGCAGCTTGTGCAAATCTTACCCCTACGCTGAATAAATCACCTGATTAATTATTGTATTAACTGTTTATGGTCTGTATTTACATTCTCTCTTTCATTCATTATCAGTTCATGGTTGCCTGCTTGATTTGCTTCCTCACAGATCAGAAATTTCTTCCTGGGTCTGACACAAAAATCTGTGCTGTGGTATAATAGTGACTGTCTGAAAATACACGAAAGAGGAGATTTAAGAAATCAGATATATGAAAAAACAAACTGTGCTGTTCATATGCCATTAATTAATCTCTCTGTTTTTGCTGCAAAATCTTTTGTCTTGCAAAACCAAACAGATTTATTAGATGTGTTGGGAGCTTGGCAGATCTGTGAGATAATGGTAGCTCTGGTGATGACTGGTAACAGCTGAGTTGGACTTCAAAGAAGCCAGAAATTATTGACTGGAATGAAAATATAAAGAGTTCACTTCAGATTTGTTCTCACAAATCAGCATCTAGCCTGACATTTTACAAGACTTGGCTCATTCTTATTCCATCAAAATCAGTAGGAGTTTTGCTTTTGTGGCCACCAAGATCAAGACCAGCCTGTTAATTGTGTTAGTGCTGTCTAGATTATAAAATTTTCATGACAGACTCACTACTATACTATATATTCAGGCGTAAAATTTAAAACAAATAGTGTCTTTTATTTTATGTCCTCATTACCTTACCAGTATGCCTTACTGCTTGACTGTTACATTGTTGTTTTAGAGTCTATCTTCCAAAAAGGTGTCTTGGTGAGGAGACAGAGTAATTCCCTTGTCACTTTTTCCCAGTAATTAAACATCCACACTCCTGGAAAAAAAAAAAAAAAAAAAAAAAAAGTCTAACTCTCATTCCGTTTGATCTGGTTGAATCTTTGAATTTAGACGTTTTAGTGTTTGCTTGGGAGGGCACTTAGAAAGGCACCTCCCTGAGGGAGGGAGAATCCACTGGCCAAGTGGGAAGGGCTGAACTTCACCTGGGAAGCAGAGAAGGCTGAGAGACACAAAAAGCTTTTGTGTCAATCTTTACTGACAAGTGGCCCAGTGACACTGCCCACATCACAAAAGGCAAAGGCAGGGACTGGGAGAAGGAACTGTCGCCTGTAAATTATCAGATTTGAGAAAATCTAAGGAACCAGAAGGTGCACAAGTCCATGGGACCTGATGAGATGCAGCTGCAGGTCCTGAGAGAATTGGTGGATAAAGTGGTTAAACCATAGTCCATCCTGTTGGAAGGTTGTGACAGTCCTGTGAAGATACCACTGACTGGAAAAGGGGAAGCAGAATCTCAAAAAGGCATAAAAGGGAAGACCTGGAGACCTACAGAATGCTCAGTCTCATCTCAGGGCCTAGCAAGATCCTGGAGCAGATCATCCTGGAAACTGTTCTAAGGCACAGAAGGTAAAGGAGGAGGTGATTGGTGACAGCCAGCAGGGCTTCACTAAGGGAAAATTGTGCCTGACAAATTTGGTGGCCTTCTATGATGTCCCCTATATGGACTTGTACAAAGTATTTGACACTGTCCCACATGACACCCTTATCTCTAAACTGGAGAGAAATGGGTTTGACAGATGGAGCACATGGTGGATAAGGACTTGTGTTGATTATTGAACTCAAAGAGTTGTGGCCAACACCTTGATGTCCAAGGGGACACCAGTGACAGGATGTGCTCCTCAGGGCTCAGTATTGCCACTGGCACTGATTCAAATCTTTGTCAACAACAAGGACAACGGGTTGAGTGCAGCCTCAGCAGGTTTTCTGATGACACTGAGCTGTGTGGTGTGACTGACCCACTGGAGAGGAGGAATGTCATCCAGAGGGACCTGGACAGGCTGGAGAGGGACCTTGTGAACCTCCTGAAGGTAAACAAGGCCAAGTGCATCATCCTGCCCCTGGGTCAGGGCAATCCCAAGCACAACCACAGGCAAATGGATCAAGAGCAGCCCTGAGGAGAAGGACTTGGGTGTGTGTGTGGATAAAAAGCTCAATATGCCAACTGCATCCTAGGCTGCACCAAAGGAGGTGTGACTAGCAGGTCAAGGGAGATGATTCTCCCTCTGTGATCTGCTCCTGTGAGACCCCACCCAGGCTCCTGCATCCAGGTCTGGAACACCCAATACAAGAAAGATGCAGACCTGTTGGAATGAGTCCAGAGAATCACTGAGTTGATCACAGGAGTTGAGGGGCTCTGCTGTGGACACAGGCTGAGAGACCTCATCCCTTCAGCCTGGAGAAGAGAAGGCTCCAGAGAGACCTTGTAGCAGCCTTTCAGTGCCTAAAGGGGGTTTATATGGAGGCTGGAGAAGGCCTTTTCACAAGGACGTGCAATTTCACTTGCAAACTACTCTGACTTCCTCACTATTTCCATGGCTTTCACTCCTGATGTCACCTCCTTTTTTTTATTTTTTTTTCTTTTGATTTTCTTCTGAAAATACTGAGTGGCATTCAGCAGGTCCTTGCAAATCTTTTTGGTCTTTTCTTCCTCCCCAGGCTGACAATTTTCCACTGAATCTCTTTCTGAGAATAGACAGACATCAAGTTGTCAACCCATTGAATGTGCTTTCTTGACAACTTTTAACCAGAAGGCAGTGCAATACTAAATCCCACACTCTTCTGAAGTCTTAGTATGTCTGCAGATATCAAGCCTGTCATATAAAAATATGGGGATTTCGGTTTGATTGCATTGATTTTCCTGTGAAAAAAGGAATATTGACTGACAGTAATCACCTTCCCAGGCTGATAATTTATGAATTTATACCAGAATCAAATTTTCCTTGGATTTGGTCTGTGACATATAGGCTAATTGTGTCCATGGTATCCTAAACACCCTTGCCTTCTTTGAGTCATAATACAATGCTAGGATTTGTCCAGCCTGCTGCTGTTTTGCCTCTATCCGTGTCTATTCAAAATTCAGAGCATGAACTAGAAATGTCCTCCATCAACTCACACAGGCTCCATCCAAGCAAGTATCCTGGCCTGCTGATTTAAAATTATTTATCTCTTTGAGATCTTTAACACTCTTCACAGCTACTAATGGACTGGGAAATACTTTATCATGTTCATATGATTCAAATACATCCTCCTGCTTCCTTCAAGATACAAAACAGAAACATTGAATAAACATATATCTCATTAAAAGTTCTGCCACCCCTCTGAGCACCAGAATTTTATTATAGTTATTATTCAGAACCTACCTTCTTCCAGTTAAAAATGTCTAAGTCATGAAAAGAGCTAATTGATTGCCGGTGGCCTCTTTGAGAAGGAATGTTGCCAAACAATCCAGCAGCAGCATAAATCAAGTGGAGCCCAACTCCTTGAGAAATGGCAGGTGCCCATGTACCTAACAAACAACACTGAATAAAAACCAAGTCCTGACTGACTACTTATTCCACTGTTTGAAGATTACAAAAGCAAGTACCTGGCCCAGAACATTAACTTGATAAGGGGTTTTTATGTGGTTTACCTGTCATGTAAATAATGGATTGTTTCCCTTTACACAGGTATTTTTGGTTTATTAGCAGTTTCCATTAGACAGCAGCTATATTCCCAGGGATCTGCAGGGATTTGCCTTCAATAACAGCACAGCCTTCATCTTTTTCCCTTTTAAATTAGATTTTGATCCTGGTTCTTTTTCTTCTGGCAGCATGAAGGAGACAGGATCTGTCCCTCTGGGGACACACCTTTCTCCCACAGGAAAATCACCTCACAGCACTCAGCTCTGCCCTGATTTAACAACTCATGGAGCAAATAAAGCTGCAAAGTCACCAGCCCCAAGCAAAGTGCAAATGATGGGAGGTGGGCGGGGAAGCTGCACAGTTACCTGTACAGAATTGGTAAAAGGAAGTATTTCCATACAAGCAATGACTTTCTGTTCATATTCCTTTTCCTGGTTTGTCCACACCTAAACACAGAAGATTTTCAGCAGCTCTGGAGCACAGTACCATTATCCCTCCTGAAATCTGGGCTTCCATGAAATGTGAACATACAAAATACAAACCTCAGTTATTCAGTTAAACCAGCCAATTGGATGGGAATTATTTTTAGTCAATGGCAAGGTGATATATTGTGATAAACCTGACAGAAATGATCTCTGCAGCCACTCAGAGTGCTATTTTAATGACTTATCCAATGCAGTTAAGAAATACTTGGAAAATTAATGTGCAAAGTTGCTAAACTGCAATACAAAGCATACATTTACTAGGGTGATTATCTAGTACTTTCCTCGGGGTAATGTTCGTGTGATTTATTTCATCCAAATTCTGCTCAGTGCCATTGCAACAGGACAGTAAACATTCACTATAAAGCAAATAATTTTAACTGTATTTAATTGGACCTCTGTAACTTTTCCATAAACATTTCAGTGTACCAAGTCAGTAAGAAACTTGGCAATGCCTGTCTTAGTTGGGCTTTGCTTTACCTTAGTCTACATAGAATAGAATTCTGCAGTCCTTAACCAGGACAGAGTCTTAAACACCATCAAATGGAAGTTACACCACACCGTTTTACAGTGAGAGTCCATCCCTGGACTTGACTCCAGGCATCTTTTACTCCTTTCCTCCTCTAATTAGAAACCAATCTACTTGAAGAAGTCCAGGTTACAAATTAAGACCTAGTTCATTGGTTACAATTAGAAGCCAATTTACTTGTAAACCTAGTCCAGGTTACAAACCTTCACAGTAGTAATGAAAACAGAATTATTGATGCACCTTGCTGCTGAAGCCACCTGGCCTTGCTCCTCAGCTTGCTGGAAGGGGAAAAGCCCTGTCCATCACCAACTAGTGGGGACTGTAATCAGAGTCATTAGACTCAAAACACAAGTTCCACTAGGAAGGAACAGAAAGGCTGCTCTTTATGTTAAATTAATGGCTGCAGCTACAGTTAAAGGCCCATCGGTTCCAGGGCAGAGAGGAACAATCATCTCATGATGGGGAAAATGAAAGCCTTGGCTGGGTGTCAAGGTTTTAAGTGCAAATCCACACTTTACTCTTCATGGAGTTTTGTAGTGCCAACTCCTTCCACCTTCATGTCTCTGAGCTCCCATCTAAAGCTTAGCAACAACAGTGAGGGGAGCTTCGCACATCCCCCCAGGAGGATGATTTCTTCCTCATCAGGGTTTGGGTGGCCCATCTGCTGGGTCAGCTGTCCTCTGACAGATCACTCTGACCTACAATTCACTACATGTGGAACAGATGTTGCAGCTGTGACTGGCAGTGAAACCAGAGATCTTCTTTTTCCAAGCCAGGAAAACCGGAAGGTGAAGAGCAGAGTCAGGGACAGGGTTGAGTAGGACTGGGTCAGCCACCTGACGCCACCACAAGAAGGTGTTACATTTGTAGAAAAGGGATGCTGCCACTCACATGGTGCCATTGGATTGACCACGCTCAGCCAGGAGGCATGGCTTAATTCCATGGTGGGCTTACCCCAGCTCCCAAGAAGTTCTGCTCCAGGATGGTCAGAGCAAGCTGCTGTTCCTTCTAGCCTAAGTCTCTCGGTTATTGAGCGTTCCCACGAGCTCTTTATTCCCCCTTCCCAGAGGACACAAAGTCAGCTATATTTAACAGCAGCTAAACTCAGATGACTGGTGGTCAGTATGGAGGCAGGGAAGGCTGTGGAATCATGGAGGAAAGATGAGGACTCTTCCTTTTTAAGTGTTTATTTGGGCTCTCTCATCATATGTATGTAGTACAACTGTTAATTCAACTCCCTTCACCACTTTGATGGCAGAAGGAAATGTTATAAAACATGCCTGATTTACAAAGACATGAAACCAGGGAGATCCCTAAGCCCCTAAATCACACAGATTCCCACATGTTTTCAAACTGGGATTGACATCTCTCATCCAAGGCAAAGGTAGGTGTCTTCTACAGCAGAAATAGGAAATGCAGCAATAGTTTTCCAGCCACTCTGATGTCCAACATAGGCCTCTGAAGCTTTACCTTCAGGTGTTTTTCCCACATGGAGAAGACCCAGAGGAAGGATTGTGGCATGAACTACGTCCACACAAAAAGGATCCTCGCCTCATACACAGAGAAGCCCACTTCCCTTACAGCCCCTCGTCAACCACCAAAGCCATCTTAGGAGAGACCGCAGACATCACCTGCTTAAAAACCTTGTCATAAGGCACTATAACAAATCAGAACTAATAGCATGGCTCAACAATAAGATTTAAAAGGTGTTATTTCCTTACCTGCTGTAACTCCAGGAGGGAAAGGGCAGGAGCCTATAGGTAACAAACAAGCTCTGAGAAGGGGGTGGAGCATTGTTTTTATCTCTGCTGAGCCTCCCAGTACCTCCCAGAAAGGAGGAGCCAAACCATTTACACCGAGATGAAAAGGAGCCGCAGGTAGGAGCAGGTGATTAGTGCTCCTGTGAGGAGTCATGTGAGGAAGTCTCTTTTAGTTAGTTAGTTAGTTAGTTAGTTAGTTAGTTAGTTAGTTAGTTAGTTAGTTAAGGTCATGTTAGTAAGTTCTCTCCTTCTTTCTTTCCTCTTTCTCTCCTCACATCTATATGATTCAGCTTGGTTTAAACTGTCTTTCACAATTTTATACATCCTATATCATGCACTAAACAGCAAGGAGGGGCTATCATGTCTTGAAATGAAATCTTGTTTGTGCTATTTCCCAATCTTATGTTAAAAATATGTAATGCAATTGCTCTGATAAAGTATTTTCTGAAAATTGTAATAGCAAGCAGTGTGTCCTTCTCTTTCATAAGTAAAGATTTCTTCAGAAAGTTTGAAACAAAGGTAAATTTAAGAAGAGCCCTCCAGTATAAAAATATCTTCAGATTCTTTTATAAATTATCCTGCAGTCTTTTCATAGTAAGGATGTGCAGTCTAAGGCAGGATAGGAAGTAATTTAAGCTGCAATTTCTTGAGTTAACTAGCAAAATTTTCTTAAAGTTTGCTATTTTTTTAATTGATTGGTCACATATTTATGCATCCACATTTGCAAATTGACATGTCTGTTCTAACAAAGAGAAAACAGTTTTGCTCTTCTCTAAGTCTCTTCTGATAGGATGAGACAGGTTTTGATTCTGTATGGATAGATGGCAAATTTTCCATCTCTATTACATTGTGAAAACATGGAATTAGATTAAACATAAAGAGCTTACATCTTACTTTTACAAAGACTTTGTACACAAACAAGTATTTATGGCTTCATATTGAATGAACTCCACCATCACAGAGATAGATAGTTATCTCTTTGACTTCCTTACATGAGCACACATACATTTTCAAGGCTGAGACAACTTGCCTCCAAAACCCTAATTCTTAATTCCCATGTCTTTAATATTTTCCCTGTTCTGTTCTGGGCTGTTCCATCTAATCAAATAAGTGAACAAAATCAGGGACATTTTATAAATTTCTATCTTTTTTCATTTAAAAGGTAAAAGATATTGCATTTTTTTTCTCATATTATCTTTGCATCCTTTTTGCTACTAAAATATTTTGACAGTTGGAATCTGAAATGTATTAGAAGAGGAAAAAAAAAACCCTGAACCCAAAATTAGTAAAATTTACTATTCTCCTGTGGATTTTCTATCAGGAATTGTGATGCATCTGGTAATTTCTAGAGACTGTTTGCTGCACAGCTTATTGAAGAGGCATATTAATTTTACTACTGCTGCTACTCTTCTGCATATATTCATTTGACACATTTTTACATTTCAGAAAAATATGAATTGATTTTAAGTCTTCTGCAAGTGATGAACAACAGGTTACTAGAGACAATTAAAAGCAGTGTTGTTCAGTCATTCCCATGAAATCCAATATGCTCTCTCTCATAATGTAGTTATTTTACAGTGTTATAGCATATTGAGACATGTAAGTGATTATTTTGTTTGTATTCAATGGAGAAAAAGAATGCAATAAGGTGCAATTGCAGGTGCTTAAGAGCCAAAAGACAATCAGATACCCAAGCCCAAGGCAGAATCCAGCTGATGAACAGTAACATAAATATTTTGACTATGGAATAGAAAATTAATTGGATGCAGTAGGGAAAAATATTTATGTTTTCAAATAATTCTATTTTTATTGTTCAATATATTTTCAGTGGCCAAATGAGACTAAATATAGATTTTGGTATTACTTTAAATGATCACTTGTGTCCTCTTGGCAGACTCTAGCTGGGTGGTAGCGTGTAAGTAGGAAAATCTCCTGAGATGTGATACCAAAGAACAGATAAAGGCAGACTGCTGCTGAAGAAGACTGAAAAAATTAAAGTAAAAAGACAATTTTTAAAAATTTATTTTCAGGGCATACAGTACCAATAGTAAATAGCAATTTTATCCTCCAAATAAATGCAAATGACACACTCTGCACTGTCTTACAGTGCAGTTAGTTGTGGGGAGGACTACTCTCACTAAGGTTACTTATTATGCCCGTAAATCCTGTATATATTTGCACTCCAGTAGATGCTGGCATAAAGGAGAACCAGATGATGATTATCTTAAATCAAAAGAATTTTAATAATGCTGTGATTGTCTGTAAAACAGTGAAAATATTTATTGAATGTGGTAACTTGTGTTGCATGATGTTGGAATCAAGGGGAGGTAGGTATATAAAATTTCTCCTTCTGGGATACATTTCTTTTGTGATTCGAACTCCGAAATCTGCTTGAATTCATCTCTCTACAGATATACATGGCCTAAAGGGTGATCTTCTCTTAGAAAATAGTGATGTTTGGCACCAATTCCTCACAATCTATAGTGTGAGGAACATCTCACTGTTTTCGAGATGAACATCTCTAGAAAAACATCTCAGTTTTTCAGGGAAGCATTTTTTTATTTTTTTATTTCTTGAAGGTTTTCTGTTTCTCAGACTTAGCAGGAGTGCTGATCTCTTATAACAAGAAAGGATTTTCCACTTCTTTCCTTTAATTACTCTGGAGTTTTTATATTCTTACTACTGACAATCCACATGCTGGGTGGTCATTTTCCTCTGAAAATTGTATTTTTCTGGAAAAAGTATACTGGCTGAGACTGTGACCACCTTTGAACTAGAAGTGCTCATCAGTGTGGCAATACTGGTTAGGGATCCAAGTTTTACAAAAGGTTTTCCTGGAAGCAACTGCATATTCATTAGGACACTTATATCATGTAAATGTCTTCTGCTATTATAGCTTTCTTCATCTAAGTAGCAAGAATAAATAAGATCAGCAAATTTGATCCTCTCACCAATTACACATATCTAGAAAGACAGGCCTGAATATGCCCAGATTTTATCCTAATGGCTTGAATTCTATAAACTTAGATTATTGATATCTTCATATATAGTCAACAATGCAAAGGAATTAGTCCGTTGAAAACAGTAGATTAAATGGATGACGAATTATTCATGCTTCAGTAGCAAACAAAGTAAAGCTTTGTTTGGGTCTATCAGGATGATTATATAACTCTGCAGTTCTTTATAGCAAACATCTAATTATAAAAAAGCTAGATTTTCTTCAGTACTCCCTACTGGTTTGTTATTATGTGCATATATCAGCAGCTTGCACTGAAGATGAATTGGGATAATCAGAACAGGCATCCCACTGGATTGACTTATTGGAACATTGCTGCATCTGACTGAGGTCTCACAAGGATTTATATCTCAAAGGTAACAAGAAGGCAGCCAGAGATTGTATTGAGCTAAAGAAAAAATGCCATGTTTGTGCCTGATTGCCCCCAGAGTGCATTTTGTTTCTGAGCCTCTGACTTACTGGAAATAATGATAAAAGACTGAAAGTCATTATAAGGAATCTTCTTTGTTTAAAATAGGTATTTTTGTGATGTTTAGCTTTGAAATAACAGTACTAATTTCTTATCATAATTTTTGTAGACTGAATTGCTTATGCTAAAGAAAGGACAGCAGAACATGTACTGCAGTTTATATAATTTAGACTGCTGTGCTAATAGCATGTAGCTGGTATTAGTCATCTTGCGAATTCAGACTTACTCAACAAGTACAGTGTAATTACTTTTTAAAACTCATCCCAGCTTTATTGTAAATCTTCGGCTATTCTTTTTCGTATATTATTTTCCTCATGTTTCATTTTTACAACCATTTATGCATATGCTAAATTTCTTTTTTAGAGTAGAGTCCTGTGAAAAGCCTAAAGCAGTTCCTGGTTGGTTTCTGCTTGTGTTTTTGGCCTGAGAAGGAAATTTACATTCTGCTACATCTTTCTTCACTCCCACAGGGAAGATTTTCATTTTCCTTGGTATGTTGTGGCAGTACCATATCAAAAAAGACCTAATTGGAGAGTGTAACAGTTCCACAGCAATTTTCCAAGTACTTTACAAAGCTTCATGGAGAGAAAGGAACTTGAGAACTTTCTTCTAAGATTGTTCCTACACCAGTAGGAAGAAGGTGATCTAAGATTCTTCTGCCTGGACTAACCAAGGAAATGTAGAAATGAATATTTATGACCTCCTGCATGTCTGGAATGAGTCAGGTGTGATTGAATGAGTTCACAGAATCACAGAATCACTGGGTTGGAAGAGACCTTCAAGACCATAGAGCTCAACCCAGCCCTAACACCTCAACTAAACATGAAGTGCCACATCCAGTCTTTTTTAAACACATCCAGGGATGGAGACTTCACCATCTTTATCACTCTTTCCTTAAAAAGCTTTTTCCTAATATCCAACATATATTTCCCTTGGTGAAGGAGAGCTTAAGTCTGTGTCCTCTCATTCTGTCAGTTGTTGCCTGGAGAAAGAGACCAATCCCCACCTGACCACAACCACTTTTCAAGCACTCGTAGAGTAGAGTATGTCTGTCCTGCAAAGGCAAATTTTTTTAGCTCAGGTGCATTTTCTTCAAATGAAGCTGCATTGGTTTTAAATCTGAATTTAGACCTATAAGGAGATGTTCTTTTCCATATAGACTTGTCAGATATACTTCTTCTAGCTAAGAGTGCTGATCTATGGTATTTTTTTTTCTGAGTAGATATATTTTCAAGGAAATCATGACTATTTTTTCCTTTTTCACTCTCAAGCCGAGCTTAAACTTCTGTCAAAGACATTTGTTTCGCTAGAAATTCTGACCTTTTCAATGCACTGGCATTCACCCAGGCACTTACACACTTGTCTCCTTGGAGTAAAGCTGTGTTTAGTTCAGTTTTGAACATCACAGACACTTCCTTTCACATTTCACCACCCCAGTGTAAGTGTTCTCCATGTATCAAACAAGAGAGGTACTGAGATTTTGACAGGCACAGAAGAGTAAGAATGATATAAAATGACCTTTGTAACAATATGTCTGTTGCTGCTATGGAGATATAGGCTATTTATTATTATGTAATCACTTTGCAACCATCACAGAGGAGCAGCTAAAGAATTCATGGCTTTCTTTCTTTATTTTTGTCAAGACACGAATGGGAAATATGAATAACCATTTATCCTTATGATTTCTTTGCAAGGGATTATAGTAATGGATTATAATTTGGTGGGGGGTGGGTTTTTGTTCCTTTTTTCCACTATTCCCAGCTTGGTGCTCTGAGGATCCTGCGGGGTCACCAGGACCAAACTGCCCTGGGTTTTTGTGAAGCCAAGTCCTCGAAGTTCTTGATACTGTTTTTGTTATCAATGCTGTAGTTGTGTTTGTTTGTTTTGTTATATATTAGTAAAGAACTGCTATTTCCAAAATCTTTTGCCTAAAAGCTTTTAACTGAAAAAATTATAATTGGGAAGAAGGGTGGTGGTGGTGGTGGTAGTTTAAATTCTCCATTCCAAGGGAAGCTCCGGCTTTCCCTGGCAGATACCTGTCTTCCTACACCAAGACATAAGTTTATAGCCTCTCTGAAAAAATCACTTCTGATAAGATGGTAAGAAGTGAAAGAGTAAGATTAAGATAGGAAAGAATGAATTGAATAATTACTAGTAAAAAGTAGCTGTATGTAGAGTTCTGCATATATGAGAGCAAATTCTTCCCAGGGAGAAATAGAGGATTTTGTTTTATACACTTTCCAGCTATTTCCAATAGTTTCTTTTAAAGAAAGTTGGTAATATTTTAATATATAACCTTTTTTTTTTTTTTTTTTTTTTTTTTTTTTTTTTTTTTTTTTTTTTTTTTGTGAGATCTTCAATAGCTTAACAAATTGTCAAGAAAGGTTTAAGTGTAATCCCTGACAGAAGTATTAGAAACTTACAGAAGCTCAGTAGAATGGTGAAAACAAAAGGAAAGCGAAAACTAGTACTTCAATCAGTCAGGAGCTGAGAATGAGAATAAAGTGTTGCAAAACAAAAGGACATTATTATAGCTTTTTGGATCTTCTAAATAAAAAAAACAGTAAACAAAAAAACCTGGAAGAAACCAAATCTCTTGTTTTTCATTAAAATTTTAATTCTTATTCAATCGTTTCCAGACAGCAGAAAGTTTCTGCCTCTTGTAAATAAAATTCACTGCTCAAGAAAGCTGCAACTTTGTAAAATGTCCATTGCAAACAATTTTTTTTTTTCTGTATCAAAGTAACATTAGAAAAATTCCAAGTGCTGGACTTAGAGCTTTCGGTCTCATCATGTCTTCTCTTATCTGACAAGTGTTTGTCATTTGTTGGTTGTTGAATTGTTGAATGTCTTTGGCAAGTAAATCAATAACCTGAAGGACAACAATGTCTACTTTTATTTCCTCTCTTTCTATCTTGGTGTCTTACCAGAAATATGTGGATAACAAAAAAAATATCACAAATTTTGAAGAAAATTAGAAATGTATTAGTTCAAAAATTTTAGGAGAGAATTTATATGTAATTTCCTTTAATTACATGATTTGTACAAATACCTTTCTTCATCATGTGATTAATGATGAAGAGACTGCGAAATTTTTTTATCTATTATTACTTGGTGAGGCAGGAAGTTTTTATTAATTAATATAGTGGGGGCAACAAGTGTATTGAGATTACTTCCCAGTGTGCAAGCATATCAACAAATATTTCTCTTCTTTGGCTTTCAATTCCATGTTTGGTTGGTTAGTTGGTTGGAGTTTTTTTGTTGTTTTTTGTTTTTTGGTGGGGATTTTTTTTTTGTTGTTGTTGTGGTCTTTTTGTTTGTTTGTTTGTTTTTTGGGTTTGTTTTTTTGTGTTTTTTGGGTTTTTTTTTGGTCTGTTGGGGTTTTCTTTCTCCACAGTTTAAACTTTTGTCTGATTTTAAATCAGCTCCAGCTAGGAGATTTTACAGTATTAATGGCATTGTCAAATAACTTTCCATAGAATAAAAATTTCAGTGATTGTGGTTTGCTCTAGGAGCTGCTACAACAGTGTTTTTGAAAATAATAGATAGCTATTAATGATTTTATACATTAACTCTCCTCAGCATCTCTATGTTAATTGGTTTCATGTCAGGAGGATTAGCTATTTAAGTGTTCCTTTTCTCCCGGGGGAGTTAGTGCATGATTTATAAGAAATACATTCAGATTTATCCTATTCTTAAATATTTGTATTCATGTCTTTTAATTTAAAAGAAGACTAGTTTGCATATAGTATTCTGATTGCCTTTACATCAAGTAATTATTGTGCAGTCTTTGCTCTACTTTAGATCATCTACTTGACAGACTGTTTCTTTTTATGGATGTAGTAAAGACAGCAAGGACAAGTGGAGCAATTTGTCCAAGGTGAGTAAGCAACCTAGAACAGAAGAGTCACGATGGTAACAAAGGTCTTCTGAGACACAGGATGCTTTATCTGTTGATGTGTTCAGACTTTGCTAGAGAAAATTGCTGTTACTTTTGCCTTTTGTTGCTCTGCAGAACTAAAGCATCTCTCAGGGAATGAACCAGGCTTAGTTCCAGCTGGCACCTCATCAACCAAATTCCTAACAGTCAGATTGCATGGTCTTTGTAGGAGATGTGCAAGCCAGCTTCACTTTCAGAGTCTAGGATGAGTTTGAGAATGGAACAGTTAGAGGGAAATACCACAGCTTTTTTACATTTAAACTGAGAACCGGGCAGCAGTAGTATGGAAATCATTGAGAGACAATAAATGAGAACCTCCAAATCCTTTTTTAATTATTTAGATTTTTATTTTGGGGCCAGTTAACAAGGCAAAGCACCACTTTAAGGACTGTAACAGCTGTGGTCTGACTACATCTACTTATCTCTCCTTACCAGCCTAACTCCACACATGAGAAATTAAATCCTCAGGATGTTAAGGGATACTTGCCAAAAACTTCTACAACTCTTTAGCTACATTTCTAATGATATTTTAGTAAAACAGAGAAAAAAGCAATACTAGAGTCTACTTATTATATCTGTTGCTTGTTTGCTTAGAGATGAACAAAATATTTTTAGAAAAAGTTTATCTGAAATTTAGTTCTTGTGTACTATTCATTGAAAGACTATGCATATTTAATAATTTGCTCACATTCATAGTTGATTGAACTTTTTAAAAAATAAATGATAAAAAAGATATCCTGAAATATGAGATTGTTAAATCTTTACTTGTTTTCAAGGTAGGAAATATAAAACATTAAATACAAATTGGTGGGAAAAAGACCCACATGTTGGCAATTTAGAAGCTGTTATAAACACTTCTGTTTATTATTCTCTTATCAGTCATGTTAGGCCTTGCTCAGAGTTATGTGATCATAGTTTCTCTTTCCTGATATATTTAACAGCAGTAAAGGGCAGTTGTAAGCAACCCACTGGATTCCAAGGAAGGAAGGAAGAGTGCAGCTCTCTGTGGTTTTGGTGTGCTGTTGTTTTCCCTATGTCTGTATTCCACATTAAGCAAGTCATGTGTCCCCCATTAGACCTATGTGCTACAGAAAGAAATGAAAAACCAATTTGTTCTAAATGGGCTTGGGCAAACTCTTGTATTTTGTCAAATTAGACAAAATACTTCATTTCAAATTTATGCCAACTTTAATGTGTTTTTTATGTTCTGTGCAGGAGAACAGAATAGGCTTCATTTGGCATAAAGTTGCTGATAAAAACTTAATTCATCAGGGTGCTTGAAGATATCTGAAAACAGCAGAATAGAAGCAATCTGGACTGGCACTGTACATCATTTAGCCACACTATTTTTGATCTTTCACCAGAAGCCATGCAGACAGTTTAACATATTGTCACGCCATGGCCAGATACAGCTTTGAATGAGATAATTGGAGGGCTGGAGACAATGTTGCCAGCCAGCCCTGTGCAGCTGTACCAGCGTTTTGCTGATAGCACTATCTCGCTTTTGGGCTCTTAACTTAGTATTTCAGCTTGACACCTCACTGTGCAGCGTGGACATGCAGTGTTCTGGGACCTGAGTGGACAACTTGATTTTGGCTGCATGCTAACAAAAGAGCATGAGGTTTTACTTTGTTCTCTTAAACTGCCTTTTCTCATAGCTGGAACAGACTGATTTTTATCATTTTCAGTTTGGGTTGTGTCTTCAGACAGATTCTTTGACCATAAAAAATAAGATTAGGACCAGATCTGCTTTACAGTTTTCTATTTTTATTAACCAAAAGGATTGGACTATTACAGTTTTAAAGGAAAAAACACCATCAAGCCAGCACATTCTTTTTTATATACAATTAAAAAAAAAAAAAAAAAAAAGTGTACTTGCTTCTTTGAAATGATTTGTGAAATACTGACAATGAGTTGCCATGAGCAATGGTTGCATTGCTACCAGTTATTGGGTGTATATATATATATATATATATATATATATATGCACATAATGTTTCAATGATTTATCAGAGATATTAAATATTTAATAGTTATTAGTTGAATTAAGCAATCAATGCTCAATTGAAATCACTTTAGGCCATTTATTCCAGGCATCTGTATAGAACAAAATGAATTTTTTTTTATCAGAATTGGCTTGAAAACTGTTTATGAACAGAAAACTCCATTTTTATTATATAATATACTCACAGAAAGCTTTTTCATCTGCTTCTTGATGGGCTGGAAGTTCTATTGTATCTGGGAAAAGGGTATGTGGAATCACAAACTCTATCTGCAACTACTCACAGTCTTATGCTCACAGAGTGTTTGGTTGTTCATAAGAATCTGTGTAAATATTCGTTAGTATTTTGTAACATGTTGGAAGCTCTTGTTCTAAGCTAAAAAATTGAAAGTTAGAGCCATGAGCGAGAAGCAAGAGTCAGCAATGCAGTCGTCATTCTTAAGATTTTGTCAGGAAAACAGGTTTAGCATGCAACTGATGTATAAACAAATTTACCAATAATCACTGCCTCAGGCTGTTTGCCAATGATTTACTTTCTGAATTGCTGTCAGATTATAAAACCCAACACATTGGTCAACACCAACTATTTTTTACTGTCAGTCACATTTTCTGGTTTTCACATACTTCCTTTCAGAGTGAGGGAGAATGTATGCAATACTCACATCCTATTGAAACATTTATGCTTCTGCTAAATTGCATTACAAACATTTGTTTGTGTTAAAACTGTTTAATATTTTGACCCTAGAAGAAGAGCAGAACTATATCTGAAATGCACTTGAATGTGTTATACAGAAGTTATCAATTATGACAGGTTCAACCCATTTTCCCATCATGTTCTAACCGCTGTGGAAAAAGTTAATTGACCATTATCCAAAAGTCGAGCAATCTTTTCTTTTCTTCAATGTCATACAATATGTTCATCTCTTGGCATAGGATTTGATGAATTTCCAGCACTTGGCCTATATTTCTTCTCTCTGAGATTAAGCATGCATCCAAAATGTTGAACCAGTCCTCTTACAGCTATTCAGTAGCCAGAAGAGAGTTATGTAAAATAACTGCAGTTTCTAGAACTTTTTCATTTTTTGCCTTGTTAAGGGAAAGAATTTGGTCAATGTCTAACTGACTTTCAACAATATAAATCTTAATTTGATCCAGTTGAGAGCTTCTGCATTTGCTGTAATGAAATACTTCAAAATACGAAACAGAGATCACTGTGCCGGCTTTTGTTTAGATGCTGATGCTCTGCCAACATACAGAAGATGGAAACCTACTTTGTGAAAATATTCAGCCTTGAAGGGGGTCAAACTGCTTATTACATTATGGTATTAGGCTGATTTAGTTTGTTAATTCCTTTGTACTGCTCAAATAAATGTTTGAAACGAGCCCTTTCGATTCATATATGAATGTTTTAATAGAGATCCCCTGTCATGAGTTACATGGCACAAAATATTTCATTTACCTTCTCAGCTTAAATACCACATGGCACTATTTTCTTTTATGCACATTTTGTATAATGCTGTAGTTGAGAATCTTGGCTTATTGTGCTGACTTTATATCTAAACCTCAAATTTTCCCATATGAATATGATGGAAACTACTCTAAGCAAGCCTTCCACGACTGTGTATATTTATTCAGAATGCTACTACCTGTTAAACAGGTCCCCAGTAGTTACCTATAGAATATACTAATAGCTCACCATACAGACCAGGACAGAGGTGACACACCTGTTCACATGGTCTTATGGCCAAACCACAAGTAGGAAAGGAAATATTTAATGATGCATTTCATGCTGCTGCTTAACAGGAGAGAAAAAAATGAAGAAGGAAAGCTAACAGCTATATAAATCTGTGCAAGACTCGATATCTGGACTGTTAGGTGACTCTTTCACAGGTTCCAGCAGCAGCCATAGGTGCATGTGTGCAACCACAGGGTGATCTGGCAGAGCACAGACTGGACATACAGTAAGATCCAAGAGCGAGGTTAGTGGGTAACCCTATAAAATAACACCAACATGAAGAAAGGACTAACATATGCCCAGCACAATACCTGTTTTTGGCAATGAGGTACTTCTGCCTCTATGAGGGTGCTCTGAGATGGCTCTAGAAATCTAATTGAAAACTCATTGCTTTTTTCTAGGATGTGTCCACCAAGACTTACGTGCCCCATTAGGTTAGGTTATTATCTACGCGCTGCAGAGCTGGGGCACAGGTTCTGTCAGGTTATATTTCTTGTAACCCTAAATCTGTTTATAGAAGCACCGAATTTGGTGCTTCTATAAATCTTCATATAGATTTATTTGCCTTGGAGGCAGGGACAAAAGAGGCCCTAGGACTTTGTGTGGAGAAACAATCTCAAGGAAAAGTGTTTTCTCTTTCCCCAGTCACCATACTGCACATAGTTTAAGCACTCTGTACACTACACATAAAGCCATTTCAGTATTAATTTTCAGTAAGCTATTAAGCACTTTGCTGAAATTCTAAAATCTGTTAGAGATAGTTTTGGGCACTGCCAATGTAGCTTTGAGACAGAGAAAGAAAAGATAGTTACAAACATCCTTTTTCATTATAAAAATACAACATGGCTAGGAGTATTTTAGCTCCATTATTAATTACAGCTGTAGAATTGAAAATGCAGTCTTGTTGAATTAGAGGTGAATTTTTTATTTTTTGTATTTCATAACTGTTGTTGTGTTTCTCATGATAATGTGGAGAAGGATGAGATAACAATGCTCAAATTTCAGGTTAATTGGAATGTTTTTATTTGGTGATATTTGTCAAGTTCTTAAGATATTGCAGAGATGTTTCTGCAGATCTTGCTAAACTCACATCAGGATGTTCTCCATCAATTATACATTCTATACTGCAGAAATATCATGAAGCCTTTTGGAAATTAAATCAATTAACTTCCTATATTTTATATATAGGTATAGGTATTGAAAATATCTTTATATATGGGTATAGGTATGGGTAATATCCATTCATCATAGTCCATTGGTTTGATGTAGTACTCAGGAAAACAATGAACATTTTTTCCATGCTAAAAGAAGTAATCATTTTCCTAGCTGTTCCATGAAGAGGATATTTTTACTTTATCAGCTCCATGTTATTATTTGTTTCACTCCACTATCTTTAATCAGCTAAACATTTAACTGTATTTTAATTTCTTTTGTTTTAGCGACTGCTTTCCATAAATATGTATTGTTCTCTTATACAAGGAAGTGCATCCCTTAAACCTTAATTCTGAGATGTTTTAAAAAATCCTACTTTCATAAGACTATACTTACAATACTTTTCTTTTTGTTCTGTGATTGAGTTTGTATCCAAAATAAAGAATAACTCTTTTTGATTCATTAGAATCAAGCCACAGTTTATCATAGGTCTTTGATACATCCTTTACAAGTATGCAGCTGTGATATACTGGAACCATGCTCTGAAACATTCATTTAGAATACTCTCTACAGAGAAGTACTTTTAAATAAAATATTTGTATATATGCCTTGATATTTCTTAAAAGAATTTATAGTAATCTTGATAAAAATCCAAACAAAAAAAGAAAGAAGAACTCCTCTTCATATTAACTGTTCTGGAATCCTGCATGTCTAATAAAAATTAAGAAACAGGCATACAAATAATATTTTCCAAATGGCAACAGATAAATGAAAATTATTTCTATATTCATATTTGAAATATTTTTAGCGAATTACTAGATACAACTGATACCATTGAAGCTGTTTTTTTTCCTAACACATCTCTATTTTTAAAATTATTTACTATCATTTTGCATAAATACTTTTGTTTTTAGTGCATTTCTCTAAACAGTATGTATTAAATTTACACACACAGAGTGAAAAAAATCTAATCCATTAACTCTCCATGACAAATGGTTTAATACAGATGAAGTAGTCATTGGAATCTTTCCTGCAGCCACAAGAAGCTGCTAGCTTATCAGCTGGAAACAAAGAATGATCATAAAACATTTCTCAGCAGTGCCAAGAAGATTTGATAACTAAGCCCTCCAGTAATTGAAAACATATAACCCATATACTTCTGAATTATAGCTGTGACTAATCTTTTATGAAATAATTTTTTTCCTCCCATATACTTTCTATAGTGCAGCAAAAGTGCCTATGAGTTAGCAGGATGCTCTGAGATATAGTCATCATTCAGGGTAAGCAAAGTTACTTCCCTGGATGTCAATTCTTTCCCCTCTCACCAGCCACCATACAACCTGAAAGGCAAACTGGAAAGTGACAGAAAATTTTCATTTTGTGCTATTTGTTGAAGTCGTATTTAATTTTATTTATAGGTCTATCCTTCAGCTGTTTACATTTATGAATACAATAACAGGAAAGATGAATACATGCATAGTACACCTATGAATATTTTGTCAATAAAAATTTCCTTAATTTACATGAGGTAAGGAGCGTGGTAATACAGGTGGAATATTAAAACTTGGGTTTAGGTAAATCAGTTAAATTTGATGAGTCATTAGCAGTAGTTTTGTCAGAAACTTGTTCTTTAACTTGTATGGGATAAGTGGGTGGTCTTCTTCATGGGCCTACCCAGGCTGCAGAAAATAGTGTCACAGTTGATATGATCTGGCAGAAGGGGTTGATGAACTTCCAAGGACCCATTGTATAGTAATAGCCAGATAATTAAATCCCAAAGCTTTATGAACATCTTAGTACAGGATGAAAATTTCCTAAAAGGCAACTTTTAGCCATGCTTTTTTATCAGATATGATTTTTTATGTAGGTTACTCAGAATTATTTCATTAACATGGAACTAGCAGATATCTTGGATCAGACCAACCTGTCCTTGCTACAACAGGCAACAGCATTTATTCATATTGCCTTAACAGCATAAAACTCTATCTCAGATCATCAGTCTCTGTTATGAGTCTTTCAAGACAGTTTCATTACAATTTCTCAGTAGGACACCACACTGTAATTTCCAGCATGATCTCCACTGTGTTATACATTACTGTGAAACAAGGCCTTACAGTTTTGTACCACATATTGTTACTGATTAAGGATAGTTTCAAAATGGGTAAAAAAGTATTCAACATGTTATGTCATTGTCCATAACAGGATTCTTTTAGTGTTTTCAATTAGCATATTATCATCAGGAGAGACGTTGCAGTGTGGGAATTTCTGCTTTCAGATTCTTTCTGAATTCTTCTGGAAAAAAAAGACATATGGTAGACACATTTTTAAAACTCTAAAGCTCAAATATGAATAGAAAAATACAAATATTAATATAGTTAGCAGATTTTTTAGAAATTCTTCCTTATGCTTGGCTTAATGAATTTTTATTGTGATGTACCCAGTTTAGGATTTTATTATTATGTTTCATACTAATATTTTGCAACTTACAAAAAGAGGTTTTTCTTCACTAATTTAAAAATAAAGATTTAATTTTGTTGAAAAAGAAATTTCATTTAAAAACCTAACTTAATAATACATGAATATTTCAATTAAACATGTGTAACTATGTTGAATTCTGCTCTAAGCAATTTCTAAAATAACCTGTGAAAATTACTAGAAATTAAAGAAATTTTAGTTCAATCTCTTCTACCTCAATACAAGAGAGGAAGAGTTAACCAAATTCACTTTTGAAGCAGAGATGGAGCAAAAATCTCTAAAGACAGTAAAATTACAGGGGGAGAAATATGTTTTTTTTCCCTCCAGAATCTACTGTCTAGACTTCAGTGAGTTTCTTCACTGAGGCAGAAATTCACTGAAGAAACAGAAGGAAGAAACAGATTTCTGTATGAGACATTTTGCCACCAGTTAAGAGTCTGAAAAAGAAGACAGCAAAGCTTCTTATCAGACTATAGTAAATGAAATTCTGTGAGTTCTTAGAGGAATAGATATCAGGGCATGGATGGAAGCCATTTTTTTTCCCACATCTTTTATGTTTTATATATTTCATGTTTCCTGGTGTCTGCCTGTATTCTTGAGTGATTAATTCCCTTCCTATTAGACCCTTTCTGCAAGTGGTGCTGAGATAACTTGAATTTTACTGGTTTTGATAGAATGAAGATGTGTTGGTTCCATGATTTTTTTGCTTTTGTTCAGTAATTGTACTTAAATTATTAAAAAAACCCCAAATAAGCAAACAAAATCAACCCAACCAACCAACCAGCCAACACCCCCACTCCAAAACCCACAAAAAACCAACCAACCAAACAAACAAAAAACCCCACAAAAATCCCTCAAACAAATAAATAAAGAAAATAAAATATTGAGCAGTATTTTCCCCTTTGTGTTTCCTTATCCCTGCACCCAGATATAAAGTCACACTTGCCTGGGAATTTATAGAAAAAATAGTGTTAACTTTTATAGCAAGCTTGTTTTGCATCCATTCTCCATTTGAGGTTTATAGTGTGAAAGATTGAATTTTACCCATGGCTCCCTAAATCACTTATCATTAGATAAATGACCAATGTAAATGTCACAAAAGGAATCCTAATTTTAAAAAAATATAAAAAAAAATTTAAAAAAATTGAAAGTCAGCTTTTGTATTTAAGAATTTAACAATAGTATGAGACAGTAGTTACTACATCTCCTTATATCTAGTGATGTGTTGCTTGGCTTTATATATTTCCTGTGCTCTCTTCAGTTTAGGAGGTTGTCAAATTAAGCTAACTCTCAAGATTTTTCACACACCTCCTCAGGGGATGGAGCGTATTTTTTTGACAAGCTCTATCCTTAGGCTTGTTTTTCCATGAAATGCATGCAGATTCAGAACATACATCTTCCTTCTTGAACAGAATATCTGTTGAGTAGAAATTCACCCCTGGGGCTTCAGACACCTTCTTCCTTGCTCTTGCCCTGCATTTCCAAATCTGATAACACGGCCATTTATCACCTAATCCCTGAATACTCTATTGTGGGGATACAAACCCACAAATGGTAGGTTATGGTGGCTTTTGTGGACCTCTCCTAGCTGGCTGGGTTTCAGGAAAGCACAACACTTATGTAAACAAATTTATTTAACCACTGATTTTTTTCCCTCCTCCTCATATCAGTATAATTCTTTTTTTTCAGTTCTATAGACTTAGAGTATTATGAGAGATCAGTAAGGCTATCTTTAGTATGGATAAATGACTTAAAAAAAAAAAATCTGTCCAAAATTGACTCTTTCATGAATTCTATGTCTATTTTTAGTGAAAATAATATTTTTCAAGCACTTCTATTTTCAATAACAGAATTACTATGAGCTTCTTTGACCTGCTTTAATTTAGGATAAATATTAGTGGTAATAAAAAGAAATAGGATGTTATTAATCATGAAGATTTTAAATGTGAGGATACACAAATAGTACTGGCATTTTTGACTGGGTTGAAAGAGCCATGTCGGATAACATTTAATCTTTCCAGAGTAAAAATGAAGAAGCAAATTTTATTTAGAGAATTCTAGACAATATAGAGTTTAAAATATCCATTTGTGAGAAAATGTTTTGAGTTTAAAAGATGCACTGTGCTGAACAAACAAAAGGAATCTATCACATACAACTTGCCCTACAAAGGACTTTTTTATGTAGGTGTGTATGCATTTTCACATGTTTGCATGTATTGGTACCAATTCTGTAGTAACATGTTTAAGAAGGGGTAACAAATGCTGCATAACAGCTTCTGGGAAAGAGGAGTGAGAAAATGTAAGAGGAATAATCCTGCAGATACCAATGTCAGTGAAGAAGAGGGGAAGGAGGTGTTTCAGCTGCCAGAGCAGACCTTTGGAGAAGATCACAGCAATGCAGGCTGACTTTCTGTAGCCCATGGAGACCCATGGTGGAGCAGACATTCATCACAGCCCCTGGAGAACCCCATGCCAGAAGGCGTAGGTGGATACAAGCTCAAATAAGTTGCAGCAAGTGGACAGACCATGCTGGAGCAGGGAGGGTCCTGGCAAGACTGTGAGCCTTTTGGGAACTTATGGAGAACTGTTCCTGAAGGACTGCACCCTGTGGAAAGGACCCACACCACAGAAGCTACTGAAAAAATATACTCAGTGAGAGGGAACATATGATGGAGTAGGGGAAATATAAAGAGGAAAAAATGGCAGAGATTAATTGTTATGAACTGACTGGAACCTTTGTTCCCCATCTCCCTACACTGATAGAGGGGAGGAGGTGGAAATATTCTTAGCAAAACTGAGTGTGAAAGAAAAGGAGGGGTAGAAGCAAGGTGTTTTCACAGTTGTTCTGATTTCCCATTATTGTATTCTGTTATACTTAGCAATAAATTAAATTCATCTTTCCTTAGTCTATTTTGCCCATGACATTAATAGACAAATTATTCCTATGTCCTTATCTCAATCTCTGAGTTTTATTTTTATATCTTCTCCCATGTTAAGGAGGGGGAGTTGTAAGAGTGGTTTGGTGAGCACCTGGTAGACAGGCAAATTTAACCCACCATGAGTTCTCATCTTTCTTCTATAGGAACATGTCAAAAGCCACTTACTGAGATCTCCTGCTTTGATTTTAGACCAGTTAACATGCAGCAACATCTACAATCCTCTATCTGTTAGGATAATTAAAAAATAAGAAAAGAAAAGTTTAACTGAAATTTACCTCTTACCAAGGCCAAGGAGAATTATTCAGACCCTTTACATAATATCATTTTCAACTTACCTTTTCCTCTCTTCTGTATTTGCTTCTATGTTAGCAGGGAACAGAGCAGGTCAGCACAGAGCAAGTTTTCTGCCTCTCTGAGGCTTCCGTTGCTGACTTCTTGTTCCATTGTGATTGACTTACACCCCCACTGTATTATTATTAGTATTATTATGTAGTATTGGAAAAATAAAACACATAGCCAAAATATTGTTTTATTTACACAGTCTGAATGATAGAGACAATGAAATTAATATTCTGTTTTTCAAAGCTTAGCACAGAGAGATGGTAGAAATATCTTAACTGAAAAGTTTGTTTGATTTGGTGGTTTTTATGCCCAGACAAATTTAGAAAACAACTACCTTTTTTTGAAGTGGGGCTTTGTTCACATTGAAATACGACATATATCTGCTTGCCACAAGGCTACAGAGGCAAAAGCATATAGATATACATTATCCTCTAATTATGCTGTAAGCAATTTTTGTCTTCAGGGTCTCAGATTACTTTTATATTTAATTTCATCAGAAAACAATGTTCCTTTGTTCCTCTCAGAGGGTTACTCTACCCTCTGGGATGATGCGAATAGCTTGAAAGAATGCAGAACCACTGTACCCAAGGGATATGTCTGTCTTGCATTGCCCCGCAAATCGGAGTGTGTATTTCAAGGTTTCTCACACACCCAGCCAGTCGCATCCCTTCTTCAACCTTTCTCAGAACTTAGGGAACAGGGATGGAGCAAACAAAGTCTTGCATGGTTTGTTCTGAGAACCTGATATTCGAGTATTGATAGTAGTAATCTGACAGATCACTTATGTATTGTTGTGGCTTTTGGCTCGTATGCATATGGTCCTATGAAAATCCACACTTCTGACCCAGATTATGTATTTCATTAACTCCCTCTGTCAATAAATTACTAAATTTTTACAAAAATTAAGTCTTGAAAAATGCCCAATAGCCAAAGCCAAAAATTGAACAAATATGGGAAAAGTTTGAACACTGATTGGAAAAGCTCCTGGCCTCAGATTTCTTTTTTTAAAGCAGGATGAAGAAAGAATTTATAGATTGGCAAAAGGGTTAAGTGCATGATTTATTGCCTGTGGTTTTAATCTTTATTTTTCATATTAACTAGTATGTTTCAGTTGCTTTGCAATTGGGAATGTAGAACAGCCATCAACAATATTTACTGGTCCATTTGTTTGGCTAGGTGAAAATTTTCTTCATGGAGTTGAGAAATGTACCACAACACAAACTACCAGTGAATCTGCACAGGGGTATCAAAGCAGTATAAATATAGCTGGAATATTCAGGATTTTGGACAAATTGGTTTCTCTGTATCCTGGACAGCAAAGATTCAGAGAAAGGATACTGACCTTAGTATCACATCCATTCTGAATTGGCATAAATGCCTGATTGTTACTTCTACTCGTCCTCATTTTCTCTGTTGCAGAGTATGGGCCAAGTACTTAAAGAGGGCTGGAAGAGTTTTCTTGTCAAAAAATAGTCTTCATAAAACTAGAATAATAAAACAGAAAATAGAATAATAAAACATAACACTTCAAAATGTGCAGATCTATCTCATGTGGGCTTTACATAATGGCTTTAGTGGAGTAACTCCATAAGTACACTGCTGGATGTCACTAAACCCACAGCACTCAGTGCAGAGCTAGTCACTGTCTCCCACAGAGTTTTGACTCACTAATCTAAAAACTAGAACGATCATGTAAGTCCATTACCCTTCCAGTCTGTAGAAGACATAAATCTGGAAGAAGGTTCTAAACAACTGTGCTGCTCAGCAGGACTATATATATATTCCCAAGCTAAAAGTATTTTCTTTAAACTGCTATTTCTTTGCTATGGACAACGTCTCCATGTATATAAAGGTAATGGGAGAATAAAATAAATAAGCAGTATAATTTTGTGACTAATCTTAGCAAACTCTGGTTTCATTTATATTTGAAGTTTGTATTGGGTTTGCATGACCAGGTTTTGGGGTGGGTGGGGGTGCTACAGGGATGGCTTCTGTGAGAAAGTGCCAGGAGCTTACCCCATGTCTGGCAGAGCCAACACCAGCTGGCTCCAGGAGTGCTCCTGGCCAAGCCCACCAGAGAAAGTAGTAAGGCAAAGTGGTGGCTATGGTGGGTACCTGGCATCCAGCCAGTATCAACCCGCCACAAAGTGAATGCCTGCAACCTGTTTACCTAAACTGAAGTGTTTATTATAATACTTGCAATACTGTTATCTATATATCTCTTTCAAATGGTTAAAAATTTGGGGAGTTCTCATAGTAGTGGGGTGGCTTTGTTTGTTTGTTTTCTTTTTTGGCTGGTTGGTTTGTTTTGTAAAAATAGAATATTTTTTTATATTTGTCAGCCTGTTGGGGAATCTTTTGTGCCCTATAGGACACTGACCAATGAAAAATTTCCTTTATGATAATGGATATTGTAAAGTCTTCTTACAAGCTTCATGATCTCTTTCAGAGTAATGTACCTACTCAACTGCACAAGACCACAAAGTTCTTCAAAACATTAACTCTAATGCTTATGTAAATCAAAGTTGTAGGGAAACTAACGTTCTGAATAGTCAGTTTGTTTTTTCTCTTCTGCAGTGCTAGTGGCAAATTCAAGCAAAGTCTGTTGTATTTACAACCTTTATTTAATTATTTTTACTGCCCATTTTACAACAATTATTCTGGATTTTTACATGAAAGTCTCTCTACCACAACCACCAGAATATATTTTCTAAAAATCTCAGCTTTTCCTCCCTTGTCATATTCTTTTTCATGCAATATTTCTCGAAGTAATATTTGCAGCCTCCAAAACAAAATTTCCATCACAAATCCGACACATTCTCTTTCTAGTTTTCCACCAGGAAGGGAAGAGATGGGGAAGAAAAAAAAGAAAATACCTTAACTTTGGTCCTGGGATAAGTATAGCCTGCTATGTTGATTCTGTCAAGATTTCCTGTTAATTGTCTGAAGCATTTAGAGCAAAACCAGTGTCGAATCTCCTTTGTGGAGCACTTGCAAGCAGCCATATTTGGAGACAAAAACTGCAGGGTTGCAAATCTATGCTCACGAAGACCTTTATATATTGGATAAACTGATTCTAAGACATGATTTTAAGCTATAAGATAAAATTTGCCTGGCCTTGTAGGCACCTTCCAGGTTCTGTGCACACTGGGGGCTCAAGTATTTTGCTACTTCAGCAGCATGTAAATACATGGGTGAGACAAATTACAGTGTGTTATTACCATTGCTGCCTCATGGAAACTGTGCTGTTGCTGAAGTACATGGCACAGTACTTCCTGGTAATACCACAAGTGATTCCTGTCACCACTGGGTTATTGAGAGCTTTTGTGACCTTTAGCTATTTCGTTGGGTTTTCTTTTTTTATTTTTAATTATTTTATTAGACTTTCTGTTTACACTTTGATAGCTTTTCTAAAGCAAATAATAAACAAAAAAAAAATAAAAGAGATGTCTTTTGCACTACATACATAAAAGGAAAAGCCTTTCCTGCTGTATGTTCTAGCCTCCCAAGACTCAGATCAGAGAGTTGGCTTAATTCACTGTCATTTAAAACCAGATGTGTTTTTCTGGCACAATGTCTTGCAAAGCAGCAATGAAATCCATCAGATGGTACTCAGGGAAGCTCTAGTGCATTAAATTAAATACCACAAAGTAGGAACAATGAAGAACTGAAAATAAATTCCAAAAAGAAGTTCACATAAACAGAGACATTTTCTCAACCCTCTACTGAGTGATGAGCTCAAAGAAGGTTTTTAATACAGATTTGCCAACAAGATGGAAAGCTATTGAATATCTTAAAAGTAGGTGCTGATGTCATATAGAATAGTATACACAAATCTAGTATTTTTTACACAGAACAGTTATAGTCCTTGATTTCAGGAAAGGAACAGTCTTAAACTACATGCACCAGTGTGGTATTGTAGGCTTTATGCAGCTTGGTTCTGAATGGCTGCTGGGCTACTAAACTTTAAAGCTGTTTGCCCCAGATCAGTACCTGTCCCCTTGTATTCTCTACAGATAAAACAGGATAAAGTAGACCAGTGTAAATACGAGGGGGGATGGTTAGGGTTCCTTTTCCTTCGGGTTCCCTCTCCTTCTCCTTTTCCTCACTAACATTTGGATAGCCAGCTCTAAGCCATGCTGAAGACCTTGTGTGTAGCATCACAGATACACAGGACACAAAACATATCACATATTATGTAAATTTTCTCATCAGTTTTCTGAAAGAATGCAGCTTAAAATAATCCTAAAGTAAATAAATTCTGATTTCAAGCTATCTATCTAAACCAAGCAAATTCATGAAACCTGAGAATCTACATTCAGAAGTTTCAAAGCTTTAATTGCCATATATTGAAAATGCCATTGTTAAAAAGGTGAATGTAAGACTTTTCTACTTGTGCTGGTTAACAAAAAACAACAACATCTCTCCAGGCTGAGAGAAAATTTAATTATCTTAAGTATATGCCCATTACCAGAAAGTTTCCATTCAAAAATAAAGTCTAACTGAGCAAGAGAACTCAGAGAATCAATTGAGTAACTGTGAGTAATTTTAGGAAAATTAATAACAGAGTAGGGAAGACAGTTCAAGGATGAAAATTCTAACAAGAATATCCCCATATAAATCAAAATTAAGAAAGATAGTAACAATAATACCAATCCTTCAAAACTCACTTTACAAGCAAAGTTGCTTAACTCTAAAATGAGAAATGTTAGAAGTACCACAATGCAAAGCCATTGTGCTAACTGGTGGTTTTATAAAGTCTAAAGAAAGGCATACATGTAATGTTCAGCACAGTTTGACAAAATTTACAAAGGTTGTATGTAATGATGAGGACTTGCAGCACTAACTCAGTGCATAAACAGAAAATATGAATTAATAGCCCTTCTTTTTTATTCACTGCATAAAATCCAAGGCAGTAGATAAGAGAATTTTAACTTTCTTCCTTTTAAAGTTTTGGGGTTTTTTTCTGCTTTTTCATCTTTATTTCACAGTCAGTCTATTTCCTTCCCATATTGTTCTAATCTGTAGTAGCAATGAAGCATCTTTGCTTCCCCTCAGTCTCTGATGCTAACACAAAAAATTCTAAAATGCTTGTTGAACTCATCCTTCAGACATCATGTGAACAGTATGAAAGTAAGCTGCAAGAATTCAAAGCAGTGTTTGTGGTACTGAGAATGTTGCAATATTTTCCCTCTCAGATCCTTGGGTGCCAAAAAGAATATGCTGAATAATTTTCTCAGGTTTTTCAGATACTCCTCAACCTCTTTCCACAGAGACTACTCCTTCCTAGGCTTTGCACACTGTTGTGTAAATGTACCAAGGCCTCCATCATCCAAGAGTAATATGTGGGAAAGTGCCTCTTAAATTCATAAGCACTCATATGGTTTTGAATAACAATGCCACATGATTACTACTGTCCTTCCTGAACACTGTTTAGATCCCTGAATACTACTTCATTTTATTTATCTTCTACATATTTAGAGCAAGTGGGGAAAAAAAAGAAATTAGAACTGTTAGCACTAGAGGACACTATAACCTCCGAGATAATATTGGGCAAAATTGTCCTCTATGAGAAACATACAAAAGTATTATGAAACTTTCCACTAATTTTGCTACATTTCAACAGTCTACAAAGTGGCCCAGGAGTGACTATCTGTGATTTATATATAAAAAAACCCAAACCCCAAATTATTTCTCTTTCATTTTTATTTTAAGATTCATATATGACTAACCAAATCCATGGGAGAGGATATTGAAAAGTACATGAGATTTTCTTAGATTCAAAGAAACAATAAGAGATGGAAAATTAACAAGGAAAGAAAAAAGGCAGAATGACCGTTGTAGAAAAATTTGTTTCAGTGTGATATTTGATGTGAAATACCTGGTAAAATCTCCCTTTCTAATAAATTTGATTTTCACTAGATACAAATACAATAATCTAGACTGGACAAACAAAAATATGAAACATACTAACAAACAGTAATTACTTTTTCCCAGAAAACATACAGGGTATAAACTTAATATAGGAAAAGTAGCAATACAGAAATACCAGAAATTACTACCGGAATATCATAGCATTCAAATAATAGATTACTTTGAATAATAATTAAAAAAGAATAATTGATATAGAATTGCTCATATTTCACTGAATGAGAAAGAAATATTTTTTCTGTGCAATTCCAAAGCACAATATGAAGTCTATGCATACATATATTTGGATCTCTGGAGTTATCTTACTTGTATTTATCTTATACCTAAGAAAATTTACATGCTTTAACAATTTTCCAGTTATGGACTGCATTTTTTTTACACATACTGTTGCCCAGAATATACCATTCAATCAAACAGTGGGTGGGTATTTCATTATGTTTTGGCAACCTGCTATTTTTTGTAGCCAGTATGTCTTTCAAGAACCATTTACACACAGAATGGATAACTGTAAGTGTGAGGAGTTATTATTTCAAAGAGTCATCATCATATATTGGTTTGGGCTTGAAAAGGATGTTGAAGATCATCTAGTTCCAGCAGTTATGGAATTTTCCCATCACAGTTCTCATACTGTTGTGACAAAGGTGGTCTCAAAATTATTTACTAGCATAGAATATGAGCTAAAGGAAAAATGTGTTCGGACAAATCATCTTGCAAGGAAGCAGAAATACTGAATAAAGTAGAAGAGCTAGCCAGGAGACAAAAACAAAAGCAAGAAACAAAACAAACCTCCAAACTGATTTTCAGGTTGGAATGGTGGAACAAACAATTGGAAGCAAATTACTCAATAATAGACTGATAACAACATTGTGTTCTCCAGGGTATTCACCCCACTCAGATTCTGCAGTAAAGTGAAGATGGCTCACCCAGAGCATTTTGAACAGCACCTGATATGAATGTTCTCATTTAACTCTTTGGAGAATCGTTTCCCCTCTGATTACAGACAGAGCCTAAGGATGCTACCAAAGCACTTAATGGCAGCCATTAAAATCAATAGCTGAAAGAAATATAACCTATCTTCCAAGATGGAGCTGAGGGGCAAAGAAGAAATAAGAAGCCGCATAGTGACAAATGTAGTTATTCATTAACTGTGACTGAATAGGTCTGCAGGTGGTGTTGGGAGGAAATGCACCTTTCCCTGTTAGCAGGAGATGTCCTGCTCAGAGATTTCATTACCTGGAACAGTACCAGAACTAAATGGTTAGGATTACATAGTTTGACTAAATAATTTATGATTAACAGAACAAGCAGCATCAGAAGCCAGTGAGTTCTGCAGAGCTAGTAGTCTTCCACAGAAATCAGAAACTGTGACAGCAATTATTTAAAAGGCTAAAATGCTGTAAATGAAATTTCAGACTGTTACTAAACCATAAACATCTTCAACTCCTGACAAATATCTAGCCAAAGAAAAGAAAACAACTTTCTAAAATTTATCCACTTACAGCGCTATTTTGCTACAGATGGAGATGTGGATTCTCAATTCTTGACCTTTCCCTGACTCAGGAAAAAAAAAAAAAAATCTCAGCAAGTTTCACGAATTTTAAAAGAAAAAAACACACTTTTTTTTTGTCCATAATAGTTCTAACTAAACTTGTCAAGAGAGGATTCATTTTAAGCTTCCTCGGCAGTTCTATATTATGGAAAAACCAGTCCAGCTAAATTTCTGGGATAAAAGAAAACAGGAAGAAAGCCTGAAACTTTTACAAAATTTGTACAGAATTTGACATTTAGCTAGAATATTTCATTTTTCAGCTCATTAGTGAAAAAAAAAATTCTTTTAACACAAATACTTTTCCCCTGCCTCTCCAAATCCCCATGATTTTTTCTTAGAAATCTGCAACGAAAATCTTTCAACCCACACAACAGTGTTGTTTTCAGCTTGGGTTTTTATTAGGGACATTTTTTTCTGTTACCACGGCTCCAATGTAACCAATGTAATCTATGTGGAAATCCCAGGGACAGATTACATCTGGTTTGTTAACCAATCTAATATATATCACATTTGGAATGGGATCAGCATGAAGGATGGCCAGATGTTTGCCATGTCCTTGCAGCTCCCTCTGCCAAGGGCAGGGCTCTGAAGCAGAGGAGATTGGCACTTTGAGCAAATTTAGCCACTGTGCAGCTGGGTAGACATGACAAGAAAGACAATCTAGAGGGATGTCACAACATGACAGAGATAAAACTTCCTGAAAAGGTAGCAAAATTCCCGGAAAAGGTAGCAAATTTAACTCTTACAAGATTTTTTTTTCAAAATTATTTTGAGATGGACTGTCTTTCCTCTCCATCTGTAGTAGAAACTGCCTAGTGTGCTTTATGAAAGCATTATGCACTGAACACTCATAAGGAACTTAGTCTTCTATTTTTCATCAATATTTTAAATTTTTTAACCAGAAATTCTAGTTTTTGTGATACACAGGTGGGATTTGGTGCCCAGTTGTTCTAAGCACTAAATCTATGTAAATAAGTCAGATCTTTGTTCCAGAGAATAATCAGAAATCCCAATTCATCAAATACAGTTTACTGTGTTCCTCAGAAGTGTCAGTGTTTATCACCTTCAGCAGCTGTTCTCATGATGAAAATACTTTGAATTCTTTATATAATGTATGGTATTGAGATTTGAGAGGGATTTTTGTGGTTTTGCCACTTTCTATGAAATAATTTTCTATTTTTCTAGAAAAACCTCTGAGCTAAAAAGAACACCACTTTTCAGCACACATCTATAGCTCAAGCTATATCAGCAAAGAGCTCATAAGTTCAACTACAACATTTCTTTAAGAAAAACAAGAGGAATAAAAAAATTATTTGGCATTTTAAGTCTGGTAAACAAATGTGTAGTATCAGAGGCCAGAGGATCTATGATGGTTTTAATAAAACCAAATATTTTGTGTCATCTAGGATGCTTTCAGCTGTCTGCTGAGAAGGGGTATTACAGCACTCAGAAAATGAGTATGTAATTAGGAGAGACAACCTTGCAAGTAATAATAGCTTTTGTGGAATTTAAAGGGAGAACTTATTTTCCTTTTTCTCTTTTTCCCCACTCCCCCCTAAACAGTGCAATCAGTTTTTTGGTGGGTTTTTGTTGTTGTCGTTGTTGTTTTGTTCTTGGTGGGGTTTTTTTGTTTTGTTTTGTTGTTGTTGTTGTTGTTTTGGTTTTTTGTTTTTGTTTTCTTCTATTCTTATTTTGGGAAAAACCCCCAAAAAAACCACAGCAAAAATGCCCCACAAACAATCAAACAAACCCAAAATGACAAAATGTAACATAAATTAAATAGTAACTGAACTTTGGGTATTTGAGATATACAACTTAACATCTCACAGACTGAAACTATTCAGATTTATATTCAACCTGACTTCATTTGATCAAAGTCTTCTCTAGGACGTTCAGCATTTTTGAACCTGCTAGTGAACACAAGCACATTCAGAAAGTCACGGTTTGCTTGACAGCCCATTGCAGAAATTAAAACAATAATAAATAACTAAATGCAATACAATACAATACAATACCTAAATAATAAATACAATAAATAAATAAATTGGTCATACTGCTGTGAGAAAGGAAGTCAAGATCACAGGAAACAAGGAATAATGAAGGAGGAAGAGAGTTAGGAAAGTAGGAGGAAAAGAGGAAAGAAATCTTTATGAAAGATTATAATTTCTGAGGTTATGAATCAAATAAACTTATGTAATTTCTTAATGAAATTACTATGTTGAGACAGAATTTAGATTATAAAATATACATATATGTATATATGTATAAATATATAAAAACTGGCACATTCCTGCTTTTAATAAAGGATTTGCAAGATCCCTCTCCTGATATTCAAATGCTCAATGATTTCCATCTCAAAGGCAAGGTAATGGAGGACTGTGACCCCACAGAGCATTAGTCTCTTGGCATCATCAGCTCTACTGGAGCTGGACTATAGCACTGTCAGATCACAGAGCCTGCCACATAAATTTACACAGGATCACTACCACTGGAAGAAATGGAAAGTTCTGCTTTCCTTTCTGTTTTGGTTGTTTGTTTACAAAAACAAAACAAAACGGAAAACAAACCCCAAAACTACAACAAAAAAAGCAGCTAAGTTTTCTCTCTGAGTATTCCCCCACTTTTTTCACCCTGCCTGAGGTTGAAGGACCTGATGCTGTTTGATCATAGACATGCTAGACTCTGCAGGGTATATCAAGAGGTGAGCTAAAGGCAAGACAAAGGATCAACAGAGCAATGTTGATGCATCACAACCATGATGGAGTCCATCAGGCCAAACCATACCTCCTAAGGAAAGATTCTGGATGTGCATCTGTAGGTGAAAGCATTATGGAGAAATAGGAGCCAATTTTTTGAGTAAAATCCTAATTCTTGAGAATCCCAAATCTGTTATATGCTCATTACGTATAACATTGACCAGCTCTGATTTAGGCCCATGAAATGACAACCATTAGGCACAGCAGCATATGTCAGTGAGATGCAGAGTACAGAAATGGTTCAGTTACACCTGAGACAAATCAAGTTTGCATTTCTCAACACTATTCAGTAATACAAACCCTAAGGATGCTATTTGGGAATGCGCTTCTGACCGAAATGAAAATGCTGATTTAGACCATGTGAACTCTCTTTTCTTCAGCCTAAGGGTAAAAGCTGCTCAGCTTTAAGATATTTTCAAAATACTTGAGAGTAAGGCCATATAAATTGTCATCAATCCTAGTAACTATTCCTTTGCCCTTTTAGTCATGTTGGCATGCTTTTTCCTTTTTCTTTCTGCTGTATATGACCCAATCACAAAAATGTTGTATGATAGAGACTGATATCCTAATCTAACCAAAAAGTATCTTCAGTTGCTGTGATGAGGAGTAACACTGCTGAATTATGTATTAAATAGTACAGAAAACAGAGTTCTGTTGAAAAAACAGAACCAGTAATCTTGGACAATACTTAAATGAGAAACCATTTCCTCCTGTTTTGGTTCTCTTTGAACTATGGAAATTATAGCTGTTACTGGTATATTTGGGCTACAGTTGACTTCAGAGAAAAGTATGATATTTAAATAGTTTCTTTTTATCTTGAAACTACAATTTAAGAAGCCACTGAAATAGAGAATTAATCCATTTTTACTGTTGCAACAGTAAGAAAATAAGGTTAAAAGAAACTTCAAAAGCTCATACATGGAAGCACTTGCCTGGTTAATACATAACCCCAACAGGGGAAGCAGAGCTATACTAAGAATTAATTATTTTTAACTTCAGAAAAATCTTAATATTTGAAATTGCTTTGTAAATCAACTACTTAGTTTATTATCTCTGCTTAGCAAGATTTTTTCTGCTCAGAAAACAAGGGAACAATTATTCTGACCATTGGGAGATGGTTGGCACAAAGATTTGAGTACAGCTGTTGAATGTTCTTTCATTTTCTATGGATTGTGAGCTGAAAATTCTTCGGTTTTCCCTCATTGATTATATTTCCTACATTATTCTCCAAAGATGCCCAGAGCTGATAAACATCTTTCTGATACTTGTTTCCTGATGCAGAATATTTATTGGATATTTCACCAGTGTTGAGTAGAACAAGACATACTTAATGTATGTACATACTTAATGAATGTAGGAAATAAGTTACTATTATGCAGGAAGATCTTTTGGCCTTCTTGACCAGTTCTAGTCAGACAGATAGTCTGACAGCCAGCCTTCAGGAATAACCCTGAGATGAATGGAATCACTCTGGGAGATAGACAAAGACTTTGGGATATTAGTAAAGAGATTATTGCATTAGTTTCTGGTTTGCAATTGACAGGAATCCCAGAGAGCTGATAACTCAAAACATAAGGAATTGTTGCCAGCATTGATTAGAGATGTATGACTCCTCAGTGATTTGGGATGTGATGCTGACCTGGGAAAGGTGATGTATTATTTGTTTCCAAGTAGTCTGAACAATGAATCAGATTTACATGTAGCAGTATCCAGTCATTTGGGAAATAATTCTGGTTAAATGTTTGTTAACCAGAATATGATTATCTGCATGATTTAGCTGCCCCAGAGCTTTAGAGAAGCTCCAAGCATCTGTTTTGTCTTTATTGTTTTTCAACAAAATCATATAAATGATTTACAAATCAACTCTTGCTTTGTCAGCCTGAGAGGCTAGCAAGACAGATAGGCCAGAGGTACTTTTGTGTGACTGATTCATCCAAGACTCATGATCAAGAAATGCTCTTCTTTCTCTTTCCTGAATTAAATAGATTTGGGAATAAGTTGTAACTGGGTCTCAAGCCAAAATAAAAGGTCAGCAAGCAAACTTTGGAATCTACTCTGAAAGATGTCAGAGGGCTGGAGGATTGGATCCTTTAGTCTTGTCCTTCTGGTTCATTTTCTTGGCCTAACATGAATATAATTATGACCCTTTTAAGAATATAATTCATGTTTCCAAGCTTATCTAGAAAGATCATAATTTATTCTGATTTTTAAAAAGTTTCTAAATCCTTTCAAAAATTTAGGCTGCAAGATTCTAAAATGCAGTATCTTTCTGAATAATTCTTTTCAGCATTAAGAAGAATCAACATATTAGTGAATATGCTATTGAAAATGGAGTTTTGAGATTTCAACATTATGAACATTGGATTGAGTTTATTAGCAATCAAAGAAATACCTCTAGATTGCTTTTGATTGTTTGCTATTTATCTTAAAGCCAGTATTTAAATAAATACAAGAGAAACATCTGGCAGAAAAATATTTCTCATGATGTCTTATGTATTTACTGCAGCATGACTAAGTATAGAGCCTGGGAATTTTCTGAGTTGGCCTGGAAATTAAGAGAATTTTTTTAATTGGTGTAATTGTAGAAATTAAATTATAAAAACAACTTTGTAATACATTTAAATGTTTCTCTTTTTTCTATTTGTTAATATTATGCTGATATCATCCCCAAAGATGCCAGATATGTATAAAGTAAAAGGGTGTTTAGAATTAAGTGCTCTGCTAAGGCATAAGTGAAATCACAGTAAACCTGACATTAGGATTGAGCAATGTTAAAATACCTATTCCATTGCACATTATAACCTTTTCTTGAGATAGGTATTTCATGTATGACAGTATCTAGATGTTAAAGAGAGGAGCTACTTTCAATAAATAAGATTGATTCATCTCTTATTTTGTTCTTGCTAATACCAGACCAGCTCTGAGTACTGTAATGAATAGAGCTTTATTTTGAAGTGAGTTTAGGAATATTAACTTCAATAGATCTTTCAGACTTATCTTGTTGCTTCCTTTGTGCAAGTATTTTTTATATTAATTTAATTTTAATATGATTGCTTAGAATGACAAAATTAACACATAATGAAATACAGATCTGGGTGGTGTGTTTACCTGACCCGGAAATTAGGCACACACAAAGTCACTCACCAATGCCCAACACACTCCTGCCTACCAATGGATGGGGTAAAGAATAGGAAAAGTAAAAGTAAGGAAACTCATGGATTCAGATAAAGACTGTATACTAAGCAAAGAAAAGATGGAAAATCACTTGCAAAAGCAATTGTTCACCACCTCTCAAAAGCAGACAAATGGCCAGCCAGCCTCCAAGCAACAATTGTGCAGCAATTCCCCAGCTCCATCTCCTCTCCCTTATCCCAGCTTTCCAGGCTGTTTCTTGCCTCCACCCCTTCACTCTCTAGGCAGGGCTGGGATCCCTGTGTGCAGAATCAGAATAAGAAAGCAGTGAGTCTGCGTAAGGACTGTTCACTAATAACCAGGGTTTTAGTGTGATACCAGCAGTGCTTTAGTCATAAATTCAAAGCATAGCACCACATGAGCTGCTGTGAAGAATTTTAACCCAGCCAGACCCAGTACAATCAGTTCAATGCTATTTAAGTGTCAACACTATAAATGTGTAAAACATGTAACTATTGCTTGGACATTTTAGGTATTTTATTCACACTTTGGCACAGAGGTGAAATCATAGCATATGCCAGTGTTCATGTGTTAGGTGCAATTAATGCTGACAAAAGTGAGGCTACCAGCCAAAATAAGCAAGGTATCTTAAAGTAAAAGACAAAATCAATTCCATTCCCATAGAGCTTCTCAACTAATTTGAAGTTAGAACATGAGTTTAATTATAGCATTCTTCCAAAAAAATAGGAAAAAAGTAAAAAAAATATTAATCACTGTGAAGGACATAAATTCTGATCACACATTATTCATTTCAAATTGAACTTCTTCCTTTGACATTTCTGAACTTATGTTATCTATCTGTCATGCTTGTTTGATATTAGATAACTGAATAGAAAAGATAAAACATCAAAGTGGATGGTTTCCATTCTAATCTTGTCAAGACAATCTTTTCTCAAAATAGGAGAACTCATTTACCTGTACTATGAACAGGACCAATATTGGCTGAAAATTGGAATATCTAGAATTTTACTTTGATGTCAGTGTTTCTCATGTTGTGAAAATCTCTCTCTTCTAAAAGAAAATAATTTTGATTTAGTCAGAAATTAAAGATCATTCTTTCAGTCATTTGCAATGAGTGATGACACACACACATGAATACACCCACAAAGCCAAAGCTTCTAATCCAGTAAAGTCTTCTATGCTTTTTAGATGCTGCATAAATATTTGTTTTATAAAAGAACAAAAAGAAATTTAACCAGAGCTCCTTAAAAGGAATATTAACACTTGCCTTATCCTAACGTTACACTGCAGCAGAGTACATAGCAACAGAATGGAGAATAAGGTCCATAGGGAAAGTGAGGTCCACAGGGAATTAGCTTTAGCAGCTGTGTAAACAAGATAACCATATTTCTCAGTATAAAGGGGGTAGTAGTGAGTTTCTTTATGTAGACTGAATGAACAAGTCAAAACATTTGTGCAAATCGTAGCCATCTAACCCAAGCAGACAAGACTACACGGCAGAATTTTCAAGAATTTCAGCAGACCCCTGAGCCTGTGCACTCAGTGGTCCACTGGCAGATGCACTGCCCTGACTTTGTGTGTTATCCCACTGCTGTTAACACTGAGGAACACCTTCTAGGGCAGCCAGGGGATTAGCTTAATCTTTAGTGCTAGGCTTGTGAAATGCATTGGCACAACTACCTGCCCAAAACTGTCTGCATCCTGCTTTCCTCGTGCTATACAGAAGTCAGGAGATTGTGTGTAAAATGCTTCTAATTTTGAGCTAACTTACTGCTGCCTTGGGGAATGACTTTTGCACTATGATGCTCTTCCACCAAAGTCAGAACACCATATTCTAACACACAGTTAGGAAGAGGCCAACTGAATATTATAAAAATTGTAAAGAGAAGAAGATTATTATAGTGATTTAGGAAAACTATGCACAGGCTTTAAATCCTTAAATTACAAGCTATCCGGATCCTATAGAATTTCTACTATATGCTAACTATCCCTTAGGACTGCTTTTAATCCAGATAATTTCAGCAATCTACTTTAAACAGCTATGAAAACAGTCCTGGTGGAATGTAAAGCAGATGTGGAAAATCATGTCCAGAATGAAAGGAAGGGTCCAGAATGTCTTTACTTTTCTCCACTGCTGAAGCCAGCTTATTAAAAAGCTATGGTATAATTGGTTCCTCTATCTGGAACTATATGAAACCTTTATATTAATTCTGCAAATGAGAAAGAGTGTGGAGTCTTCATACTGTGGCTAAGGGAACCCAATGTGAAGAATCTTTATGCACAAATTGATAAGAAAGCATTGAAGGAAATCTCTTCACTCCTTAGGCTCTTCAAAACATACTCTTTCCTCACACAGAAATTATTAACTGCCACTAGCCTTACCAGAAGTTAATACAGTGACTAGCAAGGAATTAGTAGTTTCATGATATAATTCAGATGATCCTGTAGCATTTTTTGTGCATAACAAAATAAACATATATTTTAAGAGTGTGCATATCAAAATTCTCTGTCTTCTCAGTTTCTTCCTTGCAGTACTTAATTGCTAATATATTTTTTAATGTGAATATAACTCTTTTTACTATGTGGAAAAATAATCTCTACAAGTATCATATGCACAAACAACAGATATGATTGTCTTAAGGAAAAGAATCTTTAATATAAATTGCATTTTTTATTGCTCATGTCTTGCTAATTTGCCATGCACCTTGTTAATGTTCAGCAATCTTATTAATCTGTAATTTTCAGGATCACTAGAATTTCCTTTATGATTCATAGCTTTTACCATTAAACATTCTGCAATAGATTGTGTTCCAAAAATATTTTAGATCCTTTCTTTCAAAAGTTGGCACTATTTTTGTAACATCTATCTGAAGCTTTGGAGTCTCTCGTTTTTTATCTCCTTTTCTCCTGCATGAGAGGAACAAAATAAACATTTTGCTTTCTTTGAAAACAACAAAATGGACAAAGACAAAGAAAGAGAAAATGTGGTCCAAATCAAGACATTTTCTTCCCATCAGTTATGGTTAATAAATGCAAAAAGCAGTGGTCCAAAAGCAACGCAGAGAAGATTTTTGGTGATCGAATTTCTAAGAATGGAAATATTATTGACTCAGAGAAACAGGCAAAAAAATAAGATATGTAGAAGGTCATAGGAGATCTTGAATAGATTAAGGGTCTGTTAAAAGATATATGATGGGAAGGGAAAAGAGTGAATAATGAATCATGTTTTTCCTAGGACTAGAAGAAATGAAGAAAAACATTGCATCTGGCAGTTTCTCAAGCAAAGAGAAATGCACAAGAGTAGGGTCACTAGAAAAGAAAGGAAAGGAAGATATTACCAAATCCTTCCACTGAATCAAATAGAAATGAGATGGAGAATCACCAGTGCTTTCCATCTTTGACTACCTTCTAGATTCCAGCCTGCTTAAGACTTTAAAGCGGAAACAACATTCATAAATCCAATTGCTGTTCTGCTGCTTAAAGCCAGAAAACTGTATTTCTATGACCACATATATAACTGAAACATTTTTTGGCAATTTACCATTGCCAAAAGTCCTGCCCAGCCAGATCCCACTTTACTTCAACTCAAAACTACCTCTCTAATTTCAAAAATATTATTACATGTTTTTAAAAACAAAAATGGAGTTGTTGGTTTTGAGTGGAGGATTTTTAGCCACCCATTTTGAATTTTCTCATTTTTACAGAGCTTCAGAATAGTATGAAAGGATTGCTCTCACAGTATTCTTAATGTAGTTTCCAGTTCTTGTGAATCAAAGGATGATCTGGAATCTAGGATTTCACTGTGTATGAGATGATCTTTCAACTTCATAAAATTTCAACCTTAATAACGAATACATATCTAATCTAGATATTTTTTGGATTTATTACCTTATGTAGTCAACATGTTATTTAATGAGTCAAACGACTTATCAAAAGATGAGCAAGTAAATTCACCTCCTTTTATTAAATTAAACTATCATTTAATTTAGTATGCTTTGAGCCAAGAAATTATAGACCATTTTTATCTGTTAAAAGAATGAAATATAATAGATATGGTAATTCATGAATGACAATCCAGAAGTGATGTAAAACAAAATAGAACTCTAGTCTCTAAAATTCTCTTGCATAGTTACAAGATGACTAATTTCTTTTTTATCTGCACAGTTCCACACCAGATTGAAACAAACAAATGAACAAAACACCCCACAATTTGTTCAAATAGATGGTGTTTGTAGACAAAAGTTAAGCTTAAACCTTGTTTTCTTACTTTGAAAACTCAAAAGTTCATGGCTAGCTAACAGAAACTTTATCTCTTTGCCCTTTGGAGGTGTAGCCTTTTAAAAGACTCCAACTCAGTAAGGGTCCAAAGCAGTTTAAAATACTGTTATAATTACAGCCTGGATTACCAAGCAAATTATTTCAGTTTTCTTAGGGCTGGCATCTTTGAAACTGAGTTTCTTTGTGCCATCAGAAGAGAGTCTGGCGGTTTTATGCAACACTATTGCTCCACTTTGCACTGGCTTTGATTTCTGGCTTTTTAAAAGCCCAAATGACACGAAAGTATTTGATACTACTCTGGAACACATTCATCTGATCATCTCATCTAGATTAAGCTTCTTTACTGGAAAAAGTTTTAGAAATGTGTATAAAAATAAGGAAGTCTTATTATCTTAAAAACATTGTAGTGCAAGATACTAATATAGAACCTCTTTTTGAGATAACAGAAAGAAAGAATCAGAAAATATATACAGGCAATGAAAACTAGTGACAAGGAAGATAATGTTATCAGCCATTAGAGGGACAGGGAGAACTAAGTAGCAAAAAAATTTCAGTCCCTGAACACAGTTTTCATCTTGTGAGTTTAAAAAGTCAGTTCTGAACATTCTACATTAATCCCTTTAAATAAATGAGTTTTTCTTGATTTTTCTCATCTACTAATTTCAAAACAAGTCAAAAAGGTATCATTTTTTATGGACTATTTCAGTCTGACATTTTGACATTTAATCTTGGCAACTGAATTTTTTGTATTTTTATCCTAAATAAAATAATTCCAAACTGTAAATAAAACACCAGAACTAGAAATATAATAAATAAAAACATTTAATACAATTGCATAATATATCTTATATATGTAGATTTAAATTTTTTAATAATTTCTATTCACATTTCTCTTTCAAGTGAGCAGGTAGCAACTAAGAGAGGGTTCGATTAAAAGTAAGTCACTGACAAAGTGGTGGTACAATTACTTAACTGAAAACCTGAGTTGTTTGCTGATTAACATGCCCAATGTGGTATCCATTTCTCTCAGTTGGGATAAGATTAAGCTGGTCAAAGTTCCGAATGAGTGGATAGAAGAATCTCTCATTTTATCTCTGCGATCCTGAGAGCTAAATTGTTTTAATGGATTTCAAAATGGTTACTGTGTATTTTAGTTCAACTACATCTTGTCTATGAGTTTCCAGAGATCTTGGCACCAAGTTATCTTGCTTGGGACCAATATTTGCAAGGGCTGAAAACCCTCTGCCAGTTAGTAACTCTGGTTAGAAAAATATTTTGGTCATCTGCTGAAAATATTTTGATTGACATTTGGATGCTATCCTTATATTTAATGTCAGAAGTGTTTTGGAAAGCTGACATCATACAAGTCAGTTAAAAAAATCTTCTGAACTATAAGAAAGACCAGCACAAAAGGACTTGAACAGTAGACCAGTGCACTGGCAGAAATTCCTTTGTATGAGCTGCGGTATTGGACTGGATGCTTATCTCATTGGTAGATAGAGCTTTGGCTTAGGGGGAATGATTTCCAGCTGAGTAGTACAATCAAGTTTCCAGATGTCTTTATTAAAAGAAGGTTGTAAACATGCTGTGTTTTAGGCTGCTGGAAAATCTGGAAGTTGTTTTCCACACACACACACACCTTGGGGGAAAAAAGCCCTGCAAAGAAGTGTTGTCAATTTTATAAACACACACAAGCCAAGCCTTCTGACTGCATTCTATGCAAACTTATCGCTGATGGGGTGTCATGTCAAGATTATTACGGTCAATATCCAAAATTCAGAAATAAGTAACATGATTTGCTGTCCCTCCTCTTTCCTGATGTGTTGCTTGTCCATCCTTGCACAAGTTGTATTTTCTTACACAAGTCAGCTATTAATACTGTTGGCATCTTGCCTTGCTGATACTACTCAAATCCTTTTTTTCTTCAGGATCACTGGACCTCATAAAATTTGTTCCTTTAAAAAATTCTAGGTAGATCTAATGCTATCTATACTATAGCTCATTTAAGTATTCTATCAGGTTGTGCTCTAAAATGTTCAGTCAGATTAAATATTTTTGACTTCAGATCCATTGTTCCCCTGTGCAAAAGGCAGATCTATATAATCTATGATCAATTCTGTTGAGCACTCCATAAATTGCTTCATTCCTAAAAAATACCAGTTTAAAATAATGCCTCATACAAAATTAAGCCTACCCACTATCAATTAGAAAAGCTCATTTGCAGGGCTTAGTTAATTGAAAGTTTCCCAGCAGGATTACTCTGAGAACAATGATATATTTTCACTCTCAATTCTTGTTAATTAGTCAGTCATAAAATAGTTCTTACAAAAAACTCTTTGAAGTTCAATGCACTAGGACACATTTCATTCAACACATTGTTTGTTTTGATCAGACAAAAATTCTTCCTGTTTTTCTTACCAAGATGCATACTTATTTCTAACAGGTGTTCATATTAATTTGCATATCAGAAATATCTGTTTGACTAATTCTTTATCATCCTTTTACAAAAAATCTTCTTCTGTTAGCAGTCAATAAATTACCTTAAAATATGTACATTTTTAGGTACAATTATTTTCCTGGAAAAAATATAGTATGAAGTATCCTCCCAGTGGTGTATAAAGTGTCCTCCCAGTGGTGTATGAAGTGTTGCTAAAGTTTCAGTGTGTGAAGAAAAATTAGGTGCATAAAGAAGCTGTGGCCAAGAAAGGAGTGAAAATGATATAGAAATAATGTATCAGCTAGGTGACTGATAACTAGACCACGTGAAGCACAGGTGGAGGCAGTAGTATATACCAGTAAAATTAACCATGGAGATTCAAATACTCTACCTTTTTTCCAGACTAGATTTTTTCCCAAATAGACAACACCCTTGGGGTTTTTTGAATTGTCTCAAAAATTGTCTTACTTATGCTTCATTCATTTACTTAGTTACCAATGTCTTTGAAAGGTGGACAGACTGTATAAAAATTGCTAAGAATTAATCAAGGAAATTAACTACTCTTTTTCCAGGGCATAACTTCAGGTTGTTGAACCTTTACAATTCTGCAAGATCACTTTGGCATAGCATTTAGTACAGACTTCAATTCACCCTCAGAAGAGTGACAGTATTGACACCTGCTCAGCCCGAATTATGCCTCACAATCTGCTTCCCTTCTCCAGTACCATCTCTGTGGTTAGGATTTCCATTAACTTGTTGAAATGAAGATAAACAATTCTCTCGAGGACAGATGGTATGTAAGCATGTTGAGAACAGGAAAAGAATGGCAACAAAGACTCCCAGGTTTCTTTGCCTAAGGCTTCACACCTTCACAGAACACCTTCACAGAGCTCCATTTTTCTTTCTCACTCTTGCCACTTTATCTTTCCTCATTTATCCACTACTGAAGCAGACACTGAGTTCCACGAAGCATATGATAGGACTACTCCACATGCCTTTCTTTCTGGAATAGCTCTTTATTTCCAGGACTCACATCTGTCCCAAGCTGAGTCATCATCCTTAGGCTTAGGCTGCACTTGCTGTGAAGGCATCTTGTAAATTATGTCAATAAAACTTTGCAAGGAGAGTCTCACAGCCCTTCCAAAAATGTGACCTCGCTTTGGATAAGATGATAAGAAATCCATGAATTTCTGAGCTGTCAGCTACATTTTTCTGAGGTCTACAAATTGCAGGTTAGAAAGGGATGTGTAAGATGGCCTTTGTGCCCTTCTGATCTCAATCCACCTGGCTCCAGGATGTTTTCTCTTGTGACCTAAAGGTTGTTACCAGTAAAGCCAGCTGGCAATGACCTCAAAGGGTTGATTTTTTTTTTTTTCACTTTGTATTAGATCTGCAGAAATCTCTCGCCAAATTGGCCTCTATACAAAGCCGTTGAAATTCTTGAAGTGTACTTGAAAACCAAGTTTACCATCTAGAAAAGATAAAGCCATAATAGGAGAGGCTCCCATCTACAGAGATTCTAAACAGGAGTTAAGCTTCTGTAACATGGCCATCAGATAGTAAAGGGGAGACATTGCAGTAGCTCATGTGACTTTCTTTTAAGGGCATAGAGACAGTGAACTCTGTACCAAAGGCTTTGGACAGTCCTTTAACTCCTTATGACACATACAGGATTTCAAAAGAGGATGGTTCCTCTTTGAGCCTCTGTTTCAGTTGGTTCTGGAGTCTCCTACAGAGATGTTTCTATACTCTCCATGACTGCTGAGAACAGTGATATTCTGTCCAGAATGATGTATAAAACTAGGGAAGACTGTGGACCTGAGACACAAGATGTGTATTGAAGGAATGTGATTTATATATCAGTTATGTCCAAACAAGAAAAGACATTATTATACCATCAGTACCACTAATACTGATAGTCCTCAATCAGTCTTTTTATACAGGGAAAAATTTTTTCATATGAAATTTTAATGTAAATATAAAATAGAAGAAGCATTGTCAGGTTGTAGTCTCACAATTGCACAGTTTCTTGCACAAAGGCCACACATAAATACAGAGACTGGAAGCACTTTCCTGTCTGTAGATCAGAGCAAATACCACCAATGAGTTCTGACTGCAAGCCAGTGGACTGTCCCAGCCCACTCTCCATACTCTGGTGTGTTGGCAGAAGCAGTTGTTCAGTGTGTTCCAACATACATTTTTTTGTTGCCTACACTTCATTCAGTAGAAAGGTTTATGTGTCCTTTTTGTGTGTCTGTTTCCTCTAGCTATGTATTTTGGTTTAATAGGAGATATTATCTCCCTGCAATTATTCTGTATATGTTATGGCATACGTGTCATATATGTCATGACAGATTTGGTGTAAAAATATGTGACTTCTCCGTGAAAAAACAGTAAAGCCTTTGTTTTTCAGAATGGCCCTTTTTTGAACTCCAGAATAGAAACTTTCACTTTATTTAGATATTATTAAATCAGAAAATGTAGAGATGAACATCCAGATTGTATAGAGATACATTATACATTAAGTCTTTAATACTGAAACTTAATGGCCGGACAGCTTTTCTCCAGCCTTTTTTCTTTGTGTCTATCACCCCAAGTGGTTTTTGAGTAGGACTTATGCCATGTCTCCAGCCTACTCGTGGGGCTCATCACATACTCAGATTTAATAATTTTTATGCTATTTTTCTTTGGCTGTGGGATGCCTTAAGCAGTAGGAAGCTGGTAGGAAGCAGCAGCTGAGCACATTTCTGCTGCAGGGCCTGTTTCAGTGGCAGACTGCTGATTACTTGTTTGGCAGGATCGGTGTAAACAAACTCACTCCAGCTGGAACCATCCAGGCATCTTGAGCCCCATGGGAATGAGTTCTTAGAAAGGTGGTGCTTCCCTTTGACAGTGGTGCTGTTCTTTGACAAGCTTAGAAGTCCAGCTGATAGAGATAAGAGCATTTTTGAGATGTTCTTCAGCTCCTGTAAGGTACTTGAATTATAAAAATGTAATAATTGAGTTAAAGGTAAAAATAAGGAGTAAAAATAAATCTGGGACACATGAAAGTAGACTAGAGGCTGAAATAGTGTCAAGCTACAAACCTTAACACCTTACTGGGAAATACCATCCAATTAGAGACTTTCTTCATTTGGTTTTCTGAGGGTAATTTTTACCTCAGTCTTTCTCAATACTTGAATTAATAAATAGAAGAAAATCTGAAATCAATACAAGGACTGCAGGTCAGAGATAGTGGGACTCTAAATTGTAGCAGTGAGATGTGATCAAAGATATAAAAGTATGAAGTCTTTCTTCTCACTGTTTTGTATTAGGTCGAATAAAAGCTGGAAAGAACTGGATCATGATTCATAGGAAGGAAAAAAATACTGTTTTGTTTTTTACTGTCTGCCCATTGGAAATTTTCAAAATTCAATAACCTAATGTGACATACTTTTAAGTGGATGAATAGAATCTTTAAAAATCTCTTCAAAAGATTCAACTGGAGAAAGTATTAAAATACCTACTTCTTGGTGATATCTTCATCATTAGATATTTTAAAATATGTTTTAAAATAAGAAAATTATAAATTTCAACACTACAAGTGATTTCTACAAAAAATCTATGCTATCAAAATATGTATATTATTTTTACAAGGGAATTAAACACATACATGGAATATATTTGTATTTTCAAGATGGCTTGATGGCAAAAACTCTAATTTTTCCTGGATTTTTAATTATGGGAGTTATATGTCTTTTCTCACTTTAAAAAGAGCATAAAATCTGTTTCCAGGGGAAAAAAAAATATTCTTTTGAACTACCTGCACAGGAATTATCTTTTGAAAGCCACATATTTTGATTATCTGTACTAAATGTCATAAAGAGGTTCTTTTCTCCCTGCATGTCACAGCTGAACTCTGGGAAACATCTTGAGTTCTTGAGTTAAGAAGAAATAAAGTATTTTATCACCTCTTGAAATTAAAATGCTCCAAGATGATCCACTTAGAGCAGTGAACTAGTAAGGAGTAACAATGATGATAGCCATTATAATGTGAAAAGAGGAAGACGTAGATAAATTATTTTTGAAAAAGAGCTGAAGAGAAAATAATGAGAGCACTTCTACCTGCTAAAGATCCCTAATGGATGTATTATCTTGAATTTTGAATTCATGTTTGTGGTAGTAATTTTTATTAATAATGTGTCAGCATTTACCCTTGAATAGATAAAAGGACAGTGCAGTTATGTATAATGATTGGGGGGGTTCAGTTTACTAGATAACTGTATAGCAAAAAGCAGCCTTGAAATAGCTTCAAGTTCTTTGCAAGATTCTATTTTAAATGCAGTAATTTGCAGTTACTGTCTTTTTTCCTGCAGTAAATATACAGCAGCTGTCAATAAAATAGACAAAGTGAGGAAAATATAACAAAAAATAAAAATAGTGCAAAGAATTCCACAGAAGTGAAAATAAAGGAGCTGTAAATGAGCAGAGATAAACTCATATAAAACATTTGTAAAATGTATCCAGCATTTTACAAGAGCTTGGTATTCCAATTCCTAGGGTTCAGTGGCGGGTGAACTGAATAAGCTTTTAGCCCTACCTATGCCAGATGAATCCCTTCCTGTTTAATACAAAGTTAAGGCAAAGCAATTTGCTTTGTGGAATGAAAAGGAATCTGAAGAGTCCAGACAGAGAAATCCAATTTCATCTCCAGACAGCCCCAGTGCTATATGCCATACATTTTGATGACTGACAGATTCTATTCTTCCTTTCTCCAGTGAAGAATTAGTTAAACACTCAGTGCTATATTTTGTGGGGGTAATTCTCATTGTACAAACCTTGCAATGCATGCACATACATTTATTAATACCTTGATTCCTTTTTCCATCAATTCTTCTAAAATACAATTGTCAGGTTAATGAGCTGTAGGCTTTTATAAATTCTGCCTGTTGCTTCATCGGCCTTTTCTGATTCTACTCCATTGATCCATCAAATGTGAGCTGATTGCAGATTTCTAACCTGTAAAATGCCTCTTACTTGAAGATTAAAGCTGTATCTTAGCCTCTGAAACACACATGAGTTTCTTTATCAATCTATAACACATTTTTAAAAGTATATATCTTATTTTTCCTTCTCCTGTCACAGAATGTCAAGTTCAAGGTTTTTCAGATGGATCAAAGTCTGTCCTCAGAGGAATGACTAGGTTTACATGCTAGTTCCAATGAAGACTCAAATTTGTCCTGATGTTGACAACAAATTTTGAAGGGAAGTGTACAGGTTTAGGAGGCAAAACTTCAATTTGTTTAGACATAGTGAAGTCTCTTGATCCTATAAGTACATTAAGATTGAATTATTTAATTGCAAAATATCTTAGAAGCTTTTTATTCTTGTTAAAGGTGTCATTCAACTTTACCTGTAGAAAAGGTTCTACCTTGTTACACACTTCACTGTTTGCATATAAATCTGTTTATGCATTCAGATGAGAAATAACTTTTCAAGCAACAACAAACAACAAAACATTTTCATTGTATGGGAAATTAAGAAGTTATTAAAAAGCCAAAATAACTTATCTATTTTAAAAAAAGAGAAGTATGGAAGGCAAACATTTAATTAAACAGTAATTCAAACTGGTTTGCATAGAAATATTCTTAATGAAGCCACTTTAAAATCTAAACTCTTGGGCTTTGTTCTATGATTTTTAAAGGAGAACCCCAAAACTTCTAGTCTGAAATGCCTGAACACTGCAGGCAAGGAACTCTTGGATCCCCACAAGGATTTTCAGATGTCTAGATTCAGTGGTACCAGGTACTATTTTACATTTAGAATGGAAACTTAGAATCTGGGGACAGTATGTCTGGAGCTTGTGGCCTCTGAGCCCAAATCCCTGCATGGTTTTGATCCTGGCAGCCCAGAATGTTAATAGGTAAGCCAGCAATTGAAAAATAATGCTTGTCTTGGAACAATATTCCACTGAACACTATTCCTTCAGAAATTAAAACGAAACTTGATTTTGCTTGTAAAATAGAAAGGGAATGACATGACTTGAAATAAACGAATATTTGCTACATTTGTGGAAAAAGCTGAAATCCTTTTGGTCAACATAGCACTATTTTTTTTCCTTTGGAAACTGTCATGAATATTTAATCACTTATTTCTTGACTGTAGAAATCATCTATATTTGCATATACAACAGTAGGTTTTCTCCAGATTAAAATGACTAAAAGCTCATGATATTTAAACTGAAAAGCTGGTGTAGTTCAGTCTTCAATCTTTTCTTAACCTAGCTGAGATCACTATCCTAGTCACAGTTTATTAATCTATTGGAGAAAAGTAAATTGGGAATGTCACAATAGACTTCTTAATCAGGTAATATATTTTCTTTGTGTTATACTTGTTTTGTTACAGTATGAAAGCTACATGAACCTGTGACATATCTAGCTAAATAACAGCATGGACAGGAACTTAATCTTCACTTGTTTCACTTGCTCATATGCATTTCCTTGAATTTCCTAGTATTCTAGTACAGCTAAGAAGAGACTGGGTGGGGTTTTGGGGACGGGCTTGCTTGCTTTATTTTGGAGGTGGGGTGTATTTGTCCTTTTTTCTTTTTCTTTACCTTATTTTTCTTCAGTTTCCACTAGGAAAACAGACCACAAAATCCCAACAGAACTAGAATTTTATCAATTATTTGCTCACTGAATAATATATCTGTTTTTTTCTAAATGCTTCACTTTGAACTAGATCAAAATGAAGGAATGTGGCATGATAAATAGTTCTTTAAAGAATCCCTAGTGTATGCAGAGAGTAGTGTGCAATACACCTATCAAATATTTAATTGCTCTTCAAATAAGGTCAACATACACCCAATGGAATCCATTAGTATAACATCAGCATTCTAAATGCTATTCCTTAACACATATGAAATAAACTCATCCAAGATAGTAGGATTTTAAAAGATGTCAGGATGTTTGGGTTTGAAATATGCTCACACTCAGCAATATAAGAAATATTTATATTTTAAATTAATCTTGTGATTGTACTCTGTTTCACTCCTTGTTTCTTCTTCTGGTTTTCTGTTTTACTTCCTGACTTATAATTTCCAAACTTTTTTCCTCTATAACTGTAAGAAATGCACTCTGCAGGTAGTTGGGAGTCTTCGTTGGATCGCTCCCTGCATGTTGGCTTCACAGTATGCTATCTTTCAGCATTTTATTTTGTATCCTGGAAGCTGATTTCTAGAACTGATTACTTGAAAAAATTGCGATCTGCTCAATGTTTTTGAAGTTTTAAGAAAAGCTTTTTTTTAGCAACATCATCTCTTTTGGTATATTCTTCCAGAAATCTTGAACTGTTCATGTTAGTTATTGTTTTTGTTTATCTTTGTGACCATCATCTGGAGATACGCTTAATCATATCAGCTTTGTTTTATTGCCAGACTCCAGTTTCAGGGAAATAAATCAGAGTTTTATTGTTTTAGTGTACTGAGACAGAAAATTGACTTTCAGTTTAGAAAATCTTGGCAAAAGGAGAGGTATGACAACAAACTCCAAGTTAGCGCAAGGTTTCCTAACATGCGATCCTGATTCTGAAGTAAAGACTTCTCAACAACTAGAGAAGTTTTAGGACTACTCAGACACTCACTTTGGGTGACTGGGACTCTTAGCGCAAGTTTTTTTGTCAGCAACTCTAGGCTTGACAGTGACCAACAAATGTGGTCTTGTATAAATAAAGAAATGGGCTGACTGCACACACCACTTCTGGTCCATGCAGCTGGTGCTGATATTTTCCCCACTTTTCAAAGGTTAAGATTGAACACAGTGGCAACAAGTATCTATGTGGAGTTAAGGATTACTGTTATAATTAACAGATTGCTTAAATTGCCAGCTATTAGTAGACTGTATATAATTTTGTCATAACACTGTTAAAATTGTTATATAGAACATATATGATATTTAACTCCAAATCTGTAAATAAGTGAATTGGTGGCTCCTGGAAAATAGTGAAATTATGAACTTGCAACAGCTGAGAATGTTATCTATCACATTTGCACAATACCATCCCTATACTTAACAACCTACTGATGTCCTCCTAAGACAGCTTAGAATTTACGCACTTCAGAAAGTGTCATTGACTAATTGTAGTGTTAAATTTGATGTAGAATAAGGGGGGAAAAAAGATAACCAACAAGTAAAAGCAAACCAAAACAGTAAGCAAAAAAAAGCAAAGAGAAGAAGATAAAACCAAAATAAAAAACTCTCCTACCATGACTTCATGCACAAAATGTTTCTGAAATGTAATGAAAGTATTTTAAGTTCTGAAAAAAAAGGATTTCTGCAAACTTGCTCATGATTTCTTTTTTGAATGGGTGGTAAAGATCCCTTTCATTTTGCTTTAAGATACTGTGATTAAGATGCAAGACACTTATGTTTTACTAAAAAAATAATAGCAATTTAAAGGTGAACACGTTTTTAACTTGCTACTTTTGCCAATTCTGAATATAGCCGTTCTTCAAAACATGATAATTCCTCAGAAGAATTTAAACACTGTTTCCAAACTAAGCTCCAAGTGATCCTGATCATACTATAATAATGCTTTAAAGCTGCCTACTTTGCATTTTATAAGGAGTAATCTTCATGTGATCATCACTCTGAAAGATGATTTGAAAGTTGATCAATGTTTTATTTTAAGATCATTGCTTCTTCAATGTGATTTAATACAGAAATGAAAAAACACAGAAAACCTCTACAATATTTTGAATGTTTATACCCTACCTAAATGTAAAATAAGAACTACTGAGTTTGCCAAGACCAACTTCTCAGGTCTAAGTGGCAGAACACATTTCTTATTGTACACAGAACACTATGGCAGAAAGTGGGGGAATAAATCTGAGACAGTTCCAGGAACAGGTTGAACACACCTGAGCTGGCAGACCAAGCCTTGCAGTCTGTGAAAAGTTCATGTGCCCTAAGCATTTGTGGTTAGGTCTGTTGTTTTCAAAGGATAGTCTACCTGAGCTTCCAACAACCAGTTATGATTTGAGGACATATGTTTTAGTTTCAAGATATGTTCTTGATCCAGCTACAACTGTTTGAGTGTTTCATTTGAGGGAAAGCAAACCAATTTTGAAAAAATAAAATTATCCCAATGATTTCATCAGCCACTATGTTCTGCTACAGAAATACAATTCTAGTAGCCTTTCAAGATTTCAGAGAACTGAAGGTGACAAGAGACAAAATTTCTTGTGTTTCTTAAGTTTCACACTTCTCTCTTAGTTCTTTTTCTTTTGGTCACCTAAATCTCATTAACCATGAGTTTTACTAGGAGCAGAAATTAACATGATTGACATGTAACAAATGTAACACTGTTTTTAATAACACACCTACAAAACAAGCAAACAAGCAAGTTCAGCACAAACAAAAAGATAAGATAATACTTTGTGTTGAATTGGTGCTAGTGATGCATGTTCTAATCTTTTTTCATAAAAGCCTTGAATAATTTTATCTTTAGAGATAATCTAAAATGTTTATGCTTAATTATATAGGCCTCACTATATTTATTGTTGGCCCTAAGTACTAAGTGGCTCTGCTCAGAAATCTCTTTTTAGTTACAATTGTGACTACCATGCTTATGCTCCTGAAAGAAAACATTCAACAAAATTCAATAGTTTGTTTCCTGTTTTCATTATTTTTTGGAATGAGTCTACTTACTGAAAAATAATTCTATTGATGTAGCTTCCAACTGTTAGTTCCAGGAGTTAGGTTTTTACTGAGAAAATAGCATACAGGAAGTAACTCTGATTATCTTGGATACTGTGAATTTCATGCTGCAGCTCTAGCTTTATTAATTCCAGTCCCATACACCTGAGGCTTGAGATTGGTTGTATGCCCAAATATCTATGTATGTGATGAATTTCTCCCTTTAGGAATAGTTTTCTGTTTTGTTGGGGTTATTTTTGTTTTTTATTTATCTATTTCCTTCTTTTCTTTTTTAAAGAAGATGGTTTTTATCTTGGATAAGTTGAGATTGCTATTCTACTGATGCTGCTTTGGCCTTTCAACTGTAACTGATTGCAAATGGAAAGATCAAGCACAATTCTTTGTGAAATATAAAACACCCCACACATTATTTATCAACAAAGTTCATCTCCATGGCTCAAAGCACTTTGATGTATGTATATATATATTTTTCCTCTTGAATACTAAATTAGTAACTCAAGTGTGTCCAGAGCAACAGAGGTCATTTCCTTGTCTTTATTAACCTGTCCTTACAATTCACTGGTATTTTTCTACTGGTATGTTGCACATGCATCTGACTGTATGAATGGATATTAATCATATTATTTTGAAACATTTGGTTCAAGAAGTGCATTCCAGGCAGGGAACAAATAGAAGATACAGTTATTTGAATTAGAGAAAAAAACTTTTAAAACAAACAAACCAGACCAGACAAAATTCATTTTAAGCCTTAAGACAAAGGGCTCTCTATTTACATTTAAACATTTTTGAGGTTTAAGCAAATGAAAACTTTTGCGAAACCTGTATAATAAGGATAGCAACTGGTTAAGATTTTTTTTTTAAACAGTTTCTTTTTCTAAAGTGCTGAATTGGCAAGCCCATCCTTTCTATGGGCACCTGTCAGTTTTGACCTGTCAGTCATCTAGAAAACATTTCTCAGAGCCAGGAGATTTCTCTCCAGGAGATTTCTCTCCAAAGTGAGAGGCACAGAAAAACAAATCAGTTGTGGAATTCACACAACTCTGGCAGTCTCACATGGATCTCTCATTGCCCTCATTCAGGTCCAATTCCTCTCCATCTCATCTCCCTCTTTTGTGGTTCACAGGTTTTGAGTCCAGATGGATGCTATAGAACTTCCTCTGTAAGAGTACCAAAAAAGTTTCCATAAGTGGAACTGTTACACATTGATTAAAAAGAGAAAGACAACTTTTTTGCTATTTTTAAAAGGAAGAAAAATACGAAGTTGCTTTCTAGACATGAAATTTTGACATGTTTAAATGCCTCATGGTTTCATAACTCCAGTTTGCTACCATCACTAATTATGTGTTCACAAGGGAAATTTTGGTTACACATAAATGGGACAGTCTGTGGCAGGCAGCTAGTTTGGTTTTGCAAAGTCATGACAATAAGGTCACAAATTATGATAACTCTCTTTAACAAACAATGATTAAATTGAAGACTACAGAAAATCATCTACTACTCAACACACTGATTATCTATAGGATGAATTCTGAGTCTGGATAGTTTGCAAGTAGTAAAACAAAATCCCAAGTCCAGCCAAGAGTGTAAAGTTAAATATTTAATATCCTATATGATATTAACATGCTTAGATGATTTACATTAGATATACAGGTGTGACATACATTATTGCTTCTTTGACTTAAAGATTGTGCTGTAAAAGTAAAAAAAGAGATAAGAGTAACAGTAGGGGAGGTCTAATATCCACTGTCTATCTGTTGCATAAAATCAAAAATTATTTGATAAATAGTCATATTTACTAAGAAACCAGCAAATACAGTAATATTTTTACCTTTTTCCCCCAAGCTATATATGTTCAAACAAGTTTTGGAATTGTTGCAATCCAACATCTGTGCAGAACACAGAACTGGATGACTCAAGATAATGTGCAGTGAAACTGCCTTGAGATATCACCAAGTCCCTTCTGCAAAGAAAGATACATGGAGAAAAAAAAATCAATAGAGAGATTTAGAATATGTCTAGACGGTACAGAACCAAAGGTGAATGCTGGAGGAAGAGGAAAATGTGGTTATACATACAGATCCACGGAAATAAAAACAGGATAAACACCTTAATTTAGATTTTTGCTTTAGTTTAGAAATGAGATATTGAATCCATTTATTCACTGAATGAAATCACCCAGAGCTTCAAGACAGAGTACTGATGTAAACTAATTAAGGGAATGGCTAAAGTTTTTTGTGTATTGGCATCATGCAGACTGCTGCTGGAAATATAAATGTGACTACATTTAGCTACTACTGATTTGTGTTAGGACAGAGAAGCTACAAAGATCTAAAATACTCATATTCCTCTAATAACTAACTAACTAATAACTAACATCTTAATGTCATAGAGAGGAATGGAAAGTATCCATCCAAACAGATGTATAAAATCTACTCAAAAATTCCTAATCAGAGGACTGGTATGGAATAGAAGATGAAATTTGCATTCTGTTATGAGTAAATACTAATCATGAGGTGATACACATTCAAAGTTGCTTGCATTCCAAAAATGGAAAGACACTCATAATAATGTAATTATTAATATGGCAATAATAGAAATATATTATTAAAAACTGTGTTTCAGAAGATTGCTTTTGGATTTCTAAGGTACCCTGGATTTTCCTCCTTAGACATTACAATTTCCCAGCTGTTTTGATTTATATTACCAAAGTCCTTTCTTGATAAAATGGCATTCTTGTTTAAACAGTGAAGAAAGAACAATACCTTTAGTAGGGAATAAGAAAATTGAGAGAAATTCAGATTAAGTTAGGTAGAATAAAAATATAATCAAGGTATATTAAGCTGTTGAGAAATTTGTTACATGGTAAAATGCAGAAAAAGTGACAGAAAAAGCTGTGTGTAATGTCTGTTGTTTCCCCGTGGTAAATCTACAGAACAGACAATATATGCTGAGAAAGAGCCACATAAATGAGCTCACGGTAACAGGATTTCTATAGGAATCTGAACTAGCATGAATATTTCTAATATACTCTTTTACTACAGTATACTAAACTCTTTTATTGCTGAAGAGAGGACTTGTATGAACCTCAAACAACAGCATAGATGTTCCCAGAAGACTTAACTATGCGTCAGACACATGTCCTTTAGAAGCATGTTAATCACTGAGTATTTTGCCAAAGAAACCCAAAGTTAGAAAAATTATTGGTTAGATTCCCCGATCATGCAGATTATAGATGCACTGAGCTGACATCATTTAATTCTTGAGCAAAAGGTAGTTATGGTTCCTTATCCTACTTTAGCAATCTGTACTGAACACTAAGATAATCCTAGCTGTCCTGGAAATACAAAAAGCCCTCAATAAAAACGTACAAAGAAAATTCTGTAAATAGGTCACCCTGAAGATCACAGTGGCTAGAAAAATGATTTAGTGTGGATGTTAAGAATCTCTGAGTTTTCTTTTCTATACTGTCACTTGCCACTAATGCAGTTTGAGTTTTTAACTTCTACTATGTTGGCTGCCATTTTTCTCTTGTGATATAGTACACCTTTCTTTCCTCAAACAGAAATTTCTTAAAAGGGAAATAGGCAGGAAGATCAGCCATCAAAATTTTTGAAGATTATACATCTGTTTTACTTAAATAATTCCTGTCTCTTGATAGTGGAAGTCAGAAATAGATTTTTTACGTGCCCTTTCCTTTTTTTTTTTTTTTTTTTTTTTTGTTGGTGGTGCCTTATTTTGCCAAAAATTTTAGCAATAAAATTAATAATGGAAAGGTATTTTTGAGTTTAATTTTATTCTTCAGTTCTATATTGCTCTGTATGTTCTGAACAATATACAACATGTGATATATTCAGTTGTTTGATTACAAATGCAGAAATATTTTTTAAAATGTACAGAATTACTGTGCACAATAATCCAAAATAATCTTGAAAAAATGTCACAGAAGTTCCTATAGTAAAATAGAAAATAATAATGATGCAATCTGTATAACAAGGAAGATATTTTGTTACATATTTTAGAAATGCATCTTTGGTGACTAGTTGTATCAGATATGGTGCTCCAGAAATTAAAAAGTTACTGTAGATGTTTCATTAAACATATATTTCTATGCATTGTAAAAATAAAATCATGATCATTTAAGAATTTTTTCACATCATAATAGTTGAGTTAGTTATTAATTTTAAAATTCAATGTGTATTATGTATCTTTAATAAATTGTTTCAGTGATCCCTTCTTTCTGCTGTTCTCACTCAGATTCAAATTATTGAATTAGTGGTAACTTTCTGCCCTCTCTTCTGAAGTCCAGGGGGGACACACACACAATAGTTTTTTTGGTAGACTGGCTTTGGATTTTTTAAAGTAAGCCACCTGACAGTCATTCTTCCATTTTCTCGAAGTCTTAAAATGTATTTTCTCTATGAAAATTATAGTGTAAAGTTCACAATACTGTGTTGGTTTTCATCTCTTTCCATCCAGCTGGCAACTCTCTCAGCATTTTTAAACCATGGCTGTGTAGGATTCACACAAATATTCCTAGTTACTGTGTGTCTGTTACTCAGTCTGTTGTGAGTTATTAGAAGGCTTGTTAAGGTACAGTATTTCATCTTCCAGAAAAAATGCCAGCACATTGCTACACTCACAACCCAGAAATTTAAAGTGTAATAGTTGCTCCTTTGAGTAACATCTAGAAATTGAGAGGAGCTGTCTTAGAGTTTACAACTATGTGGTGTGCAATTTGGCAGTGTTTATGGACCTAGTATCTTTATTTGATGAGCTTCCAGAAGACTAAAAAAGCAGAATAACTTTGTTATCTCTTTCATATCAGTTTTCTTACAGTATTCACCAGCATCTTGCAAGAGCATATTAAGTTGCACTGTTAGTGTATGTCAGGCATTGTTTATTGTCTCCCACAAGAGACAAGGATGAACAGGGTGGGTGTTGCTAGAGTGTGTTTCATACACACTTACGTTTACATAGGTCCTCCTTCCTGCCCTTCTTGAAAGCTGACACAACATTCACCAGCTTCCAATCAGCTGGGGTAACTCTCCAGATTCCCAAGACTGCTCAAAAACCATCAAGAGAGGCTTTGCAATGACATCAACAAGTTCTTTGAGGATTCTCTGATGAATCCCATGAGACCCTATGGATTTCAAGAAATTCAGCTGGAGCAGAAGATCCTACACAATTTCAGGGTCAGCTGGGAGTTTATCATTGTTGCAGTCATGGTCCTCCAGCTCAGTGCACTGAGACCTCCTTGGTCCATCATCAGTGTTGAAGACAGAGGCAAAGAATGCATTAAACATCTCAGGCATGTCTCTTTCCCTGTTTGTGAGGTGACCATCCTCATACATAACAGGACAACATAAGAATTTTTACACTGCTTTGGCCAACTTCATCTCCAGTTGAGCTTAGGCAGTGTGAATTTTCAGCCTACACTGGCAAGCACCATCTCTGTATTCTTCCCATGTCACCTGACCTTCCTTCCACTGGTTCACACCTTCATTTTCTGACTTATTTCCAGGAGGTATCCCTGTTCAGCCAAGCCTTCCTTCTCCCTCATCTGTCATATTTCCAACATTTGGGAATTGCCTTCTCTTAGGAAGTGATGTTTAAAAAGTGAGCAACACTGATGGACCGCAGAACCTGCAAAAACATTTTCCCAGGGGATTTCACTCACTAATTCCCTGCGCAGCCTGAACTTAGTTCTCCTCGTGTCTGAGTCCAGAGATCCATACATTCTAGCACTTCCGTTATATACAGCACCATCTTTGTGCCCTTCTGCTCTGCCTATTCCCTCTAAAGAGCCTGTAACAACAAATTAATGACATATAAGTATGCATGTTTCTGAAATTTATGTTCTAATAATTCTGCAGCAACGTGCTTTCCTCTTAATGCAGGAGAAGAGATGCTCCGTGTGTGTCTCTGTGTCTGCTTGTGCATGTTGGCTGGATGTGAGGGTGGTAAGAATGGAGGGGAGGATGGGGGAATAGGATATTTATTTTGCACTCAGTTAAACCTGTAACAGATGTTGTCTACCACAGATGACTGTGATACATACCACAGAGAGTTCAGTTTTCCACAGAAATCAAAACACCTATTGGGTATTCCACTTCCAAATCGTTTAAAATATATTTTAAGTTGCCTTGGAGGACATAAAGACTGTGATTTCATATTCTGTGGAAAGCCAGTGTGTAGATCAGAATAAGAGTCAGAGAAGTTTGTTATATCCCAAATAACTGGAGAAAGATATTGAAGTGTTCTGTTCCATCTCATAAGTAGCAGTAGGGTTCCCATCCACACCACTACCAGTTATCTTTAGCTGCTTTTGTGTCTTAGGCTTCATCAGTTAATTTAAATTTCCTAATATACTTAAAGGGATACCATTAAGTGTTTATCTGTATTGATATTTGAAGTTGCTTATTTCTTCTCCAAAAGAAATACTTTTCTTTTTCATTTCCCCTAAAAAAAGGCATATATGATTGATTAAAGTAAAGAATGACATAATGCAAAGTGTTTAAAAGGACTGTTGGCTTTAACTTTTGAAATGTTATATAGAACTCTTTAAACGTTTTTTGCTCATAACATGTTTAAACTTTGCATTTAAGCATTTTTTTTACTCCCAGGGACCTCAGGCACAATATAGTATACACATGAACTGGAATATCTAAAAATCTTTGATTCACATAGTTTTCAGATTATTTCATTCTAGACAAACATTAAATTGGTAAGAATTTCAACACATAATTTTATTAAAATACTATTAATTTAAAAAATATATATTGGTTTTTAATTATTGTGCTTAGGCATTTCATCTCTGTATTATATTTTTTATTGAAACTGAATTCAGGATTTAGTATTGCTTAGCCCACAACTCCTTATCTTTTCAAATGTCCTCCCATTTCATTTTTTCCCCTAACAAATACTAATCAAAAATGCATTACCTTAAAATGTTTATTTAAAGCCCTAAAGCTGAACTGTCTAAGTATTTACTTATGAGGCTGGCTGTGTATAAAGCTGTTTACTCAAATGCATTTGCAGATTGTTGACTTTCACAGGATAATACATAGCCTGATCTTGTGGTTTTACTTTAAGAACATTTATCTGCCCTGTATTTGTCTGAAAATAGTTTCATTTATTTTAGTATCTCTGTGAGACACGTAAGTGATAAGGAATTGCTTTAAAGAGTCACAATCCTTGCCTTCCATTCTCTGTTGCACAGAGTGCTTCAGATGCTGTATTTTAGTTGCAAATCCCCACTCACTACCAGTGGCACTGCAGAAGTAGCAATCCAATTTGCAACTAGATGTTCCAAAGGTGCAACTGGGAATCAAAGATTTTGGCCTCTCATCTTACTCAACATAAGAAAGCAGTAGGTGCTTGGTTATAAACTGAGGCTTAAACACTTTAACACTAACAGCTTATAAACTGACTTTTTGGAATTTCTCAAGGGGCTTCCAAAAGGAAAAAAACCCAAAAAAGCAAAGAATAAAACGCCCTCAAACTGCTAGAACTGGAATTTAAGAGCATTTAACCAGGGACTACAACAACTCATAATCTCTGTTCTCAGACTTTTAACATGGATTGTTATGTACATGCTCAGGTATGAGAAAGAGTTTACACAGTTTAAATGATTGAGCACTTGCAATTCCTGTCAGAACTTGTAGGTTATTTTTCAGAGGAAGCCTGGGGAGTTTTAGAAGGCATTCTTTGTCACTGTACCAAATATGATCACAGTAAGATTGTCACCGTTTAGGTGACAGGAAGGCAAAAAATAAAAAAGCTATGTTTAATATATTCTCTTAGAAAAGGTCACTTTCAAAATGTGTTCTTTCACAAGGGCACAAGCTCACCAATTTTACCCCTGGCAGCTGGAGTTTTCTGATGGATTATTATCTTCTCTTTGCTTACATTTCTTTGGAGATTGTAGGAGTCATGTTCCTGCAATGCACAAGAAAACAATTTCAAGGATTTTTCTGCTCAGACACAGTGACCAACTTAAAATATGTTACCATAAAATTTTCTGCCTGCTATTTATGACCCACGTAAATGAAAAGCAGGCATTGTACACACCCTTAAGGTATTCACAATAAGGTTTTCTACAGCCAGATGAAAAATGTATGTGTTTAATTCAAAATCCAGTTTTCTGAATTTTACACTTCACCTGTGTTCTACACTTATGTGTAAAGTGCAAAAAATGTTTTTAAAAACCGTGTAATTTTGTGATTAAGGTGACTACTCCTGAGATTTTATTAGGAAATATGAGGAGCAAATGGGCATAGGAATTACTTAACTATACAGGGACATATAATGACATACTGTGCTCCTTTTTTGGTAATTTGTGAGCTATACACTGCTTCTTGTATTGATCATCAATGATGTGTTTAAAAATTACTAGCATTGACAACTGAGACTAATGTGGAAAGCAACATACTGTTTCTTGCTTAGTACATTTGTCCATATGTAAAAGAAGTTGTTGGGCTGCAGTTCATCTCATGGAGCTTAGGTATTTCAAAGCTATCAACAGGATTCACAGCAAAGTGCCTAACTTGAAAATAAATACTTAACAACTTGGCAGATGTGTCACCTTCACTCTACCTGACTGCATGTGTCAACGCAAAGGTATTTTTGGATATCCATTCATATATAAACATCATTAAGCTATTTTATACTTGAACTGGTTTCTACTACAGATGTCCAAGATTTTATGGGTCATCTTCTGTTCTCGTATGGGTTATTTGGAGAAAAGTTATCATTTCTGTTACATTTAGTGCTAAAAAAAAAAATAAAAAAATCGTGGCTTCCATTTGGCAGGCTCTGTGCTACACAGTGCTCATCCCTGTTTATTCTGGACAGTTCATGGTGCCTATGGCTTGCAACATAATTACAGTTCTCATTTTTTACATTTCCAAATGCCTAAAATAAAAAAGGTCATGGTGGGGGGGGGGGAGGGAAACCACCAAAAAAAGAAAATAGCAGCACCAAAACCCAGATGGAAAAAACATCACAAACCCCAACTGAAAAAGCAGAATGATTTTTCAACAATCCTAAGGAGAGAGCGATACATATTAGTTCAAGGCAAGAAAAAGAAAATTGTAAATATTCAAGGGAGGAAGACTCAGATAAGATAAGAGATAATGATGGCAGAATATGAGAGATGTAGTGAACAAAACATTGTTCCTTAGAGAAAGGTGTCTAGTGGAAAAAGAAACTTCAAGAGTCTGTTCTGCTTTCAAGTTCAAATACTACCAGAAAGCGAAATTGGTAGAAAGAAAGCCCTCCTTTAAAGGAAAACCCACTAATCACAAATAATGTTGTTTCTACATTCTAAAGACTACTGCTGGATTTATGTTACTACACTTTAAGGTTTATATGCACCAAAGTACCACTTTTCATATGTCCTCTATAAGGTGGTTGTGTGGTCAGCTCTCTTCCTCAATGAAAGTTAAGTTAACCCAAGCTGGCACACTATGCTCTTTCTAGCATTCTAAGGTACATGTTCAAGACTGACTCAAATTCTAAGAAATAATATCAGATGAAATGTACACCATCTTTTATTGCGCGCAATCTCTTCTTAATCCCTTTGTTCTACCAAAGACTAGATGAAACTTGCAGATAATGTTCATACACAGCTTGCAGAATCTGCTTAGTTCACAGTTCAAGATGACAATGCTACTTATGTTTCAGAGAATCACGCAATCTTATAATGGGTTGGGCAGAGGAGACACCTTGCACTTGACCAGGATGTTCAGAGCCCCATCCAACTAGGTCATGAACATTCCCAGGGATGGGGCATCCACAGCTTCCTTGGGCAGCATGTTCCAGTGGCTCAGCACCCTCACAGCCAAGAATTTCTTCCTAGTATCTGATCTAAACCTACACTTTAAGCTTGGAGCCATTCCCCCTCATCATGTTACTGCATGCCCTTGTAAATAATCTCTATCCACCCTTCTTGTAGGGTCTCTTCAAGTACAGTACTCTTCAGGTTCTCTCTCTCTCTTTTTTCAGGCTGATCAAAACTCTCTCAGGCTTTTCTCATAGGAGAAGTGTTCCACCCCTCTCATCATCTTGATGGCCTCCTTGGGACTCCCTCCAGCATGTCCCTGTCCTTCCTGTGCTGGGACTCTAGAGCTGGATGCAGGGGGGGTCTCACAGGAGCAGAGCAGAGGGGCAGAATCCCCTCCCTCCTCTGCTGCCCACACTGCTTTGGGTGCAGCCCAGGACATGTTTGGCTCTCTGGGCTGTGAAAGATGCTGGGACCCAGCTCACTGCTGGGTCATGTCCAGCCTCTCACCCACTTGCACCACCAAGTCCTTCTGGGCAGGGTTGCTCCTCATCTGCTCATCCCCCAGCCTGGATTGACCCTGGTGCAACCAGGTGTTTGATGTGTTACATTATCTTTATAAAGTATAAATATTCCAATATAACTTTTTGAGGTAGGACTATAGTGTGTTTCTACTACACAAAAATGCAAGGAGAGAATCAAGATTGCAAAAGGAAAGTATGGACTTCCTGCTCTGTCTCCCAAGATGTAATTATTTTATCAGGAAACAAGAAAGAAAAAGAGAAAAAGCTAGAAAACTTCAGATACAATAAAGTCCTTTACATCTGGGGAAGCATACAAGGTATTGCTTGAAGGCTTAATTGGACTTTAACAGAGTTCACAAACAGGACAGGCATTGTATAGCTTTTCTGCTTTCAGCCCAAGGGACTTGACATTTCTTTTTCAATGGCACCTCTACTTAACAGCAAAAATAACAAAGTTAAAAATGGCTTCTAGAAATCATTTGGTGTATCGGAATAGATCCAAGGTGACATGTTCTTTCCTTTGATGCACATTTACCAGTATTGTTATCAAAACATACCATCGCATGCATGCAGAGAAACTTCATTGTTTTTGTTTCATTATTGGAGAACCCTGCCAGGAAAAATAACTATGCCAAAATTTATCAGTTTATACTTCTGAAAGAGTTCTTATCAAGGACACGTTCCAACAAAGCAAAAAAAATATATAGCTGTAAAAAAAAAAAAAAAGAAGCTCCCAAATCAGTATGTTAAAGACAAGGCTTTTATTTATGTAACAATTTTTTTAAAAAAACTTATTATTTATGTAATGATAATTTTTAAGATTGAACCATGCCTTTTTACTTAAAAAAATGCATGGGTGAGGCTTTGCCAGGAGATTTTCTTGTATTATTTCCTTATTAATTAGAATATTTGTATAGTTATAGTTATTATAGAAAATTGCATACAATAATTTTGTTCCATGGAACTTTTTTTGGCCCGTTTACCACTCTTCCTGTGACCTTATGCAGAGAAATCAGTATTTACTTTTTGCATTTTTTGCCTTTTACTTTGGGTACAACACACAGTATTTCTGGGATGATAAGTTGTGGCAATTCATAACAAACTCCAAGGTATTTATTTTTCTCTAAAATATTTCTAGTATAGCAATCAGTAAACTGGCTTATGCTGCACTGCTCCCAGGGAAAAAACAAAACAAAACAAAACAAAACAAAAAACCAAAACAACAAAAAAAAGACAAATAATAAAAAAAACTTTGTGAAGCAGTAATAGAATAATATGCATCTGATTAAAAAATGCTTATATATCTTATGATTTAAATTTGGATTTTGTTACCTGCTGGGACATTTTAGCCTTGGAAAAATACCAGTATTCATTTCCATACAATGGTAATATCTACAGTTAAAAAAGAATACATTCAGAAAACAATATTATCATACTTTGTAATTAAAAACAATGATGTTTCAGTTTTTGAAATTACCTTAAAGAAAGGACTTCTGTGGGCTTTTTACTTGCTTATTACAGTTGACTATTTATTTTCCCACTCAAGTTGGAAAACCTAAATTGGCATAATCTTGCCAGCTATGTCTAATGATTTATAATATAATTGTTCATCTCTTGCAAGACAGTTTTTGTTTCCATTTTAAAAGGACAATATTTACTTTAATTGTCATCTCTAATAGTGAAATTATTCTTAAATCAGTTCATCAACTGATTTTACAGTTCTACCTGTACTTGCTCCATAATTTTGAGCTTTTACAAAAGCTTCAAGCACTAACATTGGACTTCTTCCATCAAAGCAAAATGGACTGCATGGGGTAGCACCTCTCTTGGTATGTTTGATAAAAAATAGAGATATGGTGTCAAAACCAAGACATCCACAGGTCAATTCCCTCTAGGACTGACATTTTACAGATGGGTTAAAAACCCAGCCTTCCTATAAACTTGTACTGTCTTGAACCCATGAAAAATATCTGTACTTAAGCATTTTTGCAATAAGTAATAACTAGGGTGGGTTTTTTGTTTTTGTTTTTTTTTTTGCTTGTCTTTTATTTTGGTTTTTTGAATGACATTCTTACAGGCAAACTCTTAGGGGTTTAGAAAATGTCTAAGAGGAGTTTGTGTGGGTTTTTTTTGTTTTGGTTTGGTTTTTTTTTCCCCAAAGAAGCTTTTTTCTGAGCAAGAGATCTTGAGAAAACAAGCTGTGTCAGCAGAACTTGAAAGATACAGAGTCAGCTGTGTCACTTTAACAAACCCATCAGTAAAACCCTTCTACAGTGTTCATTTCTGTATGAAAATTTACAGTTTAGGTTCCTCTTTTCCTTTATTTTCTCAATATATGTGCGAATTCTCTGTTCTCTGTTTGTCTGTGTCCCCTCTGGAGAAATATATATTTACCTTGATTTTTATAAGATTTTTCTGGTTTTAATTTTAATTTTGTTAAAGACATTTCTGTCTTTAATTCTCCAGTGTCCTACATTTAGATCTGTCAGTTTTTTAAAGTTAGGTCTTCCATTTTTGCATACATTTTTTGTTTGTTATATTTAAATGAACTTTATCACTATAAGGGTGTTACATTTGAGTCTCATCTCAAGCCTGTCTTCAGTGATATTCTGGCATGAATTCCATTTTTTTCTCCATATTTTCTGTATCCTTAATCACTCTCAAATTCCTAGTCTCTGATTTCATTCTCTTTGAAAATAATCTCCACCAAGAGCAAAGGAAGATAGAAACAGAAATTAAATATTACTATCTCCTTAGGGATTTACTTCACAAAACTATTTCTTAAAAGAATTTTAGTTTTCTTTTTCCTTTTGAGTAGTGTATCTTGGCTTCAATGGACCTTAGCTAATCAGTTCTCTAAATTATTGAGAACATGTCTTAAAATGATTTTTAGCTGTCTTTCAATTTAAGTTAAACTTCTTTTGTTCTTGTGTTATGAGAAAGAGCTCCAGGTGCACCTCCTGTATCTTATCTACTGTTTGGCATAACTCTATAGCTCTCCCTTTGGATTCAAAACAAGCCTGTTTTGAAAGTCAGAGCTGATCAAAGTATTTACATGATTTCAGTGGCCTTTGACTCAAACCCACCCTTATAGTGCCTCTGAACATCAGTGAGGCATTGCTAAAACCACATTTGTGTTTCTGGTCATCTGTATTAGGTGTGTTAGCTGTGTCTTTCTGCTTAGTTCAGTCTCAAAGGTTTCAAAATCACTTCCTGGAGATAAGCTTCAGAGAATACAGCATAACTTTTTCTCTGAGTTGTTACATTATCTTGACAATAGATATTCCATATTACAGTTGCATTGTATTATAGAGTAGGAAATAAAAGGACAAAATTTTCATGGAGAATATAGGATGTTCAGCTGCCCTATATGTTGCTTTTTTATTGTTTGGGGTAACTTTTTAAACTATGAAAATTACAAAAAAATGTTGCATGAAGAAAAATTCATTTTTAAAAAACATACATATATAATCTAGGAAGTCTCTGGCTGTTTGAGGATTCTATACTTTGTAATGAAATTTTTAACTTATCTGATGAAACTGTTTTAATATTGATAGTGTGGCACATAATCCTTTAAAGAAGTCTTTGTGAAAATAATGCAAAATACAGTTAAATATAACTCTCCTAGCTCATCTGAAGTGATGTGTTATTTGAATGTATTTGGACAAAATCTGCTCCTGCTTCTTTTATCTAACTGTATTTTGAAAATTTTTAAGCTAGCATCTTTTAGAGACACTGAAGTTTAAGGCAATGAAATTTTTTCACTGAACCTCATAAAAAATTAAAAATGTCCTTTTTTTTCTTTAAGACATTAATTCTAGAAATGCTTAGTTGACTGTTTAAAGACATAATCTCTCTCAGAAAAGAGTCTTCTCCATGCTTTACCCTTCTGCAGGTTATGGTACACTAAGTGCACTGAGATACACGTGCTAATGGCATTGACTTGATCTGTGCTGCATCTGGAGGTTCTTCCTGGAGATTTCCACATGACATTCCTCAAGAATCATGCTGTGAGGATGCTGTTTGTCTGGGCTGGGAGTAAAGGTGTTCTGCTGCTGGTTGAAGAGTGGCCAGTGCAGAGCTAGGAATGAAATGCTCATGGGAATAGTGGAATTTGGGAATATGGGAAAGGACTCCCTCATTGTATTTAAATGAAGATGGGGGAGCATCTGAGGTTGCAGCTCCTACTCCTTGGAAGCACTTCTTTCACATAAACATTCATTAAAAAGGAAGCAATTTTGGAAGTAGCTCATACTCTGCAATTAGTGGTTTAGCTACAAGGTTTCCTTCTTCAATTGCTCTTCTGCTGATGCCTGCTCTTTTAGTGCACTGTAGAAGGCAACTGCACAGGTTGCAGTCCCATGTGCAAGGCATTCCTGAGTTGTGTGGGACTCTGAAGATGGAATGGGAAACTAGGTCTCACTTCTTGGCCCAATGCCCTGATGTATTTACTTAGAGCAGCAGTTGCACGTTTACTTGAGAGCAAACATTTCTGTTGCTTCTTGAGCTTGACAAAACAGCAGAGGAGCCTAAGCATTATCTTTGAATAGTAACTCCCTACATCTCCTGGCAGTTTTTTTTCCAAAAACCTAACAACAGCCATCCTAAAGGTGCTGTGTCTAGTTTATAGGTTGCTTTCTTTTCCCATAATGAGCAGGTTCAGTGGTTTTATCCAAAGAAATTGAGGATTAAATCCTGCGGCATCATTCTTACTGACCTCAGTGTGGTTGTTGAGTCCTGAAGGTGAGGCCAGACACTTAGTAACCTGCAAATCCTCTTTAAAATTCTCATTGGCAGCATCAGGAGTATTATATATGCAGTTCATGTGATGCAAATGCAAATGGAATGTAAAAGCCTATGCTGCTCTTTCTCATGCTACTTTATTTCCCTGCGAGGCTGTGTCTTTTTCTTCAAGAAGAAAAATAATCTGGACTACAACTGGCAATTTAAGTTAGAAAGTCAGAATCTAAGAGCTGTAATTTTATACTAAATTTTATACTAAAGTTTTATACTAAGTAAGCAGTTTATAATTTATTCTCTATCAAGAAAATAGGAAAAGGAGATGGAAGAAAAAGAAAGACAAAACTCCTACTTCTCTGAGGAAGTTTTGCCTGAGGAATGCCTTGTATCTCTGGTGGTAGAACTTTTCCTAAATTTTACAGGGGTAACTGTACTTACAGTTAATTTATGCATTGCTTTCCCTTTTCCTTTCCCTTTCCCTTTTCTTTCTCTCCTTTGATTTACTGTATATGCTTGAAATATGACCTGTCTTTGGTAAGGGAAAGGGAAGGACCACATTTATCACATTTTTCAGAGAGGAAACAATGTGTCTGAGAAAGTTCTCCCACTCCTCAAAACTGCCTGCTAGCAATGATGTAAGGAGGGAATAATTTTAATACTAATGTCAGTGATATAGGAGAGCAATGAATGAAGGGCTTATGTCCTAGATTACAAAAAAAACTTATCCAGGAAGTATTGGACTGTGAAATAGTTCTCATCCCAAATGTCAAACATAACAGCTCCCTATTCTTCCCGCAAATTATAATCTATGTGCTGCATGATACGTTGCAGCATCCATCTCAGTTTCCCTTCCCTTCCCTTCCCTTCCCTTCCCTTCCCTTCCCTTCCCTTCCCTTCCCTTCCCTTCCCTTCCCTTCCCTTACCTTCCCTTCCCTTCCCTTCCCTTCCCTTCCCTTCCCTTCCCTTCCCTTCCCTTCCCTTCCCTTCCCTTCCCTTCCCAGACGTTTCAATCAGGAAGAGAATAAGCAGCAGGATTTTTTCTAGAGTGACATTAGGGCACACCGTTGGCAAGGTTGATGTACAGTGAGCTGCTTCTGCTAGCAAGTCCCGTAATTCCAACAGGAGTTATCCAGTGTGCTACCAAGCTTCTTATGCAGATGCTTCCCGGGACTGGACTCAGACCTGGTTGGTTGAGAAGACAAGAGGAGTGACATGCTGAACTTTGCAATACTGTCTGCAAGTGTCTTTATGGCTCCTTCTTGCCTATTGGCTCCTTCTTGCCTATGGCTCCTGTGACATCAGGCACTCAATGACAATCTTGCTTTAAAATTATCTTCCTGATAAGTTTGAAGTGTGTGCTTACTGCCTGAGCAACAACTACCTAATAGTCTGAGCAAAATATCCTGGAAGTTAATGATCTGTGGATAAAGTGGATCTAAGTGTTGTTCCTATTAGCACACTTATCATGGACATTCAAATTACTGTGGGAAGAGTCACATACAGTTCTGCTGTATTAAAGGGTGCAGAGAGAAAATCCATAAAACCATCTATTGAGATGGGTTACCAAGGGCTCTATTATAGCTGTTTGTCTTTCATTCTTTGATTCCTATTCTGTCTATGAGTTCGTATTATTCTGAGTCTCAATCAACACTATTCTGTTTAAAATGCTCTAGTTCAAACATAAGATCCTTGGGTTGTTATAGGAGCCTGTAAATGAAACTATGAAGTCTCCAGGGCCTACAAGGTCATTATTATGGTTCCTCCTGGCCACAGAAATCTGAAAAACTCAAAGCGATCTTTTAGTGAGAAGCAAATCTTAGGTAAAGGGATTTCAATTCCTGGGCTCTGGGACTTTTATCTGGAAAATTCAGATAAAGGTTAGAGAACAGTTATGTGTCACTGACCATATACACCCTAATTCCAGATGACATGGTCAGCCAGGGGAACATTATGCAATCATGGGAATGCACAAATGAGCTTTATGTTTCCTTCATTCACTTCTTCCTCTGGCTTGTGTTATGTTCATCTTGGCTAAAAATTCATAGAATTAATTCACTCAGTGGAAAAAAATTGGTGTCAGAATTATGACCAAATACTGGATCTCTTTGCAATTTTTGCAATATTGTTGACATAAATTATCAAAATCACATTAATATAAACTATCAATACCACATTAACAATAATTAATTTTTTTCTTTTTCTGTGACATTCAATAAACCTTTGTTTCAGTTACAAATTTTATAAGAACAGCCAAAAAATTTGTGCAGCCAAAAATACTACAGAAATAGGAGAAACTGAACATGTACTTTGCAAAATGGATTCCTAATGCTTTTTTCAGTATACTGCAAAATATTTTATATTTTCCGCTTTTTTCAGGTTTAGAAAACTTGTACCCTGACATATGCCTTGCACACGCCAAATGTCAAACAAAATTTCTTTTCACTTCAACTATTTCCTTAGATATCTAGTTATCTTTTCTAGGGTTTTTATCCTTCCAGACCAATTCTCAGTAGAACATGATGATTTTGACCCCATTTCAGGAAGTCATATCCTAGATTTTATTACACTGTCTTATTGAGTTCCAGGCTTCAGGAGAGTTTTATTTGGCATACAGTGTTGTGTCAATATGTGAATGTACTCAAAATGAGGTATCTACTCGTTATTATATAAGTTCACATGCTTCTATGCTTTCATATGTTAAAGGGTATGTTTTTATACATACTTGATTTTATTATTCCCTGATGGAAATATTAAAGGAGTTTATTATTTGCTAGGAATCCAGGATTTTCATGGTGTCTGGTTTAAAATCAGTGAGGAGGTGATGAGAAATATAACTCATCGTATCTGTCATTAGGACAGGATAAGAACGTATAGTGTGACAAAAATTCCCCCTAAACTGTTCAAAAGTATCTGTTTTTGGAATTAGCTCATTTGAGAAGAGTAAGAACTGTAAAACTTTTATCCCTCCCATGTCTCACTTCAAAAAAGGAGAAGAAAATCACACTGGTCCTGGTAAGGTATCTTCCATATCTAAGTTCCATTTGTAGTATGCTTGATGAGCTATTATTTGTTCTCTGCAACATGTGAAGTTGGAGCCACGATACTTTTATTATATGGGTATTTATACTCCTTAGAAGCAAAAGTGCTACATTCATATGACAATAGTTTCTTGTTATATCTTCAGCATGCAAAACTGCTTTTCTTAGTAATCAGAACCAGCTGGCATAAGAACGACAATGATGGCAATGGGTCATGCATGCCTGAATTAGATGCAGTGAGAGCCAAGAAAGGCTAATTCTGTAACTCTGTCTCACTTTTTTCATGACTGATGTCTTCTGCAAAGAAAGATTACACAATCTTGTATCCTTGAAATTCTGCACTGACACATAACAGATGCTGAAACAAAACACTCCATTGTACACTTTTTAGGAAGCTATGTTTCATACCATCAGCAATTATGGTGGTGAGTAGAAGTTTTCATATTGTTACAACCAGTGTAGCGCAGGGAAAAAAACCCTGATTTTAACAGATTCAAACTAGGAACACGCTTAAATGGGCATTAATTTCTTTCTGAAGCATTTTTTACAGCCTCTGACATACCCATCTATAAAATGTTAAAGTATAAAACTGGTAAAAATTGAGAATCTTAAAATATCTCCTTCAAAGAACTTGGAAGGCATTTATAAACCACCATTTATATTACATTTTGTTCTTTTTCTGTGCTAGTAAATTTTAGTGAGTAAGTTGTCTCAAACCTCATGACATGGATAAGAAGACAGCATGTTTTTTCATACCTTTGGATGAATAAGTGATTTGCCAAAAGTCATAGAGAAAAAGGTAATACAAGAGGTGGTATCAAATCTTTGGGTCCTATTTTGGAATTCACACTACAGTATATTTAAATCTGATGGTAGTACCCAGGAGTAAAAGTTAAATTATAGAAATCTTTGGTATCAATTTACTAAAACTAACAGTTTACTTCCTAAAGAGTAGAGCATTCACCAGTATTGTTTATCTCCGATTAATCTAATTTTGGTCTTCTGAATTGCTTAAATTTGCTAATTTCAGAGGTATACATGGCCTTCCAAAGTTACCTTTTGCCATGTATTATATACAGTACACTGCATAATGAATGCTTTTGCTTCTCCTCTGAGTGTAAGTCGATAGCCATTAAGGTGGCAAAGCACATTTGAAACTACCAAACTTCCCAGCAGGAAATCTTAATTTTGTGAAGCAAGTAATTTGCATTCAAGGCCAGGAACTATTTCCAAGAGACACATTTACCAATTGCTTAACTAAGTCTCAAGCCAAACCACAATTACATACATGCATAAAATATCTTTTTGCTATTGCAGATAAACATGGTGTCATATTGTGGCTTTAGAATTTATAACCATTATTTGTGCTTATCCTGGAAAACTTGGAATCAAGTATGCTATTCCAGCCCTGTGACCTATTATGAAAGTATGTCAGTCACTTAAAATATTAAGAAAACACTAAAGCTGTTTTGGGTAATAGAGATGGTTAACATGTACCACACAATAACTATCAAAGAGAAAGCCAAAAGAATGCACAAAACAACCTGAATCAGATCAGTTTTACTTACTCTTAAATCTTCCAAGGTGTCCTGAATTTAGATGTATTTCAGAGTGCTGAAAAACATAATTTCACAGTAGCTGGTAGGTCTGGAAAATCTAAGAAATTTGGTTGCCGGAGATTTTTAAAAATATAGGTATTAATTTCATCATTATAAACAATGAGAAACTTCAATTTCATGTTTTCTTTCTTCCTAGCAGCAGCTATTGGGTATATAAATCTCTGCTGAATATCAAATAAACTCTATGACATTCTGCCTCAATCAGAGTTGATTTTCAGATTTGAGATTTAGATAATTTATAGGTATTTATTTTTGCAACAATTCCTATGTTTATAGCTTCAGATGTAGCCTAAAATGATTCTTCTCATTTAATTATTGTTAGTTTGTAATTTCTTGTGTGACTTCTTACCTCTTGAAGAGCCTCATTCTCATTAGCTGTGAGTTCACTATGAATACATCAAAAAAAATAAACCTCCTGGGCTGAAGCAAACTAAGTTCAAATATTAGAAAGACATTTCTATAAGAAACACAAGGATAAATTTTTTTTTTTTTAATGGAAATTACAGAATGTATAGGCTTGTTGCAAATGGTTTGTCTTGATACCCTTGTCGTGAACTAGGGTGAATGAATCTCTTGAAGTATACTCCACACTTAATCTATTCATTCTCTGAAGAAAAATAAGGTGGAAAGTAGTGATTTTGATTTAATTTTAAATAGTTTTATTCTTGTCTACTATGATAGATTACAAAATACAAGTTTAAATATTGAAATATATGTTCCTCAAAACAGACAGGTTTATGCCTTAAAAATGCTTTTAGGAGAAACAGGAATTTTATACTCCAGTCTTAATTATACTCAGGTGTAGAAATGCTTCTTTAATGGAAGTTGAGGTCAGGTTTTTAGTTTTCCTTATGAGTAAAAGGTAGACCCCACTAAAGATTGATATATTACACAGAGTATGTTTTATTGCCTGATGGTGAATATGTGAATATGCTGAAGCAATCTGTATTCGTGGAAACTCTGTGTGGGTTTTAAGTTAACAGTTGAGAGCTTTCCTTTGGCCTGTTTTTCCTTGCCTTCCTTGCACTGAGTGGATATCACACCAGTCTTAATTCCTTTTAAATTACATTTCTGATTATGGAACAGAATTGCACACAGTTCTCCTACTGTACTATTAAGATGTAATCTGTGAGCTTATTTCCAAGGCCATGGTTTGGGAACTATTACCCTTTAACGACTCTATATAATAAAATTAATTTTAGAAAGTATTTAGTATGTTTATCTTCTATTCTTGTCTCTCATATTTTAGTCTGTCAAAAGACTAAATAATAAATGTAGCTTAACACCAAACACTACCACACTTAACAAAAAAATTCTTTATGTCCTATAATTACCCATTTCTGTAGTGAGTCACCATATCAACTAGTAGAGCATCAAAATAAAATATAGATGAAATTCATATAGAATTTTGATCAGAAACAAAGTGCGGAGCATGACTGTATGCCATTTTCCCTTCTGGATTTTGGATGATACAGAACATATTTCTTGAGGTACCACAATTTTCAGAGTTAGGCATTTTTATAACTGGCTATTAACCCAATGGATCTCATCCTATGAAATACTAAAAAGCTAAATTTTGCCTACTTAGTATTTTCCTTTTGCTTCTGCTATCCAGGCATGTTCACATCCCTGATCATAATGGAATTGATATTGCTCAGGATCTTTAGCATTAGTCATTTTATGAGTAATGTCTTCTAGTTCCTTGCTGTATCTTTTGTTTATCTAATGATGGTGGAATTGCTATGCTAGAGAGTTTATAATCCTTCAGGATAAATCTGAACAATCATTGGGAGTCTGTAATGTATGCTGTGCTTCTTATGAACCTTTAACATAGTAGGAATAGAAACATGCTGCTTTGTGAGTCAGGAACATTAACCAAAACCCTAAACTGCTGAAAAATTAACATTTGAATATGAAATTACAACATGACAGTCATATTCCTTTGTGGTTCTGGAACATCCTGCTGTGAATCATTCTTATAGTTTAAAATCAAGAATTTAAAATCAAATTGTATGGAGATCATGAGGAAAGAAGGTTTGGATCTAAAGAACGCTTCCAGTGACAGTATGACAACAAAGTAATTTGCAAATAGAATAAACAATTTTAAATTCTAGACTTATAATACAAAAAATACTTGAATAATGTGACCAGTCATTAACAGTTTTTAAGAATAATGTTAAGAAAACCCCCAACAAACAAGATTTAGAACTTCTGAGCACAAACTTTCTACACAGAAACAGAAGAGCAATGAGAGAAGAAAGTTTATATGAGGACCGAAGAGCACGTGACAGAGATGAAAGAAAGCTGTTCAAAAAGAAACATATTTTTTCAAAATATTTTCTTTTAGTAATTAATTCATATTTACTCTACTACTCTAACAAGTAGTAGAGTAAATATGAATTAATCTTTCTGTCTTGATTGGGTCTTTTTACATGACGGGATGATAATACTATATATTCATTTAACTATATTCATTGCCCTTCTTTAAGTAATCTTTCTAAAGGCTCAGGTTTTCAGTAATCCCTGTATAAAACAACGTCAGTCTGATTGCTGCTGTCCCTTCTGATAAAAACATTGTGCAAAATTTACTACTTTTATTGTTCTGTGTTATTACCTCCAGCAAAACCCTATTCTCAGTAAAAGACAATTTGCTATAGGAAAACTAGGTCTCTCAAGGAAGCACTATTGGGCTGTGGGTTACGACCTTGCTGTGCCATCTATTTGACACTATGACATCAGCTGCAAAAATAATAGTAAAAATATTCAACTACAAAATGGAATTAATCATGTGATCCATCTTTGGAATCACACTAGCAAAATATTGACTCATACCAGAGGGTTTTATACCTCAATGGGCTTATTGGTATGCAAAATATTTGTGCAGTCACAAATTGCTGTAGAACTGCCTTGAACTTTTTTCCCACTTCTGATATGCAAGTGGGAAAGTGGGATGCTAGTGGCACATAAAGAATTGATATGCTTATGGCAGAAGCATACCCAATGCTGCTGTCATGGAAGAGGTGAATGCCTAGGAAATTGACTTAAAGTTAGTGAAAGAAAACAGGGATAAAATGCAGATTTCATTTTAAATTAGACAATGTTTTTTGCAGTCTGTAATAGCTTACTCTGGTACCAGTTCTTGTAAAATTTTGTTTCAACACAACTCAACAATTACAAATGTTAATAATTTCCTTCAACAACTAAAAAATATCTTTGATTTATCATCCAAAAATAATGGCAGGCATGTCAGAAAAAAGATATAACAAGAACTAATGCTTGTGAAATTTACTCCTTATATTTTAAGATTCAGAATTCAAAAAACAAAAGTAGGATGACCAAAACAGACTAACCTTTTGCACATATATCCATTTGGAGCCAAATGAATACTGCATTGCTACTGTAGCCACTACTGCATTACTATTGTAAGATCTATTACTTTTTGATGTAATGACACATAACAGAAAGAGCACATGGAGGGTTTGAAGATTAATATATGCTACTGGATTCTTTTTGCTGTGACACTAGTTACAAGATATGATTTACCTGGTTGAGCTTTGCAACTGGAAATGTCAGAACCAGGTTTTTACAATATATGATGGAAAATGTGGCCCTAATGAAGAGCTACATTTCCCTTTTTAACAGAATCTGTACTTGAATTTCAGCACTAAAGGAGTGCTCCTGATTGCAACCAGTCATCATTAATGCCTACATGTGAACTGGTCATTCTGTTATGAGCAGGCTCTTCTGGCCTTTGTTTGAATTAGTCCATATTTAAGTCATTATTAAAGACTTCCTTTCTCTGATCCTTTTATGCAATCTAGGTGAGTAATACTACAGAGCTTCTAGTGGGATAAAAAAATGAGCCTGCAAGATGTTTTAGATAGAAAACAGAAAGATGGCATTTTTTTGTATGAAGAATATGTCTTCATTTGATGGTTAGAGTGATAAAGAAATACAACTTAAAAACATAAAAAGATAAAAGCATGTGAATTAAAGTTACGGAACTGGGAAACAGCCTACTGGGAATATGTACAGGGATCAGAGTAAATGAAGAAATATATTTTTTCACACAGTGAGAAGGTTCAAAGGCAAGAGAACCTTGATAGAGAAAAATAGATCTGAAAGCAGTGAATGAAGTAGACTTGATTTAAGAAAGCCATTTTGTCAGTCTGGGAAAACCGATACCAGGAGACAAGACACTGGAAGCTCTGGGACAATCAGGAATGAAAAAAAGTTTCTAAGATGGTCAGGGAACCACAGTGGGAAGCGAAAGAAGAAAAATAGGGGGATGAGTTCCAGATTCTCTTTTACAGTCTTTTAACGGAAAAATGAGAAAGTTATCTTTTTCTGGCATCACATCTCCCACAATAGCCATGTGAAAGAGAACCCAAATGTTTACATTCAATTTTTTCTTGCTTGTATTTTTATGCATTGATTCTGTTGGGACACATGTGAAGGGAAAAAACTGGGTTTATTTACTGGTCATGTGTCATCAAGCATGCAGACATCTGTGCCTAGCCTGCCTAGGCTTCTTTCCCAAGTCAGCGATACCTAGCATGTGACATGATTCTAGGGCCCTTTTTAAAAAAAAGGGCTTTGATGTTTTCCAGCACAAGCAGAAGGAAAGGTGCAATCCAGATTAGGCTGTGCTCATTCTAGGAATTGTAGGTAGCTGAACTACAGCTGCTAGCTTGCTTGTGTGTGATTTACTGTGTCAGGCAGCTCACCTTATTTTATCTGATTTCATTCTCTAGCTCAGCAGCAGTATGGATTGAATTTTTTCAATAGTCTGCAGCTGGATAGTCTGGTTTTGAAGTTAGACTAAGCTGCGTACTAAAAGATTCAATTTATCCCACCTTCACTCACAACCCTTTTGCCTGTGTCCTTGACAGGTTTTGCCTAGTTTACTTACCTCCTTGTAGAACTAAATGAAATAAACAAGATCAGAGGAATGACCAGCATTGCATACTTCTGTTAAATGTCTCTGAAGGGGCCTTTGCTTTATTAGAGGGGAGAAAATAAAGAAAGATGCAATTAATTTTGGCATTTGCTGGAGAGCAAAGGAAGGTTAAGAAAGGATATACGAGATAATCTTCTTTTGCAAGCCTGAAAACTCAGAGAGATCAAATCCCTCTCAGGATTTTATAGAGGAAAAGAATGGGCACTAAGTGCAATGTCTGCATAGGGGTGGGCTATGACAGAGCTGTATTCCCATAAAACAACACAAGGATTGACTACAAATAAAGCAGGTTTCCATCAGCAGGGATGGAGATATTCAATGAGGAGCAGCAGCTTTGCCTGAAAATGTGAATTTTCTTTGGAAAAGAGCTTCCTTTTGGTGGTGCCTGCAACCCTCTCCTTTCCAAAAACTTTCACTTAAAATCCTCATTTTATTTCCTTTTCAAGTGTAATCCCAAACCTCACAGACAACCAGTCATGACTGAGACATTTGAGCTTCTTAACTTTTTTTTATCTGATTTACTGTTTTACTAGTGTTGCTGATAGTGGAAGAACTTATTCCCCTTTACTTAAATGTTTCCATCTACTTCAACTCATTTCATTCAAGATTTGGAAGCCTTGGCGAACTCAAAAAACTTTTTCATTACAGATTTTTTTTTATAAATTTGCTCACCAGGTGCTCTGTCAGCTCTACTTCAAATAAATGCCCCTTTCCTTTATTTAAAATGAAATCATAAAACGTGGGTGCCCATTTATCTGAAAATATTCTACATGGTCATAATTCTACTTTCCCCACAGTCTTTTTCTTTCCCCATTTTGACGTAATTTACATCTGCACATTTTCAAGTGAATGGGATAGGAGGGAAATTATTCTATTTCTTATACTTTGGACTAAACAGTACATGCTCTGCTGTTTTTCACATTTAAAGCCTGGAACGCTCTCCTCTGTTTAAAACATGTATTTGACTGAACTTCCATCAACCCCAACAGTGCAACTGCACTGTAACTCTTTGTGCAGACACAAGAAAGCTGTTAGTTGTCAATGAACACCTTGATGTATTCAAGCTTAGCCAATAGCCAAAGATATTTTGCAAGAAAGAAAATTGAAAGAGTCATTTTAAAAGACTCCCTCATCTACCACCTAATTTCTCTATAAAATAAGGCAGAGCTGATTTTTTTTTCTGTGGTTGAATGGAGGAAAATAGCTTAGGATAACTGGCATTTTTCAAGCATATTCCATCATAACTTGTGACAGGGAGTAACCACAACTACAAATTACATAATTCTCTCAAACTGAATTACTTGGGATCAGGGGAAATTGAATCTTTTCCTAAGATCTTTTACTTCCGGAATTCAGGCTTAAATAATTCACATTGTTTTTAATGTTATTTCCTGCACCCTCTCCAGTACATAAAGTGTGTTCTGTGCAGGTCTGCTCTATTGGCATCAGAGCAATGCAGGCACATCCCATGTGGCAAAGGGAACCACTGACTCTTATTTTCCTTTTAGGGATCAAGGCATAGGTAGCAGGTCAGAGAGGTGCGAAAGGAAGGCATTTCTCATAACTCAGTGATTTAGGTGAGTCAAGAATAAGACTTTATGTATTTACGTAGAGAAAAACTCTGATTATATTTGCAGTATCTCTGTCAGCCACATGATTCCACACTGATAATCTTTGCTGAAAATCAGTCTCTGCCCCATCACTTTCTTAGTTATCATGTGGAGAATAGTTCATCTGAAGTAGAAAGTGCTGAGGTACTAACCTCCCTAAAACTTTATCTTCAATAAAATTGTACTCCCATTAGACCCTTCCTAAAAGAGTGGCACTCTGCTAATATAGCCTACAAACAATTTTAAGTCTATTACATAAGCTGTGCTGCACAGAAATATGGGGGCTTTAAATTGCCCATTTTGTTTACTTTATTTGCTGAAGATCAGACTTACAGACCATTGGCTGTTTGCCATGTAAGCAAGTTAGAAATTCTCATTGTAACTTCCCTTCCCTTGGATGATTTCACAAATCAGTATATATTCCTAAGAGCTGCTAGAATACTGCATGTGCTGTTTTCTGCTCGCTGCGGGTAGGGCAACTGTTTTGGAAAAGTACTCATTAATAGAGTTTGTTTTAATAATTATGTGCTGCTACAAAGAAGATTAGGCAGTTTAAAAAGTTCAACCCATTATTCTATGCCAAGCAGGGACAATGACTTAAATTAAAACTAATTTTTAAATTATAGGAAAAATATGTTGGACGCTTATGTTTGTAAGTATCACAAGCACTGTACATAAACTAACAGGAGTTATTGCAACCATGGTCAGTAGATAGATCACTACTTCTTCTTTTCTCTTTATCATTAAAACAGATGAAATCACAAAACAGCATTTTTAAATATTATTTATATGCAAAGAAAATAGTTTCTATAGTCTCTGAGGACCTGAATGACAATGTTCATCAAATAAAGTGGTTTCCAAAATAAAATTTTGAGCACTTGGCTAGACAGGCCCACTTAGATGCCTGTGCTGTTTCTGTGTAGATATTAGGGGAAAAAAAAAAATAAAAAAAAAAAAAAAGGAAAAGATTTGATCCTCCCTTCAGGAGAGAAGTCATGATCCTCCTCCTGTCCATTCTTCATTTGACTTCCAAATTTCTACTTCCCCAGTGTTTCCTTTGGGAACACTCACCCAGAAAACACATTGCATTTTCACTTACAGTTGTGTTGAATGACCCACAGTCAGAGGGATATTGCTGCAATTAGTCTCCAATGGACCATTTTTTGTTTGTTAATAGATCTCTCCTTTGCTGCAGAGCGTCCCCTGACTTTGGGTGCTAAACCTTGGCTCAGAGAACCTGAGCTTCTCCGTTTCAGTCAGGACACTTTTGTTTGTTACTCTAGTTGCTATATCGTCCTCTTTTATAGTTAAGTCTGTCAGAATGGATTTAAAACAATTCATTTTTCCTCCTTGCCCATTCACAAAAAGTAAATATACTTTCAGCCTCAGGTTTCACTACTTGTTATCATAAAGAGATGTAGATGTAATCCTGTCTAATGCTGAAGCTACAAACATTATTCCAGCATTTGCAAGAAATGTTGATGTAAGTATCAATGGGATTTCTTTTTTTTTATTTTTTTTTTCCTTACCAGGAGAGAGACTGAAGACCTTGTAAAAATCTACATTAATTTTGCTTATTGGTACAATAATCCTTCCTGTTCCATGAATTGTGTTCTTATGCCATGTACCTTGTTTTGGAAGAATTCAGGAGTTTGGGCTGTTGGCTGTCTCAGTGACATTTCAGATTTTTTTTTCCAAAGAAAATCTGACAAAGTGGGTGGCCCTTTTTCCAACACTGTTTAAATTAACTTTGGATTCTACAGGCATAGGAAACTATTGCTCTTTGTTGGGTTTTTTTTTTTCATTTTCTTTTTAAGAAAATAATTTAACCTAAACTAAGACATTGAATATAGGCATAAGTACCTATGTGTAAAAGTCAAAATGTCTAATTATATTAGAAAGAAAAAAAGATGCTCAGATGGAGGATTTTGAAATAACTAAAGTTAACAGTCTGATACAAATGAGTCTGCTAATTTTATCTGAGATTCCACAGAAGTTTTTGTCTTACTGTCTAGGTAAGTTTAGGTGATGTGTAAAGAGCTAAATAAATAGGATTTCACAAGGGTGAAATTTGAAAAAATTTAGAAAGAATGGGGAAAATAATCTACTAGATTTAGTACAGGAAAATGTTACCTCATGCCACATTAAATGGCTGCTTTTCACTATTGAGAAAGCTGAGTAAGAGTCAAATAAAGAACTACATAGACAGGAATCAATAATATGGTTTTAATTTGAGAAAATCTCAGGTAGATGTTTTTTTAAACATTAATAGTCACATCTCAGAATAGCATCTCAGATTTTTCCCTGCTTGAGGGTATGACCTAAAAGGAAAGGACTTCTGGAGAATTGAGGACAGACTTAGACTATGTAATTATAACCTCTTATCCAGTTACAAGAAATATTGCAACTAAAGGGTTGCTTGCTGAAGGAAGTAATAAATAAAACTAGAATTTACCATTCAACACTGCAGCTTATTATTTTAGAGGAATAGTTTTTTTTCCAGATCAGTTTTCCAATAAATCAGTTTCAATAAACCAACAAATCAGGCCATGAAATTTAAAACTAAATATATCAGAATCTTATTATCTCAGTGATGAATTTTTTGCAGTAACAGATCAAATAGAGGCATGATCTTAAAAGTTTTCGTGTATATTTACAAAACTCTAACTTATATTTATGGGAGTCACATGGCTAAACTCTTCTGTAGCACCTTAAATGTGCTTGCTCTGTGGTGTCTTAGAAAATGAACTTTGCATACTGTAAATAAGGTGCTCAAAACATATGTGAGGTTAAATAAATACATCACTGTAGGAATGCTTTATTACCCATAAGAGATAAAATGCTTTGCCTAGAGGCTGTTTCCAGTTCTTGTGTGGCAACAATAAATTAATCAGGTCTGCTTTGTTATTTTAGCTGCATTTGTTTAAATGTGCAACAGAATAAAAGGGGAGTTTTAAAGGAAATATAAAAGTCCAAATACAATGAAACAGCAGATGAGAAGTATCTCATTTAATCCACTGGGCTCTGATAGAAAAAAAGTGTATGTAACAATCCTTTGAGATTTTTGAAGAGAGGATCTAAAGAGCAAATTATTGATCAAACTGTCACCCCAGAGAGTCGTTTAAGGTACATTAGGATCACTTGCTTTTGTCCCAGTGTCTACACATAGCAGACCAAATGCTAGTGAGCACTGGAAACACAGTCAACTTAGATAAGGTAATATCAGCATAAGAGAACATCCACAACATTATTCAGTAGTTAGCTACTCTTTGGGACAACATTAAACAGTATATAATATTAATTTTCTTAAGATTTGATTATTCATTATTTGATGATGTGTTGTCTGTCCTTATTTTGTGCATATATCAGATGTTTATCTGATGTTTAACTATTTAGAACAAGCAGAAATGACAGCTCAGTTTCAGGATATTGTATCTCAATGACTGCCATGGCAGGGTCATTATTTCTAACAGACCTTCATGCCACTCAAACATGAATATCTGCTCAGGGATATGAAGATGTAGTGAAATTCATAATAATGTTATTTAAATGAACATTTTTCTTCTAGGAACAACATAAACAAAACTGTGTATTCATTAAACAGGTAAGAAAGGCTCAAAACTTTTTTTTGAACGGAATATTACCATATTTGGAAATTTAATACTGTAATTATTAAAAATAAGCAAGTATTAGTGCTTGCTTAGCTGCAACTTGAAGGAAGCCAATTAGAATCATAAACTAAGGGAATTTACTAACATCATATATGACATGAAAAACGTCATACTGATTTGCTCCATCTATGTGTAATTATCTAATTTTTCTGACAATCTTGAAAACCCATTAAACAAACAGCAAAGAGAGAATTCTATTATTAAAGAAGAAATAATTACTTAACAACAATTAAATATCTGCATATTTTATCCTCGCTTGTGCCATTTTTTCAAAAGTTATCACAGACAATTTTACCTTTTGAAAAACAATATGCAGTATGTCACTTTTTCCTGTATGGAGAGTGCTGCTGTACTGAGACTTCCATTGTCTTTTCTGAACTCTGGATCTAAGAGACTAAAAATTTCCCTTCACTGGGAATAATATCATAATAGAAAGTTCTCTGAGGGTGATCTGTCTAGTCAATTCACAGACAGAAGATCATGAGCAAAAGCTAACAATTCACAGTGCACACTATCAATGTTCTTTCAGTTAACTATGCTTCTACACACCTAAGAAATAATTTTTTATGTTGAACATAATAAGTAATTAACCATAAATCTGTTGTGAAATACACATTTACATTTTGATCTGTACAGTTTCTTCCATTGGGATTGGACACCCCAAACCTGAAACATGGGCCTTCAAATTTTTGTCATGACAAATTCTTATGATCTCCTAATAAAAATAATTCTCCTGGATTTTTGTTTGTTTGCTTATTTTGTTTTGTTTTTCTTCTGGAACTCACAGAAGTTCCCAAATGAGTTGTTTTCATTTCTCAAGAAAAATTTCTTGGAAACCTCAGCTGAGAACAATACTGTGAAAACCACTTTAACAACACCTATGCTCATGTAAGGAAGACAGCTGCACAGCATGCACCCTGACCACTGGGAAAGAGGAGGAAGAAGAAAGGCAATACGAGGAAAGCAAGTAGGAAGGGAATGTCCCCAGATATCTGCTTTCATACTAGCTACAATCCCTTTTGAGCAATATCCTAGATGAATCCAAGCTCTTACGGATTTAATTCGTTTAATCAGTCTTCAATATTGCCTGTAGTAGACTGACAAAGATCATACACTAATCAAATTGGCAAATAAAGTACAATAGATGACACACACCTGAACTGGCCTCTAGAAAAATAGAAAGTACAAGTATGAAGGAGTGTGTATACAACAGATCAATAACAAGAATATTAGGCCCACTTTTTACTAACCAAGGAAAATTCAGGAAATAATTTAGTTTTTAAAGTATCCACAGGTGGTTTAATGTCAACCACCACACACAGGTAGAAGTGTGAAATTGAGATTCCCTTATAACACAACATTTTAAATAATATTAAATGTATGGATTCCCCTATACACATATATAATTACGAACGAAAAGAGAAACAATCCCCACATTTGTGCGAAAATACTTGTTCAGTTACTTACTGAGAAAATTTAAGTAATTTATATCCATGCACATTTCTTTCAATTCTACCTTATAGAAAAATGTATTTAAAACTCATAGCTGTAGATCAAACTACGTGTGAAGGCTGATTAATTTTCTTTCATCCAATACACACCTGTGCAAGCTGTGAAGCCTTTGAACCCTTACTGTTTTTGCTGATGTCCTTGGATTTGGAGGACATCTTAGCTATATTTTAGTGTCTTTGATATTTCATGTGTATTTTAGATGGTAACCCATAAGAGCATGTTAGATCTTATTGTTTTGAGTTTTTCTATCTAATCGTTTTTAAAACCACATTATGTTCTGGCCTGCACAGTGGGTTTAGTAGGAAGTACTTTAATTTGCTCTGGACAGCCCACAGAAGAAACAACACTCTTGGGAGGTTCAATAACAAACTTTAACTTATGACTTCTCAACATTAAGGTAGAATAAGGTACATGGCAAATTTTAACACAACATCCAGAGAAAGTAGGGCACTTGAGAGACTTTAATTTAGCCAACTTATTTATCCAGACACAATTATGTGTCTGAGGCATTGACTGGAGCTTTTTTAGCCTGGCTTACAATATATTTTGAGGAAGGAAGGAAAGGAGGAAAGGAAGGAAGGAAGGGAAGGAAGGATAACAGTGGAAAGATATGACCACTCGTGGATAAAGTGACAAGGTTGATTGTAGATGTTCTTAGTCAAAGTGATGTTCTTGACCCGTTCAGAGGTGGGGAAAAGCCATAAACTAAAGAGTTGAACGGGTTTAATATATGCTCAGGCTGCATGGGAATGCCCAGGTAACTGGAAGGGGAGCTTTACGCTGTCTGATACAACACTGGTGGATCTGTTCAATCAGACTGGGATCATGTACAAGGCAGAAGGCCCCCAGAAATTGACTGGGAGCACGTTAGGAGTCTTTTGATGGTTATAATATGACAAGTTGCTCTCATCTCTTAGTTGAGCTAGTCATGCCCCATCAGACAAGATGAATCCCCTCAATCTTTACAAGTAAATGCCTCAGTATCTCCCAGAGAGGGGAGTTTTCACACCTGAGCCAGTAGTGTAAGAGAGGATATTAGCATGATAAAAGGCGTCATCCCTCCTCAGGATCTACTTATGGGTTGTTCCCTTATCTGGCTCAAAATCTGTCTTTTGCTTACAAAGGTTGATTTGTTGGTCATCCTCAGGTGCTCAGCCCTCTACACCTAGGCTGTTACCTGGCACAACCACAGCAAACCACACACAGCTTTTTGAGCCATTAACAATAATATTTCAGTCTCACAAAGTATCAATATAATTTACATATTCCCAAATGCTTCCTCATTAATGGGAAATTACTTTCCAAACTTTTCTTTGTTCTCAGTGTTTTGTGTATTTAGACCACCACAGGTAACATATTTTAATTTGCTTTTATATTTAAATTTTCCTCTAAGAATTTATGTACACTGCATACCTATCTAAATGATAGAATTTGAAAATCATCATAAAATTATTAAAACTGCAGTAGTTTTTCAGCTTTGGCAGGTTTTTTTCTACTCCTCATATCAAAGTTAGAAATTTTTTGTAGTTTAATAGATCTAAATATGTGCCTATCCAAGAATCAGCATTCTTGTAACATATTGTGCTAATTGTTACAGCTGAAGTACATCCAAATGGGAATGGCTTAGTTAACACTAGTATTAACACCTCAATAAAAATTTATGTAAAATATTTTGTTTGAGACAATCCTGATCAACTAAGCAGATCACCTTGCCATGAGAGATCAGGCAGGTCAAGCAAGATCCTTCTTTTCTAACCCTATGTTGTCTGGTCCCTGATTCCCTGGCTATCCTGTACATTCTGTATGATGGTGTCACAGCAGCTGCAGGGAAATGGAGGCTCACCAACAATATCTTTTCAGTGTTAAGGAATTAAGCATTAGTTTATTCTGGATGTGTAATAGAAATTATTTCATACATATATGCCTGGGATGGGCAGTGAAAATCATTCCATCACAAATAGATCTTTACCGCATTTTCCCCATATTTATACAGACAAAACCCAAGAAATTTTTTGTCCATTGATCTTACACAGTTCTTAGTATATGATCTCTTATGGATTATTGATCCCTTCACCTTTGATGCTAATTTAATCCTCTTATCAATCTTTTCCCAGACCAGGTGTTTCTGATTCCTCCAGAGGGTGGTGTTCCTTAATGGTCATTTATCTCTTCTGTATCTTCTAGCTCCTCCAATCTATAAATCTTGAGCTCATTTCCTAATCTATAAAATTTGACCCTCATCAACCCCCACGCAATGAGCAGAGTCTTAGGAAGAGAAACTTCAATTCCCTTTTCCAGCTTTAGAAGTGCAAACTTGTCCTTTGTCTTTCAACTCAATTTGTATTAAGTATAAACCACAGACACTCCCTCACTCACTGCTGCCTTTCTTGTGCCACATCTCCCAGTTTTTTCTGGGAGTGCTGTAGGTCCTTTACTGTAGAGGAACAATACAGTGACACGGAGAGTACACAGAGGAATGGCAACAGCAAACAATGTCGAGGAACCTGACAAATGAGAAATGTTCTTTAGTTGGAAACATCACTGTTTCAGATCAGATCATGTCTGTTGTACCACTGCAAAGTAGCAAGCTAGCTTTTGATATTTTTCACATTACAGACAATAGCTTGCCTTGCTTTCTTCATTTAGAAGATGGATTTTCATACAGAAAGGTCAAGCATTCAAGTGGATTACCATGTCCAAGATTTTTTAGTGTCATATGCAAATATTTTTCATAAAATAGAAATGTAGAAATTCTATTTTCATACAATTTTAAATAAGACCACAAGTTACATATATTCTAAAATACATTTACTCATGCAGAACTGAAAATAGTAGTACCTCTGTCTGAATGCTTACTGTGTAAAGGATATCTATTTTCATATATACCTGATATAATTTTTATCATATATTTACTTGGTTCAAAGCTTACATTAAAAGCAAATGTAAGACATTAAAGTTGCATCTGATATGGAAAATACAGTGGTTGTAGGTGAGAAAATTATTTTCCCAGTGATAAGGAAGCTGACACTCTCTATGAAATTGCTTTAATTGCTTTATAAAACCAGATGCTCTTTCCACTGTAATTTTCTCCAATGAATGTTGCATCCTCTTGCCAGCTATCACTGACAGCATTAGCTGCCTTGTCAAAGTGAAATCTTTCTTCTTTTCTAATCATCTGTGTCTCCTGGTTCCACATAGCTTTCTGCTGTTCCATGTTTCACTGTCTAAAGTAGAATAAACAAATTTTGCAATATATCAAAATCCCTTCCACACAAAAATAAATCAGTCCATGTTCTATAAAAAAGTCTATCCAACACAGATTTTCGTGGACATGCTAGTAGCTCAGGAATAAGATAAGGACATTTAAGGAGAATCATCTGGGCTCTTTCATAATTTCCTCAAGTTATAGAAGCAAAACACACAATCCCCTTTTATTTAATGTCTACTTTTTCAGAGACATACATAATTTTCAATGTGCATTAAAAAAGTATAGAAAGAACTAGTTTCCTGTTAGATAGGTTTTCATTCAAGATCTACGGTACTTTTGAATTGCATCATTGAATCTTGTATCTAAGTTCTTTTTCACCCTTTTAGATTTTTTTTCTGAAGTGTTTGTTGATTTCAGATGAATAAAAGTTAAATTCATGTAAATATTCTTTCACTTTTTCCCTCTGTACTTTAATTGGTAATAAAAAAGTACTGCTGAAGCCTGATTTCCATAGTTAACTGCTTTGCTCATGCCATGGTTCTATTACTTTAGTAAAGTTACATTTAGTTTGCATCACTGTAATGGAATTATTCTTGTCTAGTCCTTTTCCCAAATGTGTACATGAAGCAACTAAACAAGGAGTTGAAAGTCAAGTAATAGGAAGCATGCACTCTCACTGTGACATTTAAAAATTTTATTCAAAGCTGGGGGAAAAAAAAGAAATATATCTTTGGCAGAATGTCTGCCACTTACAACTTAAGTTCCGTTACAAAAGTCTGAAGTGTCCAGGAACCGTAATGTCTACATATTTACCCAGCTGTTTTCTGGGGGGTACTTACACTGGCAGCCTCAGCTGCAGTTATGAGACAAGACTCACCACCTGTAGCAGCTGTGGAGGAAAAAGCTGCTCTCATCATCTTCATTAACTTGGGAAGCTGTCATGGGACATATGTTATTCTGAGAAAGGTTGGATACGCAGAGTGCTGCTTGTGTCAGTGAATAAGAAACCCCAGGATATATCTTATGGCTGTTCTACTGTTATGTGATGGTCATAGGTTGGAGACAGAGATTGTGACTCATGTTCTCTTGGTCATAAGACAAACCGTCTGTTTTACTGTTTGTAACCTTCTTATACAGGGAGTTCAAAATTCCCAGATCTAGACACTGATTGATCTGAGCCTTAGCCCTGCCCAGCTCCTTGACCAGTGATATGTCTGCTCCCTGGACTGGCCACAATTGGCTGAGGTCTCTGTAGGAGTTCTATTATTCACTGAGTGACTTGTTTCCAGAAGGAGCCAGGTTAGCTGAATTGGATTTGTTATGATCAGATTTATCTTGTCTAGCTAATAGACTAGCTGTGACATTCTACACGCCAATACTATCTAAAAATAGCTTTAACAGATGGAAAAAAACTAATTCAAGTCCATTAATAAGTTGCATTTAAAAATATAAAGAGGAATTATTAAAAATCCCTTAATATGTGGGGGTCTTAATTCTGTTACTTCAATAGCAGTTTTTTTAATGGATTCGTTTCCACTCAGGTAGTCTGCTATTTAGTAGAAATAGTCTACATTCAAGAATACATTCATGTAGAAATACCTACATTCAAAGGACCTGCAAGTTAGTCAGAATACAATATGTATCTGGAACATTCTCATCACTTTAAATACCTATGAACTGTTGTGACATTATGGAAAGCTACAAAGGACTTGAGGAGAAGAGGTAATGGAGTAGAAGGCTTTTTTCCTAAAGTCTTCTAGACGCTTCCACTTTAAGCTTAGAGTAAGAAGCAAGTTACTAGATCAGTCTTTTAAAATTATTGTTCCATTATCTTGGAAAAGATGTTATTTTCCTAGGAGGAAAAAAGAAAAACACGTGTCCAAAATGATATTTGTGTTCTCTTTGTCTTCATATACCTCTGATTCCAGCTGATCTGGTCCTTCAAAGACTGATCAAATTAAAATGCATGAATCAGAGAATGTTTTCCACTAGATTAAAAAAAAAATAAATATGATTTTGGGTTATAATTAAATAAAAGTCAGATTTTGTTCAAAAGTATAACTCAAATATATGATTCATAATGAAGCATGCATATCAGTGTTTCTTATATTTATGCTCATCCATTTTAGGAGAACGATTTTTGCTTTTTTTTTTCTTTGAATTTCCAAATTTTCAGTCTTTAAAATATAAAATAAATTATGATTAGTGATGATGATAAATTAGACATTGGTAATGAGGGACTGATTGTTTATTTTTATCTGATTTAATTGTTTGGTAGTGCAGGTGGGGCAGTTTGGTGGGCTTGGTTTGGTTTGGTTTGGTTTTTGTGGGTTTTGTTGTTGTTGTTGTTTTTTGTTAATAAGATCTTGGACTTAAGAAAACTACCTGAACTTAAGGAAAACCTGTGTGGAAATCACATATATTCTCCCCCAAGGAATAGGATGGGTCATAATAGAAAGTCTGTGGATTAATCTGCCCTACATGAACCAGGGAAACACTCCATTTACATTTACATTACACATTAAGCCTGTATTTTTTGCTACATCATAATTTCTACTTGGGACAAAGCTCCCTAGCCTGTAGTTTCCCTGCAGCAAAACAAGATGTGTATCAGATGCAAAGCATCTTTTGAAAAATCAAAAAGATATGATACAAAAGCAGAAATTGATCCAGAATTAGAATAAGTGCACAGAGACAAAACCAGAAATGTAATATAACCTGAAATGTAATATAAGCTTCAATCAGTAGATAATAAAAAAATAAGCAGAAAAAATTCTACTTCCATGTTAAAAGGAAGATAAAAGCAAGGGGATAGGAAAGTTCATTAATCACTATGACTGTTAAATACTAACAAATTAATCAAGATGTTTGAAATATTTAAAATCTTCATGCTTCCACCTTCACAGGAAAGAGAAGGCAACAAAGAAAGGAGCAAGGAAGAACACTGGAAGTAACAGATCAGTTGACATAACTTTGTCTCCTTCAATATTTTTGGAACAAATTATTAAACAGTTTGCAATAAACAAAACCATAAAGCAGTAGTAACAGTAGGACACAGCCAATACAGACTTTTCAGGAGTGTTCAGTGGGAAACTCCATACTTCAACCCAATCACTGACATGATGTAAAGGATAGCCAAGATTTGTACTAAATCTGAAATATGAAAGGACAGTTAACCATACAGCTCACAAGCACAGAAGAAGGACAGGCAAAGTGCAGATGTATTTTAGGTCATGCTCAGGTCAACATTTTGAAAATACTGTGCATCAAACTAGGCTGGTTTTAGAAGGATTGTAACTTATTTGAGACAGGATCATAATATAATATTTTAAAATTTAGACTTCAAATAAAAAACTAATGTGCAACATAAAGGAGAATTTAAAGAGCTATATTTAAGAATATGAACTTAAATGGACTAATACAAAAATATCTACCTATGTGCAAATAAGACAAAAGCCAGTAGTGAGGATACATAAAATCAACTCCATAATGATACTATAGAATTTACATGTACAGAGAGAAGTCTGCAAGTTTTCTCAGGTGTGGTCATCCACAGAGTCTAGTTTTGACCCTTACTGTCATAGATATTTAAATAAGGGAAATTTTTGAGAAAAGAGCCAAAATCTTAAATTACGTAGCTTAGTAAAAAATGTTGGAACACATCAATTCAGTTTAGGGAAGAAAATAGAGAAGACATTATTTTAAAGATCTCCTATATAGTGTGGTGAAAAGTGTTCTTGTAGCCCCTGGAGTCTCCATCCAACTGTGGTCTGTTCCTCAGAGGTCAGAATCTTAGAAGTTTATCTACACATCAGTGTTCTAGTTCCCTGAATGACATTTGTAACTTTTCAAGATACAAGATAACATTCTGCTAATTGGAGCAAAATTGTATAGGTCAGATAGTCTGCTTAAATACCAATATAAACCTTTGACTCAACCACTGAAACAGTCTATTATTTAGTCTTCACCTGACATGAAAACCACATAAGACTTCTTGATTCTCTGACAGTTTTATAGTCCGAGAGAAAACCACTGGCAAAGAAAGAATATTTAGCTGATCATAGGCACTCACTTCCTGGACATGTTCCACAAGATTCTATCTGGAAACTGGCTGGAAGCTCAAGAATGATGTCATCTATGTTCATGTATCGTAGTCTATTGGACAGGGAGACCTTTATATTCTTGATGCCAAATCTTGCAAATGTTCAGTCACGCATTTCACTTCAGCATGAAGCAACCAAAAACATCAGATGAAAGTGTCTATTCATCAGAACTGAAATATTCACACTCAGTAAGGAGCCAAGAAGAGGTCTGGTATTGGAGCAACATATGAAGGAACAGCACATTATGTCAAATTTTCATCAACAGTTTGATCATCTCTGACTGTCTTTGGCATTGTAACTTTGTGAATGAAACAGAAATATCCACTATGGAACTGTCTCCAGCTAGTTTTACATTTACCATTCCTAAGCAATTTCATAAATTAGGCCTGGCTGACATGTCACAGCCGATCTCCGAAACGTAACAGAATCACAGAATATTCTGAGTTGGTGGGACCCAACAAGAATCATCAAGTCTGTCTCTTAAGTGAACGGCCAAACGGCCCAAACCCTCAACCTTGGCCTTATTAGCACAGTGCTCAAATAATTTTATTTTTATACAGTCTGTATTACTTTCTTTTGGAAATGAACCCTTTTGATTTAATATAAGCATGATGCAAATACCCAGTGCATGCCTTCTGTGTATTATTAAACATTTTTGTATATATTTTGGGTAGAAACTGCCCATGTAGAATATTTTTAATTACTCTTATGCCTATTTTTTATCATGTTGTACTTCACTATTTCTGGATTATTTTTTGTATTCGTATCAGATGAAGATAATACTGCAGAGATGTAGTCAAGTCTGTTTATGTCAGAGACTCTCAGTTGAGCAAATGACATATCTGAAAACTCAGGTCTATGCCACTGAGAAAATTCCCTGGGAGTATACCTTCAAAATGCATGTTGCAGAGAAAAATGGAAATCTGCAAGAAGACACATATGATTCAAAACATGAAATGTTCTGATATGAAGAGAAACTGAAGTATTCTAAGATTCTTCTAAAAGCTGTGGGAAACAGAGACAAATCTATGCAAGACATCATGAATGGCAGATAGAGTACAGTGCACTAAATACAGTGTGAGGTAACAGCTTTTGAACACAAAAAAGCCCACAAGAGCTATGGAAAAGACTATTTTACTTTGAGATGAGCAGAAAGGGTCTAATCTGAGACAAGGATACTATGATTACAAAGTTGTTTCAGCAGTGATAATCCTTTTCATACTAAGTGTCTAGTTTTGTTCTAAGTATCAGTAAGCGCTGTCTCCTCCCTGATACACTTTTGTAACCACTATTGATTCTAACAACAAAAAAGAAGTGCATGAAAATACTAGTCTTTTCTCAGAAAATTAATTTCATGCTTTCAGTTTCATTGTTTGATTGGTTTTGTTTTGATTTTTGTCCTGATGGAGAACAAAAAGTACCTATAAAATCAGAAAGTGACAAAACAAAATTCCAGAAAGATACATCTTTTATTTCACATTATATTCTTTCCAGGATATAATTGGAAAGAATATAATGTGAAATAAAAGATGTATCTTTCTGGATACATAATCATATGTATCCAGAACATAATCAAGCTGTATTTTTACCAGTTTTCTACTTTCTTATATGGGAAGGCTGTTATGACTTCATGTTCTGTCTATTGCAAAAGATATGCTATAAAAGCCTTATGACATGTCAGGTCTGTTAAAGAGGAAGTGGTCTTGCTAAAGGAAGGGGAATATTTTTTTCCCTTGTGTTCCAATTTTTCTGCTCTTTATCCTTCCATCAGATTCAGCTGCTTCCTGCCAGTTAGCAGTTTCAGATGGATGACAAATTTAGTTTCCTCTTGCAAGCAAATGAACTCGACAAGCTGGATCCAGGCATCTAGGCAAAATTACAACACTGAAAGCCCTGACAGGATTTTAATCTAGAGTAAAAACATTCTTCTACCCAAACATATTTTCATAATATTAATGGTTACCACAAAGACTTCTAATTTTTTAACCAAATAATTATATGCCCTATCCCTGGATTTACATTTTGTTTTGACTTCTTCCATTTTCTTTTTTTCTTGAATTCATTCCAGAGCCCTTTGTATTAAGGCTTATAATGACAATATCCTTTGTGTTTTGAAATCCACAGATACATGTAAATACATTTGCAGATTCCATTGCCATGTTTCATTTAAAAGTCAAAAATATTCCTTAGAATACAAGAGCAGGTATTTCTTGTTTTGCTGCCTTTTATAGAAGCTGTTTACAAATAATTTGAAAGCTGAAAGCTGTATATTTTCATTGAAATACTCTAAATTATTTACTTTTCCCATTCCTTTTTCTATAGTCTTTCTTCACATATTCATATGATTGTCAACTCCATAGAAAATGCCTTCAGTTTTCTGTTACATTCAATGTATCTTCTGAAGAGAACAATAGCCTTTTCATAAAGTTTGGTTACGCCTAGTTGTCCCTACATAATAGTCTTTCAATATTTCATCTGAATTATATCTCTTTTTTTAAAAAAAAAACCTTCCAGCTAAAAATATTCCTTAATAAACCCTAGCAAGAGGAAATGGGACCTTGGCTATATTAGCAAATGCATAACTAATCCAGAATCTAATTGAATTGAGTCATATTTAATTAAATAAAAATAAATAAATACAATAGTTTCAGTTGGAAGAGACCTACAACAATTATCTGGTCCAACTGCCTGATCTCTTCAAGGCTGACTGAAGGTAAAACATATTATTAAGAACATTGTTCAAATGCCTCTTAAACACCAACAGGCCCAGAGCATTGATCACCTCTCTAAGAAGCCTGTTCTAGTCTTTGATCCTCCTGTAAAGAATATTTCCTAATGACAAGTCTAAGCCTCCCCCTCGTGCAGCTTTGAACTACTCACATGAGTCCTATCATTGGATACCTGGAAGAAGTGATGTCCCTGTCTCAGAAAACTGTAGAGAGAAATTAGGTCACTCCTCAGCCTCCTTTTCTGCAAACTAGACAAGCTCAAAATTCTCCTCTGCTCCTCACTGGACATTTCTTCAGCCCCTTCACCAGCTTTGTTATCACTTCCTTTGGACACAATAAAGTACCATCACATCCTTCTTAGGCTGTGAGGCTCTGATCCATGGCTTGTGGTGAGGCTGCATCAACAGTGAGTAGAGTGTGCTAATCACGTCTTTTCCCAGCTGGTCTGCAGTGTTTGATGCGCTCCAGGATTCATTTTGCCCTCTGGGCTGCCAGGGCTCACTGCTGCCTCCTGTCAAGCTTGGTGTTCCTTCCCATACCCCTTTTTGCAGGGCTGCTCTCCAATCACTCCTGCTCCCATTTATACTTGTGTCCAATGTTATTCTATCCTGGGTGCAGATTCTGGAATTTATTCTTGTTAAATTATATGCCATTGTTGCTAAGTCATCCTATTAAAAATAAAGATTATGATCTCTATCAGGCTCCTTCATTAGCTTCCAACCATGTTAATTCCCTCACTAAAATGTAGTTTAGCACAACTAAATATATAATAGTTATTTCAGAGGTAGTCTTGGCAAATGAAAGAGTTCAATGATTATATATCATGATACTAAATGGTAACTCATTAACACACTGAAATGAAGTACAGAGCTTGAGACATAGAATTTTTAGCAAGGTGCAGATTTTTCTTCACAAAACTAGTCTGAGTATTGCAAGAGAAGATTGAGTGCCTGAGGTTACACCATAAAGCTCTAAGTGGCTGAGTCTAAAGGAGGACACCAACACCTCCCTAACTCACTCCTTGAAACCTTGGATCAGAGCAGCCATACCTGGAAGTCAGGGAACCCCCTAGAGAGGAAGTACAGTCAAAAGTGCTCTAAGAAGTCTCCCTTTTGTAGAAGTATCCTCCTACCATCATGAATAAATTAAGAGCAGAGTTTTCCAGACCTTGTTTTCTTCTTTATGTACACTTCAGATATATCTGAAACTGCCCCATTGTCTGGGTTATGTAACTAAAACAAGTTTATTCTATTCCATCTGTTGAAATCGTCTGGGGAGATGTTTTCTTTATCTCTTGTAACTCAAAGGAGTAGGGAGTGGCTGCTTCTGTTAATGGGCCAGCTGTTAAAACCAGGTGGAGTAACGTTCCTTATCTCTTCCACAACCCATCCTCACTCCCAGGGGATATCTTCTGTAAATGGGCCGTTAAGGCTCACCAATGACATGACACATTACATCATCCCATTGTGAGATGCTCCACCCAGTGGGGGGAGCCAAATCGTTCCTACCCAGATTAAAGCTGAGATGTAGGAACAGCAGGAACTCTGGCTTTCCACTGGTTTCCAGAGGAAGACTGGACCTATCTTGCCATTACTGGACCCTTTTTCTACAGGACCATCTCTACTCCAACAGAAGTGCCTCTGGTCACTCCAGGAGGGCTTTACTTTGGGCTGCTTCCAACACCCTGACCACAAGGGTATCAAGTTGTATTTCTGACTCTGTCAGGGTTTCTTGGATTTTTAATTTTTCTTTGCTTGTTCTTTGTTCTAATTAATTTGTATTCTTAATATTTCTAGTAAAGAACTGTTATTTCTACTCCCAAATCTTTACCTTAGAAGCCTTTAATTACAAAATTATAATAATTTGGGAGAGAGGAGGGATTTACATTCTCCATTCCCAGGGAAAGTCCACCTTTCCCTGGCAGATATCTGTCTTCCCAAACCAAAACACCCATCCTACAGGTAATGATAGGAGCTCCATTACAGGGTGTTGCAAGACATCATGGACATCATCTGACAAGGCAAAGAGTAAGTGAAGATTTATTCAACCAATATGGTTTAGCCCATGTTGAAAGAAACAAGGAGAATCTTCTTTCTTGCAGCCTCATGGAGCATTATCTTATGCAAATAGTCAAAACAATATATCCTTTATATAAAATATTTTAACTGTTAAAATTATAAATCTATGGAAGTTGTCCTTTTTTGAAAACAAAATGCCATATCCTAGAAGGCAAAAAGATCTGTGACTTAATTCTGTTTCATTTGTTCCTTTGAAAGAGTGAAAATATCTGCCTTCAGAAGATTTGAGATTAAAGATCATAGGAGTCAGTGTCATTAATTATACTGGGCAATCACTGATCTACAAGCAAACAGCATGCAGTAATACTTTCCTACACTAAATATTAAGGTATGTGATTTAAACCAATATATACATAGATATACATACATGTGCACGCCTACACATATGCGCTGGTGCTACAATATCTGTTACGTTTTATTCACTTTTTGCTAGTATTCAGAAGGATATTACATGTTGTCCTCACTGGAAGGTATGTTGTCCTTCTTTCATGCTAAGATGAAGAATTTTCTGATTTTGATACCTTTCTTTTATCATTACTACTTTTCTTAATATAATATGATTGAAGTAACTTAGTAAAGCATAAGAATAATGAGATGATTGTATTAATTTATTTGGAAATTTTCTGGCCTATATCTGGTAATTAAGTGAACTGTACCTTTCTGAAACTTATTACGAAGAAAAAAATAAGACAGAAACCCATACTCGAAACTACTGACCTTCCATGTTGTATTTATATTTTGTTAAAGCAAAACAGTTCCAAGACAGACCAGCATATTAAGAAAACAAATTTCTCCCTCAGAAAATCTCAGTGCTCATCTGTCTATAAAATGTTAATATATTTCTAAAAATAGTGGATGTGTTACTGTGCCACTTGATATTCAAAGGACTGGCTTATAATTTATATCATGCATTGTAGAATGACACTAGGAAGACCAAGGGGAGATCATCCACATCTGTTTTCAACAGATAGATATCAACACATTTTTGTTAGATCTTCTTCCAACACAGGCATCATGTGGGAAAAGAATTTAGGTTATATTAAAGTAGCAAGTCAGTGTGCCACTCCCAGTGTTTTCATGCTCATTTAAAAAAAAAGTATATATATACTTCAAGCTGTATAAAAAATCATTTTAATTTTTACATGCTAATGAATATTCAGTTTTGAAAGCACACAGCCTGATATTGAAATCAGAATAGTGTTCTTCGTGGGAATTTAATAAGCTACTGGAAAGATAATTCCCTATGTGATTATTTTTGCAGACTTTCCACAAATAATACTCATCATAATACTAAAGCATTGACAGAATGGTTTAAATGAAGAAAAATTAGATGAGTGTACAGAATCTGTTTTAAGTTTAAACCTCAGTATAATCCTGGAGCAGGGGCTAGAGGCTTTTAATTTCCGAGTTGTACCTGCTGCAAAAGCAGAAAAGTAAAATTATCTTCCCTTTTTTGTAGGGTAAAATGTAAAATCAGCATTATATGTGATGAAGGAAATATGATTTCTCCAGCTTAATATCTAGCAGGTTTGACTGTCTTAGATTAACCATTAATATCTGAAAAATTAGATAAATAAAGCACAATTGCAGAACTGTAATCTGTATGAGTTGTGCTTTGGTAAAGGCACTGAAATTGCAATTTTTATGAGGTGTGTTTCTATTTCTTTTTCCCAATACAGGTTCCATGTCATAGCCAAAATTTGAGATGCATGTTTCAAACACATTTTAAGTCATGTTGTAAACACTTTTATTTTATCTCAGAAAGCTATTACTCTCCTTTGCATTTTAGTGTAATTTTGCAAAATGCTTGATGATTTTAAAGGATTACATGAATTCAAGGTTCAATTTGTTACAAAAGATTCTGGACACATTTAAACATATACATAAACTACCCATCTGGTAGCTATAAAGACCATCTTTATTGCTACTGACTGACTAATTATACACTCTTCTCCTACTCAGTCATGTCAATGGTCATCAAAATGTTTCAGTAGATAAATTTGCCAATTGTCATTTGGATTATTGAAGACACAATAGTGATTAAAACAAAAAGTTGATTAGTGACTTCAACAGAGAGACAGAGTGTATCTTGCCACCAAACCAGAAAGGAGACATTAATGGAAAAGTTTTGATAAAATCCATTAGTGTCAAAGCCTCCAGAAGGAGAGTAAAGCATGTCTGTGTTGATAAAAAGATCTTTCATGCCAGTCAGATTCAGTAAGTCTTCCTGGGTGGATTCACATTTAGACTAAATGGTGTGTAGCTTTTTGGCTAAACTTAAACATAAGTGACATCAGCCTCTTTCATCCAGAATAAGAATGTTGCTAGAGGAATAATAGCTAAAATCATATGTCACCAGAATAATTTAACTGACATAACTCAAGTCTATATAACTTTCCTCTATATTTGAAACCTTAAGCAATTTTCCCTGTTTTCAGATTTTGAAAGCTTCAGTCTGCTTGACAAAAACCTTTGATAACACCAAGACAATAAAAAACCCCATAAAATAAATAATGACCTGTCATGCCCCCATGAATGCAAAGACAGTACCTGGTAGTTCAACTTAGGTCATATTAGTAATAAGTCAAATTGACATGATGTGATCAACTGTGTTAATGATTTATTTGGTCTTTTGGTCTCCATATGTACTTATCTTCCATGCCACAAATCAAAATACCTTGTACTTTACAAGTCTGATAAAGGCCAGGAAAATTTTCAGTTTACAGGGGACACAGGACAATGAGCAAGAGTCTGTCTAAACTATTGTCTTCTCCAGTATGGATGAAAATATTGTTGACTGTAGATTTACAGTCACAGTGATCAAGTGTCATTTTAAATGAAAAGTGAATATGACTGATATGATTAGATAACCCCATAGCAATGCATTAGACTGATATGTCAGAATGTAGTAACTGATCATGATAGCCTTGACCTGAATCTTCAATAAAAGAAAATGAAGAATAATTTAGGTGTCACTTTAAATATAGCTCTAAAGGCTGGTATGCTGACCCTGGGAGAAAATGGAAAGGAAGCAAACAGATGGTCTGGAAACTTAAAAAGGCAACATCAGCTGAATCCTGACAGCAGAGAGGTAGAGTTTTCACAGCTTATACAATCTCCAGTTGCTGATTCCCTTCTCATTATGTGGCAGTCCAAGTCCTTCTCTTACCACAGGCTGATATAAGACAAGGCCCTATACTGGCCACCAGTTGTTCATATTTCATGTGTCATCAGGTCACTAGATGGTTGAACAGGAATTATGCATATTTGAGTAATTATAAGGTTTAATAGGCTGTTTGATGTATATACTTGGGTTTGCTGACCCCTGAGACTGGTGCTCTGAATGTCTTTTAGTATAAGGTTTTGCTGATACCAAGGCAGGAGGTATAGGTTCAGTAGATACAAAAAGCATGGTCATTGTTTCGGAGCCAAGGCTGAAAGAATCATTCTGCCTATTCCTTCCCTTTTGCACAGATACCATCTGTCTGTCAAAGCAGCAACATCTTCTTGAATGTGCATTCTCTCTCTGAAACTTTCTGGTATTTTTCTTCCACTCATTCTGCGGATTTCTGACTGCTCTGTGTTTACTGCTACTTTGGGTTGTTCTATATCTCTCCCAGGATGGCACAGGCGAGGGATGCTGAAACATAGACTACAGAACCTGCATTCAACTACAAAGATGACAGAGGAGGACTATGCTGTTTGGATGCAAAATTATTTAACTATGGTCTTGTGTTTTCTGCTTTCCAAGGGAAGAAAATCATGCATAGTACTGAAAAGCAATATAAAAATATGATAATTTAGAAATGTAACTTTTTAAAAGTCAGAGGCTACTGTTGTAAGTTCTTTGATGGACGAGATGAAGGAATATACGAGCATTTTTCTCTCAGGTTTTTTTTCAGTTTAACAGACTTTATAGTTCCATTAGGGCTGCTCTGTTTTGTAGCATGTGAACTGAACCATCTCCTGCAAGCCCAAACCTGAAGAAAATTAAGTCAGGCACCTGTCTCCTCAATATAAGTTAGCCAAAGATGAAGAAAAGGCCAACAAGCCACCTACTATGCTACTCTGAAATTTTTTTTCTGTTTATGATTATTTTTGCTTATCCAGCCAATGAATCAGATATTTTGCTTTTATTTCTGCCTCTGAATTATTTTTCCACTCACAGAAAGTTCTGATTTTACTTGAAACACTCAAGAAACAACAAAAGATCATGAAGCCACATCATAGTTTCATTGATTTGCGCTGAGATCCATCACTAAATAAAATTTCATTTTTCTTTATTTTGGCTTGTATAAACATCATATTTTGGGTTTAGATTTTTGGTTTTGCTTTGAAGATAATGTCTCTGAAATGGTATTTGAAATCTCTCTTTTGGTTTAATATACCTTTTACAGTGTGCATAACTGCTTTGTTCTCCTTTCTCCTGCATATATTTTTTCCAACAAATATTTTTCTGCGTTTTTTTTTTTTTTTTAATAAGAGCACTGACATTGTCATTGAAGGAGCTGTATTATAAATGACAGTAGCAGTAGAAAATAGAGGTACAGTTTAATTATTCAAAAGTTTCAAGGCCAGACAATCAAAGCAGACAAAACATAAATTATTGGCACATTTTGGATTATTAAACCACAAAGCACTTTTGGCTTTTTTAATGACAAGTGCAGGTTTATTAGCAGTGATATGTTCTTTTTGCCATCAAGAAACAGGGAAGCTATGTCTTTTGACAAATTTGTTCTGATAGTTTCCAGACTATCATTCAATTTCCGTTAAATGAAGACTTAAAGTAAATTTATATTGTTTACAGATACTTCTCTCAGTTTACTGCTTAAAGTAAATATGAATATAAAGTTAATGTTAACACACGTCAAGAAATATATCTCCATTTTAATTGCAAAATAAACAATTCTTCTCTAGGAAAGAATCCCTAGCTTTGGGAGGGATGAATTTGCCCAGCTTCTTCCCATTTCCATGCTAAATGACATGCTCGGCGCTGTAAATCCAGCTGTTCTACAGATGCTTTGCCTGTTAACTAGCTTTGATTCTTTGTACATTGATCTTTTGTTGTAACTGTGATGGTGCTTGCTGAGCTCTGACACTCTTCACACGTCTGCTCCAGATTCTCTTCTCACCTCCTGCCTTTTGAATAGAGGAATTATACGGGATTTCTTGGGGGCTAGTTTTTCAGCTCCTCCCATGTGGTAACTTAAATATTCCTGTGTTTTGATTTACTAGATTTTATACTATGACATCATGGCATATTAGATGGCTGCAACGTCTATCTCCAAAGACGTTTTCAGCGAAGCCACCCTAACAGAAAACAGGTTCTATCTAAAAATATCTGTCTATTTTACTGATCCGCCCAGTTTCTCTCAACAGCATAACTGTGGAAGCAGTGGTAAAATAGGGTGGACAGGATATTTACAGGGTTGCATTAAGAGTTAGGGGTGTGATTGTGTTATGAAATCTGAGCTAATGTACATATCAGAGAACAGCTTTTGTATATAATCAACCCCTTGGGTAAACTTAACACACCCCACCCTCTTGTGCAGAAGGATAAGTATGAACAATCTGAAGCTTCTCTGAATATTGGTTTGGGCTGACAATGAAGGTCAAGTCACAAAGTCCTTAATATATGAATATTTCTAACTTAAGTTGGAATTTTGCCTGCATTAAAACAGATGGACTATGTATAACTGAGAAATAAATATGGTACTTTGTGTTTAACACATAATAATGAGATTGTGGCCTAACTTGTTCTGCTCAAAATAAAAAGAGATTCTCCAAGCTATTAAACTACCTCCAAGCAAAAAAACTTATAGAAAAGAAACATGAGTATGTATACAACAAAAATGAGGTACCTCCCCATCTCTTAGCATCTTGCTGTTTTCCCTTTTGTAAGCTGTTTTTTATTGTGCCACTAATAAATTACCTTTTTGTTTTGACAAACCATAATATTTATGATATAGTATGGTTAAAAGTACTAACCTTAAACTGCTATTAGGGCAAAAGTTAATATTGTAAAAGTTCTCAGAGTTCATAAATTTAGGGAGAATTCTGAATAAAAAAAGTTTCTGAAAAATAGCTGCTTATTAAAACCCAAAACAAAAGAATTTGATTGCAGAAGCAGTTTACAAATATAAATTACAGGGCAATGAAAATGCTTTTTCTTCAGTTTCAGCTTATTGTCTTGGTATTGTAGTGAAATATTATGCAAAATTAAAAAAAAAAAAAATCAGGAAAAACAAATTTTGGTTCCAGAAAGGTTCAAATGAAAGGCTTTGTTTGGTACAGTAAGAGAAATTTAAAAATAAAAGAATAATAAATGCAGTTCCTTATGTTAGTATCATACAGCTTTGTCAATTATAGGTAGATGTGTGATTCTCCTGAATGGGCATATCTGTTTCTAACAGCTGCTAGTAGAAATCCTTCTCCAAATATTTCTCAGAATAAACACTAGAAAAATTTTGTAAATGAGCTGGATTCAGAAAACCATTTGTGATACATAGCAGTCATTCATACTTAAGAAAACCTTCTGTAATTGTAACTGAAATAGCAGTTAAATTATGCTTAAAATTCAAGTATAATAAGCTTCTGGCAACTTGGTTATCAATGGATAACATTCCCAGTGAAAAAAGACTACGAAGTGTTAACATAATGGTTTTAGTATCTTCATGCATACTAATATTATGATTCCCCTATTAAACAATTGACCTGAAAAAAGAGCATGTCCTTTAACATCTCCTCTTTATATACAGCCAGGACCAGTTTCAGTGCAATTTACTTAAACTTGCAGGGCTTCTATTGGGGCGAACTTGCATCATTTTGAAATTATGATAAACAGTAGGCATTTAGATTTTTATCTTTTAAAGAAAAGGACTTTAAAAAGCAGGAAATTGAAATTATAACCCAGTATGCTGCCAATCTCTGTCAGCTTAATTTATTCCAGCGCAAAACAACAGAATTATGTGAAGATATTTCCGTCTGTAATGGGCTTGTCATTGTGCCACTAACAGGGCTCCATCTTCAATTATCAGCGAGATTTTCTACTCTCATAATCTGAAACAATCAAAAAATGCAGGAGATGGCCTTTCCCTGGCACTGAAAACACACACCTTGCATCATAAACAAACTGACAACCCTTCCTCTCACAAAGGTGAGGTGCTACATTTTAGTCATTGCATAGTGATTGCAGACTAGCTCAGGACAAAAATAAATATTGACTATTTGACTATTTGGCATGACTTTGAAATGCTTCCCCTTTGGTTTTGAAAGTGTCTCAAGGTATATGTGAGGAGATCAAAATGTCTTCTGAACTCATTAGCCCTAAAGGGCATATTTTGAAGGCTGTGTGAGAGTGACATTTCAAAGGCAGGACTGATCTCACTTGTCTTCTTTCCTAAAACAACTACGTATGTAAAACCATGCAGGAAGTCTGTAGACTCATCTCTTTAAGTGTATTTGTCTTGGCTCCCTTTTTTTTTTTTTTTTCTTTTTTTTTTTTTTTTGTAATGAGAATCTACAAGAGCTACTTTCCATTATAAATTTGGACAATAATTAAAATTCTCTGTCTAAACAAGGGAAAGCCTTTTGGCATGTTGCCAGTCAAACTCCCAGTACTACACTTTTTCCATATTTTGTCTGTTATTTATTCAATCACCATAGTTACAGGCATTAAATTTTTCACACCTGCAAATGAAAAAATCCAAACTTTCTAATTTTTTGGCATCCATATCTTCAGGAAAAACCTAGGCCAAAATCTGCCATTGACCCCATCTCTACATTGTTTAAGTCAAGAGAACAGATATTTATGTGTCTAGTTAAATCCTGCTTTCAGATTTTTGAAGTTTCTTGATTATAGAAAACACAAGTTAAATAAAAGTGTTTGTTAATATGTATATGCATATATTTGTAAGCAAATGATTTTATTTTATAGTATGTCAAATATTTATATAGTATGTTGAGGCATATAACTTTTTAATACTGATAAATATTTTCAAACTCTTGGCAGAAGTCTTAAATGGCTAGCTAACCAAGATGTTTATAATCTCACCTCAGATGTTAAGGGCAGAAATATATAAATGATGATAACTTACAATGTAGAATTTCCTTGTAGCTAATGATGCACATGCTGAGGTCTAACCATCCTTTCAGTGCCTCACACATGAAGATCAAGTTCAGCACACAAACTTCATGGAACAATATTTCAAGACTATTATAAAGGTTAAATATTTCATTTATTGAATTATCACATATTTTCTTTCTGTTCCATACACAGTTATTTGCTACCCATTGCCCCTATTTTTTTCCATATATTTTTATAAAAATTTGGAACATATCAACCAGGAATAGAGAAATTAAATATATTATATATAAAATATGAAAAAAATATATATAATAATTAAATATACAATTTAGGACAAGTTTGGAAAAAAACAAGAACCAAACCAAACCAATGACCAAAAAGCCCCAAACCAAAACCAAACATATTGAAAATCTTTTCAATCACTTCATAACTGTTTTTTGAAAATAGAAATGGTCTGTCTTTTTTAAAGGGATGGTTTTCCCAATCTTCCCAACTCTCATAGACTGAGATTTTGGATTAGAGTCCTCTGGAGAACATGAAGCACTAAAAAAAAATCTTGCTAGAAGTGCTGTTTGGTTCTAAGGCATCTGTTTTACTAACTGTATAACAGGATGAGGCAAAAATGGAAAAAAATATTTGATTCCCATCAGACTAGATTTCAGAAAACTAGGTCTGGTATATTTACTTTGCCTGACCACTTGGATGACCTCCTTCAAGCTGTCTAGAGAGTATTTTTAACTGTCTGTAAAAAACATAACGTGGGGAAAAACAGAAAGGAGAACCTCCAGGGTCTCAATCAAATGTGCTAACTGCAACTGAGTTTTTTCCTGAAGTGAAAAGATTTTCTTACAGTAAACTTAGAGATTCTCTTATAAGATAGAGGGCTTGTGGAATCTGGGAAAGGGGAACACAGCAATGAACAAATCTGCTCCTTCTGAGAGCACTTTCCAGCTAATAATTTGCAGACTTAGATTATTCAGGAGGATACCTCAGAGCATCTCACTGAAAAATAAAGCTTTTTAAAGGATGAAAGGTGTATAATAGTATGCAGACTGGTAGTGAGCAATTAATTTATTTAAGTGCACCACCAAAATCACACTCACGACTGAATCTAATTAAAATAAAAATTACTAGAATCTGAGGGTAATTTGAAAGTGTATGTGATGCTATGGTTTTGATACTGATTGAAAACTTTGAAAACCTAGTAATCCAGCTCCTGATATTGGTCATTCTCATTGTGCTTTAGATGTCACAAGAGAGCAGCTCAGGAGTGTGACTAATAAACTTTGTGCTGTGTGGGGAAAGTCATATTTGAGCTTACATTGGAAGCAACTTACAAAAATCTCATGGGGAAGAAACAAATCCTTATCCATTCCTACTACTATAGAATGGACTTTGTGTCAGTTTCTGTTGTCAGAGGATGATAACAGGTTATCTACTTTGGCAAGACAAAGAATGATTACACTGTTCCCTGGAGGAACAAAATATATAAATATATATCAAGTTTATTCCTTTTGGACCACATTTCCTTCTACTTTAGTCTTCTTGTAGCTGTTGATTCTCTGAATTATTTCGGATCAGCATACCTTTGCAAAAAAACCCAAGGAAAGTTTCCTTGTGACAAAAAGAATAAACACATTCACAGTAGTTATAGGGTAGTGCCTTCCTTCTTGTTTGTTTTTGTCTTCCAAGACAAAACTTAATGTTAGGAAACAAAGTGCCCAACCCTTTATAACAAGGTAGTCTACTGGCTAAAACTCAAAGAATGAAAATAATACAAATGTCACGCGATTCTCTAATCCCATCTCTCTCCCTTGTTTTTTTTCTTTTTCTTTCTCTTTTTTTCCTTTTTATCCTTTTTCTTTTTTTAGCAATCTGATGATTGTCTTTTCTTTCTCATTTTATTTTGGTTTCTGTTGAGCAAAGTCAGTTTGTCTATCTTGATAAAAATCCCAGAAGAAAGGGGGTAATTGCTTCACTTAATAATGGATGTCTATCCGGAGAGATAGGTGGCACTACAGAAGGGTACTGGTAAAAACAGCATTAAAAGACTTGGAAAGAGTATCCTAGAAAAAATAGGAAACCTTTTTTACTTTCAATATTACATGTTTGAAAACAAGAATACTGATCTGAAAAACCAGAGCAAACCCTTGGCATTTTGAGACAATCAGCATAATTTCCCTATACTTTTGCACTGTATGGGTGAAAACACTCCTTTTTTGTAGTAGGCTCAAACCACTGATGTCAGATTGTTTTGATTACAGCAGTGTAAAAAAAGTGTATTTTTCTGTGCAGATCTCAATGCATGCTAGATCTTTGTATGATTATTCTTACTCCTTGCAGAAAGGAATAAGTGGTATGAGTAAATGTAACATTAACATTATTTAAAGAAAAGATATTGAGTGTTTTCATAGTGATTTTTATTCTTGAAAATGTCTCCAAAAAGAAAAGACTGTTCCCCTTTCATGTTTTTACATTTCTTCTTACACATGGCATAGAAAATAATCTAGAAATTCTAGTTGGGTGGTTGATTTTTTTTCTTGTTTTGGGAATTTTTTTGTATTTACAAAATTATCATTTGAATGAGAGTAAAATTCACTTTATATTTAGAATGTTCTAGATTTTACAAGCTGCTGAGTTTTATAGGTGTTAGTTCAAAAGTTTCTTTCCTCAGCATCTAAAAACACAACCCAGTGGAAATCCCTCCTATGCAATTAGCTTCCCTGACTCCACTGATGCAGTGTATTATCTGTTTATTTTATACGATTCTTTCTAAGGAGCAAATATTGCCCTTGGATGCACAAATGTGGCTTCCATTAATGTAATGAAAATTGCATGTGTGCATCCAAGGGTCAAATCTTTCCTTAAAAGTGAGATTTATCTTCAAATTAGCTACTCTAAGAGCCCTGGCTAAGACTTCAACTACATGAATCAATTTTATTAAGAAAAGATGAACTGTACTGGATTTCTTTTTAAACCCTACTTGTTAAAAAGTGCACAGATGAGATTTAGATACCAGTAGAAGTCTAACTCTATAAACATTTTCTCTGCTGTAAACCTGGATCATTTCCAATGATTCCTTCTTTGGCTTTAATGACCTTTAGGTTGACTGTCCTAGAAAACAATTTTCTTGTGTCTTTGCAAAATCCTTTTGAAGTTAATGAGAATCCATGTGCATAAAATTCCCTGTGCAAATTAAATCCTGAATAACCAAGGAATTTGGATGAGTATCAAGGAGACAAAAGACAAGGAGACGTAAAATTCTTCTCTAGACACTTCAGTTTCCCTTACATTTCTTGAAGGAGACATATAGTTCTTTATTTGTGAGATATAGCATGTGGCTACTTGGAGGATTTAGATAGATACGTGACTACATTTAAATAAATGTTACATATATTTATAATAGTCAATTCTTCCTATTGTTCAATAGTGGTTAACACCATTGAATTGCAATTCTTTTAGTTAAAAGAGTAATGATTACTTTAGGAGCTTATTTTGCTGATTATGTATAGCAAGATCTGCTATTATCAATAATGATGAGAAGAGTTAATTCTGAGCTCACTGTGCTAAAACAAAAATTACCTCCAAATTGTCAAAGTAACCAGATGGTTCACATTTAGAAGTACTTTCATAAGCAGTTCTGTGTCTTTTAAATGAAGACTTTCTTAAAATCTTTTTCTCCTATGCAGACAGCTTAAGTTATTTTTTATTCTTTCCTGGAATAGTAACACATCATTATGTACAAGCATACAGAAATTACAAGGAGTTGAGAGATGGCTCACTTTTTATAGGTATCTTACTCAGAACATTAAATAGCCATCTTCTGTTTCTGTCCTTCAGTACATAATTTACTTCTAGCTTGTTCAAAACAACTTGTACACTAATGTTTATCTTTTACTTCATAAACATGTAACTGACAGATAAATTTTAAAGAGCTCATATTATTCCCCCTTTCAGCATAAATTTACTTCCTTTCCCAGGTGTGTTAAATATTTGGCCTATAGGGAACTCCAGATTTGGTGGTCAGAGTACAAGTTTACTTACTGCTGAGTTCTCAGCAGAGACAGGCAGATCCAGTCTTCATCCCACCTTGGATCCTGAGCAGCATTTGAGAATATGCAAATAGGAACACTGGATATATTATGACAAAAGCATACTTTAACTAAGAAGGAAAATGAAAGCCTTACTCTTCTTATAAATTTGACTATTATTAGATCCTCATCATTCTACTAAATGATGAACTATAAATGAAATGCATGGGTATATGAACAAAGTAAACAAGCTAAAAGTAAAGATTTTTTTTGTTTCATCTTAAATATTACATATGTAGTGGAGGATTTATTCCTTTACTAAACATATGCTGGGTTCTGCAAAAGAAATTGAAACCTTTATCCTTAAAGCCCAATTTTTAATCACATAATTTCAGTGGGTATAAACACATTTCCATAGTTACTGAAGCATATAGTTAATACTGTTGGGCTCATAACCCTTTAGAACTCCCACAGCCTTCAGACTAACAGAATACTGATTACTAGAGTTAATGATTATGCAATAGAAATGCAATTTTTGGAAAAATAACAATTTTTAAGGAGGAGAAAAAAAGCTTCTATATTCATTTTTGTTAGTTTTGTTACCTCCTTCTATCTTTACTTCTAGATTGTGTGAACCTTAAATAAAAATATTTTTGAGAATTCTATGCCCTCAAAAACATTGGTTTAAAAACTAATCTCATTTCCCTCTTCCATCTCTTACTACATAGTAATCATAGATCAGACTCTTCTTTTCTCTTAAAGAATGACTCCTTGTTTAGCCAATATACTGTATGACTCAGAAGTCCTTTTTTTCTGACAGAATGACCTATGGTATTTTGGGAATAACATGGCTGTAAGTATAGGAAGGAAATACTATCCAATAAAGAGATCAGTTTTATAAATGATGAAGAAAGCACTTAGTAACAAAGGCTGCAATTCCCGTGACAAAGTCTACCCTAGCAAAGAGACTGAGTTTGATGAGTGACTTAGAAGCCAGTCCAGTTGTAATATAATATTCTTTCCATATTTTTTATATTCTGTCATTGGAATAATTTCCATTGGAAACTAAAAACAACAAAAAATTGTAGTATGAAGTTTCATTCCATTTCAGGACTATTTTAGTACATGCTGATTCACTCAATGTCCCACAAATTTGCAAATTCACATTTTTTGGTTATCTGTGCTAACTGAAAAGACAATCAAAAACAATCTGCTCTGTTACACACTTGTTACAGAGCTATTATATTTGAGGGAAGATTATATATGTCAGATAGTGGCGTGTCAGTGAATTGGAAATAACAACAGCTAAATGTGGATGTCTGCACAGATGTATCTGTGGCTGAAACAGGTTCTTAAGCTCTCACTGTTCACTGATCTCAGAGATATTTGATATCATTTCAGGTGCCCACAGGGTCAACTATTTCTCCATGGGATTATGCATGGCAGAGGACCCAGAGCAGGCTGGAGCAGCAGATGAAAATGTGACATTTCAGGGAATATCAAGAGCCTGAATGGTGGCATCAGAATTGCACTATTCCTAATAGAGTGACTCTTACACCTACTGACTTCCATAGGGAAAATTCAAGGGCAATATGTCCAACAGAGGGTAGCAACAGATTAGGCAGGGATGTACTCTTTAAAATTTATAATCCTAAACTAGAGAATTACAGGGGCATAGGAGATCAATGGACTTCAAACAAAAAGCCAGACTTCTTTGCTACAAAATGTGCCATGCTCCCCTATTAGACTGCATTAGTACTCCCACCAAGGTCAGGGTACTGGCATAAGTGGATCATTGGTGAAGGCCTGTAGGAAGTTTCTTTTATCAGTGGAGTCATTCTGCAATGTCTGTCAACTTCACTAACTAAATCTTTCTTGAATATAAGAGAAAGCTACTTAGTTCACATATAGCTCATGTTCACATGAGAACAAATGGGTCTAGATGTCTAAATTTGAAAGTGAATGCCCCAGTCCATGGCAATCAGTGACACAGAAAAATAGAAACAGAAAATCCTCTCTGCTTTTCCTAAATGGGATTTCTCCATTTGCAGAAAATTTTAAGGATTTCTTTGGAGACATTTCTTGGACAGTGTGTAGTAGCATCCTTCTTATGGGACAAACAGAAAAGTAGTCCATGAGGTGTTTCAGCAGACGCAGACAGGCCCTTTGAGGTTACTGTGTGTTAGAATGGATTTACTTTTTTTCCCTCCATCTCTCTTTATAATAACCAAATAATCCCATGCTGTCTTCTATTCACAAATGTTATTGCCTAATCACATTAAGGTTTTTTACTGCTATTATAATAATACAGGCAGAAATTGCTTTTACCCTTTCAGAGGTGTATTTTAGGAAATGAAAACTGAGGTATCTTTATTCTACAACTTAACTCCCAGTGATAATGCTAACATAAAATTTCCTAGCACATTTGTGATTCATTTGTCTCAGAACTCATTTTTATTTAATTTTGACTTGTAGTTTGTATTCCATGAAGTCATGTAGTCAAAGACATTCTTTCTACTTTCTCTTCTGAATTCCCTCTGGTGCTTTAATAATTTTTAACCTTATTATGATGTAATTCACATGTATATTTTATTGGACAGGGACTTAAAAGTTAGATTCCTATATTAATTTTCTCTGTAAGGAAAAAATCAAATGTTAGCAATTTACTAAAACAAGTACTGCATAGAAAGAGTGATATTATATAGCCAATATGCAAGATACATAAGCAATCGAAAAATAAAAAAGAAAATTTAACACAAAACCTATTAAAAATGTTCCAAAAGAGTTCAGTTCTGGGTCTGAATGTGTATAAATCATTGCTCTGGAGTTTCAGGTTTCTTTATAATAGAAAACTGCAAAATAATTAGACTTTTATTGCTACAGAATCTATGATATGATAACATCGTGATTGCAAAAAACTAATAGAGCAAATATCTCCAGGTCAGATTCAGAAAATCTTCATCTGATTTCTTCATTGTGGAAGCTCAAGTTAAATTCAGAATGTTGATGGGTTTTGGAGGTGAATTTTTTCAACCTTGTGCCAGTTTCCACAATGTGAGAGTGTGTTTTATTTAATCAGTCTAGTTGCTATCACAAATCAGAATAAATGGACAAGCAGAGAATCCACCTATCATCTTTTCTCCATGCCTTAATTGTTTAAAGCATGATTATATTTTAAACAACAAAATGGAACTCTCTATTCTATAAATGTTTTGGAAACCATTGGCTTGATCACTTACCTACAATTCCATTTTTTTCACTGAGGTTTTTTGGCCTAAATTAACTGATTTTTTAAAAACCTACTGTATGTAATTCTTTAAGTAGATTGCATTAATGACATATATGATAACCACCTTAATTACAGGGAGAGAGGGTAGAAGTGAAGGAGTACGTGAATTACTGTTCAATTGTTCTAAGGTTTAAAATAGAGCTTACTGATGCATATATGAATAATTTCTTACAAATGCAGAAAACTAAGTAGCGGGAGCTATTTTTTTCATGCAGCTGCAGAAAATAAAAATCTTTTGGCTTTTCTCAGAGTTTAAATGTCACAAGGTATGTCCCTTTGAAAGACTACATTTATTTAATATTTATATCTTTTTCTCTACTGCAAACATGTAGAATTTAGTTGGGAGATTATTACTAGAGGACCACTTTTTTTCATTAGCACAAGAATACTATTTTTATAATTGTTATAATAATTTTTAGCTGTAAGGGAAAAGAGCTAGATGTGGATTGAAGGTCAGGCAGAATAGAAGGTTACATCTAAACAAATCCTGAATCTGAAAATGTTCACAGAATTTTCATTTTTTGCAGTTAAAAACAACTTTCTAAACAACTTCCTAAAAAGGAACACTGAAAGCTGCAACTAAATTCCCCATTTATTGTTCTAACCACAACATTGATTCTGACCTTCAGAACTGACTTTGCTTGCTGCAAAGGCTTCTCTGTATTCTTCTTCGCTTACTGCACACTCAGATTTATCTAATCTAAGATACTGGTAACTGATACCGCCTATTATCTCTGAACAGCTTTCCAAAGTAGGTTTGGAAAGCCTCTGTGAATCCAACCCTGACAAATAACAATGGACAACTTAAAGATCATCTATGAATCAGTTGTAAAATATTTTTCTCCCTTAAATTTTTCAACTTTAGAAACCAGAGTAACACTCAAAATCTATAAGCCTAGAAAAAACATAGAATTGACATGTTTGCCAAAATCTTTACCTAATTTTATATAACATCCATTGACACTCTGAATTGTTCATTAAATATCCATTTCAGTTCTATGATTCCTTCTGTAAAGAGCTATTAAAAACAATTATTGCAGTCTAATTTTTGTCTATGACTTATTAGAAAAAGCCTGTATTCCTTAAAAAAAACCACCAGGAAAGATATATAATTTCATATTGATTTATTTTTCACTCATTTAAGTAGCATTCAGCATTTCTCCTTTCTGTGGATGAGTTTTTAGATTGCTGTTCCCTGTCATTATTTATTGGCAGCCAAGGTAAGGAATTCATATGTATCTGTCTATAGTCTTGTAAGGTCACCATTCACTCCAGTGTCACAATGAAAAATAAGCACAGAAACCAACTTGCAGTTCTTCTGATTTATACTGATCCATTTCTATTTCTACTACAGCAGGTTTCTACAGCAGATATCCACTGAGAAAATGTCACACTTACTCTGGTATCCTTCAGTACCTAGAATCTTAACACAGCAGTCTGGGTCCAGTCATCATCCCAAAAAGGTCGATCACCATCATAAGTGCTGTAATCAAGACCCAGAGGAGAGTCACATGTACTGAACTTTTTTGATACATTTAGATAAAAAATGTGAGTTTATGTCCATCACATAAGTAGATGGATTTTTCAGTGGAACTGATGCAGTAGCAGACATACAAAAGATGAGGCAGGTAGCAGAAAGTCAGGCAGGAAACCTCTATTTTAATATTTTTGACTTTGATTATATACACTTTTTACAGAAGGCAAAAGACTGGCTACAGAGGTTGCCACCTCTTCAACTTCATAGGTGAACATCACTGTCAATTGTAAAACTCCTTCCAGAGGAGAAATATGTAAACAAAGTAGATAATTCTAAATATATACATAGTTTACGTGAAGCTGCATGAGAATCTCCACTACAAAAATGCAACACTCAGAAGGCAAGAAAACTTAAAACTACATGGAACATAGTCCCATGGTCACTTGAGTTAAAATTTCTCTACCTAGTAAGTGTAGAACAAGCCTTTTGAATTTGTTGCCGTCATTGAAACCTGAGTTCAATAGCCTCAAAAAATCAATAACATTTTGCAACTGTCTTTTGATTTCCAGAGAGATTAGGTGCTTGTCTGTTTCTTATCACTGACATGACTCATGTATCTAAGATAGAAGATAACTTCTCAGCTGTATGGAATTACTCAGAGCATCTGTGTGGAGCATATCTGGTTTTCTGTCTCCTGTTTCCTGGGTCAGCCTGGGATTTTTGTCTGGAGCAATAGAACGGCTTCAGAACTGCTGTAAGATATCCCTGGCTTTAACCTGCTGCCAGGGAGAGTGTAAAAGTAATGAACTAAATCTCTCTTCTCTAGCTCAGGAGTTTTTCATCAATTATCAAAACAAAGCCCTATCCTACTAAACTCACTCACCACTTGAGTCTCATTATATGGAAAGAAGTCAAGAAGTAGAGATCTTCTACCAGTAGTATGAAAAAACTTTGGTGATGATTTGTGGTATTTTTCTGGCATGATATATAAACAGAATGCTTCAACCTCAGTCCTCTAGAGGTTTGGCATGCTGATTGAAGTTTGTATCATGCTAAAAGCTCCACTTTGAATAGCTATATTCTACTAAATTACTTTTTTTGGATGAGCTTATGGATACTTGAATAAATATTCATATATCAAGTGTGATTTGAATTTCTCAGAAGAAATATTTTAAAAAGAGTTTGAATTCCTGGTGTATATCCACAGAAATATAATATTAATATCAATAAAATTAAATGTACATTTTGTTCCACAATTAAAGATACAAATATAAAATTCATCTAAAGATTATTAAAATGACAAAAAATATTGAATACAATTAAAAATATGTGTTACCAAGGAATTTAATGTGTAAAGTGACCTTTACTCAATACTCAAGAAGAGGATTCATAACAATTTGTAAAGTGCAGAGGGACTATGAAAACAAATGGGCATATTTGCATAATGTGCAGCACAATGACACATCACTGCTGCTGGGAGTCATTGATAAAGAAAAAGAAGGACAATTATTGTTTATTCCTCCAAAATGCAAGCTTCTAACCTATTTGAAATACGTCAAATTTAACAAGAATTAAGGCAAAATATTGGAAGAAAGCATGCTGTGGTAAGGTTGACAGTTCTCAAACTAAAAGGGGACAAAGTTTGACAACCATTTTAAAACATTTGAGTAGAATTAATACCTTTTTTCATAAAACACATACATATAGAGCTAAAAATGAACACAAAGCAGCAATTTAAAGTTCTGAAACTAATTAGCCACTAAATTCACTAGTCTCAACATATTACTGAATTCTACTATAATCTGTTATGACTATGGACAAAACTGCCAATTTAAGGAAAACTATTATTCTGAAGGAATTGCTTGAGTGCAGTGCAATTTGGAGTTAGAAAATAAACACACTTGTTTTATGGTTTGGAAGCTACTGAGCTGTTTCAGTTGAAATAAGGATAGTTCTGCCATATTTATTCCATTCCTCAAATGAGACAAAGCTTATATTTGCATTAATTCAGAGTGACTCATATGCCACTTTCGGCCTTCTTTCAGATTGCCCGTGTGAAAACAAAACACCGAAAAGTCTTTATTTTCATCTAAGAGACAGAAAACATCCCCCAGGTAGTCTGATTCCAAGGAAATCTGACTCCAGTCTAAATCTATGATATTATATTTGTGGCCTCTCATTTTAAAGAAAGAAAAACAATGCCAAGATTAAACTTTGAGCTTCTTAATTATTAATAATCTGCAATTATACTTTAATTACTCTTATAAATTCTTTTGATTGTTAGATCTTGCTTAGATCCCATCTGGTGCCTCACTGTCCCTTCTGAGACATTCTGACTCAGAGTAACCCTACTTTACCAAGTTTGCACCTGAACTATGCAATGGTCCAACCATGGCCTTGAAAGCAGTGGATATCTCACTTGAAGAAGTTTTCTGTTTTGTTCCAGGAACGAAAGTAATTTCTTGAAGGCATGATTTTCCCCCATTTCTATTGCAACACCAGTTCTTGTCAGGTATAGAGCTCCAAAAAGAGAATAAATCTTGAGAAGTCTATGAGAATAACTTTCCGAATTCTCAGGCAGTAGTAAATCTGCAATTATATGTCTGCTGTGTGCTGTTTCACAGTCACTCCTTGTTCAGGTGTACATGTAGGTGCTTCTGAGTGTCTCCCCTCATTCCAGAAAGAGGAGGCTGCATTTTCCAAAGTACTCTGTATTCAGAAAGTCTTCTGAGTATAATGAGAATATGGAAGAAAATGTAGCCTGTTGAACAGTCTAAGTCCTTCAAAATCTGCTTAGATTTTTAGTCAGATTTTTTACTATTAGTGACAACAATTAAAAATAAAACTGTGAGAAAAGTACTTAAATTTTAATTTCTCCTGTGAATAAGCATTATTTCTTTTAGTGCTACAATTATTTGCATGTATTATTTAATCAAGCTCTCAATCATGCCTGAAGTGTTTCAGATAATTTGCCATTTACAAAAAAAAAAAGAAAAATGTTGGTTGATTGATTAGTTCCAGTTGGAGAACACTCCTAAAAATTCCCATACTTAAAGAAATGTAGAACAAGCTCCAGGTGTATGGAGGAATATTTGCTTTTTTTCTTTTTTTTTTTTTTTTTTTTTTTTTTTTTTTATCAAGAGAGAAAGAATAGAAAGGGTTTCAATTTGTGTGTGAGTAGGGAACAGACTGTAAAGAAAGTGATTTTCTCTTTGGTTTAGACTGTCAGACCAGAAACTTGTAGGTCTCAAGAGCAGAGGATATAGGCTCCAACAGTGAAAATCTTATTACTCTGATATATTTTTACAATTTGAATTAACCATTTCATGAAATAACAGCCATGGAGAGATTTCAAGAAAAGCAAAATGCCTGTGTAGGCAGCAAATACACCAGAAGAGTTCATACAGCTGAAACCTCTGAGAAATAACCAGAAAAGAAAATTTTCATGGGGTTTTATTTCATATCATAGTAACAGGGTTATATGTTGTTATTTGTAAATCAGCTTAAATTTTCTTAGAAGAGTAATACATTTTTTAATGCAAAGAAAACTTTTCCCAAACCTCAATATCTATTTACTGTTGGAATTAAATGGAACATTTCCAAAGCTTCTAACGTCATCCTGTTATTTTATATTATTTCTCTTTTACTTTCTTAACTGTCTAAAATATTTATATAATCTCTTTGCTGAAAGGAATGATGGAAAACAAATCAAATCTAGCCTTCTTGTTGTCTTATTTAAATATTTCACCTTTCTACATCTTCTATGCCTAGTGCCACACACACATCTCCTCCCACCCTACCACCACTTAAAAACCACTACCACCATCAGCAAGAAGACTATCTACACAGATCAATCACCAGTAATTGGTTGGATTTATGCCACAATCTCGAGAACACTTAATCCCATGCCAATGTTTTCTCATGTGAGCATTTCTAAGGAATCATGGGAGAGCATGCATGCATAATATCAGATACCTGCTAATTGCAGGGTCAAAGTGTTATGCAAAGATACTCAAAAATTTCAGACAGGTTTTTGTGGTTAAGATGCCACTTTTAATTTAAATTTTCTAATTTTGTTTCATTTTTTCCTTTCCCCCTTTTAGCCTCTTTTGCTACCCAAAATTATGTTAAACAGCCAAAAGTTTATGGCAAAGAATGATGATGAAACTTGCTGACAGAGAAGCTCATTATGCATCATGATATTTACCAACAATGTGTGTAGTAAATAGTGAAATTTTTCATATTCATACATCACCTAGAATAAAATATTTAGGAAGAATATATGAATGTTGAGTAAGTATGCAAGAATACAATAACTGATTTCCTCATTTCCTTTTATGACAATGTACCCCACTAGTTAAGCTAGGGAAGCTGGTTGATGTAATCTTTTTGGATTTCAGTAAAACCGTGTGATAGTGTCTTTCACAGGATCTTTCTGGAAAAAAACATCCAACACACAGCTGTATAAACACATCATGTGGTGGGTGAGCAACTGGCTCACAGGTCAGACAACAAAGGGTTATAGTGAAAGGGGTGACATTGGACTGGGGCCTTGTCATTAGTGGGTTTCCACAGGGCTCCATTCTCGATCTTGTGTTCTTCAACTTCTTCAGAAACGACTTGAAATGCAGGACTGAGAGGAATACTAAGTGAATTTGCAGATGATACAGAACTAGGAGGAACTGTGAAGGCGCTGCAGAGAGACCTTGACAAATCAGGGTGAGGGAAATGACCAACCATATGATGTTCAACAAGGGAAAGTGCCAGATTCTGCACCTGGGAGGGGCCACTCTGGATGCATGGACAGACTGGGCAATGAGATGAGGACAGACTGAGGATGAGATGCTGGAAAACAGCGCTGTGGAAAAGAACCTGGGGGTCCTGTAGGATGGAAAGCTGACCTTCAGTGAGCAGTGCCCTGGCAAGCCAGGAGGGCCAACCCTGTCCTGGGGGCATCAGGCACAGACATCACCAGCCTGGCAAGGGAGTGGGATTGTCCGTGTCCAGCTCTGCTGCTCTGCTCTGCACTGGGGTGGCTCATCTCTCAGTGTTGGGGGCACTTTTGGGTGCCACAATGTAAAAAGATATTAAACTATTAGAAAGTTTCCAGAAGACAGCAATGAAGATGGTGAAAGGCCTTGAGAGGAAGCTGTATAAGGAACAGCTGAGGTCACTTGGTCAGTTCAGCCTGGAGAAAAGGAAGCTAAGGAGGAGCCCTCACTGCAGTCTACAATTTCCTTGTGAAGGGAAGTGGAAGGGAGAGTAACTGATGTCTTCTCTGTTTGATCAGTGACTGAACCCAAGGGAACAGCCTAAGTCATGTCCAGGGCAGGTTTAGGTTGGATAGTAGGAAAAGATTTTTCACGCAGAGAGTGGTTGGGGACTGGAAGAGCCATCCTTGGGAAAGTGGTCACAACACCAAACCTGAGAGAATTCAAGAAGAGTTGGATTGTGTTCTCAGGCACATGATGTGATTCTTAGGGATGGTGCTGTGAATGGGAGCTGGACTTGATGATCTTTGTGGGTCACTTCCAACTCTGCGTATCTGTGATTCTCTAAGGATGCACTGGGGGAAAAGTAGTCTCCTACAGCACTTTCTGAGTGTGGATCCCAGTAACAATATCTTAGGGTACCTGCAGCAGCTTCCAGCAAGAGATAATAAAAATCATGTGGAAAATCTGCAGTGATGACTCTAGTGCATTTGATACAAAGCCGTTGGCACTAACAGAAAGAAATTCATCTTGATGTTAATGGTTGGCATAGGACTTACATTATCACATACCTCAAGCCAGGACCATGGACTAAACCCTCTGTGAAGTGTAGTTCTGAGATCCCAGGAACAAAAATTTTCTACCTATCCTTTCTTTCTGATTCTCAATACCAAGATCAAGCTTTCCTGTTTGAAGCAAGAACAGGGTTTTTCTTTCTGTATCCATTTTGAAAGGGAGTTTCAGGATTGCTTCTTCCTGTTCGAAGCAAGAACAGGGTTTTTCTTTTCTGTATCCATTTTGAAAGGGAGTTTCAGGATTGCTTCTTCAGAGAAGATGACATTTCTGGTATCTATTTCATATTTGAACATAGCTGAAATTAGAGACTGATGAAATATCTTTAATATTGGTACTTGTCAAAAAAATGGGGTGATATAACTAGTCTTCATTACTGTGATTTATGATCCTGAATTTTATGTCATTTTAAGTAAAAATGTGAGCTAAAACAATGTGTGTTTTCAGATATGTATGTTTCTGTGTCTACATGTATTATTGGAAAGACCTTTGATTAAAATTGTTATAGTACATGGTGCAAGTCTAAAGATTATCTTGTAAAAACATACATGCAAATAAAGCCGTATGATTTATACCAGCTAATAGTATTACCCTATCTGATTAATAAAACTTCCCTATGGCCAAGATATTTCAAATATGTAGTCATTCCAGCATCTTTTTTTCGGTTTAATTTCTGTTTAATTAAGAGGCGGTTAAGTTTAGACAGTATCCTCCTCAGCTATTTTAGGAAAAAGCAGGAGGAGGATGGAGCGATGATTTGATATCTTCTTAAACAAAGGACAGAAATCTCTAATGAATGTATTACATAAAATTAAGTCTATTCTTATCTTCCGTGTATTAAACTAGCTGTCATAACTTACCAAAATTTAACTTCAAACTGAAGTTGAATAATCTCAGGGCAAGTCACAAGATGAGTTATTTATTTCTGTTGGGCTTATTGCCACCACTTGACCTAATTATTTTGACACTTCTACAGTAACACTTAGGAATAAAAAATAAACAGACAAAAGATGTAATTTTTTTCACTCAGGGATAAAAGTAGGAGGTAATGCTTTTCTAAAACAGAATCAAAATTAGCTATTTTTAAAAACTGTAATGTAAATGTTTTAATTAAAATTTCTTACCACAATTGAGTGAGGATCTTTTCTGAAAAATGAGAAGGAAAATGTAGGGTCTTCCGAACAAAAAAAGAGATTAAACCTAAACTCTACACTTTGACTATTTTTATGCCAGATTGGTGTTATATAGATCAAATGAGCTGAGACTATAAAGCAAAAAGGAGAATATGGATTCAGAAAATGATCATAATAGTATTGATACCAGGAAAAATAATCCGAGGTGTTTTGTTTCTTTAATTAAGATTATACACAGAAAGTACAAGTAGAGTGACAGGAAAGGCCTTTTATTTCACCAGCTATATGCTGTCAATTTTTCAAAAGGTGCCAGAGGTTCAGAACGTCCCAGCTCCAATCTTCAGACCAGTTTATGGATATGAACTGGGCTGCTGTGATGAAGCCTGGGACATTAGTAGGCAGCTAGCATTTTTGTTTAAGAATAACCCTACATTTACATACAAATATGGATATACAGATACCTAATTATTCTGGGTTTGCAGAAAAACTGCATTTATGAAAATATTCTGCTTGCTTTGTCGGGAAGGAAGAAAATTAGCTAAACACACAGTGCTGCCAGGAAAATTTAAAGGAAAGTGGGTTATTAAATTATTTTATTAAAATATGTATTTAATATGTGTCACTCTGATAACATTCTACTACTATCTATTTTTTCAAGATATAGGTTTTGAAGATTGTTCTTAATATCCTAAATGAGTGTCTCTCATGTGGCATACAACTACCATCAAACATCTTATCACCTTGGCCTTGAGGCCAAATACAAATCCCTCAATTTTAAAGAAACATGAAACAAATAAAAAAGTGGAAAATAAAGATAATCCTTATATGAACATTGCACTGACGAGAGGTCAGAAATAATGTAAGACCTGCCCTTGCTTCTAGCTAATCAGCATGAGGTACAGCTTGAACAGTAACAGCAGACTAAAACCGCTGAAACTGGCAAAACCACAAAGATAAAGGCTGGCACTGAATTTTATATACCCTTTTTGACTTCACTGGATTACTTCCAGAAGCACATACAAAGTCTTTCAGATGCTTTTGTCCAAATATATCCATCTCTGAGGACACTGTCACTTTCTTTTTTTCTTGCTTTGTTGCATGAAAGGGCAGCACCAGGAGGAAATGGCCTTGCCAAACAACAGTGTGAAATCCTGCCAAAACTTCTAATCTAAGCTTTTAGGATCTCAGTGATTTGCCTGTTCTCAAACCAGTAGGTCAGAACCCCAGACCTTTAACAGTCTCTGCTTCCTCCATAGCTGCCAGGGACCATACTTTCTCTTCCTGTGTGACTGCTAGCCAGTCATGGCTGAAACAGTAAAAAACAGGCATTGAATCAGATCACTGCTAGCAAGGTCAGAAATCTCCTGACAGTCAGATAAACTCAGCAATGCAGCTGATTAACTTCAAAAGCAAATATTCACAGCTTGTTCACAGACAGGAGAGGCTGGTGATCCTTTGTAAGAAATTTACTTTTTTAAAGAAGAATATTATATATTTGGGGCTTAACATACTCATTTATTTTGACAAGCTTAACTTCATCTCCTGCAGTTTTTTCAAGGCAGTGATATAAAAAATCTGCTTAATTCACTTCTACAAAAAGTTCTTTAAAAGTATTTTATTTTTTCATGCTTGATATAAAGTCACCAATATTATTTTTAGTGCAAAAAAAAAGGGCAAGTCTTGTATATTTTTTGCAAGTTTCTTCAAATCAAATAGAGATTTTCAAGTTATGTTGCTGTTACAAGACTCAGCTCATATCCTGCTTTTGCCAGTTTAGCTCAACTGCTTCTGTCAATATCTAGTAGCATACAGAAAAGTGAAAATCTGAAGTACAACTAGGCAATTAGAACTCTGTGGTGGTCTGAGCACTGCCCTGTAGGAGTTTCTGGAAGTCTGCCTGAAGGTCTCTCAAGAGCTTGCAGTTTTTCTGGCTAAAGCTCCCTCAGCACCTCCTCACACTGGGCTTGTCCTCTACACCGTTCCCCAGCTCTCTTGTACTTTCTCTGCACCATGTTCCAGCCCCTCCATGGCTTCCTGCTTCTGAACGTTATCCTTCTCCTTAAGGTCCTGCATGCCATGACCTTCCCTTGAATAGGGATGCCTCTCAAGGTTATTGCTTGAGGTTGAGAAATTCCTTGCTGCAGTAGATTGTCAACTGAAGGTATGAAACAGATCATTTTTTTCTTTAGAATTGAGTAAGTATTAGAGTGTGTCTTATCCAGCAGTAAAATATTACCATTCTGTTTCCATGTAAAAATTACATGCAAATTTTTTCTTTGGACCTAATATGTTTCAGAAGACTGAATCACACTACAGCTTCTACACACATGATTGTAAGATTTGAGCCTGGGAATTTCATACTTTGAAGGATTTAAGGTTTAACGTCCTTATGGTAGAATCTCTCCCGTCATGTCCTCTAGTCATACACTGTTTCCCTGGGATGAGCAGCATCTTCTGGAGGTGGTTTATTATACAGCAATCCCTCAACTGCCTTCCCATGTTTCGGCATACTATTGATAATTTTCTCACTGATTTGCTGCAGCAAAAGCCAAGGAAAAAAGATTATTTTATTAAAATCTAGCTCATCAAAGCTTCTAAGCACTGTCACATCAGCAAGATGCAAGATGCATACATAGGCATGGTGTAATTTGTGCTTTTTGGAAATTGTATTCCACTGTTTTTCTTTGAATTTCAACATTCCATAAATGTATAATCTGTATCAGTACCTGTGTACATAGTAAATACCGTTGTTATTGTGTTAATTTCTACTACTTTTAGAGCAATTCACCCACTCAGATATGGGTGGTTATTTTAAACAAAAGTCCAGATGAAGGCTGCTGGAATAGGTGCAAAATGCGCACACAACAATTTTCTATAGAAGGTCCAAGGAATTTTTGGTACTCATTTGCACAATTTTTCCATGGGCTTTTAAAATTGGATCTCATTTCTGAAACAAACAGTAAACCCTGACAAATACATTCAAAGAAACTATAACAACATCAACGACAACAAAAATACACTAAAAGATGTGAATCAACCTCAGCCAGATAACTTTTTCTTGGAAAAAGTTCAGAGGGAACTCATTGGCTTTTTCATTGGAAATCAATATAGATGCATTATTATGTTTCCCTGCAGATAATTTTAAGTGTCAACAACTTCCAAGTCTTTAACTTACTATGAACATAAAAATCAACAAAAGATACAGAAAAAATTACTTCTGGTAGAAGAGATGGTTTATTATTTCATCATTGATCTGCAAATGTAGGATTTTAAAGATGCCATTTTTAATCTGCCGATAATTCAATAAACCTAATATAATGTCATTTCTTTATGGTGTAAACTACAGAAGAATTAGTAGAAAAGTTATTGTTTTAGTCATTAAATCTTTACTGCCTTGGATACAACATTTGCATTGTGTATTATATAAAATTTACTCCGATGTATATTTCAAATAATTTTGCAGTATGTAGTGCTTTTTAAGGTCCTCTCATTGCTACACATTCAAGAAACTACTCTTTACTAAAATACCACGTTAATCAAAAAAAGGATGAACAAATGATTGTACAAAATCCTTTAAAAATTCTGCAGCAGTCTTGCATGTCAGACGGACTGAATGCTGAGCACAAAATTTGCATAAGACCTGTCAAATCAGATAGGAAAAGCACTCTTTTTTCTCTTTAATTACAAGAAGCTAGGCAGTGAAGCACTAGCACTACTCAGATCTTGCATTCCTTCCCCATTTCTATGATATGGAATGAGCATAACAGAAAAATATATGTATATCTAAACAGTTAAAAGAGTAAGTGCCAACAGATTACATCAGATAAGGTGTTATCACATTATTTCTTCCACTCTGCAAAAAGTGGAAAAAGACAGCTGCAACTTTATATGTTAGCAAACTGCTGAATTCTATTTGTAAGTATTTCTGTAAAGTACATTGGAAGGATAAAGTATTCTAATATAGCTACTGATGATGTCTCTGCTACTTCAGTAAAAAGAGTACTTTCTAGCAACAACGGATATAGAGAAGATCCTTCACTTTTTCTTTTTTTTTTCAACTAGAGCTCTCTAATTCCATTATCCCTGCAAAATTCTGCAAAGTATATTTGACCTAAAGGAATCATTTGCTAAAAGTTATACAGAAGCAAGATAGCCCGATGAGATATTACCATATGGAAGTAGTATTATTGCCTAATGTGGACTTCCATCAACTTTCCACTAACCTGGATAATATGGAGCTGAGCTAAGGAATAACCTAGAAAATGCATAGCATCCACAGTAGTACATTAAGCAGCAATGAGTACCATTGCTGTGCACTGGAATTACATCACTGAATTAAACTGTTCAAATGGCTCCTGGCATGCCTTTTCCTCCCAAACTGCAGTGTGCCAAGCAATCCCTGGAAGAGCTGGCCAGTAACTGTGGGGAAGAGACCATTAGCAATAGAAAATTTTATGTGGCTACTAGAAGAAACTATATGGAGAGCTCCTGTTTTCTGTGCATCTGCAAAAAACCTGTTTTGGTGGGGCAGGATTGTTAACTTTATGTCAGTAATAGTCATGCCAGACTTAGTTTGGCTCCTGCAGAGTCACTGGGGTTTCTGCTTTACATTACCCACATTTGGAAGAAGTCACTCATTAAAGCAAGACACTGACCTCGCCAGCATGGGGTTTCAGCTGATTTGTAGCACTGCACCAGAATGCCATCTGGAAAGTGCCATTACACTCCTTCTGCCTTAATGGGCACAAAAGATCACTGTGGAAGACTGATTCCCTGGGAGCTGGTCTGGCTGTACAACTCAGAATCCAGCTGGGATGAGCCTGTGTTGGAATACTCTGCCACCACATGCTTAGATCGAGGACCTCAAGGTGTTAAAGGGACAGACAGTGATGCCAGTTTATTCCTTGCTGCACTTTCTTGCTGAAGATCCCCATGTCCCAAAACCCTTGGAAGCAGTACAGCTGCCCACACACAGCTCTGAACCTCCACTAAACTGGGGGGGTCTGGGCTCTTTCTGGGCAACCCACCGCATCATTAAACCATTGAATGTGTTTCCCAATTGAGCGTTTCAGGCATATGAATACATTTAAAAAAAAACCTTGCTCTTTCCTCTCCTGCTTCCTGAGCTTAAGAAAGTTTTAACTAACATGATGAAAATGTGACAATATTTGCATTATCGCATGGTTGCTTAATCAAAGAGACCATGAACAGCCAACTTCTTTTCTTTTCACCTGAGAAAAAGCAGATTCAGAAAGAGATGGAGAAATAATGACCATTATTACAACACAATAAATATTTGTAATTTCCATGGGATAACCTATCAGGAAAACATTAATGAAATATTTTATAAGCTTATCTAAGAATGTCATGGCACAAAGCACCTTAGAAGGTTGTAGATGCGACAAATTAAATTACTTTCTTGCGTGTTAATAAGAAATTAAATTAATAGATGTTATGAACTCAATCAGATCACCATCAAATATCCTAGATATTGAAATTTCTGAAAGAGTATACTTTTTCTAGCTAGAGAATTATAGTGCATAAATTTTGTTAGGAATTTAAGAAATGAGTGTAGTTAATGGAGAACTCTGTAATCCCTGAGCATGTATTCAGAGGTCCTAAATATAGTGCCTGCCTCTTTTTATGGTGACTTGATCACAGAAATGTAAAGGAAAAGAAGTGACCATGTGAATGTGTGAACCAAATGAAAAATTGTCCATTGTCTGCAAATGAAAAATTCCAGACCAGGGATGCCTTAACATTAATCAATTTTGGTAGGTATTCTCTGCACCTGTTCCTAGATATTTGCTACTAAATTAGTCAGCCATAATTTGCAATTGTTTATAAATCTGGTCTGGCAACCTGTACAAATTGTTTCTCCTCTCAAAATCATAATATTTACCCTCACAGGAGAGCTGTCTGATCTGCATGGAGATTTTCAACAAAGGAAGCCAAAGGAATCCCCTTTAGGTAGTACTTTTTTTTTTATTCCCTGTCATATTAATAAAACATTTCCAGAAAAAAGAGGTTTTGCTGCAAAGAAAATACTTTTACTAGCCTCTACATATGCAGAGGAAGATATTTTTGCATATTTATTCATTTTGTAATTTAAAATTGGGCTCACTACAGTCGTCTTGCAGGCTACATGAAACTGGGATGCTGGCAAACTGCAGTAGAATATTCAAATGATCTCTGCACCCTTTTCTCTGCCCTCACAAAGCATTTATGGGGGAGAGTTTCCAAACCAGTGATGTAGAACTGTGAGTATTTCATGCATTTCTTTGCTGGAATTAGGGCAATGCACAAGAAGTTTCCAGCTGTAGAAGATGGAAAAAAACACATGAAGAAACTAAGAAACATTAGCAATCATTGGAGGAAGGAAAAAAGCATACACATGCTCATTAATCTTATCCACACATCTGTTTTGCCAATATTTCCACTGTACACAGAAGAGCTCTGAGTTATGCACTCACTCTGGATTAAGGACTATTGTTTGGTCTTTTTTGTTATTGAGCATCTTTAATTTGAAAAGGAAAGCAGACAAAAATAAATTCTAAAAAATTATTAGTGATTGAAGAAAAAAAATCTTTTCCAGGCTTATTATATGCATAAAGCCAATATTATTAATCCTCTCAATTTCACAATTACTTTCATGTCTTTACCAGAGATTCCCTGAACTTCTTGTCTATATTCTTGAGTGTCTAAGTGAAAGAGAATATTTTCAGTCTTTTGTCTGTGTGGCCATAAGAGGTACGTTTGAAAGACTTTGCCAAACTTAGTTCATCAGGTTATTTCATTTAACAATTCAAGGACATTTTAGTGGATATTTTGTGAAAGTTAGTTACATTTCAGGTTAAAATATATAAACATAAATAATAAGTTATCTCACAATGGTTTGTTTTTTGAATAAAAGGTTGACACAACACAGAAATGCAGTTTTCTATGGCATACTATGTAGTATATGGATTGTGAAAGAGCTAGCCAAAGCAGTGGGTCCTTAAAAGTTGCTTATATCTCTGCTCAGTGATTTTGTACAAGATCCTTTGGACTGTAATAAGGTTTTACATGTGGAAGAGATCATGAGAAATTTGAATGGGACTTTTTTCTTATGTATATAAACTTGATCAAATTCTTGACAATAACAGGCCTATCAAAGGACTACGGCCTCCAGCTGGGCAGCATATCCCAGCCAGCCCCACAGCAGACTGATCCTTAGGAAATTTCCTTGGATGCCAATACAAGCAATGTTAGAGCCAGCTCTTTCCATGGTGCAGCCAGCCAAGCATCCAGATGCTTTTGTTAGAAAAATGTATATCACAGCAGAGCACCTGGATTTCGCAGCTGTAGAGCTCAATGTTTAGTTTGCACTTAAACCTTCTCAAAGTATCTGGGATGAATACTGGGAATAAGAAAGACAGAAGAGGTTCATTTGGAGCAGCAGCAGAAAGCAAACATAAGACTATAAATGCAAAGTATTTTCCACGTGGCAAAACCTTTACACTGTTATCTTTGTGTCCTCATCTCCCATTCTTTACATATTCCATCAACCCAAGAAGTCACCTCTTTCCTCCTTACTGACAAGTCATACCTAAGAGAGGGGAATTGCTTTCTTAGAGTACCTATCAACAGAATAGAAACCTCAAAGTACCCAGCTATAGTGACAAAGGTACATTTTCCAGATGAGACCTGATTTCATAATGAGCACAAAGTTCAGTGTTCAAGTTTAAAAAACACAATGTGTATGCATGCCTGCTGGAAAACTGAACTTAAATTCTTTAGTACGGAAACATAACTTCTTAGAAGTTCAGCTGTGGGAAAACTTATATCCTTGATGGTACAATATTTGAAAAATTAACTAGTTCTTTTATGACCTTCTGTAATTGAATATTCTTTTAGTTTCTCTATAAAATAATGTGCGTTTTCTACAAATGTAACTCCTTGGTTACAGTGCAAGGTCTCAGTGCAAAAGTTTTTTATGGATTTAGGTATTATTAAAATAATTTTAAAATTGTTTCATGAATCCAAGGATGATGCTACTAGAAGATGCTACCTTGTCCTCTCATCCTTCCAGTCTTAGAAATAAAAATATTGCAAAGAAAGTAAAGAAAAATTACATGATATAGAACTTCCTAAGCAACAGTTCCTAGAAAAATTACATCGGTTTAATATGAGCTGGAAGATGAATTAGTGAATGCTCTCTGAGTTATATCCTGTCACATTCTAATCTATATTTTCCCTTACTTTCACAAAGTCCCAGGATATGGAGCAGATATTAGAGACAGAAGAAAGTGCTGCAATGTGACTGGGATTATTAAAATACACTTTACATTTGTGATCTAGTGCAACTTAAATTCATACACTGAAGATGTCAGACACATAGGAAGTGCTTGGATTTTCTAAGAAGTCACTACTCAGAGCTGTTGCCTTTTGCTATAGAGGTATCAATTGGTTTATCCTATCAAATCAAAGCTCTTCAGTGACATATGCATTTATAGTGCATTAGCAGGATGTTTAGAAATATCTATTACTTGCTTAATGGGTTTTTGTATTACAGAAATTGAAAATTAAAAATATCCCTCTGAAATAATGGAAATCTTTGTCATCCCACTTCAGGATAAAAACTAAAAATACAACTTTTATGAGCAAAGGGATTCCCAGGAAAATTTTGGTTTGGAATAACATAAAGAGAAATATTTTGGCTTACTTCCCACCCAAAATTCCTGCCAGTTTTACTGGTGGCAAGTGAAATTGTTGAAAGCCTCACTGGCAGAAAAAAAAGTACTCCTGGTTCCTATTAGCTCACTACCTCTTTGCAATTAATTTTTATTTTCATGACCAAAAAAAAGAGTAAATGTTTCAAATTTTCAGACTTAAAACATCCATTTTTGTTGACATTTCCCACTGAAAGATATTAGAACAGAAATTTTCCAAGTACTTTAATCCTGACATAATAAATATCAGTCAAACACTTTTGATTTAACATTAATTAAACCAGCAGAATATACATCATAGCATCTAAATTGCACTCTTCCACATTTCAAACTTTGTTTTATATAAAAGATGAAAGAATACAATAAATAATAGAGTGTCTGGTAAATAGAATTCAAAGATTCTTGACAAAGATGGTTAGATTGAACTTCATAACTTTCTGTTTACTAGACAAGCATAATTTCCTTTTTACAAATGGGAAATAAATTCATGTGGGTTGCTCAGCTCAGCAAGACCACACACAAATTCTGCAGAAAATGATCTTTTATCCTAAGCTTTCCTCATTTTTGGTCTCTCATATTATCTAGTTAATAGTTCATCTTCTTTGGTATGGTTTAGATTACTTATTATAAGCTTTTTGTAGGACAAGTAGAACAAGGAGGCATCTGACAGCAACCTGAGAGAGTCCCTAGTGCCATCCTGTAAAAACTAAAAGATATATAAATGAATGGTCTGTCCAACTGTGTTTTCTATGCAATTTGGTATCTATTTTTTATTAGGCTTGGACACATTTATTGCTAATAGGTTGATCTATAGTATCTAATGCTCCTACTCAGGCAATTATTGTGCATGTCTCTATAGATTTATTTCTTCCAATAATTTAGTTTTTAAATATGATTTATTGTTTTGGAAAACTGGTTGTTTGTCATAGACAGATGGAATTGACTGGAGAACACTGGCAGTTGTGAATGCTGAAAACTAACATTGCCTCAGAATATTTGATTTCTTTCAATTTCATCTTGATCACAAAATTCATCAGCTTCTTGATTTGATTTGTTTCATACTGACTTAGTACCTTGTAGAGCTCTGTTTCCAAGGCAAAGCAAAATGAAATTTACAGAACTGCAGATATTTTCTTAACTTCAATAGCTAGGAATGACAGCACTCCAAAGAGCAGGCAGGGGTTTAGAAGCTGAAAAGTTAATCAAAATCTGACCAAAAATATAGCTTTCAGATTTCTTCCTCCTTCTCAGAACACTAGCCATTTGTTTGGCTTGTATGGAAAATAAGATAATAATTACCTGCTACAATGGGTACAGTAACTGCCTGCTACAAACCCTGATGGGCTTTGTTTCTTTTTGGCATTTTTTGTTCACATTGGCTGGTTAGTGCTCTGAATTACCATTTCAGGTCACCTGCCGACGGCGGAAGCATTGAGCAGAAACCAACAAGTGTAAAAGAACAACTTTTTCTTTTATTCTTTTCCTTTTTCTGAAGTGAGAAGTGCCAGTTGTTTGGCTTTGAAGGCATTTCAGTAATGCTTTTCCACAGCAATAGAGCAGAAAGTGCGAAGGATAAAACCTTGCAAAATTAGAGCAAAGAAGCATCTTGTCTGGTGTTATCACTGTGTATCTGTGTTGGATTTGGGCAATGTTGACAGTTCTTGTTTTTTTGCTTAGACTTTTTACAGCTTACACTAGACTGTATGTATTATGCCTGAGGCAGAGTTTTTTTAGCTGCTGTAGTGATTCTAAAAGTCATAGGAGCATGATCTTCATTCATATTTTTCTAAAATCCTTACAGTTGACGGACTTCTTTCTTGAGATAGATATCTTTCATCTGTGTTTTGTAGCACAAAACAAAATTGAGTCCTGTGTGCTGCTGGAAGCTCAGCAAGGATGCTTACCTCTGTGAGTGATGCTGCTCGCTTCACAAACTCGATAGTTTAAACACAGTGGGTATAGTGGAGAGGTATTTTACTTTGAAGCTGCATCATCAACCACCATTACAACTTAGTAATTTCAATTTTTATACTTCTGGTTTAGAACAAAGCACAGCTAGTGTTTAAACATGAATTTTTAAACTTTCAGGAAGCCCCAAGTATATCACCACAGTGGTTAGTATCTGTTCTGATCCCATAAGTTTTGCAAATGCTACAGCAGCAACAAGGCACAGTTAAAGATGATAGTTCTGAAAATCCATTGCTAATAGCATTTACAAATTCTTCTAGCAAGACACTGATCACTGAATTAGTAGTCTTGTACCTGCCAGAGTTATAGGATCTTCAAGATCTTCACGTGTTAGAAGCAGATTTATTCATTATTATAATATGCTACCACTGCTTGTCCTTTATCAATCTACAATCTTGTGTTTAACCTAAACCCAACTGGGTGGGTAAAAGCCACTCTAATTTAAGACAGTTTTGTGACTGTACTGAAGGCTAACAGTGGTTTCCAATGAATGATGCTTTCATGTGGGGTCATTGTAAATATAGGTCCTGTTCTTCTGGGGAGGAAAACCTACATATACACCTAGATTTAACCAGCACACTTGAAGCTTTGTCTTCCCTATTCAGGCATGTTTTGGTGCCGTAAGACCAACATTAAGTAGCTAAAATGGCAAGGGTTCATCTCTTAATCAACAAAAAGAGCAGATGAGTTTTTCTGTCAGGCCAAATTAAGGTTGTTTGCAAGTAAAATCAGGTACAAAAAAATGTTAAAGAATCAAAACCAGTATGAACAATCTGTAACAGCAACACAGAAATACCGCTAAAGAGACTCTACCTCACTTTCTGGACACCTTCTCCTCCTTGAAACAGGACATTCTTTTTTACTTTTTTTTTTTTTTTTTTCTCTAGGTCACCTTTCCATAAGCTTAGAAGATGCTATTTTACATATCTTAACCAGGCAATTAAAACCCTACTATGTGCTCCACCACCTCAGGAAGGTAGAAGCAAGAAGACAACTAAAGTCAGAGAAGCAAAAATCTAACTGTGGCTAAATACTTCAGAAGTCTGTTAAGAGATTTTCTTAGAAGATATTGTCCTCTTTTTCCTCTTTGCCTCTGACAAACATAGTAAGTATTTAATGCAATGTATAGCACATGAAATTTTAAATTAAGTTTAATTCACATCTTCCTTTGAAATAACCCAGAGGTTTCTTGGATTTTATGAACACTGTTGCCTGCAAATTCAAAAAATTCTGAATCATATTTTAAAAGTCTATCAAATGAAACAGGATGAATGTTCACACCAGGATGAAAATAGTCATATTTAAAATGTGTGCATTAAGAGATGCTTTTTTCAATTGACTTCATGGGCTGAGAAGTACAAAATAAAAAAAGTTACTAATGAAGTTTCACGATTTCAGAGTTTCAGGTTTTCAGAATTTTCCCTGGAGAAATCTTCAGCTAAAATAAAAGCTACTCTCAGTAAATACCTGCAGTGCAAATAATGTTTAACAGGATTAAGGATTAGAAGTTGAAGAGTGTATATAAAATACCTAATCACAGAAATCCACGTGTGCCCAGATTGTTCTTTCTCATACTTTTCAAGTTTTTCAGAATAGAAATGAGAACAAAATATGAAAATGTCAGATCTTTTTTTCTTAGACTCCTTACTTGAATAGGGCTTCTTTATATATTCTGTATAAAGAAATGTTTCCCAAGAGGTGGCCAGGATCATTTTTATAAAACAGAATGGTTTTGCTCTATTGAGACACCTTTTGATGATTATGAAAATGAAATGAGTTCAGGAAAATACACATCCTTCACGAAATGCTTAAGGCCCAGAGAAACATTATTATTCAATTTTGCTGAGGATGTTTCCCACAAAGACACTTTACATCAGTCAGTCCCTTCTGGCAATTTAAAATCACTCTGTGAATAAGAGACCAATCTTGCCCTCACAGATTGAGCTATTGTGCTATTACAGCTTTATTCCTTATCACAGAAAGCTATTTTTCAAAACCTATGAGAATTTTGGTAAGGTGAAAACAGCAATTTTGACAAAAAATCTCAGGATTTGTGCAAATAGAAGTAGCTGTATTTAATACTGACACAAACTAAATGTGTTGGGGGAACGAAAGTGACTTTATAATATAGCTCAAAGGTGGGATTGTTTTCCTTCATATCAGTGATAACCCTTTGTAATTGATTCCTGGATCTACCTAGGGTTAGCCTAAACACTAAAGCCTTATTCTAAAACCACTTTTCTTAGTAATAAGTCAACTCTTACTAACAGAAAGTGGCTTTGTTTCAGGTGTCATGTAAATAAAATATAACTAATTTGTGATCTGAGCAGAAAAAAATGTCATTCAAAGGGCAATTTTCCAGTTATTTTAATTCGATGTGACATGAACCCATGTACAGTATAGCAGCAGGGAATTGCAAGCAAAAGCATAAAAAACCTCAGAAATTATACAAGCTGGAGTATTTTATATAAGAAAATTAATCTTGGATAATTTTGAGATGCAAATGCCAATAGAAATCAATTGGCAATTTTTTCATTATTTTATTATTTTAATGTAGTTGCAAAGTGAAACAATAGGTCATATAATGCTACTCACAGTCTCAGTTAGGGTCGTTGAAGACTTATAACAATATATGTCAAATTTTGTTTTCTCCTACACTATATATGGCTTTGAACTTGCAACAAATTCTTTCTATACATTCATAGACTCTGGGAATTCTGACTTTACAGTCATATACTTTAAATTAAATAAGTTTTAAAAAAGCAGGCAGACTTTCATAACCTAATATGTAATTATTAATGAGATCCCTAGGGGTTGGTCAAGAGTTATGAAAAGAGATTGGAAATAGATTGATGAAATGTAAGTTGAATTGTCTCCAGAATGGACCAAAGAAAGACAGCTTCACAGGTAATCTTTTCCTTGATAGTGTGAGATACTTCTGCAGTTTCAGCCTAGGAGAAAAACTGTTATTGAACAGATTCTTTCTGACCAAAATATGCAGATTTCAGAGTAACTAGTATTTAGTACTACAATTTGGATCATAAATTGTATCATTTAAATAAAGAGTAGTTATTATTTTAGTTTGTTCATTATCAATTTTTAGTCTTGCAGGTAAAATGGAAGCATTTGATATAATTCAGGTGTGGAAATCTTCAATATGGAAATAAAGAACTTAAACAGCTATAGACAATAATGGTATAGGAATACCTAAAACAACAACTGAAAAGTGAGGTAATGTCACCTAAGAAAATTGTATTGAGGAATTCTTTTCTAGGCAACATATTCTTTATTTTTGCTGGACCATTGTTTTTTTATAAAGCACATGCACAAAAAGGAAAAAACAAAACACAACAACAACAACAGGAAAAAACAAAACAAAACAAAACAACAAACAAAAAAAAAAACCCCAGACCAGAATTTTCTGTGTAAAATTTCTGAACACTTCTCACTTCTGTGGACATGGAGCAATCTCAGGATATATTCAGCTTCCTACATAATCAAAAGTGCTTCTTACTATCAAAAGTGCTGGGTTACAGCATGCCGAAGAATACTGCATTAATTCTGAACCCTGATGAGCATCTTTGGTGTTATAAATAAGTCTACTCCATCAGAGCCATAAATATGTTTATTACATTAGCCAAGACGAGCGTGTCTGGTGCTCGCATGATCAGCAGTAGAGCATTCTAGTATGTCACGGACAGGTGATTTACTGAAGCAGGAAAATTTCAGGAGGAGCCGTGGGAGCTGTCAGAAGCCACAAGTTGACATGAGAGCACTGGATGACACCCGGCTTGGGCCAAAAGAAGCAGCAGCCAAGCCCCCCACATGCATAGAAGACAGCCTTGGGGATCTAGCTACCAGCAGTGCCACCCACAGGGTGGGCAAACAGGGCATGGCATGGCACCGTGCACAGCAGGGCAGGAGCTGCGCCCTGCCAGCCTGACCAGCCAGCCAGAAGATCCACTCAGGAGAAATCCATGGCATCTCTGCAGGGTATGCCTAACTGCAGCCAGGACCTGCTGCCAGCAGTGAGCACAGCATGGGGGTGAGCCATGGAACTCCTCTGCCTCAGGAGGAGGTAAGTGAGAATACTGGGGACACTGAGAAATAGATCCTATTCTCCAGGTCTCAGCACTGGGCTCTGTTCTGTTTAATATCTTTCTACTATACAGATTAGGAGTTGAATGCAACTTCAGTCAGTTCACAGATGACACTAAATTGGATGGAAGTGTTGATCTGCTGGAGGGCAGGAAGGCATATACAAAGTGATATGGATAGGCTGGATCAATGGGCCAAGGCCAGTTGTTATGAGGGTATAGATTTGGTTATATGTAAATACTAAATTCAGTTCTGGCCCCTCTAGACACTGAGGTGCTGGAGCATATCCAGAGAAGGGCAATGAAGATATCACAAGCACAAATCTCATGAAGAGCAGCTGAGAGAGCTGGGGTTGTTTAGCTTGGAGAAAAGTCTCTCCTGAAGGGAAACCTTAATGTTCTCGACAACCACCTGAAAGGAGGTTGTAGGCAGGTAAGGATCAGTCTCTTCTCCCAGGTAACCAGTGATAGGACAAGAGAAAAGTGCCCCAAGTCATGCCAGGGAAGGTTTACATAAGATATTAAGAAAAATTTCTTCACCCATAGAATGATCAGTTATAGGCTGTTTGTCAAGCCTAGTTCAATACAGAAAACAAAATTGGTATGTACTTTTACCATACTGAAATCATTACAGGAACCTCAGAGTTTGTGGAGGTGTTCTGGGTTTTTTTGTTTGTTTGTTTGGTTTGTTTTGCTTTGCTTTTTTGTTTTGTTTTGTTTTGTTTGTTTGTGGGGTTTTGTTGTTGTTGTTGTTTTTTAATCTATACACTGAAGAGTTAATGTTTCATTGTTTAGAAATCCAAAATCATCAAAGACAAAATAGTCTCACTCTTCTCCAGACATCATAAAAAATAGAGATCTTTCCTCTTAACAGTGAATGGAAATTAAGTAATTTATGATAGTCAAATAGGCTAATGAATTCCAGAAAGTTTATTTTTCAATATGTGATTGTTAAAGATAAAGCACTTACTTTATTAACAGATAAATATTACAGTGTAATTTTTTTTAATAGCATAGAGTGAAAAGTTTGAAATGTGATGACTACCTAGTTCAAATGATCCAGCAGTAGCAATACAAATTAGTTTGCAATAAAAAGGCCAACCATTCTACTTTGTGATGTTTTATTATTCAGTCATATATCTGATTTTCCAAAAAGGGCTTAGTTTCTAAAATTGTTTCCTAAAAATTTAAATAAACTTTGTGAGAGTTGCTATTGCAACTGCAGTGTTGCAGCCAAATTTTACTGTTAAATATGCTAAATGAGAAAAACTGGATTAAGCTCTGCAGATACATTCTACAGTGTTTGTTGAACAGTTTAGATTTAATATGAGAGTTAGCAATAGATATATCACAGCTCACTGGGGACCCTTTAAAATTGTTATTATTCCTGTTTATTGGTGTGGTTTTTCTGCAGTTTAATGTACTGCACAGTAGAGTAATTGCTTTCAAGAAAACAGTAAGTATTAACCCCCAGTGAGGGTGTTCTATGGAAAAATATGTTGTCTAAAATTAACAGGCAATGATACATTTTTCCTCTAGGTTCACTTAGTTATTTTAGTTTTATCACACTTTTTCCTTTTTATGCTTGAAGAAATCTTTTGTATTAACTTTGCTACTTGAAGAGGGCCAAGCCATAAACTCAGGTAGATTTATTACTTCCTTCACTGTTACATTTATCTGGCTTTTGTTATGGGGAACAGCAAATATACACAAATATCTTTTTGCCATACTTGCAAAAGATGAAAGAACAAAAAATGCAATCTTATCATTTGATGAAATAAATATGGTGCAATTTAAACAGCATTTAATTTTTTCAGCAGAAAAACTAGTTTAAGATGGAGTGCTTGTATCCAAAATGCCGTGGAAGTGGCTCATGGAAAGCTTAAGCAATGCTAGTTCCTCATAACCAATAGTATACAAGGATATAGGATGACTTCTGTTGTATTCTGCTGATTTTAACTTCCCAGCACAAATTACCATGTGCCAACTGATCATTTGGAAACCAGGCAAAGGTTGAAACCATCCAGAGAAGTTCCTCTTTAGCTGCTTTGTTGAGACAACCTCCAAATATAGTTAGTGCCTAAAACTACCTATTAACCATTTTGCACCATTTTTACTTGAAAAAAAGTAAATACAATAAAATAGAATAAAATAATAAAAAAAAACCTTTTTAAAAATTCAAAATTGCATCAACTGGTATTATCAACAGTATTGTGTTTGACAAAATCTAGTTTGATATTTCTGAAAAAGATGGTATGCCAAAGAGTTTTGAATGCTCTGTAATGTTATACTAAAATACTTGATATTATTATGATGAGTATTTCCTAATGAAACTTTATGTAGTATTGCTCATATAATGGTATTTCACCACTTTAAATTCAGCTCCTAAATTCCTTCCTATCTGTCAGAGAATGCTTCCCACATAAAGAGTCAGAAAACTCTGGGAGAGTTTAAATTTTTGATTTGTTAGAATGCCACATTAGGTTATTCACAGAATATATTTAATTTGAAAACTGGATATTTGGCAACTAGGTTGTAAAAGAATAAACCAAATAATTGAAATAAAGCAAAAACTTTAATAATCATCTGCTTACCTAGTAAAAAAAAAAAAAAGAGTTGCCAACAAAATCCTTACATGAGGTCACTTCAAGAGTGATTCTTAAAGAAATTTGATATTAAAAATATAAAAACACATTCAGAGATTAAAAAATAATATACTTAAATATAGAACATTTGACAGTTTAATGTATCTTAGACTTTGGGCACCTATTTGCTCTTACTATCCAGTATCTTAACTCATTATTTAAAAACATTTTATCCTTAAATGAATATGCTTTCAGTTGTAGATATTCCTATTTTTATTTTCAAAACTCAATGAAATCAAAGTGATACAAATTTAAAACAAAATAAATGTTATATTATGGAAGAACGATCTGTTTTGGGCAGCAAACAAACTATAATCTTTATATTTTCTTTCCAAAGTAGAACTGGTAATTTTAAAATCTATTTGGTTTATTAGTTATCTTCAATTTTAATAATTTTAAAAAATAGAAAATAAAAACTGTACTAAGTGGTATAATCTCTGCCTATTTTATGTAATTCCTGCTTTTAGTTTTCCTGCTGCTGATCTGTGAAGGAAAACATGGCCCTTCACATACTGAGGACATCTTTGGAAATTGACTGAAGTGACAGAATTTATTTTTTTTTTCCTTCAGTGACAGCTACCTGAAGAGGGGGATGCTCACCATCACATTTTTGACAAACACACTAATACTTCATCTACTCAAATATATGCTTCAGTGGTAATAGCTCTAACATACTATCTGCAAGAATCCCCCCCAGGAAACAGTTTAAAGGTTTACCAGTAACTTCAGTTTCTTAGTTTGCTTTAAAAAACCCCATTTTGGTATGCCTAAATCCAAACATATATAATCATATAATATAATATAATATAGCATAGAGTAATAAAACAACAGTTCGGGATACATAAAAGAATTCATTAGATCAATTGGGTTTTTTAAGTATTATGGTTAAGATATTGGTTTAGAAGTAGAACTACACAGCAGCGAATAAGGCCTAGACACTTCTATTTTTAAAAGAATTGCATTTACGGGGTTAATGAAATTTTTTTTCTCATGCAAGTAAAAGTTCTTGCAGTGAATAAGTTTAGGACTGTTATGTTGCATCCATTTAATTAAAGGAGGGTTTTCTGAAGTGTCTTGAAGAATCAGGAATTTAAGAGTTTTTCTTTTGTGTTTAAATTAAACCAGTTCTCCAATTCCTTTAAGCCCAAACCAATAAAAGTGTTTTCACCTATTTTTTAGGATTTAAATAAAACTTGCACTTTTGATTCAGTTGCTAATTCTCACGAAAAAGAAGAGGATAACTGTATTATAGTAAATCACTAACTTCTCTTAGTTCAGCAAACCAATAGTAGAGAATTATTTCATTGTGCCACACATATGCTGAAAAATGGATAGATATTGCAGAATAATATTGATTTTGTGTGCTCAATAGTCCTAATGTGAAAATATTTAAATAATTATTTCCATTAGATAAAGTGCAAATACATGTTGTTTGTACGTGACTGGAACTCTGAAGACACCTCTCAAGAAATAGAATTCTTGCTCCCTCTAAGACCAGAGATCCCTAAACCCAGAAACTCAAATGATTAAACAGAAATATTTCCCATAGTGCTATGACTGCTGTTTCTTAACAAAATAAATACAACACCTTCCTCTAGTAGTGCATGTCATCTGGTGCAAAATAATGTGCTTGGACAGTACTAGGGCATAAATAAACACATAATAAATATTAAAATATATTCTCTCAGACAGAAGCATAGTATAAAATTTTCATAGATGACATAGAATCCAAATGATCAGGCAAGTTCATGGTTTGAGCATCTGCCAAAAGCAGATATTTCAAATTATTCAGAGACTCTTCAGATCTGAAGATAATTTAATACATACTTTACACTATTAACCACCTCACAATCTGCCATCCTGTTGCCACTTGTTTTTGATGTGTTCTTTACTTATATTGTTTCTATTCACTAAAATTCGCAGCTCGGCTGCAGATGTTGCTCTCACTATTTGCTATTCTCGTGCTATTCAAATCATGAAGTTCCTCAGCTATACAGGGGATGAACAGGGAAGGCATTGTGGATGAAATAACATGTAATTAAATAACTTATAAAGGAAATAAAGTTAAATATACAATACTGTCACATAATAAAGATATATGTTGCACTGCGCAGTAGGAAAATATTCATTGGGAAGTGCAGTGACTCAAGAAGACAAGGTGAGGTGACTTGAGGCTAAGCGTGATCACATCTTTCAGTCACTTTTGCCTAATAAGAAATGAGGAAGGATGAAAAAAATAAGTTTGTATGTTGAGATTGCCATGTGATTCTATAGAAATAAGTTTATGAAAATTTTGTACCAGAAGATTTTTGAGGTGCACAAAAAACCCATGATAGGGATTGAGAGTACAAAATTCAGAAATTTTTAAGGCAACAGTAAATGGAATAATATTCATTGAAATACCATCTTTTAAAAAGAATACTGAATTACCCTCATGCTGTGTATGAGTTGAGAGCCCTCAAGAAAAGCGCTCAGCACAAACAGATCATAAACAAGGCAAAAAGTTGGAAAAAATCCAGATTAATCACACAATTTATCTGTATTCTTTGAATGAAGAAAAGAGAAACTACATTCTTTTAAAAATTACCCACTAATGAAGTGGAAGTCATTTCATCACAGATGCTGAATCCACAAAAACATTGTCTTATTAAAATCTCTTGTGATTATCTTCCCTAGAGGAGTGAGAAGGATTTTGCAAGTGGAAGAAAATCAAGAATAGTACTGAATAGAGGTAAAAAGGTTACTGCTTGAAAAATTAAAATAACTCAAATTTCTTACTCAGTTCTGTGAGTGTGTGAACAACACTGGAAGTAGCCAGAGAGTGTGTAATTCTCCAAGGGCTAGACTGAACTGGTGTTGTACAGTAATCTTGCTTTGTGTCCATTCTTTCTGGATATAAATTGGGAACAGCTTAAAGGAGTGAGATCTCTACCATTAAAAGTGGATGCTTCCCTGCATCATGGTCTTGTGTTAAAGTAACTTATCAGTATGGAATGAATGGCTGTACTAGAAATATCTGCTACTTTCAGTCTCATTCATACATACGGCACCAATATAGAAACCAGAAACATCCTGCACCTTTGTAGCAATTGAAACCATGATGTTATATGACCATTTTAATGAATACAATTATTCACAGATTAATGATCAGATTAATGAGGGGTTGACAGGGTCTGCTTTTCTCAAAGTATATGAGTAAAATGAGCTAATGAACTGATAAAGGCCCTACAACAATGCTGACTGCATCAAAACAAATAAAACACCATATATACTTCTATGGCCCCTGTATGAGTGCAAGGACACTGTTGAATCCTTACATGTTCTAAATTGCTCCTTTTTATTATGCCTTCTTGCATGTATTACCAGAATTTTATTACTCACTTCTCAACTCTCTTCTTTATTTTTACTTAATATATTTACCTGAATGTATAAGGTACAGTAAGTTAAATGAATGTATTTTGTATAAATTCTTTTGACTTGAATCTTGGAATTTTTTTCCCATTTTGAAGACACTTTCTTTATGCCTTGCCAATATATATTTATGCAATCTCTTTTTAGAAACCTTCCAGAATGCTTAGAAACTTCCAATTCATGACAGTTATCTGAACCTACTCCAGTACTTTTGGAAACTTACTTTTTCCTTATAGCTTGAATTTCTTCTTCACTGAAACCTATAGCTTTTTGTCTGAGCCACAGCAAATTATTGTTTCTTATTGTAGCATCAGTCACTGGAATGTATTCCTCATGTGATTTAAGTCAAATCATTGATGAAAAGCTATTAACCAGCAATCTCTGAATTATGCATACAGAATCAAATTGGGAAATCACAAAATTTTTGTAAACACCTACAATGTTTATCCCCCTTGTGTAAGTAATCCCTAGAAATCCTCACCCTCATCTGCCCCCTCACTCACCAAACATTCTTGGTTATGTGCCCTTCTCCCACAGAAGACCTGGGTTAGAAATGCTACCCCCCACTTCCAGGAGTACCTTCCCTTACTTAACTACACGTTTTCTTGGACATGGAAGGGTAACTTCTAACTTTATGTGCAGCCATGCTGCTTCCCACAACCCAGTAATCCACACACCAATGAGGAAGTAGCCATCAGGTCATATACATAAATCTGAATTGTGAGTTCCTTCTTGTTCCCCTCATTAGTGTCAAATGCCCATTTAGATTTAAACTCATCAAGGCATTCAAAGGGAAATTTGTTCAGACAGACCTGGGAAAATGCTCACATGGAACCCAGCCTGATTACTGTACTATTGTGCAAAATCCACTGCCACAAATTTCTGTGCTTCTTTCACATGTTTTTTCAAATCGACTATTTTTCTCAGAATTCTCAACCTGCAATGCCTACTTTCCTTTCATAGATTGGAATTAAATTTCTTTGATCTGGATTGTTTTCTGAAAAACTCAACATGACGCTTCCTAATTGTTTTTTCCCATTTGGTTACAGATAGCTATTTGATTATGTCCTTCTTTAAAGCAGGTTTGAATTTTTCATTACTCATAGATGTTATACTCAAAGCCTTGTTATGGGTAAAAGAGAAGACATGGCACTAAGAATCAGTATTTGGCCTATTATGGCCTAATAAACATATCAAATTATCTGATACAATATGTAGGAATTCAATACAGCTATAAAGTTTGTATTAAGCCTTCCAGTTATGTACCTCCTTCCTCTGGTGTCAAAGTCACCCTCCCAAAAATTGTCTGGTCCTAATTCTGTCACTTCAGTTTTACTCTAAGAGAAGGAAGAGGAAGTTACTAAAAGCAACTAGTATGCTAAGATATTTGCTGTGATCTTACAGTGATGACTTCTCCCTCCCTGGGGGGAGGAGTGTGATGTAGACGTTCCTTTCAGATCACTTGTACTCTTTCCCTCTTTTCCAGCTCATCTTGAGGGAAAAGTTTGCTCAAGAACATGCTTCTTAGATTTACTGCTCTAACTTACATGTGATATATGTACATGCTAGTTCATCTGAACACTACTTGCTCCTCAGATTCAAACAATAAACTCTGTTGAACAATGTTAAATTGCAGCAATTTAAAAAAATATTTAACCCCTGTGTTAAGCTGTATAGAAAACAGAATGGCCTCAAAAAAGGGTGATATTTTTCTAGGTCACAGTCATTAATAAAGAGGAAAGTCTATACTCCCTGGAGTGTAGTTTTATGCGGCAAGAAGAGCTATATGTGTGTACACTATACAGTACTGTGTTCTCTAGGCTACCTGTATAGTTCCTCACTACTTGAGAAAAATCCTTCAAAGTAATTGGTTTATTTTAGGACTACATAAAGGAACCTTAACCCAGTCTCTTCCTAATAAAAAAGTCACACCCAGGAGAAGTCAGTAGTGGTGGTGAAAAGAACTGCATAGGACACTGAAGAATCACAGAAATCTTTTGGGCAATGATAAATAAAATGTATTCTCCAAAGCTAAATCTAAACAGTATATCAGCTCTGTACAGGAGTCCTGCATGCTCTATTTCTTACTAATATTTAACCACGAAAATACCTGAAGAAACATTTAGGATTAGGAAAGGCATTTTAACAAATAACAAGGGAAGTTGAATGGCGGAACACATTTACAGACAGTGAGACGCACTTTTGTGTAGACTTTTTTGATGAACACTGCAGGAGCATCAGTGTCTTTGGAAACTTAAAACTGGAGAGGACAAAGCATTTCTAATTGTGTTTAGGGAATAATTTTTCATTAGTAGTAAGATGAACTGCATTATACCTTGATGGAGCTTCCATCTATGATTCAAATTATCCTAAAAACATTTTCTGCAGGTATCAAATAGATATAAAATATCACTAAGAATTGAAGAGCATTTGTATAGGCCATGCAGAATCTTAGTTTCTCTTGGTTCACATTTTATTCTATTTTATATAAACAGAATTTTCATTTTTAGTCGATCAATGAAGACTAAATTGCAGTTTTTTATCAAATCCAATGCAATAAATTCTTCTTTCCTTGTCAGATTATATATATATATATATATATATATTTATTTTATTTTGGACTATCTTTAACTTGTTGTTACTTAGAAAATAGAATCTAAGTTTATGACTAACATTACTTTAAATTCAAGGTACAAGACCCACTTTTCCAGTATAGTATAGTATTAACTTCTTTTTTAGCTTTTTTGAGTGTCTGGCAGCAGACCAGGGAGCACTTCTATACAAATGACAATTTCTGGCATTCAGGCAGTTTTTCCCATTGTCTTTTGAGCAATGATTATAAGCAGAGTGCATGATGAAAACAAAACTGTTTAGCTGCCAGAAACAACTACCAACTCATATTGGTAAATTAGGGATTCGTTGGTTTTTTTTGGTTCTGAAGTACACCAGTGGGGCAGGGCATAACAGAGTATTTTAAGCTAATTTATTAATCTGAAATGTGGATTTAATTGACTCTTAATCTATCTGTAAAGCACTCTACAGAGACCCTTTCACCCAGTAATCTGAAAGTAACATTATCAGTATCAGAGATGCACACACACGGTTAACACAATAAACTAGTTGACTTTATCAGAGGAAAGAAGTATTGCTTTAGCACTGGTCACTGAAACATGCTATGACATAATTGCAATCATGCAGCTGGACAGATTTTCTTATCATTAGCCCTTGTTTACAATTGTAATTAATTTTTCTTCTCTCAACCAAATCTTGTAGCACATGGAAAGACTAGAAGTATTGCTTATAACCTGACTTGAAAAAAATAATTACCATAGAGCAAGGAAAATCTTGCCAATTAGAATTTTTTTTTTTTTTAAAGGCAGCTTGGTCGGATGTCCTCTTATTCAGAGGTAACTTATTGTAGTAAATGAAAAAACATCTAACCTTTCTAATTAGATGGAGATTTCTAAAATTCTTAAAACCACTTTCTCAGCTAAAGGATTTTAAAATCATATATGTCACCTTTCAGAGAAAAAAATATTGTACAAGAAACAGGGCAAAGTGCAGAGTAAAGAGAGAGCCTTTTCAGTTGCTGTATCAACTCTCAATGCCTTGCACAAAACATAGAGATAGAGGGATGTTCACACACATGAAAGACAGAAGAGCCTGTCCTATACCTTTTGTTATCACTAGGGGTACTTTCCTGCTAGAAGGTGTGTGGCTTTAAGGAGCTGAAGCTGGCCTCTCCTCTTCTGCTCTGCCATCATTAGGTAAGCAGCATATCCATGACTCCTTTTTAGAGAGGTTGTTATTCTCCTATATAATTGCTTACTTTATTTCTGTATCAAGTCTGCCCTTTTTTCCACTACATCCTTGTATCCCTCCTGGCAAACCACCCCCAGTGTGCATGCCAAGGGAAAAGAACTTTTATCAAACTGAACTGAGAGTGCCAGGAGAAAGCTAGTCTCTTGATCATGCCTATTTACAATTCAGCCTTCTCACCTCTTCAGGCGCCGTCAGAGATATCGCCAAACACTGTGCACAGATTCCCCAACAATCTTGAATCTTTCCTGTTCATCACTTGAGGCAAGTAAACGTATTCCCTAGAAACATCAGCTGAAAACGTGTCCTTAAACCAGGACACATGTACTTCTCAGTACATTTTTCATATCCTGTTTTTCATGTCTGGCCTTATATGGTTTTGCATGGCAAGATTTTGGTAGTGGGGTGAGTGTGGGCAAGTGGGGCTCCAGGGGCCCCTCTGTGACAAACTGTTTGAAACATCCCCCATATCTCACAGAGCCCAAAGGAGGCTGTGACCCCTCGAGGAGCCTTCAGGTTTGCTGGGCAGGACCTGTAATCATCTGGGGGACCCTTGCTGGATCAGTGAAGCTACATTTAAGACTTGGTGTTACTTTTCATAATCCTACTGTGATTAGGTTGCTAATAAATTAAATTGATTTCCTCTCATTCAATCTATGTTGACCAAGACAGGGTATGATCTCTCCCAGTCCTTAACCAACAAGCCTTTTCTTACATTTTTCTTACATCCTCTTACAGGGGAGGGATAGAGTGGCTTTGGTGGGCATTTGGATCCCATCTGGGGCAAACCCACCACAGGCCTCTCAGTAACCCGAATTCCTTGAACTCATATAGTCATGTACTATGTCTCTATAGCTTCTACTATTAGATGTGAACCAGATTATACTTTTTCAGCACAGTGTTTATATTCCATAAGGCTGCAATTTTTTTTCCATAGCTAAACAGCTAAATATTCTCTTTGTAGTTCTTTCCAGAATATGTTTCATATTGGACATTCTGTCTGGGACAATAGATTTTACAGTTTGTTTTTATTTTTTCTGTCCTCTCCTCAGCTTCTGACATTTTTAGTTTCTAAGTTTATATATTACTAACAAAACCAAGATGTCAAAAATATATTTCAGTCTAGAATATGCACCACTAAAAACATTTCTATTGTAATGGGTTATTTTCAATGGAAGGAGGAAATATTTTCAAGATGAGATTAAAAAACCCAACAACAAACCACTTTTTGACATTAATTTCTACTTTTAGAGAATTTGCAATAAAATCAAAGCAATCATAGAGTCACAGAGTGTCTTGGGTTGACAGGGACCTTAAAGATCAAGTCCTCTGCTTTGGACAGAGGCACCTTTCACTAGATCAGGTTACTCAGAGCTCCATCCAACGTGGTTTTGAACATTTCCAGGAATGGGACATCCACAACTCTGGGCAGAAGTGGTGAGCTGTAATTTTTTCCCCTCATACATGAAGAAAGTGATGTTCTACTCTTTTCACATAAGTTTTGTATTTAAGAGAAGTGGAAAAGGAATTTTTTCTGCATTTGGGCACATCCCAGAGCATCTTAACCACATATATCCCTAGTTTGTTATATGAATGTTGCATGGATACATGATAGCTTTATAAGAGATTTTTGAGAGCTCTGGAAACAGGACCAGTATTGGCTTAAAATTTTGTTAATTGAAAGATAATGAACTGATTCCCTTATTTCAGACAAGTTCCCTATGTATTATATTACCAAAAAAAAAATTTACCTAGTTTGAAGAAAAATATTATTCATTCTACTTCTTCTCTTCTCTACTACTGTTTCTGTCTGTTTGTACTCTGTATTTCTCTTTTTTACCTTCCAGATTTTTTTCTCCACGAGACAATTAATACCCCTAATAATATATGAACTGGAAAATGGTCTCTCAATTTTGGAGTCGGCATGCATAGTTTGCTGTGCTCTTTAGTGATAAGTCTGTATACATGTTCTGTCATAGGAATTATTATGAAGTGATTGTTTCCAGTGGACCTTGCTAATCTTCAGAACATCTGTTTCTTTCATAACTCCCACATAAAATTCTGTCATGAATAAAGAAATTTATATAATATCTAAGTTATGCAGGAATACGACTGACGGTCTGTTTCTGTGCTCCTTAGTTTTGGTTAGGTAAAAAGACTACCACAGTAGCAGACATTCAGTGTCCTTGCAGTCTCATTCCATCCAAGATCACAGTTGTGTAATCCATTTAGACATGGGAAGGTAAGCTCTCAGGAAAAACTGATTCTTCCTTGTCACCCTTTTGTGCTTCCCACAGGAGGGCAAAAAATTTAGGCAACCTTATACAAAATCTTTCTCTATTACCTTATCTTTATCCCTCTGATCAGTCCTGTATATGCTTCATTGATGTCTTTCAGCATGAAAATCTTATCACTGGTGAGAAAAACCATGTTTGATGCACTTTAAGATGTCTAATTTGCATTTTTTCCAGACACAGTGCACTGGTAGCTCATGGTCAGCTAATAATTTGAGGTTTTGTCTTCCTCTCTTCCCAAATTTTAAGATCTCAATTGCTAGTAGAAACTGTATTTTAGCCCCCAAGTGTTTGACCCTGGTCCTTGTGCTATGGAATGATATTCTACATCCTACTTCTAGCCTCATTTATATCAATAGGAATGTGATAAAAATATTTCCCTGTGGCAACTGGGTTTCCTTTTGTGTAATCAACTTTTTCAAAAAAGGGAAACATTTAAGAAATTTCATTTGCTTTACATATCAAAATTAATTTGATATTCATTTGCTAATTTCCTCAATGCACAATTCCAAATTTTGCAAGGATCACAGAGGAATTACAAATTTTTGGATTATTTAATTATCCAGACTGAAAAAAACCCCATATCCTCTCCACCTCCCCCCAAAAGCCTGATAGTTGCATAAAATACTTATCTAAGGAATTTTGGGTTACCCAAAAAACATTTACATCTGATGTGCTAATTTATGTACTTAATTTCCCTTGTTCTGTGCATCTGTTCACCAAAAAGAAAGGAGTCAGCTTCAGTTGATGCCTTAAAAACTTTATTTAGGATATACTTAGGATAATAAAGATTTTACCCATCCAAATTCATGGTGATATGAAATTATTTTCAGTTATTGTCATTTAAGGAGTGACAGAAATAGGTCCTTTAGAGGGAAACAGACAAAAAACAGAAAGAGAATTGTGTTTATGTTTACATTATTATAGGCATAATTGTTGAACAATAAATTAGTTTTTCATTCAGGTGGTTTAACTCAGCTTACATAACCCAAAGCAGAGATGAGGTATGAGTAAACAGTCAGCAGAAACTGTTCCTGTAAGCTCTGGAATGATTACTCAGGTGCTTTAGCATACTGTTTAGGACAGTAGCAGCAGTCACTGTGCATGGATGTATGGGTGCTGGTCAACAGCAGCTGAACATGAGCCAGCAGTGTGCCCAGGTGGCCAAGAAGGCGAAGGGTGTCCTGGCCTGGATCAGGAGTGGTGTGGCCAGCAGGAGCAGGGTGGTAATTCTATCCCTGTCCTGGGCACTGGTGAGGCCACATCTCGAATGTTGTGTCCATTTCTGGCCTCCTCATTTCAAGAAGGACATTGAGGTGCTGGAGTGAGCCCAGAGAAGGGCAAGGGACCTGGGGAAGGGTCTGGAGCATAAGTCTTATGAGAAGCAGTTGATGAGATGTTTAGCCTGGAGAAAGGAAGATTTGAGGGAGATCCTATCACTCTCTACAACTCCCTGAAAGGAGGTTGCAGCCGCGTGAGGATTGGGCTCTTCACCCAGATAACAAGTAACAGTACGAGAGAACATAGTCTTAAGTTGTGCCGGGAATGATGAAGTTAGACATTAGGAGGAATTTCTTCAGAGAAGAGACGATGAGACATTGGAATGGGCTGCCCAGGGAGGGGATTGGGTCACTGTCCCTGGAGGTGTTTGTGGCACTCAGTACCACATGGTCTAGTTGACAAGGTGTTGTAATCTCATAGGTAGGACTCAATGATGTTGAAGCTCTTTTCCAACCTAGTTGATTCTGTGATTCTAAGTGGCCAGCTGCCCATATGAGCAGAATAGATTTGTAGGGAGTTTCTTCCCACCCAGCCTGAGAAAACTTTGTGAGTGCCCTTCAACACACGGACAGTGATACACCACCCTGTTGAAAGATTCAGTTCTATGCAGAAGCTTCACCTTCATGCACTGAATTCAATTAAATTGGAATGCTTGGGTTTGAGTTTTCTTTACTGATCTCCTGGAGTGTCTGTGCAGTAAAAGTGGTACACTTAGTATCTCCTAACCAGTTTTGAGAATACTTTTCCTCAGGTAGGGTTACCAGAGAGTCAAATAGGTATAAATGCAAATAGTTAATGCAGATTTTGAATGAAACAGAGAGAATACTACTCTTGTGGGCTGAATTCAGACTGGTCCACTTATAAGCTTCCTTTGCCTAGATATCTTAGGCTGATATATCTTTATTGAACTGGTTTTGTGTAGGTCTTTTGTTTGGGGTTTTAGTTTTTATTTGTATTTTTTTAAATAGACTAAATGAGTGTGATTCAACAAGGAATCCAGCAGTATACATAGGCAAATATATATATATACCGTGGATAAATTATCAGCAAATGCCACATTCTGGAATTTAAAGCATATCTGGAATAATATTTTTTTTTCCCTTAGGACTACTTTCAGAAATATGTCTCTGAGAAGTTAGTTTAATTTACACCATATTGAGGATGGTGTCAGCAGCTGTTAGGACTGGTCCAGTGTAAATAAATCTGAGTTGCAGATTGTGGAACAATTGTGTCAGAAATTTAAAATTAAAGACTTGAATTTTTACTATGAACAGTGATTCATAATAACCCCCTATAAGCTTGAAATATTTTATTGCCTCTTAGAAATAACAGAAGCCAACATTAAGTAGCTCCTTCACCTGCCCTATATTGATAATAATTTTTAACTGCTTTTTCAGGGAGGCAGATGATTTGCTAGTGTTTTCCGCACAGTGAAATTATACATTTAATTTCCCTTAAGTTCCCAAACTATAATACCTTCCATTAAAAATTATAGTTTAATATATTTACAACTAGCTTATTTACAATTAGAAAGTATATATACAGGGAAAACTCTACATTAGGGAGCAGAATATATATAGGACTTACAGGCAGACAACTTTAGAAAGTTAGAACATTTTAATTTCTAGTAGCAATTCAGGCAACCCTTAAACTTTGTCTAACCCATGATTTCACACAGTTTAAAAAAAAAAAAAAAAAAAAAAAAAAAAAAGGCTGCTACACTAACTTGCTAACACAGTAATCTCTCACTACTACATAATTTGGGAGATAACTCTATGACAGACAGCCCAAATAGGAAGCAATTAGTGTGATAAGTACAGAATTTTTGTCCTCTAGAGCATCTTCTAATGTACTGCCAAAATACTGTTTCTGAACAACAGTTTGATAACAATTGATTTAATTTACTTAATATTTTCAGTGGAAAACATTTTCAATAATGTAAGTAGTAAATTTAAATATATCCATCATAAGACATATTTAAGGATATATGTGTTGTTAGTCAGGTATCTCATTGTATGTGGCATTTCAAGTTACATAACTGTTTGTTAACAATTCCAAAAAATAGTGCCAAATGTACAGTTCTCTCAACTCTGCTTTTCTTTCTTTGTTTCTTAAATCAATTATTCTTCACTCTGTGTCATCTCAGTGTAATTTTAGACTGAGTTACTGCATGCAAGAAAATAAAATCTTTGTCTCATTGCTCCTCTTTAGGTTAGAACAGTTAATTTTGTCATAGATTTTTCAGCTTTTAGTCATGATCAGTAATGTTGACAGTACTGAAATATTAATCATATGCAATCCACAGAGTTCTGTTGGAAATAATATTTTTTAGTTCTTTGCTCCTAAATAAAGAAATATTTGCAGGGTTTAGAGGGAGTTTTGGTTTTTTTGGTTAGTTGGGGTTTTTTTTGCTGGTATATGTTCAAGTATCTTATTGCTGTTGATTTAAACTGAGTAAACCCTTTAGCAGATGCCAATTCAATTACCTTAATCTCGCTGTGTTGTGAAAGGTGGTCAGAGCTAAACCTAGAAAGGAAACATAAATATACTTTCCACTCATGCCATAATTTAAGCACTCATGTGGTCAATATTTTGTTTGTAGCTATGTTTTTGTGGGTTTATTTCAAGTCCATTTAAAACTACACAGAAAGAGAACTTTATCTGCTATAACCTTACGTTATTTGCTGACTGCATGAACTAGTTCTTCTATCATAGTGGGAGGAAAAATCCCCAAAAATCCAAAACAAAGATCAAGGAATAGTTTATCTGTAACATGTTAGATCTACACTTTAAAGTGGATGCTATCTCAACAGTGGAATTACAGGGCATAATTGCCCATACAAAACCATGTAAAAATTCCTCAGATAACAATATACCTGAAAGATAAAACCATTCAGGATGATATAAGGATATAAGCCTCCCAGCCACCTGTCAACAAGACAGTCCCAGAAGCAGTCCTATGTTCAATAGTGCAGTGAACTCATCAGCCAGTTTCCAAATAAGCCAAGAAAAAGAACTGTTCCTTGAAAAATATAAAAGGCTTACAAGATTCTATGCTGTGAGAAGCCTATTTCTTAGAATAATTAGCAGCACGTCACAGTGTAAAACTTGATCTCTTTTAGGTGCTTGTGCCATTTGTCAGATGTTGAAAGACTGAATAACTTTTTGCATGTAGAAAAAGGCACCGCAATGAAGCAACACTCAACCTGTGAGCAGTGAAGATACAACACTTGAGAAAAATTTTATAAAGGTCATGTAGAGCTAACACCAACAGGAAACTTCCCAAAAGAGAGATGAAGACTAACGAATAAGCGCTCTATAATCTTTGGAAAGACCTTTCAATAGAAAAGGCAAAGCAATAACAAAGCAAGAATTACAGAAACAAGGAACCTCTGTAAGAATAACACAGTCATGGCCAGCCAGTGACTATGGACAGAGCTGGAGAGAAAAATTCAGAAGAGGATGTTTTTTGTTTGGTTTTGTATTGTTGCCTGGGGGAGAGGGGAAGAAGGTGGGAGGAAGGAAGGGAGGGTTTATTAACTCTGTAAAAAAAAAAAGGTTTCTCTGCCCTGTAGTCCCCAAAAATGATAATGATATCACAGAAGGGAAAATAAAGTAAACTTAATAAATGTCTAGAAGGGTCATCAGTAAGGAAATAAAGAAAACTAACAAGAAAAAAAATCAGATAGAACTGAAAAAGATCACCTTTGTGGGCCTATCAGCATCATACAATGTTCAACAAAGATTCTAAGCAGCAGACATCCAGAATCCATGGACCTATCTTTAAAGTTGTGTCTTTGTGTTACGCAAGAGAATAAAACCTGCTTTCTATTTTATCTCTCATAAATAAGTTGGGTTTTTTGTTTCTTGTTGTTTTAAATCAGTAACTATACTTAAAAAGCACACTAATCAAGGGAGGAGGAGGGATAGGGAACCTCCCCATGCAGGTCCCACTCATGCATTTGGGTTTTATGCATGTGACTCCAACCATGTAAACCCACCCCAACCATGTGAGTCCCATTAAAGCCCTGGATGTCTCCTCCCACCTGTGGCTCCTTTTTATCTCGGTGGAGATGCTTTGGCTCCTCCTTTCTGGGCTGTACTGGGAGGCTCTACAGAGATAAAAGCTATGCCCCAGCTGGTACTCAGAGCTGCCTTGTTGCCTGAAGGGTGCCCATGTCTCTCTCCTGGAGTTACAGCAGGTGAGGAAATAGCTCCCTTTGAGTCTTATTCTTTTAGCTACATTATTAGTTTTGATTTAGCTTTTGGTTGTGTTATAAGCTTTTTCAAATGGACAACATCTGTAGTCTCTCCAAACCTGGGTTTGGGGGAGCTCTGAGGGAAGGGGGGGTCTCTGAGCATGAGGGGAGGACCCTTTTTTGTGTGGAGTTAGTTCATGCCACAATCCTTTCTCTGGGTCTTCTCCCTGTGGGAAAAACACCTGAAAGTAAAGCTTCACCAGACTGCGTTGGATGTCAAAGCGGCCGGAAAACTGTTGCTTCATTTCTTATTTCTGTTGTAGAGGACCCCTACTTTAGCCTTAAATGAGAGAGCTGAATCCCAGTTTGGAAACGTGTGGGAATCTGTGTGATTTATGGGCTTAGGGATCTCTCTGGTTTCAGGTCTTTGTAATCAGACGTATTTTATAACATTTTCCTTCAGCATCGAAGTGGTGGAGGAATTTGAATTAACAGTTGCAATATATACATATGATGAGAGAGCCCAAATAAACACTTAAAAGGAAGAGTCCTCATCTTTCCTCTGTGATTCCACAGCCTTCCCTGCCTCCATACTGACTAGATGTGGTCTCAGTTTAGCTGCTATTAAATAGAGCTGACTTTGTGTCCTCTGGGAAGGGGGAATAAAGAGCTTGTGGGAACGCTCAATAACTGAGAGACTTAGACTAGAAGGAACAGCAGCTTGCTCTGACCATCCCTGGAGCAGAACTTCTTGGGAGCTGGGGGAAGCCCACCATGGAATTAAGCCATGCCTCCTGGCCGAGTGTGGTCAATCCAACAGCACCATGTGAGCGGCAGCATCCCTTTGCTCCAAATGTAACACCTTCTTGTGGTGGCGTCAGGTGGCTGACCCAGTCCTACTCGACCCTGTCCCTGACCGTGCTCTTCACCTTCCGGTTTTCCTGGCTTGGAAAAAGAAGATCTCTGGTTTCACTGCCGGTCACAGCTGCAACATCTGTTCCACATGTAGTGAATTGTAGGTCAGAGTGATCTCTCAGAGGACAGCTGACCCAGCAGATGGGCCACCCAAACCCTGGTGAGGAAGAAATCATCCTCCTGGGGGGATGTGCGAAGCTCCCCTCACTGTTGTTGCTAAGCTTTAGATGTGAGCTCAGAGACATGAAGGTGGAAGGAGTTGGCACTACAAAACTCCATGAAGGGTAAAGTGTGGATTTGCACTTAAAACCTTGACACCCGGCCGAGGCTTTCATTTTCCCCATCATGAGATGATTGTTCCTCTCTGCCCTGGAACCGATGGGCCTTTAACTGTAGCTGCAGCCATTCAATTTAACATAAGGAACAGCCTTTCTGCTCCTTCCAAGTGGAACCTGTCATTTGAGTCTAATGACTCTGATTACAGTCCCCACTAGTTGGTGATTGACAGGGCTCTTCCCCTTCCAGCAAGTTGAGGAGCAAGGCCAGGTGGCTTCAGCAGCAAGGTGCATCAATAACTCTGTTTTCATTACTGCTGTGAAGGTTTTTAACCTGGGCTGGGTTTACAAGTAAATTGGGTTCTAATTCTAACATGGACTAGGTCTTCAAGTCAATTGGTTTCTAATCAGAGGAGGAGAGGAGTGAAAGATGCCTGGAGTGAGGTCCAGGGATGGACTCTCAGTGTAAAATGATGTGGTGTATCTTCCATTTGATGGTGTTTAAGACTCTGTCCTGGTTAAGGACTGCAGAATTCTATTCTATGTAGACTAAGGTAAAGCAAAGCCCAACTAAGACAGGCATTGCCAAGTTTCTTACTAACTTGGCACACTGAAATGTTTATAGAAAAGTTACAGAGGTCCTATAAATGCAGTTAAAATTATTTGCTTTATAGTGAATGTTTACTGTCCTGTTGCAATGGCACTGAGCAGAATTTGGATGAAATAAATCACACAAACATTACCCCCAGGAAAGTACCAGATAATCACCCTAGTAAATGTATGCTTTGTATTGCAGTTTAGCAACTTTGCACATTAATTTTCCAAGTATTTCTTAACTGCATTGGATAAGTCATTAAAATAGCACTCTGAGTGGCTGCAGAGATCATTTCTGTCAGATTTACCACAATATATCACCTTGCCATTGACTAAAAATAATTCCCATCCAATTGGCTTGTTTAACTCAGTAACTGATGTTTGTCTTTTCCATGTTCACATTTCATGGAAGCCCAGATTTCAGGAGGGATAATGGTACTGTGCTCCAGAGCTGCTGAAAATCTTCTGTGTTTAGGTGTGGACAAACAGGAAAAGGAATATGAACAGAAAGTCATTGCTTGTATGGAAATACTTCCTTTTATCAATTTTGTACTGGTAACTGTGCAACTTCCCTGCCCACCTCCCCTCACTTGCACTTTGCTTGGGGCTGGTGACTTTGCAGCTTTATTTGCTCCATGAGTTGTTAAATCAGGGCAGAGCTGAGTGCTGTGAGGTGATTTTCCCGTGGGAGAAAGGTGTGTCCCCAGAGGGACAGATCCTGTCTCCTTCATGCTGCCAGAAGAAAATGAACCAGGATCAAAATCTAATTTAAAAGAGAAAAAGATGAAGGCTGTGCTGTTATTGAAGGCAAATCCCTGCAGATCCCTGGGAATATAGCTGCTGTCTAATGGAAACTGCTAATAAACCAAAAATACCTGTGTAAAGGGAAACAATCTATTATTTACATGACAGGTAAACCACATAAAAACTCCTTATCAAGATAATGTTCTGGGCCATGTACTTGCTTTTGTAATCTTCAAACAGTGGAATAGGTAGTCAGTCAGGGGTTTGTTTTTATTCAGTGTTGTTTGTTAGCTACGTGGGCACCTGCTGTTTCCCAAGGAGTTGTGCTCTATGTGATTTATGCTGCTGCTGGATTGTTTGGCAACATTCCTTCTCAGAGAGGCCACCAGCAATCAATTAGCTCTTTTCATGATTTAGATATTTTTAAGTGTTTCTAATCTTCCTTCCCCCCCACCTTTTATTGTGAACAAATTCGATATCTGTTGCGCCATCAACTGTCTGGTGCTTTTCTTTCTCTATTGGTGTGCATTCCGTATTTCACAGCCATGTTTAGTTGCTCTGCATGTGACACACTAATAATGCCTTTTGGCTAGATGGGGCACACCTCTCAAGATCTCAAAATGTTCTCTAAACTTTCATTAACTCCAAAATTCCACATACTGTAATGTCAGTCTAGTCCTTACGGTGTTTTTTTCCAAGTGATCTTGAGAGATTTAATCTGCACTCGGATTGATAAAACTATGTGGAAAACAAATCACCTACCCAGTTAAGTGCTTGTGATCTCAGGCTTTTGTATGCAAACACAATGTAAAATGTAAATGTAAAATGGAGATTTTTCTTTTCCAGCTTGTTTTTAAGGGGTTTTCTTGACTCTGACCTGTATTGGGGTAAGTCTGTATTTTTGATTAGTCACTTGTGGGGCTTTTACCTTGCAAGTTTCCTCCTTGGGTCTCAAAAATTCATATTCTTCCCTCCACTGAGCTGAGAAGGACTCCAGTGCACAGCACAATGGAAGAGGGTTGCACAGAGCAGATCCACGGCAGAAACAGGGGGTGGAGAAAGTCACTGTGGGTCACAGGCTCTGTTAGTGCAGATTATTCCTAACCCATGGCCCAGAAACTCTGGCTGTCGTTTCCTAAACTGTTGTTGCAATGCTCAGGAGACAGGAGGGTGACTCTGGTGGTGATGGAAGGGTAATTCGGTCTGAGACCTCTGAGATTAAATTTCTTCCAATTACCGTGGAGACAACGGAGTGTGTGAGGGACCTGGGCTACTTTTTATAATAGACAAGTTCATGGCTAGAAAAAGAAGTAAAAGAGCAGGAGTATGAGCAGCAAAAATAAGATGGTAAATAAACATGTAATAACACTTAAAATGGAAAATTATTGTAACTTTTAAGCTATTAACGTAACTTAGGAGCTCTTGAGTTTTGAATACATTAAGAATAATAAATTCTTTCCTGCCATAGCAAAAATATTTTCTCCCTAACAAATACCCCTGGCCTAAACTGCAGATTTATATGTAGAGTGATTTCATAGTCACTCCAAATTGTAAGGTTTTTCTCCTTGGGCAGCTAAGCTCTGTATTTAGTGCTGGAGGAAGAGATCACTGTTTAATTAATTTTTTAAATAAGCAAATGTTAAATTTGGAGAGACAAAAACTCTTCATTCAAGCTCTTTAAGAATGAGCTGTCATGTCAACTAAAATGCTAAAACCAAAGCAGAGGTATAAGTTGTATGGAATTTAGGGATACAATTAATTTAATCCCCTGTGTTTAGTTTAAGAAAAAAAAAAAGGCACTAACATCTTGATTTACATCTAATTCTTTCTGCTGTAATGCAGAAGAATTGCTGCCAACAGAGCAGCACTCGAGAACATGATGCCAACAATTAACCAGACCACCCCATGCAAAGCACAGGACCTGAAACGGCCTCCAACAAATGTCCAGAACGTCAGGTGCTCTGAGCTATGTGGACCAATTAATTTTCTAGTCCTTCTAGAAACTGCAGGTCTCACTAACCAATCCCTCCCCCCCATATTTTCTACGTCTGTTTTGTATTTTCCTGTGCTTGTGTTGCACCAGCTCTGCTGTGGGGATGAAAAATAAGAACGGAGACATCAGACTTCCATACACAAACATGGAATAAAGGGGGCCACTGGCAGGCATCCAGTCCTCAGGTTGTAAACATATCTATCACTGCACAGAGCCCTGTGGTGAAAACACAACATATGGCAATGTAACCATGACAGTAAACAAAAGTAATTCCCTGTGTGGCAGCAGGAGAGGATCCACCACACGTCATCTGTATTTGTCTCACTCCAGAAAGGCTAAAGAAGACAAAGGCAGATGCAATGGGAAGTGATGGACTAAGAGGCTCCAGTGACAAACTTTCTTCTCCCATTTCAGACACAGAAGAAGAATGGGGAGCTGTTGTGATCCTTCCTGTCTCAGACCAGTGTCTTTATGCAGCTGGGGATGAGGCACATCCATGACTCCCTGTGGGAGCCAAGGAGGAGGATTTTTGGAGAAGTGTGATGAAAATAGTCCCAAATCCCACCACTCCACATGGGGTTGCACCAGAGGGGAAGAGCCCTTGAGCCCTGAGAAAAAAACAATGATACCTCTTCCATCAATCCGTGATGCTCCATTCTTTTCAGAAGCTCCAAAGACAACACCTGGTGTTTCTTCAGTCACAGCCCACATCCAGCAGGTCAGAGCCCACAAAAAAAACAAAACCTCAGATGTTAGAAAAAAGCCCCAGATGAAACCTGGGAGCTCTTTATAAATAACTGATATTCCTAAAATCTCACAATTACACTACGCAAAGAGAGGACAACTTCAGTTATAACCCTTCCAGGCTCAACAAAGGACTGGAAGATTTAGAAATTAAAAGGCAATATTTAGCAAACAGAAAAGAGAAGCAGCATCTATCAGCCAGGAGGGGAAGTTATAGGGTGTAGAAAATTAAGACAGTAAAAAAACAAAATCTGACTAGCTGGAAGAAGATAGGTTCTGAATAATAACTATAATAAAATTCTGGTGCTCAGAGGGGTGGCAGAACTTTTAATGAGATATATGTTTATTCAATGTTTCTGTTTTGTATCTTGAAGGAAGCAGGAGGATGTATTTGAATCATATGAACATGATAAAGTATTTCCCAGTCCATTAGTAGCTGTGAAGGGTGTTAAACATCTCTCAGAGATAAATAATTTTAAATCAGCAGGCCAGGATACTTGCTTGGATGGAGCCTGTGTGAGTTGATGGAGGACATTTCTAGTTCATGCTCTGAATTTTGAATAGACACGGATAGAGGCAAAACAGCAGCAGGCTGAAACAAATCCTAGCGTTGTATTATGACTCAAAGAAGGCAAGGGTGTTTAGGATACCATGGACACAATTAGCCTATCTTCCTTAGATTTTGTCCATGACAAATTTGATTCTGGTATAAATTCATAAATTATCAGCCTGGGAAGGTGATTACTGTCGGTCAATACTCCTTTTTTCATAGGAAAATCAATGCTATCAAACAAAAATCCCCATATTTTTTATATGACAGGCTTGATATCTGCAGACATACTAAGACTTCAGAAGAGTGTGGGATTTAGTATTGCACTGCCTTCTGGTTAAAAGTTGTCGAGAAAGCACATTCAATGGGTTGAGAACTCGATGTCTGTCTATTCTCAGAAAGAGATTCAGTGGAAAATTGTCAGCCTGGGGAGGAAGAAAAGACCAAAAAGATTTGCAAGGACCTGCTGAATGTCACTCAGTATTTTTGGAAGAAAATCAAAAGGAAAAAAAAAAAAAGAGGAGGTGACATCAGGACTGAAAGCCATGGAAATGGTGAGGAAGTCAGAGTAGTTTGCAAGTGAAATTGCACGTCCTTGTGAAAAGGCCTTCTCCAGTCTCCATATAAACCCCCTTTAGGCACTGAAAGGCTGCTACAAGGTCTCTCTGGAGCCTTCTCTTCTCCAGGCTGAAGGGATGAGGTCTCTCAGCCTGTGTCCACAGCAGAGCCCCTCAACTCCTGTGATCAACTCAGTGATTCTCTGGACTCATTCCAACAGGTCGGCATCTTTCTTGTAGTGGGTGTTCCAGACCTGGATGCAGGAGCCTGGGTGGGGTCTCACAGGAGCAGATCACAGAGGGAGAATCATCTCCCTTGACCTGCTAGTCACACCTCCTTTGGTGCAGCCTAGGATGCAGTTGGCATATTGAGCTTTTTATCCACACACACACCCAAGTCCTTCTCCTCAGGGCTGCTCTTGATCCATTTGCCTGTGGCTGTGCTTGGGATTGCCCTGACCCAGGGGCAGGATGATGCACTTGGCCTTGTTTACCTTCATGAGGTTCACAAGGTCCCTCTCCAGCCTGTCCAGGTCCCTCTGGATGACATTCCTTCTCTCCAGTGGGTCAGCCACACCACACAGCTCAGTGTCATCAGAAAACCTGCAGAGGCTGCACTCAAGCCGTGGTCCTTGTTGTTGACAAAGATTTGAATCAATGCCAGTGCCACTACTGAGCCCTGAGGAGCACATCCTGTCACTGGTGTCCCCTTGGACATCAAGGTGTTGGCCACAACTCTTTGAGTTCAATAATCAACACAAGTCCTTATCCACCATGTGCTCCATCTGTTAAACCCATTTCTCTCCAGTTTAGAGATAAGGGTGTCATGTGGGACAGTGCCAAATACTTTGTACAAGTCCATATAGGGGACATCATAGAAGGCCACCAAATTTGTCAGGCACAATTTTCCCTTAGTGAAGCCCTGCTGGCTGTCACCAATCACCTCCTCCTTTACCTTCTGTGCCTTAGAACAATTTCCAGGATGATCTGCTCCAGGATCTTGCTAGGCCCTGAGATGAGACTGAGCATTCTGTAGGTCTCCAGGTCTTCCCTTTTATGCCTTTTTGAAATTCTGTTTCCCCTTTTCCAGTCAGTGGTATCTTCACAGGACTGTCACAACCTTCCAACAGGATGGACTATGGTTTAACCACTTTATCCACCAATTCCCTCAGGACTTGCAGCTGCATCTCATCAGGTTCCATGGACTCGTGCACCTTCTGGTTCCTTAGATTTTCTCAAATCTGATCATTTACAAGGGACAGTTCCTTCTCCCAGTCCCTGCCTTTGCCTTTTGTGATGTGGGCAGTGTCACTGGGGCACTTGTCAGTAAAGTCTGACACAAAAGCTTTTTGAGTCTCTCAGCCTTCTCTGCTTCCCAGGTGAAGTTCAGCCCTTCCCACTTGGCCAGTGGATTCTCCCTCCCTCAGGGAGGTGCTTTCCTTAGTGCCCTTCCAAGCAAACACTAAAACCCCTAAATTCAAAGATTCAACCAGATCAAACGGAATGAGAGTTAGACTTTTTTTTCCACGAGCGTGGATGTTTAATTACTGGAAAAAAGTGACAAGGAAATTACTGTGTCACCTGACCAAGACACCTTTTTGGAAGATAGACTCTAAAACAACAATGTAACAGTCAAGCAGTAAGGCATACTGGTAAGGTAATCTAGACATAAAATAAAAGACACTATTTGTTTTAAATTTTACACCCGAATATATAGTATAGTAGTGAGTCTGTCAGGAAAAGTTTATAATCTAGACAGCACTAACACAATTCACAGGCTGGTCTTGATCTTGGTGGCCACAAAAGCAAAACTCCTACTGATTTTAATGGAATAAGAATTAGCCAAGTCTTGAAAAATGTCAGGCTAGATGCTGATTTGTGAGAACAAATCTGAAGTGAACTCTTCATATTTTCATTCCAGTCAATAATTTTTGGCTCCTTTGAAGTCCAACTCAGCTGTTACCAGTCATCACCAGAGCTACCATTATCTCACAGATCTGCCAAGCCCCCAACACATCTAATAAATCTGTTTGGTTTTGCAAGACAAAAGATTTTGCAGCAAAAACAGAGATTAATTAATTCTTTTAAAAGGGTAATAATGAACTGAATATTTGGAAATGTTTAGTGGTGCATAAGGCCTTGTTAAGCCAACCAGCACTTTTACAGTAATGAGTTTATTCTTAATAAGTCATAATTTTCATTATATTGTAAAATTATGGTTTTTTTATCAAGACAGAATAAGGAAAAATCCTTAAATTATGAGTTTTGTTCTTAATTGAGGGAGTATAAATAAATATCTTTGCTAAACAGCAGATGCAGATTTCATTATTTACAGCTTGATTAATGTCTTTCTACTACAAATTTGTAAAATAAATCCTCTTAGATTGTGGCTTATATTAATAAACCACATGAAGCATTCTCTATCTCTTTCTGACGTCAGAAAAAGAAATCTCATTCCAACACATAGATTTTCACAATGGGAAATGCCGAAAAAACGCAGTTTTTCTGCTCTTTATGGAGTGACGGATCAGTGTCAGACTTTCATAATTATATCAACAGGAACACAACAGCTACACTGTGTATCACTCACTTCTACAAAGCTGCTCTTAAAACTGAATGAACTCCTTCAAACTTCTTAACAGCTGAGATCTGTTTGGGTGTTCCTTTTATGTTTTTCATCATTTATCCCAGATTGTTGTATGTCAGCAGCAGAACAGAAACGAGAATGGTGAGCTTGTCAATTATTCTTCTGTTCAAAAAAATTGTTCTTATCTGAGTACAGGAGGTGTTATATCAGTAAAGGATGATTAGGCTAAGGTACACAATAGGGCTTTTTCTTAATTCAGTGAGCAAAAGGACAAAGCATATTCTACTGACTGCCGGATGATTCCTCTGTGGTATTCTCTGTGAAACAAAGAATGTATACAACAGAAATTGCAACAGTTATTTTAGACTGTAATGCTGGAAATCCAGGAATGGAGGCAAATTTTTATTCTTATAAGGATGACAGAATTGTAGGGATAGAAACCAACCCTCCACATGTCAAAAGGTAACTACATGTGTACTGGAAACATCAATTTCTCCTCTTTATCATAAACTCTTTGGTTCAAATTTTTCTGGCTGAGTGTGCCTTGTTCCAGATGACCCACTGGGATTCCATGCAGATTTTGCAGAGTCAAAGACTGTTTAGACACTGATTAGTATAGTTTAAACACAGCTTCCCTGCCCTTTTCTTCCTGAGCAGAAAAGTGAATAAGACATTCCACAGAATTTGCAATTTATTTATTTAATAAATAGTAGAATATTTATTTAATATATATAATGTATTTATTAAGCATTTATTAAAAATACTATCCTGAACTTATTCAGTCCATCCCCGTTTGGCCTGTATTTGTCCATTTTGGGGCAGAATGAAAATTGAGAACTAGATCTATAATTATTAGTTACCAATAGCATTTATCATCTTTAGATACTGGACTATATGATAGTCTATTTTTCAAAAACTGTGTTTTCATTTTATTTTTTAAACACACATTACTTTAGAATTAAGGTGAAACTAATTTTTCATTTGTTAAATGAAATAGAAATGGATTTTAATTTAAAACTCTGATCACATATTTTATGTACATATATGCTGATCTCTTTTCACCATCAGTAATCTCCCAATATAACTACACACCATACTTAGTCAGCAGTTCATTATAAATTAGCAACACTGATTATAACATTCGTAAATATTATTTTGCAAAAGTCTTTACTAATCAAGTCTCTTCTTCCTCACACCAGCATGACTGAGCACCAATAAAGCAAAAAATATTGTCTGTACTTATCTTCTTTAAATCATGTGCAATTGGTCAGTTTCCACATAGCAAAGCATCTGTTTCATAGACCATTGAGCATATGGAATGATGTTTGCAGTTTCATTGGACTCAGAAGTTTTATATAATATTAAATGTAAAAAATGCTAAGTGTTAATGTGGCAGATAAAAGATCAGGAAAATTGCCTTCATCAATACAGGCAATATCCTAGTACCCAGAATAGTCTAAATACTGGACACATGTTGCATAAAGATATTTTCCCTACTAACAGCCTTTTAAACAATCTTTTATTATTGTGTAGCCCAAGTGAAGCCAATAATTTTATAACTCTGAAATATATTACACAGTTTACTTATTTTTGAAGAATATCTATTGTTTTCACACAGGCTATCATTGTCTTTACAATTGTGTACAATGGTGTTTTCTGTAGGCAAAGCTTGAGACAGACACAACTTAACAGATTCTATACTAACATCTGAGTAGACATTACTGTTTATATATCACATGCTTGACTGCTGCTATCAAGTTCTTGCATTGAGCGTGTTATTGCTTTGTGAGGGAATTTTTCAATTTTTTTTAGGAATAACTCCAAACATATATCAAGTGTTTTATGATCTAAAGAAAATCCAAGATAGCTGACAAAATATTTTATTTTTAAATTACTTTTAATGGACTACAAGGTACAATTTTAAAGTCACCAAAAACATGCTTCAAAGAATGGAATTTTTAAATTTAATATTGACAAACAAGTAAATCAGTTGAAAATCATTAAAAGAATGCAAGCCAAGCAATCAAATGTGAGCATGAATTGTGCTTCTTGACTTACTGTTATTTATTGCTATGTCCTTCTAATGAATTACAAATGGTCATTTGTCTTTACTTTTTCAAATATTGGAAGCTTTTAAACTTGTGAACTATTGCACATCAGCAAATGGGAAATAGACAATTTATGGCAAACAGAAGAATTCAGAAATTCTTTATTCATTCACTTACATCTTTTTTGCATTTCAGAATTGTGTCTTCATGGCCTTCTCTTACCGTGTTTTCCTTCCCTAGTTCTTTCATGAATGTCCTATTAGTCCATGTAAAGAAAAATGTTTGAGCCAAGCTTCTCTTGAAGATGAGAAAATTCTTAAAGCTGACCCAATTTTACCTCAGGTTCCCAAATTTAGTAGCATTTAATAGTCACATTTAGTAGTCACAGCCAGTGATTAAACAAGAAACAAATTAAACCAATCATAAACAACTTATCACAGTCAATGTCCTAAATATTAAAATGTACAATATGCAGAGAACTTGTTCCACTCTTAATTAGATTAATATCTCCAGAGATCTGCCTCCACAAAAAAAAAATAAAAAAAATGTGGAGGACTGGGAGAAATACAGGTTTTAAATTAATAGAAAAATACATTTTTGAAAAAACTTCCAGTGAGTTATGGAAGAATATTAATAAGTTTAAAAGCTTTAATAGGATTGTAATATTTACATCCCTTCAACAGATGGAAGTATCAAGTAATCAGTGGGAAAGCAAAGCTGGGATGATTGTACAAAAGATTTGTTCTGTATTACACAGTAAGTGGAAGAAACACCTTGATCACAAGGCACAGAAAACCTGACTGATTTAAGTCTAGCAATTAAAAGTAACATCTCATAATTTCTTCTAAGTCCTGATTAAATCAGTCTCTGTAGATTACTTCCTTCTCCTGTGAAGCTACATAATATAAAGATAGTGCAAAGATATCCAGGACACACTTGGTTCTCTTTGAGCCAGCGCCTGGAAGAATTTAATTACTGAGAGTTACACACGGAGAAAAACAGTACAACTAGTGTTTAAAATGGGAAAATGGCTGTTCTGACTTAAATTGTCATTGATGTCTAACAAGATGATTGAGGACTATCCCTCATGGTATAGTTGTGGCAAAAATCGAGTTTGTTGACCTCACCATATTTCTGCAATTTTTAATGGGTCAGAACATAGATCTTCCATATTTTTATTTAGTAGAACAAGTGCAAATTATCCTACTCCACGTCTGTTAACAAGGTAGCTGACAGAAATAATTTTTTTTAAAATGGACTTTACTTAATCCTTATCTAAATTTTATCATATATATTATTATATACAGTTTATTAAGTTCTTATCTACAGTTTATGTAGCAACTTGCTGCCAGTAAGACTTACCTGAGAGCTCCTTAGGAAATCTAAGAAAATAGTATCACCCATTAAAGTTTGAAACCCTATTAATACAAGATGAATTGGGATCACTAGGGAGATATTTCAAAGAGTTGGATATTTCACCCTAATTATTGTCACTAGTAGAAAAATGCCGAAAGGACCTTATCATCTATGTAAAGATGCAAACTTACAGCAAGTATCATGTGCTGTAAGTTTTTTTTTTTACTTACCTACTTAGAGATCAGAGTAGAAATGGAGTCTAGGAGGGGGTTTGATTTTGATTCTTTTACTTTTTTTTAGTTAATGGGGATTATAAAGACATGACATGAGAAAAAGACAGACATGAGGAAAGTGCTCTTATAGGGAAAGAGTGCATCTCAATTAAAAACGAAGTGTCTATACCAGGCAAAACAGGAAAGATTAAAAGCTTCAAGTGACTTTACAATGAGTGACAATCATTTTGCATGATAGTTTAAAACGATTACCAATAGTGTTTCTTTCATACAGAATTGAGCACAGTTCTGTGGGATCATAGAATCCTAGAATGCCAGGGGTTAGAAGGGACCTTGAAGATCACGTAGTTCCAACCCCCTGCCATGGACAGTGACACCTCCCAGTAGACCAGGCCTTATCCAAACTGGCTTTGAATACAGTCAGGGCTGGGGCATCCATAGGCTTCTTGGGCAACCTGTCCCAGTGACTCACAATGACCCACACATTAAAGAATTTTTCCCCAATATCTAACTTAAATTTTCCCTCTTTCTATTTGTATCCATTACTCCTTGTCCCATGACTACATTTCCTGGCCAAGGATCATAGAGGGCAGTTTTCTCTGTGCAGAAGAAAACCCTGGAAAAATGCCTTGGGAAACCCCATTCTTAGTGCCATAAGCAGAAGGTTGATTGACATGCTCTCTATGCTAATTGTTACCAGAAAGTTCTCAATTCTCTATTTGGTGCAAGAATTTTAATATTCTTAATTGCTGTTCCCCGTTGGACTCTTCCCTCAGACCAGACCTTAACTCCCCTCCCACCCCGTGGGGTATAACTACCCCTGTCTGCCCCTGAACTCCGCTTTTGGCCTTGCTCCTTTTGCCCCTTGTACTGCTTTGTCCGGTTCAGTCCAATACAGTGGACACCTTATTGTTTGTTATTTTTGTATTATTAAAATACTTTCTGGATAACCGGATTGAAGTTGTCTCTCTCCATTCTAGTTTCCGTGGGGCTGAGTCCTGAGGAAACACAATGGGGTCGGATAGTCTGGGCTAGACCCCAGGAAGTTTCAAGGATCCTTCTCTGAGTTCCCTGTAGGCTCCTTTCAGGTACTGGAATGTTGCTATGAGGTATGCATGCAACCTTCTCTTGTCTGGGCTGAACAGACCCGTCTTCCACGGCTTGTAATCACAGAGAAGGTGCTTCAGCCCTCTTTTCAACTTTGTCCTCTGGACTTGTTCCAACAATTCAAGTCCTTCTGATGTGAGAGGTACCAGAACTGTACACAGTATTCCAGGTGAGGTTTCACAACATCACATGGACATTAATATCCTCTTCTTTTTTGAGTAATGTTACTGCATGAGCCTAGTTCCCTTAATTTATATGATTATTGGAGGTGTTTTAGTGTAAACTCAGCGCAGATTTATTACTTTGTCTCAGCTATTTAACTTCATTCTAGTGAAAATAAGCATTTGATATAATAACTGGTACCTTATATCTTTAAAAGAAATTCACTCCCTTGAACTGTCCCACTGCTGAGACTTTGGTGACATGAGCTACTTTATACTAGTAATATTGCCTTGAAAAGGAAATATTTGTGTTCCTTAATCCCAGGACATTTAATTAGCTCTTTAATTTGCTTTTAGCTATAAAACATAGTTTATGGGTTTTTTCCTTAAAATCACTCTTTTAGCCATGTCTGTACTGCACAAATTCAGTGTTATGCTAAAGATTACCCTCTCAACCAGCATATTTACCCAGGGAAGTCAAAGATGTGGGTACAACTGTGAGCCACAGTAAAACTGCATTAGCCTGGTAGTTAGTGGCCAGGCTGATTGACTCCATCTGAAGGCATCACTAATTACCTGAATCCCAGCAATATGCTGAACTATATTGCTTTCTTACACTTTCTCCAGCTCCTGAGCAAATTCAGTCGGATCCAGTTCAAGTCCTTTGTCCTGGAGTGTACATACACCCTGAGGCAAAATATACATGACCTACAGAGCTACTTCATAACCAGCCTTTTCCACTGTCAAGCCACCAGCTATTTCAACATATAGCAAATAATCAGATAAATATAGAGCTGCCTTCAGGAAGGGTTCCTTTCCTAAACATGGGCTGCTCTGCACTGCTACTTTTCAAAATATTTTCTTAGATTTGTGTAAAAATGAAAAAAAAAATATTTCACTTAATGATTGAAGACAAAGTATTTCTCACCAATGGAACCATTTTATCTCTATGCTTTCATTAGTCATATTAAACAAATATGTTGATATTCATATATCAGCAAATATATTGATATATGAGGGCTTTATATGGGATCAAATAAAGATCAAACTGTTTATGTATTCTTGGGTGGTATTTTGCTGTAACTTTTTTTTATTTACATTTTGTTGTTCCTGATGTTGTGACATGATGTATACTAATGTCTGTTACCTGGAAATTAAAAAAACAAACAAACAAACAAAAAACCCAACAAAACAAAAAAACCACAAAAACAAAAACAAAAACAAAACAAAACAAAACAAAACAAAAAAACAAAACAAAACAAAAAAAAAAAAAAAAAAAAAAAAAACCTTTTTACTAAAAAGAAGTCTGTGCCACAGACTTGAGATCAGAACCATTTTACTAAGCCTGAGGTTCCCCTAGTCTGTATATTTCAATTAGATTAATATTAATTTAGATGTTTTAAATCACCTTTTATAAAAACGATATGTAATTTGACATAAGCAATGGCACTGCACTCCAACACTAGAGATATAGCAATTTTCTAAAGTGCTTCCCATATTGTATTAATGAGCTGATAGACTGAGGCTTTTATCTGGCATTACAAATGTTTTCAAAACTTTCTAAATCCAGATTAAAAGTCCAATGAAAATATATGTCCACCTCTAAACACCAAGCTGGTCTAATAAAAAAACAGATTCATTTATTCCTCTGAGTGTTTACTTTTGGCCGGATCTGTAGACACAATTAAATTATTGGAATGAAAATCCAGGTCTTCACTGCATTGCACTTCTGCCTCTCCCAGTGGAGGTTCTTTTCTTTGCGTAAAACAATTAATCTTTCCAAAGTAACGGTGAATGTTAGGGTTTCAGCAAACAACTCAGTCAGAACTGGAACCTCAGCAAAGGATGGTATGTCAGAAAGAATAGAAAACATAATGGATTTTAATAGGTTTATAATTTTAACAAAATAATGTCACTATAACTTTTGGTGAAATACCTTTTAAAGAGAGTGTAAAAAGACAGTGGATAAAATAGAATTAGGTGAAACTTGCAGGCTTCATATATTAATGTCTCATACTACGAGAGACTCTTTTTTTAAATTCTTTCAGCACATTTCATGTTTTTAAAATTATTTTTTAAAAAAATTACCTGAATAATTATTTAATTAATATTTTGTTTAAAATAAATAACAACAAGGATGCATTTATTTAAAGTTTAAATTAAAGTAGTTGCCCAATTCTTTCAATTAGCGGGCATCTTTCATAATTATATTTTTGAGAGCCTGTGAGGTAAAAAAAGCCTGAAGACAGATAGGGATTCCAGTTATTAGTCACCCTAGTGCCTGACTAGAGAAACTTTAATATTAGAATTCTGACGTACCAAATTTTATTCATAAAAGTCAACCATGTATTTTACTTTAGTAGTGCTTTAGGAAGCATGTAATTTCTGTTGGTTAATAAAGGGACTTGAACTGTAAGCAATGCCTAGTATTTCTTTATGTTCCAAGACTTTTATCAAGATGTTTTCAATGTTGACAATCTAATTATTTTGGCCACAAAGGTCAAATACAATCTAAGAACAAAAGTATGCTCTGGTTCTGTGATCTTTATAAGTACAATTACTGTTACATTTTTAAAAATAGCCTCCAAACACTTTTAAAAACAGTAAAGACAAAAAGGCATATAAAATCTTATGTATTATGGATGTCTTTTTAGAAATATTAGCTATATTTACACATAGATACACTTCTCATCTTTTGACAATTTTCTTGACATGACAGACTCTGATTGATTGTAAGTGGGGTTGCTTGAAAAATGTTCTAGTAAAACTCTTTCAGGCAAAAATGCTAGTTTTGAGGCCTTTGTTTAAAACATGTAGTAGATTGGTTTGTTTGAAGGGTTATTTGGTTTTGACAGCATGTACTGGGAAAGAAGATTTTATGGCATTTAAAGAATCACAGGCACTTACTTGGTTTTTAAAAGGTCTGCTCGAAGAACAAACACTGTGTATCTGCCTCTTCACTGAAAACAAATTGTCTTCACTAAAAAACATATTCTTGCAGTTTCATTGCCACTAAAGTGGCCAGGAGGATGTATTTCAATGAAGAACTCTATGTTTCAAGATTGTCAGAAGCTCTAAATTTTGGTCCAGTCTAATTTCAGGAGGAGGGGTGAGGGGAAATCAAATCTGAAAACATGGAAATTTAAAACTTTTAAAAAATCTTTCCTTTGGTCCAAAGTCTTTTAAAAACAATAATTTTCCCCAGTTCTTTTAATTTTATGGATTAAGATGATAGGAACCTGTTACAAATCTCTCATCATCATCAAAGATGAGATTTTAACTGACATCACTAAATTTTATTGTAGTCTCCCAAACTGCTCCCCTGAAAATACTCCCCTGAAACAGGAATATCTGTATATTCAAAAGAAAAGCTACTCAGTTTTCAACTAAAAAAATAACTTGTCATTGGTTCAGTCCAAATACTATAAACTTGCTGAAAAAAACCCCTAGGATCCTCAATAGATATGGGCAGTGGAATCAAATGTGCTCTAGTTTACTGCTGTAAGAAGCATATATATATTTACTCTCTTTCAGTCTGAACTTACTTGGTCTTGAATAAAAGTAAGCACTCCACTGATGGGAATTGATGTAGATACTATGGCTGTTACCACTCTGGAGGTTTCTGGATCATCAGCCTACTCTAAAAATGCTTCTAATTCATTCATAGAGGAACATGGCAAGCAGAATTTGCCACAAATTCTCACATACAGAGGAACTGCAAAATGCCATTTTTTTGTACAACAGATAGCTAAAGAAAACAGCCCATTGGATACACATGACACTAGAAATCTTTCTGCTTCCTTTTTTTAAAAGAAAATTAAGAACAAAATAACATATCTCATTCTTTCTTAAAATGTTATCTGGCTTCATACATTGCAAGTATGGTGAGGCAAAATGCCCTAAAGTTAAATTCTCTGCTTGTTTTCTTTATAACCATGTAGGTTGTTTCTCCATGAAATCCACAATTCTGCTTAAGTGGTTTTCAGCAATTTCACTTCTGTGTGGATTCATGCTGTGCCCAGTGTTCAGGGGCTCAAGGTATCCCTGAAACTAGCACTGAAGCAGAAACCATCTCTCACACTAATTTACTCTGCACATGTCACTTCCTGCTGTCCTCTTTCTTTCATTGGCTTGAGAAACTTGTAACATATTATCTTTGGCAATTGCTCAGGAGCCATAAGCAAAGCATCAATTCCAGGTCTGTCCCTTGGTATTTGAAATTTGCATGTTATTCCCAATCTTTCCATTACTGCTCAGAACTCTTGCCAAAATAGGAGTAATGTATAAATCATCAAAAATCAAAGATGGACCCAAAGTACCATCAAACATTTTTCTTTTTCCTGAGCTTTTGAGTTGAGATGTCTTAAGATAACAGCTCTAATTGGGTCTTCAGAACTAAGCACCTTTCTAAATACAGCTAGGACTAGGAGTCTCACATTAAGTACAGAATTTACTAGGCTAGAGAAATCTTGATCTTGTATGCATGAAAGACTGTTTGGATGCAAACCCTGAGGAATATACTACACTCCTTGATAGTTTCATTTAAAATAAAATTTAGAAATAGGATAAAAACCAATACATTGATGATGGAGAGTGGATGATCAGAGCAGATGAATTTTAGGATTTACCAGTGGATATTTCTAGGCATTGTTGCTTACCATATTAGTTTTATGCAACAGGAGTGGGTCACAAAGATAAGTAGAGATATATACAAAATAAATATATGTGCAATAACATTTTTCCTGTTATGACAAGAGGCAAATGGCGAGGCCTTCTCACCTAGTTGTAAGTCTCTATGAATTTCTAAATACCTCTCGCTGGTCACACTACTGTAAGTTTGAACTTTATTCTCATCAAAAAAGCATAAGCAAATTGTCCACATTTTGAAAGAGCCCATTATACTTTGTTACAGTACAAAAATCTGCATACGACTGAAATATGTGAAGCAAGTCTAATGATCAAGATAGAAGATAATAGGTTTCCAACAACCAATGTTAAATTGTTCATGTATTTTTTTTAATTTGTATAGAGATTATGTTTTCGTCACTAACTTTTGATATTTTTGGCAATTTACATTCCATTAATTCAATGTCTATACATCTAACCATAACCTGTTATTAATTAAAGCCTCAGTGAAAAATATTATGCAAGCAAGTTTTCATCAGGCCTAAGAGAAACTCATGAGTTACATTGGCTCACTTAAGTGTGGTAATTGTCCAAGTCTTCTGCTTTGACTGAATCTGTTGAGTTAATTGTATGTTTCTTCTTCTGAGTGACACAACAGAATTGCTTTTCTTTGAAACTTAGGATGGATCGTGATCCTGTGCATAAGCTGGAATGGCTGACATCTGCACGTCGTGCTTCAGCTGGTGTGATAGGCTTGTGCTTTAAAGGTTCTGGTTCTACTACTCTGTACAGTCACCCGTCTGCTTGTTACATTGGTCATAATGACATTCTTAGGAATCACAGCAGACAAGGGACAAAAATGTTTGAGGGTTTTCAAAGATCTTGTCACATCTTTGATTCTGCTGCGTATATTTAATTATATAGATATAAATGGCAAAATGTTGCATCAGCCAAACATGAGAACAAAGTGTTGGCAATAAACAAGAACATTTTAGGATGATCAGGCTATTTATACAGTTTTCTCCTAATCCTTGTGTGCAGGTCTGTTTCAAAGGAGAAATGAGGCAGAAAATGCTGGTGCACAGGCTGTGCCTCCCCCATCAGAACAGGACCCCACAGGGCCTGAGCATTGCCAGCAGAGCTGGGGGCTGGCAGTAGTGTTTAATGACATCTCCAGAAAGGGTGAAGGGATAAATCAAGTCCATCATCCTTCCACAGTGCAAACTGGTAGCCCAACAAGCAGGAGCTAGAGACAGGATTGTAGCTGCTTCAACGTAGATCACCTCTGGGCTGGAGACAACAATGGCTCTGCTTGGAGCTGAGCTGAAATGGGGTTCCTGGGACCATGAGCAGGACTACTCACAGAAATTAAGGTCTCTCTGTTCACTCATAGCCCTACCAAATATTTGCCCCAGTTTCTTGTGTCTAGAGAGGTTTTATATTCTGCACATCTGTATTCTTTTCTATTTACTTAAGCAGAAAGGCTATTCTTGGCTTCTCTTAGAGTTTACATTTAAACACACAGGAAATGGTTTTACACCCAAGCTATAGCTGTAAGCATTATTACAGGGTCCCCAGCTAATTTTTGGGCAAGTTTCTTTCTAAATTATCTTGCTAGGTTGCTGAAATGCTGTCTTTCTCCTCTGTATTTGCTGTTTCAGCAACAGTGGCTCAACAGGCTGATAAAACTTCATATGTCCTGTTTACCTTAACACACTCTAAGATTTAAAAAGTAGTGTTTTGCATAAAGAAAAAAGGTAAAAAATCCCTCAACCTTCAAGTAGACTGCAGTTTATAGATTTATTCTCACCAGTGAGACCTGAAGACCTCATTTTTTATGAAAAATCGGTTGTAAATGCTTCTTTGTTGTTAAACTAAGAAAAATTTAAGAATTACATTTAAATGTCAAGAAGTGTATCTGCTGTTGAGTTATAGTAGTATTTTGAATAGTTCAAATGGTTACCTAATTAGGTTTTAGTAAAATATATATGCAAGTTACCTTTGATTCAGACATATTAACAATAGAAGTACTTTTACTTTAAAAAAAGATAATAAATTTTCCCATTCCTTGTTAAAAACATTTTAATAGCCAAAGAAATTACCCAACAACTCTGAATTTCTCTCATCTTGAACCAATTATATTTCAGTTATAGTATGGGTCCTGATGAGTTTGGAGAGTCTTGGGCTTTTGGTTTGGTTTCTTCTTTCTTGGTTGTTTTTTCTTGTGTTTGGTTGGTTTGGCTTTTGCTTTGGGGTTGTTTTTTTTTTTGTCCCAATTTTACAAATGCATTAAACACATAAAACATAATAAATTTTTCACAGAACCCATAATGAATCTTTCACAAATAGACTTAAAATATAATATCTCCATTAGATACACTCTGCAATACCCCGTAAGAGTTCTTTAATGGTCACTAAAACTACATCTCCTCAAGATTATCTATAGGACATAAGACCTCAATCTGCTAAAGGACATCAAGATTCAGTGTATGCTCTTCCTCAAGAGTAGTAGCCCAGGGACCTTTTAAAACACATGGAAGTAAATTCATATTTTCAGGCACATTTGACTTATTCTATGTGTCTGACCTGAACATACAGACTCATTCATTCATTCATCTACTTTAAAGTAGTTCTCTAGAGCAAATTTAGGCACTTGAATAGTCTCTGAGTTTTCTGCACAAGGGTGTATTACACAGAGACATCTTTTTGCAGCAACAGCTGAAGACCAGATTGGGTGCTATACTGTTTATAAATGCCTGGTGAAAATTTGCTTAGGGATCTGATATTTGCTTCCTAGATTCCAAGCTTGGAAACATTTAGGACCTCAAAATGGGATTTCTTGTCCGATCTTTTCCACTGATTTATATTTAAATGAGTATTAGCTGCATTTTCAATAGATGACAAAAAAGAGGAAGAAATAGGCATCTTGCATTTAAAGTGCAACACACTAAAAAGTAATATCTTTTTGTTTTTCAAAATGTAAATTTATGTTGGCTATGATTGAGTCCATTATGTAATTAATCTTCTTAAAGGAGGATACAAATGGGTTGTTAATACTGCCAGTTCAAGATAATCACTTTGTAGAATTAATGCATCTTAGTTCTTGTCAGAAGGGTTTTTTTGATCTTGTATGTTAGATGTTTTGAATCAGTGGCAGTAATCAATCTCAAATTCTGATTCTCTTGGAATTCTTTTATCTTTAATCAGCTTGGCTTTCACTCCACTGAAAAATAACTGTTCTTCTCCAGCATGCTCAGCCTATTGCCTTCTGGGCAGCTAATATCCACTTGACAAAATGATAGTCAGTTATGGTAGGCTTCCCCTAGGCCTCAGTGGAATGATACATTTTGTAAAACTTCTCTCCCAGAAAAACAATTTCCATACTTAGGTGTACTTTCCTCCAAATAGTCTTTAGCATAGTTGAGAATATTAACTATTAGACCTGTTCTGGAGGGGCAGGAAAAGAAGGCTTTATGTTATTAAATAAGGATTTTAATGAAAAGGTGTTACAGAAATGGTTTTAAATCTCTTCATGGTTCCTTCACTTAGAATGAAAGCATGCTTTAATATTATTTCTTGGGTTTTGTGTCTCACTGCTAATTGTGATCTTCCCATATGACTTAAATCGTAAATTAAGCTGAATCAAAATATGGCTAATACTAACTTCTATATCTTCATTAAAAATGAATCAACTAAAGTTCCAATAAAGTAATTTTAAAGTGTGATAATTATTTTGTCTGTAGCCTGAGTGAATTGTCATTACTGTCATTACTGGCAATAGTCACAGGCTTTCTGTGATCATTTGGGCTCCTGAGCACAGGTCTCAGGACTTAACTGGGCTTGACCTTGTTTTACCTTCCTTTAACTGCTGTCCTTCTGCTAAGTGCCTATCACCCTGCGTATTTTATCTAAAAACCTGTGAACGTCTTACAGTGAAGGTGTGACAAAGCCCAGACAAGACGACTGAAAAGCAAATAATATCCTTTTGCTTCCTCTGAGGACTGAGGGGAGCTATTTCAGGATTTGAGGGTAGAAAATGTGTAGGAAGCATCCTGTGTGAAGGAAATATGTAGAGGCAGACTCAGGCAGAACTCAACAATGTTGTGGAAAAAAGTTTCTACATCACATTCCTCTCAGAGAGGAGGGCTAAGTTCCCCACAGGAGCTCCTGGTAAAGACCTATGTTCACTTTTCCCAAAGTTTATCTCAAGTAATTAGATTTGGAGTGAAAGGTATTGATGCTGGAGCAGGACCGACTTTCTAGTGCTCATCAATTACCCAAACCATACAAAATCTCGTAATACTGGTGGTCTTGGTCTTGTTTTCATCTCTCACTGCTGAACAGGATTCTCTCACTGCCAGAATCCTGTCAGATTTCAGGTTACATGGCAGTTGGCTCTTTTTTTCCCCCAACATATTTATTTGCTGGATTCATATAAGTAGTAATGATAATATCCTTGAAAAATTTACTTTTATGATGTTGGCTTTGGACATTAATAATTTTCAACATTACATTGTGAACTAAAAAGAAAATTAGGTTTAACCAAATTTAGTTTGGTTAATCACGATTCCTCAAATATCAGTTTCCCTTTTACTCTCAGCCTTGTTTTCAGTCCTTGTTATGGGGAAATCCTCTTCATTCAAGGTCACAAAGTTAGTTTTCAAAATCCCTTTACATTCTTGATCCTTTTATAGTCATATTGTGTTATGGATAAATTAACAAATAATCAGAGATAGTGAAAGTCTCAAATGAGTGTAAGATTTTGGGATTTTAATTAATTTTGACAGGTACATGAGGATTATTATTTTCTTTCCTTATTTTGTCTTCAAATATCTGAGTTATGAAGCAATATTCTTTTAATATGTGACTTATATATCTGTTTATACATTTAAAGATCTAGGTATTGTTCTCTACAAACATCAATGATCAAATGCAATACTTTCTATAAGGATAAAGCTACACTATGCAGACATCCAGAAATATAATTTTAAAAATATGTCAAAGATTATCAGGATAATAAAGGATGTATAACAGGCATGTGTGCTCTCTCTTTCCAAGTTTCACCCCTCTCATAAATTGTCTGCATAACTTTTATGAAGTTTATACTAAAATCTTGACTGCTTTTATTAAGGCATCAGTGGTTTGTTTGTAGAAGAAAAATAGCTGTGTTCTATGAAACTGTATAAATAACAATCTGTAACTGCTGAGATCTACATCAAAAGCTGCCAAGATATTCAATTTCAAGCAGCACTCCACATTATTTATTCAACTGATAGTTTCATAACAAATGTAAAGCCAAAAAATATGTAAAATAAAGTGTGGCCTCAGCTATTTACAAATTACAAGAGCAAGAATAAGAGCTCTATGAATAGCACCCTTCCTAGAAATAAAAAACCTCTCAGTTTGTGGGGTTTTCCCCCATCATGTGGGTAGAATCAAGAATCCTTTGGGGTCACATGACCCAGTGATAAGATTTGATCAATGAGAGATGCCTCTACCCAAATTAAGGTGCAAACAAGATCATACTCTGAAGTAAATGACATGGATTTTATTTAACAATAAATGTGAGATAGAGATAAAGAAATAGAAAAGGGCGTGGGAGGCAAGAGAGAGAGTTTGAAATACCAAGAAGAGTCACAATCCATACATCCAGCAGAATTCTTTTGGCTTTTCTTCAGCCTGGGCTTCTTAGTGGTGGGACTCTCAATGTCATTCAAAATTTTCACTATTTCATCACTGTTATGTTAGCAAATTAAAGGAATTAATGCTCATTGGCAACACAGCTCTCTTATTCTGTTGGTTAAATGATTCCCCTGCTTCTAATGCTTATTAGTCCCATGCTCAGTCTTTCTCTTGAGTCTGTGGCTGGTGAGTTGGTCACTATCTCCCCTTGCTGGAAAATTAATTACCTCTTCCCCAGTCCAAGCTGTTTTCAGCACAGTTGCTGAGTTGGCTTTCCTTGTGACCCATAAATCCAGCTTTCTTTACATCCATTATCAGTGATAGACTCTTCTCCCCCAGCTTGTTAACCTCCCCCTAGGTCTGAGATAACACTCAGACAATAGTCCCACCTCCTTCTTATCTCAGGGTCCCAGTTGGGTCCTTTCAGAGATTTATTTTGATCTCACATAAAAAGGGTTTATTCAGGGTGAGGGAGTTATTGGGGAAAGAATTTCATTGGAAGAGGAAGAGCAACTGTGTGGTACTTTCACCTGACAGCTTTGTCACTTTCCAACTTGCAGCTACATGGAAGGTAAGGTACAGAAGGAGTAAATGTGCCACCTTATTTTTTTCCAAAGGAAGTTCCTTATGAAAATAACTATCCCTGGGAATAGCTTTCAGTTGTAAATCTCTTTCTTTACTCTTGCAGGTGTGTCATCCCAACACAGGCATATCTGATGCTTACTGTCTAACATAAATGAGAAGTATGATTATGAGTTAGAATAGACAATATGTTACTGTCAAAATGTTTTTCAAATGTCTTTTCAAAGCAAGATTTAAATAGAGAGGTTTGTCTGCTGAATACTGTGTAATTATTGTTGTTTGGTTTACCTTTTACTGTGAATGAAAAGTTCTCCTTTTCTCTTTCTAAACTATATAATTTATAGCTATAAAAATAATTTCCTATTTACATGATTCAGTCTCCATTTAATAATTGTTTTCACATCTTTATGCTTGCTACAGCTAAGTATCACTTAGTCAGAAAGCCATAAAATTAAAATTATTTATAATTTATTCTCAATCTGTTTAGATTCACGTTAGTACCAATAAACTGCCTCTTTATGTCCTAAAAGAAGTTTGTCTCTAAATACTAAAGGCTAAGTTACCACTTCCTGGTTCTTCTGTAACTTTCAGACATCATTCTAAAAAGACCTTCTATCTAAAATATTTAAGAGTTTGCATCTGTGTAATGAACCCCTACCCAGCATCACTTCTGAGGCCCCGTACATACCATTTTCCTTCCTTTACTGCTGTTGAAAATGTCTTCTGATGAGTAAGTCTTTAATGTTAAAAAAGACAACGATTTTCAAGACAGCTTGTCCCCATCAGTCTCCTAGATGATTTGTGCAGTCAAAATATCAAAAGTTACTTTTGTAACAGTAGCTTACAGCACTTTACACACTGAACTAGGACAAGAAGACACCACAAATTGCATCCTTTGTATGGATTCTCATCTTCTGCAGCAAAAATCTCTTTTCTTGTCTTAATTTCACCCTCTTTGAACCAACATTTCTGAGAGAAAAAAAAAAAATCACTTTGCTTTTGATGACAAAAGGGGTTTCATTTTGATATTTTTCTGCATTACGTTTTCAGAAAGCCTAATCTTTAAAAGATTTTTGTTTCCCAAAACAGTCCTGTGGTGCATGTTTGTAGTAATTTTGAGATTTTGAGTAATTTTAGAGTTTTTCACATTGAATCTTTACTGTTTCATATTAACCTGCCAAATTTAGCTATGGTGAAAAGAGCTCAATGAATTTCATTGTACAACAGGGCTTTTTTTTTTTCCTTTGGTGTTACTAACACACCATTTGTTAACATGAATTTGAAATCTAAAAAATATTTGTTTTGCTCCTCAGATGTGGAAACTTCAGATTTTTGTGGTGTCTCCATGGGTTAGGATTTTGGTTTCGTGCACTGTAAGTAAATTCCTCACTGCCTATTATGATTTATTACATTGAGAGGTGTTGAAAGTTGAATCATGAAATCTGAAGTCTGGATTCAGACCAAAAACACCACAGGCATATATTTTGCACTAGGGATGCTATGAAAATAGGCTATTCTGTTGCCAAACATATATTAAGAAGCTCCCCCCAAATGGTAACTGTCATAATTTCAGACTCAAAAGGTTAAGAACTTCTATGCTAACTATCAAGAGATGTTTATCTTGGAGCTTACTTTTTTTACATAGTGCTTTGGTTTTCTGACCCTCTGTTGTTCTATTCTGATGTATTTCCATTGTGTAAAATTCTAACATTTGAAGTATAATGACAACCAGAGTAAAACAGTAAATAATGACTAAAACAGTTATGTTTTTTTTTTAAAGTATTGTAGCTGTTTAAAGAAAAATAAATAAATTCTTGCATTTAATTAATTTAGGTTAAAGAAAGGACAAAAAATTTCAAAATGTCACACTGACAATTATTCACCAATTCACTGACAATTATTCATGTAGAACCACATGTAGGAACCATATAAGAACCTCAAAGTGTTATTTTTAATACACCAAGAAAAGTGTATCATTCATTCCTTAGTATTAGTACACCACACTGTATAATTTATATGGATGATGCATTCACATTTCAGCTTGCATGCTTACACTTTTTGAAAAATACCATATGTTAAAATTTGAAAAATAATTACTTTTCTTGCACAAGACAGTTTTAAACTGTTGAAAACTCTATACAGTGTTTATTGAATTATGAATTAATTTGATTAGCCAATGCAATACAAATCACAGAGTCAGAATTACCTGATAGATTTATAGTTAAGAAAGCATTTCAAATACTAATGTACCTCAAGCACTGGTTTACATTATTTGTGTAGGTAAAAAACCAGAAAGTTTTGTTAATTATCCAAATTATCCTGTCCTTGCCTTGAAATACACAAGTAAGATCTACAGCATTGTTATAACTTTGGGTAGTTGAAACTTGATTAATTTCATTGTTCTTAAATCCATGACACTATCAAACACAAGTAGTACTATTCACATGAACTAGAATAACACCATAATAAATCAAGGTTTGAAGATGTTAACAGCACTTGTGATAGAAATTAAGAATTTAAACACATTTAAGAGTGAAGAAAAGGAAACCTTTCAATAATTTTAAAGTAAAATAGTTTCATAAGAAGAATATTTATAAATTCTTCCTTATTTTTCTGATATAATTTTATAGGCTTCTTTTAAAATATTTTAAAGTTTTATTTCCTACATTCACAATTAAGTTTATTGGATCTGAAACAGAAGTGGATTTTTTTACCCTTTTGAAATTTACCATTAATTAAATAGAATAAAAGTTTTAAAGTGTAATATATTTTAAGTAATTACTCTGCATGATGAAATTAAAGATTGTTGAAGAAAAATCCCCAAAATGTACAGTAAACTTCTGAGATTGTGGTGACATCAGTGTATGGTGTAGAAAGGAACTGAAGGACTAATATTTTGGCACAGTTCCCATTAAAAAACAAACAAAGAAAAAATAAAATGAACCCAACACAGAAATGCAAAACCTCTCACCATTATTGTCAGTAGTAAAAAAATATTTTTCATTTACAGAATAACTGTATATATAAGTATGTGTATGGGCTGGAGTCTATGTGTGTGTCTTCATTCAATATTTCACATATATGTCTTACAGAGATGTTTACATTTTAGGGTAGAAAGGATTTTTTGGGGAAAATGTATTTTGATTTTTTTAGAAAAGAAATATTAAGTGGGAAAACAATAATATAAGAATTTTTGGAGATACAGTGGAATACCCACATATATTTGTTACTGGAAATTAGGTTCTAAGTGATTGACATCTGTGTGTTCTTTGGCTTTTCCAAGGCATATATACTGTTCTATTGAAATAGCTTTAGAAACCCAGCATCACTTTTGTATATCTGAATTCTCTCATGGAGGATTTTGATATTGAGTAGTGGATTATGGGTAGAGATCTAGAGGCTGCATTTGTACTAATAAATTAAATAGTGACCAGAAACATCATCTAGCACTGGCATATGACCATCTGTAGTTTTAAATTGATAGCATGGTCCTTAGCAGGCTTCTGGCCCATGCTAGCCACCATTCTCCCAGCAGTTGCCAAACACAGCTACGTTGCAAAGGTCATTCCCAGCAGGCAGCCTGAATGCACTCACACTGTTGTGAGGGGCAGGGTAGTTTTCAGTACCATGATGGGCCGCTCAATGCCAGCTGGCCTGAGACCCAGTGAGCACTCCTGGGCACACCTCCTGCCTGCTATTGTAGGCAAGGTCTCATTGTCCAAGATTAAATCCTTTCTGATCTTTTTGTCAGTCCTCAGTAGTGCACAATAGTTAAATGACCCTCGTTGGTTTACAGTGTGCAGTACAGAAAGGGCAATTAGAAGGATTTTGGTTTTGATCACTACAGACTGAGTTGTTTTCACAGAACCTCATCTTGTTAAACATATTAATTCTGGTAAAGCCTTCTCTCCGTCTGGAATAGTTGGTTTTTTCACCTCTGTACACAGCATCTACTTGAAACGCAAATTGAGACAGTTTTTTAAAGCTATAAAGTAATTGAAGAAAAATTAGAGAAATTATCTATATATTGGGAAATCTAGACAGCTTGGTTCTGCTCTCTATACTGTCTGTCACAAGTTTACACGGCTTAATACATGATCTCATTATGTTTTCTTCTGAAAGTGAGCTAAAGATGTCTATCAAGCCAGCTGCCTATTTGTTTCTCTTTACAGACTTTAGAAGTCAACAAGGAAGATCTAATCTGCTTAAAAACTGTCTTTTATGGATTTTTTTTCTGTTGATTTTGAAAATGAAAATGACATTAATTCACCCTTTCTGTCCTATCCCCTATAATACTATTTGAATTACTGTATGTTTTAAAAATATATGAGTTTGTTGTGACTTTTTGTGCTTGATAGGCAAGAATATATAACATTAGGCATTTCATATTTAGTTCATTGAACAGAAATTTCATCTGTTCTGTAAATGAAAGAATTAATTAAAGGGAGCCTAAAGTAGAAGTTCTTGCTTTACATATTTTGTCTCTTCTTTTCTGCTTTTCCCTTGTTTTGTTCCTTAGCAATATAGTTGTTATGCTCAGTATGTTTTCCAACTAGAAAAAGAACTTGCTCCATTCATATTCAGCTGTCATTTTAACACAGATATAGATGAATTCCATAGCTCTGAACTGAATTGGTCACGGAGGAGCATAGCCCAGGGATACCACAGGCATTATTCTCCAGGAGCAATCAGCTCTAGAGTTGGGAGAAGTGCTTCCTCCTCTTCCACTGCCCTCCCCTGGTTTTGGAATGGGTTGGAGTAATGATGTTTGGCTTTATTTGGTTTAGTGGTTGGAACTATTTCCTACAGTTTTAGTAAAGTATTCAATCCCTTCTGTGGTTTCCTTGGGTGTATTACCTCTTGTTTCAGAATAGGTTGAGCTGCTGTGAAGATTATATGCTCTATCTTGTCATTGTAGAAAGGCACTTCATCTTGAAGGAAGAAAGTAATCAGCAAAACATATCTGCAAATAACTGCAGCACCAAACCCTTGTTGAGTCAAAAGGAACAAAGGAGGAAACATGAACAGCATCTATCAAGTAATGCAGCAGCTCAGCATGCCTTTTGAATTAGGGCTTATGTGCAGGTGCACTTGAAAAATATCCTTTTCAAGCACAAGCTGTTAAAGGATGAGAGTTCAGAGGCCGCTTGTCCTTCTGTGGGAGTAAATCTTTTCAGACAACAGCTGAATCAACTGCCCTTAGAATTCATGTACCGCAGGCCCATAAATCACATTCCTGGGGAATCATCATGTCACCACTGATGTCAGCCTCAGTTCTCTGAAAAAATCACTGTATCCATGTGCATGTATTCTATTACCTGAATACAATGATATTTAATGCTCTTCAAATTAAAAAAAATATATATATAATTACTACATTATGGGGAATACATGACATTCTTCAAGTCAAAATGCACTTTATCCGCTTTTCAGTTTTATGACTGCAGAGCTATCCAATGCACAGGTTTGTCCTGACAATAATTTCCATTTTTCTCCATGTAATAATTGAAATCACAAACCATCAGAGACAATATCAGTGTTAGTTGCATCCTGACACTTTTCATGACAATTGTTTTAACAGAATTAGTCACAAAAAGTTAATGAATTTCAGAGTGGCTAAGTTAATTCAATTAATTATTTACATCATATTCTTATTTAGTTTTAAAGTTACTTACAAGGAATTTAACTTATTCACTTCTAATGAGGATCTACAAGTATATATTAGGATTTACTTTGAAAAATTATATTTGCAATAGAAGCCATAGAGGGGCTTCTACTTGTGGCTGAGACCTTCAATTTGCAGGATAGACTCGAGCACAAGACATTAAATTACATTAAATATCATTTTATTCTAAATGGGAAGAAGCTGTAAAGAGATTTAAACAAGTTTCTGCAAGTCATTTCAATTATGTAATTATTTAATTGGGACTGAAGGCTTTTCTTCCAGGTCCTTTCAGAATATCTTTAATAATTGTTAATATTTCAGAAATGGGTTTGCCTATTTGCATTTTTTTCTGTAGAATTTTTTCTTTTTCTAGCTCTTTACCTTTTGAAAATGAACAAAAGCTCATGAAAGTGAGGCAAAAAGTCTGCCTTAAGGCACATTTTATGTGAAAATTAACTAAATTAAAATACTAACATTAGAACATCATTTATACGTATCAAAGTTGATTATATTGTTGCTGTATCTTTAAAACACCATTCAAGGTTTTTTACAAAACAGAAGCATTAATATTCAGCCATAGTTGTGAAATATCAGAACAAATAAATTTTTCTTAAGACAGTCATTATAGCCTGAGAGCTTATATTTTTTTTCAGTTTGTTGTCTGAGTTAAACAAAATTTTTCACTCTAGGGACAAACGTCAAGTTTTTTTCAAATGGCTTTAGGTGCTCATTTTTATGGGATTTATACTGAGACACCTTTCAAGCTGTCATCTTTTAAAAATCAGGGCCATTAAATTGTTTCAAGCTGGAGAAAAATTCCTAGGAATTCTTTTTTCTCAGTCTTGACCTGAAATCTTTGCCTTTATAAACATAACAAAACTCTCAAATGTGGAGTAGATTATCTCCGGTGGCTATCTAGACGTGTATTACATGCTCTTTACTATAATCTTAGGAGGAAGGAGCTCCAAGTATAATATATTCAAGTACCTTACATTATTCCTGATGAGGTTTCAAGAGAATTATTCTGAGCAGGGGATGTCATGCTTCACATGCATGTGCTCTAGATTTGGACTAAAAGCAAGAATGTCTCTTGGTTAGAATGTTAATGTATACATTTTTTTCTACTCAGTAAAGGGAGGACTCCTAATTACAGTATATCTCCTGTTCTAACAAGTGCAGAATCTCCACAGCCAAAAGCAGAAAACTGTTCCAGCAGAGTACATACTTGAAATACACACCATTCCAGGAGAGTGCAAACCAGCCTGCATCAGATTCAACACATGGAAGAACTGCAATCACTAATTGGATATCATTATAGAGGCTATATCCTGTCTGGATTTGGATACAGAGCCTTGAATCCAAAAGAAGCTGTCAGTTGTGGAAATGCTTATACCAAGTTCCTGTGCTTAAAGTTATACAGGAGATGACAGCAGGTGCTAAAATTTTCTCTTCACAGGATATTAGGCCAGCAGAAGAAAATTTTGAACATTTTTTCAATGTAAAGCCATTTTAAAGCTGCTTGTGTTCAGCAATAAGCCTGTCCATCACTATGTTCTGACAGAAATCTACTGAAGTACTCTGCAGTGGGATAAGGATGTTCTTTCTACCTAAATTTAATCTCTTTGAACAGTTACCTGAAACAATACTTTGTGTTATCACAGTCACCACAGATATTTAAAAAAAAACTCCACTGAAACTACCAGTTATGACCTCGCTTTTCCTGCCTCTTCCTTATAGCAAGTTGCATTTAATATGAGACATAAGTGCCATGAAACTTGCAACTGATTGGGCTGTGTGGCTCAGTGGCTTACTTGTGAATTAAGGTCAAAAGTATGCAGTTTTACCAACTTCTAACTGCTTCAGAACATGATTTTTGTCACTGAGCAGCAGGGAGGATAATGTATAAAACTGAATTATTGGTATAAGAATACCATGATTCTGACCTGATGAAAAACTTTGGACTTTTTTTGAATTTCTGAGTAAAATAATCTGTATATTTTTAGACAAACGTCATCTCTATTAAAAGTATGTGGGAAAATAGATTGCCAGAAGGTTTATGTTTTTAAAGGAACTTCTGTGATTTTAGTCATAGTGTGCTTTATATTCAGCCTTACAAGGCAATGGACCACATTCCCTGTGAACCTTGCAGTTCACAGTTTCTAACACTCAGCTGCATGAGAGGGAGCCTTGCTGACTATCAGTGGTGTCTGTGTGACACGGTCACTCCCAGCCCTGGAGGCACATCTGTCATACCAGCTCCCTGTTTGAACTATAACAGCCAAAGCAGGGCCCTGTCCAGTTACTCTGTGTGCTGGATCTTTACCTGCCAAAGTGCCCCTTTACTCAGTTCATTGATTCATTCAGACCCTGAGCTATCCATTTCTGTCACACTTAACTCCAGCTGGGTTGAGGGAAGTCTGCTGGCTTTAGGAATTCCCTCTGTGTATGCCTGGTGCCACAAGTGGCAACCACTTCACGCAGCAGTTTCCAAGATCTCTTGCTAGATGATGATAATATGTAAAGCCCATATGGGCTTTGTAAAGAGTTTAAGGAAGCTGACATCTTCTCCCAAGGACTGTTTTGTGTGTTGACTGTCTTTTCATCCATTTTGTTCCCTAAACGTAATTTTAAAATATTTATAGAATTCGGTATGTATTCTTAGAAGGTTGAACTGGCCTCTTTTCCTTCTGTGCTGTTTTGCTCATAATTTCCTTCTCTTGATGCAAAATATCGGTGTTTTTTATAGAATAATTTTCTATTACATTCAGAAATTTTGTGGGCACTGATCACATACACGAAATCTATGGTTCAAGTTTCTTCCTCTTGTCAAATATAAAACACTTGAGTGTGGTGCAGTAGTAAGTTATCTTTGATTGCAGAGAATGCAATCTATTCTAGCTGCTGAAGTGGAAAGCCCTTGTTCAAGAAGCAATGAGTTGCCTGGAATTAAGTTTTGTAGAAGACAGATGTAAATATCTAAGAGTACAAATTAACAGCTCTTTGAAAAAATAGGTCATGGACTTGGGAGGAAAAAAAATTAAACAAGTACATATAGAGTTTCCATGGGTTTGTCACTTGGAATTTAGTTTGCTACCAACTAAAAATACCTCATTCATTTGTTAATTGGTGAGATACTTCAGAGAAAAGGGATCAGAAGAAAGATTTTAGAAGTCAATAGAAGAAAAGAATATAATAGTCTGTCTGTGTTTCCTGAACCACTTACACATGCTATTTCAGCAGTTATCCTGTGAAGTTTCAACTCCTCACTGCACTACAGATATGATTTTTCAGCAATTTGAATGACTTCTTTTTCTACTCCCAAAGTATTTGTCCACAGCACCTGTGCAGAGCTGGCAGAATAGAAAGCAAGTTTTCATTGCCTTAAAAGCTGCTTAAAAGATCACAAAGACATGACTTGGGCTGATGTGATATTTGGAAAAGAGACCCATCTTCATAAAAAAATTAAATAAATAAACTATGGCGCTCACCTGAGCCAGTACAGATGTTAGTAATCACATTAGCTTTATTCCAGATGAGAAAATACATTTGCTAGATGTCCTGCATGAGGTTGCACTAAAAAAACATCATATCTGATAACGAATAGTTCATGTGCAGTGTGTGAAATATTGCCATCAGCTAACTTAAAAATTGCAATGTATAGAATTGAGGTAATCTGAGAATTTCATACACAGGGGGATATTCAGACAAATAATCAGAATGGGAACTAGAGAAACAAAATGTGATATTCATGATAATGAGATCCTAAAAGAATACTGCAAGGTCATAAAAGGATGAAAAGATGAAGAGTAAAAATCTCTAAATAATATCAGTAGAGCTTTTCTGCAAGACAAAATTGTCACTGAAGAAGAATGAATAAGAAAAGAAAAATAAATTTTCTTGCATTTTCTTAGAAGCTAATTTAAAAATATTGACTCTTTTGGGACATTTGTCCTTTTCAAGACATTTGTCTTCCTTTTCTAGATGGCTACTGGTGCAGGCTGCTTCTTTGGGTGTTTTTTTTGGTTTTTTTTTTGGGGGGGGGGCGGGGGTTTCACTCCTTTTTTCTCTCTGACATCTTGCAAGAGAGAACACTTGAGAGATTGTAACTCCTTCTACAGAAACATTACTGAGCATTGATTTCAGTGTGTCTGGTCCCTGGGTTCAATGCAGAACTCTGGACTGTTGGATTGGGAGGTTCAAGCCCTCACTTGAACAGAAACTCCCTCCTTCTGTGTTCCATCATGCTCTGCCTCTGATCTGCACGAGGGTCCAACTGAATCTTGAAGCAGAACACTTGAGCACAGGGGGAGAAATAAGCTTTGTACTCAAGCTGAACACTTTAGCACAGATGCTCAAGAACAGATCTGATCCAAGACCTGAAGACAGCTGCACCACAATATAGATATAATAAACAATTTTAGTTAAATTAGTCTTGTTATTTTCCCCCTGGTGGTAGCATCTATCTCCAGAAGCCATTAAAAAACAATCTCCAGAAATTGTTTCATCAAATCAGGGCTCTCATAGTAGTTGAAAGTGTCAGTACTTTCTGAAATCCTATGTGAAAGCCCAATTATATTTTTTCAAACGTCTCCACATGTAAGTTAATCAAAAAATTATTCAACAGAAGATATTAACAGAATTTTAACAATGAAACTAAAAAAGGTCCAGATAGACTAATTTCATATAATCCCCCTGAAATGCTAGTAAATAGTTTTATTTTATTTTTTTAATCCAAGTGTACCAAGTTTCTATTGTGAGAAAGGAAAAGAGATCAACTTTTCAGCATTAAGACTTACTTATCTGGATTCTGGAAGGCAAATATTTCTGCCAGAGCATGCTTAATAAAAGATAATTTTTTTTAATATCATCTTCTTATAGAACTAAACTTGCAGTTCTAATCTATGTAAAGACATCCAACGACAAAACTCTTTAAATCCTTTTCTTATATTTACAATTTGCCTTGGTGAAAGACTATTCTTATTTCTTTATTTACTTCTTCTTTTCCCTCCTCATACTGAGTAAGCATTTCTCTATTAACAATTCATTTGGGCTTAGATATGGATCTTAATTAACACAAAAATTGTGAGCAGGCACTAAATCCCTGTGCAGGAATAGAAAAAGAGTCCCAAATGGCACAGGTTTTCCCACCATCAATTTAATGAACTATCACTGTCTAAATAGACCAGATGACTATGGAGAGAGGATATGTCTTTATTAGATATACTGCTCAAAATATGCTGTGTGAATAGAAAATCTAAACAGCATATTCTATCTTTTAGAAAGGATGTAAGCTTATACTGAAAGAGGAATATAGAAAATGATCCATAATATAGTCTTTAACAAGGGCAAATGAAAGAAAAGATTGTAGTAAGAGCTGACTAATAATCCAGCCTAAACATTTTTTTCTCTTCTTTCTAGAGGCAACATTAATTTTTTCTAATTTGGTTCACTTGTTTTTCCAGTCCAATACCAATATCTGTACATAGAATGAGTTGCATAATTGTCTTTAATAGCCAACAGTCTGATGGTTTGCACTTAGGATGGCAAGTGAAAAAATTCAAGTTGAAATCAGGAGAAATTTATAATACTGGCTGCTGGATTATACCCTTTTCTGACCCAGAGATGAGGCAACTGAGAGGTGTTTTTAAAACTTTTATTCCATTTTCAGTTTCCTGTGAAGGGTGAGACAATATAGATGTTACAGTTCACGTCATCACAATCAGAAGCCAACTATTTCCTAATTACAATACATTATAAGCATTTCTTGGCCTATCAGCTTTTGCCACACAATGCTGTTAATGTCTTAAAGCCAATCATCTAAAATCACCCCTCACGATTTAGATCACCTTCATGGATGAATTGGACTTCTATGCAATTGGACTTTTACATGTTGGTGCCTTACTCACTTAAGAAACACAATAAAATAAAATAAATTTATTATAGGTTTGAGACATTTCCATGAAAAAAACAAACCAAAACCAAAACAAACAAGCTGACCTAAGAATGTTTCCATGAGATTTGTTGTCTTGGATTTCACATTTTCTGACTGAAATTGAAATACAGGCATGAGAAGAGTTCATCCAATCTACCAGAACTGCCTACAGTATGATAGCCACAAGTAAGGTTTCTTTGTGTTAGATACATAAGACAATTTAACTGTGTTTTCCTAAGCTAAAAGTTCTTTAGATAGATAGATTCAATTTGCCTCATAAGGAAAATAATAAATATTAATTCTATTATTACATTTGTCAAAGTTAATTTATTTTTAAGTTAAAATCCACATGATTTTTTTCTTTTTCATTTAGAGTACTAACACAGACATCCTCAGCTAACAAAAAATATATATTAGTTTATAAGTATTGGGTGTTTCCCATCCTTATTTAACCTTCCACTGCCACCTGTTTTGAAAATGCTGCTACTGAGCTTTTGCTGATTTAAACTGCTGCCTCATTTTCACTTTGTTAAAAGGACCAGATTCTACAATAGGAACCTGATTTGAAAAAGTGTTTTCCTATCAATTCTTCTAGTGTACTCCTTTTCTTCAGTTGTGGAGTCCCTTGCGCCATTAAAGGAATTTCCAACTGCCCTGCCCTGGAAAAGTGAAAATTAAAGATACCCTAGGTGTAAAAAAAGGGCTTCTCCCCCACAGCTCCTTGCAAACATTGTGCAATCTTCTCTTTGGGTTTCACAAGTCCATCACTCCTCCCATGGAGTTCCCTGTTTCCCCACTGGCTGTGACACCTGGTGTCCAGTTCCTCTCTTCCCTGTGGTCACTCGCCCTCCGCCCTGCCCCCAGTACCACCCACGAACCTGAGACCCTCTATAACTGAGAGAAACCTCATGGTCTCCCTCTCTGGCTCTGGATTTACCTTCAGCACACTGGAATAAACGCGTGCTGGAAATTGATCTGGGGCTGGGAGCCTTCTGCCTCTGCTGAGCCAGCCTGGTAACGTATGTGGTTGTGTGAGCTTGATTGCTGCCTGAATGCTTCTCAAGCAGTTTCTCTACAGAGAGGCTGACTGGGATTTAGAAAGGCTGTAACTGCACTCCAAAAAGACACACTGTTACGTTCAATGAAAAATGTTTTCTGTGGCTTAATTTTTTTTTGCAAATAAAACTTGTATTTTTATCTCAATTTACTTTTTTTTTCATTGTTAAGGAATACTGTATCATATTGAGATCAAGCAAATCTGTTCTATATAACCCACTTTCCCCATTACTTCTCTTTTATAGTCAGAGAGCTAGACTCTTATGTTGAAACAGAGACTGAATCAATTTTCCAGATATTCCATATTTGCAAATTTCTCTCACAGTTTTTGGAAATTTTGTCTTGTAGATTACTTGACTTTAATAGCATGAGCACACTATTTTCTTTGAGTTTTCACTCTCACGTGTACCTTTCAATTCTTCACTTTTGTCTGCAGTAATGATGGACATTTCCATACAAATCTTTTGCAAAGCATTCATCTATTTTTAGGAGCACTGAGAGATTATAATTTTTTATCCACCTTTTCTGTAATGCGTTGTTGTTTCACTGTAGGTTTTCTTGTTGCTTTATCAATTTCTATACTCAATGAGGTTTTGCTTTTAAATTTTTTCTGCAAGGTCTGACTCCTCTAAATCTCTTGATCTCTCAGACAGATCCCCCTTTACTGGCTTTTAATACTTTTTCTGAAGTCTTGTTTTCCAATATGTCCCCTTTGTTTGAGATACCAACTCTAATTATTCTTGTATCATTAATGTTTTCAATAAATTTCTATCTTAGTTTCATTCTCTAATCTCAAACCAATTGAATCAGTTGAGTTAGTAGAAAGCTTCCCTTATTTTCTAGAGGGCTGGCCTTTTGAAGGCAAAAAACTCAAAGTCCTACTTGCTTGAATTGGTAAGTTTTGAATTAGACTGATTCTTTGGTTATTCAGCTTAATAATTTTCAATTTTTTTTTTTTTTTTGTCAAACTAACAAAGATATATATATATCTTCTGTCATGAAAAAAATTAAATTACATTCTAGTGCCATGGCTCTTAGACTTGTTTTAATTGATGACACTGTTAGCATTGAAACACATAATCACAAAATGATTATATGCAGATGCTTTTATTGAAGAGCTCTGGGAATCAGGACTACAGGATACAAACCCAAATCTGACACAGACATGGATTCAAAACGGACATGTTTTTATACCCTTTCATTATACAACTACCTATTAATTATTAAACCCATATTGTTCTATTGTATGAATTTTGTAGTTTCCATCAGCCCTCCCAAATGTTGTATCTCATGATTCTTGTTTAAGATAAAAATCATATTCCATCACCAAAAAATCATTACAATTAACAATCATATCTCTGATCATATGATGATTTTGCAGATGCAGTTTCTTTTGTACATGATCTACTAAAGACAAAACATAACCTTAGTTTCCAAGGCCTGAGATGTTCAATCTCTGTGATAGAATTCAGAGCAAGATAAATGAACGTTTTCAGATGCTTCCTCTGTTACAGACTTTTCTTAAATTCATTTATGATTATAAGAAAACTAGATTCCAAAGGCAAAAAAAAATTGCCTGCTGGGAACTGAATGTAGCAGAAGCCTGCTAAAACTACTTATAAAAGATATACCAAAAACAGTTTTTATACAACATGGTCCTTACTTTTAAGAGTAAGGTAGTGTGTACCTCTCCTGCTTTGAAATCAAAACAGTTAGATCTTTTAGCAGACTACTACTTAATTTATTATTTAAATTCACTGAATGATGTTTGTTTTAGATGTAAAGATGTAAAACAAGATAGACTGATAATCTTTTTTTTTATTCTTTGGCTAGTTACAACATGATGTTCTAGATTTAGCTGTGGGTCCCTAGAAGCATAATACCTATAAACTGCAAGCCTTTCTCATGATGAAAGGTTTTTCAGTCTCCAAACACAACCATTCCTGGCATTGTTCTTGCACACACTGCCAACAGTATCAAAAGATATATTAGTTTTAGTCTTTACTTTTTCTGCTCCCCTGGGACCTTGGATGTTTCAAACACTTCTCATTTATGCTTGAAGTAAAATTAAATCCTTTCAAAGGAGGAAAGCTGTTTAGATAAATCCACAGAGTTACCTTGTGCTGTTTTCTCATTTAGCTCACTTTTGGAGCAGTTTCCAAAGCTGTGAGCTTTTAATCCTATAAGACTACTAAAAAGAACTGAGTCTTACTTTGTGTAAAGAAGCTGAAAACACATCTCACACTGAGATTAACCTCCTGCTTTGCAAGTTTGAGAAGAATGCTTTAAAGGCAGAAAAAGGTAAAGGTTTACTCAAGTGGAAATGAGAAGACAGTGCAAGAAAATCCAGAGGTGAGGAAAAGGTCAGGAGGTTAAAAAAAAAAAGGTATTTTGTTAAGATACTGCAGGTTATGCACAGCAGTATTTCCCCTTAGTGAGAAATACTTCTATCTTATCTGTTCTTAAGTAATTACATAAGTATGTTCACACAAAAACTTTAAGAAATTATTTATCATTTTAAATTACTCTAATACTGAATTGGTAATTATCTCTTTATCAGGCACGCTATTTCTGAGCCTTACAATTTATTTTTTTTATACTGTTTAGAATGGATATGACAGAATAGTCTGTACCCAAGCCAAAGTCAACCAAAATCGCTGAGGTCTACTGAACATTTGATTGCTAATGTCAACAAAAGTGCTTCAACAGGACACATCCATAAAAGTTCATAAGAGAATCCCAACAGCCAGTGGTAAATGTAGGAGCTACAGGAACATACAGAGGGCTAGAGATGCAGGTTCAAGCTATTTCTCTGCATATCTCCAGAGAGTATCCTGAGTAGCCAATTAATGACTGTGCTATGGTGTCTCTCCCACACTAAAATTTAGCTTTTTAAGTGAAAATATAAACATGACAGCTGTGTTTCTGGGTAATCCTTTGATAATAATGGACTGGCAATTTTCTTTGAACAGTAACAACTATCTGAATTTATTTCTTCTGGGAAGTAGTTTATAAGTTTTTCACCTCCACTGATATTTGTATTTTTTCTGTAGTTTCAATTGGTTCTTGAGCAACATATGACTAGTAATATTTCTGTGCCTTGATTAATTTACTTTCAAATTTATAAGGAGTGTTCTGAAGAGCTATTCAAATACTTCTTAGACAACTGGAAAGACATATGGTTTTATTTTCATTCTAAAGGAATGAAGATTTAGTCTTCCTTCATTTAGATTATTGTGCCAGATCATAATCAATGTACTTTAATCTTGTCCTATGAAAATAGAAAAAAAGGGTTTATTTCACAGGCTATTATGATATAAAAATCGGGATCATCAGATAGTACTGTTAGGAGAATTTCATAGACCACCTTTCCAAGCGATTTGTTGCTGTTCATTGCAAGCAACACTCAGTTTTATTCACCAAACTCAACAAAACTGGAAACTTTAAAAATAGGCATATTTTGCCTTTTTATTAGAACATTAGCTTAGCTTCTGCAATGAAGTTAAATCTGCATTATTTTTTTTTATAAATGCATTCAGGTCTAAAATCTCAATTCAAACCTGAAAAATGTCTTTAAAATACCATAATAGAATTTCAAGATACACCTTTGTATTCCAAATCTCTTTTTAAATTCATTTGAAAATATCCACCCTAAAGTATTATATATATGATTAAACATGAAATTAATGTCAAATATAAAATGATACACAAGAAAATAAAAAATGAACAGCATGCAACTCAAATACAATAGGTTCTCTGTTTTCCTTTTAAGAAAACTACTGTAGTATATCTGATTAATGATTATAAAGCCATTGATGAAGTTAAAAGTTTTGGATGCTTCTTCTTCAGTCAATCTAAGGTAAGAAATCACATGGGCAAGTATACACAGGGAGCAGAGCAGGGAAAAATCTGTGTTTTGCAATCTTATTTTTCTGGGAATACATAGGAGAAGTTAAAAATAAGAGTGCAACATGCTTACAAACTACACTTTCAGATTTAAACATGTTTGGGGTTATGCAAGACAGAAGTGTCAAGCTGATCTTGGTGAACAGCACAACAACAATAAAATTGACTCCTAATAGTCAAAAAGAGGTGTCATTCTAAGACAACAGCCCAGTCAAGTCATCTTTATGTCATGATATTCTATAAATCTATCAGCTATGGAAATAAGTCAGTTTGAAGTGTCTCATCATTTTAACCAATATTCCAGGTTAACAGATCATGCTCAAACTGTAAATACTTCATATATACTCTACTGAAAGTTAATCAATATGCTAAAAAAAATAAGAGTCTCAGTCTTAAGTTTATCATTGATTATAAATGTCACTTGCAGATTCACTAAAATACTTTAACAGAATTGAATTAAATTAAAGTAGCAGTCTGTGCCAACATCTTTCCCTTCCCACAAGCTTAGCTCCTGATCCATTTAATGATTTTTTTCAATTACTCAGTAATACACTACGAAAGCCTGGAAATCCAAGCACCTTTTTAAAACATATTTTGTCTTACTTTTTGCTTACTGATATCTCTTTACCAGTAAGCTGTAATGTAAGTATCCAAGGACAAAAAAATTGAAATAACATCTAACTTGACACTTTGTAATCTTGTGAACAGGACTAAACATTTTTGTACCCTTTGATCCAAGTATCAGCTATCTAGTGTGAAAACATGATTTCAGTTTTGAGAAGTGCTCTTTGTTACTACACTGGAGTTTAGTTTCAATATAAACTCCTGCAAAGAGTTATCTTACCTGGACTTAAATTCAGACCTCAACCACGTTTCAGGTCTAGCAAAGGAAAAGTTTCTTTCAACCATCTCATAGATAAGAAATTTATCAAATAAGAACATGTTTTGAAAAGAAATAGAAGTAAATTTAATAGCAAGAAAATACTATTTCTAGAGTTCTACCTTATGCTTAAGAGGAAAAAGCGTTTCCATATGTGAATCATCCTGTACCTTATTGAGCAGATTAAGCTATTTTTAAACTGTTCTTATTAATTACATTTGATATTAAAACCTATTATGTTGTTCAGAATGTCAGCGGTATGACTTGTCAAACTTTCATATTTAGAAAGTTTTGGTGATGAAACTTGGAATTAGTTTTAACAGAAACACTTAAGAACAGAAACTCTGAATCACTACAGTCTACTTGTAATTCATCCTTAAATTTCCATGTGGAGGCAAATCAGGAAATGCAAAGAGGCTCAAGTCTGCTTTCAGAGTACAAGCCTGAGGCAAAATGATATGATTAAGATGAGACATCACAGATGAAACTGGAGAAAGCATATGCAAGATACTAACTCACTCATAGAGCCATAGCACCCATAGCCATCACCTTTCTTGGTGTTTTCAATGTATGCATAGAATCATGATGAAAGAAGTAATTGTTCACCCCCTGCACCAGACAGGAAAGACTGTTTTTCACAGACTCGGTAGTAATTATTACACCTTGTTTCTAGGACAGTCTTGGAATATTGTTTTCAGATCCTTGGCCAGGTTATGTAATGAAGGCTGTAGCAGCTTTTTTACCCTTTTCCCCTTCCTCTGCTTTTAAGTATTATATGACAAAGGGCACATTTCATTTGACCAAATCTTTTTAATTTTGCATTTCTTCTACTATGCTTACTTCTAGAATTGCATTGCATAGATAGATGAAGTAGTTGTGCAATTTCAGTCCATGGGAAAGTTATTAAATCCACAGTTTTCTTTTCTCGCTTGTAATTGATTCCAGAGAGAAAACATCACATTAATATGTATTATCTCATTTGCAGTACAGATATCTGATGACGAAGTCATTCCCTGTATGAAACTCCCATTGAAGCCAGTCAGAGTCATGCCTACAACTGGACAACAGGTCAGAAGCACATTTACTTTCAAAAAATTTTTATGCATTGACAGAGTGTGTTTACTTCCTAATTAATTACAAGGAGTGATGGGTAAACCAGAAAGTTTCTCAACACTTGGAAAAACACCAGAAACTGTGGATGCTCTTTTGAACTGTATTCCAACTGTCTAAAGCCACTTGATTCTCCACAGCTGGGCCGGAAGATTTACAAGATTAGATATTTCAGCACTTCTGCTTTCCATCCTAGCCAAGTGAGACAGTTTAAATTTAAAAAGAAAGAGGTAGGGAAGGGGTAGATTTGAGAACAAGACCACATAAAGCAGTTTATATGAACTTGATTTTCAAATATTTGCATGTTCTTAATGTGGGTATCCCAGTGACTCTGTCCCCAGGTCATGCAACACTTTGTTTTCTCACTTACATAGACCTTGCAGAATAATTATTTCTACCCTAGGTCGTAGATTTAGATCCCAAAGAATTTGGTCTGACACTGCAGGATGTCAGTCAGTGAACCTGTAAGTAACAGACAGACTCCCAATGATCCTGTAATCATGGCAGAAATGAAACCTAGTCTCAGCTTCAACCTAGTTCCCCTAAAAGTAAAACAGAAGAAAGTGGAGACTTTATTCACCTTTCTTATTAAGGATTATATTCTTCTAGATACTGGAAAATAATATGGCTACTGGAGGAAGCTTTGTTGAATTTTTCATGGAACCCACTGTATCAATCGCTTTGAATCTTTCATTTTCACCTTCACATATTAATCAACCTGAAGTTTAAATAAGCCAAACCGAGTAATATCTGAATTGATATTTTAATACCCATTTTTCTTCATGACAGAACTATGCATCAGATAGTATGTGAAAGTAAATATTGAGCTAGGTTAGCACTTTGTTTCTAAATGATATTATACTGTTTCTTTGACAGATGTTAGGAGAGGCTTATCCTAGCAGATACTGATGATTTTATTCAAAACACTTACACAAGCAATTTGGCTGGCTGCTTTAAAAATTCATAACAGATATAGGAAAAGTTCATAGTTAGAACAGCTGGGTTTTTTTGCTCCATTGCCATCAATTAGAGTGTTTCAATAACATAAAAAACTAAAATCCCAGAATACATACCCACTAATTATTTCTTTTAATACCTAAGCTCTTATACTAAATATTTTAGTGAAACTGAAAATTTAGCATTAATAGATTAACAAAAAAGAACATTATAAAAAAGAATTTATATATGTTTAGTTTAATTTTTTTTTTTTCCCAGAAGAAGTATTCTAGCTGTCAGGGAGCAGTATGAGTGCGGGCTGCCCTCAGACAGAGATGAGCCAGGAACCATGATTACCTCAGGACTTCAGGCTGGGCAGTGATGCTTCCACAGGCTGCAGTCCAACTGTCCTTGTCAGGGGTCATGGTCTCAACAACTTCAGATAAGAGAAGGCAACAAGTCAGCACATCCAGGCAGACCAGTCAAAAATGGCAGGAGACTGGACTGGAGACAGGGCTAGAGAAAAGACTATAATATGTCAACTGAGTCCAGGCTCCATCCTACAAGTCCAGGCAGGAGGGCAGAACTGTAGGTAGCAGAACATGTGTACTTACAGCATCACTTAGGAAGGTGGGGATATCGAGACTGTAACTTAAATGCAGCCCACAAATCCATAGGCAGGTCCCAAGTGAAGTTCAGCACACATATGGCCTTTTGGTGCCCTCTGGGATCTAGCAGTTTTTGTTGTAATGCACTGAAAGAAGAAGTAGGTCCCATGCCCTTGAACCCTTCTGAAAAGTATCTCAGTACTGTTAGTTTCCAAGGTTGGAGAAGGAGTAATATGTGAGGCACAATACTAGGCAGAAAGGGAAGCTAAGCACTTCTAAAAAGACTTTCTGACCCTGCCCAGTCCTCACTAACAAAAGCTTGCTAAGCTTACTCCTGCTGTCTCTCCAGTTACTTGATTCTACAGCCACTGAATAGGTCAGGGCAGTTGCAACGCAGTTATAGAGCAACTGAACCTCAAAACATCTCCTTCTAGCCTAGGTGTGGGAGAGCATTTTCCCCTCTAGAGCAGATAAAGCTGTCTCAGGCATAATCAGAGGAAAGAAGTAAAAGATGGGATAGAAATGAAGAATAATGAAAGGGGGAAAAAATCAAATACTGGAAATTAAATATTTTTACATTATAAACTAATACAAGGCATAAGTTCAAATCAAAGTAATGGTATCTGAGTCCAAACCTTGCCTTAAATATAATTCTATCGATGAATTAAGAAATATTTCCTTGAATAAATAAACTATCTTAGGATTAATTTATTTGTTGAGATTTTAACAGTATGAATTTCAGTTCAAACTTTTCCCACGTAAGTCTCTAGCTGCAATCCATCTGAACTCCCAAGTGCCAGCTCATTCTACAGTTTTTCCCTTCTGTGGGAGCTTTAATAAGGTTTCTTTCCTCTATTTAGCTGTCTAGTTGCCCAAAACCTGCAAGATTTTTTTCATGATTGAATTTCCCACCTCTCTCCTACATGGGAACTAGAACTAGCAAAAGGCTTCCCACTTCAATGAATACACATTTTAAGAGCAACATGAGTGCATAAGCATTGTCTCCCTAGAAAAACTAGTAAAATAGTCTGGTAACAATACCTCGAATGTTCACTTAACTATTAGCATCAAAATAGCAATGGTTTGGGTTCCTTTCTAGAGCCACATCTTCGTAGGCCCGTTACACTTTTTCAGAAATTTGATAGTTGGCTGCTCAGATAAACTGTCTCTACTTAACAGATGTATCTCAAAGCACTCCTATATCTCTCTGTTTATAATGGTTTAAATAATTTTGTGGCTTTTACATATTTGTGTATATAAAAAATGTCTCTATGTTTATAATCTGAAACACTGATAGAAAGAAGTTAATCCTTGAGTTTAGAAACAGGAACATGCTCTTTAGGCTGTTGTGAAATGTTATTTTCTGGGCTGTATGTATTAAATACATTTTGGACATAAACGGACATAAACTACGTCTATTATTACCTTCCATTTTTGTGGCTGAGTAATTTCCCTTAGGTTCTTCTACCAGCTCAGTTATGTAACATTTCAGCTTCAGGAAGAAAAACATCCACCAATTAGTGTCTTAAGATGCAAAGACCCAAAATACTGAAGTTTTTGATTCTGTCAATGTAATTCACTGTCTTGTTTCAATCAGACAGAATAGTGCAGACTAAAAGGATCTTAAAAGAAAAAGTTACATGACAAAGCAAAAGTTTTGGAAACTACAAGATTTATTTCAGCCAACACTGTAATCTTTTATTATCATATTAAATCTTTTTATCCAAATGGAAATTCAGCCAATTTTTCATTAAAGACTTTTAAAGACAAGTCTTATGTTGATTCACTCAAACACCCAGTCAGTATCAGTAAGATTCTAATTGCTATCAGGATTCACTACAGTATTGAAAATAGAATAAATCTGGGAGTGAATGGAAATAACTAATGGAATACTGGAAAATGCTTCTTCTAAATAACGATAAGCAAAATAATTTTAAATTTTTAACCCACTTGAAAATTCTGGGCTTGAAATGTCAGCTCAGGCTTGAACGCTTGGGCGTCAGCTTTTCTAGGGAAAGAATAAGATTAAAGGAGGAATGACAGATAAAAAGCTAGGGAAAACTATATATTGGGAGCTGAAAAGAAGATTAGTAGGCCCAGTAAAGTAATGATAGGTATGTGATTTCCAGGTTTTTAAAAGAAAAAGTTATGCGGAAAACAGTCCTTTTGGTGAAAGCATTAAGTTTCACCTATACTGAGATTGAAGTTAGTTCATTTAAGTGCTCATCTCTACACAGCTTTCCTCCAACTAAATCACAAGTTTCCCAGGCATTTTCGAAGACAGCATATGGGGCATGTATTCAAAACTAGTTACACAAAAAGCAAGCATCCTTCATTGCATAAATCTTTCCACTTTTAAGGAGTAAGGATATCTTGGTTATTATTGTTGTACAACTTTTAGTTCTTTCACACTTCTTCTTTTTTTCTTTTTTCATTCACATCTTTGCATTTATTTTTCTAATTAAAAACAAATTTTACTGTTGTGGTCTAATCAGCTTGTGCACTGACTTTTTTTATTTTTTAATCTGGTCAATACAAAATGTAGTGACATTCTTACAAAAAAAAAAAAAGGCAAGAAAGGAAAAAAAGCCAACATATTTTTTCTATTATACTGTATTCACAGTTTATGCTCAGATGTAGAAGAATTTAAATTAGGTTCAAGCAAAATCTAACACCTGGGATAAGTTTCACTATTCTACAAAGAATCCTAATACTTTGTAACATTTCCAAAGATCTAAAGAAATTTAATATTCAAGACATTTAACTTTTGACCCAATATTTCTAAAATTTGCTTCTGCGATCAGTTAAGTTTCTCAGATTCTCATCTGAAATAAGTGCAAGTCTGAAGTTTCTCAGATATGCTTGCGAGCCTATTACAGGCTTTTAACTGCAGCACTTGGTTTTAACATTTCTTTTACTTTGAGGATCTCAATTGTGCTTTGATACCTTTCATAAAAGGTCAAAGGAATTTGATTGAATACAGGTCATTGAAACTTCTAAGCTGTTATTTAAATACTGATATGCAGATGAAAGCAAATGTTTTTACTGTTCTGACATCCCTGTCTCCAAAAATGCTGACACTTTAACATTCACATAGAGTATTGAATGCTATGGAGCAAAGTACTGTGATGACTTTTTTTCCATTTTTCCTTCATTCAAATAAATGGAAAGTAAGTTCCTTGACCAAAAAATATATATAAAATCCTCAGCCTATGTTTTGCCTTCATTTCCTTTCTCTGGCATACATTTAAAAATCTAGGCAGTACTGTAGGTTAAGATAACATTTATTAAACCATTTTTACAGAAGCTACTTTATTTGCTTAAAACTTTCAAATGTCAAGTGATTGCTGAGTGATCAAACTTGGATAGCATAGTTTTAGTTTTCAGTTCTGAGTTTGGGGGTTTGGGGTTTGTTTAGACAGATTTCAGAAGGTGCTAAACCATACCAAAGGATACAAAGAGATTGCAAATGGCAATCCACCAACCCCTGAAGTGGAAGAGCAAAGTGACTCAACACTGGGCCCAAAAAAGGAACAATAAGATAACAGACAGACTCTCACCCCAGATATGATACCTGCAACAGTGAAATTAGCCAGGTGACACACATGGGAGTCCAAGGTCTCATACAGTGGTTTTGCAGGACTCAGCCTGCACAGGAAAAGACAAGTATGAGAGAGAAAGGTTCCATTTTTGAAAAAGAAAAAATAAAATCTCTCTTATAAAATGGAGTTGTACAAGGATATAGGACATCCTACTTTAAACAGCCTGCTGCAATGCTGTTAATTCCTATTTTTCACCTGTAAATTATTATTATCTATTAACTGTAACAGTTAATAAGCAATGCTTTTCCTTGGGCTTTCAATCCCCTTTTTTTCCCTAGACTGTCTTCCATCTTCTCAGGCAATAAGTTCCTGTTACAGTTGTGTTTTCCCTTCTCCGTGGTATCTCAGGATATTACAGGTTTCTACATAACCTGGGTGCACTTTGAAGAGAGAAGCTGAAATTTTCAAGGGTGTTTCTGGCTCCAAGGCCTGGTTGTCAGGTTCTCAGTTCCCAGTATTTCTGTCAATACTTTCAGCAGACATTTTATTTTTCATCCTTTCAGTAGTTCCCTCTTTCTTGTTAGGCCACTCTTATATGTGCTCACATCAATGTTCTCCATGGTCAGTGATTCCATCAGGGTACGCCCTGTCGTGTCATGGAGCACCTCTTTCACTTCCTGCCTTACTGTTCATTTTTCCCACTGTTTACCAGCTTTTTTCAAGACATTTTTCTAGAGGTCCCTTCACATCAGCTGTGGACTGAGCAGTGGCGGGTGCATTGGGACTGTCTGGAACTGCCTGTGACAGACCCAGAGAAGCCCTTGTTCCTCCTCACCATGCCCTGCAGCCCCCCAGCTCAAAGGCACTGTTCTAGTTTTAAGTTCAAACCAGACAGAAACAGCAAATCATGTAGTGGTTTTACGTTTACTTGTTTCTGTTTGCCAAGTTTAGTGTAGTGGTTTGAGTGTCCACTTTTTTTCCCTCTGTGAGATAGGATTAAGAGAAAAAGGCAAAACAGGCCCAACTTAAGATAAACAGATAGATTTTATTAACACATACTAAACGGAGAAAAAGAAACAAAAGAGGAAAAAGAAATTCTTCCCCCCACAAATTGTTCACTTTCTCACAAACAACATAAAGAGACAAAACCTGTGATTTTTAGTCAGTTTCACCTTTCTAAAAATAATCTTGCATCGCTTTTTCAGGGAGAAGAGTCTATTTTAGTTTACCATGGTATTTCCCTCACTGACAATTGGAACAGTTCTCGTGTATGTTTTAACTGTCACAAAAATCAGCCTCCCAGGGAAACCTCCTATTAGCAGTTTCCCAAGCTGGTTATGGGTCATAAATCTTAGACTCTTGCATACTGGGGTGTCACCTTTTAAAGATGAATAACTCCAAAGGCAAAGGATACTTCATCTCAAGGAACAGAGATATCTTCTCACTTCTTCACTGGTGCAGAGGGCTTCTCACATCTATCTCTGTTCAAGCATCTCATGGGATCAGTATCACTTAGTCCATCACAAACACCTTTGCTCAGATCCACACAAGAATCTTACAATCTCCCCAAATGCATATCTTTCCTATTATTTAAAGGGATAACCTATGTATAGAGTTCATTTCCATGTCTCAGTAAGAAGTCTAGCCTAAAATAGAGTGGCAGCGTCCTCAATCCCTTCCCCTAATCAGTCCTTTCACTCTCACACCACTGAGTTCATGCTGTGTCTTCTCTACATTCACTCTGTCCCTTTCTTCTCTCTCTCAGGGAAGGGTTAAGCTTTGTAAGCTTCATTTTGCCAGGAAAGCATTAAATCTGCCCTGGCTTGCAGTGGTCATGTGCTCTCTTCTGGGCAGCAGCTTCTCTGGCCCTGGGATCTCAGCGTGGCTGGGTTTCCCCCGCTCCTTTCCTTCCCACCCAGGAGTCACCGGAGGGGGGAAGCCATGCCCATCCTTCGGTGACAATTGGGGCAGCCTCAGCCCAACTGGGCCCACAGCTGTTATCAGGGGCCCGGCAGACATCCCTCCCAGCTCGGCTGGCTCCAGAGCTCGGGGTGGGCTTTAACACTAGTTGATGTTAAGCTGCGGCCTCTCCCTCGCCCACCAGGATCCGATGGAGCCCGGCCAGGCTTTGGGTCAGCTCCCCGCCTAACAGGGGGATCGGTGGGGTGTTTTACAGCTGCTAAAATAACCAAGGGCCAGGGCCGGTGACTTTTCCCATGAAAAGCTAGGGCCAGGGCAGGCCAAGCCATCCCAGCCCCCCCTGCAAGGAGAGAGCCAGGACTGCCTTACCTCCTCTGGGGCCAGAAGGAAAAAGGGTAATCCCTGGAAGCCTCCGATATTAAACCATTGGAGGTTCATGTAGACATATCTCTTCCTAATTGTTTGTCAAGCTATAACTTCCAGAAAAATCACTTCCTGGCCAAACTACCACAGGCATCTACATACATGTGTGTGGAAGTTGGACTGGCAGGGACTGACAGTGAGTTGCTCCTGGTCATCAGTGAAGTCAGCGTCAATCTGAGGCCATGGAAAATGAGATGTTAGGAAAGGATCTTGTTAGGTTATAGCAAGAAGAATGGGATTATGGGTATAGTTATGTTAATGAAGTTGCACCCTATAAGGTTATGTTCTGAGTTCTTGCATACGAATGGTTAACACTGTTTTATATATAAGGTTATGTTCACTGGTTTGCTATCTGGGACAGAGTTTATCTATTTGTTATGTTTGCCCCATTGTGGGGTCTTTTGAGGTTGCCCCTTACTGTGTTCGGCTTAAGTTCTTTTGTTGGCTCAGGCTATTATTAAAGTTATTTTCTAGGCTTACTCAATCATTCCTGTCCCTGTTTCAATTGCCACCCTGGCTGGTCCAGCCCATGTCGCATCACCAGTGACACATACACATATAAATGTGTGTGTGTGTATACACACATGTATGTACATATATTTCCACTGCCTTGGTCCATCAGCTTTTGATTTGTGAAACTGCCAGAGAAACTGTATTCCCGCAGAACATAAGGATGTAATTCAGTGTGTGTTCACAACAGGAAAACCCAATGCAAAGATAACCGCCAATGTGTTAGTGTAAGAGAAAACTATTCACGTTGTAACATGTCCTTCCCTTGAGACTGGGTCCCAAAAAGTATTTCTCACAGACACACACATAAAAAGTAAAAAACTCCAGCTTATTACAAATATAATAAAAAATATAGAGACCCACACCCATATACCAATTAGGACAGTTTTTGTCACTTGCTGTCTAGTACTGGCAAACTATTCTGCTCAGTTACTTTCCCTTATTGCACAATGCAATATAAAAATTCCAAATCTTGGAGTGTTTTTAATTTATCCTATACATATTACTGTTCTATGTCTTAGCCTTTTAGCCTAGCACCAGCAAAAGGTATTTTTATCATATTTTTTAAAGCAGCTTTGTTTTATATTGAAATCCAGAAAAAAAATCTAGATGAGAAAATAGTTTGCCATTTATGACTATATCTGCAAGGTGCCATTGTTAAAATATAAATGACACTGAAGATACAACATGCCCTATTAGTATATTATCACTTTAAAGCAAGTGTTCATTAAAACAAGAACTGACATTACATTGCTGACTTCATAGTTTATTGAATCCCAGTTTAAACACTATATTCTGCTGATAATTAGACAATCTCAAACTAAGATCCTCTGACTTTATAACCCCCATTTTTGAGTAAATATTTCATAATTATTTTTTAAAACCGTTAAAGTTCACTTTTGAAAATCACATAATTGAACACAAAGTTTTATATAGTGCTAACCACTTAATGCCACATATAGTTCAGTGAAATTAAGTATAAACAGAGATGTTCTTTTCAATTAATGCAAGCCCTTGCTAAATAAGCCAAGAGAGATTAAATAGTTCTGTATTTTCCTGTCTTCTATTTCTACATTCCCATTCCCATTTTTTGTAAGAAGCAAAATGTAGCTGCTTATCGACTTCTGCTTAAAGGTAAAGTGTCCCTTCTAACTTTAATCTATTTGTTGGCAAAAGAAAACCAATCTTCTGACAATGATTTACTATGGAAAAATGTGTGGGAAGTCAGTTAGTGAGCTGAACCATTTGTTATTTCCTCAAGAATACATTCTTTCAAGATTGGGGGTTTTAGATATTTTTCTCTATTTTTGTTGAACAAAAAAGATTTGTATTAATTAAATGCTATGAAGCATTGCAAATCTTAACAGATAGATGCATCTTCCTGAAGATTGTTGCACAGAACAGTCACACCTGATTTCATAAAAGAATATTACTGACAGCTGACTCTAATTAACATTGTAGACACTTCATAGTTATTTAAAAATAATCTTTTGTTCCCTGTGATATATATATATATATGACTGGTATATGGTATAACTATAGTGTGCAGGTCAATAAAGAGTCTGTTCTGTAGTTAAGGAATAGGATAAGCTGAAAAAAGGTAAGTATTACAAGTCAAAATAAGGCAAAAATCCTGTGCTTTGGTCTGCTATTAACTGTCTCAGTCTCAGACTCTTAAAATATGACCTTCTGCATACAGCTATGATCAAGCTCTGTCTAAGCAACTAATTCCATACATACTCTGAATATCCTGATGTCTAGACCATTCCTGAAAGTGATTTAAATTTTTCTGTTTTATTTTGCTGTAAAATGTCTAGTTTCTTGAGACTGTTACACTATCTTGATCATGATAACTATTACTTGAACACAAAAAGCCATACCTGTCATGGCATACCTACCTCTCACTTTATTCTTTCAGGATCTTGGATACTGGTGGGCCAGGTGTCTTGTCTTTCCCACTTTCAGATGCCATGTATATGTAAGTGCCCTACGGTGATGTGATGGTTCCTGTTTCTCAAAGTGAGGAAATTAGAGAGTATTGAGAACAAGGCAAGTTTTATTGGCTGGATATTTTCTTTTTTTTCAAAGAAAAAGTTCAGCTGGCCAAGGGTTCATATGAAAAGCATCAACATCTTTTAAACAACCAAAACTGCAGATTTATAATAAATTCACAACAACAGAAATCTAAATCTCTTGAAATTCTCCATTCTCACTCAGCAGAAATAATTCATTGAGAAAATGAACATGAGTAATAATAATCTTTATAAAAATCTAATAATCCAATCATACATAAAAAAATAAAGGAATGAGGAAACATTTGTGATATATTTTAGTACTGGTTATACATGACAGTGAAATAGATGAGCAAATAAACATTTGACTAAAGATCAAAATAGGCCATCTGGAAAAACACTTTGGAAACCAGAATGCTACTTTTGAAATTGTAAAGATTTATATATATTGAAATCACTGCCAGTTTCAACCATTCAAAATTATGAGTCAAACCTCAGATAATCACAGGATCAGCTTAAAAATAGAAACACAAAAATAAATAATCTGCATTTCTTTTTACTAACCCTTTGCTTTCTGAGATCATACAAATCACTCAGTACCCGCTGCCCCTGGTGTGATGGGGAGAAGAATGTGAAAAAGGTAAAACCCATGGGTTGAGAGAAGAAAATTTTAATGATAATAATAGTAATAATTATAATAATAATAGTAATAGTACTACTAATAATAGTAATATTAATAATAATGGTGTAAAGAGAGATAACAGAAAGTAGAACAAGAACAGTGAACCATGATAAAACTGCCCACCACCCATTGACCCAGTCCATTACTGAGCAGAGATTAGCTCTCCCATTTCTACACTGAACATGAAGTTCTGTGTTTGGAATGCCCTTTTGGCCAGTTTGAGTCCTCTGTCCTGGCCATGCTCCCTCCCATCTTCTTGTGCACCTTCTAATTGACAGAGTATGTAAATTGAAAAGGGTGAGTGAACAACAACTCAAACATAAAATGATGGTTGACCTCGGTAATCTTAAAGGTCTTTTCCAACCTAAAAAATTCTATGATCAGGGTGGCATCAACATTTTTCTCATATTAAATCTAAAAGAGAGTACTAGACCAGCTACCTGGAAAAAAATTAACTCTATCTCAGCCAAAGCCTGCTATCTCTTAATTCCTGCTACGGTGACTTTATGAAATGTCTAAACATCGTAAGATTTTTTTAAATATATATTTATATCTATCTATCTATCTCTAAAATGAGGGCTGGTAATACAGAAAATCAACCAACAGCTTTTAAGACACACATTGACAAAAGAAGTCATAAAAGAATACATTTTTAAAACTGTTTCCACAAATTTTGGCACTCAAAATTGGAGAGATGAGGAGAGACTCAAGGCTCTTTCAAGGCTGACTCCTTAATTAGCGGGAAACAGTTAGAAGTGATGGCAACCTTACTAAAGTGATGGAGGAGTAAATAGGCAGTAGATAGACAAAAGTAGCCCCTTTGTTAAAAGCAAGGAATCCAGATGGAAATCACAATCTTTATGTCATAGTGCTGCATTACTGAAAACTCCCGAGGAGTCCGAGCCCAGATATTCAGATCCCTTTGAGTTTCCTCAGGACTCAGCCCTATGGCGACTTGATGGAGAGAGATAGCTTCTAACCAGTTGTCCAAAAAACAATTTTAATAATACAAAAAAAACAGACAATAAGACGTCCACTGTATTGGAACAAACCTGACCAAGGCAGTTACAAGGAGCAAAAGGCAGGGTCTATAGGGTCAGACAGAGGTACTTGTACACCCTGGTGTGGGTGGGGAGTTAAGGTGGCGTCTGAGGAAAGGGTCCAGTAGTGGAGAACGATTAGGAATATTTAAATTCCTACACCAAAAATCAACTTATGGTAACACAAAGAACTAAGAACTTTCTAGTAACAATTTGCACAAAGAGCATGTGAATAAACCCTTTGCTTATGGCACTGAAAACAGGGTTTTTCAAGGCATTTTTCCAGGGTTTTCTTCTTTCCCAGGGAGAAGACCTCTACATATTACTTTGATTTACTACAGCTGATGTCAGAGGACCTGTGAGATCACGGGTCCCAGCAGACACTGCGCACCAGCCTTGCTGCAGCCAGTCTTGCTTCACTCAACATAAAAAACATAACTAAACCAACACAACTTCACTTTCAGATAAAATATAAGTGATCTCTGGTAAATCAGGCAAGCTCCTTCCTAACTGTCCACCTTCTTCCCAACACCCCACAACCTTTACCTTATTTGGAACCTTTCTACACAGTAAGTTATAATGATAAACAACAGCATAATTTTAAATACAAATTTTCAGACATCAGCTAAATCCTGATAGCTCACTTTTATAGCACTATGACAGAGTATAGGCACTAAAGCATTTAGACAGTAAGATCTCTAAAACAAAGGCTTGAGAATCTGAAAAACTGGGTTTTGAATATATCACTAATTATATCATTGAATATGCCTAAATGGTATTGTAATAATAGCAATACTAACTGTCAAAATATACACTGGAAAAAGAGGCCATTCTGTCATTGTTTTGTTTTCCATTGCGTTTTAGTGGAAGACAGTTGATGTTTGGCCTTTTTTTTTTTAGGATCAAAATTTCAAAGACGAAAACATTGAGAAACCGCTCCCCTGCCAGTGTTGTCAGCAACACTGTTAAAAGTTCTTCAAAGGGATGATAGAAATGATGGCAATCATCACGGACACTATGGGATATTATCTCAATCCACAATGGCTAGTACATGTGCATAACTTGAAATTACAATCAGGTCTATCACTTGGGAAGCCACTTACATGAGAATAAATGCCCTTTTATTATTATTTTCCAAACTGCAGAGGAAATTAGTGAATGAGTCTTCTTATAATTTCTCAACATAATAATAATAATGAGAATATTGATTCATTGACTATATATTTTAACACTTCCTCATAAAAGTATTGAAATGCAGTAAGATAAAATTTCATCATAAATAAAATAGCTGAACAACAAAGTCAAATTATGAACAACATAGTACAAGTGCAAGATGTTCTATGTGACTCTTGCCATCTTAGATCATAACCCTAATTTACTCTGTTCTGGTTTTAATTATATGGTCTTTCATCTCTCTGTTCTCCCTCCCCGTTTTCTCTGGGTTATCTTGTCATTCTGTTTACCTGACATGCACACAGATGACTCCTTTCTCCCATATTTAGAATTCATTTTTTTTCCTGTTCCCTGTGCTGGTTGTATCTTAGTGTTTTGAAAGAGGAAAAGGAAGAACTTTATAAACGAGATTATTAGTATTATATCAAATCTCTGAGAATGCAGAACAATGACAATAGTGGAGGTATTTGAATTAGGACCATAGCCAAAAACCCCTGAGGAAGCTTTTTTCTATGAAAGGGCTGATGTGGCAACTACATAATGGACATATTCATGTCACACAGCTGTTGTTTCAGTCATTTCGCACATTATGTCTGGATGAGTTTTAAATCAGACAGTGCTCATGAACATTAATGAATTCTTTCAAAATCACATAAATCCAAGAAATATTGCTTGCATATCTCAATATTAATACTCATACTATCTCTTCAGTGACAAGAAAATAAAAAGTTTGATTTCACTTATTTTTTGGAGATGATTTTCCTTGCACTTAAAAAAGATTATATGCAATAATATTGAGATCCTATATTTAAAATGGCTTTAAGATATTTTAGACTGAAACCTTAAATGTCAAAGTCTGGCTATTCTTTAGTCACCGGCCAATAGAACGGGTTGTTGGAAGAGGCTGGGAATTTTTCAATCTCTCCAAAGTCAAAATTGATTTCAACTATGTTATGGTTGTGAGATAGTTTTATAACCTGCTTTTAATATTTCCAGTGCTAGAAACTGCATCACCTCCAGTATATAATTATTCTCACATTTCTGAAGACCTCCCTTAATAAAAAATAAGGAATTTTATCTCATGGGAAACAGTTTGCTCCTTGGCTTTTTGCTGGCACTGGAAATTATGAAGCCCTAGTCTGAACGCATTTCAGTTGTTCAAGGTGAAACTGCGATGACTGCAATGGGGAAATTCAGAATTTCACGTTGCAGGGCTAGAATGAGAGGAGCAGCCACTAGTGGAATGGGTAACCTTCTTAGTGACGTGTGGTTGGACAGCTGGTTTAATTCCGAAAAAGATCATTAGATTTAGCCTTACTTCCTCACATCTGAAGCAGGTTAGCTTGCAGCAGAGCAGTCTGAGCTCCTGCATACAGTAGAGGGAGATAAAGTCCCTGTAGTACATGTAAGAGGTTTGTTAGGGAAGACAGTTTGGATCAATTCTGCCTCAAATACACACAAACCCATTCATAGGATTGTGTTTGCTCAGGGACCAGGTTGCACATGGTGGATAATGCAGAAAGATGGAACAACATGATGTGTACTTCAGGGAGATCTGATTATTGGGTAAGAACCATGTGTAAATATCTCTTTTTGTTGACTGTCACTGCCATTGTCTGTATATAGCTGTATATTGTTTTTATATAGATATATGCATGTATAATGTATGTGTTTGTAGAGTTAGAATTCAATTAGTTTTGGTAGATTGACAATATGGTGATAAGGGGTAGAATGTCCTGGGTTGACTCTGATGCCTATACCCCCAATTGTCTGTTCTGTGTGTGCTGTAGGTAGTGTTCTGTACCTTTATGAGTGGTTCTGAGGGTGAGCAGGGAAAGAAGAAATGTGCAGTTTGTTTTGAAAACAGTGTTCACTCCCCCACATTCTCTTTTCTCTGCCTGGGGACGGAGTGTTCTTTGGATACACAGACAGCAGCCAGAGAGAGGTTTTTTTTTTTTTTCCTTTTAGTTAGTTTAGGTAGCTGAGACAAAGAAGCTTCCTAGACTGTTTTTATTTTTCCTTTTCTTGGGATTGTTTGAATCTGCTCTGGACTAAACCCAGAGGAGGACGGGGATCTGGCCCCACAGCCCACCAGTGTGTGTCACTTGCTCTAGTTCCTCTTCATGGGTAAGACTAAAGTTTTCACCTTCAGGCCAATTTCGTAATTATCTCCAAAATCCCAGGGTGATTCAGTTTTCCCAATACGGGCACGCTGTGTGATGAGAGCAATTCACTTACTCCATGTGGCATCAGTGGCATGGGGAGGGAACCTCTGCTTTGAACATCCACCCCAGCACTGGTAGTCGGGGTGCAGGAGGAGTTGTGTTTCAGTGCCTATAAACCTCTGAGGCAGCCCAGACTCCTTCATAGGCTGCTAAAATTTCCTTCTCTGTTGGAGTGTAGCTGTCTTCAGACCCTCTGTAACTTCGGCTCCAGAATCCTAGTGGTCGGCCTAGAGTCTCCCCAGGCACCTGCTGCCAACGGCTCCAGGGCAGACCATGGCTCCCGGCTGCAGAATAGAGCACGTTCTTTACGTCCGGTCCCGTCCTGACTGGCCCCAGGGCTACTGCATGAGCAATCTCCTGTTTGACCTGGGCAAAGGCGTGTTGCTCTTCAGGGGCCCCAGTGTAAAGTGTTCTTTCAACAAAAATCAGGTTGTATTTTATGAGTTCTTTGGAGAGTTTATGAGGTTTTGTCACTCTTCTCTAATAGAGTTGTGATGAAGGAGTTTCTAAATGGGACTGGGTCATTCATTCTGCAGTGGACTAGAAAACAATGTGTCAGTATACATCAAGGAGACAGTACGAAAGGTTAGTTAACCAAATTAGTCATTTCCTGACTGATGGGGTCAGTCCCCTATATTCTTCCAAAGTGCCTGTGAACAGAGCCCATGACTGCTGTCATGAGGCCATTCAGAGACTTACAAAAAATGTCAATACCAAAATACTTGAGAATTTCCAAAATATTTGCAATAACAAAGAGCTTTCTGATTTCATTGTGGCAATTCTTACTCTTATATGTTGAATTCATTTTCATATCACTAATTTAGGATAAAGAAAAATCCCTCTTTTATTAATGTTTTTCAGAAAACTTGCAATGATTGGTACATTATTCAAGCTAGACCTTTGAGCTCCCCTATAGATTTTTCCTGTTCATAATTAGCTCTGTTAAAGCCCTTACAGTAAGTGTGTAATCAAGAGCTAGATGGAATGATTTGATGTTCTGTGCTAATTGTTTTCCATCTAGAGAGTATTTCAATCTCGAGAAGTTCCAGTATGAATTAAATGGATAAATTATATTGATGACTTTTTAAACCCCAAGTTTATAATCTCCACGTTAAAGCTATAGTGTAGTATTTCAACAAACTAAGTCTTTTAAGAAAAAAGAAGTATTGATAGTCCTCTTTTATTGATGATAAAACCAAGGCTTTATCATAGAACTGGTAACGAAATCCTCTGAAAAATCCAGTCAGAGAAAATACATCAGTTCCTATGACAAAATATTCAGAAAAATACCTTCTCCCATGTAATGGAAAGAGGAGTTTTGCTCACGTGACCACCCATCAAATACTAATGGTAATAACTAGGTCCACTACATAAACGAAGGCCTGTTGTCAAAAGGAAAAACATACTTGGACTCTAATCAGTCTAACATCTTGTAGAGTACATTCTCGGCCCAGGAAAAAACACTATCCCTCTGATTTGTTACATTTCTCCTAAGCTGGAGAAGTGAAGGCTTGGAGGAAACCTAGTTGTGGGCCTTCCGTACTTTAAGTGGACTATGCCATTAGCTATCTAGAATACTTCTATTGTCAATGAAGAAAAAATAAGCATTTCGGCTTGGGAATCACCCGACCTGCTTTAGATTTATATTTTTTTAAGAGAAATAGGTATCACTCTAACTGTTACTTTCTTTCCACTGATAATACAAAATCAAATGGCTTGCTCAGACACAAGGTGTGATATAGGTGGGTGAAATTTTATATATTGCTATCTGAAAGCTCAGTCAAGAATAATTTGCTGAGGCAGAACAAGGGGGTCAGTAGATTACTTGTTTGCTGAAATAAAACCAAGTTATTACACTGTTAAAATGCCAGTTAGGGTAAGGTTTATCACTGACTCTACAGCACAAGTAACTTCAATTTTAAAATTGTCACACAATACACCTAATTAGCAGATATGCATATCTTATGTAGGCTCATCCTCAGAGAATTGGGTGTTGGAGCAAGCAGTGGTAGAACTGGGCACAAGGGAAAAAAGCATGTTATAATGTCGAACAGTGGGCAGAAGGTGTGGAGTGCAGCCTGGAATCTTGTTTGTGCTTATACACTGACGCCTCTTACCACTCCACACCACAGTCTTTTTTGCTCTTCCTTTTGCTTGCAGTGGTCAGTGGGGTGGAGAGGCACTACACACTGCAGCAAGTGCTTTAAGGACAATTTCTGGCCACTAAGAAGAATGGATCAGGAGTCGGCCAAGTCATTTTAATGTTTGCTAAATGTGGTTTTGACCTAAAAGTGAAGTTTCTAACACACTTTTAGACTCCAAAGTCTTACTCCACTTCTATCTCCTTCACTCATTTCCAGACTGATAATTAAAAAATTCCAATGGCATCACTTAAAGCTGGCATGCTACACATCTCTAAGACTTTTTGTCCTTTCCTTTCCTTTAGCTGCTGCTACTATGCTGTACAAAAAAAAAAAAAAAAAAAAAAAAAAAACCCTACAGAGGCAGTCTGTAACAAAACATTGCACCTGTCAGAGTTCAGCTCTACTTGCAGCTTTACTCAACTGGTTTCCTATCTGTTACAGGGAGCTCCTGGAGTCTTTCATTTTATCATGCCAAGACCCTATTCATGAAGTTATTCACACAGCTATTTCCAGACCAAGCTGACCCTTTCACCCTGCACAATATGCCTTCTCACCTAAAGGAAGTAGTCACAGCAAAGCACAGCCCCAGAGTATTGGTATGTGAATTATTAGCATTGCAGAGTTCTTTTAGCTATTAGATATGCAGACTGTTTTACAAATACAGTGACTGAGCTGGCAGGGGTTTGCATGGTGTTTTCACCATGCAAATATAAACCATTCTTGGGTGGTTTATGGAAATTATGTCATATAACAAGAAAAACTATTGAACCTGAGTTATTCAGTGAGTCTGAAAATTCAAATACCCCTCTCTGCAAGTGGCCACTACCACAGGCTTTAAGGGAAACTCTAAGAAAAAATTGAAGAAGAACAATGTTTCCTCAGAAGAAATGCATTCTTTAACTCTCCCTCTTAGATGACTGCTTATGCTCAGAATCACTGAAACCTGTCTGTGTCAGCATAATAACAAGAGAAAAGAATAGCCTAGGGTTAATTTTATGGATGGTCCCATGGCTCATGTAAATGTCTGATTCATTTTAAAGTCAGCTACAGTCTCAACCTCTAATAGGCTGTGCCATACCTCCTGAAGGGAAAGAATTCCAGAGGTTAATCATATATTATAAATTATATCCCTTTTCTGTTTAGCTGGATGCTGCTTTCCCTCACCCCCACAACCTTTCTCCCCTTCACTGTTTTGTACTCCATCACATATCTCTCGCTTCATTTTTCTTATTCCTAGCACATTTTCCTATCTTAGTTTTTGTTTTTTTTATGGAGAGCTATGACAAGAAGAAAGACTCGAGGTCTGCACTTTCACTGATTCTGGAGGTATGGATGCAAAATATATTTGGTCAATGAAATCTTATAAAGTTTATTATAATGCAAATTAAATCACACCCAGGCTGTGAAAACATTGACATGGAGTTAATTCCAGTTATTAAAACAGCCATGACAATACCCCTAAAAGAAAATTTTCTGGATCAATAAATTCATAAATTATAAGAATATTTCTTTTCCGAACAATGCACAGTGAAGTGATCACAGATACATCTGGCACAATCCCTAATGAATATTTTGTTCCCATCTACTAAGTATCAAACAAATTTTCACTGTCCAATGATGCTGTTTAGATTTTAGAATATGGTCATTGTGTGTCATGTGAAATATATCTTACTACAGTGTTGTTTGAATGAAGGTGGTATTTATGCTATAGAATCACAGCTATTACCTTTTTGCAAGATCCAAATATAATAAAATTTGCATATATTATTCTTGCAGAAGCATAGAGTAAAATCCTGGTTCCATTTTTTGATGACAACATAGAAACAAATTTAATTTCTTTTTCTAACAGGAAATATTACTATGCTATTTTCTCCATTTTAATTCATAAGTGCTTAAGGCATTGGGGTTTGTCTTTTTAAAACTCTTTTTGTAGTAATGACCTGGATACTAAATGAATGTTAACATATCAACCACTTCCCCTTCTCCCTTTCTCTCAGGCCAATAAAGATTAAAGGAACTAAAGCATGTTTTATTGTATACTTTCATCTTAAAAACAAAAACAAACCAAAACTGAGCTAGGTACTACTATAATACTCAGAAAAAACAGGGAGGGAAGTGAACATAAAGGGCAGAAGCAGTAGGTAAATAAAAGGAAAAATAAATGTAAAAGAAGCAAACAAATGTCTTTTTATTTTCATGGCAAACATGCAGAATAATCATTACCTGAGAGGGCTGTGTTGGAGCAGGACTCAGAATAGTTTCAAAACCTGAAAGACATGAAGATTTTTCTCTTGCCATCACTGTCTTTCTCAAGTTGAGATAGCACAAAAGTAAGGTTTAAGCAATTACATGCCTGAGAATTGACATAATTTGGCATAATTGTATATCTTCTCATCACAGAAAGTATCTAATGCATTCTAGTTCTATATTGCAAATGCACTTATAATGTTCACTGGAAAAAAGAAAGAGTCCAGGTTAGCCTTGATTTTAACCAATATTCTGAATATTGATTAATTGCTAATTGTTATTTGGTTAAATGGCAAGAAGTATTCTGAGATACTTTCATGTGTAGCTTCTCTTTAACTGTCTGTTCTTCGGTGTAGGTTCTTCATCTGAGCAGTACCTGCAGATAGAATACAACACTGAAAACAGCAGATATTATCCTATCCATAACTTCACTGGCTGATAAACCAGGAACAATTTGAAAACATAAAACACATTGCAGTGATTATTAGACCTTGTTGCTGGTCTGTTTTTATCATTTTCTCCTTTACATTGTAGATTTAAATAATTTGTTCCACAGTCATATCCCACAGAGAAGAATGGAAAAACAGAATTTTACGAAGAAATAGAACACATTCACACATACCACATAGGAAAAATTGAAATAACACTGTTATGGTTTTATGAGGTGCAAGTGTGCCAAGTCCAGCTAGACAATGCACATAGATCTAAAGGTTTAAAAAGCTCCATCTTGCAGAAATATATTTTATGTGAGTTTAGAGATATTCAGTAGAACTGACCCTCCAAGGAACACAATTTCCTTTATGAAAGAAAGATTTAACTCTTGGAATTTTATGCATAGTATGGTTTAAGAGAAGTGAAAACTTTAGATAAGCACATAACATCACAGCTGGAAAAGTCTAGAAGCAAAAACATGATTAAAGAAAGAAAAGAATTGCTAACATTCTTTGTGTTCTTAAATGTTAACTTTTCTGCCCTTATTGCTGTAAGATGAATCATTGAAACTTAAGATCTGTTCACTAGATATTGTTTTCTATAATTTAAAATCACTGAATAAATTAGATTGGAACGTATCCCTGGAGCTCATCTGATCCAAGGCCCTGCTGACATCAGGACTAAGTTTAATGTTTGATCAGATGCTCTGGATCATGCCCAACCTTGTATTTTCTCTGTGTACTTCTGCGAGGAACATGTCTTCATCTTCTTTATAACAATCTATTAGGTAGTTGGATGCAGAAGCAAGACTGCAGACTGAAAAGAAGAAAGAAAAATTCACCTTTTTTTCTCAAACTTCTCAGAAGGATTGTCAGGCACTGGAATAGGCTGTCGAGGGAAGTGATTGGGTCATCTTTCCTGGAGGTATTTAACAGAAGTGTGGATGTAGCCCTGAGGGACATGGTTTAGTGGTGGGATTTAGTGGATTTAGTACTGGGTTAATGGTTGAACTTGATGATCTTAAAGGCCTTTTCCCACCTAAACAATTCTGTGATTCCATTCTCTAGTCATCTTTGTAGTTCTACCAGTAGTTCTCCAGTTTGTGAACACCTTTCTTGTACTAGGGAGCCAAAATTTCAAAGCAGCACTCAAAATCTGGCTTCAGATGCCACATAGATTGGGATAATTCCTCTGGGGATAATCCCTTCTCTCTTCCTGTATGTGCTCTCACTGAAGCTGCTAGGTGAGCAGTTAGCCCTCACAGCCATGAAAGAGCACTACTGACTCAGGACCTACTTGTGGCCACCAGGACTTCCAGAGCCTTTCCCTCAAAGCTGCTTTCGAGCCAGTTAGGCCCTTTTTCTTGCAAGGGCTTGTTCCACTCCAATAATTGTTAAATTTCATGAGGTCTCTGCTAGTCCATTTTTCCCAGCACAATGAAATCCCTTTGGATGGTGACTTTTTCCTCCAGCACATGAAGTACTGCTCCCCATTTGGTGTCATCCATAAACTTACTGAAGGTTCTTTTCATCTAGTCATTCTGCCTGTTAGTGAAAGACATTAAATAGTATCATATATTTCCCTGTGAAGACACCTTTAGTAATACAAGGCAGCCTCTTCAGAAATCTTGGCTTGCTATATTGTCCCATTAGGGTCCTATTGTCCTATATCACTATGGTGTATTCACTAATGGTGTATTCAAAAATAGTTTTATAGTTCAGAATTCTCTCTTCATCCATACTGCTCTTCTATTGCATTTGTTTGCCTTCCTGTACAAAAGAATGAAGAATTTTTTTGCCCTGAAGAGATGACTATTGACAATCATCCAACTCTGCTGGGCAATTTCGTTCTTCAGAGCTACCTCCTAGGAGAGTCTCCAAATCTTTCCACAAAAAAGCATAGGTCAGTTCTGCTGCTATTAATTTTCACAGAATCACAGACTATTTGAGGTTTGCTGTAGCATCTTTGCATTGTCAAGTCTGACCTCTCCTGCTGAAGTACGGTCAACTAGGGCAGGTTGCCTAGGACCCTGTCCAGCCCTTACTCCTGTCTCTCAGGATTTTAAACTTTAAGATCATAAACACAATGGAGGCTTCCATTAGTCTCCAAAGCCCTGGCTATTTTTCCTGGTTTATAAACAGCAGGTCCTGCACCGCATATACCCTAGCTGACTTGCCAAACTTCTGTGTCTTTGCTTGTACCTGCATGTCAAGCAGATACTAAGATAAAATTTCTCATGAGTACCACAGCCTTTAACCATGAGGCTTCTTCCTCTATGATCTATAAAGAACTGTTTTCTGTTTCCTACTCTTGTTCAAGTCTTCTGTGGGTAATGTTCTAAGGAAGTATTCTAGGGAAATGTTTCTCTTTCGTCAGTTTCCATTTTTTAACCTGATTCCAGCTATCTTGTTACTCTTCCCAGAGCAAAACCCTACACAGTCAAGTGATCCTCCAAAACCTTCATCCTGTTTTCTTGGCCTGCTTTTCCCAAAACGGCCATATCTACCAATGCACTCCTATGTCTCTGTGATCCCAGTAAGTTTATATATTTCTGAGTGCACAAGAACTTCCAGCTTTACTTCTTTGTTTTCATGATGCACATATTCATGAACAGGTGCTTAGGACAAGCACACAGATGCACAGCTTCGTTTAGTAAAGTGTGATAATTTCCCACGTCATACTGTCTTAAGAGGCTCCTATGTTCCATACCATTCTTTCACTTTACCATATACTTTACATATTCTTTCATTCTGAATCTCCATTTAAGACCTCCAGCGTCTGGTGAATCTATATCTTGTCATTTAACTATAACCTCAAGCCATCTTTCCATGTAATATGGATTTGGGATTTTTTTTGCACCTGTAAGGTCTCTGCAAAGATCCTTTCTGTGTCCCTCTTCTCCTCTCTGATGTTACACTGTGTACTCAATTTTCTTATTACACCATGTACTCAGTTTTCCCACAGCTCTTTTATTTGACAGCTGTGTGACTCTTGGGGTGTACAACCCATAGTTGTCAGCGCTGAGACAGGAGAAACTACAGACATCTCTGATCCTGGTACTAACCAACCTTGTCCTTCCTCAGGAGCTGTGTCTTGGTCAAAGCCAAGTCATCCTGGGGTGGGAGGTGGGGAAGGGGTGCCAATCAATGCTCTTGGAAACTACACTCTCTGATATACCTTTGCTGCTGCAGGACCTGCTCCCATGTGGTCACTTTCACACACCTCTGGGTGTCCTGCCTGTCCTATCCTATTAGCACCAGCTGTTGAGTGCTGATTAATATCTTCTCTTGATATGGCCCTCTGCTACAAATTGTTGGACCCAGACTGTCCTAGGAATGGAGTTGGGCTTTACCTGGTGGTTCCAAGCAATAGGACAAGAGGCAACAGGCAGAAACTTATGCACAGGAAGTTTCACCTGGAAATGAGGAAGAATTTCTTTACTGCATGGGTGGGTGAGTATCTGCACAGACTGCCCAGAGAGGCTGTGGAGTCTGCCTCAGTGGAGATATTCAAGAAGCATCTGGGTGCAATCCTGTGGTATGTGCTCTAGGGCGACCCTGCTTGAGCAGGGAGGTCAGACCATGTGACCCATTGTGGTGCCTTACAACCTTTCCCATTCTGTGACTGTGAAACCTGGTTTAGATTATTTTTGGTAATTAACTTAAGCTGTATAATTTTTACAAATACAAATCCTGTGTTTTGCAACTGAGAAATGGCAAGAAAGAAGGACCTCCCTGCAACACAGTGACAAATGTTCCTTCAGTGCTAAAGGAAAATTTTTGCACCCACCTCAAAGAATTGTTTGAGTTTGCTTTTTCTTTTTCCTTCCCTTTTAAGAGACTCTGGGTAATATGTATAAATAGAAGGATCAGCAAATGTGAAATATCGGGATTTTTTTCTTGGGAAATCTTGACTACAAAATTTAATTCCCATTTATTTAACATGTCCTAGACTGTTTTGAGATTTTAAAGAACAGATGTTCCCCCCCCCTTTACTTTATCAGTTTCAATGATGTTTTAAAATGGCAGCTATAAATAACAATGTTCAGCAACAAAAAGCATCATTTTATCTTGTCAGAATTTGGCACTTACTGTACAAGACCTATTACTACAAAAATAGTACAAGAGTACAATAGTACAAGAGAGTACAATATTTATTGTTCTTGACTATGAAGTAATTTGGATTGAATAACTTGATATCATCATAATCTTCCATAAATATAAATAAGGCTGAACCTTATTAAGTAGCAGTTTTAAAATAAACAAAAGGAAGTGCAAGATATGATAAAACTATCATACATTTTTTCATATTTAAATATAAAATATTTAAGAATATTGTAAATGCCAAAACATAGATTTAGGAAGGATTTGGAATATTAATGAAAGAAAATTCTGTCAAATACAGTTAAACACAAAGACACAATCTTCAGCTCATAAAATACTAAAACTGCAGATTAACTGCTGATTTCTGAAAAGGTTTATTTGGGGAAGTATCACTAAGGGATTATACAGACTGTATTCACAATCTTTTTCTTTCATAACATTGAATATGGACTAGATAAATTTTATGACATGTTCTAATATGGCCATATTCTTCTAAGTTTTGTGTCAACACAAACTGCTTTTCGTCAATGCAGACTGAAAAGCTGTATTTGTTTGTAACATTTCATCAACATTCCTTTACTTCAATCCAAAGTGCGTAAGTTTTCTAATGCAAGAAAGGACCTCTGGACAGGGACATTTTATAACCACTTCTGAAAGCATTGATTTGAACTAAGCCAAATCTGATTTACTGTATAACTCATCTTAGGTGACTAATAACAAAGCACCTTTGTGATGAATATGCCTCTGAACTACTGCTTGTGGTGTACATGAATGTTCCATAATGTAGATATGTCCTCAGTTTGAAGCATTATATTTAAACTCATCTCATTCATTGCTAACACACAAGGTTTACATTGTGCAATCCTATGATTCAGTTTCTGGCATTCCATTTATACAGATACATTCCATGTAATATACTATTTTTTAATTCTCTAACATATTAGTATTTCAGCTAGGAAGCACAGTATTGAAATTATTGTATTAACATTCATCCTTGGACTGAAATAGATTTGTTTCCCAAGAAAGCAAGAAGAATTTTATGTCTACTCCAAATGCCTACTATTATAAAGTGAGTTATTTCTAAGGGAGAGGGAACGTTGCACTGATATTCCTAGAAAGTGAATTTTAAGCTTGTACAGTCGAAGGCTCCCTTCAGAGAAATTATAATTTCTGTGAAATGATGTAATATACGAGATAGTAAGAATCCCAGATCTCCCAAACTTTGACACAGAGGCAATTAAGCAAGCCAGGCAAGAGTCTGCATACTTCAAAACTACAACCAAGTATGCAAACACAATTATTTCACACTACCTAGGCCTTTTACATTTAAATTCCATACTAAGCAGCAAATTCTCTAGAAACCTATTTTTTTCCTTTGGAAAGGCCTCTGTCTCCTGGAAAGGTAAACCTGTAGGAGTTTAAAAATTTTATGATACTCTTTCCTGATACCTCTCATCAATTTCTTCACTCTGTAAAAGATTCAGTGCTCAAATGGCTACTGTAAGGTCTACCCTCAGCAGCAGTATCAAGTGGTATGACAATGCAAAATGTCAACCTTCTATTTTGCACTATTGTACATACTGCACCATGTATTGCAAAACCATTGCCCTATTGAAGACAGTGGAAATTCTGCCACAAACTGTTTGAATATATAATGTCTTTTATGATCTTAACAATCATTTGTAATGATAATCTGAAACTGAATTAATGTATTTCAGATATCATATTCAAAATCAACAATAAATGATAAATACAATAAAATATTTTATAATCAACTGCCAGTAATTGAGAGAAAATCATCTTTCAGAAATAAGTAGATACAATAATTTCATAAATTGCTCAGCTGCCTTTATTTATTTAAAACTTCTAAGATGCCTTTCAACTTATTTCTGATAATTTTCAGGGCTTGAAATGAACACTCAGTACTTATCAGTCACAGAAAACAAAATCCAGCAAATATAATAATCTGATAATATATTCTTCAGGCCAAAGCCAAATTACCACCAAGTTTAATTTATAAATTATTTCATATCTTACCAACAGAATTAAATTAGATTCTATTTCCTGTACATGGATTGAGTAGGAAGTAGACGGAGGAAATTTGGGTAGCGAGTAATCCAATTTGCTAGTAAACCCCATGAATTTATATAGGAGGATCAGAGAAGAGCCACTGAAATAACTTCTTATTTGCCACAATGTTATTGCACTGCTTTCTATTTCCACTCACAGTATTTTACATTCTGAATTCCCATTTTACTATCATTTTCTTCTTTGTCATATGATTCAATGAGGCTGAGTTACCGAAGACAGAAAGATATCTGAGACAACAATAAGAAGAAGGTAGTCATGAGCATTTTATTTCTTGGAAACTGTATGTAATGTATATTCTGAATTAAAATTAACACCTCTAAAGGCAATTGTAAGTATGACAAGAAATGGAAATGTCACTTTCTGATTTTCAATATTTATGCAAAGCAATCACTAATGATTATATATATAACATTCCATATAATTCAATCAGTAAATATATATGCATCTTGAAGTGTCTTCCATGTGTTAATATACGTATCTGTAGTAGACAACCAGAACAGTCACTTACCGTATGCTTACAGCTATGCCTATTAGAGTTTCCCTAAAGACAACACTTTCATCTTTGAAAAAGACCATTCCTAATTCTTTTATTAGTCGTCTTCTAACCAATGATACAGATTTCAAGCCTGCAAAAGTCTTATCTGGGGTTGTTTTTTTTTCCTTATTAAATATTATTGATACCAAGGTTGAAATAAATCTATTAATTTTAAACCAAAATTAGTCCAAATGTAAATACTTCCTGAAAATAAGAGGAGCTCTTCTCATATCAAAACAACTACTGACTTTTGTGTATATTCAGATATACCATTCCCCTGTGCATCACTAGCAAATTCCTTGGATTAAAAACAGGGTTATCCTAAGAAAATGGATCTTGTCACCTTTGTGTTCTTTCATCTCTCACCTATACCTCATTGGAGATCTACTGGTCTTTTTATTTGAGTGAGACTAGCAGAAAATGTGACTGTAGCAGCTAGTAGCAGGTCTGATATACTTGGTTCCAGTTAAGTACTCTCTTTAGTGACATTTACCTGACCTTTTCTGATTCAAGAGTCTCAAAAGCCATGAGAGGTTCACAAAAGGAAGTAATGAAATAGTAGCTATCAAGATTCTGAGATTATTAACAATCCTTTTTACAGAGGAGCGAGCTAGGAAAAGATGGAAAGGTATGGGACAATAACAGCAGGGACACAACAGACTCAGGGACCCTGGATGCATTCAAATCCCTGGAACAAAATGGGTTTCATATAAAAGGGCTGAAAGAGCTGGCTAGTGTGATTTTTGAATACAAATTCTGTTATTTGCAACTGTCTGTTATTTGCAAAGAACTATGATGATGATGGGGAAGTGCCTGATTAGTAAAATTAGAAAAAAACCTCATGTTTTTGACAATTTTGCCTTCAGAAAAGGCAAAGTAGCCCATAACGTGTCCAAGAAATCAGCATCATATCAGAACCTAAAAAGGTCATGAAACATTTACTCTTATATTCTATTCCACGCATATGAAGGATAGATGTTCTGGAGTAGTTGGCACAGACTTACAAAGAGAGTGACAAAACAAAAATTTTTCTGCTATGAACAAATTGTTCTACTGATGAGAAGACCTTGATGGACATGTTCTACCTTGTCATGAGTAAAGCTTAAACAACATTCCCATTTGAAAATTCGAGAGAACACAAACCTGGCTTTGGAAAAATGAACCACTAGATTAATTAAAATTGGCTATTGTGCCACACACAAATAGTAGTGATTATTGCTTAATTTGGCTGACAGCGTGTGGGCCATCAGAGGCTTCCAGAGGCAAATTTTGTCCCATTTGTATTAAATATCTTCATCAGCCACTTGGGTAATGGTATAGAGTATACCCAAGTGCAAATTTGTAGATGACTATAAACTGAAGGGAGCTATTGGCACAGGAATTTTATACCAGAGGGAATTAAAAAAATTTGAGGAGTGAGGTCAACAAACTCTTCCTGATTGTGTTAAGACAAAGTTCAAAGTCGAGAAATTGCGATGGAAAATCCTACACATTTAATAGGCTAGGAGCTAACAACCAAATAGTGTCACTTCTGAGAAGAGCTGTTATTGTGTTCCTATGACCAGATTTTGATAACAGGGAGATGTAGGGTGAGTTCTGTGAGAAGATGCCAGAAGCTTCCCCATGTCTGGCAGAGCCAATGACAGCTGGCTCTAGAATGGACACACTGCTGGGCAAGGCCAAGCCGATCAGGAATGATAGCAACACCTCTGTGACAACACATGTAAGAAGGGAAAAAAAGTTAATGTGCAGATGTAGTTTTGGATGGAGAGTATGTGAAAGGAAAACTCTGTGAACACCAGGTCAGTGAAGAAAGAGGTGAGGAGGCATCCAGGAACCGGAGCTGAGATTGCCTGCACCCTGTGGTGAAGACCATGGTGAAGCAGCTGCACCTCTGCAGTCCATACAAGTCAGTAGCAGAGCAGGAGATCCACCTGTATTCCATGGAGGAGACTTCTGCCACAGTGAGGGATGACTGAAAGGAGGCTGTGGTCCCATGGGAAGCCTGTGCTGGTAGGCTTACTGGCAGGGACCAGAAGTATTCCAGCTGATATAAAAATCCAAGGGAAGGTAGGGTCAAGATGTGCTTATCTTGTACTTAGCTAAAGTACCATTTGGCTTTCCTGAGCCCTTCCCCCAGGTGGACTTCCAGTCATTTTGCCTCTCTAGAGCTGGCTTTAGGGGGTCCAGGGCTGGCGTGTGCAGCATTGTGTCCAGTGGGGCCAGAGACTGGTGGCCACTGATGGCCTGGGATGCAGGGTGTCTTGGAGTGGGGTGTATGGAGCAGTGCACCACCTCAGCAAGATCAGACTTGACTTGTCCCTGTCCCCCCACATGCACCTGAAATGTTTTAAGCCTGCAAATCGCCAGTCTCTCACACAGGGGGAGAGGTGGTTTTAAGATATATTTTATTCTCATTATTCTGCTCTGACTTTGGTAGTAAAATCAGTTTACTATCCCTAGTTCCAGTCTGTCTTTGCCGTGATGATATTTGGTGAGTGATCTCTCCCAATCTTTATCCCAATCCACAAACCTTCTGCTATACTTCGTCCCCAGTCTGGATGGTACTTTTTTTTGTTGGGTTTTGTTGGGTACCTGACATCCAGGCAGGGTCATCCACTGCAAAGCCTAAAGATTATAGTGAGCCTCAGAGGGAACAGTGCAGTGCCATTCATTGCTTGGGAGACAGAATGGTGCATTGATCTGCATTGGGAGGAATATGGCTGAAAGATGAAGGAAAGCTACTGCCACTCTCTACCTGGCATTGATGAGGGCTATGCCCAGAATATGGCACACAGTTTTGCCTTAGTTCAAGAAAAATACACAGAATTAGAGAAGTTTGGCAAAGCCCTGATGAGCAGGGCCTGGAGCAAACATTTCTATGAAGGGAGAATGTTTAAACTGTTGTTCAACACAAGAAAAGAGTGGAGGGGAAACCTAGTAAACGTCTACAGTCACTTGAAGGGCAGCTGCAAAGACAGCAGAACTATACCCTTCACAGTAGCACGGAACAACATAACAAAACAAAGTTGCCATAAATTAGGTCTTTGATATTTTAGGCTGGGAAAACTTTTTTTTTTTTCAGATATTAATTTTTTTCTGATTAATTTTTTCCTCTAATGGCTTTTGAGACTCTTGAATCAGAAAAGGACTTCTGTTCTTGGAGATTTTCAATGCTCTACTGCACATAATCATTGCTGATCTGGACTGATATGGCAACAGTCCCCTTTCAAACAGAATGTGGTACTAGATGACCTCTGGAGTTGCTAATTCTTTTATTGTAAATCTTAGCAATTTTTATAGGTTAGCCAAGACCTGATATCAAGATCACAGAGATATTGACCACTAGAGACACAGCTTCATTAAAAAAAAAAAAAAAAAAAAAGAAAAAAGAAAAAAGAAAAAAGAAAAAAAAAAAGAAAAAAGAAAAAGAAAAGAAGAGAATAAAGAGAAAAGAGAAAAAAGAACAAAAGAAAACAGAAAAAAAGAAAGAAAAAAAGAAAAAAGAAAAAAGAAGAAAAGAAAAAAGAAAAAAAGAAAACAAACCAACCAATCAAAAACAAAACAAAAACAAACAAACAAAACAACAAAAAAAACCCCACCAAAAATCAACCTGTGGAAAGAACCTTCAGGCAAAATTAACAAAAAACAAAAAAAGGAAAAAAAAAAGCAGAAAATATTTATAAAGAAGCCCACATGAGAAGTGTTCAGATGTTTCAGATGTTCTCCTGGTATTTAAGAGCATTACCCATGTTCTGTGAAATCCAAAATCTGATTTATGCAAATCAATGCAGTATGTAAGATCATATTCTGGCACAAAAGCAAATGTCATGCTTCAGAAACAGACAAGAAAAAAGAATAATTATTTAGGGTGATTTTATTTGGGCATTTTAATCATATATAGACAAATTCTTTTTTGCATGCTGTCTATACAATGAAATTCATACATAATATGAGAGTTTGCAAGAAAGCAACAGCATTCTGTGATTTTCAGAGGTCTTAAAAGAAAGAATAAGGCATTAGATGGTAACACATAACTGTCACCTCATCAAGTGCATTATAAAAAAAAATGAAAAAAAAAAAGGGAGGTTGTATTATTACCCTACCACACTATTCTCTTACCTCATTATTATAAAAGTCTTCTGACATTCAAAATGATTGAATTAACATGTGTCTCCGTCTTGTAAGATGCATTTGTACATGCAAGCTTGTTGCACTGGAGCTCAGATTTTGCCCCAAGTAGTTAAAAATGTGGAGCAGTAATCTGATATTTTTCTTAAGTCTGAGGTCATAAGATTTATCCAAAACTATGCAGCATGCACTTAATAAAGGTGTAGTGGCAGTAGATGGAATTGCTCTTGAGTCTGCCTGCTGCTTTTCAGATAATTTGTTTCCAGGAGCCAGCAAGCACCAAGATCCCTGTGCTCATAGGAACAGACATCATCAGCCTTGCGCAAAGGCTGAGCAAAGAGCATTCTGACACGGCGCTGCACTTCTGTTTGCCAAAACTGCCTTTAGCAACTATAGTTGACATCCACTTTTTTGGATGGCTGCCCACCACAAGATGTGCAGTAGGGTTTATATGACTTTGTACTGTGTAAAACTAGGGTGCAATAAATAAACTCTGTTTTCCTGCTTTTCAATCTACACAGCATTCAGTATTACCTTGGATACCTTTCCATAAATATTTCTGGCAAAATGACAAATGATGCAAATAGAAAATCAAATCCTGATGGTTAGTCTGAAGCCTGAAATTTCTTTCCCATAGAATCAGCTTGAATGGGAGTGTTTCCAGAGATTTTGGCAAATTTTGGCTGTAATGTAAATGTCTAAATACAGTAATAAAGAAAATTTGAAACTGAAGATTGGCAGAGTGATTGCTTGCTGTTTGGCTTCCTGTGGTTACAATCAGAAATTACTTTATAAAGCAGCTGTGGTTCAGGCTCTGTTTTGCAATTTCATGAAGCAACAACATTATAGTTGTCTGTTAAATAGCATTCCCTCATCTGGTTTTTGTTGCAACTTTGTTGTACTCTCTTCTTTAAGACACAAAATGAAAGAGGATTACTGAAATTCAGAGAGGCAGTGCCAGTGACAGATGAACAGTAAGGGACCATATCACCCAGTCTGTGATATAACATGGACTAATTCTGCTGACTTCTACAGATGTGAACAGGCCATGCCCTGCAACTGAGAATCTGCACAGCGTGAGCAACAGAGGAGTGCAGCTCAACCTACAAGCCAGGACTGATGGTATTCAGCAGTCTGTGGGATGTACTAAACTCATCAGGGGGAAAATTACAGCCCCTATCACAGCCCCGTAGAACGGCGCGGGTTAGAAGGGACCACTAAAACTCAACTACTCTAACACTCCTGTCAGCAGCAATGTCTTTCACTTGATCACATTGATCCACTACATCCAGTTTGACCTTGATTCCAGGGATGGGGGAATCATCTTTTAAGAATGAAAAGATTAATTTCACAATTTCCATATTTTTCAGAAGATTTGATGGATAAAAGGGCTGAAGGATAAAAATGCAACTTTTTCAAGGGAAGAATTCAAGTTAGAAACATATGGATATTTATAATATGTAATATTTGAATAAAGGCAATTAAAATACTTCACATGGATAGCAGATCAATATAATGCAGAATGTTAAATATGCATGTTAGTAATCTCATTTTATGAGAAAATTTCTCTCAGTCCCTTTGCACAGGGTATTTTATTCTGGAAAAAAATCTATACAATGAATATAAACAATTCCTTTTTTGTTATAAAGATGATATATTCAAGGTAATAACTTCTATTCTTGTAAGAAGAGTTAGAAAGTGATGACTCCCATTGTTGCAACTTGTACTATAAACTGCTAAGAATCAAAATGTTCTCTGCTACGCTCTTGGAAATTTTTGTCAAAGATGGTTTTACATTATTCTACATTTACTGTTTCCAGGCTCCCTACTTTGACAAGCAATATTAATGCAGTTTCCAGTAAATATCTCTTATACCTTATTTAAATAGTTTAAAAATACATGATTCTCTGAAAGGAGCAAAATCAATGATATCATCTGATCCTGAATCAATGAGCTCATGAGCTATGCCAGTGTGCCAAAATAGCAGCCCATTGCTACTATTTTTAAATATATAAAAAAGCATTTGATAATTGTCCAGTTAATTTCCTCAGAATATAAAGGGCTGAAGAAATATTCTATTTCCCGATACACTTAGAGAATTTAATGTTTCCCTGTTGAGAGACACAGCACTGTGCTCCTCACAAACCTGTGTAGGCCACATTTCAGTTCTGTCAAGGGGAAAAGTTAGATAGTACTCTTCTCCCTCATCTTATCCAAGGTATTTTTTCCTCTTTTTCATCACAGCAGCAGCAGTTATTCCTTGTGACTTCCTTATCAATAACTGGAGAATACAAAAATCATGTTAACTGTTAACTGTTCAGCATCCCCTGATTCAGTAAATCTATTCAGGAAACCTATTAATATAACAACATACACAGGCCTACTCAAAAAAAAAAAAAAAAAAAAAAAAAAAAAAGGGACTATTTGGATTCTTTTCCATAATTGATTTGAAATTGTCTTTCATCTTAAGTTGCACAGTTGAGAGTACTGTTCCCAATTCTACTTTGCTTCAGTATTTTTAAGAAGTGTTAGGACATTTTTATCCTCCCATTGAAGATTCTGGTGTCTTTGAAAGAGGCTACTTTTAAGAAATGAATAAAATAAATACCAAATATTTTTGTCATTACCACCCTTTCTGCTAGTAATTTTCTCAGTTCTACTTAGGAGAAGGTGGAGATTTCTGGATTAAGATTCCTGCTTTCTCTGTCTGCTCTGGAGTACTTGGCTTGCTAAACTAAGTCACTTTGTGTATGTTCTGCCTATTACTACAAGGACTGACATTTACCTACTGTAGGACTTGCTCTGTTTCTATGCAAAAGAAGGATTTTCCATATTCTTAAAATCTGGTGCAACTCTAGGTGGTAAGCATTCTTCAGAAACCTAGTTGGTACTTTGTTTTATTAGAGTTTTGCTCCAAGACACTTCACATATTTGCATCTTCCCTTCATTTCCAAAGTTAAATGACAATGGTTAAGTTTTATTTGTATTCCAAGGTAGGTGGAATCCATCCTGGAGCTAAGAATATTTGGATTTTGAAATCAGCAAGTTACTGCAATTCAGTAAAATATGCCAATCAACTTTTGAAACAAATATTCAGTGAAAAATGTTATGGTAATCAATGCTACATGTTAAGGTACCAGGGATACACACTGAAGCACTCTGTCCTCTAGTAAATATCATGAAGGCACTTGTGGATGCATTAAATCCAGAGGAAGAGCATTTTCTTGAAAAAAACCGAACCAACCAACAAACCAACCAAATTGTTAGGCATACTGTTTTTGAAGATCTGGTTCTTTTCTTTGTCCTTCCCATGTTACACTGATTGACACCAGCTAATATGAATCAGGCGGGTTTTTCATTGTTGTCCCCTCACCATGTAGGATTTGATAATCTCTGCTGCTAAATCACTGATTTGTATTTCTTGGTGGGTTGCTTTTTTTTTTTACTAACAATACATTAAATTCTATATAACATGGGAAAAGACAAGTATTTTGGCTACAGTAACTGATATTCTCTATAGACTCAGTCCCACTATGAGTAGGAATTCACATTAATTTTGTAACTACTATAGTGCCCTCCTGCCCCATTTATTAAAAACCATAATATTGTACATTGTTCATCTTATTCTACTTTTAGGCATGTCTAGATCCTGAACTTAAATAATTTTCAGATTTTTTTGTCATGATCTCCAGTGTTTGAGTCTATTTCCAATAATAGTTTTCTATTTTTCTTAGATAATACTTTGACTGGACAGTTTATATATATGACATTTTCTTCAGATTGGTTATCCATAAATATTTTATTTTCTTGTGTAGATTTTTTGCTTTGTTATGTGTGGAGTTGTTTTGCTGACAGTGTGTTGAGAGCTGTATAGTGCAGAAAAATTTCAAGGATTTTGTCTAAAATAATTAATGGTGTTTACGAATCCAGGCACTGAGACAAATACTGAGGATTTTTTTTTCTTCATTTTGTATTTATTATCTTGTCTTCTGAGGATGTTATACCCCCTATTTAAAATCAGAAAATGTCTACTTTGTACTGAAGTGGGTGTAGTATGTATATTTAAATAATAGATATTGAAACCCATGAATTAGAACCTTTATTATTTCCTTCAATGCCATAATTTTTAACGACTTACAATTCTTTCATGGGATCAATTTTTCACGGCAGGGATTTTATAATTCTAGATAAGCCACCCACATATGTAAGCATAAAAACACAGACACACACAATTTATTTTGTGTTTATGGCTTTGATAATTTTGAACACTAACATTTCCCCTTTTAGTAAATCTCATTGAATTATAGCAATGGAGAAGGTATGAATGATAAAAATGGACACTTATAACTGTCCAGAGAAGGTTAACACACTATTGAAATTGTCCACATTTCTCATAGGTGAATTGTTTTACTTTCAGTTGCTTTTTTTTTTTCCATTAACTTTAAATTCAATACATAATTAAAATGGAGGTAGCAGTCTTTCTTAATTTGTAGCTGAAAGCAACAAAGCACACTTTCATACACACACCTCTCAGAGAGCTAATGCAAAGAGAAGGAAATGAGAACAGTGCTAAATAAAGGCACAGTGAAAGCAGTCTCAGAAGCCTTTACCCACCCCGTTTCTTTTTGATGGACAAACAGCAATTACTGAAGGCCAATTGTAGCATGCCTATACAGGGAAATCGTCAGTGGTCAGGGATTTTTAGCTTTTTAGAAGCAAAAACCATCATAAAGCTCTCTCTGGTTGATTCCTATGGACAGCCTATCCACATTCTTAAGTGTGCTTTATGGACCACATGTTCTCATTTGCCTCGGAAGGAGAACCAATTACACATAAGTGTAAACCAAAGCTCAGTAAATGGATGTGGTCAGGAGGTTTACTTCGAAACGATGTTGAAACTTTAAACTAGAGCCCCCTCACACATTAGAAGAATTACAATTGTGCAAACGTAGCACAGCTGACAATAATGTACAATAGCCCCGTCATAGTGATCTCTTTTAAACGCATTGTTTGTCATATTTAACAAGAACTATCAATCATAAAGTTATGATTTTCAACTGAATACACAAGGACAAAAGGAAGATTTGAATTCAGTTATGAAAATTTCTTCTCCATCTTCATGGCTATGAAGATGGTCTAGCCATGAGATAGGTCTCAGTCTCTGAGAGGTGCAAAAAGAATTCCCACTCTATTGAAGACATATTCCTTCCTCTCTGATGCTCCTTAAGGTTTTCCCACTACTCAAGACTAATATAACTGCATTAAAAGGCTTGGGTTTGAAGCTAATGGTGTTGCCTATGACTGAGGCAGAGGCCGGTCAGGGTTAAAGTTAAGATGCATTTTATTTTGGCCTTGCAGGCCAGCCCCAGCAGCCACAGCAGTGGCTGCCTCGCTCCCTTCAAAAAGCCCGCCCCAACCAAGGCCGAGTCACCAAACCTCCTCCCCCCCTCCAGGCCCCACTCGCCGTCCAATCAACATTCCAAATGATGGCGCTCCATCCCCCACGCTGTCCATCCCTGGGGCCTGGAGCCCAGGGAGAGAACGCCCCCGAAGACGCGAATCCCACGCTGAAACCCAAAACCTGAGGCATCAGTTCCCTCCCTTTAGAGGCTTGACAAGGCCTCTACCTTGTCGAGTCTCTACCTAAATACAATACAATACAATAACAATAACATTTAGTGAGAGCTAAGTGCCTATCAATAACAATGCTTAATGTTAGGTGAGCATTTAATAACAAAGTTATACTTAGTGAAAATACAAATCTAACAGTAACTATTTTCCCACAACTTGTGGCTTCCATAGTCAGTCATCGTGTAAAAAGTAATTAAATATGAGGAGTGAGCTGTTTTAAGATTTATCATCATCGGGGGCAGAAGCTTTCTTGACTCTGGAGTAGTGAATCCATGGTCCTTTACCAGCAACCTTGACTGCGGTGAAAGTCGTCAACAGTACTTGAAATGGTCCATTCCACTTGGCTCGCAAAGGATCACTGTCCCACCACTTAACATAGACCCAGTCTCCAGGCTGGAATGGATGTACAGGTGTATCCAATCCCATAGGTCTAGATGACACGATGTAAGTTTGAAGCTTCTGCAAGGTAGAACTTAAAGCCATTAAATACCTTTGTAAATCAAGTTTCCCCCTCATATGGACTTCACCAGGAATATGTGGAATCTGATAGGGCCTCCCATACAATATTTCGTAGGGACTAATGTTATCCCTTCGCCTAGATTGAATGCGAATTCCATCAATGGAAGGAGAAAGATGCAACCAGTCCTCACTGAGTCAGTCCTAGCAGACTCAGTTGTGATGCCTGTTCAGGCAGAGTTAGGTGTCTCTAGAACTGCCACTTTCATGCTGCCAGTCAATAGTAAACTAACTCTTAAACTAATTGTGGTATTCAGGTACTAGTGCTATCAATCCCACAGGTAGGTGGCAATGTCTTGCCAAGAATGAAACTTCTTTCCATCCAGTTTAGGCTTAGGAGCTTTGAAATGTTGCAATTACTAGCTTCTGCATCTCAAATATCAGTGTACGAAACTCTTTTCTTGCCTCTTCTTCATTTCCCAGAGAACTCCTCAGTGTAATTTCTTTCCATTTTCCCTCAATATTTTCTTTGGAACACAGCACTCCAGTGTTAGCTTGTTTTCTCAAAATTAAATTGAATAACAATCAATAAATCATTGTGGGCAGTGGTTCAGTGCCCTGGTACATGTTAGGAGGCACTCCAGCATGAATTGTGCATTGGATTTAGACACACCTTTTATTTTTCAGGAAAGTAATCCAGCCAAGATCTTGAAATCTGAAGTAAAGCATCTGACTTCTGTTGAAATATCTAGGTACAGCTTTCATATTTAAGCTATATTTGAAACTGTCTTACTTATGACAAGTCCAATTGATATCACAAGGGCAAAAAGCACTTAACACCTTCTGGAAGTTGTTAGTTCTTACAAGATTAAGCAAATGATATACAGCATGATGGTAAATGGAATATGACTGCGAACCTGGCCTGAGAAATTCCTTTATAAATGAATGGACATTCTCTAGTTTGGAAGCTCAACTTATATTTTTTTCTTTTCTTTCAAATATTTTGAGCTCTAAGGGTAGCAGTAAAACTTCTCTTCACAACAGCATCAGGAAAGATAATTAAAAACCTGAAAAAATTAGTTTGGGAAAATTAGGGATGAAGTACATATCTATGTAATGCAATGTATCAGTCATCACCTTCTGAATCACTGACTTAAAAAAAACCTCCAGAATTAAAATTGGACATGCAATTTGTAAGCCAGATTTTCCAAATTACTGAGCATTTAACAGCTCTCATAAATTCTTGCAGGAGGTTGCTGAATTCTTGGTCCTTGTAAGTTTTAAACTCACATGTCACTGTCTAAAAAAATTTGGAAGCCTAGTTTCACATATTTTTTTGAAAAATTGTATTCTCTAGCTGAATGCATCATGGGATGATGTAGTCTTGATTTTATTCATTGTAAGGAATAGATAATAAAATGATTTCTAACTGAGAAGTGAATACAAATTTATAGTTCAGGAGCACATCAGGCATCTAGAACATAGAAAAAAAATTTTCTCTCTCTTCCTGGAAACAGTTCATTGAAATAGGGGTACTGAAAGTACCATTATGAAGTTTTAAAGTACAATGAAGTTTTGGGTTTTTTGGTGCGTGTGTTTTTTTTTTCCCCAAACTTATATATGTTATGGTTTTATGAATCACTTTGAAAAATATTGGTCATTTCTTAAGGACATTTGGTAATGTTGTAAATTATTTTGAATTATGATATTCTGAATCCTTAAGAATGGTCACTGGAAAAATAACACTTTTCCCCTCAGGCATACTTTGATTTGATCTTACATTTTAATATATATTGCATTTCACTTTCCATACAAAAAACAAAGGTAGAGGAAAACTCACCATCCTATCATGAAAGGCTTGCCAATGTGGCCTGAATATATGATTTATTTCCTAGATAAATAATGGTTTTTCAAAATAAATTATGAGAAATTAGCTTCTTGGTTTCTATAGAGCTTAATAACTTTATAACTATTTCTTTCAATATTTACAGTTTTCAGTTCAAATAGTTTCCATTTTATTTCTATTTATTTCCATTTCTATTTTTTAAACTACAGCTCTTGGAAGACAAGGAAAAATCCTTCACAAAAAATACCCCACTGAATCTTCAAATTTACAATAGTTCCCACTGTATGGCAAAATTATTTAAAAATCATGGGAAGGGAGAAATATAAAAAAGCAAAACTAACATTTTGAATGAGATGCAGAAAAAGTCTATTTTAGTTTTGAGTCCAGAATTTGCACAGAAGATTCTGTTGTTTCTAAGAATTTTACTGGCAAATCTTACCTGTGTTATCCTGGTAGCAATTAATCACTTCTGTACTTTCACATCTCTTTCTAATGAGAACAGCAATCTTTTATGGCTATTTAAGACCTATAAATTTCCCCCAGAGTGATCCTATCCAAACACCCAGTGCTGTTGGTAATGGCTATTTGTTCTCACTATGGACTTAAGAGGCAGTTTCCTCAAGGACCACTACAACGTGCGACACATGGAAACTTTTCCTCCTCCATTTTATTTCCACAGGTACCCTAGGGTAATTTTCAAGTTCTGTTTGGCTTGTACCATATTTTGAAACTTATGATTGATTTCAAATACAGAACCCTAGGTATCACAGTATAATGTGTTGCCACCAAGAAATGAATGCAACGAACTAAGAGTAAAAATGCAGATTAAGAAAATTACACTGGAAGATTATTCAGAACATACTTCTCTGAATATTTCTATTCCAGGCTTCTGCCTGAATGTCTCCTCTACATTTGTATATGTAAGATTTACCTCAACTGATGCAGGGAAAACATCTTAAAAACAGCATAAAGAATGTAATAATTATAAAATATACAAAATAATAGCAGATCAGTATCTTTCTCACTGAGTTTCAAACTTGTTTAATTATTACTTGATGCAAAGAAAAACAGAAAAAGAAATGTCTTTTTGGTCTTGTTTTTGTTTTCTTTTTCCTTTAACTGACTTACATTACATTTTAAAATTTTGTTTTCTTTCTGAAAATAGACTTCTGTAGAGTTTTGTTTCAATGATATTCCAGATGCATGTTACACAATTTAATAAATGCAGGTTCATAACCTCCCACACTTTTGTGAAGAGTAATGTTGAATTATGAGGGTAGGAAAAATCTGTTAAGAGTGTTTTGCTGATGTGGAATGCTAATATATTAGATGAATTGTGGCATGTGAAAAGAAGAAAAATGAGAGAAAAAAGAGGTGCTAAATGAATGCTTTCTATACAGTCTGATAACTGTATTACATTGAAATAACTCAAATATTCATTTCTCAATACAGTGTCTTAAATTGAGTGTCATGTCTTTAAACAGGCAAACAAAACCACTTAAGACATTAGAAAACAAGATACCTCTACTACAGCTAAAAATTTTGCAACCTATTCTTTTTTTCTGTACACCTATTTTTTTTTCTTGAAAACAAAGTCAGAAAGAGAAAAAGAGAAAGTATAGATAACCATCTGAGGATATTCATTAAAATTATCTAGTCTTGCATTTAGTAGATGCCAAAATTTTTGAAATTATGTAATACGGTAACATATAAAACTGGATTTTCAACATGTCCTTTTTACTTTTCTTTAGCCAAGTATCTCATACATATCTGAGTTGAAATTAATGCATAAGTCTATGGAGATATGTCCCTCACTATTACTTATCAACACTAAAATGCAATCAAGGATACTCTTTGGGAACTACATTCCCATCAAAATGCTATTAAGCAATCAATTATTTAAAGCATGGCACATGACGCTGAAATTTTTCATTATTTTATGAGTCATTAAACTTCAGAGTAATGATTGCATCTAATTACATTCATCCTTGTACCCAGTGAACACTGCTTTCCCCTTACAGCTGTCTGAATAATGCAAACCAAAGTACTTGTTAATACAGAACAAGACTTTTCAATTTGGTCCAAAAACCATTTAGGTTCAAATAAATGAACACACAGCATGGGTATACCAGAGACATGCAGTTATCCATTTATATCTCTAAGGAAAAGATTCAAAAGCTATTGAAATTATATTAAATCTTTCTCATAATTCCTGTTGGTTTGCATCCTATATTGCATGATATCTGTTCTGATAAGATTTTTTTGCACTATTATCACATATCTTTACTTTCTACCTCTTAATTTTGGTCTGACTTTTTCCATAAATTGGAAAGGCTCACAATGTCAAATATTGATCTCTCTCTAGCCAACAGTATGCTTTCAAGCCTTCATGTTGCACAGTTATGTGAGGTCCAGAGAATAACTTGCTTAAGAAATACCAGCCTTCTTTTTCAAAGAGACCTCAGAACAGACATTTTTTAAGCTTGATTTCCTTGAACTTTCTTCCTTTATTAACTATATTCCTGTTTATGTAAGTAACTGTCACAACGTCATTTTTCCCCCCATAACATTGTATTAGGAGCCAAAGATCAACTATTGATCCTTTAAAACCTTCAAGTCTTAAGTTTCTAGTCTCCAGGCTTCTGGCCTGACCTTCAAAATACATATCTACATATCTGTATATAAATGGATATATAGAGAGCTATAGACATACAGAGATATAGAGATACAGAGATAGAGATGATATAGAGATAGGGGTTTTGTGGGGTTTTGTGTTTTCGGATTTTTTTTGGTTGGTTGGTTGGGGATTTTTGTTTGGTTTTTTGAGGCCAGACACCTGCCAAAGCCACTCTCTCACTTCCTCCCCTCAGATAGGCACGGGAGATAAAATGTGATGAAAAGTTCATGAGCTGAGATAAGGAGAGGGAGGAGTTACTCACCTAATACTGTCACAGGCAGAACAGACTTGGAGAAATTAGTTACAATCGTACAATCATGGAATATCCTGAGTTGAAAGGTACCCAAACAGATCATCAAAGTCCAGCCTCTGGCCCTGCACAAGACGATCCCAAGAATCATGCCAAGGTCCTGTTCAAGGTCCTGAGACTGTTCAAATGCTTCTTGAACAGGCAAAATATTTCTCTGGCAGGCTTGCTGCTATGACCACTTCCCAGGGTACCCTTCACCTCCAGGGTGAACTTTTAAAATTTTACCCTTTCCTAGTATCCAACCTAAACCTCCCCTGACACAATTTCAGGACAATCCCTTGGATCCTGTCACTGGCCACCATAGCGAAGAGATCAGTGCCTGCCCCTCCTATTCTCCCACATGGAAGTTGTAAGGCCATATTGAGGTCTTCCCTCAGCTTCCTCTTCCCTAGGCTGAACAAGTCAAGTGACCTTAGCCATCCTTGTGTGGCTTCCCCTCTACATCTCTAGTTTCCCACCTTGCCCTCTAGCTGAATTTATTACAAGTCAAAATCAGAGCAGGATAACGAGAAGAAAAATCCTTAAAAGACTTCATTTCTGATTCTCTGCTTTCTTCTCCATGCAGCAGCACAGGGAGACAGGAAATGGAGATTGCAGTTTCAGATCACACATTGTTTCTGCTGCTGCTTCTTCCTCAAGAAGAGCAGTCCTTCCCTGGCTTCAGTGTGGGTCCCTCCCATGAGATGCAGTCCTTCAAAAGTAGACTGCCCCAGCCTTCACTGTTCAGTCCAGACAGCAAACTTTCCCTAGCATGGGCTCCTCTCTCCATGGGTCCACCGTCCTGCCAGAAGCCTGCTCCAGTGCAAGCTTCTTATGGGAACACAACCTCCATTCATGCACCCACCTGCTCTGGCATGGAGCTCCTCAACAGGCTGCAGGTGCATCTCTGCTCCCCCACAAGCCTCCACAGGTTGCAGGGGAATATTTGCTGTGGCACCTGGAGAAGCTCCTCCTTCTAAACTGACCTTTGTTCCTGCAGAGCTGTTCCTCTCACATGTTTACGCTCCTCACTTCTCTGGCCACAATCACTTTTTTTTTTCCTCCTTATGTATGTTATCAGAGACTAAATACTACTATCACTGATGGGCTTGGCTTTGGCCAGCATCCTGGAGCCATCTGTACTTGGCTCTGCCAGATATGGGGGAAGCTTCCACCAGCTTCTCACAGAATCCACTCCTGTAGCACCCCCTCCCTCTCCCCTACAAATAACCTGGAGTACAAACTTAATACACTCTCTGAAAAGGTGTTTTTAAATTCGAATACTTTCAGGAGATTGGGATAAAGCCATCAGGTTTGTATACCCTTGTCTCCATCTCTCTATCCCTACTTACCTTGCTTGTGTTTCACCTAAACCATTGTGTATATATGCCTGATACTGTTCTGGTCATTTTAGTGGTTTTTTATCCTTTTTGACTGGTGTTTTATTCACTCCAAGTAGTTATGAAAATTTTAAAAATAGCCTGGTACAATTTTCCACAGAGACAGCTATAAGATGTTTTGTTAAATGAAAGGACTTCATCAACAAATGTGCCTGGGGTCATCAGCAAGCCATCCTTAATCAACTGAAGGCATATCTTATTGGTGATTAAGGAGTGTTGATCCCCAGGTAAACAAAACACACACACATAAGTGGACTTTTTTCTTTGTGGTGCTTTACTGTAGCTTTTCCTTTACCTATAAATTTTATCACTCTTTTTTGTTTATTGGCCAGGACTTACTTATATCAGCTCAAGTCCTCATGTTTCTTAACAATCCATTTGCTTGTCCAGCAGTATTTGGAGTCACACAGAACTACAGAAAAATGAGAATGTGCCTTATGTATTCTTAGCCCGCTCCTTAAAACACTTGGAACAAAGAGTTTCAAAGCCTCTGATTTGATTTATCTTCTCTCTAGGGAAGAAATGGGAAACTGGATAAATATGAAGACCAACCATGCAGGACTACCAAATACAGACATTAAGGGGAAAATACCAGCAACTTGCATTCTATGATATATGGGTCTCTGGATGATTGGTGGATTTCTTCCCTGAGTAACTAAGAAAAACAAGCCCACAAAGTCAGTAAGCTTAAGTTCACTAAAACAGGAAATGTATTTCCACCCAACTTGCCTTTTAGGGAAGCCCAGATTGAGAGGTTTATATGGAGAGCAGTATAATCTACCAGTTGTTATTCCTGAAATGAAGACAGCAAGAATGAAAGGAGTAAAATCCCCTTGAGTTATGAAGAAAATATAGAAGCAACACTGATTGCATTTTCAATAATCTGTGTAAATACATTGAATAAGACTTTTGATGATATTTACAGAGTGAAATCTAATGAAAAATAAATGGGAGGAAATCACAATCTATTTATAGAGAAACCACAAAGACAATAAAGGACTAACTTAATCATATACATAATTTACAGCAAGTTATTCATTCAACTGTCTCTTTCTATATAGTGCTGCTTCTGTTTTCCATGGTAGTTTAGACTGAACAGTCACAGCTGTCTCTTCCTCTTTTAATATTAATGGATAGAGAGCTCTTCTGGAGACATGGTGCCTGACTCAAGCACGAATTGTTTATGGCCTTGCATGACGTAGGTGGAACGCTATTTTTATAAACACTCTAGTAAAATCATAAGGTATTTGAAAACAGAGTGGACTGTAGTAGTTATTTGTATTTATTCTTTTTTAATATTTTAATCGCTGGGAGGTTTTAGATTTATTAGGTTTTGAGTGAATTGTTATACACAACTTTTAGTTTTGAGTCAGAAAGGAAGCATAGCTAGAAGGTATAACTGGAATTAGTTCTTTTTATCTTCTTATCTTAATACTTCTTTAACTAGATCGATTCCATCATCTCAACACTTCCTTATTTTGAATATCATCTGGAAAAGAATGATATTCTTTTTTTTGTACACCTTACATCAAGGAAAGAACAATTACTGTCCATGTTCCCATTCACTAACTTTTTTGATTTTATTCTTAAAAAGAAATAAGACTGATTATACCCTTAAAATTAAGTAACTTAGTTCAAAATCAATACAAGTGGGCAGAAAACAAGAAGATCTCCATTATCAAGCAGGATTTGACTGCAGTAGAGTTTTGATTTTTAAATTGAAGCCCATTTAGGAAGGTTCTTCAATTTGGTTCATATGTCCGTCCTCTAAGCTAAATTCTTGTACTCTCAGAATGAATGAATAAAGAGAGACTAATTAAACATTCTTCATGTAAATTTTTCACTCAGCTGAAGCATCATTCTTTAAATTCATTTTTCAAAGAGATTGAAATTTTTTTCCTGTTGAATTGCATTGCACCAGTCTGACTCTCAGATCTGTTGTGTAGTGAATGGTGTCAAACATACTGGCAGCATTAGCTGATAAATGCATATTAATTTAAATAAATAACAGATGTTTTAATTCCCTCTGCTTACTGAGAAATTTGAGCACTAAACCTTTTTTAAATGAAAATTACATGATGTGTAATTAAATTTCAATATATAGTACATCTAAATTCCAACTTTAATAGAAGGCTTATTCCAAGAGCTGCAAGAAATAAAAGAACCATCCATAACCCCAACCTCCCCCCCAAAAAAACCCAGAAAACAAACCCAAACCAACAATAAAACCTTTGTTACCTACAGTTTAGATATAATGCTTTCTTTTTTTTTCTTAGGAACCCACATACTCCAGTTGTTTTAATATCTTAGCAAACACTCATTTATTAAGATCTCTGCAAGCTGCACAGCTAGAAATTTGTACAAACCTATATATTCATTAAATGTTCAATTTATTCTCACTCAGTTCTTTCAATGCCCAGTCTCCATATATTTCACACAATTAAATATTTGTCAAGTTTGCATTTCCAAATCTTTGAGTTAAATAAAAGTTTAGCTGAGACAGATAATGTACAGTTTGAAGTTATTTTTTACCTGTCAGATAATACTGTTTTAACCAATAGATCTAAAAAAGTGTATACAGTTATACAGTTACACAACTGAAGCCAGTGCATAAAATATATGCACATATAATACACTTAGCTTATATTTTATATTTCAGAATCATTGTATCTTTATGGATACTCTTTCAGGAGATGTTTTATCCATTTAATATTCTGGCAGTAAGATTTCATGCTCTTCTCATGCTTTCAGCAGGTTTGTCTTTATCAAAGTCTGCTTGCTAGAATTTTATTTAAACTCAGACTTTTTTAGGACAGACATACATGCTTCTTTATATATGAATGTTCGTGGGCTGTGATCAGTAATCCTGTTTAATGCCAAAGTACCATTTATTTTGAAGATAGAGCAAGGAAATTTACTGTGTTTTTAAAACAAAATTAACTGTCTGTCTTCCTTGAAATCTTTCATTGTCATAGTAAATTAAGCCAGCTTTTGTTCTTGAATCACTTTCTTTGCTAACACCTTGTCATCAAAAAAGTCCTGTCTTTACTGTGCTGTGTCTGTTTTCCCTCCATCATTCAGGCCAAGATCAGAACCAGATGTTCATCAGTGAACTTAATTAAAACACTGAGAACCAGCAGCTTTTTCCTTAGTAAATGATCTAGTTAACTTCTACTGGGGAGGGTCTGTGACATTGTTACCTGCCTTCATCCTGTTTCAATATGTCAGGTTCTATAAATATTATCATAACAAAGATATTCTAGCTCCCCAGATAAACTTACAGTTTAACAAGTTATTTTTGGTATTTCCAAATTTATCAAAACCTAGTAACCTACATAACTTATTCTAAGTAAATATCAAATTTACTTAGAATTCTTCAACCAAGTTGAAAAGAACAAGTTCTGAGGAAAACATTGATTCTCAAGAAAAATAGAAACATAAATTTAAATCAAAATCAATCCAAAAAGCACAACCCCCCAGAGCAAACAAATAAACAAACAAAACTACCAAGTTAAGACAACTAAAAAAAAATATTTTGATTTACCTAACTAGATTTAGGGTGTTAATTTTGAAGTATTCCAAAATTAATACATTCCTACTCTATTAAATTACAAGGTGCCTCAGTAGAATAGCATATGCATCTTGCATCCACAGATAGAAAAGGACCACTAATTAATGAACATAAAATTCCCATGAAAATATGATCCATCTCATAAGAATATTTACATTGCTAGAGTTTCAGACACTTGGCTAGTAGAATACAGTTGCTTTTCAACAAGGACAGAGGTCCCAAAGTCATCTAAACTTTTGTTTTATTTCTGGTAAACTAAACTTGACAAGCAGACAACACTGAATCACAAAAATCCATACACCTTTGAATCAACCAAACCATCACAAAAATTATCTCATAACTCCAGACAATGAGAACCTAAGTTCATTGGTGGAAGCAGTAGGACACTAAAGTCTTTATCAAACACAACTGAATCTGTGTTTTCTGACTATGGCCTATCAGAAGGTTTTCAACCATTTGAATGTAAAATTTCAAACATAATGTACTGGCTTTCTTTTTCAAAGTCAGTAGGGGAAGAAATTGTTCTCAATAAACTCCACATACTGAACTCCAAATTGCCTTGACAAAACAAATCATACATTTCTAGTAAAGCCTGTAAAATGTTTGGAGCTATGGGGCTTTATGACAGTTATGCAAACCACCAGATATTGATGACTGGAAAAAGCAACAGATACAGATGTAATACAGATTAGGTCACTGTAAATTACCTCATGCTGCCATTAACTTTTCAGTTCTCAACTGCCTAAATGGCCAAGCTAGAATTAATTTATTTATATTTTTAGTGGGAAGATATATTAAATGGAGAATATCAAATTTATGTCTCATTTCTATCATCAATGTTGATAAAAATAATGGAAAAATTAAATGTCCCTATTTACAGAACTCTTAAATTCTCCCCCCCTAGTTTTTCTAGCTCTAACATTTTCATTATTTTTTATATTTGAAATAAAATTTCAACCTTACAGGTTACAGAGGTGTTCTTCCTTGAGCTGGGAAATATCAAGTGCTTGACTTTGTGTTTATGATCTTATTGTTTCTGAATAGAACAGTCATCTTGACGTGATTTTTTAGTCTAGGCACTTAACTGTGCTCAACTGAGAATTTCAGAGGTTTTGACATCTATTTTCTGATTCTATTACAAAAATAGCATATCTACTTATTTTTACAATTTTAAATACCATATAAGACTATACATATCCTGGATAGAATAAAAAGTTAAATATACAATATGAAATCAATTGTACCAGCCATGAGACAGAAGAATCTGGGATTAAGCATTTCTGTTACCTACTGGGAAAACAATTTTGTTTTGGTAATGTTACCTACAAAATCAAATAAAAACATTAAAAAGCTCTGATGCAAGATGAACATGCAAAAGAACAGAAAAGATCCTGAGAAAGCTTTCAGGATTTTCTTTCTTTCCATTGAACCCTGGTGTCAAAGGTAGAACTCCTTTTTCAGAAATGTTTTTTTTATAATGTGAAATTCCAGTCACTATTGAACTTACTTGTTCTGTAAAATTCTTTGCAACCAGGGTTTTTTTTGGAGAATGCATTTGGGGCAGTTGGAAACATAGGGTGGCACAACAGTATGACTGATAAAACTGAAGTCAAGTACTTATGGAAATGACTTAAGCAAGAGATGATGAAGACATAATTCTCATTCAATTATTTCCTTTTTAATGCAAAAAAAAAAAAAATACATTTAGCAAAAGAAGAGGTCTGAAACCTGCCCCAAAATAAACTATAGCTCAAGTTTCCTCATCTAGCATGTGAAACAGAAAAAAACAAAACCTCCAACCAGGAACAGGAAAAGCACAATCTTGGCACTAAAACTGGTGTCCAAAACCAAGACCCGCTGATATAGTCTACGCCCCTCCTTGCAGTCTGCTATCAAATTGGATGCTCCGTCCTAAGACTGAGGGAAGTACCCTAAAAACACCTTAACCTAACTTCGTGAAAAGCTATGCTTCTATGAGTAAGTAGTTTCATAAAACAGCTACATCATCCAAATAAATACTCACCAGCTCCAGCTGCAGTTAATCCATGGCAGCTGCAGTAAATCCATTCAGTCACTACATGACAGGTTACCTTCAGTTTTATCCACTGAAGTCATGCTTTGAGATCCCATTGGAAGAGATGTTATAGTAGATCAACTTCTTTTGCCTATGTGGTGTGTTTATTCCTTGACTGACCAATCAACAGATCAAATACACAATAATTTCAAGGATTTCCTCTGCAAAATAAATCTGGTGCAAATTTTCTAAGTAGGACCTTTCCAGAAAATTAAAGTGGCAGCCTCAATATTCCCTGGTTTTATTTGATTAGTTTTACCACATGAGAGATTCAATATATCTTTTTTTCTAGAGTCATAAGAACTGCAAAACATGTGTTATTATCTCTATAGCTTTGAAAATGCAAATGTAGAAAAAGCTACTCTTGTAGACTTTTGCAGTTTGTACAGCACCAGATGATGTGAATTTCCTGGGTGATTATGGCACAGCCTCAAAATTCTATGCATAGTAAAAGGATGACACTTTGTATGCACAACATTATTATTGTTAATAACATGATATGAATCAGATCTACATGCAAAGTGTCAGATGCCTTTTTTTTCTAATAATAACCTTCATGTAAATTTTCTGAATAGAGACCCTTCATATAACTACCTGTCTAGACTCTTTCCGGTTTTATGAAAGTTTATGACATAAATGTCCCTGGAATGAGCACATTTTTTTTCTCTCTAGACCGATGACTCTGAGCTAATTCATCCACCTCAGTAATGTATTACTTGAAGTGCACAGCTGCCACAAGACTTTATCATCTGTTTTTCTTCATTACAGCTGCAAAGTTGTAGTACTTTCTTTCTTCTATAAATTTCACTTAACTCCCATATTTTGGAGGTTTTTACCTTACTTCAGTTATTTTGGGTTTGTGATTTTTATTACAGGGTTAATTAAAAATTTTTGTATAATGGCAGATCTGCAGAATATTAATTTAAATTATTTCTTATTAGGGTAATACAAGCAACCAGCATGAAATAAGCTAGATTATGTATAGATTGTGTGCAGAGTAATCTCTCCTACAGACAATTGTAGATACATTTGGAATACAGTAGATCAAAGGCATGCCACCACAATGACATTAAGAAAAAATTTCAAAGCATTTTGGTCAGATAATTTCTGTGTAATGCCAACCAGCTTGTTACATATGATGAAAGTTCATTCTAGAGGTAGCTGCACGTCAAATGAAAAATAGGTTTTCCCCTGCTTTTTGGAAAAGATTTTACTTTCAGTGTTTGAGGTACCTTTTAGAAAAAGGATTAATCTTGTATTATGCCTCCAAGATTGTATATGTATCCTTTAAAAATAAAGTAAATACTTATATATGTAAAAGCAGCACTAATAATATATGGAAATGCTTCACCAAATAGACCATAATCTATATTTGGTAACTTGTCTTGCAGGTATACAAACAGTAATTGAAAAACACATGTATAAAATCAAGTAATTATTGTGTTCCTCTATCTACAATGTGAGAGAAATTCACACTACCTTGGGAACTGCTGTGTCCACGAAAGCATGAAAAATATCTAGGAAAGTGTACAGCTTAGATTCTGTGGCATACTCTTTCAACAATCAGAACAGTGGATGTGAGGTAAAATGTTCTTCTCTTCTAACCAGGATCTAATGTCTATTAATCCTTGCTATGATAAGGCCCCCTTTGGGCATTGACCAGCAAAGGGAAATCACAGGTGATATTGCTGTGCCTCATTCAAAAGAGGTCTGCCATGTGGATAACTCATACCATGTTGTTTCCATTGTTTCTTCCATGTATCTGAAATGATGTTGAATAACAATCAAAAAGTAGACATGGGTTTTGTTGAACTGTAAACCAACAAGTTTTTTGGAAGTTGTTGTTTTGGTGACTCATTTAATCCAGGAAAGGAAGGGAGAAGGACTGGAACTAATTTAGGGGCTTTCTAGTTCTCTCTGCAGATTCCTGGAGATGCAATGGAATTATTAAGTAATATAAAATAATAAAGTCTTCCAAGAAGTTAAGACGGATGTGCATGCTTATTAGGTCTATTTTTTTAAGTTGGAAGACAAAATCAATTGCTAAAACCAAAAGATTCAATTCAAAGTAACACAAACCTGAATAAAAAATCTTCAGGATATTACAGAGGCAGTCCGAGACCATCTATAAAATATGAAAATAACTTAGCTTTAATTCAAAACAAACCACTTAAAGTCACCAAGACCACTCTAGAAAATTCATAAAATTCACAATGTGTGACAAGTACTATAAGTACTATAATGATTCTATGTAGAAGTCCTCAAAGAGTCTGTGATTCACATGCAAAGTCAAAACTGAAACACTTGTATTATTAAAAGACTTGGAACATTCAGGTTTTGTGTTGATGTGATTTTTACTATCTATACAATATTACAGAAATTTCAAAAGGGAATAAAAAATCCAAGAGAAAATGTATAGCATCAGAAATTCAACATAACTTTAAAAGATACTGCTAGAAATTAAAATTATACCATTTGTTTTAATGGAAGCTTATAATAATTACAGTGAAAAACTACAAAGAGCAAAAATCTATGAATCCATAGGAATAACATTCAAATGTTTGCTTAAAAATATTAGTACTAGTTACTAATAGTTGGGAAACAGATGTCATTGACCCATACACTAGGCAGTATTAAAATATTGTCAGTAGAAGGAATAATTTACATTACAGTAATTTACATAAAAGTATGTCAGTAGTTCTACACCTTCTATAATTTAGAATTGTCAAAATTAAGAAACAGAGTGGGAAGGTTCTACCCTCTATCACTGTAAGGCAAATGTTGGATTAAATCCCAAATATATTTTGGTTTCTGCATTGTAATAGGACCAAATCATGGACCATGTACTTCAAGTTCCACTTTTTCCTAAATATTACATGCTTGTTTTTACACGTAATCCAAGTCTAAATGAGAAAACCACTGACCAATCCAGGATGAGAATTTTAAGTTAGTCCCCAACACAGCTGGTATTTAGCAACATATTTGGAAAATAGAAGCAATATTTAGTTAGGTTCAGCTAGCTCATACTAAGTGAGAGTGGCAGACTTCTTTATTTCTTAATAACGTTTTTATGTAGTTTTTGCATTCAGTATTGTCTCAGTGGATTAGCTTACACATTACTAGTCATATTTTTCATTGTAAATCTCTTTACACTATCAGGTAGCATCACACAGTATGTGTTTTTTGCAAAATGTATGTGTTCCGTAATACTGAGTTCCTTTTCTGAGGTTTATTGTTTATGTAAAACCAATTGACAGGATCCATTGTTTTTACTGATGTGTTATTTTCTTTGTGTTTTATTCAGGGAGATTATTTTCTGATAAATTTTAAAAGCACTTTGCAAAGTATATGATTAAAAATTTTCACTATTTTACCTAAGAAATTGCTAAAATAGTTGGGGTTTTTTGTAAATTGAAAGTAATGACACAGTGTCTTGGATTTCCAGAAGCAGCTAATGCACTGGAAAAAAATGTTTTGTTAAAATATTCATCTAAAAGGAAAACTTAAGATTTAATACTTTAGAAAAGCTTCCGTTGAGGCTGAGAAAAGCTATATAACTCTAATGTAGGCAAAATGTGACTGATTCAAAAGTGATTTAAAGACAATATTAGAATAAGGAAAGAAAGAGAAGTCAACACCCAGGTAATTTATTCAACTCAGTATAATTTCATCAACTTCAATGGAAATTTTAGATTTTATCAAATTTAAGCTTTACTTCATTTAAAATTTTAGGAATATTTGTTTCTAACTTCATACAGTCTTGATACAGACTTTGAATAAAACTCTTGCTTATATTTACTTTGATGAGTAAACAGAAGAAAGAACTGAATAAACATATTTATTCAACCACTCACAAATGAGCAGAAAACTGTAGACAAGTTTGCTGTGTTGGAATTTTTTTTTTTTTTTTTAATCTATCAAGCTAAACTAATAATAAACAGAAATGCACGACCCAAACTTTGAAAATATGGTTTTTGGAATCCTAGTGTTGTCTCCTCATGGAATCAATGTGGAAAACAATAACTCATTTTTTACTTACAGATTCATCAGTCATTTCCCTGAAGTGCAGTCTGCAGTAGTTCACAAAGTCCTAGGGGATTTACAGACATTTCACATTGTGTGTGATGACTCATGTATTTCTAATTCAACAAATTGAATCAATCCATCACTATGTCTAGAATGGCAGTATATTACATATTATACATTAATTTCATACCCTGAAAAATCGGCTTCTTGTTTTGGATATTCCTAACTTCTGTGGTGTTTAACAAATATTTTCACTCTGTGTGGTGTCAAGACAGCTTTTCTGAGATACAAAATAATAAAGTAGAATATATATATATGTATAAACACAAAAAATCTATCTTATCATAATATTCTTTTACACATATTATTCCTCATTTGTCTTCTTACTCATTCTCTCAGTTTTCTCATACCACAGGCTATGAAGCAATTATTTTTTCTTAGCTTTGCCTTAATAGATTCAACAGCCTTTCCTGTCATGCTTGCAGCTCAGAGATTTTACTAGCAGATTGATAGCTGGGTGGCTTAGTGGAAGAATTTTTTATTCATTCTCGATTGCAAGTATTATGATTTTGAGTGCAAGCTTCGGGAAGAAAAGTATACAGGATTTCTTGAAAACATTCAAAGTGTTTTGAAAAGTTCAGTATCAGAGTAGTTCTAATCTCGAATCCCAGTGCGTGGCAAAATCCCCCAAGGACTTGACTACAGAGAGCAAACACTGTACGTTGCAGATATTTGGAGTTGTGTGGGCACTGTCCAAACTCAGTTGTTGATTTCCTCTCCAAACACTGCCAAGCAGAATTTCTGATGACTGAATTCAGCCTTTCATTTACTTTTACACAGTAAAAGTTTGTAGAAGCCAAATAATCTCTGATACTTCCATCTTTTCATCAAATTTCTTTGAAATTGTCAAATGATTTATAGTCATCTTCCTTTGAAAGAATAGAGGAGGAATAAAATAGCACTTAAAATTTGAGCTAAATAGCTTTTTATTTCTGTAATATTTCTGTAAAAAAGGTTAATGCAAATGTCATAGATCTGATGCAGAGAATGAAAATATTCTGATGCATTTGTTTTTTAAAAAAGGCTCCGTAGAAAAGTAAATTCTCTTTTAAGATAGATATCTTAGAACATTCTTTAGTTGAGAAAAAATACAGTTCTCATGTTAAACTAACTTAGGAAATGGAAGTCATTACATTTTTACCGTGATAAGTCCTTTTATTTGCAGAAAAGATCAGCCTCAATAGCTCATAATGAAGTTATTTATTAGCATTATCATTTACATCCTCAAAGTATTTTGGAGATCTTGAAACAATTAGAAGGTCAGTTTGGGACACACTCTAGAAACCAAGTAGATAAATGGATTGCGCCAAGGAGAGGTGACTAACAACCCTGCAACAGAATAACATTAAAACGCATGCTGTAGTCACATTGGCATTATTTGATAATGGTTGTGAAGGAAAAGGGATCATAACCAACAAGGTAGAACATATTGTTTAGCTTTGTAGAATTGGAAATAAATTCTATGAAAATAGATGTAGGTTTTCAATAGATTGAAAAGACAAGATTTACCTGACTTTGCAAATAGTAGTGCGAAGGCCTCATAAAGGGAGGGAATCAACATAAAAACTATTCCCAGAAAAATATGTTTCTTTGCCTCATCAGAAGCAATGATGAAAAGGAACAGATGTAGTTTACAACAGAGTTATCATAAGTTATCCATTTCTGATATCAGGATTCCAATACTAGATATACTAAACATAGATTTTGTGAATATAAAAATAGTTTTGGCTGAAATCAGGACATCTTCAATTTTTTACCATAGAGGATAGTGGTTGATTTGGCTCTTAAATGCCTTTTCTATGTTCAAAGATCATTCAAGACTTCTTCCACCATTCTTTCTCTCATATAGTCCTCAATAATATGATATATAAAAGCTAGACATAGCAAGTATATTAATTACTGCCATTAAAAGTATGTTATTTAGGAAAGGAATGACTATGTACCTTGGGTTTTTTTTAAGGGCTACTGTCAAAGTAATAGATTAAATTCTTTTATTAGTCAAATGTGTTAAGATCACCTCAAGAGAATAAATCACAAGGTCACAGAATAGTTCTGGTGGGAATGGACCTCTGGAGATGATAATTTTGCACTTTTCTGTATTAGTAAATATAGACTTGGGAAACAAGTTAAAAAAATTAAAAGGAAATTAATAGATTTTATTTGAGAATCATAAAATGCAATCAATTCATAAGTAAAACTGAGCATGAGAGATAGAAAGGTTGAAGAAAATTCAGTAAATAAGCAGTGGCTTGTTTAAAATTATAAAATTCAAGATTGGAAATTATGGACTGCGCCTTAAATGCAGAAGTATAACAAATGAAGTGAGCTTTATTTTCTTTATAACAAAAAATATTTCAAAATTATGGAAAAAATCCATTACATGTGACTAATTCTTGCTTACATGAAGGTATTATTGCGTACAGATCTGCATAAAGAGATCTGCTTACAAAAGGAAACCATACATATAATATAGTTTTGGCATTACTTATGCTTTTTTACTATTATTCTTTTGCACAGAGACCTTTTATAAAACATCAAATATCAACGTGCTTCAGACTGAGGTAAAAAGGGGTTAAAGTAAAAAAAATCAAGAAAGGTCTGGCCATAATTTTGGTTGTATTTTTTTTTAGCACACCTCTTACTGTATTTCTTGCCTTAGTGTAAGGTTAAAAACCATGATTTCTTCCTTCTCCTTTTCATTCTGCTGCCTCCCACATACACTATTTTCACACACGCTTTCAGACCCTAATGCTGCCAACAATGAGCTTGCTTTTCTTAGTTACCTTTTGAAAGCTCTACTTTTGCCAAGCTTAAAAGCTGCTTGTCGTGGTTTAGGAATGGTATTCCCCATTTTAGTGTTCCTATTGAAGCACTCCAAGTCATGCCCTGCTCTCTCATTCCTCCTTCCCCCTCCCTGTCCCACTGCAGAGGAGAACTGGAGGCACGAAAGGTGAATGTCATGGGTTGAGAGAAGAATTATTTACTGGAAACAGGAATGGAATAAGAAAACCAACATGTCAGTCCCAGAGGCAGCCAGCCTTTGTTCACTGACCAGAAGAGAGCCCTTGGCCCTGTCCTTAGAAAAGCAATTGAGGCAGTACAGAATGTCCTCCAGCTCCTGGCCATCCCCCATCCTGGCTGGAACCAGGATGCCTCTGAATTACAAGATTATATCTAGGGCTTTTTTTAAAAAAAACCCAATCAAATGGATAATTAGTGATTATTTAAATTACAGATGACCTGGAAAAGAATAAATTTACAAGAAGCACAGTATACCACAAAGGTTTATTTATTACCACATGAATTTCCAACACAAAAAAACACAGACAATTACCATGTCTATGGAGCACTCAGAGTATTTCTGTACATTTAGTTACAACAACCTCTGAGATCAGGGCATAAAGGATGCCCACCAGAGGATAGCATAAGAGAATATAAAATTTCACATCTTAAATACATCAGATATTTAGCTTTGTAGCAAATGAAGCTGACAGCACCCCAGATACAGCTGACCCTTGTATTGTCCCAGCACCTCCTGCTCAAGTTAATTAGGAACATTTGTTCACAGATAATGATGGAAGACTGACAAATGTTAAGTGACAGACACCTGGTACATGTTAAAAAAAAAAACATACAGCTATTCATTAGTCTTAGCACATCCTTTCAGCTAGGGAAAGTACATGTCAAAAGAAAAAGGTTTCAAAATGTAGTGAAATCATACTGTCAAAATTATTAATGAGACTGTCTTTCTGTTATATCAGAGATGTAATGAAGTTTAAGTCAGCACTTCGGTTCTAAACTCTTCTCTCCTAGGGAGTTGCCATTCAACAATGTAAAAGAGGAGTCAAAGATGGGTTAAAGTACATCATTCTTTCAATATACCAGACACTTTGTACCACTGGGGTTTTTTTTATTTTGTTCAGCTTTTTGAATTGAGTTTCAAGTTCACATCCTAAGAAAAGTAAGTTTATGTTTCTCATGTAGAGTTATATTTAATACTTTGACATACCAAAATATTTTTTCTTTGAAAATACATATGTGAAACTTTTGCTGCTCAAAAGAAATAAATACAGATACTAACTAGTGAGCTCCTCTCTTTCTCTTTCCTTTTAGTAAAATTGTTTTAGGTAGGGAGGCAAGTTTAACATGACCTAGCAATCAATCATTTCTCCATGCAGCAAATGTAGTGTTCTAATGTCAATGCAATTATATGTATGCCTCATTAAAATGAGGATTACATGGAGTATATGATAGCTCTCATTTCCACATAATTCCCACTTGAATGTATGATTTCATGCTTATTTAAAATCTACAGGCAAGAGAGCATGTAGAAATGAGAAACAGAGCTTATTGGTCATTCCCAGCTGATCATCCCAAAGCTCATTATTACCTCTCAAACCAGACATTGTGTAAGGAATAGTTTTCTAGCTTAGTCCTGTGATTATGGATTCTTTCCTTGATTTTTTTTATTCCCATTGTTAAATAGTGAGAAGAGAAGGTCTGCTTACTCAGGTTCCTCATTCTAGAAAGGCACAAATTAAAGAAAGAAGACAAGTGGTACAAATAAAGTCAGGCTTCAGGCAAATATTTACTGTTTAAAAGAAGGATGGGGAAAGGATGAAAATTATCAGGCATTATTTCAATCTAGGCATTCCCTGCCAGTGTATTTACTGCCAGCAATGGCTGCTGGTGTTTACCACATCCCAAAGAGCATGTTGTCCCTGTAACCTGTATGTAGAGGGGAAATTTAGAACAGCCACAGAACTTAGTGGCTCCCTGGAGAATTGAGTAGAGGTACACGTGCAATGCCCACCACATCTACTTGTCAGAACAGAGGTAATATGAGCACATGAACATAATCCAGAGCTACAAAATGGACAGCTGTGCAGGAGTGTGAAGGAAATCATTTTATCTACAGCACATCTCCATAGCCTGAAGGCATGGTCTAGAATACAAAATTAATTCATGTTAATGTGCTTTTTCATAGTGTCTTCCTTCAGGCACTCTGAACCCAGGAGGAATGAAACTGTAGTATACAGGGACGAGGAACATGAAAAATGAGAAAAACAACAAAGAGAAAAAAGAAATTTGGAGGAATTATCTAACAAGTCAGGAGTTTCATAGGCAATCATAAAAGATTTTGCTCTTTTATAAGTTAACATGTGCAAATATGTTAAACATTATCTGTTCAAGTTTCTGCATCATAATATCAAGGATGGGTTATTTTGAAATGCCTCTTTCTATGGTAATTGATTAAAATGTTCAGTAAAATCAAAATGAAACGAAGTCAAGGAAAGGGACACCCCATCTTTTATAATACAGTATTAACAGTAGGAATTTGTTAAATTGAAGGTCAACAGCAGGTTTTATGAATCATACTGGTTCAGTTTTATGAGAAAAATAACCTTTGAACTCCAAGTTTCCAGATGTTAGTATTTTCTGTGTAATGGTCAAACCAGATCCATAACTGTAACACAGACAGAGTGCTGGCAAGCCTCTGTAATCAAGCATATCATATTGTTTTTTAACTATGTCATCATATCTAGGGTGTGGCATAGATATATATATATGGACAGTCTTTCATAAATCATTACAGCCCAATAGTCTCCAAAGGGATATATGAGAAATTAAATTAATTTTCTTGAAATAGCATATTTAATTTCTTTTTCTTTGGTGAGTCTCCTGATAAAATAATTTTCCCTAAGAGGTTTAGAAAAAAAGCAATAAGGAAAGAAAAATTTAGTGTTATACTGATTTATTGAAGTGTATTTAAAGTGGTTGTCTATCCCATGCTTCAGTGCCTCACCTTTACATATTAATGCACAATAACAAAATAAAAGTGTGCAGGACATAAGATTAAATCAAAACTCCTATTCTCTCTTGTTTCCCAGAATTTGTGGAGACTTCAGTGATCCCTATGAATCTGGTACCTGGAAAGCTTTTTAGGGTGCAAAGGAAGAGTACACAAGAGTTCAGGTCTTTTCTCAGAGGTAGGTCTAGATATTTCTGCTTTAGTTAAGAAAGAAACACACCTAGATCCTTTTTGCTGATCACAGCTGCATATGCAGAAATGCTTTTCATTTAAATCTGTGCTTAAATGGTAATCTGTAGTGGAATAACAAAGGGGACAAAAATCACCATGGGCAGAGCTCAGAGGATGTGGGGGTGAAACCAGCTGCCCATCTGACTGAATCCTGGAAAATATATGGAAATATAATCATATCTTTTTGGGGGGATCTCACAGAAACACAACTTCCTTCTTTAAACCATCAAAAGGAGAGTGCTGTTTCAGATTGTTTTATAATGTAACTGAGTCTCCAGTGCTCCATGCAACCCTACAGAGAATAAAAAATAATGAATAGAGAGGAGCTGGAAGCTATGGTGGTGACCAAGCAACACAGCACCATTACAAAATTCCTTTTATATTTAACATTATTAATAAGCATTCTTTCTATTCTTCTGATTTGTTGGGTTTTGTGGGGGTTTTTTAGTAGAATTATGGCAACTTAGAGACAAGAATACTATTGAAATAGTCATTAAGCAAACAAAAGAAAATTTATTACCTGTCCCCAAATTATTTATAGTCTCATTGTAAGGTGATGATGAATAAATACATACAGATAGAAAGATGTGTAAGTACCTGGTTGGATTCTGACATACATGTCCTGGCAGCTAAAAAAATAAAGGAAAAGTCTTCTGCCATCCCAGCTATGAAGACTTGAAAGAAATTAAGTTTTGTGGATACTGGAGATTATATCTGTGAGTTTATTTCTCAGATATAAAGGATTATTTCTAATTTCTCTTCCCACCTCGCCTCTTTATATGATAAAAATAGAATTTCCACGAAGAACAGACTTAGAGGAGATAGCCATAAAACTAAGGAGACATTCAAGGTTAATAGAACAAATAGTTGTTTCCCCAATCCTTTCTCATGCTTTTCCACAAAGTTTAAATAATTATTAATACTATCTTTTTTTGCTTTTCTCTCCCTTTGAAAGGCATGCTTGTTTTCTTATTTCTTTAAAGATCAATGCTGAAAAGCCAATTTTTTACAATAAAAATTAGCATAAATCAGCCAACACTTATAATTAATACATAAAATTTGATTAAAATGTATTTCAACATGTTTATGTGAGGTTACAGACAACAGAAAAAAATTACTTTTGAGGTACTAGGAATACAATCTGATTTCTTTTTCTGCAGGACCACATATGAATAGAAATTTATCTTTTTTCAATTTATTTTCTTTACTTTTTTTCAGACCTGTGTAATATTAAAAACAATTTTAAAAAAAGATGGAAGAAAACTCACTGAAACGTCTGAGAGGTGAGATAGACTCATGTACAATATTGCAAGTTCGTGCTTACCCCATGCAACAGTTTTGAACACAGTTTATGAAAACTCTGTAAACAAATACAGTTTTGTGTAAATTGTTTTAAAGAGGAGATTGAATTATGAAAAATACATTGTTCAGTGAAATTGCAAAATTAATATCCCAGATACTGAATAAGAACTTCAGTTCATAAGACTGTCATAAGAAAATAAAATATCTGTCTGTTGCAAATGTAGACTTGGACTGAGAAAAAAAAAATCCTCCTGCGGCTGATGATTCAACTTACTAAGAATGTCTTCAATTCTTGGTTATGTCTGAAAGATTAGATAAATAAAAGTCAGTTTAAATGATACCTGTTACCATCATAGTCTGTAGATTTTTAACGGTCCTTTATATGTGGTCTATAATGTACATGGTGTGTTTACTCATAAATGTCTTATTATTTTAAATATATTTAAATGTTATCTGAAGTTCATTACATGAAGTGTTCCCCAAATTTTGGAAAAAATCTAAAAGCACAAAAATGATTATTTGGTGTCCACATGTGAAAGGAATTTTTTTTTCTTGTTTTTAACATTTACTGAAATCTTGTTCAATATACATATGTTTTCCTCTAAAACTGCCCAATAACAGTTTTCTAGTTTGGTTTGAGTTAAGCTTCCTTTGCATTCATTCATTTAATTTAGTATAATTTTCACTTAGATGTCTATGAAAATTTAATAAAAGAGTAAATTAAAGAAAGGAAAACCTTTCTTATAAGAACATTGAAAGCTTTTATAGAAATTTCTACCGTGAGGAACAGACTAATTAATTCCATAGTTCTGGCTTGCAATATAAACTGGGAAGAGTTATTTGAAGGGCTTATTTGCATGACAGTACTAAGCCTGTACTTAAAACTCCCACTTATTTCATGGAGTTATTTAAGAAAAAAGAAAAAAGAAAACTATTTTTTCATTCTTTCCAGTAGTGGTAAAATGGGAGATAGATAGATAGATAGATAGATAGATAGATAGATAGATAGATAGATAGATAGATAGATAGACAGACATATTCCAGCATTCACATACACATGATTTTGCATAACTTATTGTCTAACGTATTCTTAGGTTAAACTACACCCCTAACAACTGGAAAGAACTATTTTTTTTCTTCTTTACTCCATTGTTGGGTCACTGTGAATTTCACACTGTTAATTGTCATGAAAATGTACAGAAATTTGTTTGTCTAATACACAGACATAAAGCATCTACTCAGCAGGATGTAACAGAGCAGATGTTCCCTCAGAGTTCTGCATCCTAATTCTAACCCATTCAGCCATTTAATTTTATTGCAATTAGTATCCTCTTTGATGATCTCTTTTCAACATTTTCAGCTACTATAAAAACTGTAAAGTGATCCAAATTATATCCTCTGATCTAAGTGGAGTTTGGATTTAAACTTCAAGAAGCATCTTGGCATAGCTGATCCTCTCCTAAAAGAGAATTCAGTGCAATTCTAAAATATTTGTTTATATAGACAATGACTGAAATACATGTTATACAACAAAAAAGCATTTAAGTTAATGTTAGTATCCCAAATTACTGCTTTCCTCTTGCAAAATGTAAAGAAATCACAATTAATACTTAATTTCTTCAATCACTTCATTTCATTTTTTAGTATGGTAAAATGACGGTATAACCCAACCTGTAACTATTCAGTACCACTCCTTTTCTCCCTCTTATCTGCATCCTTACCTACCTCATGGTTTCAATGTAATCAGTAGTCAATCATGTTGCATAAATTTTGTAGTGCTTCTGATACCACCTCTTTCCCTGTAGGGGATTCTTGCTGTTCTTCAGGAATCTCAAAGCACACAGCTCTGAGAGTGGCCCTGGGAGCCTGACTCTGACGCATTAACCCATTTCAGGAATTTTCATATTAAGGCTTCTTTCAGATCCTAGTTCTTTCAGATTGTCTAGTTCTTTTTTTTTTTTTTTAATTAACCTTGGGGTCTTTTTGCAGATGGGGCTTGATGTAGGATATCCATGTAACTGCTTCACCCCAGTCTCCCTGAAGGTGCCAGGAGAGGAGTACAGGCATGGCTGGCAATGAAATCAGCCCATGAGGATACCATGACACAGCTTTACAGCAGCTTCAGCTATTTTCCTCCTGTTACTTGTCAGTCCATAACCTGTATCAAGACTCATCACAGTTTTTGCATTGTCCTCTCTGCCACTGCACAGTGTACTCAGGCACTGAGTACATTCTTGGTGCTCCCCTGAAAGCAGGACAGATGAGAATCATTCAGAGGGGATCTCTCTCTACTAATTACCAAGAGAACCTGAGAGGTTTGTCTCAGGTGTAGGCATCCATGATATAGATGCTTTCAACTAAATGAGATTAATCCACTCCCCATGCAATTAACCCTTTTAAGATGATGGTGTGGAAGCAATAATAGAAGCAAGGATATACATATATAAGACAAATTCAAACAGAGTTTGATTTTTTTTTTGAATGCCAAGGTTATTTTTAAATTGTAGCAAGACATGCAGATGAAGGACTGTAACTAGATGAAGTCATGCTGTGCTCAGCAGTACTCCTAGTTTTTTTTATTTGTTAAGTAGAAATTGAGAGACATGCCAGTGGAAACTATAGTCGCTTCTCTCAAGCAGCAGTCATAAAGAATGCTATGAAATCTTCTGCCAAATAAATACATCTCAGCACTGAGAACCTATGCTTTTGTTACCACCATTTTAATTAGAAGCTTATCTTATGATATTGGCATTAATGACCATGTCAGTGGTAAAATCATTCCTATTCACAGTTAACTTCTTGTTTACCTTTTTCTTAAAAGCTAGAAAAAAGATCTAAAATGTTAGTACTATAAATAGTTCAATTGGCAAAGTAAGAAGAAGGAATAGCAAACATTTTTATTTTTCTGACGTCTTTCTCTCTAACTGTCAATGTAAAAAATAAGGCCAGCTGCTGCTTAAATTAAATGGAAACATTAAACTAGATTTTAATTAAAACTGTTTTCCAGTATATGTCATTCTTTGTATGTGGCAATAACCTTAGCTTGTGAAGCTGTTCCAGAGTATAACATTGAAATTTTTGAGACAGGAAGGTCAGCTAACAAGAACCATCTCAGCATCATTGATCCCTGAGGGGAGTAGGATATTTAGAAACAACAAGGTAAAAGAGGCAAAGGTCAGTCAATAAGGAAAAGATCACCACAACATTCTGAGGAAGTTAGACCTTGTTTCCTTGCTCTATGAAGCTGTACAGAACAGGGCATCTGACAGTCCACCTTGCCACACCCAAGGCTGTGCTGGCAGGTGCAAGTGGACTGCACAATATCTTCTGGACAGTAAGTGAAATCATGAAAAGATGAAGTAAGCATTTTCAAGGTTATAGTACTATATGCTTACCCAAGGGAATCCTTCTTGGGGAAAGAGAGGTCATTCAATATGATCTGATATATTTATTCCGAAACCTGTTGTATAATTATTATTTCAGCTGAATTTCTTTTTCCAGGCTTACGTAGGAGTGTTGAAAACTCCACTGGGGAATGTGAATATCTACATAATACAGAACTTTAACTTGTGTGAATAGTTTGGTCTCAGTTCTGTAGGTTAGTTATGTATTCTGTATTACCATTTTTATTTATTCAGCAGATTTTTCAAAGAAATAAGTTTCTTTTAGTTTCTGCTGTATTTTTTTCCCTTCCATGTTTGATCCCTATTTTGCATTCATCATTTCTGACTTTTACTTTTTAATTGTGTTATCACAGAATCACAGAATCACTAGGTTGGGAGATACCTTCAAGTTCTTTGAGTCCAACCCAGCCCTAACACCTCAACTAAAACATGACACCAAGTGCCACATCCAGTCTCTCTTTAAACACATCTAGGGATGGTGAGTCCACCACCTCCCTGGGCAGACCAATCCAATAGTTTATCACCCTTTCTTTAAAGAACTTTTTCGTAATATCCAGCCTGTATTTACCTTGGCACAGCTTAAGACTCTGTCCTCTCATTCTGTCTTCCAAAGTCTATGCTCCATACAAATATTGTCCCTATCTTCCTCAGTGTTAAGAGGAAGAAAAAAACCCAATTAGTTTAATAGCTACAATGGAATCCCAAACACCAGATAGGATCAGAGACCCACATATCAGAAATGCATGTGAATATTCCTTGCAGAGCCTGTATATCTTGGCTGCCCCTAAGCTGAATCATGGACAATTGAACCAGGCATATCTAGATTATAACTTCAGCAGAAAACCTTGTTTTTCTCAGAACTAAATCCACTTCTGTCCACTTGAAAATTCCGTCTTCAGAGTGCACAGCTCTGACCTCAGTAAAATACCACTTTAGAGCAGAATTCACCACACTAAGAGGTCATAAGCTGAGAACATAATAAAGGAAGTTAAGTTTGGTTCTCCTTTAAATTTATGGGTAGAGAGGTCAAGTTACCTCTTTTTCTGATGGAGATGATGTAAACTATATGTTATATTTTTAAATTAGGCTATTTTCATTCTTGCTACTCTAGGCAGGCAAAGGGCTTCAAATAAAACAGGTCTATAGGAGAGAATTTCAGTATTAAACTGCATAAAAGAGTGGGGTCAAAAAAGAAGCAGTCCATGCAACTCTACACCTGGTCCATCTGTACCATGACCTCCTTCACCTTACCTGAAACAAACAAAAAAAAATATTTGTTATTCCCTGTTTGCTTGAAAAGGTTTAGTTTGTTTATAGGTCTTCTTCAACCCTGGAAATTTTTCCAAACCACGTGTGACTGAGCTCAAAACTAGCTAATCTCATTGGCACATATCAGCACGGTTTTATAGGATGATTGTGCTCTAATATACCTCCACTTAAAAGAAATTAAATAACTTTCTCCTGATGATTTTCCATTCTGAGGCAACAGTTTCAGATGATATTTTTTCTTGTTATATATTTAGGTAAAGAAAAAAAAAAAAAAAAGAAAAAGAAAAATAAATAACTGGAGCTATCTTAGTTCTTATGCCTGGATGTAATATGTTGTAAAGAAAAAGGAACTTTCCCTTAAAAGTTCCCTTACCTTTAGTTTCTCTCAAAAAGAGGGTATTTCTCTCATCCTCTCTGAAAAGTTGTAAAATAAACTTTCATATTTCAGAATGAAAACACCATTTACAAAGAACAGCTCCTTAGAAGTACAAAGATCAGTCTTACTCACAATCACTCAAAAAACCTAAGTATACTGTCAAAGCCGTAAACTCATAACAGGAACTCTAAATTATGGCAGGTATTTTTATAAAGTTCTTCCTCAGGAATAGTAAAGAAAGCAGACACTGTGTTGAGCAGCTGCTTTTAAGTCTGATTCACAAGATTTTCAAAATTTAGGTTAGATCATTTCATGGATTTCATATACTCCCTTATTAAATGAATCTGATGTACAATGGTAAGTAATCAAATTAAAGACATTTGTAGTCTCTGATCTAATTAAGATCAGTATTGATGCATCTTGAATCATATGTCTTGGGTTACAATGCAAGATGTAACCAAGAGCATGTATTCTATTCCCAATCTGTTGAAACTGTTGAAGAGGTGTTTTTCTTTCTCTCATAACTCCAGAGGGGAGGGGGATGGGTTCCTTCTGTTAATAGGCCAGCTGTTAAAACCAGTTAGGACAGTATTCTTTGTATCTTCCATGACCCTCCGGGGGATATCTGCTGTTAATGGGCCATTAAGGCTCAGGACATGACCAATACAATTACATCATCCCATTGCAAGAAGCTCCACCTAGTGGGAGAAGCCAAGAATTTCTGCCTGGATAAAACCTGCAATTTAAAACACCAAGGCAGCCTGTTTCCACTGGATATCCAGAGGAAGACCAAACCCATCTCACCACCACTGGACCCTTCTACAGGACCACCTCTACTCCAAGAGAACTTCATTTGTCTCTCCAGAAGGACTTATCTGGACTGCTTCCAACACCCTGACCAACAGAGTGTCAGGTCATATTCTGACTCTGTCAGTGTTTCTAGGATGTTTTTGTTTGCTTGGTTTTTTCATACTACTACATTTGTACTTTTTAACATGCCTAGTAAAGAACTGTTATTCTTATTCACATATCTTTGCCTGAAATCCCCTAACTGCAAAATTATAATAACTTGGAGGGAGGCGGTTTGCATTCTCCGTTCCAAGGCAAGCTCCAGATTTCCCTGGCAGACACCTGTCTTTCATATGCACCATATCCAAGACACCATATCACAGAAATCAGCTTAAAACTAAGCCTTTCTAATATTTGAGTTCTTGTTGCTGTGGATTTCAGGGCTAGAGAAAAAATTCCTCTAAGACAAATGGAAGCAGTACCATGTATTAAACTAAGTTATCAGCTTTTATATCCGCCATCAGTAAAGCTTTTTATACTGGAAAATTCTCTAAACTGGCACTTAAAAGAAAGACCCACTCCCCCAACAAACAAACAAAACTATTAAAACGTCTTAAAGGGCTCTTAAAAGTAAATTGAAAATAAGTTCTAAAAGCAATTTTACAAAACACTCAATTTACTGCTTTTTCTTAAGATGTGAAGAGGTATTGAAGTCTTTATATTTATGCAAAAGTTCAATTCCATTTTTATATACACTGAAACATCTACCAAGTTAGTAATTTCTCCAGATTGTTGGAGTAAGTAAGTCCTAAGTACATAAGTCCTAAGGGATTATCTCATGTGAAGGGTGCTATTATGTTAGGAAGTTTCCTGGCGTAATTTTATTTCTATTTTCTGCCTCCTCAAATTCTTATTTTTAACAAAAATTCAATTTGATTTCTAACTATTTTAAGTACAAAGGAAAATAAAAATAATCTTTTCTTTCAGGTCTCTCTATAAATGGAACACTAAAACAATCCTTTTAGACATAGAATCTGAATGGATACATATTCACTCCATTTTTGGAGTGCAAAAATTTCTCCTTCTCAGCTTTCTTTTATGTGGGGAGTGAAATGACTCTTGTTCATGCTTCCTGATCTGTATGTAAGCCTAACTCTTTCACTGTTTACACCCTGTAGAAAAGTAAGGCGTTTCTAAAAGAGGGCATTGCGCATGAGCAGTGAGCTTTGCTATGTTGAAATGGGTTCATGCTGGAGGGCCTGTTTTTCTGCATAAACCCCTAAAAGTGCATCTTATGCTCTGAAACTACCTGAGCTCCCTGTGCCGTGCCTCAGGACCAGAGGAACCTCCAACAAGTGACTCTGTGCCATTACCAGCTGCCATTCTCAGGGTCCAACACTGTCCCTGTTTTCCAGAGACAGACATTTGACTAAGATGGAAGTGAGTTTGAAAAATTAGTTCAATAATAAGAAAGATGATGTTTATTTGAACAAATTATTTGGTAAAAAATATGTCATATTTTCAGAAATTATGACTGGGGCATAAATAATTCAGAAGACAGTAGATTAAATTTGTTGGATAATTTGACAACAAATAATTCAGTTAACAGAAAAACATGTAAATCTCACATAATATCCCCATCTGTTAACTCTGAAAATGTTTAATATAGGAATGTCCCAGTGAGAAAGATCAAACCTCAGTCAAATGTCAGATGTTCATACTTGTTTGAAAAAATGTGTAGATTTCTAAAAATATAATTCAATATGGTTAATTAATTAATTATGATAAATCATCAACAGATTTTTGTCAGCCAAAGAGAAGACTGTTTGAAACAGAAAATTAGTTGAATAGAATTAGATACCAAATTCCTCGAAATGTGAGAATGTCATTCTTTCACTTGTTTTTTTCTTAAATAAATCACATTTTCCAAGTGAAGCATGTAAGCAAAAGACAATGATGAAGGGCATAAGAAATGTTATAAAAACTGAGTATTATTGCATCTGGGCTGTGAAGCTTGTATTGCAGGAGGTAGAAAACATACATAGCGAAAGTGACTTAGAAAAATACTGCAATGTATTGTTTGATATACTTGCAAAACCTCAGCGTGTCATTGCCATATGTAAACTGCAGCCTGGTATGATGCCAGTATAGTGTACATCCTCTTATAGTTGGTTTCACTTGTTTCTCAGGATAGCATTATACAACACATTGTCTTGATTTGATAGAAATGTCACTTTACTTCATTTCTTATACCCAGAAATGGAAAATTTATTGAATTCAGGTTCTCAAGTATAGTATTCATTTTGTTTAGATTTAGCTGGAGTTATTCCATGAAAAGTGAACTGCCAGCAGACTCCTTCAAGCATTTCTGGACTTTGTTATAGGTGTACCTACACTAGTGTATGCAGAACAGTAATTTTTGCACTCAGTGCAATTATTTCAAGGAAGACTTACCAGTAAATTGAAATCAAATTGCAAATTACTTTTAAAATGCACAATGTATGTTCTTATGTGTGTATGTGTATATAGATAATGTGTGGAGCTTGATTCTGCAAGATCTGAGTGTTATGCATCTGACTCAATAAACCATCTAAATACATGTCTCATTTATCTGCATCTTAAAAGTTGTTATTATACATGCTCAATGTTTTGTATTGTGTTATGTTATTCAAGCTTAGATGTTTTGGTGAGTCAGAGACATAGTTTTCACCATTTGCAGGACCATTTGCAGTCCTAATCTCTGGACTTCAGAACATATATTTTAATAGACTTTTAAATGGATTTGGGAATCAAATGAAGGACTCAGAGTTTTGGGAAAGTTCTGCTTGGATTTCTATAACTAAACAAAGCACAGAGTCATGAGATTAGAAGAAGCAGATACTAAGTAATTAATAGTTAAAATGGAATATGCTGAGATGTTATACTGAAGGCTTTCAGGTATTATGTCAGGACACAGCACAGGCTGTCTAGAAATGTTCATGTGATGAGGGAATGCTATTGCAAAATGCCACAGCACCACTCCTGAGGACAGCCCAAGGAACACTACTGCAATTTCCCTCCTGTTTCAGGAAATGCTGTCTGTTGGAATAGTGTTACCTGGTTCAGTCATTAAATGGACTACTTGTAAAACAAAAAACTGCATTCTTCACTGCAGCCGCCTTCTCACCATGTCCCTTGTGGTCCTAACATAAGAAATTCAGCCTGAACATTCAGCCTTCGGTTAAGTGCTCAGTTACAAACTAGGCAGAAGCGCTTCTTTGGCTCATTTGGGACACCAGTTGTCTGGGTTTGTCTTTTAGCTTCAAAGAGCTGGGTAGATGCTGAGGTACTGAATACAGAGTGCTTTTAGGTTTTTAGATATGAATTTACAGCAGCTCAGCAAGGAAGTAGGAATCAAGAATAAATGGGCAGGTAGTTTAAGCTCTCAAGTTTCTTCGACAATTCATAACTGACCATAACCATGTGGAGCATCATGGATGCCTGTTAAGCTATAGGGATATTTAAAAATGAAGAATTCATGCATGTTTTAAAAGTGAAAATGACATTCAAAATCAAACTCTGAGGCTGAAATTTCACTGACAACACCTCTCCTTCCTCTGGAAGAGAAAAAAGTCAGTGAAAGCATCCAGACATCTTCCTATAACTATTTTTCTTCTTTTGCTTTGAAAATTCAAAGTAAACTGTTAAATAGAATTTTAAGGAAATTAGTAGGTTAGTGAGATCAGTTGAAAATCAGAAAAAGATTTTGTAATCTACTAATCTGGTATCTAAAACAAAAATTTGGTGAATTTTTGAGACAAAACTCATAGCACAGAGTCACAGAGCAGAAGAAATTTTAAGCACATCTCTAATATTTTGCATAATATTCAGTGTTTTTTTTTAAATTACTATGGATTTTGGAAAATTGTGATAATTTTGATTGATTTACAATATATAGAAAAATTACATAGTTTCACAGATCTGGTGACACTGACACCACAATAATTGAATATTCTTTAGAGTATCTGTAGAATTACTATGAATTCATCATGTTTCCTGATACTTTTGCTCTTGTTCACACAGAACTGGAAGATAGCGAGTTACAATTTTTTTACATATTTCCTATAGAAGTAGACAAATAACACCTGAGTTTGTGCGTAGATGTTGGGGTTTAATTCCAGACAGCAGCTGAACCCCACACAGACACACAGTCATTCATCCCCCCTTCCACAATGTGAGAGGAAGAGAATCCGATGAAGGATAAAAATTGAGAAAACTCCCAAGGCCAGTTTAACAAGTAAAGCAAAAGCTGTGAGAGTAAGAAAAGAAATTCACTCACTACTTCCTATGGGCAGGTGTTCAGCCATCTCCAGAGATGCAGGACTCCATCACAAATAATGGTAACTTGCGAAGACAAATGCCATCACAAGATCTCCCCCTCACTTCTTCTTGCCCCAGTTTTTATTGCAGAGCACATCATCATATACCATAGAGTATGGAAAATCTCTTTGGTTACTTAGATTCAGTTGTCCTGGCTGTGTCCCCTTCCAGTTTTTTGTGGATCACCAGCCTCCTTGCCAGTAGTGAAGCATGAGGAACAGAAAAGCAGATGTTACTGTGTCAGCACTGCTCAGCAGCAACTAAAACATCAGTGTGCTATCAAAGCTTTTCAGCATAAATACAAAACACAACACTACATAAGGCATTTCGAAGAGGATTAACTCTATCCTAGCAATGATCCTTATACAAGGAAGAAGAAAGAAGAGAAACAAACAAAACCACACAAAAAAAAAATTCAACAAAACATAAACCAAACATAACAATTTTCATATATAGTAGATATCAGTTTAAAAGAGGATACAGATGGGAATTAAATGCAAAAGGGAAATGAGTATATATTACATCCTACTTATTCAAGCAGAGAATGTAGAGCTTGCTCATCTTCACTCAAAAAGTCAGTGATGGAAACAAAAATAGAGCTCATAAGTGGTATCACCTGTTACAACAATGCTAATTTTAGGCACTCTGTATCTGACTTTTTAGAAGTATTTTCCAAGGTCATCTTGAAACTAGGTAGACAATTTCAGCAGGCAATAGCAGAAATCTAGGAAGGTGAAAAATGTTTTTTTCTAAAAAATATCATGCAAGGGCAGCAGAAACAATTGTAAACAGCAATAGTCATGGGACTTACAGCACAAGAAAATGCCCTAGGCACACTGGCAAGTATTCCCTGAGCCAACTTTGAGCATGGTTATCAGAAATTTATAGTCCACAGATTATTATTCTGATGCTGAATCTGCCTGTGACATAACAAATTCATGAATAAACATGTAACCTTTTTAACATGATGATATTTGCATTGATGATGTTGGTAAAAATAAAATGCTACTGGTTTATCAAGAGCAGATTATTAACTGATTTTATCTGACAATATAATAAATCATAATCAAGTACAATGAGTTTCTTAACATAATTTTGATGTAAATTGGATGAGAAATAATTTCTTCCTATTCCATATTAAAAATTTAATATAAAGGATGTTTGTGCTCCATTGATTTAGTTTCAGAATTAAGATTTGATGTCAGTTTATATAAATATATAATTGTGATGATTTATTTCTTCGAAGTCCCAAAGCAAGCTCTACTTTCCCTGCTTAAGTACTTGTACAATCTCTCCCCTACAACCTATTCACCAGAAGTATTCCAGCATAGACCTAAACATATATTTTATGTGAGGATGGGTTACACTGTAATATTAAACTCCAGTGTGAAAAGAATTCATGCTGAAAACCCTATGCTTTCCATTCTTAAAGGCATGAGGGGCAGATACTTCTCTTGTAAAATTTTTATACTTAATTTAGGCTCTATATTGTTATAATTTGTCTTTATTGGGTTTTTTTTTTTTCCTACCTTTTTAATTGCAGTTTTATCTTTTTTTACATTTTTTCCATTACCTAGACTAAGAGAGGAATCCTGTCCTCTTGCCCACAAGGGCAACTTTATGCTTGCTATTTACAGAAGCTGGGGGTAGCAGAATTTAGAAAGCTTGCTCTGCATGTCAGAAGAAATGGTTCAGGTGTGTCCTGAGCTCGGTCAAACCATGGACTGAGCAAGCATCCAAAAAATAAAGAGGCTTTCAGAAACTCCTTTTTGTGCAGAATACAAAAGAAAATTGTTGAACTATTGGAAGAGATTTGAGATGCCAGTAGACAGACATGGGAGACAGTTTTTTATGGACCAAGGTTCCCCAAGTCACTGAGCAGACTAATAGGGATATTTTGCTTTGTTCTTCCTGTGTCTCTGGGAGGGGCGGTGTATCAGAAGGCCAACAAGCATTTTCTATTTCCTGATCATTAATAAAAGTGAAAAAAGACAACATTTCCTCCATATTTTGTGAAGAGTTCATGATCAATGTATATCACAAACAGCTGCTTAACACCTACTGACAGACATGCATCACAATGTTCTTGTTATGTGACAAGGTTCTTTCCATGATTACACTGCTTCATAATCATAAAAAACTCATCCATCTAATTTTACTGTGTCATCGTTGATGGCAAACTTCAGTGGCTCTGACAGAGCTTCCTTCAACTCTGGGGTAATTTTATACCTTTTTGCCTCTTCTAGTTGTCTGATATGTACAAGAAAAGTGTAAGAGTTTATTCAGCTGTAACAACTGCCAGAGAAGAAGCATAGATCTAGATGATCTGCACCTGAAACTACAGCAGATGCTGAAGTGTTTAACTTAAACATATAGCCTTGTACAGAGCAGTTGATTGAGGGCTCTTTATAGCACAAAATGTCAGAAATTAAGTTTGTATATTAAGCACTTTTTGTCCTATCAGAATGCTTTATACAATTTCAGCTAGATGAGCTGAACTCTTGCTCCCACATGAAATGGTGAAAACTTGATCTGCAATATTATTAAGGTGAGGTTATTAAATCTAGTTTAGATTGATGTGCATATTACAGATATCTGAATTTTTATCTAAATCTCCAAGTCTCCTTCTCATCAGAGGCATATACACTTCAGGGAACAATACAATTCACTAATTTCAGCTATTTTCAGTAGGAAATATTACAACATACACATGCCTCTTTCCACAGTTGCATAGTAGTGATATCAAAAACAGTAGTTTGGGAGTTGGTCCTTATTATAGATAAAAATCTGAAACACTGTTTATTTTGATTATAAAATCTCATTCTGGTATTCCATTGCCCTACTGAGCTAATAGGTATTTAGATTAACAGGACATTTGGGAAGGAAAGGTCTGAATTTCCTAGTTGCAGTTATATAGTGAAAGTAATGACACTTAAAGGAAATTTTCAGGCAACTGTAACTTCTTCATTTAGATACAGTATTTTTTATTTGTTTTTTAAAGGACAGAACTTTGGGAGTATTGTTCGCCTGGTCACACGCATTTTTCCTTTTACTTGTATTTGAGATTTGAGTCAGAGTCATCCTGCAAGGAAAACAGCCACTTAATTTATTAATGAAGAGAAAATACTAACATTTGGGGTCATATTCAAAGGTAGTAGCCAAAAAGGTATTGTAATTTAAACATTACCTTTGGTGCACGATGAATATGCCTACTAGTTTGTCATGCAATAACAGCATGACATACTTCTTTCTTCAAATTTTGCTTCTCTTACATTTTGTCTCATCATCAAAAGGAATGAAAAAACCCCAAGAAACCATCATCTGAGTCCAACATATTAAAACTAAAATATATGATTATGAATGCATGATCATATCTACGTCTTTTTGGAGCAGTTTTCTAATTCTTTGTCTAGTAAAATACTCATTTCAAATCCATACATAACAGAACTTTCATGATGATCAGCTAGAGAAAGTTTCCTCTTCTGCGTTCCTTTGTTTGCTTCATCAACCATATTTGTGTTAATTTGATTACAGGTTCCCTCAGGCAAGGAATAAAATAAATAAACCAATATATAATAAAATAAATAAACCAATAAACCAAAAGAAATGAAAAAATAAACCAATGTAAGTCTGAAAAAAATTTTGAAAATCTGGAATTTTTCCAGATGCTCACAAATATAACTGGTTTAAATATGTTCTTGTGCCTTTGAAGGATTTATAAAGCATGTGTACACGTAAGTTTGTGGTAGTAAAAAATAACAGTCTTCATACTGAGTAACAATTTAGCCCACTAGAGGAAACATTTTTCATATGCAGTATCCTGATAACTGAAGGGTTTCTTAGCCTTTCAGGTCCCTGAATTCTGGGTTCAAATTGTAAAGAAACCTGAGAATGTAGAGACTCTATTTCTTTTGGCTGAAACTAGACTGAAGGATTTTATGAGCCTACATTATATCATTTAATATAATAGGAATCGAGTACAGAGAACCTGATAAGAGTAAGTAAAGCAAAAGATGACAAGTCTTAGCCTGAGTACACACTAGAGAGCTTACAGTGGTGTTTTTGCTGTCTGTAGGACAAGAGACAACAAATAACCTTGTATAAAGTGGCCTGGTCAAGTAGTACTTGGCTTAGAGTACAGATTTCTTTTATAAAGTTGCCCAACAAAATTATTTTCATTGATTTGAAAAAAAGAGTTTATATTGTAACATTGCTTTGGGCCTTCTGCCTGTAATGGTTTTTGCCTAGCGCAGAGACCCCTATAGACAGATTTGTTATATAAAACTGATATATAAGTCTTTCATAAAAGCTTTCAACAAATAATAGAATACTCAATACCTAATAAAGTAAAATATAGTGTTTTATTGGGCGGACAAACCAAGAACAAATAATTCAAAATCATTACAGTATAAGCAGAAAGAAGTTTCATATTCCCTGTGATGGCTGTCTAGCAATGTGATGTGGGGTTCTTTTAAACCAGTTATTTGACCAGGCATTTCACCTGACTTTTCTACACCTTTTTTGCTTTTCAATGATACTAACCATACAGTGATACTAACAGTGGTCTAATCTTGCAGAAAATGGAAAAGTGAATGCTTTTATTCCAGTTTAATTCTGTATTATCTCATTACATAGCCTACTGGTACAAGACTGGTGGCAATACTTCTGGAATGCTCATTTGATCATTGAACAATTTCTAACACTGAATTTAACTCCAGGTGCTTACCATACTTATAGTGTCTAAGAGGGCTAGAGCAAATTTCTGTGTTTCTCTGCTAAGAAAATACACTAGCATTTTGTTTTATGAGTTAAGTGTTTTTTTGAATCTCACCTTAAGTAACTTAACTGATGCATGGAAAAGCCTCTATCAGAGCATGAAAAAAATAATCTAACCCCTCAATTTCTTTATCATAAAAGAAATTCTTTATTTTTGAGGAGTATACATGTGACCTAAGAAAAGAACATTTGATAGAGCAAACTTTCGGTTTTTTGTTTTTGTTTGCTGAGCCCAAGGAGAATATTGGCCAGCAGCCTGAATGAAGAAATTACTTGGATTTCTTTCCAGGATTTCACAGGTTTTCAAATGCTTTTGACTGTCAATGGGAAGGTGAAAAGAAGTATATATAGAAAAAGAAGGTTGTTTAATGGCTAAATCACATTTTGATGTTTTGGGAAATTATTTGACAGCATATTTTAAGTGCTTTTATTTTTCATTTAGAGAATAAAGACAAATTAAAAAGTCAGAAAAGGAGTCACAATAAGGGTCAAGCAGATAGGTAGATTTACAAATAAAATTTGGTAATGCTGTTTGTCAATAAAACTGCCTTTATTATTTGCTTCCAGCCACAAACTCACAGAGTGTCAGCCAGAAGGTGCACGAATAATATTATTTCTGTCTCAGTGATTAAGAAATAAAAATTGTAACATCTTCTATAAAGTCCAAGCAATATTATTGTCTACTCTTTCTGCATAAAATTGCTTATTTGAAGTTATGTACTTGATATGATGTGAAGGAACAGAAAGTCAGATCTAACTCTGAAGTTTCTATTTGAAAGTCTCTGATCAATTTCAGAAAGTCTTTATTGTGAACACACCCAAAACGTCACACATTAAGAATTTCTACAGGATTCATCTACAGTCTATTGGACAGCTTTGTAGGTAAGACCCAAGTACATATGCCTCATTGGGAAAGTGCAGTCTCTTCATAAAAAATGCTAGGTGTCTCTGTGCAACACATTTCTGTCTACTATCCCCAGACTTGTAACAGGAAAAAAAATAGTTAATGGAGGTAATCAGGGAAAATTGAGAAAACTATACCATTCAAAAAATGCCATCTATTGCATCTGGTTTTAACTCAGTGTTACGAATGTTTACTTAATTTATTCTGTCACAATGTTTTTTCATAACTTTTTCATGATTAATTTTCATATCTATTATATTTTGAGCAATGATATTCTTTAAAATAAATTTTGTGTCTAGGAAACTCCATAGTCAGAAGAGATTGGTCTTTGGTTTTCAAGCATTCACCTAGTTCAACTTCATTCCCAAAGGAAAATCAAGACTTAAGAGCATCTGGTACAGATATTAGGATCGGTATCTGATTGTAATTGTTTTGTCAGCATAATTAGGTCTTTGCAGTTATTAAGCAATTAAAGTTGTCATCAATTTTAAATACTTTACTTTAAACCTTAGCAGTTAATTGCTAATTGTGTGATTCAATATAAACTGATTTGGTTATGATGGTTGAATTAAAGAATGATTGCATATTATAAAATTGTACCTCAGATGGAGTAGTTTCTTTAACAGATTTTTTGTCCTTCTTATAGCAAGACATAGCCATTACAAGGATAAATGTATTCCACTAAATTTAATATTAATTCTGAGTAATCAGAGCATGAAATGTAATGGTTAATAATAAATTAATGGTAGGAGAAGCATCCAGACAGTAATTCTGTTTCAGAATATACTGTGTAGGGCTTTGTTATGCCCTTACGTTTAGCATGAGGGATTGTTTCCTTCCAGGAGAGGAAAAAAGCATATTCCTTTCCCAATGTACTTCTCAAGTCTAACAAAATGCTTCTTGAAATTCAGAATAAATTATCATGCTGATAGTTCATAGTGGTTTCACATTTGCTGGATTCTGTTTTGCTAAATTTAGTGTAGTAGTTTGAGTGTCTACTCTCTTTTACCTCTAGGAGTTAGGATTTTGGGAGAAAAGAAATAAAACAGGCCCAACTCAAAGGTAAACAGATAGTTTATTAATATACACTAAGGAAAAAGTAAAGAAAAAAACTTTAAACCTTCAAATGCTTTTCCCCCTACCACAAACTGTTCACTTTCCCACACAGCACAGAGAGAAAACTATGATTTTCAGTCAGTTGCAACGATTTAAACATAATCTTGCATTACTTTGGGAGAGGACTCTTTCTAGAATTTCACGGAGACACTTGCCACAAGGAAAGGTCTGGTGGTTCTCAAAGTAACAAATCTGCAACCACCCAGAATTTTGCAGATCTGTGCAGTCCCACCCATTTAGCAGCCTTTCCCCTGGCTACTCATGGGCCTCAGTGTATTTGGGGTACCGATTTAAGAATGCTTCCAGTGTAAAGCAAGGATTCTCTTCTAAACCTAAAATCTTCTCCATCTCAAAAGAAATAGACCTACCTTTAGCCCAGGAGCTGAGGCTCCAATCACTTTTTCTCTAGAATCATCTTCCACTCAAAAGGCTGAGACCTCCTTATTTTTTACCCCAGGAGCCAGACAGCTTACTCTATTCAAAATTCTCAATTAAATCTCAATTATATCAGTACACACAACCTTTGGCTAGAACTTGCATTCCCCCCAAAAGCATTATGATATTACAAGAAATAGACCATTTCTCCATAATTCATATCCAGAGAAGTTGAGTCAAAAATATCCACTCCCTCCATCCCTTCTTCCAATAGCCTTTATCAGTTCTTTCGCTGACTTTGTCTCATGCTGTCTCTCTACATTTTAAATCACTCTGTCTTAAGAAGTGATGTTAACTTCTGGCCAGCCAGAAGAGGAAAAGGACGAGTCACTTGGGATCCTCTGAGTTAAGCCTGGGCTCTCCAGAGGCATGAACAACTCCCTAATTTGTCACACTGTCAACATCTGCTACAACTTCCTTAGGGAAAAAAAACCCTCACATCTGTGCTAAACTACCACATATGTGAATATGTGAAAACAGAAGTGTATGTTTCCAAAACAATTAAAGATACAGATATGTAATTTAGAAAATATCACAAGGAAACATTTCGTTTCTTTTAAACAAAATTCATGCAGTTTCATGAATTTGGCATAAGTTTAAAAAAAAGTCAGGGTGCAGATATTATGCATGCATGGTATTTCACAGTTCTACAAATACTGTAACCACCTTGATCTGAGAAACTCCCACATGTTTAACCTGATGCCAAACATGAGAGACTTTTCACTGGTAAGTGTGAAGAAGGTCAGTGCCTAGACATGATTGTTACAGTCATTAAGCCATATTGGGAAAAGGAGGATATGGTGGAAAGGAAGATACATATAGCAGGTTTGGGATATTCTTCTCCTCTAAGGCTTTTACTCAGATATGACTTATTGAAAGTAATGTTCTTATGCCAAGTTTAGACTGCTTAAAGGTGCCACTCCATTGACTTTATCCCATGACACGCAAAGCCTACACTAACATGGAAATTTTGTTCACCTTATCCATTTATGTATCTCATATGCAAACACATGGATCACATGTAACTTTTCTACTGATGTACTTCTGTCTTAAATAGGTTACTAAGCTTCCTATGTTCTTTGATTCCTGCATAAAAACTTCACAGATAAATCAGATAATCATGGTTTAACATTTCTTTATGGACCAATATCCTTAAAATATGACCAAAAACTATTCAAGAAACGACATAAAAGTTAAAGACCAGTCTATGACTGCTACTTCAAGAAAATTATAGAAAAGCTTGAAGAAAAATTTTTCTCACATGAATCCTTACAAATCATGGACCTCAAATTTCAAGAGTTTCACATTCTGTTGACTTTGTTAACATATTACTTAACAATATGAGGTGCCTGATGAAGTTGCTTTCATGAATTATAAAAATTTGCAATAATTGGGTGACTTGTTTAAGTATAATTTTAAAAATATTGGGGAAAGTTATCACAAAGAATTGTTGTGATTCATTTGAAGTGATTATTTTTTTTTGTCAGAAAGATCAGAAACATATCATTGCAGGCCTATATTTATTTATTTATGTATTGGAGAAAAAGCCTTTATTCTAATAGGATTTAATAATCTCCTTTCATTTCAGTATTTCATATCAGTTCAGTAAGTCTGAGAGATACATAGAAATAAAACAGGAATTCCACTCCAGGGAAAAAGATGAAGTCAGAGATCCTAAAGTATGGCTGTATTTTTATTTCACAGTTGATGAAGGAAGGAGCTGTTTTAGAGACTAAGGGATTACTGCATTAGTAATTTTGCAGCCCATAAAATTGTTGGATAATCAGCTAGAATGGTTGAGATTACCTTTCAAAAATGTTTGAGGTGAAAACCATTTCAAACAACAGAGCCATCAATTAACTAGATACCCCATGTACAACAAAGTGCTTAAACATTCAACTTTAGACATATGTCTAAATGCCACAGTAAGTGCTTTGCAGAACAAGTGATGCAAATATGTCTATGTTTAAATTTTTGCTCTTCTGAAATCTTAATGAATGCCCCTCTGACAACCTTGACCTAATACAGAATAATCACTTTCTCTATCACTAGCAATTCTGCTAAATTCTGGTTTTTTCTCAGCCACATACATGAAATAAAATCCTTTAGAGACTGACTGTAAACCACAAATTATGCCTCAGAGGTATAAACCAAAGAATGAGATAAGCAAAGTTTTAATTTTTATACACTTAGGCACCAAAACTTGGAGGAAGAAATATAATTCTTGAAATTTTAAAGTTCATGTAACTTTTGTGAAATTTCTTTTCATGTTTACTATGTCCTTTCCTTTAAGTGATTAGTTTCTTGGCATAAAACACAACAATTACAATCAAAAGAAACTATTCCATTGAAGATTTTACTGTAAAAGAAGCCAAGAAACATGACTCAGAGTTTAAAAACCTAATAGTATGAAAGACCTTCCTAGTATGCTACGTACTTCTTTGGCTTAGACAGACAAAAAAATTGCAAGAAACAGCTTAACTGTCCCTTGCCTTAACATATCCAGCCTTTTCTTCTATAGCAGGTATGCTCTCTATTGATTTTTACAAAGGGAGAAAGATTAACTGAAAAACGTGAAAAATGCTATTGCATGTATTCCCAAATACCTGAAAATCAGATATTCACATTCAGCTGCACAAAATGGTTAAAACAGACTAGAAGAAAGACTTTAAAGAAATAGGAATGTTGCATCCACTAAGACCTGACACATAATCTTAATTAAGAAAGAAAACTGATCTACTTTCATATGCTTTTGTCAGCCAGTAGTAATCCTGCAATAAAAACAAAAAATATAGTGCAGAGTAAATGTGTGATTCACAGCTCACAGGTCTCACTGATCTTTTAATATTTCATCCTGATATTAATAAAGACTATATTTTTCATCATTAAACACATTATAAAATGCAAGCGTTTATAAAGTTGTGACAAGAACTTGTTACTTTAATTATCCAAGATAAAAATTCTGAAAGAAATATCAACAGTATGCAGAGAATCTCAGCTTATTTTTAAAGTTTCCTAACAACTTTCTGTAAAAAGTCATGCAAAACTTTTGCCCTAGCAATGAATCTTGGCACTGCACGGCAACACACAAAACTTTAGAGTTAAATGTGGCATTCTCTCTTTTCTGATGTGTTTGTGAGTACAACAAGACAGAGAGCTGATTCAGAAAAATGGAGGAAATCTGTGTGTTGTGGTTTAACCCCTGCCAGCAGCCAAGCCGCACACAGCTGCTCATTCACTCTCCCACCAGACAGACTGGGGAGAGCACTGTAAGGGTAAAAGCTGGAAAGCTTGAAGGTTGAGATAAAGTCAGTTCCATAGGGAAAGCAAAAGCCTCACACACAAGCAAAGCAAAACAAGGAGTTCAGTCAATATTTCCCATGAGCAGACAAGTGGTCTGCCATCTCCAGGAGAGTAGGGCCCCATCACACGTAGCAGTGACTAGGGAAGACAAAGGTCATCACTCCAAACATTCCTTCTTCTTCCTTCCTCCCCTTAGCTTTATGTAATGACCATGGTGTCATACATTATGGAGTATCTCTTTGTTCAATTGGCATCACCTGTGTCTCCCTCCAGCCTCCCATGCACCCCAAACTTTCTTGCCAACGTGGCAGTATGAGAAGCAGAAAAGGCCTTGGCTCTTGTGAGCTCTGAGCAGTAAAAAACAAAAATGTCTCTACATTATTAACATTATGTTCAACATAAATCTAAAAGAGCCCCATACCAGCCACTGACAAAAAGATCAACTCTTACCCCAGCTGAAACCAGCACACTGCGCTAAAGCTCCTTCTTGATCTGCCGATATGAACTCTGGAAGAAACTCAATGCAGACTCTGGTCAGATACGCCTCTGCCAACAGAGAAGAATGTAAAATCAACATGAATGCATGATTCAGACTGCAATTAAGTGACTGCAGTTTTAAAAGTATTTTTTGTTTTTAAGACAAATTCTAGTTTACAAGGAGTTCCAATATATTTGAGTTAATTTATAACAAAATACAATTTTGAAGTACATATTTGTGTTTTTTTGACAGCGTGATTTTCCAACAAACTTCACCAGTTCAGAAATACTGCCTAAACAGCAAGATGTGAGCTAATATCATTATTAATTAATCTCTCTGGCTATTCTAGGGATTTGGAAAGCTCATTCTCTACTCTCTGTCCATACTAGAGGTGCAACCATAACAGAATGATATTCCCCCTGTTGACGTCCAGTAGCCCTTTACAAATTAACAAGTCGTCTCGTTTTTAACGAGGCACAACGTAAGCCTGCACAGAGTGAACACTCTGACCTTATTCAACAACACACTTGAATACATACTTGAATACTCAAGTAGACATGAAGTTGAATTTGATACATCTAATTCTCCAATCTGCAGCCAACTCAGTATTCTACAATGTATATTTTCTAACAGAAGAATTTCCATACATTTTCTTTGTCTGATTCTCCAGCCCATTTTTACATGTTAAGTAATATTTCTGGTGCTATGCCTGGGTTTACTGCATCCTACAGTAAAACTCTTATTCCTTTTGTTAACACCTCATTTTACATACTTCAAATTAGTTCTAAGATCAAATAACTCTTTATTTATTATGTAGTTAAACTTACATAGAGGTATTTATTTGGTGATTAATTCGGGCATTTTTTTTCTCTTTCCCAGCTTCCAAAACATATTTATGCTGAAATATCCAATTAAGGGGATAATCAAACATACTAGTTCTTAATCCCAGGGACTTGTAACTGAATTGCATGATTCAGAATAAAATTTTTAATCCTGATTGAGGGTAATGCACAGAAATCTCCACACAGATGCACATTTCAGACAGAGCTCAAGCAGCAACAGGAAGTGAGAACTTGATCCCAAGCTTTTTGAAGCATTCCTCTTATATCCATTTTATAATATTTTAATATAAATATTGTTTTAATAGTAATAGGAACACTTTCTTTGATTTTTGCCAAAAAAATATGAGGATGCATATTAAATAAATCTTCTAACACATTATAATTCAAATACATTTATATTTATAATTATATAGCTCTATAGCAAAACGTGAAAGTGCAAAAACATTGTGAGAACTTAAGGTAAAAATTACATTTTCTTTTTCATTTCTTTCTTTTTTTAGATATCGTAAATTCTCAGTCTTATTATACATTAAGGAATTATGTCTATGTGAATGAAAAATATTCTCACTGAAATCTAGAGATTAAAATCAGCAGCTTGAACCTTCACTTGCAAATATATTCATTTTTGGTCAGAAAAGTAAGTATGAAAGAACTCTTCTGTCTGGTGGAATTTGTGCCCGTATCATCCATCTGGAGTTTCAGGCAGAAACTGGTCTGCAGCAGCTGCAGCAGCAGCATGTCTTTCTGTCAGCTTTTTCATTGACTTTTAAACCATTTTCTAAGCAAACCTCCCCAAAAAAGGCTGAAAGAGGTGAGAAGCTTTTGGACTAGTGATTAACCAAAGAAGGCCACCTTTCTCTATTTAAGATCCTCGCTGTTAGCAAATTTTTCTTTCCAGTGTTAAAATGTTAAAGTTCTCAGTTGTATGTCAATGCTGCATTAGGCTGATATTCCAGTAATCAACTGTGAAAGGCCCCAGATGTATTGTGGAGGAGAAAAAGGAAGCCTTTTATCAAAAGCCAGTTCCTGCTTCCTGAACTATTATACAGCTTCTAAAGTTTCCCTCCATCTAACAGAGCACTGTAAGAGTTCAGAACGTGGAAGAAGGGAAACACGCACATACATGCACCACATACACTCAGAGTACAGTTCTACTCAGATGGGTGCAGATGGGGTGAGTGAGGTGCACTGGTTAAAAGAAAACAAATAAAGATAATTTTCCTGGATCTAGTAAAAAGTCTGCAGAGCACAAATGTAGTTGCACTGTGTCTGGAAACTAGAAAAGTTCTGTTGAAGTGGCTATAAAAAGAGGCAATCTTTAAAGTTGTAGTAGTATTTTACTTTGAAACAAAGGCACTCTTCTTGTTAAGTTAGAAAGTTGAGATTGGAAAAAAATACTGGGCTTAGAACTGTTTTGTTCTCTTTGCCAGATATTCCAGTGGGGTTTGAATGAGTTTAATTATAGTACTGCCTAATTCCATCCCATAAAATTACATGCAAACCAAATACTAAAGAAAATGTGTGATTCTGTGTTATTTTTAGCTTTGTGTATTTTTCCTCCACTTTTATTCATTTCACCTTTGAGACTTAAGGTAAACTCCAAGTAGAGACCAGAAAAGCAAATCATTTCCTTTTAATTACTCCTCCAGGAAATCAGTTAATGGAGGTTCACCCTGGGTCATGTAAAACTGCTATCACAAATCTTTAAGCCACAAATGAACTAGAAGCAGAAATCTGTCTGCCACACATGGTGTGACTTTTGGTAATTTTTCCCAGGTGCTTCTTTGACTAATTGAAAAAAAAGTAACAAATGCTCTGTGTGGCAAAAAGGAAAAAAAATCTCATTCTCCTTCCTATAACACTCATGTCATGTGCTTTCCCACATCTATGTCATTTGATACAAAACCAACATGGTGTACATTAAAAGTATTATAAAACTGCCTGATATGTTTACAAAATTAATTGTTAATAAGGAATCACCCTGAAACAGGTGGACTTCTTGTGGATCCATTTATGCACTCTTTTGGTTAATTCTTTTGAATTATATCAGGAAAATCTGATATATTCTAGCTGGTAGAGTCAGTAGATAAAATGATAGAAGAAGTGAGTAAAGAGGAGGGGAAAAAAAACCCACAATCCAGAATAATCCAGACAGCATGATAAGTCAGACATAAATATACAGCTGCTTAATATGATGAAATGAATATGAAGAAATCCATCCAAGGAGGCAAGGGTTCTGTCAGGGATTAGAAAGGTCATGGTAGATAATAAGCCAAACATGAGCTCTCACTACATATCTATAGCTGAAAGGTCCAAAGAAAACCTTGGAATTTTAAACAGAGGACTATCAATTAGGAAGAACACATCACCTTTGAATCTGGTAATCAGGCAACTGCAATTTTAAAGCTTTTTCTCCTTTTTAGAGGTCTAGAAAGATGTTGATCAGTTGGAGAGTTCAAAGCAGAAGCATGAGATTGATTAAAAACTAGAAAATGTGCATTATTGTGAAAGATTTAAGAAGGTAAATTTGTTTGCTCTAGCAATAGTAAGAGGAAATCTAATCCTACAGTATATCTAGATGGGAAAACAATGTTTTTAATAGAGATTTCTCATTCCAGTTACAAGATAAAATGGCTTAAAGTGAAAACCAGATTATTTCAATCTCCAGTTAAGTAAATCCAGGAGAAAATAAAGAAAGCAAGAAATATGTCTCTGTGCATTGTGTTGCCTTTCTATAAAGAAGGGGAATAAGTCAGTATTAATTTTAACCTCTCAACACCATAGAGCAACTGAATTTATAAGAAGAGAGGTATTCAATAAAAACTTTAGACACATCTTGGTGAAAATTTAAGAATGATAATGCAATGTCTTAATAGAATTCTAGAATTAAAGAGGTATGGATTATTAAAAAAAAAAGTAACAAAAAACTGGTATGCAATACACAGGAAGACAAAATAAGCAAAAATCTAATTAAATAAGAAGGCAGTTCAGTTTCTAAAACAGGATATGCTTCATACCTTAGGCACAAATATGAGAATACAATGAGATTTTCATTTGTCCAAATGTGATTGTAAACTTGTTCATTTTTGGGTCTTACACAGCAGATATCTGGGACAAAGTTTTCACATGTAAGAGCACTGAATACTCAAGATAATTCCATGTGCAAGTATAATATTTCTGCTTTTCTCCAATATATGTGCCAATCTTCATGGTTTTTTCAGGTCAGTGGTCCTTGTGCAATTCAATAAATGTCTTAATCCAAATGCAAACATTTCATTGCACAGGTCATGTCCTTCAATGATATGAGTCACTGTACTTATTCAATTAACCTGTGGTGTTACTGGGTGTAACACTCGGGACTTCAGATTTCAGTACAGTGTATTTTCAGGAATCCCTGTAGATTCCCATGAAATCTTGACTCTTCCCCTTTGCTACTGGGCTTGGCAAAGCTTGTCTACATACCTACCGTGTGAAAAATTGAGTACATTTAAATAATTAAATTAATTCTAAGTCCAAGTTTCGTTTTCTACATCACTTGACAGAGGTTTATGAGAGAATTTCCCCTCCCTTTTATATGACAAAACATCTGCTTCTTCAGATGTTTTCCTATCAACATCCCGTCTTCTACTTCCTCTAGACTAACATTGGTATGTCATCGGTCAGATATGAAAAAATTTCTAAGATGTAGAAACTACTCCATGAATCACTGAATATGGTAGCAACACATTTTGTATAAACCAAGCAGTATAAACATTTCAGTCTTCCAGAACATTATTCAATTAACTAAATATGAAAAATTGTATGAAACTAAATATATTGCATAAGAGAACACACATGCCTCAGCATATTTAATTGGTGGATAAATCTTCCATAAATTACCTCAAAAGCCACTACCTGGCAATTATAGCCAGGCCAGGGGAAGGTCCTTGCACTACAACGACATTTCACATTCAGTTAATATGGAATTATAATCTTTCAGAAAATTGCTTTGTGCTCACCAGGATCTAAATTTCTCTTTAAAATAAAAGTAGAGTTACTCTTCCTCTTGCTTTTAAAGGAGTCTTTCCTACTGGGGATAAATATGAGTGAATCATGGGTCTTATGGAAATATAGGCAACATCATGAAGAAATTGGGAATCAACATTAACACTTTTTTATTTTGACAGCAGTAAAACTTTATATTAATGGAAATAAATACATTGTTCAGTCCATTTAGAGGATGAATATGGGTTTTTTTAATGAAATGGGAGAGATGTGGCTGTAATCTTTGCAAAGTGTATAATGTACATTTTCATATATGGAATAATTAAATACAATCATTAAATGGTTGTATTAATTCACTGGCGGCAGTCATTGGATTCAACTAAAGGGTGTATTAAATAAATTAATGGTGACAGAAAGAGAAAGATAAAACCAAGACAAAAAGATTCATGGCTAAATGTTACAATCCCTAGAAGTTTATGATTTTAGTTATTGCAGCTTCTTTTGTAAATAAAACAAAGTGTGAAATCAGAAGGACTGAATGATAATAAACCATGCAAAACTATCCTGAAAGTAAACAGGTGTAATTTAAAAGACAGATTTCCATCATACACAGCAAGGGTTTGAATAGCACAGTCTCAAACAACTCAGTCTTAAGGGCAATTCTTGCTAACTATTTTCTTTCTGGGTATCAAAAATCCTGGCTTAAAGCCAAGAACTGTTGCTGCATTGTCAAAAATATACAAATATTTCAGAGACTGAAAGTGGAAAATATAAGGAGGAGGGGAATAAAAAGGAACTTCAAATCCATTTGAACAATAATATGAGAAAACAAAGATACTTTATATCTGGAATTTTGGAAAAGCCAAAACAAAACACAAGTTTCCTTGTTGTAAGAATTTCTTCTTCTGCTTCATATTTAGGGTTTATATATATAAAACAGAATGAGTTTTTAGCTTTGTGGCTTCCAAATGGGAAAACTTGGAAATAATTAAACCATTATTTTCACATCTCACTTAAGCAAATAATTTTTTTCTTTGTCGCAACTAGGTGTTTAAAAAAAAAAGTAGTCTCTTTTTTTTTATTTTTTTTCCAAACTGGCAGCAATTATAGCCAGACCAGGGGAAGGTCCTCGCACTAGGCTGGGAGATGTCATGGAAAAAAAAGCCTAACTCCATCTTCGTTGAGCCCTCCAAAAGGTATTCGTACACACTGATAAGATCCAATCTGAGCCTTCTCTGGATGACAAAAATAATTCCTATCTGTCTCAGTCTTTCTTCACAGGAGAGATGCTCCATCTTTGTGACCCGTCACAGGACCCCAGCCTGTATGTTTGTATCTCCCTCACACTGGGGAGCCCAGAGCAACACAGTGCTCCAGTTGTGGCTTCATCAGTACTCAGTGGAGGGGAATCATCTACCTTTGATCTGCAAGCCATGCTTCGTCTAATGCTTCATCTCACTGCAGTGTGAGACCCTGTTAGCCCCTTTTTTTTTTCCCACAAGGGCACATTTCTGGCTCATGTTGAATGAAGTTAGTGCTTACCAGGAGCCTCAGGTCCTTTTCTGTCAACTTGCTTTTTAATGTGCTAGTATCTGGTGGTTTTCCTCCCAAGGTGCAGGATTCTGCACTTTCATTTTTGCAAATAACAGTCCACTACTCACCAGCCTGTTTGTAGGAATGGATTTCAAGTCTGTTGGGGATGTCATCTTTGTAAGGGTCATCTTTTTTGTGGCCAAAGTTTGCTGTCTAGAGATTGCCTGTAGTTTTCAGTTTTCCTTGTTTCAAATATAAAGATATATTACCAAGATATGGTCTTTCGTGGATTTCAATAGGATCAAAGTATTAGAGAACTTGGATATTCCCGTACTGGATATTCTTTGGGTAGACTGAATCTTACTCTGACCTATCCCATTTTGACCCAGTATTTGAAACCTCTTGCACTGGAAAACAAAATTCCTTTTCCTGATATGAAATAAAGTGAGAAGGGCTTATGTCAGTCCAGTATTAATACTTTAAAGGGTGGAATTTATCACATTTTCATCATTTGATTAATAGGTCACTTTGCAGCCTAGGTTATAGTCAAACAGTTTTATTCATTCAAGATGTTGGGGGAAGGGAGGGGGATTTCTCCTGAAAATCATAGACTATATTCACAAGATGGTTAACAACAGATTGATAATCTCCTAACACTACGTGGTACTTAAAAAAACACAATAATATTTATTATCCATGAGGTTGGTGTTTTCTGTGAAATATTGAAACAATTCATTCTACTAAAAATTCAACACTGGCCGCTCTCTTTGCAGATTTTCTTTTTTCTGAAGGCAACATTTCAATGCAAGAAGCAGTGTTTTCCCATTTTTTTAACATTGCTTACTAAACTTGGGACCATTATTCTTATCATTCATCTATCTCCTGCTTACAAACACAAATTCTTATGGATTAACAATCATCTAGAATTTAAGAGTGTGTTGTATTGCTATGCAACATTCTAGAAGCATTCAAGGTAAAACAAAACTGAATGTAGCAGGACTTGACTTTATACACCATCTACACCATATTCATAAAAATCTGGAAATCATTCAGAAGTAGTGAGTAGTAACCCCATGCAGCTGCTTACATGGACTCTTAGGGGTCAAATGGCACTGCAGTGTTTATGAATGTACTAGCTGTTGTCTGGGAATGTGCTATGCCCTTGTATACTGCCTGCTTATGAATGTACTTCTTTACCCTTCTCAGTTTCTCTACTGCTGAAGCTACCCTGACTAATGACACAATATCATATATCCAGGTTTTATTGAACTGTTCACTCTTGAGGTTGTGGAAGTATAAAGCGTGCTTCCAGACTCAGGAGGGTGGTAGACTCAGCTTTATCTATTTAGTCAGATATCAGTAGAATATAATTTTTTAAGCAGTCCCTCAGGGTTTTAAGCCTTTGGAATAGGTAACAAAAACATGCAGACCTTGGTTTAAAAGATAGCACATCAAAATATAAAGGATTCAGTCAAAATCCTGTGAATCCGGAAAACAAATGGGTGCTCAATTTTGAAATTGGGCTGACTAAAACTAATGCTATGGTCTTTGAGCACTCATGGCTTCCCAGAAATGATTCATTTTCAACATCAATTTTTTCAACAACAATTTCCTGAACTACTCACTGCCTCTATTGCCTCACATTATGACAGGTTATGAAATAATATGGATAATATGAAAGAAAAATGATCAGATTATGGGAAGTGACAATATGGATGATAATCTTTGCAACTACTTAACTGCATTTTCCCAATCTTCTGGTTTTATACTTAATGATTCTATAGTATATAACAATAGTATGATACTTTTAAATATAAATCGATGGAAAACTTCAAATACAGAAAATATATTACATTCTTCCTGAAAGATACTATCTGTAACTTAAAGACTAAATATAACTATATATAATATATAAACACTTTTACTCACATAGAAAAGGAATGTATTGAACCTCTGATAAGCCTAAGGGTCATACTCAGCTGATGTCAATTCCCAGTGACTACAGAGGACACAGACTAAATCTACAGAGTGTTGGAACATTGAGGGAAACAACTAGGTTTCCTTACTACACATCTCAATTCCCTAGTCTCCCTAGCCTGGCAGGAATGTCTACTGGTGCAGCAACCTATAGCAATAATTTGTTGCATGGAGGGTAAAAGTTACCTTCATAAAGTATTTCACAGGAAATAGTTTCATTTTCAAAATAATTTAGGACATGGGTTGCATATTTTTAGCATCCCATAATGGGCCAGTACTTCATATAAAGAAGCAACAGATATATTCTCTGCCTCAACAATCTGAATCCTGTACTAAGCAACAGTGTCTTTAAATTATCAAGGTTTTACAACTAAAGTAGCACTAACCTTAAAGCCAAAAATGGTATTTTAAAGAGTAAAATGTAATTTTAATTCTATATTCGGTATTTCAAACCTGTATAGGCAATATTAACTCATGATGTTATCATTATCATTACTCTATGTCTAGAGAGTTGAAGTCTTCTTAATTAAGTTGACGTATTAAATAAGTTTCTTAATTTCAAGTTCATTAATTGAGGCATGTATCTCAGATGTGTCCACCAGGAGGTGATTGTCTTGCAGTCCATTGAACTACCACAGAGGAATTTTCAGAGGGACCTCACCTCTCAACCAAAAGCCCAAGAGACTGTCATCAACTGCAACAATCACCCACTGTTCAGTCCATGTGTAGCTATATTTAAATTAGCTAGATAACTAAATGTGTAGATACAAAGAAAAAAGAATAAGCAAGAGACAGTAACTGTCTGAGACAGGAAGAGAAAAAAAAATATAACTACTTCTTTTGGTTCTCTACCTTTCCTTTTATTTAGGTAATTTTAAAAGTTTTGTCTCAAATATGTAAAGGTGCTGTTAGAACATTACAGCCTAGAAGACAGCCTTTTCAAGATAACAAAAATTAAATTTCTTTAGTGAAAGAGAGTTAAACATTGTAATTCCGTTACCACAGACTAAGGGTATGCATATGTACAGTCACTTCTAGAGACTGACTGAACTCGTAGGAATAATGCTCTCACTTCAACAACATTTCTGTCAATGTCCATGAAAAATCAACCGATATAAATTGTACTTCCTTTGCACTGGCAGGACCCTATCAAATTTGATGGGAATTCTCATCCATGGCTTCATTCTATATCCTGTGGTCTGTCTAGATTTGGATTCTACAAGCTCATGTCAGCCCTTTTTAACCAGAAAAATGCTTTTATTCCCCATGTCACTGAAATTGATGTTATTTATTAAGACAAAATAAGGAGTACATGAATGATTTAACATTTAATGATTTTCACATCACTCTCTGGTGCAGTGTGGAGACAAACAGTCATGCTCAGCTTGGTGTTAGCTGGGTGACTAACAGGATCTGACTGTTTCCTTCAAAAAAAGACAGAAATAGAAATCACATGGTTGAAGTCACTGAACATGCTAAGAAGGATAAAATATTACAATTTGTTTTATGAGGCAAAGAACTGAGACATCAAACGACCTCACAGCCATTTTTGACTTTTTTTTTGTGTTCTTCACATCCTTGAACTAATTCAATAACTTTTTTTATTTTCTTTACTTTGGACTGTTTTCAGAACAAAGAAAGCCATGTTTTTGCTGTATCTGAGTATCTGAATTTTGAAACTGCTCTTTGTCAATCAGTTCTAAATTTCTAACTCCACTTAATATCTTCTTAGCTGAGATACGAAAAGAATAGCCAATTATGTTTATGTGAAGTTTTGTTGATTATTCCCTGAAAAAGGATGTAATTCAGACCCCACTGAAATGAATAATGTCAATAGTCTGTGACTCAAACTCAGAGAAATGAGTTTTCTTTGCACTAGACAGGTTTAGAATAAGCAGCTGAAAATAAATGCATAATGCTTACTAAGGGTACTTGCATAGGCAAAGGTTCCAATAAGTTTAATGAGAGCACATTTGAGTGAATCACATGAAAGAGGACATATGATAAAATGAAACTGCAAATTTAATACGAAGAAGAGGAGATTTTTCCTAACCAAGAGTATAATCAACATGTGGAGAAAATTTTCCATGGAAGGTCATCTAGGATGGTAGATTTAACAAATGAATGGATAGTTTTACAACCATTATTAAAATTTGTTGCTATGCAAGCTTAGACAATGATGTGAGTAATCATATTTCATGCTTCAAGGCTTAAGCTGATTGCTTGTGGGGGTTAGAGACTAATCCGTCTTCTCATTTCAAAGTATCCAAATTTACTTAAGTGCTTTCTGAAAGAGAACAATTGATTTATTTCAAAATATCATGTAGTGGTCACTAAGGCACAGAAACAATGTAAAAGAAAGCCACCATAGTAGTCAAAATGCTTTGTTTTGGTTTTCAATTACACAAATCCTAATCTAAAGATTGCAGGTTGGGGGCTTATTGCATATATGAATGACTTTACTGAATTACATACAGATCTATTTTGTGTTATGGAGACTGAACAGTAACTTATTTGAGCTTATCTTCTTGTCTGATTTTTTTAAAAATCCACAGTTATTGTTATCTTCTCTTGCAGAAGACAAATAGAAAAACAGATAGTTTTAAATTAGGGAAGATACAGTTGCAGGAAATTTGAAATAATTTGTTAATGTTCACAATATTGCTGAAAAAAACAGTTGGGTCAAGTATTTCCACATTCCTTATAATGCTATGATCAGGATATTACCTATCAAAATAATAAGTTATTAAATTTAACAAAATTTAAATTCAACAAGACTGAGATAATATGAAGTCATTTATTATAAAGGAAATTATTTTATAGAAAATATGGATAATGTAAAACTTATAAATTTAAAAAAAAAAGGAATGTGACTTTTTACAAAGGTAGATGATGATAGAACAAGACAGAATTCTTTTAAACTGAAAGAGCAGAGGTTTTCATTAGGTGTGTGGAACACTTCATGACCATAAGAGTAGTGAGCTGCTGGAACATGTCAGGAGAAGGACTGCAGAAGTTCATCCCTGCAGAAGTTCAAGGCCAGGCTGTATGGGACTTTGGGCAACCTGGTCTTACTCATCCATCTAAGACTATTCATGAAATATGGAATTTTCATTTTAATAGTACAAAATAACTGTAAAATTGGTGCACTGAATTTTCAAAAAGTTGTCTTGTCCCTCAACTATATATAGATTTGGCAACTTGGCGAGGCTTTCACTTTTCAATTTTTGCAGTAAATACAGGTGGAAACTTCTTTCTTCAGAACACCATTTACTGCGAGATGTGCCAGAAGCAGATTTTTCACATTGACTTCAAAAGGTGAAAATGCTTACATGCTCCCAAAATGATTTTTTGCTATATTCTTCCACAGGGCATTATGGATAAACTCGTCCATCATCTCATCAGTGAAGGACATGGCCTTCAGAATATTAGATGGTTCAAAGGAGGCAGGATTCATTTGAAAAGATAAACAAATATGTTGGGAAAATCTGTAATGTGACTTTGGTTTGGAAAGTAATCAGTTTAAACTGTTTCCATTCCTTCAGTAAAATTTGTCTGTCATATTCTAGCTTTTCTCATCTAGAAACATTAGATTGAGTTACAGCTTAAAAACATAAGACTATGTTACAATACCCACTACTGAGCTTTCTTCAAACCCCAAGTGCAACTTTTCTTGTAAGGTCTTACCGCACTATGACAACAAACTGTATAGTATAATCAAGAACAGAAGCTCTTGAATCAAAGTTGAATCAAATACAGCTCAAATAAGCCCTATAATGATAGGATACAAGGTGGGATGATGCAGATGTTCTTATACAGTATAATATAGGACTTTGGTGTAGTCTTTCCCTTTAACTGCAGATTGTTCCCTCTCAAAATGCCCTTTTGAGATCTCTGTGAAGAGGATATGCATCCTGTTTGGATGTTATGGCTTGCTATTGATGCTCCTTTAGACGTAGCAATCTCAGAACATACAGAGCTTCAAAAACCTTGTTTAATTATGTGTGTGCAATGATTCAGAAAATTATTTGCTGCACCAGTTTAGAACAATACAATGAGATTTTCTGAGTTATATAATTTTGAAAAAAAAAATTACGTTTAAGATTTGCAAACTGCCTGAGAATCTCATGGAATTTAGCCAGAATTACAGGATTTCATGTTTATAAAATTCATTGGAAAAATAATTCCAAAAGGTCCACAGCTGCTCCATCTTTTATTTACATATGCTACCAGCTGAATCATGTATATCCTCCAAGATGACAAAAAGAGCTTCACTATATATCTGAAATGTTTATAAAAGAAGTACAAATTCATCCATATAAGAATTGGACTAGGTGCACCACAGGACAATTAAGAGATTTAACTTAATTGTTCATTTAACATGAAGATCTTCTGCAGATGTGTATTAAATCATCATTAGTAAAGGACAAGGATTCTAGATTGAATTTCTTTTAGATGGACATTTTTCTTTAACACTCACCCATGGCAAAAAAAAAAAAAAAATTAAATCGCTCCAAATTTCTGTCAAACAATTTACTTTGGCTGCAATTCCAGGTAAAATGTTCCCACCTCTTTCCTTCCCCTTGGCTTTTCATTCTTATTCTGGACTGTATTTTGCCATCACTTATACACCACTATAGCATTTCATGGAGTTTTAGTTCAAATGGAATAATTCTACTAAAAAAATAATCCTTTTCTGAGATTTGTTTTTAACCTGAATCAGCTCAGCATCTGGTTTATATTTGCAACAGATGTCTATGACGACGTTAATACAGAGATAGCATTGAAAAACTGAGGAATGAACATTTTTCACTGTCAGAAATCACTATACCTTTAAACATCCTGAGATTTCTTTTTCCTTCTCCCATCGATATTAGAAAAGTAAACATGGGATCTATATTGCAAACGGACTGACAATTTAACATGAACAGTTGGAAGAATTCATAACCCTTAGGAAGACAAGTCATGTAACCATGTAGTAGACGAAGAGAGTTAATTTAAAATTAATGGAATATATTAGTGCCAGTATACTGGGTAAACATCTCAAGGAAACCAATAAAAAATGCTGAGAGAGGGATATGAAAGACCTCAGTACCTAATTTAAAACTTTTCATATAGCATAAAAACTACTAAATCCTTTTTGTTAAGATCCTAAGCTCACTCTTTTAAGAACTTAGCAGGGAGTCAGTTCTTTTTCTTCACGGGAAATTTCTAAATGAAATACAATGTTCCTTGTTTTTACCTCACAATTTGGTGTTTAATTATTTTCTCTTCTTGTGGGTTTACCCCCTCAGGTTTGAGCCATTCAAATGTACATCTCCCATGAAAACAGATCCTATGCAGAATGTGATTTACATTGGAACTTTTAATCTCTCTATTTAGCAGAGGTTGAAAAATAGAACTCTGTAATGAGGATTCTCATCCTATGTGTGAACATGAAGCAACAAATTTTCAAGCCTTTGTTGTTGTTGTTGTTTTTAAAGGAGTTATACATTACCATCTTTATTTTTAAAATGGTGATGGTTGCACAGAGGTGGTCAGTAGAATACAAGGAAACATTGCCAAAGCAATCAATGAAACGCAGCACAATGCAGAGGAATGGACCAGATATTCAGCTGATATAAACCTCAGTGTAGTAGCTATATTGGCCAGCCCAGAATCCGCCTCAAGATATATTTCCATCCTATTTTCTTGGTCTGTTTAAGGAAGAAAATGTAAAGAGAATGTTAGACTGTATACCAATAAAAGAGAAAATATTAAATATACTTGTCTGCATTCGCAATAGCGTTTCCAGGCAAATGAGTTTTAAGATCCAAATACTATTTTTGAATTCTCAAACATGATCTTACACCATGAAAACATGTATAGGTCCATATTTATGGAAAATAATTTAGTATTTATTTTACAAGCATATTATCTACACACTTTTCAGCACTGCAAAGTGTCAATCTTCCCTGTTTTGGTGCTAGTCACTTACTGACTTTGAAGGTCATTCGAAGACAGAAAACTTTTAATACAGACCAAATGTCTAAAGTAAAGAGTACATCTCCAAGACCACTAATATACTGAAAACTTAAAAGATGGAATTTTCCAAGATGCGATAAATACAGAAAAAGGTTATCATGATGTCGACCATTTAAATCCTAGAGTATTTTCCTGTTAGATAAAACAAAGACCTTTGCCCAAACAAAGTCCATTAGCAGAAATTAATACAATTAATTGTGGATTTTATCCTGAATTTTTTTCAGGAAGGATAGACTTTAATCCTGTTTCCATGTTTACTTAAAAGTGTTCCTTCTCATATATACATGTGCTATTGTGTCATGTAGAGATAGGAGATGATAAAACCTGTGGATCATACTGGAAAGTCCTAGCTGATCATAGCAACAGTTACAATTTGCCTTTCCTTTCATAGAAAAGAGAGAATCTAATATATTTTTGAGACAATGCTTCTAATGGATTGATTTAAGGAGATACCTGAAAATACCTGAAATACTGTTCCATGCCTTCATTTTGCATCAGAAAGCTGAAAGTTGTTTCTCAGAGCTCTTTAAAGAAATTATTTAAATGTAATTTTAAAACATCCCACATGGAAATAGGTATGGAGAGACCTCTACCCATTTCTGAAATTAACTTTTATGCATTTCTGTAAATAGTGTTCTATTTCTGCTGCTGCTGTACCCAGCAGATATAGTCTGGAAGACAATCAAGGCTACGAAGACAGTACTAAGTTTTTTTCTCAGACCTTTTGTTTTTGTTTTTTTTCATTATCATGCTGTAGAAAAATTTATAAATGCTTTGCATTAGTGTTTAGATAAAGTAAAACCAGAGCCTTCCATCATTACCTCTACTAAATCTAGTAGATAGAATTAAATGTTCTATTCTTCCAGAGCCCTTGTCTTTCTGATAGAGCCTTAATAAGGTTATTAAAATACAATAATAAAATCCCAGTGTAAATGATTCTCAAATGTGCCATTAGTTCATGACTAATGTCAGTGGTCCTCAGTTATACCTTTTCTGTAACTTTTTGTTTCACTCAGATATGAGATTTCACTACAGAATGTTGGAACTACAGCGTGTTACTCATGCAGAAAAATGTTCTGTTTATCTTACACAACAGCAGGAAATCCCCATTCAATTTTCTGTCCAAATTTCTGAAAGTGATTAGAAAGACCTGTAACAAAGTATTCCTCAGGGTTCTCAAACTAAAGGGCTCATTCTTGCTATATTTCCATATTAATTGCTTTAGCTGTTATAAATAACAGTTCTAATTGGCTTTTGAAGACTTTTTGAACTTTGGTAATTAAGTCCATAAGGTACTTTTAAAATTGTTGGCTCTAACCCGCTGTCGTCTCCTTGTCTGCCCACACATTGGGTAATTAATGCAGACTCTCCATGCAGTCCATCTCTTGATTTCCAGTCCACTATTTGGAATGAGTATGTCTTTCTTGCACAGAAGTATATGCACAGGCATATGAGCAAATAAAAATCCAGGGAAGATTTGAATTTGGGAATAAAGGATTAATCTATTTAATGAAAAAAAAAAAAAGAGAGCGAGAGAAAATAAAAATTCTAACATTCTTGTCCCGGAGCAACTCCTTTTCTTCTGTAAATGAATCACTAACCCTGTTCTGGTTCTTAGTAAGTTATTTTGATGGTGATCTGGAAAATGTTTGCATTGAAGCCTCAAGCTGTACAAATCTTACCTATGAGACCAGTAACAGAACCACTAACAGAAAAACAAAACTGGTTTTGCCAAGATGTTGGCTATATCTTTTAATCTGTTCAATCTGATTCAAACCACTAAAATGCAACTGTTCTTGTCTGTTCTTAGAAGCTAAGCAGCTTTGGAAACCACCTGAAAAAGTCTCATGTGATATGAACATAAACTGGGGTATCACACCCTACCAGTTGGTGAACACCAAGATGCATGAACAAGTATGTGTAAGGTTTTATTTATTTGTCACTGAGACCAAGAAATTCAGGTATAAGTAATCTTATGGACAGATCTACATTTTTCATAAAAGCCACACAAGCAGCATTCTTTTGGTGTCAGGCTCAGCAGACTGCCTAAGCAGAAAAGTTTTCATTTGTAGTGAGGTTATAGACGTCTGGGACGTGATTCGCACCCTAAACATAGACATCTAGTCCTATGTAATTGTTCCTGGACATCTGAGGTCCAGAAAATGGGGCTGGAAAACATAAATAAAAATTTATGAAGAAGAAAATAAGAGTCTCCAATAGTTACCTAAATATAAATCAAGTTGAATTTACTCTAATTTCTTCTCATGTTTTTGATCAGATAAATAAAACACATTTTCCATAAAGGGGTAAAGCCACTCTCTTCATATTTTTCAACCTTATAATTCCCCTTTGTTCAGTTAAATAAAAAAGTGCAATGCATTATGCTTAAGTTTGAGGATAAATCTACTCTGAAATGCCTAAAACTCTTAGAAAACGATGACACTTCAAGGGGTTTTGTATGGTAGTATTATAAATGTAGACTCCTTTTCAATTCTCTCTATATCTGTGTGTTCTGTCTTCATCTATATAGATATGTAGATGAAAAATAGTAGACAAACAAGCAATCATGCCAAGGTAAAATCTAAAGCAAATTTAAAAAAAAGCTTAAAGGCTTTTTTTCCATAATTGAAGTGGAAAAGGAAGGAGGAAAATACCAGAAACTAAATTACATTTCAGGCTGTTGAAATCTCAACTATCTTTGCAAAAACATTTTGAAATAGATTTTTGCTTCTTTTTTCTACATTCATGTTTGTATGGCGTAGCTGCAAGCTCATTCCCAGAGAAACGCCATACCTCCATTCTGCTACTCTGGGCTGGAAAACTGACTGTCCTGGAAAGTTTAGCTAGATAGCTCACAAAACAGTGAGCAAAGCTGAACACCATCTTCAGTGGTCAATGTGAAGGTGTTTGGACACTTACCCATCTTACCAGCTTACTTTAATATCTTCAGGTTAATTGAACAAAATCAAAGACTGTCATCTTCAGTTTCAGATGTTTTTACAAAGAAGTTGTCATTCTCTCCTGAAGCTAATTGTGGTCTTGTATGAATCCCTGAAAATTAGGCTAAGAGTGAGAGATCAGCCTGGCAACTCTTGGTTCCACTGACAGATAACACAGTCCTCACTGACTTAGGCAGTGTCAGACTATCATGGCAGAAATCAGGCATCATTGTTATCTTGTATTTTAAACCTACTTTGTGACCAGACCCCGTAGCCTGAGAATGCAAGTATAAGAGGAGGCAAAAAAAATTACTCAGAATCATAGAGAAAGATAGCAAAGATGATAAAACCTAAAAGAATATAAACCCTGGACCCTGCCCATCATCAGAGATGGATATCCATATTTCTGCTAAAAGAAAGAACTTTCTACATCAAGATTTACAAAAGTGAAAACCCAACGGAATTGATCAGTTAGCTCCATCACAAACTTCTGTGTGACAAATTACCTCTTCTACATGTATTAATATCCATGAAATTCGGGATATTTTTAGGCCTATTAAAACATAAGTATGTATCATGAAACTAGGTGAAAAAAGCAAACACAAAATTAGGTTTGGAAATGTTCTTTTGAATGGAAAAGTAAAATCCAATGAAATTTGTAGCCCTAGTTCATGTTTGAGGTGTTTTGGTTTTCTGAAGTTCCTTTCCCAGGGAATTTTCTGTAAACAAGAGACATGCTTTTGCAACTGCAAATTGTTTACATTTCTTCCCTAGGAGGGACTTCTTAATGTCCCTCTGGTCAGACGAATGTGATTGAACAAGTTTGTCTTTGCTTCACCAATCAAATTAGTCTGTATAGAATAGTATAAAAAAGAAAACATATCCCAACAATAAAAGAGTCACTTTTTCAGCCTTCTAAAGTCAGTCTTTGTGTCGTTGTATTGTACAACAGCCTCACAAACTTATTGAACTCATAAAACATTGTGAGAATATTTGTCAACAAATATTCACTAAGTATTATAAAAAGGAAAAAAAAACCAAAGCTAGGAGACTTTTCTCACAAAAATTACCACATGTATGCATGTGGACCTCATGTAAAGTGGATGATCTATGTTGTCTCTTAGTTCTACAGAGAGACGTCAGGAAATCTGTCTGAGCAGTAAAAGAAATTTGTCCAAGGAAACCAAGACGCAGTGCTGCTAATATAGTTTGGAAATGTATTAATTTTCTATTTCCTATCCAGTTAGATTCCAATATATATTCATAATAGCAGAATACACTGAACTATCATGAAGTAATATCTGAATGCATAAATTTCTAAGAATAATTGCTTATTTGCTATGGGATTATAGTAACTGTATGAGGTCAAGGCAGAACTTGTTCTTTCTGTTAACTTGAGCTTTAGCTCATTCTTTGCTTCTAACAATAACTAGGCAAAATGTATTGTAAAAGGGACTGGAAAATATACATCTTTTAAAAAGTAGAGCAAGAATTTTTCATAGAGGCTCAGAGTTCTTCTGAATATAATAATTTTGGAGCAGGCCGGCAGCTATTGTACTCAGAGACAGGCAAAGTAAATGGTATTTCCTTACAAAAATTCACCTAGATACATAGATGCCTTCACAGGCAGGCATATGTATATCTGTCTGTCTGTCTACATACCTGCCTAAAACTATTCAGAAGTCGTATCTGAGGTTCTATCTGAAATAGTGTTATGTTCTGTTAACGAGCTGCTGTTGGATCCAGCAGTTTTGAAGAATATCTTTGGCACCTGCGTATCAGCAACGTGTAAAAAAATATTTGCACAGGGCTGTGTCCTCTCTTTTGATGGTCATGCATTCCTGTGGCTTGCAGCACTTGTTCAAAAAATAAAATTTCTACTTCCTGTTCCCTATCCTCTTTGAGAGAATTTAGACCTTTTTACTGTCCTTGAACACCATTATGCAAATTTAGCTTAACCTGTTTTGGCTTTCTTTATGTTTGTTTGGGTTTGTGTGGGGTTTTTAACAACATTTAGTGTAAAGTGGTGAGACAGACTTGCAAAAAAACTGCAGAATTTTCTTATCTTCCATAATCGTTAAGCTGGGGAGTCTGGCTCAAATATTTTGACCCAGATATTTGACTAATGCTGTTTGAGATAACCTTGGATATCTGACAGTTTTGAAGTTCCTCCCACAAACACATTTATCACCCATAAGTGCAAGTCATATCTATATAGATAGTTTTCTATGACTAATATAAAGCACTTTCAGAGTGCCTATTATCTGCCCCGGTCTAAAACAAGCTAGAAAATAGCTCAAGACACTGATTATGTCTTTGAGGCATTTAAAATTACATAAAATTAATCTCAGCAATAATAAATACAAGAGATGGATTTTAAAAAATAATGTAAAGGTTATTTGGGGCAAAAAAAGGAAAAACCAAGTTCTGTACATGTCAAAAGTATCTGGGATTCTGAAAAAAAAAGTGTCATCAGTGTGATTGATATACCAGCTAAAAAAGACTAACCAGCATTATAGCCTATAAGCCTGACAAACTTTTTATTTCCTATAATCATCCACTAACTTTGTGTTAATTGCAGTGTTTTAAGGTATTGCTTCCATCAGCTAATTTCTATCCTGATACCAGAGGTAATGCCCATAAAACAAGTGCAAAAAGCTAGTATTCAGCAGGTTCCTGACTGGCATAATTCATAGCATACTGAAACAAATAGCTTTAAAATAATACCCCAGGCAGTAAACACTAAGAACTGAAGACAGTCATACATATATCTGAATAAAACACAAAGTAACCAAGTAAAGATGAAAAATTGGCTAAATATTTTACTGTGATTAACAATGTCTATTTTGTTATCAATAGATACGGAATATCTTACATTTTACAATGCAATCAAAATTATATCAAGCACACTAAAACATTCAGAGAAGTTAAAGATTGATGAGTGAAACAAGCATTCTTTGCAGACCACTTTTCCATTAAATTGAAGTTTGTGATATTTTAGGAATCACCAGTTACAGGCAGTTGCCAAAAAGTTTTAATACCCTTCAAAGAAGTACAACTAAAGTTTAATCTAACATTTTTTTAATTTAAATACTTGTCATTCATTGCAAGGCATGTTGTCTTGGAGCATGAAATAAAGGACCATTAATTTTGCCCATGCTAATATTAGGATAAAGTTAAAAAATTATGGCAGTCAGCCACAAAACATCTCTTACTGTTGTAAGCAGCAGAATTTTCTGAGTGAATAGTCATAGAAGAAATAGAACATCAAATAATTATTCAACCATATATTAGAAGAAAAGAAAGAGCTGTTATCTGAATTTCCCAACCTTTTCTTAAAGTTCTGGAAGGAAACAGAAACATATGCTTCTAGTAAACATAAGAGACTGTTATGTTTCTTAGTTGTGTAGGACAGTCCTTTCAAAAACATCTTTATCCATGTTTTTTTAGTCTATAGCCTGTAACTTGACTTCTGGTATATGTTCATTTTTCTTTTTTTATTTATGTCACACACAATAATTCCTAAAAGATATATTCAAAATTAACCAGGAATATTGTTTTGAGATATGTCCATTAATTCATAAAAAAAATGTTTCAATTATTGCTTGGGAGTATTAGCTATTATTCCAATTTCATTAATTTGAATGGGATCTAAGGTCATTACAAAAATTATCAAAACAAAAATTGAACCTGTGGTGCAACTTTGATAATACGTATATATGAAGTTGTGAGTACAGAAATTATATAAATTGCTGTGTTTGGTATGAAGTATGGGGAGAGTTTTCTGAAGGTTTTTAGGAGGATAATTTTGTTTATATTTTTGTAAGGGTTACTATTTCTTTACATATTTTCTATTTCTAAAAAGATTAAACTGTAGTGTGAAATGGAAAGTTGAAAATTAAATGTTAAAAAATGCCTAAGGGATATGGGGAGGTCCTTTGGTAGCCAAGGTTGAAGAAAACATGAAATTCCTCAATAGTTTAGGTACTTTAAAAAAATCTCACAAAGAGCACTCACCTTGCAATCTTCATATATTTGCTACTCTAATTACTGCAAAATTTGTGAAACCCACAGGAAAAAAACTAAAATTGTGAGAACTGCATTTTTGCATCCCTTAATAATTGTGAAAATTGCAATAGTAGTCTTTGCTCCATAACATTAAGACAACTAGATGTAAACAATACAAAATGGATTGCTTTCAGTTTTAATTATTTTTAAAGTACCATAATTTTTGCAGCTATGATCTGTGACAGATTTTCAATAACTGAGTATACAGATCCTGTCTACCATTGTGCTTTAAGGGGTTTTTTAGAGAAAATCCTTTTAAAAGGATTAAAATTTTAAAGTTTTAATGTGAAGGCTGAAATTTTGGCAAAAAAATATCTTCCCTTATTAAGCTTGGGAAGATAGATATCAAAGACCCTGCTTGAACAGGGAGGTTGGACCATATGATCCACTGTGGACCCTTCCAGCCTTACCTATTATGTGATTCTGTGATTCTCTGAAAAAGATTAAAATTAAAAATTATATTTCCCCCTGACAGGAATGAGAAGTTATTTTAAAGATCTGTAAAAGAATTAGCATTCACTCATTTAGTCCTTCATAAAGTCAATAAATCAATTTGTTTGCTTTTAAAATTTTCAGCAGCAACTTCCATCTAGATTAATATTCTGCATGTAATACAGTGATGGGTTAGCCAGATGTCATTATATACCTACATTCACAGCTGAGATGAACCACTTTCAGCAGTGTTTCACAAGTTCATTTATCACCAGCCTGAAAGTAGCAAACTTACAAGTCTTCATATTGACATTTTTAAAAATATTAGTATGATGCTGAGGTACACTTAAATTCATCATAATTGTAACATATTTATTTCAGAGTACAATTTCGAACAATACTTTTACTGGCAAAAATCCACAAAAATCAGAAGACACTTGCAAATCCATTGTCCTGGAGGCCCGTTTGCTAAACATATTGCAGTTTCATTTTCCATGGATAATATTACATTTCCTCACGTGGGAGATTCTTAATTAAGTAAAACTTCAATATGAGAAGAAGAATGTTGCTGACTGATGTAGTGATCTGGAGCACTTAGCATCTATGTAATCCCAAAGGTCAAAATAATCTGCCAACAGTAAACAGCTGAACATCAGCTATATCAGTCTCTGAATTTCTCTTCTCGCAACCAAAGATTAAGAAGAGTTGAAGCCCACAGGTCTCCACAGATATTCTTTTTGGCATTTAGAAACTTTCATAGAATGCTGGCGTGTGTTGTATCACATGTGGGCTCTGATGTTGTCTCATCAGTCTTGTTACAGCAGTTTAAAGACCAAAGCTGCAGTGCTGCTTTTAAGAGCTGCTGGCATTGTAGGGCATTTTAAACACAAGGCAGAGTGCTGAGCTAATTCACCTTCCATTGGTGGTGAAAGCTTTTCTACCATAAGCAAGGAAGCTGTGAAGAAGCAGCAGTAAGCTGCTGTGTATATGTAAAGAATGGGATTGCATCTTTTTGATGAAAGCTTAAAAGTATAAATTGTATAAATCTGAACTGCCTTGCAGTCTGTTTCTGTTGTTGCCAGTAAAATTCCCAGAGGGGGAGTACTCTGGGTTTTCACAGCAAAATGAATATTTGCTGTAAGCAGAGAACAAAATAAAAAATAAAAATATATACAAAGCTGTGCTATGAACAAATTAAAAGAAAAAGAAACCACCTTGAGTGACCTATTTTCTCCAAATGAACTCTTTCTACACTATTTCTGATTACTATGTAGATTTAGCTTAGAGGTTTCAACATTAAGTTTATTTGTATGTCTTTATTTCAGTTAAATACACATGGTTTTCCTCTTAGTTCCTGGCAGTTTTCTTTTTTTCTTTCTTTCTTTAATAATGTCACTGGCTTTACAGCACATCAAGTGTGCTTGAATCTTCAAACATTTCTAGCATTTTCTGTTTAATGCTGTAGATGTAGGTCAACCCAATCCCACTAGTGATTCATGACACGATTTCATCTGGCTCATTACTCAAATTCAAGGGGAGATAGGAAAAGAAGAGAGCACATAAAATTCAGAAATAAAGTGTTTCTTCTCACAAACAGAAATCCACTTGGTCCCCAATTGTTCCTAATTCTCATACTTCAGCAGCTGTTTTCAGAACAGCAGTCAGTGTTGGAATTCTAAGAAGTAGCACCTGCTGCTGAAAAGACCATCCTCTTCCTGCTGATCAGAAGCTCTTCATACCAATGGTTTTAATAAACAACTGATTCACATCTGTTGCTTTTCCAAATTCTCTGATCCAGCATAGCATCTTGTTTTTAAATATTCATTCACCACTTTTGTCTAAGTCACCATTTACTTTATGTAAATAGGGCAAAATTTAAAATGCCTATCCGATCATTCAATCTGTCTTCCCAATTAATCAGGGTAGTAGCTGTTCATGACATAAAATTATACAAATCTTTAACTTTAAAAATTTTATATCTGCATGAAAAATGTCCAGTGACATATTTATATCTTATCCCAGTTTTTATTTCCAGAAAAGAATGAAACCAGCAAGGAACATCCCACATAAAGTAGAGGCATTTTTCCTTTCAGGTATCTTTACTATCTTGACTATTTTTGTCCTCAGTCCAACTGATTTTCCTAGCTGTAATTGAGAATATAGTTGAAAAAAAAATGACTAGCATGCAAAACCATTATTCTCCTTAGGAAATATTTAAGGGTTCAAATAAACTATAACATTGCCAGCAGAAAGGGCAGAGACAGGTTTCTCCAGGACACTGATAAGTGCTGTTGATTGCTCTCACTAGATTCAATATTTTCTAGCAGAAGAGAGGTATGAATTCACATGTCCCATACATAAAGCACAAGTACTTAACAAGTAGAAGTGTGACTTAGTCTCTTCATTGTCTTCATTCAGTCTTTTCACATAGTTTCAGAGGGGACCAATATTCACCATCCCATGCATTTACAATCTCACTCTTATTAGTGTCTTGCTATGTTTTTTCTCTGTACTTAGGGATACTAAAGGAATGCCAAATAAAATACATATCCATAGGTTATTTGCTTTTTTTGGAAAGGAATGACAAACAATGTATTCCTTCTTTTTACATATTAGGCATGCTGTCTGAACCATGTTAAGCTGGCATAATGGAACAGATATTTGTGTTTTAATCCACTACTATGTCGATTAACTTCTCATAAAAGCAGGAGGATGAAATTGTAAAATGTCAGTTCCTGGTAAAATCAAGTTGGGCTGATTCTGTAACTAAGCGGAATACAGGCTCTGCTTTTCAAAATCTGCTGCTGAACTGTGCAATCTGTCTCTCAGTATCCATGCTATTTTCTAGGCTATGTGCACATATAATACCTTGAACTGGTCAACATGTTGTATAAATACAAAGGTAGATGTCTAAAGTCAGCAATAAGGTTTCCATTGAAAACATGACCTGTTCTGTACAAAGCTACATTTGCAGAATGTATTCTTATATTTCACTTCCACTTTACTTCCCAGATAGCTTTCCATTTCAGTCATAAATTGTATATTCATCATACCCTTTAATCTTCTTAACTTAAGTCCAGTGAAAATAAGCAGATTTTTAATTAAGAAAGCTGCAAGCAACCCAATCATCTATAGCTGGAGAAAGAAAAGCAAAGGACGGTTGTGTGGGTATAATAATGTGCTGTGATCAAGACTGAATCATAGCTGAAACCTGAAGCTGATTGTCCCGCTGCGGGTTGAATGAAATGTGAAAAAATAATTTAATGCATGCAAAACCTTTACACAGATTCCTAAGTGAATTAGAAAAACTAAGGTAGTTGCCTTAAAAATAAATTGTATTTCAGTGCTTCCACATGAGTACTAATCTGTATCCCTGGATACTTTATCCTTCTATGGTGGAAAAAAGTAAAGCAAAATATAGAATCCTGAACAATTCATGATTTTACTTGTGCATTATAAAAATAAAAAAAAAAATCTGCCTTTTTTTAGTATGCATTACTTTTAATATACAGAAAGTTTTAGCAACTTATTTATTATTAGTTTCATAGCAAGAATATCTGATGAGAAACATGCCTGAACAATATAATATTAGATGTAGTAAAGGAAATAAGTTAAAAGCTCCTTCCCAAAGGCCTCCTTCCTTAAAATTAAAACAAAGAAAAGAGAAGGAAGATTACTAGAATACAGAGGCACAGTGTTCTGCTTTTTCTGGTTTGCCTGGTTTGGTTTATGTCTTTTTAAGCATGATTATACTATATTGTTCATGTAGCAAAGTATTTGTTTGTTTATCTATAGTGCACGCTCAGGAGGATCCTGGGGAGTGCATCTTTGGGGAGGAATAAATACACCTCTATAATTTTAGAGTATAAAATTCAGCAAGTAAGTCTTCACAAAATTGGCGGTTAAACACATTCTGTATTGACATCACTCAGAGTTTCACATTAACCTTAGCAAGACTAAGGTGCTTCTGAAGGGTCATCCTGATAGGCTCATTCAGAGGTTTACTCCCAGAATGTCTGAAATGCACATGTTCTCCATCTCTAATGGAATGCTCTCCTGGAAAGCCCTGGCAGAATATGGTCTTTGGACCTAATCATGGGGGTTGCTCAGAAGCTCACACAGAATATATAAGTATCTCATTCACTTCTAAACACATTGTTCACTTCAAAGAGAAATCTTGAGTTTAAAGCTTTGCTTTAAGAGCAGTGTTTACACTGAACCGTATGCTGTGTCTGAACAGATTGTCACATCCAATGTTTAAAGAGCTGAAACAGCATATGGAAGAAGTATTGGAGGTATTGATGTTTCCTAATGTTTTAACTTTGTTTTTATGTTCAGGAATGTTAATTGGACCCACACAACTGCTCTCACATGCAGCATCCTGGATTTTTCCCCTGGTTTAATTTCTATAATTTATTGAGCTTTTTCATAACTTATGTCGCTGGTTTACATTTCACAAAGCAAAAGTAGTGCAATGCAAAACCTAGTGAACTGATAGAAGCAAGAATTAGTAGACTCTGTCTACAATTACTTACTCATCTTCACAACAAAAGCTATGAGTGTCATCTGAGAAATCTGCATAAAAGTCTCTTCCAGTAGAGGAACCTTCATTCGTTGTCTCTGCACAACAGCAAAAAGGATAGTTGCTACATTTCTATCAACACATAAAAAAATTACCACTATTTATCCAATAGATTATTTTATTTAAAGATACTGTATTGCTTTAACTGTTTTGTTGTAGAAGCCGTATGAAGCTCATATTCTTTGTACAGCCTACACTTGATTATTTGCATGAAGAGAGATGAACAAGGGCCAAAATTTAGTTCAGGAGATATGGCTGAAATCTTTCTAGAACTTCCCCACAAACTGATTTTAATGCCTTAAAATCTTGCATGTTATGAAACTAATATAATGTTTAAAAATTCATGTTTTTCTGAATTATTATTTTACTATCCTTCCAAAAACAAGCAAAATTGGGAAAAGGATAGTATCTCTAAAATGATTTTTAACAATTCATGGTAGCAGGAAAGAGATGAGATTTCAGTAAAACTCATTAAGCCTCTTTAAAGGATAACGTAAAAATCTTGGATTTTCTCTTAATGTAACTTTTCTAGTTACTTGAACAGTAAATTAGTTCCTTGTGCTTTGTAAATATTCTTTCAGACATGTATATTGTTTAATAAAAGATCATTCTCTTCATTTGAGTAAAATGAAATACTTTTCAGATAGGCTAAACTTATCTTTGCCTTTAAATACTGTTCTGCTAAATTTCTGTCTGGAAAGAGACCACTAAACTCTAAAATACTGTTCGGACTGAAGTACAACATAATTCTTGATTGTATGAAATACAGATGAAACTCTAGATACTCAAAAAAGAAAAAAAAAAGTAAAATTTTGTCAATGGAAGATGTGTTTTTCATTGGACCAACACAACTTTTTCAGCAGCATCAGTCTCCTTGCTGAAGGAAGAAAGTATAAGTCCAAGGGCATTCCAAATGGGCCCCAGATGATCCGTTAAGCAACCAAATCCATTTGCTTTCAGCAGTGGGGAGAGAAGCTTCCTGCTGTTCTTTCTTGCCTAATACAGCCTGCTGGCTCCGGGATCAAATCAAGACACTTATGCCTTTATCATTTTTAGGAGCACATTTCATCAAGTAGGTATCCTAAGAATAACTGTAAAGTGGTATGTTAAGAAATACAGGAAATACAGGTTAGGTATCCTGTCAGGTTAGACTCAAAGTTTTAGAAGTTTTCTTACTCCAGACAGAGGAAATTTCCAAAGGGCTAACACAGGCATTTAGGATAGATATCACCAATGTGCAGAAAACCACAGGTCTTCTCTTACTGAGAATATTTCTCAATTTTTCTATGCTTTCAAGAGCTTTTTACCCACTCTTGAAGCTCTGAATAAAATGCTAGCTATTGAAAGGCTCACATTTTTTACAAAAAATATGGAGGTAATATAAAGTTATGGTAATGTGATTTTGTTCAGAAATACGTTCACTCCTTCTCTTCTGAGCTTCCAGGTGAAATGACTCTACTCATAAAATGGAAAAAATTACACAGGAAGCTCGAAGTAAAACAACAAGCATATAAGCCACCTTGCATTTAAGCACAATGTCTGAGGCTTTTTCTGGTTACCAAGGTTAGGTTCAGGCAAAAGAAGCCTCTGTCCTCTGATACATCTTATTCCTGTAAAATGTGGAGTGCAGACATCACAGGAGCTGCATTTGCTGAACATCCTTCAGGAACTGAGTTCTTAGGTTCACTGACAGCAGAAGGAAGAGATGATTTTAAGCCAAACAGTTTGTAAATCTGTGTTGTGGAGCACTTAATCAGCAATAGTGGTCTGATACAGCTAGGAAGGCCACAGGGCAAAGCTGCATCACTTCAGAATTTGTATCTTCTGTTTTTCTGGGGCACTAAAGACATGAATAAAAGTACTGCAAAGAAAGAGGAATTGCTTTGTAATTAAATGACAAACCTTATTCAAGAATATAGAAAACAGCCATCCTGTCTTTCAGTGTCTCCTCTGGAGTGTGTTTAACAGAGCTGGTCTGTAAGAAATTCCTTGAGGGAAAGTCTTTGCAGCACATGTTCCCGAGAGAGGAAGAGGGATTGTGGAAATGTTCAAATACTTCTGAAATTATTTAGGGTCTGTATATCCTCTCTTTTAAGGCACAAACCTAAAATTGCTATCTTCTTTATTATTTCCATGCTAGATTTTATTTTGAGTTTTCTGGGAAGACAGTGTAACCTTGAGTACTATTAAGCACATGTGAGAACATCTAAGGTCTGCTTTATTATTTCTAAGGAAAAGACAATATGAGACTTTGCTAAAATGCAGGAAATCATAAATTAAATTAAAATGAAAACAAAGAGCTTCTAGTTAATGGAAGTAGATTATAAATCTCCTATAAACCCAAAATTTCTCTTTATTTTTCCTGTGGTGAGACATGACACCAATAAAAATTACTTAGCATGTAACACTTTTAAGATATTACAATCTTAATATACAATACAATTGTCTTGAAGATATTACAATCACAGGACAAAACCCCCCGAAATTTCATACTTTATAATTTTGGGAATATGAAAGATATGGCTTCAAAAAATCTCGCAACATTAGATTTCCTTACATTATCTGTGATGGCTTTTAAAATATGAGAATTTTACATGTAAATTTAATCTCAGAGAGGACTTGCAATATGCTGAAAAGCCATGGAACTTTAGGTAAATTGTCTAAAATTCTGGCTTGCTGAACTGGAAATTTCTAGTATGGTTATGTTTCTTCCATTTACTCCACCTAGTAATGCAAAGTAAATATCCCAGAATGGGATGCAATTAACACCTGCTGTGCTCTCTCAAATTTCATAAACTCAACAGAGTTGTGCCAAGACAGTTCTTGGAAGATGTAGATGCTTTCTTATATATGGCTCATGAGGAAATAAGCAGTTACATTCTGTCTTTTCTTTCCATATGTACGAACAAGAGAGTTGTGTTCTTATATTCTCTAAATGCACTAAACAAAAATGTCAAGGCTGTTTTCCTTAAAAAAAAAAAAAAAAAAAAACAAGACAAAAGAATATGTTTACCTAAATTTTAAACTGTAGAAAATGATGAAAGATTACCTAGAACTACAAGCAAAGGGTTTGGAAAATAATGTTGTTTGGGACATTATGTCACTCAGGGACTCCTAAAAAGAATGAAACAGCCATCTTATAACCTTGCAGATATTAAAATTTTATCATGGGAAGATGACTTTATAACAGAAATCATTTTGCCATCAGAAATGTCATCCCACAAGCAACCAGGAATCCTTGGTAGAAACTATAAATTATAAGAAGATTGGTTTCATGGATCTGGGTTACTTTTGCATGGATGTGTTTCTTGGTATCTCACAAGTTGAACTTGCAGTTACTTGGAAGATATTTTGCTTTTCCAAGAAACTCGATTAGAGGCTGATCCAAAGATATCTGGGTCTAATTGCAGAAATTCTTTGCACCTGGTGTCTTTTTCTATTGCACTGTATCAGGCTTAAAGCATTTACTTGAAAGAACTTTGCTAGAAAGGATGATTGCTGCCAAGTAAACTATCTGTTTGGTATGGATTCACAATTGTTGTTCACACAGTGAAACCATTTAAGTTAAAATAATCAAAGGAAATATATTTTTCCTTCATAGTTTTTTATTATGCCTGGAGACTCACAATTTCCCATCCACCTGTGCTTTCAAATACTGTGGGCAATTTTCTGTAATTTAAAGCAGAATGCAACCAGGAAAATAGCAAGATTTTGAAGTAAATTTTACCATGAGAAAATCCTGTCACTGAGGTATAAAAATACACAATGCTTTTTATCAGTGCATTAATTGTATTATGTAGATAATCAAAGAAAAAATATTTTAAAGTAATGCTATTATAATTGAGATACTGCAAGAACAGAAAAACATCTAGTTTGCAAAATTCAGAGCTCTTTTTATTATGCTATGAAATGCTTCCACCATTTTGCACAAAATAAACTATGTTACATAGTTTCTAAGGTAAATTTCCAAATCCTGGAACCAAAACCTAACACTACTCAGGAATTAGGTGAGCAACATAAATCCATCTGTAGGTGAAAGTTGTACATTAGCTGAGAATCTAAAGATTAATGCTCTGAACTTGTATCCTTTACCATTACTGAGCAGCTGACTGAGTACATACATGTGCAGATAAAACTAATCTCTTCCTAGACAGCTGCATTAACATAGCACTATGCTTTATGTACTTTATCTTCTGTTTCAGGGCTCAGTAGTAGGGATTTTGATTAACTCTTGGTTTTGTGATAACGGAGCTATAAAGTTTTTATCCAAGCCTGGTTTATATCGAAACAGGTTAGGGAGTTAAAGCTCTCATCTAACCACAGTTGTACAGAAATACACCAAATTATATTGCTTAATTAAGAATTTTATTATTTATATTGATATGTTTATACTCAGAACTTTTGGAAAGCTGTGGGGCAAAAAATTAAAATTACAGACCAGATTACAATTTAAAAAAAAAAAAAAAAAAAAAAAAAAAAGCCTTCTTCCCTTTTGTCTGTGTGTGGGCAATTCATGCTATTCCTAGGACTGTTCTAATCCAAATGCCAAAAATTATTAAAATTTTAAAAAGAAATTAGTTTAGTGCTATTTTTCTTTTCTGTTATAGAAAATGCTGGAAAGAATCAGGGAAACCTGTTTTCTAGTCATTTTCATTTCAGCATTACGAGTAGAGTAAGATGGCTAGCAGGCTTGAAATCCAGGGTGACAAAATAATCAAGTAATATAAACAAAAGAATTTTAGGAATGGGTGGTATTTAATAAAAAAGAAAACATAGAAGAAACATGTGGTTTCTAAGAAAACAGCAACAGAATGTAAAGCTTTCTACTATTTTTTGTTTTCAAAAATTACTACTAATAAGAAAACAATTGACATAGTTCTAAAAGTTAAATTATCTCAGTAACAACACTTAGGAAGGTTCCACTGGTCAAATTTATTTTCTTTATTGATATATCCTTTAGGTATATTGAGCTGTGTGCTTAGTAAAATAAAACCTGACTTTCCTAAGGTATCAAAACAGTAGAAGATGTTCCTGGATATACCAGAGACAGACAGACAAGATTTAGTTTTACAGAGAGCAGATACATTATGACATTTGAAAACTGAATGAAGAGCCTAATCATAAATTCTGAGGAGGGTCACAAACACCAACTCGCTTATTAACTGGAATGCTGCTGCCACTGTAGCTCCACTGTTCTGGTAAGGAAAAACAAACATAGAAACGATGTTGAGACTTAAAATAAACACAGTAGTAGTAATTTCAGCCCACTAAGAGTTATGAAAACACAACAGTTTGGGACAGAACTGTAATGAAAAAAACCTTGGACAAAAGTTCTCTGACCCCTGGCTGACACAACAGTTAATTTCACACAGAGAAACTGAAACCATGGTAAGGGCGTTCTCAAGATCCAGCCATCAGGTCTTACTTAGGTAGGGAGACAGGAATTTTATCTGACCAAGAAGACCCTTCAGGATCAGTGGTGGAGTAACTTCAGCAACTGAAGTGGTGCCTCCTGCAACAGGGCAGCTGAGAATCATATGGAAAGATCTAAAATAAAAAATTATTTTGGCTTTCAGGCCTGGACGTTTAGACAATTGCTTTATATTCTGCTTCTAATTTACTTTTTTGAAGCTATTCTAGCTGGAAAAATAACTCTGAGGCTAGAAAGCAAGAATTAAGAGATTGCCAAGTGGGTTTAATTTAACATCTTCATTAATGACATAGGCAAAGGGATTGAGTGCAAACTCAGGCAGTTTGCAAATTACACCAAGGTGAGTGGTGTAGTTGACATGTCTGGGGTTGAAATGTCATCCAGAGGGATGTGGAGAAGTTCAACTGGCCCATAGGAATCACATGCAGTTTAAAAAGACCAAGTGCAAGGTGCTGGGGATGAACAGATGGAGAGCAGCCCTGCTGAGGACTTGGGGGTGCAGGTGGGTGAGAGGCTGGGCATGACCCAGCAGTGAGCTGGGTCCCAGCATCTTTCACAGCCCAGAGAGCCAAACGTGTCCTGGGCTGCACCCAAAGCAGTGTGGGCAGCAGAGGAGGGAGGAGATTCTGCCCCTCTGCTCTGCTCCTGTGACACCCCCCCTGCATCCAGCTCTGGGGTCCCAGCACAGGAAGGACATAGATCTGTTGAAGAGAGTCCAGAGGCAAACACCAAGATGATGAGAGAGATGAAGCACCTCTCCTACAAGGAAATGCTGAGAGAATTTGGTTTATTCAACCTGTAAAAAAGAGGAAGATTTGTGGTGAGACAATTTACAAGACCATGTAGGACGAGGGAGAATTACTTTAAACTGAATGCACCAAAACAGAAGAAAAGATGCTGAAGACTGAAGACTAGGTGATGTCCTGGTGAAGAGATCCATCAAATGAATTTTAATTCTGTCTAAAAAATACAGTCTTCAGAGTGAAACTCTAATTGCCTTCTTGATTAAGAGCTACTTAAGTACAAATTTAAGTTTTTGGTTAAAAAAGGGAGACACTGAAAAGGACTCTGGAATTGAATGATAGGGATTCAGAAATACCATCTGAATATGAACAAAAGAAATTGATCTTATTTTGCTAAGAATTTTGCAAGTGTATCATGATTTTATTTCACATCTATTCAGCCTCATTTTCCAAGTTAAATTCTTTGGGTATTTTCAGTCTCAGTTTCTTTGGAAAGAACCTACATTGTCAAAATCTCAGAGTAAGGTGTGATGAAATTCAACAGAGGATAAAATTAGTAAATGGATAAGGAACACAAAATGGGCTATGTCAGGACCACAGAAGGTTGGTTACTGGGTGGCTTATTTTATACAAGAGGATCAGTTAAAATGGATTTTAATCTAACCATACTACTCAGGAGAGTTCACATTTTATGATTCCAAACACATGATCACTCTGTGATGTATCAACAATTTCTAAAAGGATTTTTCAGTTTTCTTTTGAACAAGCTTTAATGGGGTGTTGTTTCTGTCATGCTGACAGAAAGTTAAATAAACTAAAAAAAAATCTTCTGCTGACATGCTCTGTGAATCAAACTGAAAATTGTTTACTAAGTGATGACTCTTTCAGCTGTTGAGTTACCAAAAAATCAATAAAATTTTAAAAATTCCAATGTAAAATTAACACCTATGTAGCAATAAGAAGCAGGCATTCTTCGTTTGGCTGGATGCACAGGAAAATAGCAGGAGAATTTGGAATCCTATGTGCATGCTGAGTACATGAAAGTTTCTGTGTATATACTCTATTCTACCTATTCATTGATTGTCCTGGATTAAATGTATATACAAGAATCATTTCCCCATAATCAATAGCATATTTTCCCATCCCTTTACATATGCATTCTTCTATTCTGGAGGTCTCTCTAGTGGTCCCTAGTGGTCACAGACCCCAGTGTTACAGCTGACAGTGGAGTAGGCAGGGCACTCTGGGGCTGGTGAGCTTCCAGTTCTTACACAGTGGGCACTGTGCAGTTCCATAGGCCAGTGGTTTTGGTAGATTAGTGTGTTAGCTCACCAGGTAGACAACATCTGGTAACATTTGGATAGAGACCTCACTGTGCAGATGCTTCAAATGATCTTTCAAACATTCCTACCCATCTGTCACTGCTAAATGACTTGTTAAGTCAGATTACCTATGGTATTGACTTAACTTGAACTGATTCTCTATTAATACAAAGTAGTGCAAACACAATTAATCATCATGTCTAACTTGTAAGGTAACAACTTCAGTTTATGGTTAGTTTGGAAACCTAAAACTAGTGTATTCTTTACTTAGAATGTGTGTGAAACTTTGTGCTGATTTTTCCTTTTCTGTCAGATCACAAAAAAACACATCTGTACTATAGGAAATGCTAATGAGAAGCACTTCACAAAAATAATGTATAGTAGTAGCTTTTTCTTCTTTTTTTTTTTTTTTTTTAACACAGAAATACAGTATTTTCATGTTAACGTAAGCAGAAACTGGAAATATTAGAAAGTAAAAGAGGATTATTCAAATCAGGTCAGAAAAAATAAATTAAATATATAAAATTCCCACATTTTTACTGTCAAGTTTTCCAACACATGATTTGTTTGACAAGTATTATCTTTTTTTCTGTCTTTTAGATAATACAGCATGAGAAGTTAAGAAAAGGCGACACATTTAAATACACTATCTTTGTAACTCCTTAAATAGCTTCAGGCATTTCTTACCACCTGAAGACGATACCTAAAACATGAGAGATAAATGACATTTTCCTTAGTCAAAGGCTACCTTTGGGATTTTTAATATTTTGGCTGTTCTAATACTTAACAAAAAAAAAAAAAATGTTAATTCATATTACTTATTATGAGTGCTGAAATAGGTCCCTAGCTATGTCCCCATAAAAATTAACTGATTTACAAATAAAATAAAGCATTCAGTCTAGTCCATCCATGTATTCCTTCTTTGAGGTGGCAGACACCTTGTGAAATTTAGCTAGTCTCATCTGGTTTTGTGGCAGTTTCAATGAACTCCAGCCCTACTTCCTTTGAGTAAATGATATGGAAACAAATACTTCAATCTCATGCTAATACATCAGTGCCTAAGAAGTTACAATTTAGCCTTAGAAACTGGTATCATTTCAAGATTGAGTATACTTGACACAAGAACAAGCTTGAGTCAAATATCCATATAAAAGTATCAGTGTTTAAACAGATGTCAACAATTTCTTAGGAAATGGAACTAATGTTACAGGTGATGATGAATAAAGAGTTTCAAAACAGCTCTGTTGCAATAATAAAAAATGGCATATGAGAAAAAAATAAATTGCATTAAAACAGAAATATTGGAAATTTTAGGTTAAGAAATTAAAACCAGGAGTTGCACCTCAAGCTCCAAAACTCTTTTCTAAGTTCAAAACTGGAATCTATTTAGCTAATAGTCATAGTTTCCCAGAAAGATGGAGTTTAACAAAGTAGACTTTAATATAGCGATTCTATCCTGGCACAAATATCCCAAAGCAAACCCCAGCATTTTTAGGAAGTGGTGTTTTGTTACAGCTCTAAAATACTGAAGTTCCCAATGGGTTCTCTGAGAAATGGAGCAGGCCAAAGGAGGTATAAATCAATATATTTTGTCTTTTTTGTGACTTCTACATTTCTAGCCCTGCTTAGTTATTACCACAAGAAAAAAAAAATAGAAAAGAGTCAAAAAGTAACTTTCTTGAAGTCATCTCTTAACAACTTCATAACTCTTTTAATACTTGATTCCTTGCATTGACTCCAACAGCCAAAGGCAACGTGTTCAACCACAGGCCATGCCAGTTTCATTTTTCTCACTACATGAGTTAAATGGTAACAAATGCCAGTAATAAAGAACAATAAGGGAAGTGAACCCCACATTCAGGCCCAGATAACCAGTTCCTTTTGAGCAAGCACATCTTTTACCTGAAGTGCAGATCCATGCCTTTTTCAAGGGTTGTCCCAAAAGAACAGGGACATGTAGCCACAGAGTGAGAGGTAGGTCCTTCCATGATACAACCCGAACATACAAGAAATGTGTGGGGTTATCTCTTGGGAAATAAGAACAAATATACTAAGAAATGTCCAGTGGGTGCCCAGCTCACCAGCCTGCCAGGACATACTAAAATGCTGGAGACAGTTCCAGAGGCACCACTGTGAGTTAAGTCTGAACTTCTGTTTGAGGTAGCCAACTATTGCAGGGTTTGGCTTGGATAAAATTCTAACCTCTACTCATTTCATCCTTCACTATCTAGCTCATTACTAGCTTCCAAGTCTTTCAGGAAGTGTTTCTTTTGTTTTGGTTTGGGGTTTTTTTGTTTTGTTTTTGGTTTGGGGTTTTGTTGGTTGGTTGGTTGGTTGGATTTTATGAGTTAAAAGAAGGAGAAAAATGTCAATTATAAATTTTGGTACTGAACTATGAATTCCCGTGTAGCTGAGATTCCTCCTAAGGAATGAAGTCTTAGCAGAGATTACCCACCAGTTCTTTGTACAGTCACAGCAGCTCTATTGTACTCATATCTGGTCCATTATTTTGATTTTGATTAAAAGTTGTAAAAAACCTGTTGGGTTTCCATGAAGGGTAATAAGTTTTCCTAACCTTTGACTTATTTCTTCTCCTGTGCAAAAACATTTTGTGCGCTGAAAGCTGGCAACAAGTTCTTAGTCATCCCTTGTCAACAATTGGATTTTAAATGCTTTTTTTAGCACTTGAAGTACATGGTTAGAGTCCAATTTCCTACAAACTTTAAATATAAAAATAATTCCTTGGGGCTAAGCAAATTTAAAGAACTGTTTGCCAAAATATCCATCAATTCTTTTATAGTTACTGATAGTTTCTGACTGTGTCAGAAAGTATCTTGCTTCCAGAAGACATCAAGTAAGTATACCACAGTTATTTTTTTTTCTGACAATGAACCCATACTTACTTCATCTTAAGCTAATTATGAATTACCTTTTTTTTTTTTTTAAATCATCTCAACTATGTTAAGCACAAGAGCTGAGCCTAAAATGGTTCTATAATGCAACATCTTTAAGACAGAACCACTGAATAGCTTCATAGTATTTAATTCTAAGTGAGATTTCAATCATCACAATAATGCAAAACTTTTGACAGATTGCCATCTTTATGCAGGGAGTTTCAAAACAGTGTTAACTTTAAACTATGAACAGCTGGTTCTATAATTCTATTGAAATTAGAAGCCTATAGGAGGTAATAACTTGAAAGCTTGTTATTGAAGCTTACCAGAGGAGGTAGTAACTGTCTCTGACCTACCACAGTGACTGAACTTTTTTAAGTAGTTATGGAGTGCAATGAGCTGAAATCCAGTAGGTAGTTTTTCCCTGGTTGGAGTCAAAGAAGCTGTGAAATATATAAAAAAAGGACTTTCACATGCACCTTTTCAGAATAGAATATATGACAAAAATGTCAGACCAAGTTTTACCCTCTAATCTGTGCTGTAGTACCATAGCCAGCAGGCTCCCTTGGACATAGCTGAAGGAAAACTTTTGAAGTTTATAAGTTTAAGATGTTTTAATTTCATGGGTACAAATTGTATTAGGTTCATTTGGAGAATGCATGTATGTTGAATACATTTTAATTCATGTAACTTGCACAATGAATTTCCTTGATTGGTGTAAGTGCATTATTTTAATATAGAACAATGTTTTAAAATGTTATAGGAGAACATGAATTCTCATCTAAGTAGTCTGTGAACAATAAGGAGGAACAATTGTGATGGTGTCTAAAGACACTGCCTCCCCCACAAAAATGAGATTTACAGAAAAACCTCACATTTTCCTTAAAGAAACAAAAGAAAAGGAGCAAATAGCATGCCAAAATATCCTAAAGCATTACTGGTCTCTCTGGTCTATACCACCTCTTGGATATTATTTTAGTGTAAGTTGTCTGGGCATTTCATATATGTGGTGTGCATCCACACACTCATATGCATGCATCTGTTTACTTTGCTTGTTTGCTTTTTTTTTTCTGTTGGGATGTTTGTGGTTTTGTATATGCATAAGATAGCACAGATCAGTACTTTGTCCACTTTGTATTATTGCTGTAACTGGATGAAAACCCTCTGGGAAACAAACCCAAATATTTGCATAAATATGGGTATAAATAACATGTGGCAACAAAACTGATTAATAACTGGGTATAGAAGGCCAGCCATAACTAGCTCATTTACATTTTGGTGCCATTGGGAAAAAAATAAAATGAATATTTATCATTCCTTCACTGAATTAATTTGAAAAAAAGAAAAAAATATACTAGGTGAACTCATTCCTTCCATACAGTATTTTTGTATGATTCCATGCCATAAATAGCTGTTTCTTTTCATCTTCATAATGATTAGGAAAATCATGTATCATATATAAAAATTCACTTTGAAATTAAATTATTTTTCTGTCAGAAAACAAAGAGTTTGCATAGAAGGAGGGTCAACTGGGCTTCCTTCAGCAGGCAAACTACCTGGAAATTTTACTTAATGTTCAGAAGTAAATGAGAGATCTGGTAAATACAACTCTGGAAGTCCAAACAAGGTGCAGGCTCCCAATTTAAAAGTTTATCCTCTTTGGAGTCCTCATTATAATCCTCATTATTCTTCTAGGAGAAACTGCTTTACTTTACAGGTCTGACTACACACTGAGGTGATAATTCTTATGCACTTGGCAAAAACCATATAATTAAAAAAAAAAACAACAACTGTAAAATGTAGCACCATTTCACCTTTCATAAGGAAAATTAAGAGAAGCACAATGCATTTTGTAGTTCCCTTCCCAAAATTGCAGAGGTTTTGTGCACTGAGTAACATTGATTTGAGGACATAATTACAAGTTGTCTAGCTTTCATATATTTGAAAATGAAATGGTTGATTTTCATTGGGTAGATGTTCCAAAATCACCAGCTGCCTACCCAAATTCCAGGACAATGGATTCTCAGTGAATCTGCTGGTTTCATTCAAAATACTCTGCATCAAAAAGTTTAGGCTTTGACTAGACAGAATTGTTTACAGATTAATTGCTAAAATTCACACAAAGTTAATGCATTTCAGATATACTTACAAACTTTTGCATTTACTTTTCTTGAAGAGCCTTGCGATCAAATTTACCAGCTCAACAATTTCAGGAAAGCAAAGAGTTTTCCAGGGCTCTGCAAGTTTGGGAAAACAATTTGAAATGTGTAAAATATTTATGCCAGAATAATTTGTGTACTCAAACAATGAGGAAATGCAAGAATTATATATCTCACATGACAGTGGTATAAAGTCACAGGAACAGGGATTTCCTTCTAATCCTAGACAAATGTGGAAAACACTGTTGCACCCACTTTGCTGTCTCTTTACACTGTAATGATGTTCTGATGAAAACCTCCACCAGTCTCTCCTGACCATCTTGTGCACAGCCTTTGGATGCACTTCAATCAGGCAGTAGAGCAAACATTCATGCCGTAAGTATGACTAATCACAAGAAAATTACAAATTCAGCAAAACTAAGAGAATAAAAAATACTTTATCAATGTCAATATCCAAGATTAGGTAAGCAACCGTTGGATAAAAAAGTCCTTCACACACTCCCAGAATCACAGGATAGCTGAGGCTGGAAGGGACACCTGGAGATGACGTACTCGAGTTCTGCTGCGAAAGCAGGAGCAAGTAGAACAGGCTGCTCAGAGCTGTGTCCAGTCAGCTTTTAGATATCTCCAAAATCATGACTTCACAACCTCTCTGGGCAACCTGTTCCAGGGTTTGATCAACCTCTCCATAAAAAGACTTTTCTTGTATTCAATTCAGCTGGCTTTCAGTCTACCTCACTCTATGGTGCCTCAGAGTCTAGTACAATTTGTACCAGAAATAATGTTTATTTTCCAGTATCAATTTGAAAAGAGGAGGAAATTATGGAAGCCAGGTCACAAAACTTACTAAAGTCAAAGTAAAAAAGACCCAGTGCTCTTCCTTCATTGCCAAGCCAATCATATCTTCAGAGAAGGCAATAAGATTGTTTGACCTCCCCTTTATAATTCATGCTGATGGCATGCAACCACCTTCTTGTCCCTGAGATATTTCAGAATTATTACCTAGATTCATGCTTTTTGATATTTAATGTTACATTATGAAGATTATTATGCACTGTGATTACCAGATAGAACAAAAGTATTTTTTCTCTTAAGACTAATTAGCAAAACATTGAGATATATAACAGGCCAGAAGAAAATAATTTACTATATAGACTGCTTGTCTAATGGAAATCCAGTGGAAAAAGTTATATTGTCACTGATAGGTGGGATATACACGTCTTATAAAATTTGGTCATTCAGCAAGGTCTGTAAAGCAGGTTACACAGTGAGGTAGATGATAAGAAAGATTCTATTTATTGAGCCAAAGCTTGAACTTGCAACATTTGTTACTTCTATTTGCTGAGATTATTTTATAATATACTCTCTTTAAGAGTAAAATGGCTAAAAAATTGTCAGTTGTAGAGAAATGGGGTTTCAGAAAATTTATGAAAACTGACTTTAATTGTATTGTTTTATGTCTGTGGAATTGTGCTCCAGTTCCACTACCCTTATTAGTTAAGTGCCAACTTTGTCAAAACGATCACTGCCATTAGCAACACTGAATCCAGAATGTATTTGAGAATTATCCAAATATTTAGATCTACTACAGGTGGTTCTTTGATAGCTTCATATTCTAGTTAAAGTACAAGATTTGGCAGTAAAGCAATACACAATATGGATGAGATATTAAACATCGCAAAGTGTGCTGCATATTCAGCAGCTAATTTTCATCCAAAGTGTTCTAAATATTGCATGAAATGAGCCAAATTCACTTTTTCATGTTTTTTTCTCAAACCTCCCATAAAAGTCAGTGGAACACACATGCAATCAGATAAGAGAATTTTGGCCTACAGAACTTTTTGTAGAAGCTACAGTAGCATGAATGACAATTCAGGGTATATGTGGAAACTCTGGTTGTTTCTGGAAAACTGGTTGTTCTGCCTTGCTGATGGATCCATGGACTAACCTCCTACTCTCACTACAGTGCCAGAAGTTCAAAGCACTGAAGAGTGATAAGATAGCCAGAGTATATATTATGACAAAGAAAGGCATAGCAAAGGAAAACAATGCTAAAGATTAGAATTTTGTCTGTAAAGGTAAGAATTTTCTTGAAAGGAAGAATTAATAACTAGCTTAACTGAGATGAACATGAGTATTATGGAGTATAGAGTATAAACAAAATATTGTATATTCTTCATATAACCAAGCCCCAAGCCCAGAATATTCGTAGAATAGCTTTCCTTGTTGCAAATGCTTTCCCAATACCACAAATGGTAGATTAACAGTCATTCAGTTAATGAAAAACTTGTGAATCCAATTTTAAGACTTCTATGTTTTTGTTGCACGGTCCAGAAAGACAGGACTCATTTAAAAGTAAAAGACAGGAAGAAAATCTTGCAGCTTTCCAGAGTACAAATATGAAATCAATACATGACCATGAAACAATCTCCTTTCTTTAAACAGAAGGATAAAAAAAAAAAGGTATTTCAATATTCTCCATATAACAAAAGGTTATTTCAATTACCTAAACATTTTCCAGGGACTCTGCTAAATTACATTGAGAAATTTTTTTTATGTCCAGATGTCAACTGTATTTGTACCTAATAGAAAACAAGAAAGAAAAAATTAAGGTATGAATGTGTCTTCCACCTAAATGCCAAAAAACATAAGTATTGAAAGAAGAAATATAATAAGAAAAAATAGTATACTGTAAAAAGGGGTAGGAAATAAAGACTTTGCCATCATGCAAAACTCTCTGTTTCACCTCAAAAGGATGAGAAAAGTCACTATTCCTAGGATGTTTACCAAGTTCTTACACTGAAGGAAATATGTATTCCTGAAAAAGATAGTATGGGAAAATGTAAGTAATTAATTTCATTGTAATGTTACATACTTTCCCTGCTTTATGATAAAATCATAAGTTTTAGTATAAATATATTTTTGTCCTGACTATAAACTTCGCTCATTTTCTGAACCAGTCTCCAAAGATAGAATGCTTTATATCTCTTTTGTAAATAGGTTTCACCTTTATCTCCTTCCTGTAAAAAGCCTCCCTGTGAAGTGTCTAAACACTCTTATTGCTGTGTGGAAATTAATTTAGGACACAATGACAACCTTGGTGCAATGAGCTACCTTTGTGCAGGATTGCACTCTGAAATAAAACAGATCTGGATTAAGTGAAAATACAGAACAGTGTGCAAACAGGACCTAGAGGTATTGTATCAACAGTAAAGAAAGGAGAACAGTCTCCTAAAGAACTATTATTTTAGTTTTGAGGTTACATTTTCAGAAAGACTGAAGATTCAAAAAGCTTTTAGTGCATTTTAGGTGTTTATTTAAAGATATAATGTCTCTAAGGAGTTTATTTTTTCCAAATCAAATATTTAATTTACTTTCATAGTCAAGTATACAAAGAAACTAAAATCAAATCACTGAATTTTAAGTTCAAGTAAAGCAGAGGTCAATAGAGAATATCTAGTAACAGTTTGTTTTAATACAGTAACAACATTAAACCATAATGGCGAAAATGAACAATGCAAAAGTATTCAGAATTAAAAAACATCAAATTCTATATTCAGAGTAGGAGATTCAGACAGTATCTATTAATCTATTTATTTATGTTATATTCTAAAATTCTATGCTTTTTAATGATGAGGATTTCTATTTGTTTATTAACTATTCTAATAACGTAAAACAAGATAAGCACTGTGGAAAGCTGAAGAGCATTCACATAGATTTAGGTTGTTTAAGGTGCTTATTTCACAGTTTCTCCCTATCTCCTTATTGGCACCTGAAGAGGACTGCATTTCCAATACTTAGAAAGAGCTCACCGACATTTCACTGCTGTGTTTGCACTTACTGTCAAGCACTGTCCAGAAAAAACATGTTTACGGTGTATTGTTTTTCATGTAGGGAAGCACTCTGGGCAAGAAGGGGGAAAAACTGTCAGCAGAGAAATAAAGTCATGGATTGTTTGTTATTTAATTAATGTTGCATTGATTCAGGTGGTCAAAAATAATCAGTGAAAGCCACATTTTTAGATTTTGAAGAGGAGGTGTTATTTGTGTCATCACCAAAACCACAAAGGCTAATACATCTACAGAAATTACTGATCGCATGCATTACTGTCCATGCAGACAGCAGAAGTGCTCTCAAGAGGCCTAGTTTCAATATGGAAAAGAGTTTACTTTTTACCTACCTGAGTTTCCAGGGTGGAAGCTAACAGAGAGTGAACCAGAGTGAAAATATCTTGTATGGCATAACTATTACTGCTCCAAGGCAAAATTAATTTTCTTGATTTTACTCATAAGAAAGGATGAATTACCAGTTTATTTTTGGCATGAAGATATTATAAGTGATGGTATTTTTGGCTTCCTCTGAACTGGAATCTAAGATGAGCAAAGTTTTAATTTTTTCTAAAGATTTTGACCTGAATGAGGCAATGAATTGAAAGAAATTCTGAACTCTCTGCGAGCTGAAAACAAGAAAGTCTATATTGAAAAAAAGAAAAGTACTTCTTCCTGTGAGGAAAAATTATGTCTGCCACATTTGAGAGGACAGTATGGAAGAGTGATGAACCTCGATGGGCATTTTGTCACAGTCACTATGGCTTAGGAAGTCAGAGGCTTTATTTGTACATAACTCCTCAGAGAATGAACTTCAACAGCCAAAATTATTATTATTATTATTATTATTATTATTATTATTATTATTATTGTCGTTGTTGTTGTTGTTCTAACTATTATTATTGTCATCATCATCATAATTTTAATTTGCATACATAGAGCCAATGCCTACAGCAAACCAAAGTGCTATAGGCATCGGTCCTGAAGATAATGTCAATATCAATACGTTTAACAGTGTCAGAGAATATTCCAACCTCTGAAACTTGATTGTCATGACTATTAAATTGCTGGAACAGCTCCTAACACAGTTTCAGCCTGTACCAGGTTTTGACACAAACAGTTCTCAAGCACAGCTCAGGGGTTAGTATGGGTCATGGACTAACTACTCCTAGCAAGCAGTTTCATGTGTTACAGGGAAGAGATCTTTATGACATGGAGGTTTGCCTGTCAGTGATGACTGACATCATTGCCCCTTTACAGTCCCTGACACTTGTAATTTGCTAATTAAAACACAGCTAAACTTGTCCCTCTACTTGGGAAGTTGCTGAGGGTGGTGAATTTATATAATTGATTTATAGCACGGTGAACATTTGTGACTTTGAAAGACAGAACCTTTTAGCAGGAGATCAGCAGTATTAAAACAAAAAACAAAAAACAAAAAAAAAAACAAACAAAAAACAAAAAAACAAAAACAAAAAAAAAAAAAAAAAAAAAAAAAAAAAAAAGGCAGTATTTTTAAAAAAACTCCATTTTGAGACAGATGAAAGTTTTTGTTCTTCCTCAATCCAGGGTCAGTTTCATTCAGTATTGGGAAGTGGTGCATGTCACACGAAAATATCCTTGATCACTGTAATGAATGGTATTTTTCATACACATCCCACAACCCCCATAAGCCTCTTGGGTTTTGTCAGGCCAGGAGATTGAACTGAAAAGTAAGTTACATTGTTTATAGAGCCTCTCATTCCTTTCATTCCAGGTATTTCCTAAAGAAAACAATTTGTTTTTCTTCATGGAAATTAGTGACTTCTGTCAGTTCAGCACAGTTTAGAGTCCTTTAAAGCATTTACGAAAGAATGCAAAAAAATAACCTAAACAGAGAAATTATTAGATAGTGATAGATTGAAGTTGGATTTGGATAATTATGGAGAATAAAATTCCTTTCACTGTCACTTTGATAGACATCAGTACTGAATTCCTGAAGACAATGAAGCCATTTGAAATTATGCAGTTCAAACCAACTGGCTGGCAACCCAATGCTGTGCAAATGTTACCATGCAAGACCAAGCATGGGACACTTAAGTCTTTGTCCTGTCAATGGGAACAAAGATTTAACACACAGTAAAGGCCATGCCTCAGGGCAAGCTGCCAGCTGGATCAAAGGCACCTAAGAAAATGACAAAAGGACCTATATATATCAATTATGTTTCTTAAAGGGGATTTTAGAAGCTTCAGTAGGCAAAAAAGTTGTTGCAGATTGTCTAATTATGAGTTTGGTTTATTTATTGTGATTGTATCTTTTGCATTAAAACCATAAATAATCTGCTTCCATCGATTTTACACACAGAGAATGACTATAGATCATTTTACTTGCCTATTATTTGATTGTATCTTGATGTTTATTGTATTTTGGTGCTTATATTTTGATTAGGCTTTCAGAGAAATAAGGTAAATAGCTGCAAGGAAAGACATGCACTTCTGCATTATTTTTAATAGATATGTTTTATCTCACTTTTTAAATAGCCAACCAAAGTATATTCTGAAACTTAAGACATACCACAGAGAAAATCATATACAACAATTGGATAGGTATTTTATTTATTTCTTTGTGATCTTCATTATACCTAAAAAATATATTAGATTAATATCTGGGGAGTGGGGGGAATGAAACCCAAAGACGTCAGTAATGTTTTTAATTAATAGATTTCTAATTTTATTCATTAATAGATGCAATTAAATTTATCATTATATGATCTGACATTGAAAATTCTAAATTATTTTCAAAAGCAAGTAGGCTGAACTGAGTCAGCTACTCAAATGCCCTTTCATAGCATACATTAAATAAGAATGCATAGAAAGAAAATTGCAAGCATTTTATGGGTAAATGTGTGAAATCAACTTAGTCTCACAGTAATGCAAAGATACATGAAGATATATTAATCCAAGTTTAGCACTGACAATCATTTATGCTGCTTAACTTTGCCAAGCAAAGATAAGTCAGATGTTTTTTCCACCTCTTACCATCCATTCTTCTGCCCTAGTGCAGCTAGCAGTGAAGCTGAACCAGGCCCTGGTTCACATCTTGGGCAGGTTAATAGGTCTTCAGACTTCATTTACCACTAAGATTTCAGACCATCATAAGTTAAAAACATAACTTCATGCTGACAGTTTAATGGTCAAATAAGCAAAGACTTAACTTACTTTTAACATCTAAACCTTCTGACCTTTCTTACCAGGCCACAAGAATGAATTTCAGCCTGGATTCTCTGATGTGTCCTTGTGCACATGTGGCACTGTCTAAACCAGCTGCTTGTTTACATTATTACCCTTTCAAAATATTTTCCTTATCTTTTTTTTATTATTATTATTTTGCATGGCCTCTCTTAGACAGGGAAGGTAAGCAAAGAGATTTTTTTTTTTTTTTTTTTTTTTTTTTTTTTTTTTTTTTTTTTTTTTGTGTTAAGCCAACCTTCAAAGTCACATTGTAGATCATGTAAGGGGAGGGGAATCTCACACAAGTTAAACATTCAACTTTGTCTTTTGCCAGGAGAGAGGTCTGGGGGTTGTTTTATTTTAATGAATATGTCTGACCTGAAAGTGTACGCCATACAATCAGCTCTTGCCAACAGTAGGTCAAAGAATTAAATCATTGTATTCATGAGACAGAAATGCCATCCCTTCCTTTTACACAGAGACCGTTCACCTTCTATCCTTGTAAACATTCTAATTGGCTCTTTTCCAACAAAAGCAAATTAGTTTCTGGACTTCATTTTAACATATGAAGGTAAAAGAGAAATTTGCAATGTGTATAAAACTCTGTCAATATCAAAGGAGTTAGATTTTTGATGGTACAAAAAAGAACATTTCAACTTTCTGAGTAAACAAAGAAATTCTCTTCATTTTTAGCTCTTAATAAGTTTCTTTGTTTAGAAAAGTCTATAAATATTAATGGTTTCTATTTAGACATTATATTTATCAATGTGATATTAAATTGTTTTGATACATGCTGTTAAAAGGGGATGATTCTTCTGAATCCTTTCAAGACCTCAGAGGCCAGGAAAAAAATTACAATAACAGTGATTAATATGTTTCCTTTTGTGCCCATCAACAAACGACTGGAGAAATTATGTAAAAGTAAAGAGTTAAAAATGCTTTAAAATAAGTTCAGAGGAAGGAAGGGATAAAATTAGGCATACTAGTAATAAGTTTTGGCGCAGTATGACAGTGTTTGAGGTTTTTCACTGTGGCCTACAGTGTGCTTGGTACACTGGAGTGCATTAGAAATATTTGTACCATAATTCACACAATCTGAGGAATTAATAAGGGGAAGTAACAGCTTCGGCTATGGCATCATTGGCATAGGCAGGCCTGATGGGAAGAGTTCAGGATTGCAGTGCTATTATGGGAAGTTACAGGCCTTTGCCCAGAACATTCTTCTCTTTAAATTGGAGAGAGATAGATTCAGTGGGTGAATTGTTCAGTGCATGAGCAATTGTTTGGACGGTCACACACAGAGGGTAATGGTTAATCACTAAGAGTCCCAATGGACAGCAGTGACAAGTGATGTCCCTTAGGGGTCCTTATTGGGACCAAGATTACTTAATGTCTTCATCAACAACATAGACAAATGGCACTCAGAAAATTCGCAGATGAGACCAAGATGAGTGGTGTGATTCACACACCTGAAGTTGGGAATGTCATCCAGAGGGACGTGGAGAAGTTGAGAGGAGAGCCTATGGGAACCCCATGAGGTTTAACAAGGCCAAGTGGAAGGTGCTGCATCTGTGTTGGGACAACTCACAACATCAATCCAGGGTGGGGGATGAATAGATCAAAGATTGCTGCCTCTTCCTCTACTGAAGAACTCTTTTTCCCTTGATAATGCAAACAGTGGACAGTGAGCTCTAGGTGGAGGTGGAGCTGATCCTGTCAACAACTTTAAAACCACTTTTACCTAACTTGAATCTTTACCCAGTCACAGTTCCTTTACATGGAAGCACAAACAAGAAGAACATGGAAGAGTAAACTGATATTACAGATCACTCGTTTTAAGAGCAATGCCCATGTGGTAAAAATGATCCTCTAATTTGAATGCCAACAGCAACTTCAGTATACTGACCAGAGAAGATGAAATGTCCATACTGGACACTTTTAAAAACCTGCCAGACACAGCCCTGAGAACTGGCTGTGGACTCATGTGTTCTGTGTAGGAGCAGTGGACTAGTTGATTATTCTCAGCTCTTCTGTAATTCTGTGACATACTTCGTTTCAGTGATTTCACAAGTGCATGCACTTTTGGCAGAACAATATTGATGCTACACAGTTCCAAGGAAAATGGAGTAACACATTTATTATGACACCAAAAACCTTCAAAATTTTCTATGGATAACAAATTTTTGCTTTTTATTGAAAATCTTTCAAAACTCAATGGTTTCTGAAGGTGATTTTTAAATGTCCTTTAACACAATGTTTGTTTCACACTGAAAATGTCAAATAGGTTCAAGAAATGCTTTTCAGTATTCTATTCGGCAAACTAGGTGCCAGTGTAACCTATAAATAGACAGCACGTTGGTAACTCAAAACCTGTTTATTAATAACAAAGGGAGGAAAAGAGAGAGAAATCTGTAAGAAAACAACTGAACTGTTAAGTAGCAACCCTTTTCTCATTTTTAGTTTTTTTCTTAAAAGATTTTTTTCAGTAAATACAGAATACAAGTAACAAAGAGAGCAGTAGCCCAAGATTCCCTGCAATTCCCGCTCCATCTGCATCAATCAGGACCTCACACATCAACACCTCCTTTCCTCTCTAATATTAATGAACCTGTTTCCAGTTTTCTAAAAGTATGTGTCATGAAGTCACAAGAGCTACCTAATTAATCTGCATATTTTCTCCAACAGGAATGTCTGAAATTGTAATTTTGTGTTTTGGTTGTTCATACTATATTAACAACTTCTGTAGAAAGGTATAAATAAGTGAAATGGTAAAAATAAATAACTTTTTTAACTTTACACAGGGTTGCTTTACATTCTAAAACTAACTGAAGACTTTTCCTCCCTTGCATTTGAATCTGCATTATGCTCTTTGAATTTCAACTCACCTGTCCTTCAAACAAGTGACACAAATAGTGAAATATAAACTATTCCAGCTGAGAAAAAAAAAGACTTTTAACACGTAGGTGAAATAAAAAGCAATGTTAGAAGAGTGGCTATAATCTCAAAGCTGTTATTCTTTTTATGTTTACTACTAGTCATATAAATAATAAATTAATTTTTTCAGAACATTTTTCTTTTTAACATATATTTTCCACTAAAAGAATATTTTAATTTTTCAAGCAAGGTATTTCATATACATGTCATATCTATTAATATACATTTCTGAGGTTAAAAAATACTATCTTCCCAATTTTAGGACCAAAGTTTGCCTCCAGTACTTTCTTGTAGGCTTATTAAAGCAAATACCCATTTCATAAAAGTAATACCAAAAACATAAATCAAAAGTAACATGCATTATTGCGTTCTGATCATCTTGTGACTGACATTTAAGAATAATACATCAGCTAACAATGTGTCTTCTTCATCAGTTCTGTAACCTTTAATTTTTAACCCCATTTTCCATCCTTTTTTACCTCCTGCACACTTCTATACTTCTATTATCTTCCTTTGTACACATCCTCACGTATCCTTTCTTTCACCAGACCACACATACAGGCATATACAAGCACAAGCAAACTCCATCCTCAACCCATTAATTTTCCAATTTTTTTCGCATTCTCACACCCATACGTAGCACCACACAGTCTGGTTTCTCCAGACTTAACATCAGCTCAATTTATTTTAATCAAAAGAAAGGAAAAGGAAGTTGGCATGAACAACGAAATAATTCTAACCACTTTACAAATACATTAATATGGAATTTCTTTCTATCTATGTCCCTCATAACTTCCATTCAGCATGATCCTTCACATAATTAAATAACAAACGAAGTAATAATTGTTTACTACCTTACAAATTATTGTCAGTAGATACAAAATTTATAAATTATTAAATCAATATATTTATAGGAATCATGGTGAACTCCTTTGGTTTTAGTGAGAATGTTAAATATCATGTAATTCCATAGTAATTTTCCCACATGCATTGGAATTTCCCAGCATACTGCTTTACCTCAGAGAAAGAAAACAGAAGGAAAAGGAAGGCAAGGCAAAGCCAGGGTGTAACATTAAGGTCCCTCTAAGCATAGTGGCTGATTAATGTGAAAAATGAGCAAATAGTAGTGAAATGCTATGTGGACCAGCTGAGGTTTTAAACTTATTTGATACTCATCTTTGGACAGACAGGATTATGGATATGCTGGTATAGAAATCTGGAGTATTGTCTAGTGCAGTACATCATCAATATGAACCTAAACAATACAAAACTGAAAACACCACCCCAAAAAGATGGGGAAAATAAAATCGAACAAAACAAAAATATATGAGCTGTAACAAAAGTGCTGGAGTGGACCTTTCTGTTTTGAAACAGAGCAAGCAAGGAAAACAGAAACATTCAGGCTCTTCAGGAGACAAAAGCAGAAATATCTAAAGAAGAGGTGGGAGACAAAAAGACATACAAATTTGAAAGCTGATTCTTATGTGAACAAAATATTGCATCTATTTATTACAAAAAAGGCATAAAAGAGAAGATAGAAAAATCTGTAGTGAATTCCTACCAAAACCAAAGAGTGTAGAAAGATAAAATGTGCTCTTTCCTTGTATTAGAAAAATCTTTTTCTTTGTCAAAAAAGTATTTTTATTTCTCTATTTAATGTTATTTCATGGCTTTGAAAGCAATAATATTTTAACATCCACTGAAATCAGCTTTTTTTTCTAATCTTTAAATGGAAGCTTCATTTCTGTATACTTATTGTACATTTGCCTCATTTTTCTTTATTATAGATAGCATGACTGCACTTAATGGAAAATGAAGCTTTGTGTGCATACATCGTTATCAACACCGTATATAAATTTAGTGGGTGCCAAAGACAGAGAATTAGATATGCTGGACTCTTTAAGGCTTCCATCATTTCAGCTTAGTACCCCTGTATTTTCAGCAGTGGTGTATACACAAAAGAATTAATTTTCTTTTCATTGCAGAGAAGCATTAGATCCAACACAAAACTGACCTTTATAGTTAATGGTGTTTAAAAATTATTTGGATTCTTCAGCTTCTCAGTGAATTTGATTTGTTTCATCATTTCTATACTTTTAAAATTCTCATTAGAAATGATTCTATAGGAATTTTCCTTAAACAGTAGACATTTGCAGCCAAGAATAAATGAAACCATTCATAATTTTAAAATAAGGGGGTTTTTTTATATTTTAAAAGCTTTATCACTAATAAAATTCATTTTTATCAGTGATGTACTGCACATCACTAGTATCAACTCCAATTTCCACTGGAAATTTATTCAAATCTATTTAAAGACTTTTGCTGTAGAGTTTGATAAACAGATTTGAATTACAATGGAACACAAATTTTCACAACATGCACCTTTTCAGTCAATAAATAATATCAATATAAGAAATATTGCCAATATTTAGAAACATTAATTAGCAATAATTAGTAATAATTAAGTGACACTATTCCTACAGGACCCACTGAGTTGCACTACAGAAGTACAAAATCAGGAAAACTACTTCTATGTTATCCATAAGTTAAAAAACCCCGTAACACACAATCACAAAAACAAACGAAAACCAAAAAACTAAAACCAGATCAAACCAAAAAAAAAAAAAAAAACCAAAAAAAAAAAAAAAAAACACAAAAAAAAAAAAAAAAAAAAAAAAAAAAAACATAAAAACCACACCAAAATAAAACAAATTAAAATAACCCAAACCAAACCAAAACCCCTAAAACATAAATATCTGACTACATCATGCATTTAATAAAATAGGACAAGTCTGAGAGATTTGGGGTTTGTGTCTGGTAAAATTAAAGGTGGATCCCAGATCTTCAGAATTATTAATTAAAAACATGAAGCACAATCTGTTTCTTATCCTTTATAAGCAGCAAAGACATGTGCACTGTGTTACACGTGGAAAGAGTTTCCATAAGTTTGTTTTCCTTCTGCAGAATCTGTGCTACCCCAAAATCCATTGCTCCGCAATGTCTGAACAATATCAGTACAGTAAAACTGGTGTTTTAAGGGAATCTGCCTGATTATAAATTAGGGCTTCTTTCCCATAGTAGTATACCAGACAAGAAGAATATTCTTCTAATGTTTCTTCTAAGCAGACTTTAAGTCTACACACATTGAAATGAAAGAATTCACTTATTCACTATTCACTTATCCTCAAAAGCAATTGAGCATGAAAGAATGGATAATATGAATCTTGGACTCAGTTCATAATTACAGAGCCAATAAGAAAGAGATGGAATGATACTTAATAGGAAGGAGATGGAGTGATGCTCATTTATTCATTTTATAATAAAGCAATAAATGACTACTTATTTGGAGGCAACAGATGAGGGAGTTAAAAGGAGAATGCATTTTCAGACCCCAAGTATGTCAAACAATATTATGCCTTTGGATGGTGCCTAAACTGCTACTCAAGGCTTTCATCACCGTCATCTGTAAGTCATTTTTGTGCACACACTAACCAACCTTACAGATAGACTTAGCAGAGAGACACTGGTATTTCATTCTTGTAACAAAGCAATTTACCTCACAAATATTGCTGATTATTACTTATTGCATCACAAGACAGACAAGATGTTCTTTGGCAGTTCTCTTTTGCAGCTAAACTTCTAAATATACCCTGTCTGACTGTAACTTTTAATTTCTCTTTTCAAATTACTTTAATATTCTTGACTTTTGTCCAAAATTCAATAGCTGTGGGGATTATTTCCATGTTTGCATTACAAAATGCAGGAGTAACTATAAAACAGCTCTCTGTTTGTTATATCTGGCTCCATTCATTTGACACTTAATCCTGAAACCTGTCTCACAAAGCTATTTTGTTCTTGCAATATTGGAGTGAAAAAAAAGATGGCTTATTTTTTATTGTTAATTATTAATTTAATTTGATATTTATTTAGAATACATTTTAAGGCACTAAATAGATATTTTATTTTCCATCTTTATGATGGGAAAAATATCCACTACTTTGACATTTGATTCTGACTGCAAGAAAATAATAAAGGGTTACTGCTGCTATAATTTTCATCATGATATTGCTACTATTGCCTGCATAACTATGAAACATTATATATATTAGCAATCAGAATTTTTCTGATTCTCAGAAGGTGAATGAAAAGTCAGACAAACCTTAAGTCTTAAAGAAAATATTTTATTATTTAGTCTGGATTCTGAAATAAAGAGAGATCCCTTTAAAATTTCTCAAATGAGAAATACTACCAAAGATTTTATCTTAGGACAGGACTTAACCATTCCAGATATGGTTTAACAAATAAATTCTGTCAATTGTTTCTACATGGAAAAACCAAGAGAAATATCCATGGAGCAACAATAAAAGAGAAGCAGTGCTCTTATAAACACAAGTAAATAATTAATATAAATCCTTTTTCAGGATTTGTTTGCAAGACATCTATGTTTTTGTAGTCTCTTTTAGTAAGTGCACCTAGTTATGTTTAGAAGCTTTTTGAGTAGCACTACTAAATATATATATATATATAATTATTGCAAATTTGCATCAAATTAATCAATTTTCAGATTTTTGTAGCCTAAGCTTAGACATCAAAAATTTTCCACATAGTCACTCATTCCAACTTCCAAAGAAATAATAGAGAAATACAGTGGCAAATCTCTTTTTGATATTTCTAATCAAATTTTGATAAATTAAAAAAATAGTTGACTAAAATCTGCAATATATCCTTTTTGACCAAAGACACAATGAAGAAACATGAAGGTATTCTCAACCTATTATCAGATGTTGATTAAGTTTCACAAATGTGAATGTGCAGTAGTATTTGGATTGTCAAACTCTTTCTGGGTAGGCAGGCACCCTCAGAAGGGTTAAGAGGGGCATTCCAGGCAACCCTGGCTGCTCATGCAAAACTTAAAGGAAGATTAAAGTTAGTGAGTATTTTGCTCTTAGTATCAGCATGAAGTTTCTAAGGGCTATAGAAGAAAGTGAAGATTATGAAAGGGTGAGTTCTACCCTAAGATTCCATTTTTCTTTTGAGTCATGCAGGCATTGATGTGTGGTTCATCATTCATGTTTCCCCAGAATTGTAAATTTATTGAACTGAAGCAGAGTACCTCACTCTGTGTGTTGAATACATGGCCTCTCATGAGACACAGTAGCCATTTTAGAGATAAGTGATCTGGTGAGGTCTGCTTTAAACATTTAGAATTTCTCTCTGCCAAATCTCTTCTATTCTTCTATTCTTTAGGAATCTTATAATTTGCAATTATTACAATACATTTCTACTTTACTTTTTTTCCAATTGTATCTACTTGAGAGGCTCAGGCATTCCTGTGATGTGGTGATTTCTCATTGTCCAGCACAAAGCCCAGCTCCCAGATTAAATATTCCCTGTTTATTCCCATTTGTTCTTTTATTTCCATTCCCATTCTACATTTATTCATCCATCTGTATTCTTCAACCTCTGCAAAGTGACATAATAGCACAAAACTTGATCTGCAGCTAACTCAGAGAACCCATATTTTTTATAACTTTTCAATGGCAAGTGCAAAAAATATTTCGTAAAATCATTTGAGGAAAAAGTCATTTGTCTTGAAAGTAAATAAGGTCACTTTCCTTTGTCAGCTGTCAGATAAGATACTATAACTGAAGTCTTTAGCTCTCTTTAGTGAACATACTTAAAGACTGACTGTTTCTGTGGAAAAGTAATCCTGACTAGGAAATTACATTTTACCAGATAGTTAATTCATCCGACAATCTTCAGAGCAGGACCCTCTCATGTGAAAAACACAGCTGTTTAAATGCAATAACTCATCTACTATTTTAATGCTGGGTAACAAATACAAAAACCAAGTCTGGGAAGGTGTTTTGCATTCTCAAATTATTCACATCATTTGAAAATGGTACCCAAAAGTTTTCATTTAACTTTCAAAAAGGGCATGCTGCTTTGTAAATATCGCCTTATATTTTTGCATTCACTTTTAATAAAGAAATAGTTCCCAGGAAGGCATTCTGAAATTAGGTGCTTGTTTTGGCAGAAGAAAGAGACAGGGGAAAAAGGCAGTAAAATTGCTATTGATATTTGTATGGATTATGTAATCTGCAACATCCCTATGTATATTTTCATATATATAGGGATATTAAGGTAAATCTAAAGCCTCTGCATATACTTTATCATTATGTATCATATAACAAGGGAAATTTAATTTGAGCTCGTTAAATTAATGACCTGTCCTTCATAAAATTTCAGAGAAAAGGCTGGCAGTAATCTATACAATTTTTTTTTTCCCCACTACAAAGGCAGCCCTGTGTCACCCAACCATATCATTCATTTTAACCCAAATTCGTTGAAAAAAAAAGGCTCCTTTTTTGCAATACACCTGAAAGAGTGGGCCATTTAGTGATTTGAAAAAGTAAATTAAAGTTTCTTCGGTTCATAAGATAGTATTTTTATGATTTCATTGCAGTTACTTCATAATGATAAACAGAAGGTCTTGGTATTTTTCTAGCAGGAATAACTTATAAAAAATATTATTTCCCTTGTGGTTTTGCTGCACCAGATTTTTTTTTCTAGGAATATTTTTAGCAGGCTAAAAACTTGACTGGCTACCTTACTCACAGACAGCTAAGATATGCTATTACTGCACAGCTCCTCAGAGTTTGTAATGGTACAGTTCCAGTGGTTGTAAACGTGGTGGTAGATTTTAATCTTACTGTTACTCAATTAACCTCTATCTGTTAGCATGAGGTGGTAGTTTCTTTCCACCTCCTTGCAAAGACGGAAGGGCTTCAAGCACAATTCAGACATTTATATTGAAATATTTAATAGCAAATATTAAGTCTAAGTAGAGGAAGGAATAGGAATTTCTCTATTGGAAAATAGAGAAGTAGTTAAGGATTTTCATTAGATGAAGGATTCAGTCTTTTTAGAGCTCTTATATGAAGATCTACTACCTTACAGTTTAAACCAGGTTTTGCTTAAATGCACACTAATAATAACTTTTCACAAACAGTTTGTATGCATTTCATTTTTTCCTTATAATACTGCCAGACGACTATTATCATCAAAATTTGACTGGTTGTATAATGGTCAACAGTCCTGTGAAATTTATAATCCAGTGGATGTTTATATTGGGTAGAAGCATGTGGTGCACTATCATTAACATACACATTCACATATATTGTAAGATGTATACAGAAATACAGAGCAATAGAGAACTGCATTTTAATGCTGTGTAAACTTAAAATAAAATGTCACCACCTCACAACCAAAGCAGCTTTTACAATATACTGGTCTTTGACAAGGTCCAATTTTTCAGCTCAATTAGGTACAAAAACCAAGTGTTGAAATAGCTGGATTTCCCCAAGGAAGAGTAATTTTAATTTTTGCTCAGCTCCACTTAATGTCACCTCAGTAACCTTCCTTTTGCCTGTTAGACAGGTTTGTCTACATTACCAGGGGGAAACCACCCTCATTTATGAGGTGGAAAGCAACCTCTGCAGAGCCATTACTTCCCCTTTCTATAATGGTGTGAAGAGAGTAGACTGAGCCTTGATATTATTTCTTTCCCCAAGAATGTAACTGCACTAACACAGTGGCACCTGGCCATATAATTGCATGAAGTATGGAGCTGTTGGATTAGTCTATTCCACCCAGAGGTGATGGCAGAAGGTAGATTGTGGCTGAGTTACAATCTGTGACACTGCAAAAAAATTATCTGCTCTTTGCTCTTTCTATGTGCCATTGGCAAAGTATTTCTACAAAGTCACAGTTTATCTATTACTCGTAGCCACTGCAAAGACTTTGGTCTGGCAGTATATCACCTGAATAATTGTTTGGCTAGAATAATAGTGTCGTTAATGTCAATAAATTGTCATGGTACTCTAGGACTGAAAATAAATTTTCTTTTTGAAATGTGATCTCTCTACAGAAAAAATCAAATACAAAGAATCTGCAATTTGAGCAAATTTCAGATCTACTGTATATCCATGTACGATTTTTTAACAAAAAATTTAGTTTCTTAGAAAGTCTACAGATATTATTTTTATTTCTTGTCTGAAAGAAAGAACTTTAGGAGAAATAAAATTATTTTCTGGAGATGCACTTCAACATTCATTGACCTGATGTCTGCACAGCAATGCAAGCCAATACATTTGTGTTGCACATTTCTGTATTATATCATTTAACATCTCCCATGTTCAAGCTGAAAATTAGGAGGAAATAACTTTTTGATACTCACCATATGTTGCCTTTAAGGGGAAATCTAAGACATCAGTTCATGAACATAAGGGTGTTTTCTTCTCTGTGAAATTCCACTGAAGTTAGCAGGACTGTCCCAGGACAATTCTACTGCTCAAATTATGGACCTTGTATTCCAGTCCCACTATGCCTCTATATTACCTGTATGTATACATACACAGTATCGAAATACCATTACCTAAGATATTAACGATACCTTTCTAACCAAATCCAATTTATTGAAAGTTTTACATTCACAAAAGAGTTTGGTTAATCCACCCAGTTAATTGTGGTGTGAAATTATTTGTTAACTTATGAATGGATCAAAATTCATCTTCTTTTATCGTGCTAACTAAGTGAAGAGACACATATGCCAAGCCTGATTAGGCACAATTACATGTAAGTTCATAAAACATACATCATTCCTCTTTCCTGCTTTCTAGGAGAAAGAAGAATCTTACAGCAAACTGAGCACACCATTTAATGAGAACCAAAAAAACTGAACTTCTACTTAGTGTTCCTAGGTATAGATACAAGAGTTAATGATAGTAATATTTGCACCATGATTCAGTGCTTTCAGGTACCTAAGGTTTGCTCTTATTCCAGGCAAATCTCTGTCATCAATGATTTGTGACATGGTAATGCTATATGAAAATCAGAATAATTATCCCTTTTTGAAATGACATAAGAAAGAAAAATAGAAAGATTTTTTTTACCATGGATTATTGTATTTAAGAAAGGATTCTCATGGATTGGCATAAGTGCAACAGAAGATTGAACCCGGTCAATTATAATTATTACCTAATTTCTGCAAAATTAACTGTAGTCAATATAATCAAAGAGGATTTTTGTCAGTAACTTATTTATGGTTTAATATGTTTTTCCTGTGTATTAACTTACAATGGAGCTTGCTGGCTTTCACAGTTAAGGCACACATCTTCAGGAAAAACATTTGCTCAGAAAGGGGAGTAACTTTAACATTCTTCTCTTAGCCCCCTGACTATTTGTTTCATTGGCACACCTAAGTAGCTGTTTCATAGGAACATACTGATAAACAACACTTCGGTGTGATCAGACTCATTATCCACAGGGACTGAGATGGCAAATGGCATCCAATGGTAAATAAGAGTATTGTAAACCCCCTGAAGAATATCCTGAAAGTTTAAGGACAGATGAAAACTATATTTTGTTAAAAACAGACCTAGAGACTGTGTCCACACAGTAAAAACAAAATTCAAGTACTTTCTGAAAACAAAAAGAAAAAAACAAAAAGAAAAAAAAGACACTGGAAAGTGCTCAATATATCAAGTTGGGGATTGCATATGGCATTACAGGTTCAGTGTCCAGAAGATGAATGAGTAGAAACATATGCCAGAGATTAGACAAATAATCTAGTCTGCCTAGAAAAAGAAAAGTAACTGTATTGATCATGCACATAATAAAAACTTGATTTTTCCTTAGACCTTTGAAAACGGGATATTGTCAGTCTGCACTAATGTAAGCAGAATCAACTGCTGATATAGTCCTCATTAGAGGCAATAACTTCACATAATTTCCATTTATGCTTTGAAATAAAAGTTGAATGGGATAGAGGAAATTTTAATCTTGTAAAAGATTGAAGTGTTTACTTGCCTTGTGTCCCTGTGATGCATTCATTAGGAGCTTCATTTAGTTTTGTTTTCTTAGAAAATAATCTGCTTTGATAGCTTGATGCAGCCCACTAAAAAAGATTTCCTTTTTCACATGGAGTTCCAATTCTCCTTTGTTAACAAGTATAGCAAGTATGTGCATCCATTTATTACAAAATGTAGTTATTTCAGAAAAGGTACTTGTATTTTACGGTTCTGGTTGTTCAGATCCTTTTGCAGTGTCACAGCATGGCATATTATATGTGCCATGTTTTTTATCAGTTTATTTAAAGTTTATCTTTAATTAGGTAGAGGTGATTTTCTTTTATTTCAAAATAAAATTTAATTTGGACTTTCTCGTTTACAGTACTGATAGTGCATTATAATTCTCACTCAGAAGTGGTCTGACTCTGGCCTAGTAATTTAGTAAATAAAGAGAAAATCTTTCTGTATAGTTTCATGTATCTGATCTATTTTAGAGCAGATGGATGAGATGAATCAGCCCTGAAAAGCATAAATCTGATTCTCTGAAATGTAGCTGATTAGACTTTAGACAGTTCAGTAAATCAAGCTATAGTTTTCCCATGATGCTCAGTCACATATTCAACCCACTATACTTGGCTTAAATCTAAAACAAGGAAAGAGTTAATTACATGCAAGAACTATACTATCTTGAAAGAATCAAGCAATTACCTACACCTGCATAAGAATTCATTCTTATAATATGTAATTTAATGATTTTATTATAATTTCTTTAGCTGTCTCTCTCACTGAAGTATTTCCTTGTGCATGTGTCCTATAAACAGTAATAACATTTTTAATTGTTTATCATTCACAAATAGTCACATGTTGAACCATCAAATGCAGTAAGAACATCAGATTTTTAACCATCGTGTAAGTTCTATGGAGCCTGTCAAGACACTGATAACTATTAATACGAAGGAAAAGAAATTTAAAATAATGAATTTCCTATAATAGGGGGAAAAAAGAAAGAAAGGGACTCAAAACAGCTGCTAATTAGACACAGGCAAAAAATTAAATACCCATGGGGAAGAACAAAAGAAATTTGTTATTGTGAAAAGTTTACTAATTCCAAGGTAAAAGTTTCTTCCTCTGTGTGTTTCTAAAGAGAACTCCACCGTAAAATATTTCTCCTGAAACAATGAGGTTTTGTGCAGGTAGATAACCCTTACAATGCAGAATGATACACATTTCTGACAGGTATAGACAAACACTAGCTTGAAGATTACTGTGAAATAGTTCCATTCATCTCCATGGAGTGTTAAATGGGAGGCCTAATCAGCTGAATCTGCTCACAGTTTTACTGTTAATCACTCTCCTTTAAATATACAGCTAAGGCTATCTATTTTGGTGAAATTGCATTGTTAAGCTTAGAGCCTGGAGAGTTACTGAAGATATAAAGCCAAAAGAACATTCAGGTTGCAGAAACTCAGCCTTTGGGTGAGGTTTTTTTGTTTGGTTGGTTGGTTTTTGCGGGTTTTTTTGGTTTTGGTTTTTTTTGTTTTTGTGAAGTTTATTTTTTTACTTAGTTGATTTTTGTTACTGTATTTTTTTCCAGGGCGGGATATTAATTCATTAAAGAAACTATGTCAAACTATGGTCTACTTATTAAATAATGTCAAAGGTTTTTAAACTACCCAATCTGTGGGCATACTGAGCTTTAAACAGGTGGCAATTCTCTGCTGCTACATTTTTCAATATATTTACAACAGTTAAGAAGTGCATAATAGATCATAATAGATGGGATTTTAGTCTTTTTTTTTTTTTCTTTTTTTTTTTTTCTTTTTTTACAAAATGCTACCTACTTAATCAGCATGGAAAGAAAACTGTGGAGGGAAAATGAAGGGCAAATTCAGAATGTTCCTGAGAATAAACAAACAAGGCAAGCCTAGGTTTAAATCTTGAGACAACAAACTACATATGGTCACCACATGAGCAGGAGACATGATTCTAGTGGGGGCGAAAGCTATTCTGTATCCCTAATATAGACTTTCATACACCTCCTTCCAGCATCTAACATTTCACATTTGGAAGTGGAAGTTTTAAAGATACTGACCAATATCTTAAAAGCTGTGAAATTGAGATTAATTAATAGGTAAACAGAAGTTGGTGTAACAGGAGATCTGAGACACCTATGCATTTTTTACACTCATGGGCAGTAGGTGTCTGAGTCAAAAAAACCAAAAAATAGCCTTGAAAACATCTTTAATTCTGTATGATTTTCAGTAAGATGATGAATATGACAAGGGATATGGAGCATGGTACCTCAAAGACAGAAATCCAGGATGGAGAAAAATAGAACTGTAGTTCAGTTCATGACTGGTCTCAGTCAGTCTGTCTAAGAGGCAGACAAAAATCTGTTACATCCATGAACATGGATCTTATCTTCTACTTCAACTCTAAATAACAGCTCTGTTAGCCAGGGCTCAAAGAAAGTCTGCTATTGAAATCTAGATATACATATGTCACGGTCAGTCCATGATGTTTACCATTGTCTTCCCTGATATAAAATAGGGATAATACTACTAATCTAATTCAGATGTCTTGGAAAATGATTAACAGACCTAAACCCTAAATTTTTTATTAATGAGATTTCAGTTACTAGAAAGTGCATTAGTTAAATAGCTTCTTGAACTGTAAGTCTGAATGCACCTTATTTGAACATAGAGAAATTATCACATTCCAAGTCTCGCTTATGCTCGTGTAAATTTGATTCAGTATCTAACATTACTAAGCACCAGAGCATAATAAGGTCATATATATTGTCAGTAAGAGAAAAGGAAATACTTCTTTAAAGCAGAGTTTGGAGAGATGAAATAATCTGAAAGTAGTAAAATTTCTAGTTTTCAAAACTTACCTTACAGTTACTTGTATACAGAGATGAATAAATATTTCTAGTAAGAAAACAAGTGTTCAAGCAAGGATGATTTTGACTAGAGGTCTCTTTACTTTAGTGTATAGTTCTTATCAGCATTATCATGCAATAAGAAAGTTTTAGGAGAATAGTAAATCAAAACACTTTGAAACTACATTTTTAAGAGGAAGTCACCAAGTATTTTCTTTATCAGTCACAGTGAAATTCTTCTCTTAGTAAAATTGCCTCTGGTTTCATGTAACAAGGAGTCTCATGTTGATCAAATCAATGACAGAATGAAACTTATTAGTAAACCTGGTTACTGACACACCTCCCTTCTATTTGCATTTAATTTGCATAATAACCTTTTGATTCGTTCAGAAAGAGTCAAATGCTCTGAGAGACAGAATGCATGTATCTTTATGTGGTATTTAATCAGTGATTGTCCACTTTGATTTGGATGAAACACAAGCCCAGCTGCAAACTTCTCGTATTATTACCCATTTACTGAAAACTGTATTGTTCTCTTGATTACAGAGTGGGTTTACTGACTAGCAATTCATTCAAATTCATAAATCTTTTCCCAGAGATGTGTTGTTAAGCTTTCTTTTCAAGACAGGTGTGGGAGTGAGGGTAGTCAGACAATCGTCATTACCCCTTTCATAACACAGGGATTTTTTTCTGCTCTGAAACCAACTTCATTCAGAACTGTCTGGAACAAGTGCTATGGTTTCTACTTCAGCAGAGTTGTATGACCTGATAGAGCTGTGTTTATCAAAACTGTGCAGCAGCTGTTCTGTTCCACATTATGTTCCACAGTTCTTCTGTTACACAAATCTGTATCACAAGTCAGCTGCAAAATGGTATACCAAAAATTCTTCAAATATCTTTAAAAATTATGTGTATGTTGTGTTCCTTGAAGCCATGTGTAAAACATGAGGACAGAAAATTTTTTTTTAACAAGACAACAGGAAGTTATTGAGCTTTAATGGCAATATGTTGCATGCTGAAACACTAAAATATCTGCTGTTTAGAGTGTTTCTGGTGAACTTTAGAAATAAAATAGGAACCCTGTTCTCTAGGGGTTTAATTCTAAGTTCTGTTTAGTCAAGGTACAGAAGAAAGAAACCTAAAGGCTTTAAATAATTATCTGATGTGATATTTTAGCAGTAAATTCTTGGCAATCATATCAGCAAACATGTTAAAAAGATTTTTAACAGAACATTTGAACAGTTGAATTTTTTATCACACCTGTTGCAGGTAAGGATTCTGCTTATTAAGACTACTTTTTAACAGTTTTCAGATTTCTCTGGAGTCATGCAGAGAAGAAAAGATTAGGGGGAGCAAACAAGGCTTTTTAGCAAACATGCAACTATGAAATGCTGTAGGCTTATACTCTGTAACTTTCTGCCTTTATACATCTGGACCTACCATTAGAAGTCAATGCTCAAATGCTTGCCCACAGCTACTGTCCTTTTCATAATCTAAAACCTGTCAGACTCTCAAAATAATAAGATTGACTTGAATTTTTTTTCAGATAACATGTACATTTTGTATTTCTTTTGGTTTCCATTCTGGCAGTCTCTAGGAATATTTTATTTTCTTTTTCTGAAGAGAGTAGTGTAGGATCTTAAAGGAAAATCTAAAGATCTCTTATATATGGAAAGCTTCTTTTTAAACCTTAGGTCTTAAGGTTTAAAATGGTCAGAAATGCAAGAAATTAGGATCTATAAATGATAGTGGGCATAAGCTATATAAATATCTTTCTGTATTTGGGCCTGCATTCTATGTACCCTGGTCTCCCAGATGAAAACGCAGATTTTCAAAAATTTTCATAAAAAAAAAAAAAAAAAAAAAAAAAAAAAAGTTAAACTTCCATATACTACCAGGAAAAAGATATATAGATGCCTAAGATAATACAATTATGGGTGATAAAAATAAATTATTGAAAAAAATATGTTTTCACATTAATTCAGAATCATGAATCATTTAAAAAAACCACAAAAACAACCCCCCAAAAACTACATCACATTCATGAAAAACTAGTAGCAAAACAGGCACAGCAACACAAACAGCTCATCACTTCTGTTGAAAAAGTGTTGTATTGATTTATAGTAGTTACTCTAGCCTAAGCAGATCTGGAAATACTCAGCACATTCCATTCTCTTTCTTACTACAAAAAAAAAAAAAAAAAAAGTTACTAAATTTCCAGCAATAGCAGTCTGGTAGAATGACCTTAATACCCTCGTACTTTGTACATGTGTTACAGTGTCACCATGGTTATGGAAATATTACTTTGCATGGGTCATTTTAAAAACACAGACAACATTCAGTGAAAAAGCCGCAGCACGGAGGAAGGAAATTCAGCAATGGAATGCTAAAAGGCTGAGTGATGCCAAAGATGCAAGTGTAATAATATGCAAGATTCAATCACCAACAGCTGGCCTGCATCCAAGCTGACTTTGAGAAGGAGGTGTGAAAGGTACAGCTGATACTTTATTACATAGCACTATTTATTTAAACCACTAAAAGCATGACTGCACATTAGGAAGTATTAGGAAAAATAAAAAAAAAAAAATCCTGGGTTTATATGCATTATTTAGACATCACTCACAAATCTGCTGTATTACAAGTAGGCTGTATTTGAAATGAAGTCACATCAGAGCTTTCAGGTATGTTTTCAAGAAGGAAAGTTGCATCGTGTCCACATGTGATGGTTAAAATAGTGTGCTGTCATTTTGAACTACTTCTGAATTTAGGTGAATTTTATGCGGTTTCTCCAAAATAGAAAAAGAACTTGCAACTAACAAGTTATGCATGCCTGCTCTGCTTCAATTTCCCCATAATGTATTGATAACAGTAATTCAAGTAAGCAGAACATGCAGCTTGCTTGGGTTTCTTCTGATAGTGAGAGCCTCAGCAGTAAATTTGCCTTCTTGTACATTGAAGAAATGGTGAAAAATTGAAAAGATTAACTATGGCAATTATTTGATAGTCTTTCAAAAAGACATTAAGTAAGTGATGAAAATCTTCTCATAGACTAGAAAAGGCAGGACCTACACATTGTTTCTTTCTGTTCTTTTTTTTTTAAATAGACTTTTTTTCTTCCTTTGAAATCATGTTCATTCTTGATAATTTAAGTAAATTATTGTAACAGTTTTTACCTTTCTGATGTGCTGTTGCTACTATGAATTGTTTTAGTTGTCTACATATGAAACTTTTTTATTTATGGTCTGCATCTGAAATTGGTCTGACCTTTTTCAATCTTTGCAATATCAGACCTTACAGGAGTAAATCCTGGCTGCTCACAAACCCTAATAAGAACGTGGAAGAGTACAGGAGGATAAGTAGCAGATGCTTACATTTCTTTTTCTGCATGCTGGGTTTAGAAATTCCATCCTTTTTTTTCCATTGATCCATGTCCATTGTGAGCTACACTTTGAACCATAGAATCCTACTGATTGGAACTGGCTTCCATGGGCAAGTAGCACGTGTTTAAAACAAGTCCAGTAATACCCAGTTACTCAGGGCCAAATCCAGGCAAGCTTTAGATGCCTTCACAACCTCTCTGGCAATCTGCTGCAGGGCTTTGCTTCCCTCAATGAGAAAGATATTTCTGCCTTTTCTCCCCACACAAGTCTCCATTTGCCTGATTATCTTGGTGACTCTTTGAGTGATGCCTAGAGGAGTTCTACATTCACTTCTAGGGGGAGATTGTCTGGCCTGTATTTCCCTGGATTCTCCTTTACACGATTACTGAAGATGTCTGCATTGTCCATGTTGCAAACATTCACTTCATGAGTCTATGACTTCAGGTGAGGACTTTCAGTAAAAATCTTTCTGTGGTTCAACTCCTATCATGGCCCAAATAATCTTATTTCAGGGTAAGAGATAACACCTCATGCCTCATGAAGCATCATATTGCAGGGTGATAAAAATAAATTATTGAAAAAATTAGAAGAAGATAGACTAGAAGCAGATAGACTAGAATATTTACATAATATACAGAAGAGCAGGATTTCAATACTTCACTGGTCACACCAAGACTTCGAATAAGAACATTGATTTTAAAGTGTTGATTAAAACCAGTGATAATACAGACAGTTATTGCTTCTTTACAAACTTATTTTTATACATGGACTTTTAATGCAGTGTGTCCTCAGCTTCTTGACCTTGTGTTCTATGAATTCTTGTCCATTCACTTCATAATTTTTGGATATGGTGTTCACAATGATCTTTTAAACACTAATTGTAATAGGATTAAATATCAAAAAGACCTGTTCTTTTGTTTGTTTTTTTTTTTCCTACTTTCCAGTAAATTTAGATTGAAGGCAGGCAAGTTGCAGATAAAACAAAAACATTTAATTGGAAATATATGCTCGGTTAAATCCTACAATACATAGCTGAGAATGTTAAATACTTGTATATTTTCTAAATCTAACATGTCGTAATCATCTTCAATATTCCTTCATGACCCCGACTGAGCTGATGTCATGAAAGAATTAACATTTTACCTCCAGGTTTTCCACTTCATTCCACATGTTTATCTCTCACATTATTTTCAAATGTATTTTGGGTTAAGTATATATCCAAGACTACTTTATATATTGCAAAAATGGATATTCCCTTCTTGATATGCTCACTGATTTCTTATTAGTGCTAATGGAAATCAAGTGCATTTACATCACTCAGAAAGCCTCATTACTGTAAACAAACCAAAAAAATCACAAAGAAGCAGCTGAGATTATTTTGCCCACCTTGAGGAAACTTTAGATAATGGATAATTTAATAACTGTTTTACGATCTCTTCTTGAATCTAATCATATGTCTGTACCGGGACAATCAGATTTATGGCCTGGTTATGTTCCATGATGTTTAACTTCTGGAATCATGCCTTTGTGCCATTGGCAGTAGCATTAACAACACATCAAAGGATATAAATGGACCTTTGTCAAACCCCATGTCTCTTCCATTCCCTGAAATACACTTTATTTGTACCAAACACCTTCAGGACTTGGGTTATTATCTTCAGGGGAAAACAAAAACCAAAAACACTCACATCTGTATTATATAGAAACAGAGTGGAGTAAAAAGTAATATGTTTCTTAAAGTTTTAAGAAAGAGCACTAGATGTGCATTGAATCAGAGGTGTCCATTTATGATGTCAGTGAGAGAAATACAATTTTTAATTTATATATTAACAACTTTCATACAAAATCTGCATAGATTCACATGGTTTTCTGTAAGATGTTCCCAGAGGAAATATTTAACAGCTATGGTGTATCAAAATCTTATATCACAATGAGTTGGTAAAATATTTTAAATGTGATTCTACTTTACGGACCAAAATGGAAAACTGAAGAGTTCTATCTTTATTAACTTACACTGATTCGATCTTTAAATGAGTTTAGTTTACAGGAGACATTTTTTCTGATTGCCAGTCCTAACCACAAGCCTGTGGATACCTGGAAATAGGCTTCTTACCATCTGGAAGCTAAAAGGTGCTTTCAGATTTACATGCTCAGTCTACTCTTCTTCACTTTATTACCTCAGTTTTACATAGGTAAATGGTCAGTGGTCGATTCCTGTATCCCTGGTATAAACATCAGCATTTTCATATTACAAGATTTCCTGTCCCAAATTATACCTCAGCTGTGCACAAATGTGGCAGAGATTGAATTGCCCTGCACTATTTAATCAAATAAGGAAAGCTAAATAAAGCATTTTCATGAACACACTTGACACACATCAGTAGGCAACTAATTTCCATATAGTAACAGAGATTTACAGTGGTTTAGCTAGAACACACTTTATTGAAATGGAATAACCATTCCCTACATGACTAAAATACTGTGTCTAAGATCTCTTCCACAACAGTAATATATTCCCATTTTCATGTGTTATGCAAGAGAACTTTTATCAATTGAATTACTTGATCTCGACAACTGTCGAAACACATTTACGCTCTCTGAAGTGGGGAAATAGTGTGTTGGCCATTTCAGAAATGGAGAGATATATTAAGAGCTAGTCCCTTAAAGGGATTTTGGCATGCTGCCACCAGAGTGGAGCGCAAAGCTCCAACCAAACTTTCTATGCCATGCCTGGAGGAAATTATCCCTTCAAGAAAAAAATTCATAGCAGTCAGCATGATGAACCAGGGATATGCTTAAACTGAAGAATAGGAAATGATGGAAAGAGCACATCATTTGACTCTCATACCTCTTTTTGACACGGATATATCAGCTCTGTACACTGCAACAGTATGGAAGCACATGATCTAACTCTGTACTGAAAGTATTTCAGCATGAAAAATAAGCCAACATTTTGCTCCATTCGATGATGATATACTACTTAATCTGAACAATTTAGGGCTTTCCAACTTTACATTAGAGTGTATATTTTAGGCTGGAGTCTGAAGTCCTGAACCTTTTCCTTGAAGTAAAAAACTAAGCTGTTTCCCTGGGGAAAAAGAAGCCAATTTCCCTTTTCTTTAAAAACATGGACAGTGGTAAAGCTGTACTTCATTAGAGTGCTTGAACTCAGGGCCTTCCCTCAGCAGTGGAGCATTGAATCTGAATTTTCTATCTCCTAGATGTGTGCCTTAACCCTAAGCTTAAAGGGCAAGTATTCTGCATTTAAATATAGAAACAAACCTAGGAAAGGCAACTGGAAACCAGGACTCAGATTTTTATTGGAGAGCTGTAGTCACTAGTGTAATACCATGTATTTTTTCTTCATAGAGTCACCAGTCAGGGTGCTAGGCTGAGTGTTCAGGCCTCATTACTGAATTGCATCTTTTCCTACATCTTGCAATGCATTCTTTCTATTCTGCATGTATGTAGAGGGAGAAGCTGGATTTTAGAATTTTGCAGTCATGGAGCTTGAAGAAAAATCCTGGAATACATTCCTCCTCTCTCTCTCTGGATTTGTGGTAAAGTACTTAGGGTAAAAGGACACATGAAACTTTCTCACACAAAAGAACATTTCATGGCAGCTACCTGTACCAAACTATCTATGTATTTGTGATTAACAATATACATACACACCTATATAAATATTTGTGTTTTCAACTTTTCAACTTTTACACGACAACTATATGACATGTTCAGCATTCTTCTATGTTGCCATTTAACTGAAGCTTGGTTTTATGAACATGAGCCATAAAGTATTTACTCTTTTTAAGCACAAAGTACACACTGGTTAAACACAGAAATACCAGGAGAGCAACAGGACACATTTTTTTACATTTTTTTACACCTTTCAGGAAGGCTCTTAAGTCTTTCACAAATATATGTACTCACTTGAAGGCTTAAGAAAGACTACTATTCATAGAATCCATAATTCCATTTTTCTTAATTCCTGACACTTTTATGAATTGTTGAATTGAATGAATGTCTTTCAAACCTGCAGGTATTATGCAGTGACATATGTTTTTGTATGTGCCTTTGTGCGCTGAAAATATTTGTACTACAACTTTTTAGAAAACATTTGTATTTTGTTCCTAATTTTGACTGATTCTTTACAAACTACACTAGGCCATAGACATAATTCTGTGTATAAGCAAGTACACAATATTCAGGGAGGACTGCACATCTTTTTCTTAGACCAATGGTTAGAGTTTTGAAGTTCCTTTATAAGATAGATGACATCTGTTCTATTGCCTATGAACATAGGAATGAAAGCAATTACCTTTTACAGTCAATGAAAATTTACAAAGAAAATATAGCTGAAGTATTTATAATAGAATTATGAATTCATTATTCTGTGCTATACCACATGACTCTTGTGGGGATATGAATGTGGTTACTGTTGGTACATCTGGAAAACTATTCTCATGGAGAAAGTTTATGTGGTGGATAATACAAATGTGTTTACATTTCACTGTTTCCTAGTGTTTCAGGATTTTTCATCTTTTCGTATGCAAACACAAGTAAGCTAATATCTTGATATTTCTTTTTCACTTAGCTGTAATTCAAGTTCTCTCTGCTGTAATGAAGAGGGCTTGATTGACAATGGGCTTTCTACTGAAGTATAGTGTCTGGGCTTCTCAAGCTGTTGTCTTTCTCAAAGACAGATGGTAAATCTGTCAGCAGTTGCATTCTGCACAACAGCAGCCCAGATGCTTTTAAGCTTTCTGTGTGAAGCCTCTCCACCCCTCTAGAGTACCAATGGGCTACTTGCCAGAGAAAGGTCCCCATGGCAATTAGCTGTCTCTGAACTCAACTCCAGCTGTCTGGAAAGTCAAATGAAGGCAGCTTGTTTGGTCATACACCATTTAATGTGAAGAGTCTGCTTCTTTATAATTAAAGCAGCCTTCTGTATTTCAGTCCAGCTGTGTCCAGAAAAACACCTATGTGACCTTCACTGTTTGAAATAGCAACTTTCCATTTGCTGTATCTTTCACTTACTATTTAATGAAAGCTATAGTTCTAAAGATTATTATTTTGTACCATTTCTGAATGTATATTTACCAGTCACTGGATCTTGAAGACACAGTGTTTGCAAATAATTTAGTTCACATTAAAGAAACAAAAGATCTTTTCACATGTGAAACCTTTTTCACATTATTCTTTATAGCTGAAGGCTTTGCACTTCAGCTTTCCTGGGTCTCTGGATTCTTCTCTAGTATGATAGGTACTCACTGAAAAAAATCATTAAAAAGCAGAAATTGATGCTAACAATTAAAAAAATATATGAAAGTTGCACTTTTCCAAATTTGACTATATTTTCAAACCACAATAACCTTTAATAGATTCATGGGAGAGAGAACATCCTCTGCACGATTATGAACTAAATTTTATTTAAATCAAAAATACTTATAGAGTGGATTCAAGTGCTTGAAACATTAATCAGAAAGAAAAAAAAAAAAAAAAGACATTTCTATATGCAGAAGTATGTATCCTACATAGCCTCATCCAAGGTACAAGAAACAAGTAGCTAAATTTTGGAGGAAACAAGGTGACCATTTGAAATATGTTTGGTGCCATTCCGTCAAAAACAATAGGAATATTTTGATTTTATACCAGACGTTTCCACTGCACAAGATATTATGCAGACTCAGGTAATCAGAAAAATAATGTGACTGTTAAAAAACGGTACTGTAGATTTTTTAAGAGGTTAAGTATTAGTGTTAAGATAATGAGCTGTTTAAGATAGGAAAATGGTAATGAAGACTGAAAAAAAAAGCTAATTCCAAAATCCAAATTCTTTTGGCTTCTAGTGAGCCACAAGATGACTAAAATGTCACAGTTGCAAATAGGGAACAAAGGTATGAAAATAAAGAGCATTTACAAGAATGAATTTTTGTCATTTAATAACCAGATAAATAATTATTCCCTTTCTCAGAGTGGAAGATGATAACTCTTTGGCTTACGAGATACTGGATTGACAGCAGTCATGCAAAAAAATTATGTTTTCACAAGAAATGAAAAGAAGAAAACTCAAGTGAGCTCTCGAGTTCTCTTGTTTTCCTCTATTCCTGTTAGGATCAGCACAACAAAGGCACTGTTGGGTGTATTAGCTTGGCTGCAACCTAACACTTGTTATGGAGTTAGCACTGAAGTTGAAGCCTTGGAATATAAAAGCCAGTTACTGAGGGGTTTTGGACTCAGCGCAAGTACAGTCTGAAACTCGTTTGAAAACTAATTTAACAGACTATCCGTAAAAGTGGTGGCAAAAATAGTAATGAATGTTACAAAAATGGCAACTACATTTTCCAGAATGCCTTAATGCACTCAACACTGTGATCAGAATTATCTCCTTTGCTTTCAATTAATCTCTGATTATTTGAAATCCTGTCACAAGGTTTCATATCACTTCATTCACCTAGCCACTATAATAAGTAGGGTCTGCTGTCCTGGTAATGGGAGAAAAAAAATCCAGTAAATCAACTCACAATCAAGCTTCAGTGTGTACTGCACCTAGTGCAATACTGATTTTAGAAGCACAAGCTATTTCTGATCTGCAACAATTTGGCAAGTTGTATACCATAAGAAAGTTGGAACTGAGATTTCCAAATTAGTTTATGAAACATTTTCTCCTTTTCTATGCCTTATGTGCTTCTGCCTTTCATTATTGCCATGCACTCAGAATGCTGGATATCTACACATAGAAATTGATGCTAAGAACAGATTTTAAAAAAATAGAAAACTTTTTATCCCATCTATGTAAAGCAGTTAAATCCTACTTACTTATGTGTTAACCCTAATTCTGTTTGTTTTGGTTTTTTTTAACAGAAAATACAATTTGAACACCTTCTCTTCTGTAGAAGACAAAAAGATTTCTATGTAAGAGACACTTGTTCTTGTGTTACAAATTCATCCAGCTGATTGTCATGCTACCTTTATCTAACTTTAGCTTACCACATTATCTATTAGAAATCTGCACGTTTTTCTCAGGAAATCCATGTTTGAATTTCTGAAAGTTAACAAACGCCAAAAAACAATCTGTGTAATTAATGATGCTATTAGTCTTGAGAGAAGACAGCAATATCCAGGATTTACTCTTATATCACTAGCTATTGGTCAATGGGCTGGAAATGTGAATGATTCTATTTGGTGATTAGGTATATTGAGCTTAAGTGGAAAGATTGGATGTGAGAATAGTTTTATTAAAAACCAGAGATGGAAGAAACTGATTAGACAAGATATTCTTAGTCCATCCAAAACCAGGTTGCTCATTACAGTATCTGGTTAAATTTTCTTTGAAGAAGCTAATAAGTGCATTATTTTTAAAAGTTGATTTTTCTTTCAGTTAAATATGGCAGCAGGAATGCCTAGTAACTCCATCTGAATGCTGGCCTTATCTGTAAATAAAGTATTTTAATGATTTATTTATACGAATTAAACATACATACTAAACTTCCCCCTTTCTTTTCCCCCTATTCAATAAAGACCATCATATTTCAGAATAGTTCTAAGTGTTTCCAACCTACTTTTAGTTAATGATTTACATTGTCAATATATTGCTTAGAGATTACAGGTTGCTCATAACTAATGTTTCTGCTTGTTACATGCAATGGCAATTGGGAAATTGCCCTGCCATTACAATTCAATATGTTAGTGTATAAATTAAGATTAATGAATGACTCAACTGAAAGAAATACGTGGTTAAAACATGTGGCTAAATCGTTAAGCTATCTTAGGATATGTTTTAAATCATTTGTATTGATTAATTACCAGACCTTAAGTGAGCTAAATCAAAATAATGTTAATGACTTCAATGCCACTATTTCTTCTCATTGGCAGAAAAAGGAACTTTCCCTGAAAAAGTCATGAGGTTCCCCCCATTCCCCAATGTAGATCCTCAGCCAGACTATTTAATCCATTTTTGTCCAGTGAACTTTAAGATGTTATATGCTAAAATGCAGTCCAGAGGGAAAAAAAAAAAACAAAAAAACCACCAAATCAAATAACAGCCACAATAAAAAAGATCAAATATTGTCCAATAAAATAAATAAAAAAGAAGTATTTATCTTAAACCCTGGACACAGATAAAAAAAAATCTTGAACGAGTGTTTTCTGCTTATGCTGTGTACCAAAAAAGCAATAGGCTTAATTCCAAAATAAAAATTTAAAAAAAAAAAAAAAAAAAAAAGGAGATTGAACTTTAAAAAAGGTTTCCTGAAAAACTGAAAGAAAAGAAAAGCACGAGAATACATATATATCACTGAGAGCTTTAAAATGGAATTAACTAACTATGCATTCGAAAGCATATAACAAGAGAATTATGTGTTGTATCCATTGCTTGAGGTGACCTTGCAGGGATTATTCCAAGATTTTTTTCGTCTTCTTGCTACTACTGCTCTTATTTAGCTATTTACTCTTACAAGCAAGTTTGATTAATTGGACTGGAAGAATTTTTTTTCCCCCCAGTTCCTAAAGACATAAATACAGAATACAGGCTTTGAGAGAAATTCTTATGCACTCTGGCTTTTGTAAGCTATAAAGGAGAAATGCAGAGAGTAAAACATAAATAAGCCACATAGCAGAAGAAGGCACACAAATAATTCTTGGAGGAAATACTGCTAAGGTGAACAATGGCAAGCACAATGAACCTGAGAAAATCAGTGCTATCTGTGTTACACCATTATTAGACACAAAGTTTGTTGTAAACTCAAATGCCTCTTGGTCTTGTTGCTGAGCACTGCTGTAAAAAGCTTGGTTCCATCTTCTTTGTATCTTTCCTTCAGATATTTATATATTCTGATAAAATCTGCCCTGGACCAGGCTAAACAGTTCCACCTGTCTCAGCCTTTTCTCCCAGAAGAGATGCTCCAGTCCCTCAATCATTTTTGTGCTCCTTCATTAGTCTCTCTCCAGTATACCTGAGTCTCTGGTATTTAGCCCAAAACTGGATAGAGTCCCCCTGCTATAGCCTCAACAGTGAGTTGGCACCTATGGGCAGTACTTTGCCTAATGCAAGCCAGGATACCATAAACCACCTTTGACACAAGGACACAGTGTTGATTCATGTCCACCACAACCCCCAGGTCCTTTACACCAAAGGTGTTTTCCAGAAAATCTCTTCCGGAATGTTTTGGTGCACAGGGTTGTTCCTCCACTAATGCTGGACTTCATATTTCCCCTTACTGAACTTCCATGAGGTTCCTGCCAGCACATCTATCCATTCTGTTGATGTCCCTTGGGACAACAGCATGACCCTCTGGTGCATCAAGCCCCACCTCAGTTTTGTGTCATCAGCAAACCTGCTGAGGTGCACTCTGTGTCCACTCGTCCAGACCATTAATGAAGATATTGAGCAAGACTGGACCCGATATGGTCCCCTGAGTTGTTCCATGACTAATTACTACTCTCCAGTTAGACCTTGTACCACTGACCATCACCCTCTGGGCCCAGATATTTGGCCAGTTTTCAGTCCAACTCACTGTCTGTACATCCAGCCCATACATCAATAGCTTCTCCCTGAAGCATTTATGGGGAAGTGTCAAAGGCATCACTGCAGTGACAGTAAATTATATCCACTACTTTCTTTTCAGTGGTTTTTAGTATTTACACTGCAGTTTGCATTTGATACAATTTGTTGTCCTGCTGAGTCAGACAGAACTCTCAAAGCTGCAACAGCTCTTCACAGGCTGTGTATTCTCCTCATCTTTTAAACCTTCTAAAGTACATTCACTCTCCTACTCACCTTGTTTTGGATCTGTGCATGCTCCTTTAAATCTGTGTGTGTGTGAGTATGAATATGATACAGCAAATGCACTATGAATGTTGCTCTGTGACATTCTCCAGGACTTTAAATTTGTTGAGCTATACTAAATTCAGTATTAATCTATTGTGAAAATGCTTAACTAAAGCTATCAATTAAGTGCTGTTAAACGTTTAGGCTTTAACTGTTGGTCAGGTCTGGGGCTCAGTTTTGAAAGGAAGTCTAATCTAAATCTTGTGATTAAATGGGAGGGTCTTCCTTATTCCTTTTTATCCTTTTCCTTTTCTACCCTTACCCTTTGCTCCTCCCTGCACCTCCAGCTCCCACATAGCTAATTTTTTAATTGATTTTGAGCTTAGATTGACTGATTTTAGATTTTAGTTTGGTTTTTTTCTGTGTGATTTAACCATTTAGCAGGCAGCAGAGTGAACCTTGCCAATGAATTTTGTCATGCTTTTGCTTGTATTTTAAACCTGCTTTTACCAGTAACTTTAATGGTGCTTCTTCGAGATCTTAAAACACTGATTCATTACAGCATTAATCATAGATAATCTGCATGAATTCCATGAATTTAGATATTCTTATTTGTAGTATGGTAATACTTCAGAAATTTCCAGTCATCAACTAGAATTCTACCACACAGTGCTTGGTAATCTTATTCTGTGGGAGAAAAATTTAAAGCAGAAAGGGAAAACAAAGAGGGAAAATAAATTTAAAAATAGAAAATAGATAATAGAAAATAAAAATGAACAAAGAAAAATAAAACAGAAAGGGGAGAGGAAGAGGAAGAGGAAAAAAGAGGGGAAAAAAAAGGGGCATATTTTATATTAACTGATAATGCTAAATCAACCAATATACTTCTCCTTAAAGGAAAAAGTGTTCAAATGCAGCACAAACCCAAATATTTTCTGCAATTTTCTCTTCTTTAGAATAGCTGTCTTTACCCTAACAACAAAAAGTGAATCTCCATCTCAGTAGCAGCTGCACAGAGAATTAATAGCAAAGAATTAATTCCATATTATTAAATACAAACATGGCATTCAGCAATCGTAAATTGTGGTGTTTATGATACATTCAAGAATCAAAAATAGTCACGACATAAAATAACACACAAAGAAAAAAGATTATTACTTTCTTAAAAATTTTTATTACTACAAGAATTCTAGGTATATTTTTTCTATAGTTGTAATCTGTTATTTGATAAATAAAACCCTCAGAAAATTGTCACTGAAATTTCAATCTGCACCAGGAAAAAAAATCATCAGACTGAGACTTTCATTCTTCTGGATTGAGAAGCAGTTTTGAAAGAAATATTTCTGCTGATGCTCATATTCTAGTCACTAGATTAAATTTTCTGTTGGACAGAAAGGACATACCAGTAACATTTATGAAAAATGAGACTTAAAAAAATATCAAGTTTCATCCATTAACATTAAACCCTAAGCACTGGACTTCATTCTGAATCTTTCACAAACCAAATCATACTATCCCTCCATTTCTGATATTTAGCCACTGTCTTCAATATCTTACACAGTCAGAAAACAGATACAGGTATAGAAGAGCCCAGTATCTAGCTTAGAATTGCACTTCATAAATATTTAATTCACAATGTGTTTCCTTATAAAGGTGAAAGCAAAGTATCTGTAAGAAAACCAACTAGTTTCCCTTGTCCCATACCCGATGTTTGAAAGCTCCCTTGCAGGAGGAGACAAGGGCTGGGGGAAAGGCGCAATAGTACCATAAAAGATGCACAATGAGGCAGAGACCTCACTAGGGTGAATTCAAAGCTGAGGCAGTAATAACGTTTCCTTTGTATATGACTGTTTTCTAACAGCTTTTCTTGTAACACAAAAGATCTGCCTTCCTCTCCTAAATTCACCACTGTCTTATCCAAACTGTGTTTCTGTTGGACAACATTTACTGTAATTTTTCTCCGCAATAGGTTAGCATTCTCTTTAGATTCATTCCTACCTGGAAAGTGATTATTTAATTCTCTGTTCATGATATCCCAATGATTCCAATAGCAAAACTGCTAGCAGTGAATATTATAAAAACCCCCCTTCCAGCCACACAAACTCAACCTGAAAGTCAACCTGTTTCCTTCTTTAATAGACTAATAAAGATTGCATATCAAATTACACCTCAATTACAAGTGTGTAGCTCCATTGTCTTCTGATTATATTTTCAATGACACCCATGGCACTCTATTGCCATCAGTGCTTTTATGCATGTATAATCTTAGTAAGTACCTGGAATCTGCTTAACCTTGCCAGTCCTGTTAAAGACATTGCAACCTTGCTACTCTTTTTTAATATTTCACAAAAATTAACATAGAGGAAAATAATTTGAAAAATCCTACACCTTTTTTTGACTATTGTGCTGGTTTTGGCAGGGACAGACTAAATTTTTAATGCAGCAGTTTACATATGAAGCTATGTTCTGGATTTGTGATGGAAACAGCGTTGATAATTCCGAGATATTTCATTATTGACCAATTACTGACCAGTGCTTACACAGAGTCAAGATCTTTTCTGCCCCTTACCCCACCCCACAAGAGAGATGCACAGGGAGCTGAGAGGTGGCACAGCCGGGACAACTGACCCCAACTGACCAATGCTCCACACCTATGGCTTCATGCTCAGCATGTACACCTGGTAGAAGGAGAAGAAAGAGACAGAGTGATGGCACTTTTCTTCCCAAGTCGCCTTAATGCATAATGAAGCCCTGTGCTTCTGGAAGTGGCTGAACACCTGCCTGCCCATGGGAAATGGTGAATTAATTCCCTGCTTTGCCTTGATAGCAGACACAGCTGTTGCTTTATTTATTAAACTGTCTTTACATCAACTTATGGGTTTTGTGTTTCACACTTTTGATTCTTTCCCCTATCCCACCAGGGTGAGGGAGTAAGCAACTATATAGGGCTGAGTTGCTGACTGGGATTAAACCACAACACAATTATTAGTAGAGAAAATCTTCTTAAGAAGCATCTATCAGTTTGGTCAGAAGAACAGTAGAAATCTTAACCCTGAAAGTCATCAGATTTATCTGTATTACTGAAAAAAAACCATACTGCAGATCCTCGAAATTGAACTCACAGGGTAACGTACATTCACAGAAAGGAGGAGCAGCTTCGTGGACAAAAACAGATTTGAGCTGTCCAAGCTGTAAATACAGAGTTACGGTGTGAGGTCTCAGATAATAAACTGTCCTTCAACAATGACTTTTATCCTGTGGTCATGCTTTAGTTTTTAGTATTCAGTGCTATTTCTTTTCTGGAGAGGAAGCTATTCGAATGCCATGTGATCCAGCTAACTGATGAATTTTAAAGGATATGTTGGTGCATAAAGAGAGGGGTCTATTAGACAGGGATTTTTAGCATTTCTGTTCTAAATTTTGATTGGAACTAATTGCTAAGCTCTTAAATGCCTTTTAGAAGGCAACAGCTCTAAATTTGACTTTGATGGATTCTGATCTTCAGTTTATTCACTTCATCCTTTTTTTGTAATATTTTACTCATAATCTGATTGTAATAAATTAATCTATGGTAAACTCACACCTGAGGGAAGTTTTGTTTTCAAACCTCTTGAAAGAGGAAACATCTTTGGAGTCCCTAATTAGAACATTTAAGTACTCCAACAATAAAAGCACCTTTCCCATAACAGTGATGGAGAGCTATCCTAAGGAAGGTAGTTGTGCCCGTGAACTATTCAAGATAACTGCAACAATTCATTTAGTTAGATGAATTTGTTTATCTAGATTAGTGCATGAGTATCGTCATATATTGTTTTGTTCATATACTCCTGCCTATGCTTTTATGTTTCTTTTAAATCCAAAATATAAATGCAAAATCTCTAAATTAATTCATATCAGCTGGATTTAAATATGATTTTGAACACTCCAAAAGTAACAAAATAATGATTAGACTGTCAAAGGACACAGATTTAATTTTCTATGCAAAAACATCTATAATCCTACTTGAATGCTTTCATGCAGAAAAAGTATCTCTTTCTTTCAGAGCAGTAATCTTAGACCTCACTATATAGCTTCACATTCCTGTCAGCATGAATGAAATCTGGAATAAATATAGCAGCTCTTTAAAAAGAATCACCATATAAAATGGAATAAATTTCGAGGATAAATATTTATTTCCAAAAACATTGTCTCAGATAGCATATATTTTTTAACTTTTGTTCATTTTTACTCATTAAAACCTTTTCCTTTTTTAAGAAAAGGAGGGGGCTTTTTAAAGATAACTTCTGCTTTTTTAACAATAGAGTTGGAATCATTCTTGATTTCAACAGACAAGTGATTTTTATTTATTTGTTTGCTGTTTGTAAAGGCATGTGTCCCAGCACTGGTGAATGTGTGGAACCAGAATAACATAAACTCTAAATTTATTTATAATATAGATATAAATTTTTTGTTCAGTGATAAGACAATCTTACATCTGCTTTTCCTCAGAAAGAGGAGAATGACTAGATTGAATTAATTAAAAAATCCTTATAGCTGTCTGGAAGGGCTGAAGAAAGTTAAAACCTGAAAACCACATTCATAGAAGGCAAATTAATGCAAATATCAGTTTTTTATTTTAAAAAAGTATATTCATGTATTAATGTAAGACTAATCAGCTTCAAATTGGAATCTAAATGGTTTTGTATCAGTAAATCAAAGATCACAGAATCACAGATAAGTCGAAGTATAAAGCATATGGAAAATAATTTTCAAAAAACTGTTTTAGGTCTTGCCAGAAAACTCTTCAACAACAATATCTATAATATTAAGTTGAAGTCTTAAGCAATCAAATCTATTGTTCAGATTTTCTTTTCAATACCTCCATTATCATCATTTGTCGTTCCATTTCACAGCTACTCCAACAAAACTGCTATGTTTCTGCCCTGGTAGGCCTTGAACTCATCACTCTAAACACCCTATCAGCTCTAAAACTCTCTAAAAGTCTCATTTTCTATCCTTGAATTTGTTTTACCTCATGCTGTAAAATAATGGCTATGTCATAAAATGAAGCCTGAAGTCTAGCTAAGAGCAGCTATAAATGCAATGCAGTCTAACCAGAATGAAGAAACTTCTTTTAGATGACCATTTTATTAAACTTGGTTTACACAAACAAAAAAATATAAATCAGGAAGATATTAACATAAAGGTATTTTAGACATTTAATCTATGAATTATTGCATACAAACAACCTCAGTATTATTGGAACTGCCTCTGATCTGAGTATCTAGACAATACCTCCTTTTAATAAGTCTATTCTACACAAAATATTTAATATATAAATTCTGTGTGAAATTTATTTTAATAAGAAATTTGCCAAGGGTTGAACTTTTTTAAATTTTTTTTGCCTTATTGTTTAAAACTGTTATATCTACTCTTCACTTAGAATCAGAGGTTTGGTTTGAAAAGGACCATAGTGATCATCCATTTCCCACTCCCTCTTCACCATGGACAGGAATATCTGCCACTAGATCAGGTTGCTCAAAGCTCCATTCAACCTGGCCTTGAATGCTCCCAGGGACAGGGCATCCACAACCCTTCTGGGCAATATGTTCATGTTCCTCACTATTCTTATAGCAAAGAATCTAAACTGAATCTCTTTCAGTTTAAAACCATCTTCCAGTTCAGCATTTTTAAGTTTTCTTGATGATCTTCATCACGGTTGTGGAGAAACAACTGTCATACCTTTGTTGCTGTTCACTAAATGTGAGTGAAAGTAATTTGATATGCAGGATATTCATTGATTTTTTTAAAATAACCAGCGTTTTGGATTCATATAGAAGGATAGAAGATACAAGCATAAACTTTTTGTCTCTAAACTCTGTTAAATCATCATTCACTTGCTGCTATTAAAAATTTTTTCCTTTAAAATATCAAGCATTGCTTTACATCCTATTTCCTAGCTCACTCTTCAAACGAAAGTTATTCACATGATCTTAGAGAAAATTAATTATTAAGTAAAAAGAAAAGCTGATCCAAGAAAAGTAATAATAGACTTAGTTCTTAACTCATGTGATTAGAAGATTTTACCTAAACTGCATTGAAATATAATACCCCAAAATATAATCAGTCACAAAAAGCCTGCCAAAATAATATTTAAAGATACATGAAGAAATTATTTCTCTTCCTTTTTCTCTCTCTTTCTTCTGCCACTGAGTATTACAACATGCTAAAAGGTTATATGGCTTGGAAAAAAATATTCACAAAACGATGTCAGATACTGGGAAGAAAACTCAATCAACTGCCTGCCATATTTGAAACTCAGAATAAATGATTCTCAGCATTGTACAAATAAGGCAGCAGCAGGAAGTTGTGAAGTGCATCAAAGAAAAAAAAAAAAACAACTCTGATAGAGATTTTTAGATTAAAAAACTAGGAATTGAAAATGGCTCTAGATGTCCCGTATACAACGACAAATGAAAAATGAAGACAACAAATGAAATATGGCAACCTATCCTCACTCAAGAGGAAAAATGAGACTGAGTCTTGAAATTTTATTCATTGATTTCTGGAAATATACCAAATATAGTGCAGTCAGTAGGATACCTCTACAGCTGCAAAAAGGTGCTCAAATGCAAATTCGCACTCATATATCACAACCATATATTTCAAATTCAAGTAAGCACAATACTTAAGATTTCTCTCACATGTTTGGACATGATACACAGTGAATAAAAAGCCAGTGATAAATAGAGAGAACTTAAAAGTTTCTCCAAGCTGTTAAATAAAAGAATGAAAGTCTATTTACACTTGCATAGTGTAGATTAATTTTCCGATTGCTGTTGGTTTATCAGTTCATAGAATATTCTAGCAACACTTGCTTCTAACAAAAGAAAACTACCAGGAACAATTGCAAACTACTACTTTAAATTTTGCCACGTACCTTTTCCTAAATGTTTCAAAAAGCGTCCTGACTCTAAAGTTTTAAAATTGCTTTTGAATTGTTCAATATGGTCCTCATCAGAAATGTTACATATCCAGAGGAAAATAAAGGAAACATTTCTTCCTGACCATCATTATTGAATAAGTTGTATTCTGAAACTTGATGTATAGCCCTTAAAATTTTATACTAGAATTACTAGGAGAATGTTTTTCTCATTTTCGTGATGCTGAAATATGTTTTTTTAAATTACTAGGCTGTATGCCTATCTTGTGTTAATGAACTCCATATAATAACTCCCCAGTAAAACTTTGCTTTCCTCTACATTTTAAATTAACTGTTTTAACCTTGAAAACCCTCCTATGTTTTTACCATGGATGGAAGTAGATGCATGCAACTTTTTGACTTTTATCTGTTATTTTTCATTACCATGGATAATACTCCAAAGTGATTTATATAACAAGTATTAAAGCCTTATGCCTAGAACTTTTGAATTTGAGAACTCAATTCAAAGAAAGTTTGAGTGAACACAGAAGTGTTTAGTCAGTCTTGATCTCCTTTGAAATCAGTGAAGGTTTCCCCACTGGTCTCTTGGGAGAACTGCTAAGCTACAAGGAGCATAATTGCTCTCTACCATGGGAAGTCTAAAATAAATAAAAGCATTTCATTTAGGGGTTAATTTATAAGTTATTTATATTATTATTTTTGGGTTTTTTTGTTCTTATTATTAATAAATCTTCCCCAATACAAAGAAATTTTTGCCTTTTTAATGATACTCTTAGCACATTTTAAAGTACATGTTCTGACTTTTTACCTGTGATGAATTTACAAGAGAAATCATAATTATCTATTTAAGGTATTGCAATTAAAAAAAACTTTAGGCAGAAATTTTTAGGAAATTTCCATGGAATAAAATTACTTTCTTTGAAAAAAATATTATATTAATTAAATAGTTTTACCACTATAAAGTACATTTCTGTTTTCTTATGTACACAGCTGAATTATTTAGTGGGATGTTTACTGAGTTATTCACATTATTCTCTGAAGATCACTGAATGTCATTAAGTGACATGGTTTATTTTTCCAGTATACATATTTCCTTTCATACACACTTCTGTAAGTGCAATGAAGAATGGAAGTGATAATTCTAGGAATTCATGTGCAGTTGCTTTTTGAGTATTCCAAGTAATCATATAAACCCAAGAGCCTGACAATCATCTGAAGAGTGCCCACCCTCTAAAGCCATTCCTGGCAGCAGTCAGTGAGTGTCCTGCCTGTGGCTCCCCAGGCTGGCATGCTGCAAAGTCTTAGAACTTCAGCCAGCTTTGGGGGAGTTTCCCCAGCTACACCTCCATGTGCTCTACTCTGGTGAAAGAGATTAGAGTGCTGTAAGTAAACTTTCTCCAAATAAGTCATTCCTAGCAGTGATAATTTAATATGGCCTTTCCTTAAAGTTAGGGATTAATGATCAACCTTAACTGTATTTCATACTTACATATCTGCTATTTCACTTAAGTCTGAAGCTGTTTTTTGTGTTCCCTATCAAGTTACTGTTCTATAATTATTCACATTACAACACTGCCTAAATATTTTCCCCTGATGTTAAGTTATTGTTTTTCTTGCTCACTGCTGTGAGTGTCTTGTTCTCTTTTCTCAAGGCAGCGGACCTGTGAGCCAGATTCAGAAGTGATATGTAAGGTGCTGTAAGATAGATCACATAATAGTCAGTTGAAATCCTTCAGTGTTTCCTACTCTGCTCTTCATAAAATGAAAGGCAATGTAACAATGTAACATGATATAATTCTCATACAAGGTAGTTGAAAGGAGCTGGGTAAGCTAAAGCATCTCTTTCAATAAATTATGCTTTCTCCTAGCTGTTTATTATGTGAGCTAACTCTGATTTAAGTTCAGGAGGTCTGAGGGAGAGAGTAAAGTAGTAGACACAGATCTGAGGCAATTCTGCTAGTTGTGGTTGCACTGGCAAGTTCATAGATAAACAATGTAAAAGTATAGGCTCTGTGTGGGCTAGTTCAGCTCAAAGACAGTTTAGCTGAGTTAATTGAAGGTCTGCCTGACTCCATGTGTTTAAGAAGATATTATACTCCCAAATCAGCAGAATCAAGTAATCCAAAACCAGTTTTTGTGGGAAATACAAATGAGACACTCATGCTGACTCAAAGAAGGAAGAGTATAACCAAAAAACGACTGAACTCTCTGGATTGTTTCCATTATTTTTAGTATCTCATTTTCTGAGTAAATAAAATGGAGTTGGCTATGAGACACTCAATCTGCTTTACTTATTTTTACCTGGTGCAACACTTCTGAATTCCACCTACCCTTCAATTGAACTACATACATATGTTTAGAGAAACACTGGTGTTTTGATGGCAGTCTTACCTATTAGGTACAACAAAACATCCACTTTTTAAAGCTAATTTGGTATTAAAAACCAAGTTATGGTTTATTTATTTTGTTGGCTTTTATTTTAATTAGTTTGGTTTTCTTGTTTTGGGTTTTTTCCCTGAAAGAGAGAGATTTATTTTCTGCAGTGATGTAAGTGAACCAGTCCAAATTCTAAGGACACAGAAGACGTTGTAGCACAGAGTGGCTGGTGACAGAGAGTACAAAATGGGAATCAGGATGTCCAGAAACTCTGGATAAAATATAGAAATAAATGACAGTTAATATACTGGGGAGTAGTAGTGGAAACAGAATGTGAGCATGAAGGTTGAAGAAAAAAGTTAAGTAGATAATTTCTCTGAAGTGTACTAGTATTGCTGCTGCTGAGAAAAGAAGTTCAAGATCAGAGAAAGAAGCCAGGTACTCCTGCTTTAAATGTGACTAGAGGGAGTGGCAGGAAAAAGGAATCTAACTTTTAAAAAGAAAAGCAGGTTTGCAAGGGTGAGTTTCTACAAGCTCCCACTAGACTAGTGCCTCAATCCTGTCTCAATATTTCCCCCATGTATTCATTGCCTTTCATGATGCTTTATTGTGACAACTCACATTATACTGCAGAGTAGTTTATAGGAACTGAAGTACATATTAATAGGCTTTCCATATTCATTTCTCCAGAAGCTGGATGTGTTTGAAATAAAACCTTTGCACTCAATCCTCTGTGTCATCAGAAGATTGCAACATGTCTTAGTCAGTTCTAACACTGTTGTGGAATTATCTGCAGTAAAAACTTCAGTGTGCCAATATGACTGAGTCATGAAAGAATGGATAGCAAAGAAAGAAATGGTGATCTAGATCCATGTAAATTCTCTGTATCTGAGAACTTCACACCACATATATATATATTCATAGAAATTAATAAGAGCCATACCTTTTTGTTTCACTTGAACATAAAAATATTTGAATGCAAACATTGCTTTGTCTAAATTAATCTTCATCTTCTTTGCTAGTCAATTTTCACTCTGTGATAACAGAGAGCTCCTACAATAAATGTCTTGAACAAGCATTCTGTAGGATTTGCCTAACCTGGAATTATTTCTAGAGAAGTATTAATACACAAATTTAACATGCAGTTTCACTGCTAGAAAACATTACTTTTTTCATATTTTAAACTTCAATCAAATATTAAAAAGATGAAAACTTGCATTCTGCTCAATTTCAATGCAAGCGTAAAAATTTAAAATAGTCATAGTCTTGGTGAAGCTTCAGTTTTAACTGCATTATAGAAAAAAATATATAGAAGCATATAGAAATAATAGTATAGAATTAATTTTTATTGTTTTCAAAGGAAAAAAAGGATTGTGCAATTACTTTGGATTGTGGTTCCTTATTAAAAGTCCACATTGTTTGCTAACTCTACTAATTTATTGACAGTTTCTTATCTGTGACTAGACACAAAGTGCTTATCTGGAAGCAACATCAGACAAATGAGAACTGACATTCTGTGCATACAGCAGATCTAAAATTTTACAAAGTCCAGAAGATGAGAAATTCAATCTCCTTCACTGAATTGATCCTGTTGATGGGAAAAGTCTGCAAGCCACATAAGTACATGCCCAGTTTTAATAGTCCTGTCAATATCACTTTCTCCTTGCATGTATATAATCCTTATAGTTATTCCATAACAAAAAACACTAAGCCATTTAATATTTTATTTCACATGCATAGGTATTTGAGCTCTGTAATTCTGAAAGTCCCTTTGCTCCTATGTGGCATTCCCTCAGTGTGTGTCAGGTTCAGCAGAGGAAAAGCCCCATTATATGCTCTGGTTCCTATTCAGTCAATTAGTATACACTCAGGAGTTATTCTTCTGTGGCAGACCTACCCATAATTGAATTTATGTCAGATAAGATGCTGTACTTATAAATCCTCCGGGTGCAGAAATAAAGACATCAGCCATAAGGCACACAAAGATTTCTCTCCTCTATAATCTCAGTGAAACACCTGCTATTTGTTTGAGACTATGGTGCACACACTTAAAGAAGGGACTGCTTGACCTGACTTCTGTTCAGTCATTGCTCCAGATGATAATATATGAAGTCAGGCCATCCCATGGTATGAAGATGATAGATGACAATGTTTTGGTAACATCATTAACATTGATGTCAAAATGACCTATGTACTATTCCAGCAATTATGAATGTCAGAACATTTACCTTTACAATAGGTTTGGGGCACTGTTAATCAACTTAGACAACCACTGACTCAAAATCTTAATTGTTATATCCCTACCAGTCTTTCATGTCAGGAGGATTGCTTTCTTAGCAAACTTACAAGTCATTTTACATTTCTAAACTGAGAAATACAGGAAACAATTTTTAATAGCATTGTGTCATTTCCTTTTCTGATTGTAAAGTTCATTCTGAATAATCCAAATGAAAAAAAAGATGTTACCATTAATAAATTATATGAGGGAAAGCCAGCATCTAATTGAGACATGTTCCATTCATAGGCCTTCCATTTCTAACTCATGAAGACTGAAGTCAACTGAACAAGTTAACACTAATTCATCCACATGTTTCTCAGTGAAACACAATCTTTCCTTGTGGCTAAAGAATCACCACTTACTTTTCAGTTGTTTATTTGCAGCCTGGTCACACAACTCTTGCAGTGCAGAAGGGCAATGAACAAGGTTGGAATCTGGTCCTTGGTACATAAGCTGATGTACAAACAAAAGTGAAAAAGCCCTAAAATAAAACCAACAAGGATAATTAAATTACGAAACAGCTACAGTACCATTACAACAGGGCATTCAGTTAGCACCCAAGGAGGTAAGTGATTAACAGATACTTCAAGTACTGGGTCATTTTTTCTTGCATAAAAATAAAACAATGGAAAATGACAATGTGTCTTTAATACTCACCATATTGAACAGTTACATACTTTCATATTCTGAAGGATTTATTCAATTATGGGAAAAGACTCGTTAAAATAAATAGAGAATTTTAGCTCACCCTGTGAGAAACTCCTATTAAGGACAAATGTTTGAGTCAGAAAATTTCTTAAGCTTCAAAAATAAACTGTATGGCTAAAGGGAGTTCTTCAAAATGCACACTGAAGATGTTTGATTCTTCTGTTTTTACAGATGTAAATCGTATTTCATTTAAGCTGGCAGACAAAAGTGCAGAATTCAGGCCACACTATCTGACCAGGGGTACTCCAGTTTTCAACTTGTAAGTCCTTTTTTTTTTTTTTTTCTTTATCTTTTTCTACTCAACAGAGGTAGCATTTACAATAAGCCTCAGCAGTTGGAATCATAAAGAAATACTCTATAGTCAGTGACTGATTGTCCCTTGATTAGATGCTCCTCCAGACTGCATTTGTTCACACCACTTGTTTCTTTCTATTTTCCAGGATCCACAATTGCAAATCAAATCTCAGACATAAACAAATAATCACAGTCTAGTTTAGCTGAGAGTTCTATTTACACAGAGGGGAGTCCTACTCTCTTTTTCAAAGCATAGAGATGGGGGTTTTGCCGCATGTATAAAGGATCTGAACCTTTAATTTTTCTTTAGGACTTAGTGCCACAAAGTCTACAGAGACTTTAGATCAGGTGTAGAGTGTGATACCCTGTAATATCAACTCCCATCCTAACTTTCCAAATTCTAGTTTATGCCTGTTCCCGCAGAAACTTTCCCAGGCTCAGGTGTCACCTGCTTACAACATTACTCGAGGGTGGTCTCTCAGGCTGATCTGAGCCTAATCTAAGAAAATATAAACTGCTTTGCCTTATCTAATATTACTGCCCAAAGCAAACACTTTATAAGCTATCACAAAAATCATCTTCTTAAAGAAATTGGCTTTTCATTCTTAGGCCAATTCAAATTGCTGCAGACCATTGTCATGGTTTAACCCCAGACCGCGACTAAATACCATGCAGCTACTTGTTCACTTCCCTTGCCTCCTGCCCCATAGCAGGGTGGAAAACTGAAAGGGAAAGGTAAACCTCATGAGTTGACATAAGAACAGTTTAATAACTGAAAAAAATATATAATCATAGTAATAATAATAGTAATGATAAGAAGAGGGAGAGAGAGTAACAGAACAGAAGAAAAACAAGGGATGCACAATAAAATTGTTCACCACCTGCTAACAGAGATCCAGACCATCCCACAGTCAGCCCCCCAATGTGTAACTTTCCCAGTTTATATGCTGGGCATGACATTCTATGGCATGGAATACTCCTTTGGGCTGCTTGTGTCAGCTGCCTTGACCATGATCCTGGAGAGCTTTTTATGCAGCCCCTTACCAGCAATGCAGGATAGAGACACTGAAAAGTCCTTAACTTGGAGTAACTTGAAGTAAGAACCACTTAGCCGCAACCAAAGCAGTAGTGTGTTATCAACATTTTTCTCACACTAAATCCAAATGCCACTGTACCAGCTACAAAGAAGAAAGTATGCTTTGTTCCCAGACAAAAATGGGACAACTAATACTATTCCAAAATAAAAATAAAGGTCCTGCAAATCCTTTTCCTCTGGCAATAGTATAATTTAAATACCTTTTCTTATGCATGAAATAAAGTACATTCTAAAATGTGAGAATTTTACTTAATTAACACATTCTGTTTTCCACATATTCTTCAATAACTGTCAAAAGCTGAGACTAATCTTTTGTTAATCATTATCAAACACAAACCCATCAGAACATAAAGTAATGTGTTGAAAATTAGCAAGGTCTATCGATTTGGCAGGCAGTATCACGGAATTAGTAGTAGACAATCTTTAATGGCCACATGTCATTATAAATACATTGAAATTTCTGTGCCCAGTCTATGATTGATCCATTTTACAAATGTATTAAATCCATTAAAGTAGCTTGCTTGGAAGATTGACAGAAATTAGAGAGCAGACCAATGAGTTAAGAATTAACTTGTTCATTGAATGTACTCAAATAAATATGAATTGTCATTCTCATAAAATTCATTAACTTCAGTACATAGCCTAGTTAATCATGGAGTACTTGCTCTATTGCTCATTTTCTGGGCCTGGTCCAGAGAAAGAAATAAAATGGAATATCTCTTCTTTCATGTACAGATTTTTAGACCATGCTCATATTCCTAAGGAAATCAGACATTTCAGAAATATATATGACATACTCTAGTAGCAATCTTGCTAAAAATGATCTTTCAGGAATTTTTGGTCCTTACCTGCAGACCACTGTTACATTTCCCAGGCTTTTAATTATCTTTTCTTGGTCAAAAATGCAGTACAAGTAAGATTTTAGCCAAGATCCATTTACAGCATGTGCTGAAATAAAAGTCACACTTTTACCACGTCAGCAAAAAGGTATATCAATAGCAACTTATTTGACAAAAACACCTCAGACCATGATTTCTTTAAAGAATAAGGAATATGCAGTGAAAAGTGAATAATTGCAGATATAGAACAGAGTAGTTCTATCTGATGGATAAATTAATCAGAAACCTAGAGCCATAGAGGCAGGCCACAAACAGCTTGCTCCCCAAAGCAGCAGCGTCAGGTGAGAGAATTAGCTGCCATGTAAGAGGGAACACTGAAGGCAAACAGAAAAAGAGGAAAGAGCATGCAGAAGCAAGACATGAACTGAAAGACTTCATAAATTCAAAGGACATTAGTTGAACTGCATTGTAGTGAGAATAACAAGTTTATTTTGCCTGTTTTGTCAGATTGTATCTGGATGTGTTTCCCTATGTATTATACTAGTAACTCATAACTGGTAAAGCACATACTAAGCCTTACATACTGGTAAAGCATAACTAAGCCTTTGTGTTTAATATTTGCTTTTGAAAAGTTAATCCATGCAATTCAAAATTTAGAATCAAGGGGTTCATAGACTTCAGGGGGTATTCATACTCACAGGTGTCAGTATCAGGGTCATGGGTTGCCAGCTCCCAAACAAGGATACACTTTCTGTCCCTGACAACAGGGAGGCAGGGTGCAGAGAAACAGTTTGAGAGCAATCACTGCAGACTCTGGGATTTCCAGCAAGGGAGGACTTGGCTACAGTTCTCACAGGGTCCCAGTATACCCAGATGCCTTAACACATGGTGCTTGGGGAAAGAAACAAAAGACTGATATTATAGAAAGAACACAGGATGGCCACAGCGACCAACACAGTGGATGCCCTTTTAAATGTCATTAAATCAATTCTACACAAATCAATTCTTATTGAAATTACATTTACCTAGCCTCCTGTTCACTCTCCTCTGAGCAATAATCCTATTTCCTGCTGTTCTCAGTGACCCCAGGGATAATAACACTTGCTTTGCTTGCTCCATATATCTCTTGGCAGTAATGAGTTTCCCTGTGCATGTGCACTTTTAAACCCCAAGTTAATAATGCAGCCACTAGTTTATAAGAGACAATCATACTTGCTCCTGTCACTTGATGTTGCACTGTGACATATTTCAGGAGATAAATTTCTTTTCCTGGGAGTAGATAGCATTTCAGTCTGCTCAAAAGTTCTGATCCATATATATCACTTGGTTTCCCAGTTTTGGTTCATCAGGGGCCATAAGGAAGGGGCCAAGTGGTATTTATTTTGTTTCTCCAGATTCAGAAGACTATCTTTCGAAGTCTCTACTTTTCAGGTTAGCAGGTATAAAAAACTGCAATGAAAGAAGGAGAATAAACATGAATCAGTATTTTATGAGGCATGATATGAAATCTCTGTGCATTTCTGGTTTATGGATGTGAGACAAACTATTACACTATAGGTCATATGCATGTTGAGGACAACAGCACATTAACATCGGTCAATGTCAGCAATTTTTGTGTTAAAAGAGGTCTACTGCCCTATGAATCTTAAAAACTCTTTGCTCGATTATAATTGTGTTAATTAATTTTAAGCATGTTATTTTTTCTTTCTGAGTTCCCTTTAATAATGATAAGTCACAGTTTCCTACTGACAACCTTATAAAATAGCCTCAGAAAATAAGTTGTCATTAATGCAAACAGTTCTTTTCCTCAGCATGACATGAGAAATCACAAGAACCAAGGACTTTCATTGAAAGAAAGATAGTCCTTTTTTCTCTGAGCTAATCTCTACTAAATCATATGAAACAGTTACACTACCATTGGGAAGTTATTTTTCTAATGTGCTAGCTCTGTTTATTTGGACACAGGATCAGCCCTACAAAACCAGTTTTCACAGTCTCTAATATTTGTTCTGCAAGGAAGAAAAAAATAAAGAATGTTTCTTATTCCATATACTGGATCACAGATCAGGGATGCTTGCTCAGAAAGAGCAGGGATTTTTCTTTCACTTTCCCTATTCTTACCCTTTTATGTCTTACTTGGAACAATTCAAAATTCAGTTCAAATTCATAGCTATAAAGCACTGCATGCATATTTATAAACAAGAAAATATTATTCCTCTCTTTACTGACTTAAACAGTGTACCTAATAGTGCATATATTTCTAGTAGTTAAAATGCTATTTATTTTAAAATTATATACATATTTATACATATATACCCATATAGGAAAATGCTTAGGCTTCCTCATTCTGAATTTTGCAAGTTTTCTTGACCTTTTAATGGAAAATTTAAGCAGTTAGACAGAAAATATAATATTTGACCTAAAAAACTATGATGTTTCTCTGAGATCATGAGCATAAAGAGCAAAATTAAATTTTTTAGTGACAAAAGTGTGCTTGTACACATATATAAACTGTGTAGCAAAAATGCAACATTTTCCTGTATTTCACAGTTTTATCATAAAACTACTAATTTTTATAATAACAACAATTTCCTCTTAATTTTCCTCTGAAAGATACAATAGAAAACTGAAATGTTATGTCTGCAATAGGAATGTTGAAGTGTTACTCCAGCAAAATTCCATCTGAGAACAATTGGATCTGTCCATAAAATAAAAATTAAAAAAACGTCTGGGTTGAAAGCCCTGAGAAGAAAACTAACAGACACTACAGAGTTTTTGGCATGAGAGTTGTATCTGCTCATGTAATAAAAACCACCAAGGAAATACAAGTCCTAATTTAAATCCAAAATTACAAAATAACCCAAATATTTTTGTCCTTGCATAGTATGTCCTCTTCTCTGACTCCACCTTGGGACCCAGAGGTTTAAAGGTCAACCTTTAAGTTTGCACTTTGGTAAAACACCTTGCAGCATTAGGGCTGATTTTCTAATAAAAGTTTTTTCTGTTATGCAGCAAATGACATTTATATTACATTGCAAATCAAAATAATGATCAGTGACAAAGCAAGAGATTATTACTGTGCAGAAAGGAAACAAAATATTTTTTTACACTGAAATTTTAGGTGCTTAGCAATTTTGGCAAGGAGGCTTTTTCTTTCTATAGCAGTATCATATTCATGTAATTTCCAACATTCAGTAAATGTCGCAGCACAGATCTCTACTTAACTGAAGGGTGTGATTTACAAAATTTTCACAGAAAATATTTTTTACTAATCCCAAAGCAAAAAAAATCAAGTATTCATGATAAGAACTCAGAGAATATTGTGTTCCATGTGTATCATAAGGGATCATATCCCAACCTTCATTAGTACAGTCTAAAAATATTTTTATACTACCCAGAACACCCACCCAAAATCAACAGAATTCAAGCCTAAATAATCATACATTTCTTTATTATATAACATTAGGTCAGAATCAATTTTTTTCTCACAGCAGAGCAGAACTCATTATAAATAATTATAAACTCATTATAAAATTATCATTATAATGATAACTCACTATAAACACAATGAACCACTGATTTTTACTTTGGTTTTATATAAAAAAATTTCTTCTACATCTTTACATAGCTTCTAGGCTTGGCAATAAAGCATTCAGCTTAGAAGGACACTTTTGATACAGAGCTGTCTACAAACAGTCATCAATCATTGGAAAGAGGAGCATAAAGGATACTGGAATAAATTATGATTAAGCATTACCATGAGCCACGATCTGACTTTTTTCCTCAGTTTTCACTGAGTCTTCATTTAGGTAGGCCTCTTTTGCAGACTGGAATTTAGAAAGGAATCATTACCTACAGCTCAGTGTTTGGTTTAGCCTCTGCTGTCTACAGGACAGTAAGACTACCAATTCTTCCTCACACTGGAGAATGGTTGGTAGGACTTGCAAGGGTAGGACTTGCAAGATTATGTGTCCTTTTTACATGAAAAGAGGGTTTCCTCAAACACTTTGGTTTTGGTTTTGGTTTTCAATGCCCCAGGAGGGCTGAAATCCTTAGCCCAGCCACTGTGTCTGTGCCCCATTGCAGGGCCCCAGTGAACAGCCCTCTGTACCCGAGAGCAGCTTGGCCAACTTGTTCAGGGACACACAGCAACAGCGTGTCAGAGTGAAACCCTCACTGCACTTCAGAGAGAGAGCCCCTCCTGCATCTCCCCTCTCTTAGTCAGGTGTGCTCTCCACTGCCACCAAGAGCTGGTGCCCTTGAAGGACCCACACTAAACACTTCACAAAATTACACACTTTGTTAATTAACACACTGATAATAGGATATTGTGACAGGTTAAGGTTTAAAGATTGACAATAATAGTGATGGACTGCAAAGACAAATTTAAAGCAACATACAGACAAACTCTAATCATTACAGAAATCTAGATCAAGATAATAATTTAGCACCCACAGAATATGGTTCATACCCAATAAGTGTCACTATGTGAAAGAAGACAAATTAAACCAATCAATTCATCCCCAAAGTTAAAATGGAGTCTTCCCTAACTTCTTCCTATCCCTATCCCGATTTTACTCAATGTCTTTACATTTAGGTGGAGCTTTAGTGGCTCAGGTCACACATATTTTTATTAATTGGTATAACATTCTCTTGCTTCACTCTCAAAAAATATAGTCAATAAAAATGGGGTGCATGCACAGTGGAGTGGTCGTACCTGGGAGGTGAGTAACTTTGGCATGGAAGTGTGTGTTGGCATTGCAATCAGATCACCATGGACCAAGTTCACCCAAGGAGAGCAATTTCACTCCAGCTGCTGGTTCAGCACCAAGACACCTTCTCCTCTCTCCCCTGGGTGGCAGCTCCTGTGCATGGCACCACTGGGTTCCCATCCCTGCAAGGATTTCAACAGAGCCTGGCCAAACTGTCTCCAATTTGCTCCATTTCATCCCTCCATTTCATCCCTCTTAGGATGTGCTTTAGGTTGCAGGCTCTGTGTGTGGTGAATTATCATGGAATGGATTTCCTGCATGCCAATTGCATTCCATCCTGGATATAGCAACTGCATTTAACTCCATAATATGCAGGGTGTTATAACTTCTGTAGGAATGTGAATATAACTTCTAAGTTTTCTAATCTTACTCCAGCCCAATCCGTTCCCACAGTTTCAGTTTTTCTTTGTTCAGATTTTCCATATTAAATAAAGTTATACTTCCACAAAAATGTTACATATTTTAGTTTGAGAGCCATCTCATTTTCAGCAGATGCACTTTCCCCACCATTTTTGTTGGAAATTACAAAGGTCTGTAAGTTACCTGCAGCTTTCCTGTAACCTCAATTCTGTGAAACAGGAGGGTCAGGTGCAGCAATTCCCACTGCTTATATTACAGGTTTTTCTTCTTCAGGTCTGCTGACAGAACCACAGAAGATATATGCTAATAATAGCAAATCCAAGAGTTAATAGGATGTTTCACACACCAAGGATGTGACATAGGATCATTCCTGGCATGTGCAGTGTCTGTTATTATAGGGATTCAAGGTATCGGTGGAACAGACTTAAAAAAACACCCAAATGATGCAGGCAGCAACTGTTGAAAGAAATAATGGATCCTTTTCGAAATCAGCAGAGATGGGTATATGTTTTCAAGAATACTCTAGTTAATCCATCCAAGTGAAATAAATGCAAGATATTTATATGGAAATATCAGCTGAGTGCTGGATGATGACAGCAGACTGATGTCTGCAAATATCCCTGACTTGGAGGAGATACCTAAATGCAGGTTTTCTTCAGCTCATATTGTTGGCTATTCTCAGGTGGATGTCTTTTCTAGAACTGTCACAACCTGCAGAAATAATTTCAGGGGTATTGCAAGAAGGATTTGAATCTCAGATTCCAACATCCTGTGTTTAAAGCTCTGAGGTACAGATTCACCCTTTGTGGCTTAAAAATTAATTACTCGTGCAACTCTAAAAAGAGTGCAAATAGAAAAAGCTGAGAGACTTCCACAAAAATAAGTGAGACTTTGGTGATTTATGAATGAAGGCTGTAGAAAATAGCAGCAGATGGGGAATAATATGGTTCAAAACCAGAGCAGGCAAAACAAGAGATCTATTTTAATGACTATTAGGGGGTAGGGGTTTTAGATACTGTTTCTCTCTCTTTCATCTTTGCCAAAACACTGAAATTGCATGTTTCTTCTCTTTGTAACTTGTTCTATCTCATTAATTTCTTTCATTGAATATTTTGCTCTTTTGAGTTTCTATCTTGCATACTTAATACTCCCTCCACAGAGAGGGGTGATGAAGAGGACCTGAGTTAGGTCCTACTCAGCAGCTCCTACTAAACAAAAAAACTGGAAATAATAATAGTTTATTATTCTATAAGAAATAACAATAGTTTATCTATATTATTAGTTTATTAATTCAAGCTATCTACATTTAAGCATCTCTCTGACAATGGTGTATAAGTCATTAATTGACAAAACTTTTGCATCTTTGGCTCCTTCTGACTTCAGTGAGGGATGCAGGTGCTCAGCACAGTGCCAGAATTCCTATCCTTTTTCAGAAACTGCTCTCAGTTTCCTCAGTCACCTTTAAGGTATTTGGGATGCAACATGCATTTTAAAGGTCAAAGATGGAACAAATCTAATATACAGCTACCACCACCTGTTTTAATACTAGAAATACATCCAATAAAAAATCAGCTAAAAGTCCAACCTATATTATGCCATTACTTCTTCTTTATTTTTTCTCTGTTATTCCTCTCACTACTGAACAGGTAAACTACAGACTTCACCTAATTGAAGCAGCTACAAGATTGTTCAAATCTATAAAGCACCATTGGCTCTATTTCTATCAAAACTGCTAAGTCACATTTGCCCAAGATCTAAAAGAGATTATTCATAACAAATGTATTGATCAGTTCATAACCATTTTAGATTAAAGACTGTTCCATAAAAGGAACCTCCACTGTCTGCAGATTTATAACTCCCTAGTAATACGTTTGAACTGCATGAGAGACAGCCAATTTTTTTTTATTCACTCATTATTCAAAGCTACTGTACATTAAAGTGGTATGCAGAATGGAAAGAAATGTTTTAGTTTTATTTGTCTTAATTAAAACTTTCCACATGTCTATGCATCTGGGAGATTGAAATAATGGATTTCTTAGCTCATCCCATAAAGCAAAGCCACTAGCATAGTCAGTATCTTCCTTTTTTGGCTGAAAAAGCACGTATAGCACATCTGTTATATTGCCGTCTATTTTCAGCTGAAGTATTTCAGCAAAATCTCATGCCAAGTTCAGTATCTTTACATATTTCTGTACATTTCACATACCACTTTTTGGAATACTCAGATGTTATTCTTGAAGTTATGATATGTATTTTGAAATCCATGGATAAGACAAGGTGATCAGAAAGCTTCCATTCACTCTACTGCTTTTCCTGCAGAAGAGAAGCAGCCACTTGAACAATGTGAGCAGTCTTTAGAAAGTATATCTCTTTTGCTGAGATGGCACAGTAAAGTCCCCCAAACTCCTGGAAGCCTCTACAGGGCGATGGAGAACAGGAATCCTGTTGTATCAGCAGTTTCATCTCCAACCCACAGCACTGTCAATAGCATTTAGGGCAAGATCTCCAAAACAGATCAGGTCCCAGTGGTTTATGAGGTTCATCTGTAAATAAATACTTGTATGATGGAGTGATGCTCAAAGAATCTGTTCTGTGCCAGCAGAAATAGTGCCTGAAAATGGTGGGTGGAGGGAGGTTATGTTTTTACAGTAATGGATTTCAAAACACCTCTTGCAACAGCAATAAATCCCTTCATACCCTGACCACCATGGGAGTTTTAGAGATGTGTGACCATTTGGGGCTAAGCAGTCAAAATCTTTAACCCTGGTAACAGAGGTTTCAGCACACTACAGACCTGAATATATTCTTCTTGGTTTGACTTTGGGATGTCAGTCTTGATGTGTATTAAATCTAATACATATTGAATTTGACAGAGTGTGTTTTAGGTCTAAGCATTATAGAAATCACAGGCTTCCAAAGGAAGACTTTTCATCCAATTGCAAAGAGACAAAATGTTGTTTTAATTTCATTTCATCTGAAAACCTAACAGCTGAAACTCTACTACAAACTAGAACCATTATTTCAATAAAGCATATAATTTTAATTGTTTGTGATAGGGGTAACTGCAACAGTGGTTTCACTGAGAAGAAATGAGAATGAAGGAGAGAAGGGGAAGAGGGAGATAGCATTCAGTGGGGAACTGTTTTGGTGCAATCATTCCTTCTATTTCTTCTTTCTGTGTTTCCCAGCTTGACATCTCCTGAAACTATTTCTGACAGGACAGAGTGGCAGACAATTTCTTATGGTTCACTAAATTTGGCTTCTACTTTGATTACTATGAAGGATATTAATTTGAAGAGCTTTGGTTCAGCACTACACACTGCAAAATAAATAATGTATATTTTGAAATTTTCAATAGTTCTTATATATTTGCTTGTTGAAATATTCCATTTGCCTCAATATTATTTCTTTTGTGTCCACATTTAGTGAACAAAACAAGGAGGAATTAACTTGGAGTCAAAAAGAAGTATTTAATAATTCCAGGATAAGTGACATTTGGTTTTCATTTACTTTGCTTCATGTATTCCACCCAACATCAATTCTATGTACATATAATGAAGAATAGAAAGCCACAGAAACACATAAAGACCTACAAAAACAAAATAGTTACCATAGGAAGGATACAAAACAGCAACTGGTGAAAATAGAAATATACTTTTTTATTAATTTCTGTCTCTTGCTTACCCTTCCTTTTTTTTTCTTTCATTCTGCTTTAGTTTATGAATTCCTGACAACCCTGACTGATGTTCTTTGGCTAACAAGAAGATCATGGCCAATCCCTTTCTTGCACAACTCTACTGAAACAATCATCTGCAAAACTGACTAACATTCAGCAGGAATTTAAAATACTAAATAACTTCTTCACATGGAAGTGTCATGAACTAGGTTTTCACATCTTGAGCTTAATTGACTCTGAGTTTACATCTGTGAGATTCCTGAAACAGTGGGACCCACTGATGCCAGGATTTCCATGTAGCACGTTACCATTTGCAGATCCTGCCACCTGATAGTTCCACCATCAGGTCTGCCAGATAGGCTTGATAATCTGCATGTGATACATATCTTTCCCACCAGAAGTCAAGATTATACTTTAATCACAGCTGCTAGACTTCTTCACTTTCCCCATTCTTCCCTCTTCCATGATATATTTCTTCACTGATTCTCTTTAAACATCTGATTACCATTTATGAGGATTCTGCTGCTACAAAGAATTATTTCACCATAAGTGAACAACACAGGCATGGTTAGAAGAGAAATTAAGTTATTGCAGTTGAGTATTATTATGTGTTAGCCGAAATGATGACACTGCTTCTCTGCTGGTTTTGTAACCTTGTAGGTACAATTGCTAGAAAAATTGACATGTTTACTCTGGAAAGGTGGGAGTTCAATTCAAGAAGCAAATTCAGAAGGTTTTTTGCAACGGCATATGTGTTAGAATAGTTCCAAGGTGAAATGTTATCAGCAGCTCCAGTGATTAATAGTCCAAATTCCAGACATACCAACATATGGGGAATTCTAATGATGCAGTAATGGCTTCAGAACTTCCCACTGATAGCCTGCAAATTTAAGGAATATTCCTATCTTCACAGCCCAATCATCTAAGCAATGACCACAGCTTGTTTTCTTGTGAGTCTGGACTGAAATAGAACAGGATTAAAGACAGAGGTTATTGGCAAGTGTAGACAGTAAAAATATCAGAGCACTGGGAGGTTTTGTTGGTAGTTCACTTTTTTTCATCTTTTGATTTATAAAATACTTCAGAAATATTGCCATCTTGGATGCATTTGCTGAAATAGTAATAAGATTTATGAATTGAGCTTCTAACTTTTAACATTCATGCTTCAAAACAAAATCAAGTAGTATTTCACAAAAAGTAAACACAACAGTGAAAAGGACCATTTTGCAAGGATTCTACCCATAGTGGTTTTTCTTCCTTTCCTTCTCCTTTCTAGCCCAAACCCAGCTGTGCTTTGAAACAGGAAACTAAGAAGAATATGAAAATGACAGTCAGAAGTGGATTTAAAAAAGGGTCTTTTTCTGCCTTTCATAGAGAATAAACATTTCTCACATCCTGTCACTATCTCATCTTCTGAAGAAAATGGAAGAAAAAACTGCCTTTGCCATGGTTCTTTCTCCAGGAAGTTCTTCACTGGAGTTCTACCTTCTCACAGAGACAGTCATCATCATTCATGCTAGTTGACAGAGGAATCAGCGGATCTGTAAAACCAGCTCATAAATCATTTTTCCATCTTCCTTCAATCTTACATAAATAGGTAGCAAATAGCCTGGATCTCCTCAAGCTTCTAGAAGAATCAAAGTGGCCAGAAAGAAATTATCTATCTGCCTCGTACCAACAGCAGATTTTGTCTTGTGCAGCAAAGCATAAGATAAGAGTACACCTGAATAAAAAAGGTTGCCCTGTAGATACAGCTTCTTTCCTTAGATACTTGGATTTTAATGCAAATTTTTTGGCTTAGATTTAAGGCTATACACTCCTGTAACCCAGTAAATACATTATTGTCATTGCTGAGAACAGGCCACAGGCTCTGTAAGGGTTATACAAAGCCTCAGGGCTAGGGCTTGTCTTAACTTTGCAATTTAAATGCAACAAATTTGGGGATAATGCAGTCAACCTGCCTGCAATTTTACATGGCAGTTGTGTGAGACCCTTCAAGAAATGCTTTTTGGACGTACCAGGCTACAACCATCACAGATCAACAGAACATGTTCTTACTGTACTGAATAATACTTAAAGTACCTCACCTCTGAGCAACCTAGGCTGTCAAAATTTAATGTAAAAAAAATCAGTGGAGAATGTACCCAGTATGGATTCTGGTTTGGGTATAAACCTGAAGACCAAGGGTCAGTTTCATTACCTTATTCCAAAACTGTCTAATTGTATCTGTCTACTAGCATATTCTCATAAATCCTGATCTAAACTAAACTCCTGACACACCTTCAGAATGCATAACAATTATAATTTTTTTCAAATAATTATAAAACTTCTATAGGAAGACCTGGTAGTTTTCAAGATGAGGAGGACAGAGTACATCTGGTGATGATGACCAAAGTTGGCCACAGCCCAGACAGTCAGGTATGTCTGAAGCAGTGATGGAGGTCCCAGGTGAAGTCAGGGTCTCAGGTCCAGAAAGGATGGATGCATCAGGCCAGAGAGATTAAGGGCACAAGCACTGGCACAGGCAGAGCTGCAGTGTTGCTCAAGCAGGATTCAAGGATGTAAATTATCCTTCTGCCCTCACTTTTTCTCACTACCTCTAGGGTTTCCTTTTGGGCAGATCCAAAGTTATGTGCTAGCAAAACTGGTCTTGAGCAACAGCATCCAAGTCCTTAAGAGGGAGTTACACTTGGATATTTGTGGGAACCCCACAAAGACCATCCTTTGAGGTCTGCAGTGATGGCAAATATAATTTTCTCAGTTTTCCCACGCATTTCTCACTTCTTTCACTACTGAGACTCTCTCTCTACATAGTTATAAAAAGATCACTACAGAAAATGTGCCGTTAATTAGCGCAATTCACCTGCCTACACAAATGGATATGGAAGCATTGATTTCAATGAACACCTTTGATAGCAAAAGCTAAGTAAAACACCCCGGAAACTTTAGTGATACTACTACTCAGTATATAACTGGCAGGACATATGGCCAAGAGATTATAGCAGTAACAACCTCTTGGCATCTTACTTGTACGTAATAATTCTTCCTACTGTACAGAAGAACAACTAATAGCTAAGTATTCATCAAAAAGCTGCAATATTGGGCCTAGCTTGATCACACCCCTAAATATGAATTTTTATCCCAAGCTCATACAAAGCACCAGAGCCAGAAAAAATTGGCAGAAAAAATGTACAGTATATTTCAAATTCTTGCTGGTTCCCATACTTGCAGAAATATGCACAAATTATAAATCATGCATGCTAGGTAAGAAAAGGGAAATACTATGTTTCAGAACTTGAAAATGCAGGTAGAAATAAATATGCAAGGAGGGATTTAATTTAAAAGAGTTTTATCAGACTTGATCTGTTTGAGTATAAATTTAGAGGTATGAAAGTAAACAGAATGAATTGGTGTCTGAACACAAAAATTAAGGGAAAGCATGGGAGAAGAAATTTCAGTTAAATATATACTGTTGATTAAATAAGTAAAAAATAAAATTATATAATGAAATAGTCTTTAAGAGCAGTTCTTGTGCTAATCTCAAGGGGTTTGAGAATTACATTTCTTACTAAATATTTTAAAGGCTTGCACGTTTAGGAAAGATGGGAACTTTTGAAAACATCTATTTAGCTAATCTGAAATCAGGATTGTATTTAAAGTCCTCAAGTAGTATTGCAAAAAAAAAAGTTGATTCAACTTTCCCTGAGATCTAAGCTAATTTTAAATCCATTGAATAACGTCCTTGATAACCTACTTTAAAATAATCCACATAAAGTCACAAAATGCCATGACTCTTCAGCAACAAAGGATACTAAATTTATAAATGGGGTTTGGGAAACTCAAATTTGACACTTCTCACAGCCCTGAAAGAAGTTCAACATGTCTTTTATCTTCACCATTTAAAGATGACTGGGCTACACATCACATTTATAAGACTAGACAACAACTGCAGTTCACAGTTTCATTCATCAGTCAAATCAGGCCTTTCAAGCAATAGATCTCTCTGGCCTTTGCAGAATGCTAGTCCAAGTTTGGTGCACAAGGAAATGAAGGCTTCTTGCATCTGAAAAATGACACACATCTGGAGTCACTGAATTTTATTATTTTGCCCCTCCTTAGAAGAACTTGGAAAAAAATACATTTAACTCTGTCTCTCTGGAATCTTATAGAATCTAGTAACACTTAACAAAAATTACAGAGCAGCACACACTTCAAGAGCAAGAGAAAAAGTAAAAAGAAAACACAAAAGGGAAAAGCACTTTAGAAAGCATTTAGAATACTGTGCTGAGTTGCCTAAAGGAAAATCAAAGAAACAAGCAGAAAATATCCATCTTTCATATTAATTGTTTTAATGATTTTAAGAAAAAAATATCATTACTGTCTAATTTAAACCCTGAGGAACAAGACAAACGTTAAAAATCATAAAATTTTTAAAAGGGTTTAATTTTTTTTTCTATTTTAACCTGTTCCAAACAGAGTGTAAAATAGTCTGTAGTGAGTGAGATTAAAGAGATGTCACTGGAGAGCAGTTGTCTTTTCTGTGCCTTGATCATCTGATGACACTTTAACTGAAGTTGTTTTATGCTTCAACGTCAATAATAGATTGAAAATGCAGATAAAGCAAAAGTTTCTAGTGTCATCTCCTCAGATAAAATTCTACAACAGACTCAAATGCATAATTTATATAAAGAATGATATCCAGTATTTTTATGCTGTTTTTATTGTACTAGTAATAGGTTGACGTGTTTTGGAGTCTATTTATAGTCTCAAGGGCTTCTTGCTATAATACTTCTGAATCTGTATGTTTAGGGGTATTTCTATTTTCCAGGAAAGCCCTGAATCTTACTTCATTTTATGCGAGTCTGGATTTTCCTTTTTTCTCTCACTGCCTTCCAATGCTGATACTCTCCAAAGTTTTCTTCAGCCTTCCCAGTCTTAACATAAGGATAAGGCTTCTCCTTACAATTATGAATAACATTATGGTGATGCCAAAAATTTCCCCCTCCCCTGGCAGGAACCCAAAACTCAGCCTCCACTGCAACAATGCACAATTCAGTCTAAATTCTCCTCCCAAATTGGAGTTAGACTTTTCTCCCCTTTTTTTTTTTTTTTCTAACAGATGTAACATTGAGACATCACACCTCTCCTTACTTTTTATGACTGAAGGAAAACATTCCACCTGAAAGCCTTGGATACACAAATCATCAGACTGTTTCACCCAGCTTTCTACCCTTGAACTCGGCCTCCTGTTTCCATCCAATTGTCCAGAATTTACGGGCTTTGGGCAGATCAACCAAATCAGTCCCCAGACTGCTCTGAATCCAGCCAAGCTCCAGGAATCCCACCTACATATTTAAGGTTTCATACAACAAAGGGGGAAAGGAGGGCAAAGTAGAGCTGACAGGTTAGCAGGGCTTCCCATTATTATTCCTCTGGGGAAGAAAAATAACACTCTAATGATTTAAACAGCCTGATGTGTGTTGTCAAGCCCATAAGTCAGCACCAAAGAATTATATGTAATATACCCTATAGCAGCTAAAAAATGCATTTGCCATAAAGCAATACTGTGTTATTCACCTAATATGCTCCACAAATCCAGCCCAGGCCCTTTAGTAGGTAACCAATTTAAATAAGGTAAAGCTCTGGAGACCGGTTATTACCATATATTGTACCTTGCAGAACAGTTCTATACTAATGATCTGCCTGAGAAAAATCTCCTTTGCATATATTCTTTTTTTCTGATCTCAGAAACCTAATTTCCACGATATCAAGCTATTTTAGAATGCAGTTCATTTCACCAAAACAAATGCTTCTAATTTGAGGAGTCTCCACGGTCTCAAACCTGCAATGAGTTGGCATTAACTGCTTATCTCAGAGAAAAGTGGCAATCAAAATGACATTGTTTTAATTACAAACTAAAAGCAATCAAATATATGCATGTTGGATTGAGTTTTCTTAATGTCATCAGGGACATTATTAATCTGTTGGCAAAGATAACTTCACTATATCTGCATCCACCTGTTGTTGTTTAACCCCAGCTGGCAACTAGGCAACTAAGCAATGTTTGTGTTGAATTAAGATCAGTTTAATAATTTAAAAACTCCAACAATTTTAATAATGGGGGGGCGGGGAGGGGAGAGAGAGAGAGATGGAAAGAGAGAGACTGGTGATGCACAGTACAACTGCTCACCACCCATTGACTCAGTCAGCCCTGAGCAGCAGCAGGCCCTAGTGAAGCAGCTTCTCCAATTTATATAACAAGAATTATGATCTTTGGTCTGGAATATCCCTTTGTTCAGGTCAGGTCAGCTGTCCTGGCCATGCTCCCTCTCAGTTTCTTGTGCACCTTCTCACTGGTAAAACATGAGAAACTGGAAAGTCCTTGACTTAGAGTAAGAACTACTTAGCAACAAGCAAAGCATCACTGAGTTATCAGCATTATTCTTCATTAATTTCAAAACACAGCACTGTACCAGGTACAAGGAAGTAGGAAGAAAAATATTAGGTGCTAGGAAGAAAATGAACTTTATCCCAGCTGAAACAAAGATGCTATCTGAAGCTAGCACTTCTGTTGTCTCTGATCCACAAGACATGTTAAGAAGACAGTAAATTGATCCTCACCCTTATTTCAAGGAGATATGACATAACAGATTCCCAAATTTGAGGATGTAGAGGTCTCTGTTGGTGGTTCCCAGTAAAGTGCATCCTGCATTGCACAGCACATCAGTAAGCCGTGGCTGTCCCCCACTGCTCCTGCCTGCTGGAGACATCTACCATGTCAATGTGATATTTGCTTCCAGGGCGTTGCCACTCAGCATCTGCTCTGGTGCAATCCTACAACAGTCAGGTGTCTTTCCCTACCAATGGACCTGAAAATCTGCTCAGGCTTTGCTATAAAGGCCTGCTGAATATGGCTCTGATTTAAACAAGACTACTCTTTATCCTCAAGTGAAGCATCATGTCAGGAGAGGATATGAGCCAAGGTTAGGGTTTGGTCCTAATTTTTCAGCCTTTCCAAAATCAAATCTGAGCTAGCAGGAGATGAAAATCAGCAATAATGCTTTCCATGTAACTGATTGTTTTTGCTGTCACTTGGCCAAGCAGAAAAGTTGAGGGTCACTACATTTTAATACAGGCTCTCTTAACTTTCAGTGTTATTAAGACCTCGTGAATAACGCAAGGTAGTTATTCCACATGAGGGGAAAAGTAAGGTAGATAATGGAGCCTACAGGCATAGACGAGATTTTTATTATTCCTGGGAGACACTATACAAAAATGTCAGACAGGACACCTACTGAAAAACTGCTGGAAAGACTGTCTTTACACAGAAGTGAGCAATTCTCAAAATAAGTTCATTAAACTAACATTTATTTTAATAAAAGAGAAATTGGGGAAATGGAAGATTCTTATCTGCTATTTACTCTGGTCTTTATTTTTCTGAAGATTGAACTGAGTGAAAAGTAATTATATTTTGCTTTTACTGTTGGAATCCTGAAACACTGTAAAAGTACCGTTCATTTGAACTTAGGCGAGATGAAGTGCAACAACCCTTCTGGTAACTACCATATACCAGAAAACTCCCACTACTACCATGACCTAATTTTTCCAGACTATTTCCTTTCTTCCTTATGAAACCTCTTCCCTACAACTTCAGTACAGTTTATTTTGTCTTTTCAATATTAGAAAAAGGTGTCCTTGCCAAGAAACAAACTCAGGATCCAGAAGTAGAAAGCAAGCCTGCTTTTGAAAGGCAAGAAGTAGTAGCTTAAACACTCATTAGATTCCTCAGTTTCAAAGTCAAAAAAGCTCAATTAATAATGTAGTATTAACACTGCTAAAAAATCAAGGTCAGAATTACCATGTTGAGACATAAGTTTCAACTCTTTGAAAAGCCTGACTCTATTTGCATATCAAGCAGAAACTAAATTTAAGGACATTATTAGAAAACACACTTGTCAGCTCAAGAGGTAATTTATTCAAACAAAGAAAATAGTCTGTTAGATTTATCAGCAGAAATCTGGGGGAATCTGTCATAGTCATAGACAAAGATACTTCTGATGATCATTTGGTCTGATCTTTTCTAGTCGTATTTCCTCTACCTCTGTTCTGAAAGTTAGTATTTAGAAAGCCAATTAGAACTTTTTTTATTTTTTTTTTTTATATTTTGTCAGAAGTCCCTTTTATATGCACAGAATAGATATGGCAGGAATTTTTGTGGTTATGGTCATCAAACTGGTTTTCCTTTTAATCAGAGACATCTAATTTTCCATCTACTGTTGATCTATCTAGGCACAAAATGAAATTCCAAGAAAGTCCCACTTTATCCCATTTCATTACAAGTCAGGTTTGTGTTCCTAAATTTTATAGGAGAAAATATTAGTCACACAGGTCCTTGTGACTGATTACTTAAAATATTCAAACTTGAGGGTTGTATTGAGCCAGTCCTGAACAACCTGGCAGTTCACTGCACCATTATTTAAAGACATGAGCTGGTGTCTCCAAAGTCCTGTCTTTACATTTCACGTCCAGTTTACTTTTTATTCATATAAAAATAGATAATCTGTCAGGCAGGTTACCAGATTGCTTGTAAAACCTTTTCTGCCTTTTTTCCTTTTTTTTTTTTTTTTTCTTCCCCTGAATAGTCTCTGCATGTTTAACAGAATCACAGAATCATCAAGCTAGAAAAGATCACCAAGGTAACCAATTTCAATCTAGAATCACTAAAATCACTCCTAAACCATATACCCAAGTGCCCACATTCAGAGGCCACTTGAACACTTCCAGAGATTCTACCACCTCTGGGCAACTTATTCCAATGCCTAACCAGTCTTTTAATGAAAAATTGTTTCTTATATCTAATATGAACATGCTCTGGCTCAGTTTAGTCCATCTCATCATCTCATCTTATCTTTTCACCTGAGACAAGACAGAAGATACTGACTCCCACCTGGTTACCTTTCAGGTCATTCTTTCTTTCAGGTCATTTTAAAGAGTGAAAACGTTGCTGGCTGAGCCTCCTTTCTCCAGACTAAACAACTCCCAGCTCCTTCAGCTCAATTCTCATAGGACTTGTGCTCCAGATCCTTCACTAGCTCTGTTGCCCTTCTCTGGACACACTCCAGTACCTCATATCTGTTTTCAAATGAGGGAGCCAGAACTGGACACAGCACTCGAGGTGTGGCCTCACCAGTGCCCAGGACAGGGGAGGAATGACCTCCCTGCTCCTGCTGGCCACACCATTCCTGATCCAGGCCAGGATGCCCTTGGCCTTCTTGGCCACCTGGGCACACTGCTGGCTCATGTTCAGCTGATGTCACCAGTGCCCCAGGTCCCTTTCCTCTGGACAATTTTCCAGCCACTGTTCCCCCAGCCTGCTGTATTGCCTGGAGTTATTGTGACCCAAGTGTAGGAACCAACACTGGGCCTTGTTGAACCTCATATGTTTTGGCCTATGCCCATCAATCCAGCCTGTCCAGACCCCTCTGCATAGCTTTCTCAGCCTCCAAATGCCCCATTGGTGTCATCTACAAACTGGCTGAGGATCCCCTCATCCCTGCATCCAAAGAATTGGTAAGATGCTAAACAGTACCAGCCCCAAACACTGAGTGTTGGGAGCACCACTAGTGACTGGACACCAATGGGATTCAGTTCCATCCACTGCCACTCTCATACACCCAGCCATTCAGCCAGTTTTTCATCTGATAAAGAGTGCATCCACACATCCCATAAGCATTCAGTTTCTCCAGGTGAATTCCATGAGAGATGATGTCAAATGGTTTACTCAATTCTAGATAGACGATCCCTCAGCCTTTCCTTCACCTACTTAGCATGTCACCTGGTCAAGAAAGAAAATAACATATTCCAAGCAGGACCTACCTTGCATAAATCCATACTGGCTGGGCCTGATCCCCTGGTTGTCCTGCATATGCTGTGTGTTCACAGACAGGGTGATCTGCTCCGTGACTGAGGGGAGGCTGACAGGCCTGCAGTTCCCCAGATTATCTTTCTGACCTTCTTTACATGGGCATTAAATCTGATAATTGGGACTTCTCTGGTCAACCAGGACTGCTGGGAAATGATAGGAAGTGGCTTAGCAAGCACTTTTATAGCTCCTTCATTACTGCTCAGTGCATCCTAGCTGGGTGCATAGACTTGTAGGGGACTCATTGGCATAGCAGGTCATTGATCATTTCTTCCTAGATTTTGGGGCTTCACACAGCTTCCTATCACTAATTCCCAGCTTTGGGATGTGGATAGCCTCAGAACAACTGATTTTGGTATTAAATTTGGTATTTTGCTCATTTCATGTGCATTATTGTTATTTTAGTAGAAATTAAAACTATTTTGCGCATAGGCAATTGGGATTGCTTCTGTCTTGTGTAGAAAATAGGGAGCATTTTGCTTCATAGCGCCAATGAATATTGTTTTAAAAAGCCACCTGCTTAAAAAATAATTTATTTTCTCTAATGAGTTTTTTTCTTTTCTTTTTTTTTTTTTTTTTTTTTTTTTTTTTTTTTTTTTTTTTTTTTTTTTTTTTTTTTTTTTTTTTTTTTTTTTTTTTTTTTTTTTTTTTTTTTTTTTTTCTTTTTCTTTTAGAAATAATATGACTGAAAAAAACCCCTAGCGTTTTTTCACCTATATCTCTATGTTTTAGAGAGGGGAAAACGTGTGACCTCTGGCACCTGTTCACAGAGGGGCAAAGAAGAAAGGATGGACATACAACTTATATCCACCATAGTGTGGCACTCTGGACATCCTGTGATGGTCCATTAGCACTCAGAGGAGCATGAAGCATCATCCTCAGAGGTGATGGGCAAAAGACCACTCCATGTTTTTACCCTGCACCTTCACAGGATATTTGCACTTCCTCAGCTATCCAGATTTGCTGTTCATTCCTTTAACTTGACCATTTATATATGCCATTTCCAAAATCTATGTTAACATTTGGTCATGATATTTGTGCAGATAGATTTCTAAGCATTCTTCTCCTATTCACTCTCCTTCCTTTGTTTGCACAGTTGTATAAGTTTTCTCTGTTTGTTAATAAGATTTCATTTTTCACCTACAGATTCATTTCTGTGTCAGTGGTATTTCAGCAAAGAGGAGACACATTTCCAAAGCATGATGAGAATTCAAGTTCAGAATGAAGGAAGTTTCGGGTTTGTGTCCTATGAGTAGAAGAGATTGAAAACAATCACTGGCTCTGAGCATAGAGCATTTACCAAAGGACTCCTATCTCTGTAGCTGGAAATTACCCAGTAAGTCTCTGACATATACCAAGCAAAAGGTATAAAATTGTTTTTAACCTGATTAGATTAGGAAACAGTAAAAGAATGAAAAACTTATGGTAGATGCCTGAAAGAAGGATTGACATATTACAAATCTTTGTAGCCCTTCACAACTCTACAATTTAAAGCAAGACAGAGTATTTCTTTTCAGTTATGAAAAACATTGCAAGTCCCTGAGCCTGTCTGTCTTTCCATCTAAGACATGGCTTAGCATACAACTGACAGAATTAAAAAAAAAGGAATTCAAAGTACTAGTTACTATTTTATGATTTGTTTACTTTGGAAAGCTACATCCAACCACAAAAAAAAAAAAAAAAAAAAAAAAAAAAAAAAAAAAAAAAAAAGTCTACCTAACTAGAAACACGTAAAAAAAAGGTGTATCCTAAGAATCCGCTTTTGTATGAAAATAGTTTTCTATCACAAGTGAAATTGTTCAAGAGACTTGTTATGATTAATTTTCAGCCTTGGAGAAAAAAACTACACAGAAAAAGAATTTTTACAAGAAATTACAATAAACACATCCTCGGTGTATGTTTGATATCTTAAATATGCAAAGTAACATTAAAAACTATTTTCTTTCATATCAAATAAAACCAATAAAGTATAAAAAGACAGAAGCATCTCAGATAATAAGTGCCATAAACTTATAGTTACTTTTTTTAAAATGTTCTGTTTTCAGTAGAACACTTTACTGAAAGAAATCACAGGATCTATGGCATCCTTTACATAAAAACAGCCATTGCAAAAACCCATAATCCAAAGGATTTCAGTCAAAGTAAGGGATGATTAAAACCAATGAAAGTTGCATTAAATTCAGACTTTACATGATGTAAGCAATATCTTCAAATTGTTTGAAATGCCTTCTCCTAATGAAAACTTCATTAATTTTGGCTGGGAATATGGATATAGACTGGGATTTTCCAGCAGATCCACTTCAGAAATTACAAGAATCAAACCTACAAAGGTCCCAGAAGGACATGAGCATTTTTATAATTTCAAAAAAGAAAAACCATGATGTAAAGTCAGCATTCCCACATCCCATATCCTTTGTGAGACAGAGATTACACACCTCCTACAAATAAAGATATCTGGTGTAATGTTGCTGTTATTCTAAGAAAGAAAAAGATACCATGAAATGTAGGTTTTGTCTGAAATTGAATCAGGATCTCTGGATCTGATGCACATTTAAATATTATTGATCTTTGATGTAAATGTAGAAGGAAACTACAGTGCAGCAAATATCCTATGAACATCATGGCATAAGAAAGGATCATCAAATCTCTTTCCCTAGGACAGATTTTTACAGTGTTAGGTTCTTTGATTCAAATAAAAAATAAAACAAGGTGAAAAAGCTGACTATGAACTATTCTGCTGTTTGCACTAGCTTCATAAATTCATAGACTGAACCAGGCAGAAGTCAAACAAACTTGGGAAGTGTCAGCATCAATACATTTTTTTTTAATTTAGTGATACCATAAAATTTTTGACAAATTTTTAAATCTAGTTAAAGAATAACAATGACTAATATACAGGTTCCTCTAATACACTTTTAAATGAGTCAATTTTACAAAGATGGAAATAAATTTACTTTTGAGGAAAGACACCACCATTACATAAAATTGGAGGGCATTACATCTTCCATGTAGTATTGGACAAAGTTATGTAAAACAAATGAAAAAAAGAATTGTTGGAAAACTAAAAATAAAGGTGCTGTTTAGCCAAAGGCTGGAGGTTGTAAATGGGCAATTTCTATCCACCTCTGGACTAAGATCTAGTTAGGTCAGCTAAGAACCTGAATGTAGGAAGGAGCACAATATATCTGCACTCAGATCAAAACTCTGAAAGGCTTTGAGTCCACTACGTATTTTTTTTGTATCAGATGCTTAAAAAAGACAAATGTCTTGAGGGTTTTTTTTTTTTACTTCTATCTTCAAAGATGTTTTTCTGTTCTCACCTAGTCATAAGGAGAGTATACTGCTATTAACTGGAGCACTTCACCTACATCTTGGTCTGACACTAAGGATGGGGAATTAAAGATATCACATAAACTGAGAAATGCCTCTTAATCACAAATTACAGGAAAAAAAATAAGAGATCCAAATTCCGCTGTGATTAACTCAAAGTGGCAGTAATTTAACACATTGCATTTGCAAGGAGGAATATGGAAAAACTATTATGCTATAACCCATTTGGCTTATGAGTATAGTAAAAGGAATAAAGGAATAATTGCATAGGAGAGATATTCTATAGGAAGAAAAAGTGAAAATAAGTTGTAAAAAATAAAAGATATTCATCTTGTGATAGTAAGTTCAATAAAACAGAATTGAACATGTATTGTTTTAAAAAAAATACCTAATTTTACAATAAAACACATAAACAAAAGCTGAGGAATGCCCAGGAGTCTGTGGATAAACAAAAGTGTTTACAAAGAACTGAATTAGGCATTATTTTGCAGATACTTATACTTGTATAAAGGCTTTCTTTTTTCAATTTCCCTTTAATACAACCAGAAAGCCTTCAACATTACAAGAGAAGGCAGCAATGGTTGGTACAGTTTAAAGAAATGTTGCTGAACCTAACTGAGGGAGCTTAGTTTTGGGGTGAGGGGGTGTGCTGGGAATGTGTGCAGGAACACAACTAAAGTTGAGGTGGTGGGGGAAGACAGAGCATCATCTTATGCTAGTGGCGTTATGTGCATGCCTCAATTTATCTGCTAGATACTATTTTGTCTCAGAGCATAAGCTGAAGTATGAAAAACGTGATAGGAAGGGCAAGTAGGAACCTGATAGCTGAATGAATACTGAATTCTTGTTCTTCAGTTTCTGACCAACATATTTCTAGAAAGACTGCAGACTAATATTGCCATGGCCAGAGAAAAGATAGGAGAAAATGAATTGGTCAAGTGCTCCACCACAAGAAAAAAAAAGGGAGAAGAATAGGGGCTTATTAGAAAAAGAGGCTAGCAAAATTTCCTTAAGATCCTTTTGAGACAGACAGCTGTGCTCATTTAAACTCTGAGCAGGTGACAAGCTGCAGGCAATTGATCTAATAGTATGAACCCTGACTGCTGCCTGCATATGCTAGGTGAATAGAAAACAGGCCTGTTTTTCCCAGCTTAATAACAGATGCTTGAAAGGTAGGACCTGACAACCCTTAATTGCTGTTTGCCTCATGTTGATTATGGAGGAAAGAGGTAGGGAGTATCATTTTAGTGTATGGTCTAAAAATTCAGAAGATATTTTTCTGACAGACAGTTATATCTGAGGGAACATATTTGACCAGTAGCAAGTTGGGGTTTTGGAAAATGGGAATAAAGGCTTCTACTGAATCTCTAAAAGAATGGTAGATATTGTGATCTTTGTAGAACTACCCAGTAGAATTTTCATCAGGATAAAGGCAAACAACAGTCTGTCACTGGGAAGTGAAATACCACCATGGAAAGAACTCCACAGCTAATAATAGTTGTTAGAGCAGTATGTATTTGTTGAGATGCATGAGGAATAATTTCACCAAAGACACACATACCTCCCTGGGAACTTGCCTTCCTTCTTATTTCCTGAGGCTTTACATATGCATGACATTCCACAGACCCTCTTTACACATATTCATTCTCTGATCCTGCCCATCCTCGCTTGGTATGGGAATTAGTCCAGCTCTTCTGGGCATGCTCAGTCCTTAGTGGTGGTGATCTCCGGGCTGTGGTAGTGGTCTTTCATTCACTTCTTCACCTTTATCTCTTCTATGTGTGCTTTGGCCTTCTTGGCATGTTTTCAAGGGAATGTATCATCTTAGAGTCTGTGTTCTTTTTATCTGCACCCTTAGCCTTGTTATTCTGTTGTTTGGGCTAGTTCTTCTAGTTCATAAATATGTGCAAAAGGGTAACAGATACAGTGTTCGGTATTTACTAAATGCCATCTCATATATTCTAAAACACTACTTGGAATACATTCTAACATACAGTATATGCTCTTTAATCTACTATAAAGGATCAGTTGGGATTTCTCAAATCCATGCTTCAGGAAGAACATTAACATCAAAACTGAGATGGGGAATCACATTCTACAGTTAGTGAGGTTTCACTGTGCTCTCAGGTAAACACAAATATTTCTCTAGGGAATTGTCCCAAGACATATTCTGTCATGTAGAATTTTTGTCAAAAGAGACATCTGTAAGAGGACTATTTCCTCCGTTTAGGAAAAATTACGTATCATGTTGCAACTTTAACAAATTTAAAAGATGTACAACCGTTGTGAATGTCTAGTACTCTTTTGAACATATGGAGCAGTTAATGTTTTACTGGAAACTGCTGAGCTTATTTTGGTTTTGATGTGAATCATAACTAATTACATTTTACTAAATGGCTGATAACACCAGTAAGCAGATATTATTTGCTATGATACTTTTAAAAACTAGTTTGCACAACTGCAAAAAAATAAAATTATGACTGGTACAGCATGAGATCAGCATGAAGGAGAAGCTGAGGTAGTGTTGGCAGAGCACTGCTGAGGAACATCTTGTTGCTGCCCTTGCTGTGAACTAGAGACTGATGTCTTCAGGTGGTCTGTTTAGATGGAGTAGGCAGTAATTTTTTCCCACTATGCTTGAGTCAAAGAGGATGAAGATTAACTTCTGCTCTGAACATTGTTCTATAGAAATGAATTAAGTGTTTGGCAGTTTGATGATGAAAGAGATTTTACAATGTTAACATATTAATCTTGCTCTTTCTAATGCTGGTGATATTTCAGTCCTGTTACAAATTCACCAAAGCTATTAGTAGTAAAAATGGACTGTTTGGGATTTTTACAAAAAAAACCAAGAAAATTACAGAAAGGGGGAGGAGGGGAGGAAGGCTGAAATGGACTATTTAGTCTGAAATTTCCAGGGTATTTATCAACAAATGCAAAAGAACTATTGGAAGTTTCAGGGTATCCTTGAATTATTTCAGAGATGTTTAAACATCTTGTCTTCTTGTTTTCTACTTTATGAATGTAAATCTGAATATATAAATGATTAATCAAAATTTAAATACTAGCTATTTCAATCTTTGAATACTGCATAAATATTTATAATTTAAAAAAATGAAATATTTTAATGTTAAAAGAAATTAAATGTTTTGTTCCTTAGAAAAACTTCTATTTTACTGTTTTTGCTGATTTAAAACAAACATACAAACAGATACTGAATCTATGCCTTAACTCAGTTTCCAGTTACAACATTTTCCCTCGGTGCTGTATAAAAATTGTTCCACTCTAAATGCAAGAGTTATTTTGATTGTGTTTCATGCCTCACTCCCCCTCTCTGAGGCGTGCCAATGTTCACGGTTGTCACTTCTTGCCTTGGCTTGCACTGTGTAATGAGGGGTGGACTACACTACAGCAGAAACCTGAAAAGAGCAGAAATGTAAATTAGGATGGCAGGTTTGTAACCCTCTGAAGAGATGTGATGTAAAGTCTTTTCCTGCATGATAGCAAGGTAGTTTTAGCTTTGTAACATCTTCACAGCTTTTGTTTTATGTAGGGGTGGAATTCATTCTGAGCAAGCCTCCTGAATTTGTTGTGGCTGTCTGTGTGTACAGATCACATCATCCATGAAAGAAGATGTCTAAGCCCCTTCTTTTGTCCTGAAAATTGTCCAGGACAATCTAGGTATCAGCTCAGACCATGTAGGTTTCCTAAATTTATAGTTATTCTGTTCTTATTAATCTATTCAACACACTGACCATCATAACAGCTGTAACCAGTGTCAGCATAAAAGACAAATATTTTCATTTTAGCAAGACCAGTAACAGAAGGTGCAGGATGTCCAAATCCAGCATGCTGTATGTGAATCCAAATGAGAGCCATCTGTAGACATACAGCAGGATGTCTGCTATCCTGTAAGCACTAAAGCCCATATGAGGTTAATTGCTTTTCAGTTCAAAAATACCACTTTTCTATGCGCATTATTATTATTTGGTTTTAAGATAAATTAAAAGAAGGAAACAATAGGCTGTGCAGAACAAAATAATTTAGTTAGGAAATAGGCATCAGAAAAGTGGGATATATGCCAAACTGCAAAGGTCATTTACCAAGAGGGTATTTGAAAAATTACAATGAGCATGTCTTTAGCACATATGAATCTTGAAAGAAACAATAGGATGTAAGACATCCTGAGGTGGGGGTAGAGCAGAAATCCTCTCCCTTCATCTAGTGATGCAGGACTTAGCCAAACCAAATACTCAGAGTGCCATTTCCTGCACCATTATGCCCTGCCAAGCTCTGACTTTGGAGTGGTTTACCTCTCTGTCTGCCTCAGTGTTTGTAAAATAACCACTGGACCAATACCAGACTGATTTTTTTCAACTTGTGGTAAACATGGGGTATTAGTAATTCTATTGCTTCCTGTGTATACTAGCAGTTGAAACAACATTCTCTGTTTCACCCTCTCTCTGCCTTTCTACAAGCACTGAGAAGGAAAGACTGTAGATGAAGGAAAAAGGTCTCAGACCATTCCTTAGGAAAACTCACTCATCTTCTTCAACTACATTTTTTAAGCTGAAAACTGTAATTTCATTAACTTAGCTTACAAAAAGTCTTTACATTGCTCTTTCTCTATCATTAATAATATTCTGATATTTCAAGTTTCTCTGCACTATCCATATATGACTGAATTCATAAGTAACAAGGATACAATTAATACAGTCAAAATCTTACGGTTGTATCTTGGCAACCTACAGGAAATTTGGAAGGAAAGCAGAAGCAAAGGCTGCAAGAAGAAAGGGCTTGCAAAAGGCAGTAGAAAGTCATGCAAATTTAATGTAAATAAAATAGCTCCCAGTTACCCACAGGCATCAAAGCTGGAAGAGATGGGGTTTTGTCAGATGATTAAGACAACTCCTAACCACTTTCCCTGCTGCTATGCTCTCCTAAGATGTTATTTACTGAAGAGCTAGGAAGACAATTAGCCTGAGGAGAATGGAGATGCTCTAATTTGAACTAAATTTCACAGGAAATTTAAAGACAGAGAGCAGAAAGAAGAAATAGTTGAAGAAATCTGCAAGAAGCAATTCTGTCTTACTTTTTCATTTCATGTTAGCAGGAGCACAGGATCTATAAAAAGTCTTTAAAACTGCCATTATTCTTCATAAAATATGAATATATATATATATAAGTATACACACATTTATACACATGCACAATAGGTATTCCTGTTATGTTTTTACCTCACATCTGGTGTCAATATCAAAACTGAGGTATCTAAGTATCTTCATCAAACAAAAAAACCCCAACATCTCCTCCCCGCAAAAAAAAAACCAACAAAGCAAAACAAGAAACCCTAAACAAACAAGCAAAACAGAATAAAACCCAGTGTGAAAAACTTACTGCTTAACCTCAAAATTCCTGGAGTGCCAGAGCATGGCAGACTTAGATGTTGATCTACAATTCTTCAGATTCCAAGACAATTAAAAGGTCTACGCAGAAGCATTTCAGGAAGAACTGCAAAAGCAAAGACTGTACAAAATGCTCCCCAGAAAAGCAATGCGCTCAGAGGTACCAAATCAAGTCATGGGTTCATTATACAAGACATTATTTTTGTCACCCTAAAAACTTTTATATTAAGTTTATGACGGTTTCTGCAACTTCCCAATTTCATTGGAAGTTTCCAATAAAAAGTACTTTTTTCAGTTCATTATGAGTTTAACTTGCATAACTTTTCCAACCCCATTGAACATTTTCTTTCAATAACTGTTACTCAAAACAAGTTTATAGATTAAAGTGACTTCTCTTGTACCTTTCAACTGCTTTGAATAATGTGTTATAGCACATAGCAACATTTAAGATATCTCTTCCTCCCTCCCTTCTCTTACACTGATTGAATTAATTTCAAAGTAGGCAGCAGGCTATTTTGGGTAAAGGTTATTTCCAGCAGGGTATTTGCAGAGCATTTACTTCAAACAGGTCTGCTACGACTGGGCATTAGCAGAGTACAATAGCAAGCGTTGTTAACAACAGCAGTTTCAGATTCAAAGATCAGGTGAGCTGATGTCTGAAAACAAATGAGACAATTCCATTCTGCTGGCTAGTGAATAGTGATCATTTCACAAAATGAGTTCCATGTTTGCAGCTTCTGCTGAGAGTATCTGATTGATGGCAGTCCTGGCTGGTGCCACTTGTCAGAGCATCACCTTGGTGTGTACCTTGCAGCACTGAATGCTTCCCTCTGTCACTTTCACTATGTGCAGAGCTGTAATTTGTTGATTATAAACTGATGGTCATTTTTGGCGTTACTGATTTTCTTCATTTAGCATTCTTGACACTGTCTCGCCACTCTAATCTCTATGCAAACACCAGAGAGGTACAAAGTAACAGCTGAGAAATCACATAAAGAAACTTAGAATGCATAGTTGCAGAATAGTAACTTGAGTTAAGGTAGCATATTTCCTCTTCTGTGTATGATTATTCTCATTTTTTTGACTCAGCAATTTTCTAAATTGAAACGAATTGCTATAAATTCAACCTTTAATACAATCAGTAAGGTAATTTAAAAATTTTAAGCCTGGAATGGCAGCATATTAAAATTTAAAGCCTAACTTAGAGTGAACATCAGTAAAGAGGTATATGTGTGAAGATTTTAATAATGTCATGCTATGTGCTATCTATAATAGAAAGAGCATGATGACTCATGGCAAATTAACATGTTTATTAGTCAGCAAAATTGTCAGTACCAAAATTGCTGCAGAAATTCAAATAATGTAATGGGCATATATAATGAGACTTAAACCAGATGGGATAATACAAATGAAATAACATTAGAATTAATGTATAAGTTTTGTAACATAGTACAATATTGGAATAGTGAATGCATGCCTTGAAGGTAGAATACTCAATGCTCAGTAATTCTGAGAAACTGTAGAGATTTTTATATCTTCTGATAATAACATAAACATTTCATTTTGTTCAGAGAGAAATGCTACTACATGACTTACATAGAAAACAGTCCCATAGAATAAAAATAATAGATGTCATATCATATGTTTATTTTTATGAGGTGGGTATATAGTCCAGTCTATAAAGTGGACTGCATTTCTCTGTGCGAGACAGACTTTGTAGGGAGGCAAAAAAGAGGCCCAGAGTTGATTAAGGGGGAGGAGCTTCTGTCTCACATGGAGAGGTTGAGAGCTGGGGCTGTTCTGCCTGGAAAAGAGAAGACTCGGTGAGGAAGCTCTTTAATGCGAACAATTATCTGAAAGCAGGATGTAAAGAATACAGAGCCAGGCTGATCTTTGTGGTGCTCAGTGACAAGGCCAGAGGCAGTGGGTGCAAAATGAAACATCAGGAAGCACTTCTTTTGCTGAGCACTGGCATGGGTTTCCCAGAGCAGCTGTGCAGTCTCCCTGCTTGGAAACATTCAAAAGCTATCTGGCCATAGTCCTGGGCAACAAGCTCTAGGTGACTGGTTAAGTAGGAATTTGGACCCGATCACATCTAGTGTTCCTTTCCAAATTCAAATTTTATGGAATTCTGTGAAGGGAAAATCAAAAGACCTCTTGATACTGCAAATATTCAAACCACATCTCTACATGCCTCGCAAAAAAATAACATCATTCAAGTCCACAAGCTATGAACATCCTACCATATGAATTTGGAGGTCTGCAACTCTGAAGTCTCTCTCAGCACAGAGGACTGTGTGCAAGGTAAAATTACAGATAAGGAACTACGTGTATTCCTGAAGATATTCTGGAGAAAGTCATGCATTGCTACAGATATGGACCCACCTATTATTCAGGTATACCTCCATAGTACTGCATTTATTTAGCACAGGTTAGGTAATGGCATAAAACTCTCAGCTATAGACGCAAAATTAAATTTGTAGGATACAACAGGTAACACCTCTACTTCAACATGCCTCAAATTGCTTTATGTTTCAGGCTCCTCTCCAGATTAACAGATATCCATGACTAGCTGCTCCACAAATATTTCTTCAATTAATGTGGGATAAGTTCCAATAAAATGTACTGTAGGGCTGTCATTAATTTTGTCAGTGGTTTTGTGGACACTACATTACAGCATTTTATCTTCTGTTTTTCTTTTTGTGTTGCAGTTCATTAAACACATTTCATCTTAGATCTTGTTTTATTCATTCTGATTCACTAAAGCCTTCTGAGAACAAGAAAAGCCTCCAGGAAATATATACTTGAAACAAACCTGAAACTCTGAAGAATATTTTTTTTTTATATCAATATGCTCAGCTCAATTTGTTAAGGTAATATTAAAATTTTAAAATGCAAACGCAAGGAACTGTCTGGGAATAATTCCTCCTACACACTCTCCTTTTCAAACAAGTAAATTATCTCTATCTTCTTATTTGTAGTAAAAAAAAAAAAAAAAAAAACCTGCTACAATACAATGAACACATGAACACTACCCAGCTACTTACTTTACACGTTCTCCTACCACATTTGCTGTAAAATGCATGAATAATTTTGCAAACCAGTAAATGGTTACAGAAGGAAGCCATATTTTATACATACTTTAAGTCAGCTGGCTAATAAAAGAAGAAAGAATTAGGAAGCCTTGTTTTCAAGCATGATAGAAGATATCTCACACCAGCCAAGCTCTGAACCTCTTAGACATTTGACAGGTCTCAATATTTATTGAATCGAAGCAAGTGAAACACAGGTGATTAAAATTTTGTAAGTTTATAATTCAGACAGCCTTGTCATAGTTGATTCTTTCATAAAATATTTCACTTCCTTTCAAGAAAACTGAAAAATTCCATTGTCTTGAGTACTTGATTTTCACTTTAAAAAAGTAAATGTTCTCAGGCCATGTTTGGATAATGTTTCAGCCTTAGAGGAATTTATGACAGCAAGTTAATTTAGGTAGAAGGAAAGAGGAAAATAGACCCTTACAAATGTAAAGGAAGTTGACAATGGCCTGTACTACCATTCACAGTCCACATCTGAAGTTTGATCATAAACAAGTTCCTAGACCACCTTTCCTATTAACAATAAAAGTTTTCTGGAGAGCCATGTATTTGTTGTTCCTTAGTTCATATTTTCAGGCTTCAGATTTCATTTAAATATGGAAATGGATAAACAGAAAACTGAACCATCAAACTTCTTTTAAATCACACCCCCGCTATTTTTGAAGGATGCAAAATGGAGTACATACTTGTCCACACTCCTACAAAACTAAGTTTCAAATGAGTTTTTACTGATTATAGGCCACCTATGTGCTGTGAATTACATCTGTAACGATAACTGGTGCACTTTCATTGCAAACAAGTGGGAAAGAGTGAGCCTGAAAAAGCAACTTCTTTTTGAGGACATAAAGCTAAAGTAAATGTAAAGTATAAGGTAACTTTAAATTGAAAAAATATTGAAGAAAATAATATGAATTATTTTGAAATGTTCTCAAAAAATTTTTTGTTATTTCTGAAACAAACAACAGAATATGGTAATAATTGGCCTGAGCATGTAATTTTTGCAGGAAAACTAAGTATTTCAACCTTCTCTATCAAGAACTTCTAAGAAGTAAAGTCCATGTAGCATACCTAAAATTTGCCTCTTGGACTATTTGTCCTCTTATGGACTATCGATAAAGCATCTATACTGTCCATATGTCATATAGTAATGCAACAGGAAGCTTCTCATTCTCTCACTAACATGTGCTTTGTGATGTTTCCAAGTTCTGCCTACTTACTCAGTCTGCTTCTATGGAGCATTTTTCTCTTCTGTTGAACCTCCAAGAGACTTGTTTTGACTTTAGATTTTTTATCTCTCTCTTTTTTTCTTTTTCTTTTTCTTTGTGAGCAACAGACATTATTTTGCATGTTGTTGAAAAAGTATTTTATTACAACATACTCTTACTCTTCCAAGATAACTTGTGCAGCCTTCATGTGCTGATTCCAGGTTTATTACTTACAATTTTTTTACGTTTTCATACTCTTATTTATACAAAGGTGTCATGGTTGTAGCTGTATAGTTGAATATGTGTCAGACTATCTATGGAATGTAAGTAATAGATAAAGAGGACAACATAACACAAGCCATCAAAATTAATCGAGAGAAATAACTGAAAATTGCTGTTATCTTCTGCCAGTGACACATAATTCTTTTGAGCTGAGCTGCAAAGAAAGAATTTAGCAGTAATTTATCTGGGTGATGTTTACCCACAGTACCCTGAACATCTGAAAACTGAAATGAAGTAGACTTTTTACTACATTTTGCTTTTCTTACTGCTGTGCCAGTTATATGAAAAGTAGACACGAAAATGCATGCTAATCAACTATATGTTTCATATGAGTAAAATCCTGAATCTTGCACAAATTTCAAGTAAGAATGTGATCCACAATATGCTTTTGATTAATGACACCTATTTCTAGAGGCTTCAGTGAGCTTTGGATTAAGTTCTCAAAGACAGAAAAGTTTGAGGAACAGAAAGAAGCTGTTAAAGTCATGCAAAAATATATGATGCACCAAATACCTCCAGGTAAAGCCAGTACTACTGTTTTCCCAACATCTGTACACTTTCTTATGCAGGATAATGTTTTCAAGGTGCATCCAAATAAGCCATTACACTGACATACATATGTTGCTAATAAAGTGGCCAGGCTCTTCTGTACCAAACTTCCAACCCAGAGAAAAGATTATATATTCCTAGAGCAATGATGTGTTTCATTAGGCTGTGGAAAAACATTCCCCAGGGTATAACAGCATGGATGCTGTACTTGGCCAAACCAGCTCTCAGAAGAAGCAGCAGTGATGACAACTTAATTCAAGCCTTCTAGCTTTGATAAAGACACAGCTGTGAGGTGCTGCTAGGGACATCTGAAATGTTAAAACTGGTCTCCAGTGAAGTAACCCGTAAGTATAGCTTTTGGAAATATTGGTGACATTACAGCTGCTTTCCTTAGACAAGCAAAGTTCATATGCACCTCCTTTCAGATGCATTGAGATAGCTTCAGACCCAGCCAGAAGTTTTGCCAGAGAACAAAAAGATTAGCACAGTGTACCTGCCACAGAGATGCTGACCCAACCTGTTTCAAAAGGTTTATTGTTCCTATTTTCACATGACTACAGAGCTGTGGTTTCTGATATTTATCAGTAAATAAGAAAAAGGCAATGCAGTACCTGAGGAGAAAGCCAAAAGGCACTGGGGTTTGGGATTAGGACTGCTATTCAAAAAAATATTTAGCTGCCAGAGGAGATGAATAATGAGTATTATTTTATATCAAGCTTTTGCTTGAAACTGAAAAGTATGATCTGAAGAAATCTTTAATATTTGGTACAGCTATTTCCTTTTTTGAGCCCAAAGGCTTTGACTGTTTCACCCACTGTCTCTCTGGGCAGCAGATTCAGTATAAGTTGTCATTATCCTTGTCATAACTCGCCAGCTCATTTTTGCTACTTCATAATTCAGAGCTACAACTCCAATCAATTAGGACTAAAAAGTAATGTCTTGAGTCTTGTGGCCTTTTTTTTTTTTCTTATGCTGGGCCTGCTCACAGGTATGCAGTTTTGTGGTACTTACACTAAGTTTTGACCTTGTCATTATGCATAATGATCTTGTGTCGAGTGTTGTCTCATCTATGAAATAGGAAATAAATACCTTATCTAATGACACCTTTGTTTTCCTTCCACTTAATGAAACTACATTTAAAATATGGCTTTTCCATCTCTTTAAAGTGACATAAATCAGCATTAAGACAAAATGGCTATGCAATGCTCACTCTTGCCCTCCATGTACTAATAAAGCATTTTTTTTCTGAATGTTTTTGAAACTATTATTTTTTGTTCATCAAGAAAATTTGAATTCAGATTATTTTCCCAAATCTGTTCATTTGTGCGCCTTTATAAATACTTATACCAACAGAAAGGAGGGGATGGTGGCAGGTAGGAAACTGTGGTTTGAGCACCATAATACCAGAAATATTTCTCAGCCTAAAGGCTGAATGAATGCACTCTGAAGTATGCAGCCATTCCTTAGATGTTCTACAAACGTGGTGAAAAAATGAGAGTTGATAAAACATATGGTTTTGCCCAAAATTTGGATTCCAATACCAATTTTCACATGCACATTGTATGAAAAGGCAGCACTTTGAGGGTTGTAGCTATTTGTTAGAGATTTTCAGCTATGGATTTCAGTTTCTACCCAAGTTAGAGACTGCACGTGGATGAAAATAAAATTAAGGGATTTCAGAGAGTTCAAGGGAGAATGCAGGTGTCCATATATATTTAGCCTTATTTTACATCTGTTCTCCTGGATAAGTGGTTAGATCAAGTCTTAAACAATATTGATCAGGAAGTAACTATGTATTCTTATAACCAGATGTGAATCAAAACATTTAAGTTACATAGGGCATTCAGTAATGTGGAAACATAGTAGAAGGTTCATAACAAAATAGTATTTTAAAGAAAACTTTACTGGAAGCATGAGATTCAATAACATTTTCTCACTTTTTCCCAGTACTCTGCCTTATATTTACTAGGATTCAGGTGGCTTCCTTTACAAATTGCTTTAATATTTCTGTGAAGTTAACATGACTGCCCAAATACATACTGAAATATTTTTGATTTTTTTAAGCATAGAGTTAAAAAGGAATTTCTAAACAATTAATTTTGCAGGTTTGTTTTTTGTTTTTTGGTTTTTTTTTTTTTTACAAAGGCACACAGAGAAATTTTCTTCCAGATGTCCTTTAAATTCCATAATCAGAAAGCCCAGAGAAATGAAAAGTCAAGATAGTTATGAGCCTACTTTAATAGTAATATCTCAGTGATATTAATTTCATAGATCATGAAGTCACTTTGAAGAACACCCAAAATTTGAAAATATTTTCATTCAGATATTTGCATTGTACTCTCTTCCTGTGTGTCTAAGAGCCACTTTTAACAGTGGTGGGAATGGTGGATATGTATATGTACTGCAACACCTTTTACAAAAACTAGCATGAAATGAAAAACCCTGATGTACTTGCCTATGCTACTGACATTACCCCCATGCACAGGAAGGGCAAAGATATTTAAATTAGAGAGTTATTTTTTCAAAATTAGTGTAGTTACTGTTGTGTGCTTGATTTAACACCAGAAATTTTCAAATCCCCTTCGAAATTATGCTTATAATTTTTTTTTTTTTACATTTGAGATATTGCAAAATTAAAGGAGATCTTTATATATATAATACTCCAAGTACCCATTTCAAACATGTGGTTGCACTTAGAAATAACAATGTTCATAATCTTTCATTAGTGAACTCAGACTCAATGCAATGAATTCCTACTCATACTAAAATTGTACAGCTCATTCGACCTGCAAGACACTTAAAAAATTCTAGTTTCCTTTTAGACATTTGAAAAAAGAGTGATTTTGAGGTATAACCACTTTTTAAGATATAATAATTCGGACATTTTAAAAGTGCTTACCCCTGTAATTAATAAATATTTGCAATAAGCCAGTATTTCCAAACTGAATCATCACTACCTGGAAGCATATTATCTGCTTTATGCAGATAACACTGGCATTGCACAGGCAACCTAACTTGTCATGGTAAGGAAGATGTTTCTCTGCACGTGTCACCTGTGTATGACAACTGACAAGCAAAAGGTACAACTGCACAAAGAAAAAATGTGCAAAATTTCATTCATCATGCTAAAAGAGGAGCCTTTTTACAAGAATTAACTGGGAGACTTGGAAACATTCAACTAATCAACTCTAAAATTTACAAATATAAGAAGGAATATAACATAGATAAGCTTTCTTCAACATTGGAAAATGGTAGAGCAGTGATCCAAGCATGCCATTACTAGGTTATTTCAGAGTGTAATGGACCCTTGAGTAGTAAAAGGAAAAATACAATGGGTATTATATCTGTTTTTCTAGATCATATTTGTGATCCATGCATAAAAGAAGAGAAAACAGTATTTTATGACTTGAGATGGCAGAAGCCTTGGATAACTGAGATGACCCACAAGAAATGGAAACCATTAAATGGTAGCCACAGTATTTCTGTCTACTGTGTTTAGGACTGCTATATCAACCTTTGAGAGTTAAAAAAAAGAAATACAATAAACTTCAGGTTACAGGCTCCAAGACTCATGTCAGGACTATGTGAAGTTTCTCGCTTGTCATAGTTATTTTCATTGCATGGGTTATGCCTATTTTCCTATAGACAGGAAGGAAACAGTTGCTTCACAGAGAACTTCCAGGAATGTTATGAATGGGCCAAATTCTTATCTATCCTTATCTATCCTTATCTATCCTTATCTATCCTTATCTATCCTTATCCATCTGATTTTTTAATAAAGTTCTTTCATTTTCTGCTTTAAAATATATGCAGCTGACTCAAAGATTTCAGCAGGTAACACCAAACAGTTTTGATATGTCATCAACAGTTCTCTCATGTTTTAAAATATCAGCGAGATAGGTTAACACCCAGGAAAGATTCATCAGTTATATCCTTGGTTCTGCTACTATTTTTCAGACTGATTTCCAGATAAAAACTCACCCATATTTGCTTGCAAATGAAGAGGCCAAAGTGATACCTTTGGGTCCACAAACACCTTCAGAGGCAACCTTCAGCATTATACCAAAAAACGCATCAAAAAGTGGCCTGGTCACTACTAGGGTGCCATGGACCAAGTGAAAAAGGTGTGTGGATGACAAAATTAAGCAAACAGAAAATGTTTTAAGTTTTATTTAGTAACAAAAGTTTAGAGAGACGTTTCACGCTACCATGGAATTTAAATTTGAAATGTGAACATATTCAGAAACTGAAATTTTGTGGCTGGGTTTATCAAGACCACATTCTGTATTAATTGAGCAGAGCAACTCTGTATCTGTTTAATAACCAGCCCTGTTGGAAATTCAACCACTAGGTGTTCTTAAATCTAAGTGCCTTAAAGATCTTAAATTCTTTGATGCATTTTGCATATCTCTAAAATAGATGCACAATACTGAGCAGAAAATCATTTATTCAAATACATGTTGATGTCTGTGAAAATAGGTCATGAAGTTATGAGTTGTCCCCACAGGGCTCATTCCTTCATCAGGGGTTGCTACTTCACTGAAGACTTTACATCTTACCACTACATACCAGCGTATGACAATACCTCCCTTCAGAATAACTTAGTTTTTTATAGGCCAGAACATTCCAAGTTACAGGCATCAAAAGGCAGGCTTTCTTACACTACTGAATTTTTTATATCCAAGAAAAATATCCATTGCACCTTTGTAATCATCAAAGTTCACTTTAAGAGGCAATTCTACTTGAAGATATCTTTTTCCTATTTTCAGCAAAGGTATAATTCTAATAATAGGAAAATAAGAATGTGAGGAGTAAAAAAGCAAATACACAGTGAAATGTGGTGATAAATATTACTAGGAGCAAGATTCATCCTTTAACATCGAGGCAGTGGGCTAAATCAGGAATCTTGCTTTACCTTTCTGAGTGCTCTCAGTCTGTATCATCTTTGTGACTATGTTCCAATACAATCCTCCTGTCTTTCCTTCATACACCTTTGGAAAAGTTATTCCATTGAAAGCACAGCTTTTCTATTTATACTGCCTCAGGCTATAATGACTCACAATTAATCCATATCCTGCTTTGTGTAATACGTCACATGCCAGAGAAGAGCATGAAACTGCATCTTTACCACACTTACCCCATATAATTCATCAGAGAAGCTCACTTTGTTCTCATCATGAAGACCACTTAAAAGATATTAATAATACCATGGAAAACTTGACATTTTGAAAGGCATAATTTTTACTCACAGAAGTTTTTGGCATCCTAAATATCTATTGACATTCCTCGTGAGATTTTGTCATGATTTTTTTGGTCTTTTAACCTATTGCGTCAGTCTTTGAAGAAATTATCTAAACCAACAGAGTACACACTAGGCTGGGTAGAACATAATGCTCTTCCCAAGTCTTTTGTTTGAGCTAAAATACCGTGTAGCTAGGCATAGAAATTGTAGAAGTGCAGGCAGAGGAAAAGAGCACATAAATTTCAAGCAGCTTAATTTAATAACCTAGTGATGAATTCATTCAGAATCTAGTTATCAAGCACATCACATAGAGATTCAAAAATATCACAAACCATCCATCCTAATTAAAAAGATAAAATTTTGATTATTTCTGAATTACAGAAAACATTATGGAAGGATAAGTAAAGCTGTGAAAATATTATACTGTTGAAGCACAAATGTACTGGGTAAGACCACAGCCGATATAGATCCATGTCTGTCCTTTTAGTATTTATATTTTACAGTTTGTGGGATGCAAACAACATCCATATAACTTTCAGAATTTTTATCTGTGTAATTACTTTGCAATCATTATAGCCATCAGAATCCCTTTTCAGATTATGATCACAGCTTGTTCACTGATAGGCTGGTAAAAATATTATTAATTAGAGGAAAGGGTTCAAAGCAGATTTGGAAAAGAGGGAGTGGTTTTGCTTAAGTGACCTTGAAACTGGGAATACCAGAGTGGGAAAACTCCATTTATTACACCTACCTACCCCTGCATTATCCTCTGCCTGTCTTGAGAAGTAGAATTCCTACGTAGAGATAACACACTCTCACAGATGCTTGAGCCTCCTGCTGGGCGAGAGACAGATCAAAAGCTCAGAGATCATAAAAAGCACACGGCACACTGGTAAAGTATGTGTGCATGAGTCTTTTGATAAATTGGTGAAACAAGAGGCCTGCCATGGGCTAGGATCAACTAAGCCTAATAGTGCCTGCTGTTCCTGCTTGTGGCTCTGCCTGGGTTTTACTTTAGGATCTTCTAGCTAGACAGGTAATTAAATAAATTTACTCTGCATTTCAGCCATGGCTTTATGGTTGTCCTGGCAACCTGCTTGTTCCAATTCACACAGTATTCTTTGTACAGGAGTTTTCAACAGAGTATCAAAATAGCTTGTTCTTAACTGGGACTGAGTTGTGAACTATACTATTTCAACCCTATTACAACAATTTTCATCTATAGCCTACCCTGTTTTTCTAACAGCTATAATTGCTTATGTAAAAATTAACATACTAAAATATGGATTTTTATGAACCTGTATGTTTGGTCCTCCTTTTTGATGAACTGAAGAATGTGTCACCATTTTTTGTTGATAAATGTATTCATTTTTATTTTGCAGAAATAATTTTTTCTATTGTAAAATAGAAAAGAGAAATATTCATTTTAAAAATGTATCTCTGTCACAGGATGCTCTTTAACACTGTCTAGCACTTACTTTTCAGAAATAATTGAGAATCTTTTGCTAGGATATGTTAAGACGTGCTCATATTTGATGAACTGTAAACTTTTCCTTGTACAGTTATCTTAGTTTCCATTTAATCCTTAATTTTTTTTTTTTTTTTTTTAATGTCTAATTGTTCTTTCACTTACCAAGAGGAAAGAAGGCAGGAATTTGTATTTACGGAATTATAATACCACTAAAAATAAAAAACCTAAATAGAAAAAATAAAGCTGAGTTGCTTTCTTTTTCTTAGTGTTTTAGTGTTGGGCTTTGTCATTTCCACAGACATGCTGTCCTAATGAGCTACTTGAGTAGACTGGTTTTCTAAATTAACCATACATATCTAACTTTCATATTTTTTCAGTTACAACCTTCAAGCAATTCTTGTGGCAAGAATACACTCAAATATTTTACTTTCTTGACCGTTATTATTTTAAATAAACTTAGGGAAGCAGATTGTGCCTTGTGATCTTTACATTTATCTTAGGAGCAGGAAGCAGAATGGAAAGTGATACTGTGGGTTCATTCTGTGTTAAGAGTATAAGATCACTTCAGGTATATGAAAAGCCTTTCCACTAGTAAAAGCTTAGGTGCAACAAAGGTCAGTAGACTAAAGGTAGAGCTTGTAAAATGTGTGAATGGGATTGACTGCCCAATATAGTTGTTAGTTGGGGCTGTGTGGGTATATCAAAGAAGAATTTGACATCCCAAGACTTACCTTATGTTTGCAACCTCTGTCACCTGTGTAATAGCCCTCAGTGGCAGTGATCAGAACTAGTCAAGCTGAAATAATTTAATTTAAGAAGAAAGAGCATCTGCTAATGGAGAGCTCTCTTAACTCTAGAGTCACATTTGCCCAATTTGGTTTTGTAATGTAGGACCAAGGTGCTGGCTGGGGCTGTGTTGAGAAGAACCATCTCTAGTCCAATGCTCCCCTAAGCCAGAAGGAAGTCCTCTCTACAGAAAACTCCCCATTCCCACTTTGCCAGGCTCAAATTTTTCCTTTTAATTTCTGTGATACCATTTTAGGTTTGGAGTAACTTTCCTCCCTTTGCATTTTTGTGGGCTAAGTGAGTGTGCAAATGCTTATGTCTTTTGCCGCTCTCCCCAGCCATTACTGATTTGACTCATTCCCTCTTCAAGCGCACAAACTAAGAAGACCATAAAAGTTCTTGGTAATCCCACAAAACATACTCTCCCTGGATTCATGATGTCTTTCAAGTTCTTAAGATCATCTCAGCTTATTAAAGTTATCTGTGATTGCAATAACTGCGAAGCTGATTCTGCTGTGCCAATATAGGTGGGAAAACTTTTTTCTTTCCTTATCATAAAACTGAGTTTGCCCTGTGTAATGTCTGACTTGTATCCCTCCTCAGCTCATGCATCATCTGCATTTGGTAACAAATATCATCTAATCACATGGATGAAACTATCAAAGATAGGGGGAAAAATAGATTAAAAAGATCAAGGAAAAATTCTTTAAAAGATTGTGGAATTGTTTAAATGTCACAGAGATGTATATGTTAACAGTACACTGACCCATTCTTAAACCTGGCTCAGAGTAAATTCCCCAAACACAGAGTAACTAATGTAATAAGCACCAGATGTAGAAGGACACAGCCTTCCCAGTCCACACATACTGGTTAATGCAATTTCATCACTCTCAGTACACCAGCATCATATATTGCATGGATCATTATCCACAGTAGAACTTCATGCAGCAGCACCCTGAAGAGCATCATGATTATATGTTTACTGCAGGTGTTACAGACTTAATCACACAGCTATACCCAGGCCAAAATTGATAAAATATGTAAGGTTTAACATTACTGGATATAAGAAGGACAACTACACATTTCTTAGGATGAAAATATTAGAAACTTTCCAGTGGAGTCTACTTTAATAACAGTTTCTTCAAAATCTTTAATTTGGAGCAAAAAAATTGCCTTCTGGAAGAACATTGCATTTACTATTGATAATAAAGATGGACCAAATCCCTAACATAGGAACCTCTCTGAAGTTTCAAATGAAATGCAATGAATGACGTTTTTTAGTTAATGAATTTCGTATGTATTCTTGAGAGTAATTTTTTAGCAAGAAAAGGAACAGTCCAGAACTTGGGTTGCTAGAGTAGCTTATAAATATCTCATATTTCTAAATGCTAAATCCTCAAAAGAGCAGAGGGCGAGAAAGCATAATTTGATATCCCAGGACTTGCCTTATATTTGCAACCTCTATCCCCGGTGTAATGGCCCTCAGTGGCAGTGATCAAAAGCAATCAAGCTGAAATCATTTAATCTAAGAAGAAAAGGCATCTGCTAATAGAGAGCTCTCAACTCTGGAGTCAAGTTTGCTCTGTTTGGTTTTGTAGCGCAGGACCAATAAAGAGAATGGAAAGCGCAAATTTTATATAATTTTTTTTAATGATGATGGGTGAACTCTTCAAGAACATTAAAGCATGTGTTTTATTTATTTTGTGTATTATAAGATCAGGTCAGTTAACATTTCAGGCTGGCAGCTACCCTTCTCATTTTGAGTCAGTTTCCTCAGGTATCTACTAAATAACGATTTGATTATACTAGATGTTTTTTTCATAAATTGGAAAAATATAATTTTAAAAAATTCTATGGGATTTGAGAAAGTGCTTGATTTAGATAGATTTTTTACAAATGAGTTTTAAAATATTCATGTTTTCACCAACTACTGCACATTCTTGCGCTTTTTATGCAGTAGTTCTGATGCAAATACAAGACTCAAGATGCTTAAACCTTACCTGTGCAAAGGAGAATTAAATGAAAAAGGAGGGAAAAAAAAGCAGATTTTTTTTTTTGTATGATATCTGATGATTTGAGTGAAGAATTCCACAAGGATTTCCAGAATACCAATATTTTGAATTCAAAACTGTGTTATAGTGAGTTAATATAATGTTTCTAACCCAATTTTAATGTTGCCATTACCTTGCACATTTCTCTTACATTTTCTCTTAAATGCATATTGTTTAGAGCATTTATCTCAGTCTCTGTTTTAGGAAATCTTCATAGATCCCATATTTTCACAAATAAGAAATAGTTGCTTAAGCAACCTGCTAACATAGGCCTAATTCTCTGGTAAAACAGATACCTGAAATCATGTATTAACTGCTATAGTAGCAAATTTTTAGCTTAATTTCTCTGAAACTGCTGGATGACACTTTAGTCAGTTTTTTAGTGTTGATCCATCATCTATGTATATTTTTAAAGGATTTTAAATAAAAATTGTAATTCAATTATTAAAAGCATTTGCAAATTCAAAACACTGGATACAGTAAATGATCTATAAAATTATTTGTGTGTGTATATATACATATATATATATCCTGTGTGCACAAACTGACCATAGATAGAAACTGTAAGTACATAAGTCTCTACACACTTGAGATATATATGATATGTACAGGTAGACAGAAAGACACATGGATGAATGAAGGAAATTCTTTCCTAGTAGTTTCTTCCATTGCATATGCACACTGGGAGAAGTTGAAGCATTTCTTTCAAAGAGATTCTGCCATCCCTGCAGAAAAAAGTAGTCCCTGAGGACTGTACTCTAGCCATAATAGGAACAACCTTTGCATTTCTCCATTAATCCTAATTTTGTTTATGACATTCACAAGGAAATATTATGTCACTGTTACTAAGCGAAAAATCTCCTCTGAAGCATTTTAATATCATTATAAGCTTCAAAAGAGGAAGCAGCTTTCATATACCAATTTCATGCCTCTCAAAGCCCTGGAAAGAATATTCCTTTTTTATTTTGGTTTGGGCTTTGTGTGAGTTTTCCCCTCCACTCTGTTTTTCTTAACAAAATTCTGCTTATTTTATTTCTTCCATTCTTCCTAGGGTTTTCTGAAAGTTTGCCAACATTAATAAGACAAAGAACTGTTCCACTTACCAAAACTTCTGACTCATCCCAGAAACTTAAGGTATAGATTAATTTTCTTCATCAGGACTTTGTATTCTTTTCCAAAGCATTTTCTGATAATACTTGTAAACTTGCAAATATAAATGAAGTTAACAGATCAGAATAAAGATCTCCTTAGATCAACAGAATAAATACTGGAAAGAGATGGATATTTTTTTAGATTTTCATTCTTTCCACTTTCCCATAGAACACCTGAGGTAATACAAGGGTGTCCCTGTGACTCCCTCCTCTGTTGCATCAAGACCAATATTAGTGACTGCTATTTCAAAGCCCTGTTAATCTGAGCGCTAACTAACAGGCAAAAAGTGACCAGTATTTTTTTGGATCTGAGGCAGAAGCCAAGGCAGTCATGGACACAGTCACAGCTGAAATGTCAGGGACAAGTGTGGAAGAGTGTTGGTTCTCTGCTGCTGGAGGTTGCAGACCATGCTTTCCATCAGGCAAACCTAATGGAATTAGAGTGGTTTTCTTCCTTCAAGTACACGGAGGGAGCATCTGAATATTCATAGAGTCCCAGAATTATAGAATGGTTAGGGCTGAAAAGGATCTTGCACATCATCTAGCTCCAAACCCCTTGCCACTGGAAGAAAACTAGATCTAGTTCCTTAGGGCCACATCCTGGTCTTCAGTAGATCCCAGGATGGGTAGTCCACAGCCTCTCTGGTCAATCTGTTTCAGTGCCTCACCACCCTCACAGTAAAGAATTTCTTACTAACATCTGATCTTAATTTACCCTCCTTCAACTTAAATCCATTCCCCCTTGTCCTGTCACTACATACCTTTCTAAGAAGTCCGTCTCCATCTCTGTTAGGCCCCCTTTAAGTTCTGGAAAGTGCAGAGTCTCCCCAGAGCCTCCTCTTCCCCAGACTGAACAACATCAATGCTCTCAGCCTGTCTTCATAGAAGAGGTGTTCCAGCTCTGTGATCAGCTTAGCAGGTCTCTTCTACACCCTTTCCAACAGGAGCATGTCTTCCTTGTGTTGAGACCCCCAACCTAGATACAGTACCCCAGGTGAGATCTCATGAGTTCAGAGGGAAAGAATGATCTCCCTTGACCTGTTAGTCACTAATCTTTGATGCTGCCCATGATGCAGTTGGATTTCTGGGCAAAATCAGGAATAAAGAAAAGTTCCCATCTCCAAATACATGCAGGCAATCCTTTATCATTTTCCAACTAAAAATACATGTAAAATTTAATTCAGAAAATATCTGCTCTGGAATAATATAATGAAAAATTTTGTTGAGGCACTGCAAATGTGTGCACATTAATGTTTTGCCAGTAATAGATTTTTTCTATGGTCACTAACAGAGCCATCTGGTTTAACAGTCCTACTCCATTTCTGTTTAGAGACAGCTTTATTTCTAACCTTTTGGTGAACTTAATGGAAAGACACAATTGGCTGTTTTCAATTTACATTCTAAACACAGCGTATGACAATTGAAGGAGGAGAAGTTATTTCAGTCTTGACTTATAACTAACATAAATATCTGCAAAATGTATGTATGTGTTTAATTTTCCAAGCATTTGGCCTTGATTGATAAATACATACACGTACTAAAGGTTGATGTATCTATTAAAATATGTTATATACAACATTTTGAATATTTAACAATAAAAACATTCTAGTTACAATACAAAAGGCTCATGTCAAAGCATTCACATATCTCCATGGAATATTTTTCCTGTATTGTACCATGGCAATGAACCTTTAAGGAATTTTGAAAGTAAGTGTGGCAAAAACACTGATTGTGAATTTATTTTTCTTATAATTCATGTATGTTTTCTTTCTCTTTAGAACTTCTGCCCTTGTTAGATGGGGGATTTGAACAACTCTTTTTACAATTATTCCACAGATTCTGAGGTCAAAAGTTTCCAAAGTTTCTGGGTAGAAATAGACAGGAAAGAACAACAAATGTACCAAAAATACACAGAAATTTTCATGGCTATGCGCAAGAAAAGGTTGAGAGTACACACAACTTAGCTGTTGTACACAAACTTGATCAAGAAAGCCAATATTATAATTATAGAGACAAACAAGCCTGGGTTTTTAAAGGAAGCTAACAGGGCTTTCACAATCCTTGTCATAACACGCTAAGGCAGCATGTGCTACTTTGTCATAGGAATGAATTGTGGCTTCTCCCTATAAAATTAAGCTCAGCATTTTCGCCCAACCAAATATGTTTACACATACAGACTACAATTAAGGCTTTGCTTTTTCTATAAACAGTAGAAGATAAGGCTTGCTTGGGAAAAATCTGAAGGGTACCAATAACCTCTGATCTTTAAGACAGTCTAGATGATTCTCAGTTGCTACATTAGAACATTATATAGAGACCTTTTTTAACTCTGGCCATGTCAGTCTGGTCCTGCATTACTTTGCCAAGATATGGAGTATGAGTTCATAGAGATTCAGCACTTTACCTCAAATCTCAGCTTCCCAGATTAAAAGATCTGAAAATAAAAACAATACCAGCAAGAAGAAAGGGAAACTATACCTTCATCTTGATGTGGAAATCCATTTACAATTATCATGAAAACTCAAGAAAGAACAAAAAAGCTGTCTTCCATTTTTTTCACTTGAAGTATGTATCTCAGCCATAACAGTGGAGGTTAATGGTAGCAGAATTTTCAATATCTTTCTTTTTTCCTGGGTAATAGCAAGAATATTTGACAATCAAGTAATCTGAACCAGGAAGTCAGGATTCGTAAGGATCACTGTCTCATTCAAGTTTCATAGGACACACACACAGAGTCACAGAACATGCTGAGTTAGAAGGGACCTCCAAGAAAATCATAGAGTCCAACTCCTGGCCCTCAAAAGTGACACCATGTGCCTAAGAACATTGTCTAAATCCTCCCTGAACTCTGTCAGGCTTGGTGCTGTTACCACCACCCTGGGAAACCTGTTCCACTCCCCAGCCACCCTCTGGGTGAACAACCTTTTCCTGATATCCAAACTGAACCTCTCCTGGCACAACTTCAGGCCGTTCCCTCAAGTCCTGTCACTGGTGAGCACAGAGAAGAGAGCAGTGCCTCCTCTTTCCCTCATGAGCAATTTTTAGGCTGCAATGAGGTCTGCCCTCAGTCTCCTCCAGGCTGAATAAACCAGGTGACCTCAGAGGGGAATCCACATGAGAAGGAGCTAAGTCCATCACCATCCTCATGGCACTCCTTTAGAAACTTTCCAACAGCTGAATGTCTGTTTTATATTGTGGCACCCAAAACTGGCCCCAACACTGGAGGTAAGGCTGCCCTAGGGCAGAGCACAGCAGACAATCCCGTCTCTTGCCAGGCTGATGATGCTGTGCCTGATGCCCCCAGGACAGAGTTGGCTCTCCTGGCTCCAGGGCACTGCTGGCTCATGTTCAACTTGCCCTTGACCATAACCCCCAGGTCCCTTACCAGTCTGCTTCCCAGTATCTCATTCCCCAGACTGTCCATACATCCAGGGTTGCCGCATCCCAGGTGCAGAATCTGGCACTTTCCCTTGTTGAACTGCATATGGTTGGTCATTGTCACAGGTTCTTCACTCTTAAAAGAAGGCTTGTAATTGTGTTCGATAGAGCACATAACTGTGCAGTTCAGAAAGCAAATAAATAAGACACAAAGACATAATCAGTGTTTTCTCTGAGCAATGCAATAAGTTAGAAGACCGGCAACATGATCATTATTCAATTTCAAGTTTACATTTGTAAAACTACTATTTTAAGCCTCCGTACTTGTTCTTCCAGAAATTCCCCTACTGTGAATATTTCTTGCATCAGTTAATAGCAACTATCTTGCTTCTACAAGATTAAAATATGTTGGAAAGTAAATACAATTTTAATGTTACCCTTTGAAGAGTACGTGACATCTGCATTCACTACACTCATCCCACAAGTACTATTAGGAGCAGTTGCTGTCAAGCATTCCCTAAGTCCCTCAGCCCACTGTGAGAATAAACTTATTCTTTCAACTCTGGAGAAAATAAATTTAAATTATGTGATTTCACTGAACTGTGCCCTAATTACACATAATATTAAATTGCAATTACAGCAATATTTAATATTTGAAAAAGTTTTCTCTTTTTTCCCTAAACTATCTTTAACAAACCATGTCAATTAATGTTTGGGTTTTTTAATTTCTATAATTCATTGAAGAAAAAAACGTAAACAGATAAAAAAGATAACATCTGCCAACTGCGTAACTATGACAACACCAAGTCCCGTTGTAAAACAGCTTTTTTGCCACTACACTCTCATTAAAAAGAATGCTATTAGCTTATAGGTCTGGGGGGAGTGAGATGAAACAGAAAATTAGCATAGATTTATGTTGTTTCACTAAATGTACTTTCTATATTAACCAGACTCTGGTATAAAACATAATGTCACTATAACACAAATATAATAGGTAGCAGATAATAGAGACTTTTTTCAGAGCCAGTGATCCAGCCCTACAGCATTTGCACAGATCAGAAGAAAGTAGAGTTATGAAAAGATTTCATAACTAACTAACTAACTAACAGGCAAAAAGTGACCAGTATTTTTTTGGATCTGAGGCAGAAGCCAAGGCAGTCATGGACATAGTCACAGCTGAAATGTCAGGGACATTTCAGTTTCTGCATAGGGTAGAGGCTATGATGAGGAAGAACATCTCTGGGAAGAGTTTGGGGAGACTGTAGCTACACCTAAGTCCCAGGTCCCGCAGCTAGGTCACAATGACCCCAGTGCAGTACTGCAGGAAGAGGGGAAGAGGGGCTAGAAAGCTGCATGTGGAAAAAGGACCTGGGGGTGCCAGCAGTGTGCTCAGGCCAAGAGGGCCAACAGCATCCTGGGTGACATCAAAAATAGTGTCTAGGGCACTACAGTGTGTAGTAGTAAGGTAGTGATTGTCCTAATTTGCTTGGCTGTGGTGAGGCCCCACCTCGAGTCCTGTGCTCCTCACTTCAAGAAAGACATTGAGGGGCTGGAGTGTGCCCAGAAGGGCAACAGAGCTGGGGAAGGGTATGGAGCACAAGTCCTGTGAGGAGCAGCTGAGGATATTGTGGTTTTCCAGCTTGGAGAAAAGGAGACCTTATTCCTTTCTACTACTACCTGAAAGGAGTTCTTAGTCAGATGGGGGTCAGCCTCTTCTCCCAGGCAACTAGTGAAAAGACAAGAAGCAATGGCCTCAAGCTGCACCAGGAGGCATATTAGCAAAATGGGGTATTAGCCAAAATGTCTTCATTAAAAGGGTTATCACTCATTGCAACAGGCTGCCCAAGGAATTGGTGGAACCACCTATTTTATTATTTTACATTATCCTCAGCCTATGCCAAGTGTAATATAATGTGTTCTATTTCTCCTGATAGCCCTCTCTTTTCTGTTTTGCACTCTGGACTCTTGCAACGAGCAGAAATAAAGTAGGATAAGAAAACTGAATGCCAATGGCTAAACTACATATTGTGTAATTTTGTTGTAAAGACAGATAATCTCTCAGAAATTACTGGTCTCCCACTGAGAGAGAGCTAAAATCTGCTGACCATGAACTTAGGATGGATGGTTTGAACCTACATTGCCTGTATTGAAGGTCCTAGCATCCTGATAGAATACAAAGTAAATAAAAAGATCAAGTAACTTTTCTTTAACATTTTTTATCCCTGAGCGGAAGATATTCACTGTGGGAATAGAATTTAAAGATAAGAAAATAAGAATGTATCTTTTAAGAGTCCTGAAGGAGATGTCTCTAATTTTTATCTAACTTTTCCTTTTGTGTAAAATGTTATCCAAAACTTCAATGGAAGCTTCTTTGCTTTGAGAATGTCAGAAGCTAGTAAACACTTCTGAGACTACAGATTGCTTTGGTATAAATTGTTTAAGTTCTTAACTGCATAATTGGAATTTACTGCTAGCAGACACCTATACTGTGAAGGCCAACCAAGGCATTTCAAAACTCTGAAATACAATACCCCTGAACTCATATAATCCATGGCCATTATACATCTGTGGATTCTACCAAGAAATACTTGGAGCTTTGAATAGGGGCATATGAGAGAAGCCTTCAATTCACTGTGGGAATAGCATTCTTCAGTTCTGGAGAAACTAATTTTTAAAAATGTCATCTTGTCTTTTTTAGGTCAGGGCAATGAAGTGTCTCATCATTCTTGATGTATTGTGACATAGCATGCACAAAGAAGGGCAATGTAACTGGTGGAGGGTTTGGAGCACAAGTCTCATGAGGAGCAGCTGAGGGAGCTGGGGGTGCTTAACCTGGGGAAAAGAAGATTAAGGGGAGACCTTATCACCCTCTACAACCTCCTGAAAGGAGGTTGTAACAAGGTGAGGTAACAAGAGATTGGATAAGAAGAAACAGCCTCAAATTGTTCCAGGGAAATTTATATTTTATATTAAGGAAAAATTCTTTACAGAAAGGGTTGTCTGAGCAGTGGGACTAACTATCCAGGGAAGTGGTGGAATCACCATCCCTGGAAGTTCTCAAAATATGTGTAGATGTGGCACTTGGGGACATGGTTTATTTGTGGACCTCATAGTGTTAAACTAATAGTCAGACTTGATGATCCTAGAGGGTATTTCAAGCCAAAATTTATATAATTCTATGATATCAATATTAGATACCTATTATTTGTTTCCAAGCTAAGTAACTTGTTCCATCTAGTGACACTTCTTAGAAGACTCACTTATTCTGAGCCTGACTTTAGACTTTTAAGGTGCTTGATAAAGACTTCGTTGTCAGATTGAAGTGGGATATATATTAAAATATGGAAAAGCATGTACATATATATATATATATATATACACACAAATGCACACTGTGCCACAAAGTGAATTCAGATTTATTTTTTCTATTCAACATGTTCCTGATCAATATTTGACTACTTTGGCAAGCATTTTTCCAATAAGCAGAGTCTTGGCAGAGCACAGCAAGGACGCTGACAGACTGCTTTGCTGCAGATCTAGGCTAATTTAATTACTGGCAAGAGTCTGTCGCCAGGAACTTCGGACTTGCTTTTTTATGTCATCAAACCTCCACTATGTTTATGAAAACCCAAAGAAAAAAACGAATGCACCAACGAACAGACATAAGAATAAATTTGATTACATCTCGACTATTTAAGGCAAATCTGTAGCAGGTTTCATGGAATTCAAGAGAGTTAGGCACACAAAATCAAGATGACAGATGTCTATGCTCTCATATAGATTTTTTATATACTTGGGATAAATTATAACATCTTACTATGCCTTTGCAAAGATATATTCTGGACAGTTGTAGTTCTTTGATTCAGCAGCATTAAATCCTGTAATAAGGAATAAGAAAGAAATAAGGCCAGGAGCAGGGGCAAGATGGCTTAATATAAATACCCATCTGCAAAAACGACATGTTAAGAAAGCATGACAAATGATTATCATGTTATTCTAATAAGGAATAATTAAGGCAAAGAAACAAATAAAAAAACACCTTGCAAAATGTTTGCATACTTTACCAGACAAGATCAAATTTGCCTGGACAAAATGGCCAAGGGATGGCCAGATTCAAGTGAGCAAAGACAGTGGACATAAAATTCTGGATTTTGAGGGCAATGCCTAGTGAACTCCTTCAAAACTTCTTCATGTGAAAGTATAGCCCCTACTTCTGTACAGAAATTACTTGTATTTTAAGAATGGCTTGATAAAAATAGCTGTTTATCACAGTTATGAAAGAGGTCTGTGTAACTAATTCCAGATGACTCTCACAAATAATAGCCATTGATTTACACTGTTCTACAGTCCCAGTGCTCCCATACAGATACTTATGGAATTCCATCTGAGGGTAGGTGAAGAAGTCAGGAATTATAATGAATGTGAGAATTTAGAGAATATAAAGTTAACCTCATTTATTTTGTATATTTTTCTTAGTTTGTGAAATATATCTGCAAATACTTCTGGCCTAATTACTATTCCTTTTACATTGTAGCAGTTAAGAAAGCAGCAATATCAGATTTCATTAAAATATAAACTAGCTCCTGTCTGGGACTTTATTTTAATTTTTTTTAATCTCAATATTTATCTAACAGTAATCTTCTAGAGCAGAAACTGAGTCACAAGCTGTTTCTGTTTCAATTCTGTCACACTCCGAAATCTGCTTTAAGTTAGATACGCATATTGCCACCATAAGGCATGGAATATCGCTGAATGGCACATCTTTTAAGAGACGAATCAAAACACAGCAGAGTGAAATATTGCCACACACAATGCTCGAATTAACAGTGTGTTACCTGAGAACCATCATGAAGATGCATACCTTTAGGGCTTTTCTCTTGTAGTTCAGAGACTCAAGTGAAAACACTAAGATTAAAATTTGCAGCATCACATAAATAATGATCAACAATGAAAAACAGGGAGCACACTTTATTATTTGCTTATAACAGATTGTATATGAAGAATGTAATATTATTCAGCTTACCTAAGGTCGTTGAATTTGGTTGACTACAGAACCTTTAGGATTTCTTCTGTCCCAGTCCTGCTTTTCCTTGTCCCCAGTACCAGTTAGTAGAGACGCCGAGTCCACACACACAATAGTCAAAAATAGTATTTAATAAGTATATAGAACATATTATGATGATGAAGCCACAGACTCAGACAGACACAGCTACTGAACAACCAGCTGCTTGCATGTAGCCATGGAATTCTATTATAATTCCTTCCAGTGTCACACAAGTCTTGCTTGAGTCATCATTTTCTTTGCCATCAACCTGTCACCTAAACATCCCACAGTAGTCTCCTAGTTTTCACTGTCCCTCTGATCTCTGTCATATCTTTGTACAATTTGCTTAGCCTTTATTCAGATAACACTACAATATTTGAATTTAGTTTACAAAACTAGCATTTATCAGCTCTTATTTTCAATAAGAGTTTCAAGCTAATATGCTTGAGATGATACAATAGTACAAAAACAGCTAATGAAAATTTGACTGTAAGTCTCCATTTGGCACTTCAGAACTCCTTAACAAGTAAGCAAATAATGAGGTTTTTACTTCACCAAGAAGGCATATTAGCTTCCAGGAAAATGTACAAACTCACTTGAAAAACCCATATTCAGTAAAGTATTATGTCTTAGACCTTTTTTGAAACATGGGAAATTAAGACATATCTTTGGTTTTTTTTGAAAAGAAAGACTGGCATAATTTCATTTGAAAGTTAGTCACTGATCTAATGGAAGCAACAGTAACCTTAGGCATTCAGATATTTCAGTGATTTTTCCTTAGAGTGAAAATATAAGATACGTGTGAGAAATTATTAATTTAATTCAAACCACGAATGAAGGACAAGCCTTATTGAAAGCTCTCACAACCTTTTGCTCACAGCAAAATTCTCTCCATCTGCTTTTTCCTTTGACAGAGCCTTTGCAGCCCTGCTTCATCTACAGTTCTGGCTTTTCTTTTTCCCTCAACCTAACTCCAGACTTAAATAAAGCCTGAGCCTTACACAAGGACCTCTATTCCCCCTTATTTTAGAACTTCTCACAACAAAGTTTCCCACAATCTCTTTTCACAGCTATTTTTCAGTCCTACTTCAGCTGCATCCATCTTTCTTTCTTTCTTTCTTTCTTTTCTTTCTTTCTTTCTTCTTCCTTCCTTACTTCATTTCTTCCTCTTTTCTTTTCTTTTCTTTTCTTTTCTTTTCTTTTCTTTTCTTTTCTTTTCTTTTCTTTTCTTTTCTTTTCTTTTCTTTTCTTTTCTTTTCTTTTCTTTTCTTTTCTTTTCTTTTCTTTTCTTTTTCTTTTTTCTTTTCTTTTCTTTTTCTTTCTCTCTTTTTCTTTTTCTCTTTTTCTTTTCTTTCTCTCTTTCTTTTATTTTCTCTCTCTTTCTCACTCTCTCTTTTTCTCGCTTTCTCTTTCTTTCTTTCTGTCTCTCTCTCTCTTTTTCTCGCTTTCTCTTTCTTTCTTTCTCTCTGTCTCTCTCTCTTTTTCTTTCTTTTCTTTCTGTACTTGATGGTGCAGCCTCACCTTGAGACTCTGTCCAGTTCTGGGAGCTACAGTTTGAGAATGTGAAGGTCCTTCAGTTCATCCAGAAAGGGCTGAAATGAATATCCTGTGAGGACTTCAGATTTGTCTAGTTTGGAGAATAGGAAGAATGACCTCATGGCTCTCCCCAGCTTCCCAAAGAGGAGAAGTGCAGAACAAGGTGTTAGTCTCTTCTCCTTGGTATCCGGTGATAGAGCTCCTGGGAATGCACAGAATTGTAATGTTGCTTGGCCTTCATGGCCTAAGGAAACAATTTGACAGTTGACTGCTGATTGCAATGACACTGCATCTGGTGCTAAATTTTGTTCTTTTTTTTTTTTTCTATACATTTATCCTGAACTAAAAGTACTAGTTCACACTCTCTATTTTTTTAACAATTCAACCTTAGCAGGCAGAGAATAAGAAATTTCTTTATGACTAGTTAAGTAGAGCAAAGTAAAAAGAAACTCAGAATCAGATCTAAGAAAATAAAGTTTTGAGTAACTCATTTAGAAGTTTTCCATCAGCTTTACACAAAGTACAAAACAGGGACAAGCAGCAATTTGGTTCTAGAGCAACTCAGCCAGAATGCATCAGGCAACAAGTAAATTGAATAATCTATTTTGCTTCTCTAATATTCTATAGGTACATGCTTTCTTATTATAAGGATGAGCAATTCAAGTAGCAATTGTATTAAAGAAATGGAATAAAGGTGCATTTGGAGTTTAATTCACATTTCCAGAAAGTATGCAATAAAATGTAAGCCAGTGGTAAATCCACACATTTTAAAGGCATTCCCTTGTTTAGTCTGTTTCATAAATGCTTCTATTGCAGACAATATGTCTATAGCATATTTATCCCTACATGTTGCAGCCAACACTTCAGAAATCAGATCCAATCCTTACCAATGCAAATTTTTAATTTCCCAATCCATCATGCAGCTACTCAAAATTTCTCCAGTTCATTTTACATTTATGCTTGAAAATGAACATAGCAATGACTAACAGCTTATTTTATTTTTCATATTATGAATTCTATCCTAGTCAAATATACAAGGTAAATCTACGTCAAAGAAAAAGGTAAACCTTCATCAAAGCAAACCTATTCTAAAGAAAATCTTAAATACAGTCCCACAGATCTCACATTTTTGTCTTGTATTTCTCTAGACAAATAAATTCCTTATTTCTTTACATCAGACAGAACTCATGAATTTGCAGTATTGCCAACTCATCTGCTTTGTTTCTTCCCAAGACTGGAATGCTTTTCCAATCAATAATTTTTGTTTTTTAGAAAATGGTAAGAGAGCACCACCAGAGCATCAGAATAAAGATCAGGATTGAAAAAAAACTTACCTTTGCAGCTTGCAGTTCATAGTTATTAATATTATCATACTTGGATTTTTTCAAAATTTCTGGTAATTGCAATTCTATATCTTCACATGTTAAGAGTAGGAACCTCAATTTCACATTAACTTATGGTCCCTTATTAACTTGGACATGAAACAGTAGTGGCAGAAACATAAGGCATTTCCAACAGATAGCAGCCAGGAAGAAGACAGGAGTTTCTCATTCTGCCATATATTCCAGGAGATGCCTAACTCTGATGTCGTTACTTCTGTTAATAACTATGAAAAGATGGAAAAATAAATAACACAACTGAATGTTTTAATGCATGCAAAGTTGCATTTCATGATGTCATAGATTTAGATGTCTGCTTACAATGTTTTACAACAAAGCTTTTCCTTGGCTCTTTCATAGTGGATCAGAAATTCTTAACCCGGGTCTCTTACAAACACTATAAACAGTGATGGTATAAATGAAAATTTGTTCTGGGAGATTAACAAACCACTCTTTAACTTTTCAGCAAAAGACAGTGCCTCACAATATGCAATTCAAAATTTCAGCACATAATAAAATATTTTAATTTCCTTCCCAAGGCTCTTATATGGATCTTTAATTCTCTTAGTGACTCACGAGATGCCGGGAATCATCCTTTCCAAAAGCACTTATAATTTAAAGAGTTCAGCCTTGCAGAGCTATTATTTATTGACTCTTATCAGAGCCAGCAGCTCATACATTCCTTATGGAATGACAGTGTTTGTTGTATAATGTGAAGCTGGTAGATTCAACTGTTGAAAAACATCCTAATTTTCTTGGCTTGAAAAACTGATAACATGATAATCCTTCAGCTTTCTTAGGTCTAGCATTTGGATGAGAACAAATTCATAGGAGCAAGAATCTGTGAGTACATACCACTTTTCCTAGAATATCCAATTGGAACAGTGTTATCTGGATTGATTTTCAGTGGCTTGATGCACAGCATATCTTCCAACTCCAACTCAAAAGACTCTCATGAAAGAGAATTAAATACCAATCTTTCAAAATCCTGTACATGATCTTTTCATGTCAGCAAAAGATTAAATATTTTCCATGGGGACAGGTGAGAAGCACTTTGCTTTGTGTATAGAAGACACTTTTTTTGAATCCTGAATCTTTTAGAAGTATTTGGTTGGATAGATGATGGTATCACAGTGATCCAAGAAACCATGATAACTTTTTGCTCTTGACACTGAGAATTTACTTCATGCTTTCACCAATATTTAGGAAAATTTAGTATCAATAATAACTCTTTTTTATTAATTTTTGCAGTTTAATAATCTTGCAGCATTTGGTTATTTCTTTCATGTCTGTAATATTTTGTTGTTTATATAATTTAAACTTAAGTAAGCAAAGAATGCTTTATTTGTTATATGAGGAAGAATTGCACTTCCAATCTTAAAAGCTCTTCAAAGAACATTATTATGAAGGTATTAAAAATCTGTGTTAAATGCCTTTGCCATAAAATTTCGTTTGACTTCTAAGAAGAAAATAATAAAATTTACTATAATTCAGATGATCAAATTCACCTCTGATTTGGACAAATTCCACATTGGAAAACACAGAGCCAAAAAGAGGGAAGTGTTACAACCAGCAGGTATTATGCAGACCTTGATGCATTCAAACGTGCTTTTTATAGATATGTACAGATCTATGTTCTCTTCCATATTTTTCAGTTTATCAAGATTCAAATGCAATATGCAGTTCTTTTTCTGTACACCTTTTAGTTAATTAAAAATAGTTGCACTACTATTCATAATGAATTATTATAAATAGTATTGTATGTTATTTATAATGAATTATATGATTCATAATGAATGATAATGAAGCCTTTTTGCTGGCTTACATTGATGGTTTTTGTATCTGATGAAAATACTTTTTTATTCTGCAGTAATTCTGATATATTAGTAGGATTACATATAATTTTAATTTCATATCATATTTCAAAAATGTCCATGTAGTAAGATCAATTATGTATAAGAATCTGGAATACATCTTATGTAATTATACATCCTTATTCACAAACAGTAATAACATGAGCTATTAGCTTAATACCTTTTAATCTTATCTCTTATCAAAGATCCTTGCTTTTAAGAATGACAAGGATACTAATGTTTTCAGTAGGCAGTATTTCACTGCTGCATCAATACACAGCTAGTAATCCTCTAGTCAACTGAGGCAGTTGTACAAACATGAAATACAGCACGACTGCACATGATACCTTTTCAGCTCATACCTTTTCACTCACTGCAGTGAAGAAGGGATGTGTATCCCATCTGCTCTGGGATCAGGCTGGCTGTAACTTCTGTAAGGAAGCTGAATCACTAAATATTGATTCCAGGATCAAAAACTGTCCAAAAAGGCTCACAGCTGCCTTTGAATGTTATGAATTCAAGTGGCATTAATAAGTTACAGTGCCACACACTTCAAAAAACAGAAACTTAAACTGAAGTCTTTACCAAGGCACATTAAAATCCTGTGATTAACTCCCAGATTATGAGATTTATGAGACTGAAAAAGACGAGCCCAAATTTAGACATGGAAAAATGGCAAATTTTATTCTTGTGTAAGGAAAATGAACTCTTATTCATTTTATAGGAGTATTAGTTCCCAAACTTATGTTAATTATTAAGAATAGTGTAAGAGTAGTGAGCCTTTTTCTTCAAGACTCAAACTGATATTTTATTTCTAAAAGCAGAGTTCCATCCATCCACTCATCCATCCATGCCCTCACCCATCCATCCATCCATCCATTCATCCATCCATGCATCCATCCAGCCATCCTCTGGAAGATCAGGAAATCAGAAATAATAATTAATTAGAAAATTAAAAGAAACATCTTGGTAGGAAGAGACCTGTATATTGAAATATTCAATACTAAGGTTTGGAAATATTCAGTGTTTTATTTTATGGGACTGAGGCTCGTCCTATAATGGAAGAAAATTAGCTGCTGAAATAGTGCACATCTGGAACATATCTTCCAGTGTGATGTCATCAAAAGAAAACCCAGATTACGTCCTCTGGTTTCCTTGGAAGATGTGTGAGAACAATACAGATTTCACACCTAAAACCCAGTCCTTGACTACTGTATATCGTAAAATGAGATACATCCTTAGGTAACATGGTGGGATTTAACAATGATAGAATGGAAAAATAAATGAGTCCATGGTATGTCAATGATAATTATGAGAGTTCCCATCCTTGAAAGAAAAAGCATAATTCTAAAATTTAGGGAGAGCATGGTTACTTTTGTTTAGAATTTTGTTATCACTAAAGGCTAATAGTCTGATTCATTTGAAATAAAAAATCCTTTATGGTAAAACACTTCTTTCATACCCTGGAATTTTGAGGACATCCGAAAAAAAAATTAGATTTAAATCTTAAAACATGAGCAACAAAGACATCTTTGTGGAGAGACCAATGTGTCCAGAAAGTTACCAGACTGGCAGCAGCAGGAAAACTTGAGTATCTTATTATCTGAGTTCAGCAGAATGGATAAATCAATTGCTGCAGCCCTTTATGGTCAGTGTCACAGTTAAGCAAGAAATTAATACATGTCAGCTGTCCTTTAATGAAAAACATGCGGTATCAGAGGGAACTCTGCTTGCTACCTAACTGAGGCCACATCTAGTATTGATAGGAAAAACCACCACGGTGCTGAATTTGTTACATGGTATGAAATTGTTGCATACAATTACTTTGCGAATGCTGAAGGAACTTGAAGAGACTCCTCATAAATTAACACCTGCTCTTATGACTTTGCCATGAAACCTGATGAATTACTCCATGATGAGAATATACCTGGGAATTGCATTCCAAGGTGTACAGGGGAAATAGAATAAAGGTATGAAGGATCATTTGTACATGAGTTAGGTGAGAGACTTGTAAATCTTTGGAGCTTAAACTCATGATTCAATAATAAAATCAATGTTATTTTTTTAAGCAAGGATTATTTTCATATTGAAATTAAATCACTACAGAGAACCTATTAAAATTTTCCCTGTGTAAGTTATGTGAATCTTCATTAATTCTATTCCTAGTACCAAATATATGATATTCTGGGGATAGTCCTTCAGCACTCTCCATACAGTATAAGCAATTTTCTGGAAAAAAACAAGGGATGAAATCCTGAAATTCTGTAAAAAATCAAAGTTCATTATGTGCTGCAATAAGTGCTGTGAGTATTCTACACTCTGTTAAGGGGAAATTAAATGAAGTGATGAGGTATGTAAAGCTGCTTGATAGATAATAAATTATTGCAGTGTAATTGATATCAGAATCTGGCCAAATTCACAAAATATGTAAGCTCAGATGGGAAAGCTATCCACAACCTGACACCTCTTTTTTGCCTCTTTCTCCATGAAATATTTCCCTCTGAATCAGAAAGTACACATTCCTGTTCTGATTTTTAAACATAATTTTTGGTATTGTCTGTATTTTTTACAATCCATTCAGCACAATCTTTTGAAAGCATTGAGATAACCTAAAGGAGTCACTCAAACAGTCACTGTAGATGAGTTATAAAAACTGTCTTTTAATTACTGATCCACAAATTACTGCCATGTCAGCCATTCAAAACTTAAAACCTAGGGAGCTGTGATATCTACCACCAGGTGGCAAAGACCACCCATCTCCACCCATATGTGGCCACAAGTGGATTTTCTCACTAGTCCCCAAGTTTTCAGTTAGGTAGCAAGCAGAAAAGCTTTGATTTAACTACACAGCGTCAGAATATCGTCTGTCCCTTACTATTGTTTTTAAGACACAGTTTGTTAATTAAAAAAAAAAAAAAATGGAACTCAGCTGACGCTGTTTTACACCACAATGGCACAAACTCTGAACTTCAGAAGGCTGAAAATGACTCCTAGATTTTTGGGATCTGTCTCCCTTATATACTATTTTACACAGAACAATCTGATTGCTGACAGAAAGGCAAACCTCTTCAATCACATTGGTCAGACCAGAGGGACATCAAGAAGAAGTATCTCCTAGGAAAAGGAATGAAAAACATAGGTAGAGTTTACAAAACATGTTTCTTGTTTACAGAAAATTCCCTGGGAAAGGAATTTTAGAAAACTAAAACATCTCAGGCACGAAACCAGGGCTACACTCAGCCTTTTCATTATCTAATTATCTAGTATTAATTAATTAGGTTAAAAATCAATCTATTTTCCAGCAGATTTTATGTTGGCATTTATTTGAAAAATTACAAATTTTTTTTTGCTGTTTATTCAAAGAAAATATCTTTTGATATAAATGTCCATATAATATGTAATTTCAAAGAAATTATGATACCAATGTACATTGAATATGCTTTAGTTATAGAATAGCTTAACAATTTTCTATTACTCTCATCTTTATACAAACTCATGAAGCTAATCTTCTGTCCTTAAGGGAGTTCAAGGAGGCACTGTGAGAATTTCCATATTACAAAAGGCAAACTCAGCTCTAATTGTTATCACAGAATTCTTTAGAATACGATATTAAAAGTTATTTATAATGAAGAGTGAGAAAGCTTTTTAAAGCATTTAGTATTTTACTTGTGTGTTTGAAACATTCATGCCAAAATTGGTAAAATAGCTCTTTACAGATCTGAATTCATAAAGACAAGCAAAGGTTTTCTTCAGGCTCATGCCGTACTTAACCATCCCAGGAAATCTGAGTGCTGTCTTCTAAATCAAGACCTGTATGCTTGACGTTGATGGGTATTTATTCCAGTTTCTCAAAAACTGCTCAGCTTCCAGATTTACAAGCCAGAGAAATAATGAAAGCTGCAAACATTTAGGGCAGGAATAAAACATAGATCAAGTTCAAACACACTAGTCAACTCAACGTAAACCGCCCTATCAGCTTAAAATAAAGTTGATATGGCCCTATCAGTCATATGAACTTTCAGCATAAATTTGATCACAGCTCACAATGATTCAGAGGTTTAAATCAGATTATTTTCCCTTGGTTCATAATACCTCAGCTGTGCTACGGATGTCTTCTTCATTTCAAAAATCATGATCTGTTCCATCAGCATGGGGAGACTGCTGTCACTGCATATTATTTTGACTGTGATATATCTTACTGACAACATCACCTCCTTTTGATTTACATTGACAGGACCTAAAATACATAAGTGGAATACTCTCCAAGGCATGTAATCAATTGCGTCTGCTGCATTTCTGGTATTTCCTTTGCCCTGTTTATACCATTGCCATCTTTGCTGAAGCTGTATTATTATTATCATTATAAATGCTTCCAGGAACATACATTGGCATCAGCTCACAGCACTGTTCTATAGGACTAACAATTTTAAATCTCACAAGAATGTCAGAAGTGTTACTACTTTATTGTTCTAATACTCAAGCTATTGTGGTAAATAAGGTGATGAAACATATACACCAAAATCCTTTGCAGTATTTTGTTGGTTAATGCAAAACAAGGTAATAATGACATGCTATTTTCAAGAATAATTTTGAAACTCTTATTATCTTGGAAAGATGGTAATTAGACCTTTTTTACAAGAGAAAAATAAATAGTGCTCAAATACAAAAATCAGCTACCTTCAGGGAATACACTCCTGTAAAATTCATTATTCCCAAAAACTATTTGGGATAATATGACTAACAACAAGAAAAAAATTGTTTTATTTTTGAGGAAATGTGTCTATATGCCTTAAGCTAATTGTGTGTTTTCTGACATAAGTACTGTGCTGTTAAATAGCGCAGTTGAAAATGAGAGGATTGTGTTAAAGACGGAGGGTAGAAAATGAGCTGGAAAAAAAAATCTGATAAACTATAGGGAGCTGAACAGTGGAGAGGAAAATCTATGAATAATTTAAATTAAACAGCATGGTCTGACATTGTTTTGATAAATGTATCAGTCTAAGCATTCTAAAATACAATATATTTTTAATGTGTTTATCTTAGACACATAATGATTTATGAAGAATATCTGATATAAATACCATCAAACTGTTTAACTGCGGTATAGATTGGAATTGCTCTAAATGGTTATAAACAAAAAAAACCCATTAATATCTAATGTGTTCATGTGAAGAAAGGGAACAGTCAGTGCAACTATTTTCTTTTAGGCAGCTGAAGAAATGTTTTGCTGAATCACACTAAAATGTTCTTTCAAGATGAAACTCTAAAAGAAAATTATCACATTTTATAAAGAGCTCCAATGAGAAGCTTGTTGAAGTTTATCATTGGAAGTGATATCGGGAGCAGTGAAACCTAAAGAAGAACAAAAAGAATTATTGCAGATCGTTTGTGAGCTGCTTACAACTCACTTGTGAGTCAAACATGCCATAAACTCAACTCTATACTGGACTCCATATGTGTGTGGACTGTGAAAGTTCAACACATTAAACCTGCTCCACCTAACAGTGTACATAATTTGTATTTCTTACAAATCACCTGGTCTACCAAGATGATTGAGGATTTCTCTGGACTATAAATAAGTCTGTATTAAACTCAATTCAAATTAAATTCTAGGAAATATTTAAATATCCCTTAATTGACAACTTAGCTTATCTTTAAGAAAGAAATAATAAAAAATCCCATATGTGCTATCACTGTATTAAAAACCAGAGATATCAGTATTTTCAAGTTAGAAGTACATATTTCTTGAGTAAAAAGGATACTCAGTAACTTTTGGATTCTGCATCTAAATCTGGTCCTTATTCTTGAACATTTTTTGAGATAAAGTCAATTATGTAAAAATTGTGATTTTGGTCTATTTTAAAGCTCATTTCCATGTAAGCATGAAGGAATAAGATGAACTGTCAAACAGCAGTAATCATTCTGCAATCTGAAATTATGTCATTTCAAGGCCTGATCTACCATATAAATGAAATTAACATCAAAATATAATGTCTTCATGGGCAGAGAAATTTGTGTTATCATAATCCAGTAAGGATTTTTGTGTCATCTAATTCCCCAATGATAAAACATAACTCCCTGACCAAATTACTTCGCACTTCTCAATGTAGAAGTTTATGATGCTATTGTAGAGGATGCCATTGTATTTAATAATGCTTATAAATGATAAAAGATTACTTTATATGTTCATTTTCAGGAAAATGGTAATCTCATCTATTAAATCACTTAAACTATACTTTTGAGTTACTAATATCAAAAGTGTGTTGTATTTATACACAAGTGTTTGGGTTTTTTTCCACTGCATGTCTGAATAGTGCAAAATTCCAGCTGTTAAAAATTTTTATTAGTACAGTCTAGGTACATATATTAGGTAAATATTCTCTTACATACATTTTCTCTAACTCCTAGAAAAATACAGTTGCTTCTCAGAAATGTCCACAGAGATGGTTTCTGCTACTCACTTTCCAGGGCAGTCTGAAAGCCAAGCTTTCCAGATTTCAGGCAAATGTTACTGACATTCAAAAGCCTCCTCTAAGAAAATAAATTGAGTCAAGGATGAACGAATTAGAAATACATTATAGAATCCACTAAATAAAATCCCTGTGAGTAAATCATAGAATTGCATAGAATATCCTGAGCTAGAAAAGACCCATATGAATCATCAAAGTTCAACTCCTGAAAAAAGACTTTTCATACCATCTTTGGTAGAACTGTGCTAGGCCAACAACTCACCCACATTCACCGTCACAAAAGGATACACAGCAGGTGAAATGTCTACTGAGTCAAACTTCTTGCATTTTTCCTTTCCTCATTGTTCTGAGGTCATGAAAATAAATACTGACTTCAAAAATTTTTTCAAATAGGGAACTTTGAATTATTTGTCTATAATTTTCCCTGCCTTTCAGAGTATCAACAAGGTTTCCTTTCAAACTGCGCAAACATCAAAGTAAAATTCTTACAGTGGGTTTCTAGCAACCATGCCATTTTTGTATCTTGACTGGTAGCCTGTACTTAAAACAATTAACTAAAGTATATATTTTAAAGTGGTTATTAAACCTTCCTTAAAACCCGTCTACTGTTCTGTAGGATTTTTTTACATTATTAATATTCAGAAAATTATTTCTTGATGGGGAAGTTTCTTTTGAGAACTACCTGAGTGTAGTTCCTGCAAAGAGCAGAATAGAATATATATTACATACTTAAGTTAGTAACAAAAAGGGTATTAAGACAGGTAGTCAGCCATCCATTATATATTACAGCTATAGTATTTGTGATACTTAGCTGCTCCACAATTGCTCCAGGAGAATTAACTTCCAGTCTACAGCAGAGAAATGGCAGCAGCATCTTGTTTTGATGACAAAAATGCAGTTTCTCTGAAACAACCAGTGGGAGATAAGTTTCAGACAGCCTTATTAGGCACTTAAAGATAGTTATAGAGAGACTTTTAAGTGAGAAATTGAAGCATTTCTTCTACATATCAAGTCTTTAGTGGTGACAATTGTAAGCCTAAAAGGGATGTCCAGTGGTCTGAATTTTTCTTCATCTATTATATATATCTATAACTAGCACATAACCACAGATAGGACTTAGCATCTTATTATAGGTGCTTTTATATATTTATATAGGAACAGACAGCCATCACAGCACGTCCTGGATTGCTCTACGTAAGGCTGTTAAGCACTGAAGTAGGTTTTTTGCCTTATTTTATCTTCATATATGACATGTTAGGACATCTTGGTATACAGCAAGATTTTAAATACTTGAAAACACTCAGTGTTTGATGAGCATACAAACTGCTACAACTTGTTGTGTAAAAGAGATCTCTGGATCAATGCTAGTCCAGATGCAGATGCATTACAATGACAAATCTGATTATAGAACTGAATTTTTTTTTTTCAAAATACAGTTTTTCACATGCTTTCTGCCAGTTTATTTCTTCTTGAATATTTAAATGTCCAAACCAAATTCTTCCAGAAACAGGGCTTCCAGATGGAGCATTAAAGTATAAGTAAATACATTTTAAATTGAAAACAAAGATGTTTAATTGAACTTGTTAAACGCTGCTGAGCCTCAAGTGATATGTAAAAAAAAAATAAAAATATAGAAAGTCAGCTCACCAGGCAGGTTCTTCTAATCTTGCAGGATATTAATCATGCCTCTTGCAATGAGAAAATTCTATTAGCTATTGCATTTTAAATGATGTGCAAAAGCATTGAAAACAGCTTATTCTAACAACTCTATTATGTTCAAAGTTTTTAATGGAACAATTGGATTCAATACAACATGACATAAAACACATTTGCTATATATACACAGGTATATAGAAGCTCTGTATTTGGGTGACTGGATATACATTTGGACATGGACTTGGGCAGTCAGGTTGTGTGTTTCTTTTCATTTATAAAGTGACTGTGTCCCTCCACTAAAACTCTAATAACTGAGAAATAGTCTCAAAGTGAAAAGATTTTTATACACTGGAAGCACCATATGCTGTGAAAGAACCAAGATAAATAGCCAGTCAAGATCATTTATGTCTCAGCTCACCAAACTTACTGCAACTGAAATATTCCTGAACAGTATCTGAACTGCTACACCTACCTTGCAGCCAAAAGTGCAACCTAAATTAGAGTCCAAACCTGTCATATTTTTAGTACTTCATTAAATGTTTGGATTTTATGTCCATAACAAAGCCAAACATCATTATTATTAGCCACTTAAGGCAATTGGGCTATATTATAATTTGTGTTCATCACCTAAATGATGTGAAGGTTTCAATTTCATTCAGGAGACTACAGGAGCCTTCTGCTCCTCACTTTGCACAAGATTCAGAAGGATCCTGATTTCAGACATCATACAGCAAATCAGTTTTACTAGCAATTACTAGCTAGTAATTTTTCCCACTGCAAAGTACTGAAAACAAAGGTGCAAGTACTGCAAGACAACACTCTGTATTCTTACAACAATTGCAGACATATAAATTCGAGTTTCATGTCACTGACAGCCCATTATAGAAAGTTTTATGTGGAACTTTTATGTCTCTCTTCCCTCCCCAATACTGTACACTATTCAAATATCATAAAGTTTTTGGGAAAGCAATTTGGTAGGAAGGAGATACTGTACTCCTGATGTTTTGTTTGCGTGCATTACCCAGTCATTTTTTGTAATGCTACTTCTCTCTTTTCCATAGATACAGAAACAAATTCAATGAACTGCCAGGCTCTGAATTGGCTCCTGCTCAAATAGTAAGAAATATTTTGTGCTTGTCTCACTGAGAATAATCACTAGAATAAAACCAAACAATCTCATTCAATATATGTGTTTCAGTGACTTTGATATTTTTTTACAATGTACCTCTTGTATATATTGGATTTTTTTTATTTCTTTTTGTTGCTGTTGTTTTTTCTAGACTCTTGAGAAAGAGACTGTTTGAATAAGAAACTTACAAAGGCAGCTCAAATTAAGTTTTCCAGTTTTGAATTTAACCAGACAGCTCTTGGACACTACAATCAATAAATACTAAATGATTGTTAAAAACAAATTCAGACATGATTAGCTGTGTAATATATACATATATATATATTTTTTTACTGTAAAAGCTCTGTTTTATTGGGTTTTACTAACCAAGTGCTATTTCAAGTGCTTATAAAATCTAACTATGCTATTAAATCTGATTCTTTAGCCTGAATGTGATGGATTATGTATTATTCAGTTACTATTTGGGACTGCTGTATGTTGGCCTGGATGTTGAGATTGTTAGCATATGGCTCTGTTTTGCTACTGGCAGAGTTGGATGGTCAGTGTCTTCCTGGCTGTGCATCAGTGAACTCACACTGCACTAAAAACCAGTCAGAGAAATACACAGTGCACAGGAGTCCTGTAAGTCCTCATCATACAGCAAAGGCAGCCTTTAGTCTTTTGTAAAGAAGAAATCAATGCCTGAACATGACAGGCAGCCCCACCTTCAAGGTGACTGAAATTTAAGTTTTGACTCAGGATTCAGAGAACTTCCGAGGTTGGAAGGGACCTCTGGAGAATGTTCAGTTCAACCACTCTGCTCAAAGCAGAGCCAGCATTTAATGTCTTTTAATATCAGCTACATTAGAGAACTTAAACAATGCTTCTTTGAATGAGACAACCAAAAAACCAAAAGGATACCCTGGCATTAAAAAGTCTTGCCAAAAGAAACCATTAAAAGATGCTTTTCAGATAAGACATTTTGTGCCCAACCCAATCTATTGCATTCTGATAAAAAACCAAAGGACTGTTGTCCTTGCATATCCTGCTTGAACTGCAAAACTGATAATTTTTTTTAAGAGTACCTAATTTATATTTAAAAGGACACTTGCACATGATTGTAATATTACAGCTTTGAGATTTACTCTGCCTCAACTGAACACGACAGTGTTCAGGGAAAGAGGTTTCAGCTAACACATTATAGCTCAAGCTGGAGCACATGCACAGCTAGCAACAAATGCTCAGCTGATCAGTACTGTGTTCATATGAAGTTTTGGTTTATGTCTGAGCCATAACAGAGAGACAAAGGAAATCCAGCACCCACAGCCATTGGAAGGAGTGTCTAATGTGAATCTGCACTAAGAAAGTTACTACCCCATGCAAAGTATTCCACATCATCAAAATGAGTCCAGACTTTCCAGATGCTTTTTTTTTTTTTTTTCAGTAGAAAATGTTGATTCTTGGTTTATAGAACTAAGTCATCACTAAAATCATGATGACTTGGGACCGTCCATACAAATGCTTATACACAGTTAAAAGTGTGCCTAGGGAAAATACTTGCATAACTACTTGCTAGATTTAAGCTTTGAGTGTGAGGAAAATGCCTGAACAATAACTGAATCTCACACATTTCCATTTTTAGTCTGGAACTCCCCATCTCAGTCTATTCAGAGAGGTTTCAAATTTTATTGCCATGGTAGTAAAAACAATGACCCAATAGTAAGTCCCCATCCAGCCAGTGAAAATTCCAAAACCTAAAAGACTGATCCAGTAAGATATTTAAACCCCTATGATTCCTTAGTACAGAAGTAGACCCATTGAAGTAAACTAGAACTATTTCTTTCCTCGAAATAATGCCTTCTCTTAGGTCCCAGTATTCTGCCAAACTGAGACCTAAGAGAGTGTCTCATAGAAAAGAAAACAGCTATAATTCCTATTTTCTGTTGGGGACTATCAATTTCTTCCCCTAAGTTTTTACATCTGGGCTCAAACTTGCTTGTTTAAGTAATTCAACTGGCATTAGGAACTCATAGATTATTTTTTTTAAGAAAGGCTAAGTTGGAGAACAAAAAGAACTTACAAGACTACTTCTACTGTCCCAAATACCAGCTTATATCCAGGTGAGAATGCTTGGCTCCTCCCCCTGGGCGGAGCATCTCACAATGGGATGATGAGTCATACAGGAGATCCTTGATGGCCCATTAAAGAGAGAGAGCTCCCAGAGGGAGTTATCTATGAGTCATGCACAAGGCATTGATGGGCCATTAACTGAAGATGGTGATAGAATGCATCCTAAACTACAACCCAGGACACTTAGTATACATTGGAAATTTATTTTTTCATTCTTGCTAATGTGTTATACCATTAGGTGACATTTGACTTGACTTTTGCCCTGTTTATAGCCTTCTGACATAACAATAATGAATTATTGCTGGGTGTCTAATTAATACCACACTTTTGCAGAGGCAGTTTTATGACTCACCGAGACCATAAAATCATTGGTATTAGAAGACTCACCCTATATTGTTTTATCAGAAAATTCTAATTTATATGACACCTACTGAAATTTAGTGGATTCAATATGCTTCTAGTTTTAGCACAAGCATCTTGTTTTCACATCCTGCCCTTCTTATCACACTCTTCTGAGACAATAAATATCCATTACATCTTGTACTCAACCTAGCATAAATATAATAAAACCAAATAAGTGTGTTGAGGATACCATAACATGTTTTTAACAAATGGATTTTGAAGACCCTCAGTCCTGGGAAGGTAATTATATAATTTGACAGGGTCCACAGTAGCTGTAATCTAATCAGAGAACTCATAGCATTAGTGTTGACCATGAATTTGGAATACATTCTTTGTTACTCAGTGCTTGTTTTAGTTAGATCAAAATTTTCAAATATCTGCTACTGTAACATAAATTATTGCAATATATAAACTAAATATTACTGTCACTTGTTAATTTTTTTCAATTTTTGTTTTATTTGGTTGATTGTTTCAATTTGTTGATAACAAGAACCTGAAGGAGCCACCTGTTATATCAAATATATATTCTTCTTCTTCTTGAAGTTAATCATACAACACAGTCCTCTTAAGCTTCCTCTTAAAATCATTTAGGCATTTTTGTCTCCCATTGTTGCAAAGTAGTAGATTGGTCCAAACCTCACTCATCTAATGGTTAAAAACCTATCTACTAATTTCCACCTATACCTATACATGACCATTTGCTTATCTATGTTCACAGGCCAAGCACTAGTTTTCAGCTAAAATATTCCCTAGTGTTCAACTTTATGAGCTTTTTAGAGTGAAAAAATATTTTCCAACCTTTCATTTCCATTCCATAATTAAGATAATCTGTTCTAGCCTCTTCTCAGAAGATTAGTTCTCCAAACTGTAATCAGTCAGTACCTTTTCCCGTACTCATGAGAACATGAACCTCTTCTAGACCATGGGGGAGCAGAATGGAATCCATTCTCCTCTGAGCTGAATCCAATATCTTGCACTACTTTCTCTTGTGGAAATGCCTCTCCTTGTGTTATCTGCTATCTCTATTTTCACAGCTGAATCATATTTATAGCTCACAGAAAATATTCCATAGATTAAAACATACATATTCTTCACATGCATGATTATGCATGGTATTTTATGGAATGTTATATTGTATAATTATAATTAATTATGTTATCTAGTTCTTCTTTATGGAATTGCATATGATTATACCTTTTATTTTTACTTTATTGTCATTTCTCTACTCTTTGTTAAATTTTGAATCCAGTCAGTCCTGAGACACATCTTTCTAAAGCTTTCCAAAGTAGTGTATGCATACAGACTGGTTATTTTTCAATTCCTTCCCCACATTGACTTATTCATCCTCTTCTATACATTTCTTCTGAAGTCCAGTTTAAGTGAAAGACCTTCAAGTGAAATCATTACTGGAAAATGCATGACAATTCCTTTGCCTACAGAATGAATTACAAAAAAATGTACTAGTTTAGTCAAATATAATCAGTCTTTGGTAAACCATCTTTCCATCTCCACAAGTGTCTTGATTTATTGTCTTAATATTATCTGAAAATAATTTATTTAAACTGAGCTACATTCATCTAGTCTTCTGAATGACTTCTTCCTTTCAATCAACAAAAAATCAATGCTAATGAAGATATAAATACTACTGCTGAGATGAAAGAAAAAGACAGCCTGTTAATCTAATGGAGCCTGGTACATACATGTTCAATTCCAACGCTTCCCAAGTATGCCATACTGACCACCCTGATCTCTAAATGTGGATTTATTCCCAAAAAAAAATTCAGGAAATCGTACAAGTTTTATCCACTGCTACCATGCCTATGCCCTCAGTTTTATCTCAAAGGAAAAAAGTAATAAAAAAATAGTATTATTTAATTTGATGAGGTTTTTTCCTGCCCACTAACGACCTCAAGAGCTAATTAACAAAAATGTTTCTTGGTGCTGGTTATGACCATTTGTATGCTGGTACAGAGCAAGAATTTACTAACAGTGGGTCAGTATTAGTAAACACACATCAACTGGCAGCAATTTCTCACTATGCTAAAGCATCACGATGGGAAAAGTCTCTTTCACAAGTACAAATATATCATCTAATTGTCAAATCAAATTAACTGAAAAATTTTAAAAATAGCAAGCTGTTTTTGAAGCCAATCAAACTCAGCTTTTGTCAAGCAGTACTTTGAAGCAACTGAAAGATGAGCCCATTTCAGCTGTGTGCTCAGCATGAAAGCAAATTCTTTCCCTGAGAAAACCTAATATTGATTTTGGTATAAAATTTGTCAAAGAAAAAAAAAGGAGAAAATTAGCAAGAAGCTTTGTGTAGGCTTTGCCTAATACAAAAGAAGAGGAAGAAATAACAGATGAGGAAAGAAGGGTTCTGTGAAAATTTTTAACTCACGTAATGTTAGACATTTTGGTGATTATGGCCAAATTGCTAATATGTATAATTTAAATTGCTGAAAAAATATTTCAGATGAATATTTGGCAGCTGTTACTTTACAGTTTACTTAAACTTCCTTCTTTCCTTAATGATTAATTTAACCTATAAGCTTTTTTACAATAGTGTTCAGAATGATGTGGAAAACAGACTGGTTTATAGTTTGAAAAGTATGGATGGAACAGTAGCTAGTGAGCTGTAGGAAACTGAAATTTTTTTCAGTAAGTGTAAATACATTAAAACTGAGAAATAGAGATCATTTAACTTCTATTTTGTCATTCATCTTTAGAACTATTATTTTATGTTTTTTGTTTGTTTAAACAAAATAAAATATGAATGTACTTTAAATTATTCTTAATAACATATACCAACAACATTTTTTATAAGGATCTGGTAAAAAAACATAAAATACACTCTATGCCAACATTTCTGCTTTGCTTAGGGTAAAAAAAACCCAACACCTCTAAAACTTTCCCTGGTAATATCACCTGTTAATTAACCACAAAAATTCCAGCAGTATGTCTGATGATGTAACATGGTTTAAATTTCTATGACTTTCAGAGGCCTGTTAACATTTGAACATTTCAAAATAAACATCTTAAAGCCACATCCTAAGTTTAGGGATTGAATTTGCCTTCCAGGGACTTTGTTTCCTTCTATTTTATCCATTTTGGGAGAGAAGGCCCACCCCTGGTCCCATTAAGTTCTCTGGACCTGGAACCCTGCTGGTTCTGGTCCCTGGAAGTGATTTCTGTCTCTGTCTCACTCAGCCTGTCTGCCCACCTGCCTGCCCTCCCTGCTTTCTCCTTTTCCAGCTATTCTCTCTCCTAATATGTATTAATTCACTCTTTGTGCACCATATTCATGTGCAAATTGGATATATATTAATGACCAGTCCTGACTCTAAACACCTTACCAAAAGAAGAAATCTAATAAAATTATATTTGAATGGATTTTTTAAAGAGTGGAATTTTATAGTGAGGCACCAGGTAGGCAATAAGATTCACTACCATCTTGAGACATCAAAGCCATACTATCAAGCCAGACTGAAAGTCAAAAGTTACTTCTTTGTTCAATGGTACCCCACACATAATCCTATTGAAATTCAAAATGTAACAAAACAGCTCAGTCATCAAAACTTGAGTGAAAATCTGTGCTATCTTACTGGTCTTGAAAAAGAACACTTCAGGGACGGGGGCTAGATTTTTTCTAATAGTGCTTCTCAAGTCTCTTTTCCAGGGCAACATTTCCTTTGAAGCCTTACGTAGTTTCCAAGTGACAAACTCCATGCTTTTGGAAGATGTCAGTGGCCTGGTTAGAAAAGACAGAGGGGGAGAGGCTGACGAAGTCAATGCATATTGTTTACAGAAATTTTGCCTCAGTGATCAATAACCACGTGGAACAGAAAGATGGTTTTATTCTCCCTTTGACATGGTGCCAGCTCCATTGCCTAAGGACGTTTTTCACTGTCAAACATGTTTTGTTCTAGTATCTATAGCCAGTTTAACAGCAACATAATATTTCATACTCAGAGGTGCCAGCTATGCTTTCATGTTTGATTTGCATTTACTCCATAAAATGTCAGTATTCTAATATGCTGTAGCGCCTGGCTTTAAATCACTGGCAGCAACATAAACCTGCTGAATAACAAGTTCACACTCAAAGAGGAGATATCAGAATGTGATTTTACTGGAGAATTTCATTTTCTAGAACTCAATCTTCACAACAAAACCTCAACGATTGTGGCAAAGGTTATTATTGTTCTCAAACCATTTAGTGCTATTTAGTTCCACAGGTACTTGCGTAAACTTGAGGTGAAATAGGAAATACTGCTGAAAATACTCCTCTTTTCCACTTAGATTTAAAAAAGGTGTAAATATGGATGGGCTACAGCATACAAAAAAGCTCACACATATCTGGTTGTGACACTGACATTCACTAACCTCTGTGTCAGGAAAATCTGTTTTGCATTTAAGATTTTTAAATTATTAGCTTGTGTTTATTTTCCTTTGGTAAAAGCAATTTTTCTTTCAGATTTTCAAAATATGTTTAGTCTCATGACTAAATGTTATCATCTTACCCTGATCAATTTGCATACTGACAAAGCTGACTTGCCCTGGCTGGGAGACAAAATGCATTAGCTCAGTGGAGTGCTAAAAGTGTGATAGTGGTCAGGGAGACCTTCCACTTATTCAGTAGCTCTTACTCAGTTCCATTTAGCTGTATGTCCCTACCTTTAAAATATGCCTCTGCCACAGACTACCAGACATAGAGGTGTGGGCTGGGTAGTGTCAAGTTCATGAAGAAAAAGCTAAGTAGGTGTGACTGTTTATGAAAAGGAATAATTCTAGAGAAACAGTAGGTTGTTTCACTGAAATGGAAACATGGATGAAATGTGAATTTCATTACTTAGATTTAACAGGAAGGTCTGGGTTGTTTTTCAGTTTTGGTTCATTAGGACCAAAAGTCCTAGAACCTGATCTACTAATGTTTTAGCTAAGAAAACAGACCTTTAAAAACTCGGTCAGAAGTGATAATTATGTCTATACGGACATGTCTTTAACTAAATTAGTTCAAATTTTTCCTTCATGTGGGATCATGTAACAAACAGCCCATTTATCATCATGTTCAGATCCTAAAGTCCTTATTTCCTTTTATGTTTCTTTCCACATTGCAAACTAATGGCACGTTTTTCTTAAATACAGACTATATAAAAATTTAAAAGAATAAATCATTAAAAAGCATCATTTTACAACACAGTTATTTCTACTTGGATGCCAGTAGCATAAAACTGTGTCATTTCCAATTACTGTAACTTACTACCTGGACAAAATGGACTTTGAAAGACAGGAACAAGAATTTATAAGTGTTTTTACCAACTCTGTGGGGCAGCACTGGGTCAAGGGGCCAGAGAGAATTATTGTTTACGCAATTTTTGATTTAGTCCCCTATTTTAAACCAATGCTCTAAGGATGAACTATCGTCAAATGGTAGCTCACCAGTTAGAAGAAATGGATTTAGTCCACTTAGTCCAGAACCAGCAGAAGACTGAACTGCTGTGAAAATGGCTTTATCCTGTGACCTTTTTTTGGTCCTTGTTTCAATTTCTTTTTTCAGGTCCTTATATCTTTTCGGTCAAAAAGGCACACATCCAAAGCTTCAGTTTTATTTACTTAAAAACATCAAGCTTCTGGAAAAGAGATAGGTTATCAAATCACTTAAAATTTTGATTAGATTTTAAAGTATTGATGTATGTGAATATTTGGAGAAGGGCAAAAACATGAATGTTGAAATCCCTCAGGCTGGGAGAGGTGTTTTTTTTTTTTTTTAGACAAGTACAAATCTTTTACTAACATTTCTGCAACATCAGCAGTCATAAAAGGGTTCCTGCTTTGGATATGACTCTGAAATATTAGAAAACTTGACATGGAATTTCTTTTGTTCAGAGCTTCACAAAAATGAGGCAGGGAGATGCACGGAAAGAAGCTGCTTTATAGCTCTGTTTTTTCCTCATGGAACATAACAGAAGGAAATGTCAGGGCTTTCAGAAGGAAACAGTTGATAGGCAGGTGCTAAAATAATTCAACAAAATTGAATTTGACTTGGGCAATTATAGTGTTGACAGTGTGTGTACGTGTGTGCATGTGTGGGTTTTCATAAATAGTTTGGCATGCTCAGTGATTAGAAAAATGCACACAAAGTTGATACAAGATTTAGTTCAAAGGAACACAAAAACTGATAAAACTATTTAGCAACAGCACGGTATATTTTTCTTTAAGAACCAAGTTAGTTCACTGGTTGAATAAAATTATATTACACCTGATCTATTTTCATTTTTATCCTGTTGACCAGGTAATGTTATTTTTGTGCTTACTAAAATAAAATAAGACATGTTTTCCAGGGAATAAAGTTTGTTGGGGTTTTTTGTTTATTTATTTTTGCTTGTTTGGTTGGTTGGTTTGTTATTTGTGTTTTTTGTTGTTGTTGGGTAGCAGGTTTTTTTTTATAATTGTTATAGAAAATAATCCCTGGAAGCCACAGCAGCTTAATTTCTAATTATTTAGGACCTAAAAATGTTCTAGAGATCTTTAGGGACTTAAGAGAGTCTACTCACATTTTCTCAATACCAGTACAGTTCTTGGGTTTGTTTCTCAATTACTGGAATATCAACTTCATGCACTGAGAATAAACAGAAGAAATTGGAATTATTTTTTTTTTCATACATGCACATGGCTAGATATTTCTCCTGAGTCATACTGTAAATTTGAAGCTTCTGCAGTTTTACTTTGGTATTTTCTCTAGTGTCCACAGAGAAATGTGGAAGGGTCTTTGTTGAATATCCTGAATACTGAAACTCTTTGCAAAGGTGTCCTGGCAGTAGCTTTAAACCATTTTGCTATTAATTTTGAAGGAGATGATTTCATAGAAACATTCTAGCTGGTATAGGCTATCTGTTCAAAGTTTCTCATTGTGCCACAGTTACAGAGAGGATATCAAGGTCATTGAACCCATCCATCTAATATTCTTCTCTTACCAATATAAGAGTTTTAGTCAACATGATCACTCTTTTACTTACCTTGGAAAATTGTTGGGGTTCTTTTACTTCAATTGTAGATATCTAATATTAAATTTTTACATTAAAGTAATATTAAAATTGCATATTGAAGTAGGAAAAATATGCTTTAAAAATGAAGGAAGTGAGAGTTAAAGGTCCCAACCTATACATAAAGAAATGAAATTACTAGAAAATTTTGTCCAACACACCTAGATAAAAAGATGTGCTCACCTGGTCATGTGATGAGAAAATGTGCACCACTTCTATTGCTGTGTGTGCATTTCTGAGCACTGGAAAAGCAAACAACTTCTGCTAGCCTCAAACTTGATGGAAACCCTCTTATCTTCCTGACTTTTGATGCTTTACTTGTCACTCTTCACACCAGATGTATAAAGGAACTAAAAGCAGTTGCTATGAGGAAGGAATTAAGTTTACAGGTATAATTTTACTTTGGATATTTATTAATCTTTATATTTTACAATTTTTAAACTAGTTGTCAACTTTTTTCTTAGACTAATTTTCTAGGTTGAGAATGGATTTTGTTTTCTTTTCTTTTGCTGCTGCACATTACCTTGAATGACTGCTTGGATTTAATTTGTGCAGCACAGGAATGCTAAACTCTCCCTGGTTAACTGTATAAATACTTTCACAGGGGTGAAGGTGGGTGCCATTTCCTGAACAATAGAATTAGGTGGACGGGGCCCAAAAACATTCTTCAGCATTTAGACAACAATTTGGCAAGATATGAAAATATGGAAGATGGAACATATCAGTCGCTAACAGCCAACCTACACATTCATGAGAATCTACAGCTGGTGTAATTTAGATAAGCATGGTGCAATTAGCAGAGCTGGAATTTAGATAGAACAATGGAGCTATCCCTCTTCCTCTTGAAAATATCACCAGAAGACTATTTTTAATGAAAAGTAATTAATATCTTGATTAAACCCTTCCGTGAAAAATTCAACTACTCCAACATCATGGACAATTATGCAGAAAGAGTAATTTAATTAATACTGGAAAATAGTGAAGAATATAATCTTATAAACTGCCACCATTACTTGTTTTAGGCTCTGAAAATATCCTGTTTTATTGAGGTATATTTTGTACAACCGATGTTCAAGGAGTGGATTCTAGAACTTCTCCTTTTTTTTATATGCCTACAGAAAATAGAAGCCTTTTGTTTAAGGATAATTTATGGTTTATGTCCTAACACTCATATTTAAAGGGGAAAAAGAGGCATTTTACAAGTCCACATAAAATAAAAAGTATCTGATAGACAGCCCTCAATTTCAAGTAGGAACACTATCCTGTTACTTCCTCAAGCAATAACTACCTTTTTTGTTGATTCACATCATTCAAAGCAGAATAGATTCTAAAACAATTTAAACCTTAAAAAAAAAAAAAAAGTCATTTTAGACCTGCCTGATCACAGGAACACAGGAACACATCCTGTCAACAGCTCTGCAACAAGATCCAGCAGATAAATGGTGTGTAAAGAATACTAATCAAGTTTCTGTATAAGCAAAGTGCACCTATGCTTCAGTTTCTGGAAACCTATTACCCAAACATTTCACTAAAATAATAACTGCCTCGTTAAAAGTCCTTCTGCATGGAGTAAAAGATAAGCTTGTAAGTTAACTTTCATGATGTATTTTTGCCAGTACCAACTCTGTTGCTGCTATCAAGCAATTGCTCAATTTGTGCAACTTCAGTGATTTCACAGACAGGTCATTTGAGTTTCTGCCATTCTAATATTTTAGATGAGGAGGGAGTGTGTGCATCTAATATTTTAGATGGGGAAGTGGTTGTGGGGAAGGAGAATCACTTCTGTGGTCTGTGTGTTGGTATTTTAAATGTTAAGGCAGAGCCCAATAAAAATATTAGAAGCAAGGGCTGCACACTTTCCTCTTGCTCATCTCATTTCTCTAAAGCATAGAACAAAGGATGCTGAACACATTTATAGCACAATGCACTTGCTGAATTGTTGAATAATTAATATCAAACCAACACCAGCAAATGCAGTAAATGCCTCTCAGGCAGCACTTCAGTGCACAGATTCAGAAGCAGGAAATCCAGTGTGTCCACTCTAAATTCTGAGCTCCCAAAGACCAAGAAACATGAAGTCTAAGGCATACAAATTACAGGTCAAAGTAGAACTGTGAAGGTTCAAGGCTTCTTGTTTCAATATTGACCTAGAGAAACAGACAGATGTTAAAGGGTGTTTGGTTTGTATTTCAACTGATTACTTCTAAGGTATAAATTACAGTCTGCAAGGGGGAAAAGTTTTCTGCAGAATAGTGTGAGGATGCTGTGTTTCAGAAAGCATAGAGAGGAATGTGAAAGGGTAAACAGTGCCAAATTCTCTGTCCACAAAAAGTAAATTCTGTATGGATTCCTGGTCAGGGAAGAATAAACCAGAAGACCTTCAAATCCCAGAACCCCTCCACAAGAGCTGTTAAAGCTGAACTTTCTCCATCTCCCTAAACTTAAAGTTTAATTCCAGGTTTTGATCTTCTTGCTAATTCTTTCTAGCACTAATCTAAAGAGAAGACTAGTAGGAAAGGAGAGAAGGTACTTGACAGTCTTTCAGACAACCTACTGTAAAAACATGGGGATTGTCCTTTATCTGCCCCAAATATTTTTTCCTAATGAGCCCACTCCAAATTCTTATAAATAATTCAAGGCCCTGTCTGTTTTCTCCCTGTGGATGACTCTTTACCCCCTGAGTGGTTTGGAATGACATTAGAAATCTCTGACATTACCATGCCTTCAAAGTGCTACAACACTGGATTCCTGCCACAGCAAAGATCGTCATATCTCTGTTCCTCCAAGTACCCATCCTTCCACTAATTCCTGAGCTGAAAATGCCTCACCTTGTCACAACATCCCTATTTTCTCTATTAGATGTTCACCAAATAATCTTTTATAATCTCCTTTCCCATTTCTTGAAATTTCTTACATAAATCACCCAAAAATAAGTGCTATCTTGAGCCATCTTGAGCCATGTTTCAAAACCATGCTCAAGCAGCCAGATGTCATTTCTCACCTGTTTCTTTCAAATTCTGTCTGTCACACCCCTGAATCCTCTGCTTATAGCTGCTGTGAATGCCAAACTCGTCTGTGAACAACTGAATCTCCCATTTGGTTCAAAATCCTCTAAAGCCTCCTGAATCATCCTTAGAGAGGCAACTGTTCACTAAATCTCTATTCTGACCCAGCCATTTGCCTAGGATTAAATTTGCGAGCCTTATTACTCCCAGGGCATTAAAAACTGCAGATATAAATACCCTATAGTATAGGACCGTAATAAAGGGAAGGGACTGTAAATAACATACCTGCGGGGGAAAAAATAAAATTAATAAGAAAAAAAAAAAAATCACCAACCCCAAATCAATGGTCAATCAATATTGTTTGCTTAATGACTAAGGAAGAAATTGAGAAATTGCATACTAGGACGCAAGGTGTAGTTTTCCTTCTTCTCCAGGTTTCCCTCCTCTTTCAGTAACATAAGAAAGAGTCTCCAGGCAATGAGAAGTCATTCCATTTGTGTCTCATCTATTAATTTAGATGAGACACATCTCAAGCTGCTTGCTGTAGTTGCCACAGCTCACCAACTGAGCAGCTTTTTCTGTCACCAATTACCTGTGGACTCCAGCAGGGAGAGAGGCCAGGGCACTGCCAGTCTCTGCTCCAGGATATGCCAGGCACACTCAGCATGCAATCCAGCTCAGACACCTGCAGCCTTCCTGCCTGTGACCATGGGGAGGTGTGACTCAGGGTAAACTGCCTCGTGTGCTGGAAAAGAGGGAAGCCAGTAGGTGTTCACAAAACTGAGAGATTTCATACCAAAAATAATATTGACTCTCAAATTGCCCTGGACGTTTACAAGATCTGAGAACAATTTCCAGCAGTTGGCCTCAGGGAAAAAACATAAGTACCCCCCATTTTTCCACACATTCTCTAATTGCCATGGCAGGACATCTCACTATGGGACTGGAAGTCTGAAGCAGAGCACTCCAGCCATGTTTTCCAGCAGCCCAGCCCAGGAACCACAACCCCAGGTGCATGGCACAGAGCACTGCCTCAACACCAGGAGGTACCAGGACCATTTCTAGCTCAGTTTCTTGCTGTCTGCCAAGTAGCATTGCATAGGTATTTCCTGTGGAACTGTGTGGAGGAATGTTTTGTGCCAGTGAGGAGAAATAGGGAATTCAGGAGTCAAACTGACAGTGATTGCCTTCCAGGAAAGCCACAACTATCAGAAGATTCTTGGTCTTTCACCCAAAACTTCTCCCTCAGGTTCCTACATACAATTATTATGGATTTAAACTCCATTTCTATACATAACTCACTCAGTAAGATTAACTGGACAAAAGCTTTAGTTTCAAGTCTTTATAAATAACTTCTTCAGAATAGAGCTTGTGCTTTAAATCCATTCCAGTCAATTCCACACGAGACAATTCCACAGTAACTTTCACATGGAGAAGCCCACACCCAACTAAGGACTATTTAAATCTTTTTTTGTTGTGCAGCAATAGAAATCTGGAAAAAAAGTTTGTTAAAGGGTTCAGATAGGTTGTACAGGTGGTGATTTGCTACTCAATATCATTAAGTCAGACTTAGTTTTAAATGGAAAGTAGAACCCATTGAAAATATTTTATTCATGTACAAACTTAGCTCCTATTCATTTTATAAACAGTTTCTGCAACGTGTTATTAGCCCAAAGGTTATGCCACCTTTTTGTGCAGGCTTATGCATGGCAATACACAGGCAAAAGTGGTAACACCTTGAATTAACAGTTATTTCAACAGTCCCTTTGGAAAGAGCTTTGTTTTTTTAAGTTTTATCAGAGTTGTGATGCAAATAAACCCCTATAATGTCACTGACTTCATTGTAGTATAACAGCTGGCAACATTTGCATTTTTCTCAAGTTTATCTCCACAGAATTGACAAGAAGTGTTTTTTCCACATCACAGTGCCACTAGAGAATTGCTTAAAATTACTAAGATAATGTCTAAGAAATATTCACTAATATGACAAAATTTGTTTTAAAGTTGGCATAAAGCCTCTTTCTTATAAATTGAAAGGTAATATCTGCCAAATACATCTTGCTTTAGCAGAACATTACTACTTAACACAATATGCATGTAGACACTCTCAGAAGATCCTGTAGGATGAGTTAGGTATTCATAAACTAGTTCATATCTGGTATTTTGAACACATAAGAATAGGACATGTCACTGTAATCTCTTGATTTGATTTTCCACACTTAGAAAAACCTTAATGAATGACTATGTTAGCCCAGCTAAAAAATTATTTGTATTAAGGAAGAGTATTTTTTAAGTACAACAGTTATTCCACTTTGAAATGCAATTCCTTTTCAACATAATTAACTTTGCAAAAGGATTCTCATGTGGAATTATTCTGGAATAGCTAATTTCTTATGTTATCAAGCTTTAATGAAGCTTCACATCTCCTATAATGTAGACAAAGTAGTATCATCTCTGTACAGACAACAAATTTGAAGCAAAATATCAAGGAAAAATGAAGTTGTTGATGTGACTTGAATTAAGACCTCCAGACACACTTCTATTCACAAACTTACCATTAACTAACCCATTCCCTTCCTTATAGGTTCATAATCTATCACAGGTGAAACAAGCAACAAAATTGTGTGATTAAAATATTTTCTATCTGTCATATGGCTAAATCAAAATCAATCCTACCAAATTTATTTATTGGTGATTCATTAGTAAAAACGGGTTTTTTTCTATTTTAAATAGTTGTTTCTTTTAAGAAGAAAATTTGACAAAGCATAAAGATTCTGATCTGGCAATCCCAGACATATACATTTCTGAGACAATAAACCAATAATGTCTGCTAACATATGTATTTACATATTGTTACTACTTTAACAAGTAACTTCTTATTGCTTTAAGAAGTCATATTTCAGAATTTGAAAAACTTCTCACATGTGCTTGTTCCCTTGAAACAATCGTCAATGTCTCCGTTTGGATAACTTATTGACATACTCTGAGCATTCATAAATGATTAAAAAATATTTTGCTAATACTTTCCACAAAGCAGGCTGCAGTAGTATTTACATAAATAAACCCACATTTATATGTTAGAGTTTAACTTAAGTCAATGAATATAGGAATAAACTATTTACTTCAAACAAATAATGTTATTAGAATTTAAAAAAATTAAATAATAATTTCTCACTAGGATTGACAATTTAAGATCCATTTTCTTCTCTTAACTGAAAAAATCCTTAATCAATTCCAGTAAATTACCGCAAGTTTCTTAAACCCCGCTGGCATTAAAATTGTTCTTCTGCTTTTACGTACCATTAAATATAGTTCTGTGCATCCTGTTTCTTCAGATGACAATTATTCAGTGAACTTGAGCAAGATCAACAACTCCATCACAGTTGACATTCCAGCAGTTTTACTGGCACCATGCAGAACTCCAGCTGCTAAACCTTAAATTCTTTAAAGTAGTGAATAGGAAACTCAATTTGCATAATAAATTCTTTTGTGTTCATTGAGATCGCTCACATCATTGTGGAATTTGATGGGTGAATAAGGAGTCAAAAACCTGGCCATGAGAAAAGAAGCCTCATTAAGGCTTATTTCTCCTTTCTGGAAAGAGAATGGATATGAAAGTGTAATGAAGTGTCTCTGTGACTTGTGAAGCAGCAGCACATACACACATACAAAGAGCAACTTCCCTATCTGTACAAACAGCAAGATGCTTGCTCATACTTGAGAAGGAATTCCTTGCAGTTCATTTTGCAGTGATGATAGAAATGGTGCTCATTCTTGTTTTGAAATTGCATTGTTACATGAATGGTAAATATTGCTTAAAATGTGACTGGAGTCACTGATTATCTCGTTTCCTTTGGTAACGGAAGGGTTGAAGGTACTCTTTGACACCAGTATTAGTGGTCTAACCTTTCCACTCTGAGGACATGAATTGAAGCCATGCTAAGAGGAGGTTTTGTCCCTGTGCCCAAGGACACAGTTTGGCATGCATATTTATAAAACTTGTTCAGAGCTGGACAAGGTATGCAAGCCTTGCTCTCAGGAAATCCATGACAGTTGTCCTTTTGGCTTCCACCAGCTAGGCTTTCCCCTAAGGCCAAGAATATAAAAAGTGTCACAAGAGATCTGCCTAAACTTTAGCTTCCTCTTTGGCTCTTTCACTTCTTGGCAACACTTCAATTTTTCTTGGCCAGCCTTCCAAAATTCTGGCAAAGAGAATACAAAAAAAGAAACAAAGAAAAAACCCTGGACTTCATCTTGCCTCTTGACTATTTCGGGATCCTGTTTTTCCTTTAAGTTGCATCTGATTTGATGTATCTTTCTTGCACCAGCCAGAACAGTCCCTTTGGGACATTCTCCTGACTCAAGAGCCCGGAAAATTTTGGACTCCTTTTCCTTCTGATCTGGCAAATACTCTATACCAAAGGGCAAGCAATAAGTGGCTTACATCCAGTAATATAATAGTTGTTTCCATAAACTGTTGTTACTTTCTTTTACAAAATTTTCTCAAACTTCTGAAGACTTTACTTGATTTACACACGGGGTTTTTTTTTATTGGACCCCTCTTTTAAATGAAATCCCATTTTACAGAATATTTTCTGCTAGTGTTACTTGCTGTCTTTTAGGTGTGTTGAACTTTAGCATGGTGTTTAGTTATAGCTGTGATTTGAATGAGCTTCCTGGTGAATTACTTCAGACTAAGCAAAGATAGCCTCTGGTGCCATTCTCTGCAATTATCCATTTTAAGAAGCAAGCACTTAAAGTGTCAAGAAATAGTTTTCACAAGTACTATACATTTGTATGTGCTACTAGTGAGTAGCAGAAGTCCCTTGTTATGAGTCTTGTTAGATTTTTGTAGCCTCTCTGATCACACTTACTGCTGAGCCCCAGATTCCTTTTTGGTTTTTTGTCCAGAGGCTGGTAGTAATGCCTCGCCAACAGAGACTATTACATCTTGGTATTCTAGTCACACAGATGAAACTTTTATAAGACAAGGGAAATAAAATGGAGGAAAAAGAAATCATCAAGGAAGGAGATTCCCAGGACTCGGATAAACTTAGCAATGTAACTAGATCTGTACTATCAGGAACAGTAGCAGAGCAGCAGGTACCAAACAGGGAGCAGTTTTAACTGAGCAGAAATTCCCTTGTGCTCACCCAAGGCTTACATGCTCTTGTGGGACACAGCTGGAGAGAAGCAGACCAGAGCAGAGATTTGGCAACATAGGCTTGGACAGAAACATTTACTCTTATTCTTAGCCTTATTCTTAAGATGCTTGTATCCCAAAAGAGGACTTGCTTGTATCCCACAGAAAGAAAGCAAGAAATTACACAGTTTATTTTTTTAAGAAGACCGTACATTTTTCTAAGTAAAGAGGCAGAAAACATTTTCAAAAAGACAGGACAAAAAACCTGACAGAGAGCCATCAACCTCTGCAAATTTAAGGGGTAACTTCAAATTAGTGATGTATTAAAGCTAATTTTATGTCAGATCATGCATGAAAAATCAGACCAGACTTTAACCATGTAGGTCAATCTTTTTAGATTTGATCTAAAAAAAAATTAAGCTAAAAATAATGCTAATCATGAATAATTAAAGAGCTTAGCACACAAGGTGTGAAAAAATATATAAAGAAGCTGTACTTTTGTGGACAAAATTCTTATTTATACATGTCTGGTGCAATTTAACCAGGAAGAATTGTATTTAAGGGTTTTTGAAATAAGAAGAATCATAAGTGGATATGTATCCTAGGGTGACTTTATGATGCTGATGTCTGTTCTGTTTATGCTGGATATTAAGTTCTGCCCATTTAAGACTGGTTCTGAGAGCGAAAGTGGGGAGAAGAAGCTCAGAGTTTGTTTTCAGAAACTGCACTTGGTCACCTGCATTTTTCTCACAGACTGTGTCGTCTGCAGCACAAACAGCGAGAGAGAGCTCTCCTTTGCTTTTAGTTAGTTTTCAGCTAGCTGAGGCAGAGAAGTTTCCTGTACTGTGGTTTTTCTTCTTTGGGGAACTGTTCAAACCTGCTCAGGACTGAAAACCCAGCAGAGCACCAGGAGCTCACACCTGTAGCCACCGGGGCCTGGGATGCTGCAGGAGGGACTGACAAGAGACTGAGTGGGACTGACATGAGACTTGTCCCATGACAAGGACTTTCTGAATTTGCCATCTCTTCAGAACAGCAAGAAGTTTTATTACTTAATATTATTCATTTTCTATGCTTTTGAATACTTAGTTTGTTAAATAAACAGGTTTTTCCACTTTTCTTGAGGGAAATCTTTCCTCGAACCAGTTGGGGGAGAGGCCACTTGAATCTCCTCTCTAGAGGGAACCCTATTGAAGGTCTCCCCCCAAAATTCACCTTAAACCAGGATAAATACATTTTTTTGGCGCCAAGTGTGTGGCTCAAGAAAGTGGAAGAACCTGTACTGATTGCATTTTGGTTGTACTTGCTCTGCATTGGGATCAAGGAGTCAGTACCCATGTTGCAGCCTGAATTCATAGTGTCTCTCTGGGTGGAGGCCTTCATATGTCTCTGGTGCCCAGGCTTTTCTGAATTTTAATAACTTTCTGGTTCCTAGGTTTATTTTCTTATCCAGAGATATCTTCAGTATTGTCCCTAACACATAGTTTTTACAGTAGAGGGGCCTGGATTAGAATAGCTATTGTGCTGGGCTTGGTGATAATGATTTATAGGGAGTTTACAACAGTACTGGAGTTTGTTCCAGAGATGTATGGTTTATGGTTCCTTTATCCTATCCAGTGTCCCAGTTCCAGTAGTCTATCTTGGGGGCTTATTAGTAATTGCACCCAGTTTGTTAGAGGAGGAGCAGAGGATGAGACTTTCCAGTCTTTCCTTCTTCTCCTTTGAATCTGTTACATCACTTCTGGAGAATGTTCAGTTTCCCCTGAATGTTAAAGATTTTTCTTTATTCCACCTTCCTGGTATTTTACCTGGTAAGCTTTCTCTATATGGTCTGCACATGTCTATAGTGAGGGCTGAGATCTCCAGAGGACCTGATGAGACCCCTGACCTAGGAGTAGACCCAGGTGTGGAAAATCCTGAGTGGTGTGGGGAATGGGAGGATATAGGTCGAGCCCTGAAGGAATTTTCTGACCCTATAGCCTGAGACTTTCCATGTGAACAGTGTGTATGAGACTGCTGGACTGACTGATCTACAGATGGCAGTGAATCTTTTCTTGAAGAATTTAGCATGCCAAATCAACCATCCTGGAAAACAAGAGTTTGTTATTTGCTTACTTCCACAAACATCAGTTCTATTCAATTTGTTCTTAAATAGTGTCAGTGTTGTTGTTTTCTTCTTTTTTTTTTTTTTTTTTTTTTTTTTTTTTTTTTTTTTTTTTTTTTTTTTTTTTTTACGGGAAACTACAAGGATTCCTTTTCTCTCCCTCTTAAAAGCAGATTTGTATTGACAGGCACACATCACTCTCTGAACTTGGTTTCATCCCCTGAAGGATTTGGTTCTATGGTCTACAAGAACTGCTAATGACTGACATTAGGAGAATTCTCTGCTGCCAGTAGATTCTCCTATCTCCACACAAAGCTGATTTTGTTTCCAGTGTCAATCAAAGGTGCAGTGCTGTGTGATCTCAATTCATCCTCTTCACAGTACACAGCCAGTGATGAGATAAAGATACACTCCTGAAACAGTGCAGAATTTCAGAGGGAAACTCTATCCTTGCAGAGCATGTGGTCAGTGTGATTTGTAATAAAAATGAGAGAACAGAACTCTTCACATAAATAATTTAAATGCAGCAACTACTGTAGCAACCACACAGAATATAAATTGCTATATTGGAGAGTAAATCCCTTGATTTCAATATGAAACCATTAAGAGGCTGTATTTGTCAGACCACAGCACAGCTCAGAGAAACAAATAGCACTTCTGTATTCAAATGGTAATTACAAGAAGTAGAAAACCAACCCCACCTTAAACCTTCAGTTATAAATGTTCACTTTTCTCATAAATGAATAAAACAGCACCCTTTTCTAAAGAGCACTTTTGAAGTGCCTGTACAGTTAAATTGAGCCATTTTCCATGTATGTGTTGATATGTCCCTCCGTGCTCTGCCCAGTCCATTCCTTTCTTTGAGCAGACAGGTCACACTGATTTACAAGAGTTCACTTCCTCTGGGGGGGGGGTGTTTTTCCTGCCTGCTCACAGGCACTTCACCTGTGCAACCTCACATACATCTGATGAAGTAAGGAAAGCCATGAGATGAAAACCACCACCCCCCCCCCCAAAAAAAAAAAAAAAAAAAAAAAAGGGCAAAAAAACCACAAAAAAACCCAAAAAAAAAAAAAAACCTACGCAGCAAAACCATTGGATATAATGAAAATAAGCTACTGACATCTTGAAGTCCAAAGTTGTGTATTATTTTAAAAATGCTAAATAATCCTGAAAATTGCAGATGCCAATGAAAGTACCAGTTTCATTCTTTTGTAATGTAAAATAGCTTTTGGGGTGGTTTTGAGATTAGTTCCTTTCAAATCAAGACTTCTAAAAACAAACTGGGTCTCTCTACTCAGCTTTTTATCCTCAGGTGGAAAATGCCACGTAATTTTCAGCCAGATTCAGCAGAATAGGCTGGATTAGCTGTGTTGCTTATCATCTCATTTGTTCTGGTTTGTTTGGGGTTTTTTAATGCCAGTTATGAAAACCTAAATGTCCCACTAAGACATCCTTTCAATACCAGTCCTTTACATACCCAGATGATTCTCTTTAGAAAATATTTTTCATATGATTATTGGTCCTAGCAATAATCCATATGGCTGTACATGGCCCATATGGAACAAAAAATAAAGAAAAATTCCAGCTTTATGCGTTACTTCCACTTGAAAACTACTCCCTTTTATGACTCTAGAAGAAGTGTTTTTGTCATTCATTCAGGCACGTGAGAAGGTTGAGAAAGAAGAGACCTGGCATGATTGCATTAACTGTGATTTCCTGAGAAAACACCATAGATTGTGAAGATCACATCTGACTGTTTTCTAAACAGAAAAGAAATATGCCTTCACAAGAAATGTAGATTAAGCCACAAGAAATTTACTTTATCATACTTTCAATAACCCTGGTAAATCTAAACAAAAAGGTAGAAATGCAAATTTTCTATTTCACATAAAACACCCAAAACATCTTTGTTTAGGAAATTATTAAAATGCAGTTGTGTAAAATGTGTAAATAAGAGATCAGTGAAGTTTCAAACAAGTTCAACAAGCAAACAACACAAAAAAAAAAAAATCAAAGGAATGCTGGTTGCCCAACAAAATTCAGGGAAGCATAAATAGACAAAGTTCTCAGCATAATCTGGTCTCCAGTGTGGTTCAAATTACCTGAGACCTAGGGCATCAACCAGACCCAGCAGCTGGCACAGCAAAACTCTGGTTCTGCCTATTTAAAGCATCCCTTTGTATTTTTCTGGACCAAGAATCAGCCCTTTCCAGCATGGAAACAGAAGGAAAGGAGTGAGAAAAAATTAGCATTATCTGGTACTCTGTACAAAGGCCACAACAGTGAAATTCTGATAACTGATACAAGAATTGAAAAGCAAAGTACTTCCCTGAAACAGCAGACTAGTTTCTCAATGGTCTTGGATTTGCTCACAAAGGAATTTCTTTCATTTGTCTGTTCTCCAAAATAAACTTAACTCTCTTTAAGCACATACTATATAACAGAGAGAGTAAACTGAGATCCCTATATAGAAAATAGAATGTAATCATCACACTACTTTGAGTAATGGAGAAATAGCAGGATCTATATCAGACATTTACTCTTGAAAAATCCTCTGGAGAATGACTTTGTCTTACCATCAACATTAATAGCACCAAAATCCCCCATTTTATTGATAATAAAACTGTTTAGATGTTGACGTCTTCAGGGCAATTTGCGTTTTTGATGAGAAGAAAGCCCTAAAGCTCCTTATATTGCTTACCTTCAAAAAAGTGTTAAAGTGCCTTTAACGCCTAAAGATAATTACAGAAAGCAGTTTCTGCATGACAAACTGTGGCAGACTGATATAACCTGCCACATTTCACATGAGTAATAATAAAAACATCCAGATGCTGATGTAAGAACTTTCTAATTGTCAGGTTTGGTAGATGAAAGTGACAGTAGGTGTTTATCCCATCATCGCTTTGATTGACAGAAATGTAGGTCTTTGTGCAGATGAGCATATAATGCACCTCTTGCACCTGTATGGCTTCAAAACCAAAGGAAATAACTGATCAACATTAGAACAGCAGAATCTGACTTCTCATGAGATTTTCTAGAAATATTCACACTTATTATCAGGCTTCAAATTCTTTTTTGGCACACAAACACACAACTTTTGGTCACTCAGACTCCTTCTGTAATGTGGACTCTGACTGTGAACAACAGAATTAACATCTCCTCCTTGCAACTAAACTCCATACATTATTTTCCAGAGTTAATTAGTTCAATTCAGTTAAAGGGTTAGAAAAACGTTAACAGAAAACTAGAGGGAGACAAGGTATATGAGTGATCAGAGTATACTGGTCTCCATGTGTTTTTCAAGAGTTGCATGATAGAAGCAATGAAATTAAGGTGATTAAGTTAAAAGAATATAGATGTGATGTGATCTGATGTAGAAGCCTTACACTAAGGGAAATTGAAGAGTACTGATGTCACTTCTGGTGTCATGATACTGGTTACGTTAACACTTGTTCTTGCAATACAAATACAGCAGAGCACATTAAACAAATGAAAGCAATCAGAGTTCTGAATAGAATTCATCAGGCCAATGCATGGTGATAAAATTACCAGCCAACAAGAAACAGTGTACCTTGTAGGCACAGTGTAAAAAGAGTTAAAAAAAAATGTTGTCTCTAAGTGTGTCAAATTTTCTCCTTGGCCAAGACTACCAAGTCAAAGCAGGACAGTTTATGGCTGTGTTGCCTACACAGGCTGTTTCATGCTAGGTTACTTTCCATTGAATCTAAATTTTCTTCTTCACTGATAAATTCTCATGAATAATGATGTGTTTCAGTGCTTTGACTTTACTCATATCTCATTTATCACAGCAGAGAAGACTGACTGAAGAATTCCAGTCAAACGCCTGCCTGCTTTCTATGCTGAGTGAAAATCTAAAGTTGCAGTTATTTACCCAGCATTTTCGTGATAAGCTTGTAAGATCAGCCAGGAAAGATGATCAGTGTGCAGCTGAACATGTCCACTGTTCAGCTTAGTGGCATGGAAGGATGTACTTCCTTCTCTTCTCCTGGACTGTAATACACACATGGGTTGTTCCGACTGCTCCTGTGCTCTTTAGGCCTGCCTAACAAGATCTGTAGAGACACCCTTTCTATGTATATTTAATTCTCATTTAATTCTGGTTTTGCAAGTTATTTCTTACAAAAATAAACCTAAAGTTATTTTTCTCTTATATTAAACTTCACCTCTACTATCCCAAGGCCATAAAAGAAGGTCTTATTTAAAGGACTTTTATAGCAACAACTACTGTACCAAAAGTTTTCTCTCTCAAGATATTCCTGGGTAATTTAGCTTCTCTTCTTCTGCCATTGTTATGTTTTCTGAGACTAACCTGAAATTGTGGTGATTACTGATATATTTAATGTGCTTTTCAGCATTTTTCACACATTTCAATCTATTAGGCTCTTGGTTTTTTCCTCTCCTATCTCCCTGCCTCTCTTCATCACCAACACCACACCTCCACGACGTCCACCTCATTCTTAGTATGCCTTAAGGTAGAAGAAGGTATAATAAATGCAATATATAAATTATATCTCTAGAATCCCCACATGGGCATTCAAAGCACAAACACTTTTTTCTACTCTGCTCAAATAAACTTTTCATAGTAGAAGTAGATGATTTATTTTCCCAGAGAAGTATTGATTTAAGCTGAAGTAAGCTACAAAACTTCTGGAAGAAAATAAGAGTATACTCTGGCTGCACTAATAGATGTACTCTTTCAACAGCTGAAAGCTTAAAAAAGCATATCTAACTCTTTTTCATCCACAATGTTTTGTGACTTATGAAGCAAAGCAATTTTGAAATAAATTACTAACAATCCTCTCTTTCCTGAAAATGTTCTTCTTTCTACTATATCCTATTTTTTGAACACTTTAAAAATATTTCATTCTAGTAATGCACTGAAAGCTCTGATTTAGATGTTTAGTCCAGCACAGTTCCACTTAGACCTGGACTTCAGACAGATGAAAACCAGAACTAGATTTGCTTCTTATAAGAGTAAGGGAAGATTTCAGAAATTCCTAATCTGCACTAAATCCCTATTTTTCCCCTCCTGTAAATAATAGACTGCCCTGTATGAAATCCAGTCTCTGGTGATTAGTTGTAATTCAGTCATTCAAATTAATTTGTTTGAACTGTCCCACTTTCCATAAATAATTAAATATTCTTTGGACTGCAAAGAATAAGACTTAAGGAGAATTTTAATCTAGGTCTCCTACATTCTGCCTAATCATGAGCTTTTCAGGAATTTTCCTTGAAAAGAAACTACAGACAGATTTTTTTTTTCTTTCTTCAAACACACAAATCCAGTAAAAATGTTAATTTTGACAACTTATCAATTTTTTTAGGGAACGCAGTTGCTCACAGATTCTTGCCCAGCTTTTCTGGGCAACTCATTTGAGTCTGGTAGTTCCCTCTCTTTTCCTTTTCACTATTAGTTTTCAAACAAATACAGGATCATTAACTCTTGACATACAATTTTGAAGCAGCAATTGATTCTGAAGCAAACACCAAAACAGTTAATTTTTAAACTGACAAAATGAAACATTGTTCTTTCTGATTTTTCAAAGTTGTTTCTTTGGGTTTTTTAATGAATATTTTTCATCAGATTTAGAATAAATACTCAAAATTTTTCCTTTCATTGATATCTACTTAGTTACAAATCTAGCAGAGTACCTGCATATGGGTAAATACAATAGGTGCTGTATTTTATTGTCAAAAAGTATTATGCAAGACTGCTGATGATATGAAAAGAGTCTAGCTATTAGAAAGAAAATATGTGGCTATTTCTTTCTCCTGCAGAAAGAAAAACATCCCAAATGTGGCAAGGCTGTAGTTTTTAGATTTCCTTAAACCTAGCCCATTTTCCACTGCTCTGCTCAGAACCTGACATTGACAGTCTATCACAATTCCACTCAGCCACCTCCCAGCAACCCTGAAGTGTCTTCTGTGATAACCTCCGAGCTGTGCCAGGAGGTTTTTATTTTATTTCATGTAAGCAATTTTTTGCTGAACTAGGTGTTTTTGAAGAACTCCAGTTTTATGGGCACAATCCTGCACCTGCAATAATTGTAAGTACCAATTGAATTTACACATTTTCAATGCTCAGTTACACATACAAATGCTGACATTTGCCCTGACAATTAGGTTGTAGAGGCAAAACTGTAATCACAGAGCAGCACACTGGCTCACGCTCACTTCAGCAATTGACACCACAGCATTTTTAAAATGCTTTATTCCCAGCTAGAACCTCTCATTTTAACAAGCACAGGGGGGAAATTTACCCTCCTTTTAGACTGCAAGAATTAATACCTCCTAAGTGTCTGAATTGTTTCATCACATGGTACACCTCAAACAATAACTGAACTTAGGCAAAAATTCTTTTGGCCTGCTTTTGAGTTACAGATGTGGAACTAAGTTAAAAGGGCCCATTTGGGATTAATCTCAACTGGCCTTGCTCCTTGAAATGCTTGTTTACTGAATGATCCATTTGTTCAGTGAACATCCCTTCAGAAGCTGTAACTCCAGTTCTGTGTACCTCCATTCTCTGAACACCTCAGCCATCCAATCTGCCACTGCTATTTTCAATATTCAGTAATCAGTATCAGGTAATTTCAGTATTAGGTGCATTCAGTAATACCTAATCAGTATTAGGTAACATTTTTGATGAAAGCAGAGCTGAAACAGTAAGTTTATACATGTATTTATAGAGAGAATCTTTAGTCACACCTGATACGAAGTGATACAAAAGTCCTAAATGTAAACCATAATTGTATTAGGTACCCAGTAGAATTGAATTTAATGTGATTTAATTATTTTAGAGTTTCGGGCCAAAAATTCTCTGCAAAGGGTTGTATAATCCACCAATTAGATTAGCTGTTTCACTAATTTTACTTTGATTAAAATGCACATTTATTATCTAGGAAATCAGAGTATACTAAATACTAAATACTAAAAATACATTTGACTTTTATCTGTGGTTATATTATTATGTGGTGTAATTGCATTTATGAGAGATAATTTCATATTTTCTAAATATTTCTAGTTATGCTACCAAAAAAAAAAAAAAGGCACCACCATTGTGTTCTCATCTTCCTTTACCCAAAAAGTATGAGCACCACCAGTTCCTTGAAAGAAAGAGCCCACGACCAAAGTTCAGTCTGTGGCTAAAGAACGAGAACAGGAAAGAATTTCCCCATAGCACCATGGAACGGATGCTCATTCACAAAGCACCAAGTGGAGGTTGTTCTGTGTGTTCCCTCGTACCACATTTCAAGTATCTGGCAGCCTTCCAGTGGACATGGTGAGTTCTTTGGATAATAACATGCTGAGGAACTTGATTCTATCTATGGCGTTGATTTCTGATTTCTTTTTTCTTTTCTTTCTTTCTTCTGGACAGTTTGGCCTGTGCCACACCTATGCATTGCTGCAAATATGCAAGATTGTACACAGACATAAAGAACAGAGGAAAAAAGAAAAAAGAAAAAAAAAAAAAAAAAAAAAAAAAAAAAAAAAAAAAAAAAAAAAAAAAAAAAAGGCAAGTTTATCCAGGGCACAAAATTAACAAGGAAAAAGCCACATCAGTGAAAAATTGCCCTGACTTTTTAATATGATCAAATAATGCTGAAGTACAAACACATAAGTTGCTGCATTACATGCTTCAGATCTCCAAATTGGTAATGTTCAGGATAATATTAATTAATTGCACTGGAAATTTAATAAAAAAGAGAAAAGTAGTCTGATTAAGAAAGGGTAACTCATTTGTGCAAAACCAAAAATCTGGAAAACCCAACTGTCCTATAATAAGCAGAAAAGACATGCAAATAAGAAACAATACTGGATTGTTCAATAATTAGAATACCTTCTCAGTTCCTAATATGAAAGTGAATCTTTAAAACAGACTAGAATGCAATTAAGAGGCATCAGTATGAATGATGTGCCTCCCGTTTGTTGCACTGCCCATTAAATCAAGGTCAGTACTGTAAACTGATGGAAGAGCAGCCTAAAAAGGAGTAACTGGGAATGCATGACTCATGAATGAGAAGTAGATTCCACCACACTATTGTCAAATACAGCACTCTGTTGATAAATGGAGATGAATTCCTGGTTTCCTTTTTCTGCCTTTTCTTCTATTCTGTCTGTGGGGCATGGTTTGTTTTTCCTGACAGTTTGAGATTTCTGAGCTACTGCATTATGGTGCCAACACACACTGTGCACAGTAAGCGAACAAGAAACAATCTGGCTGTTGTTTCGTGCTTTGCAAATAGCAATTTTCTTCCCATGATTGTATTTTAGATCCAGTACCAGATGCCTGCTTTTAGAAAGCTAAATGTTTCTGTCCTGATTTTATGTGTCTAAGATTACAGTTCTGATGAAAAATCAAAATTGTCATCCAGTTAAAATAACAAAGTATGCAAATAATCAGAATATGTCACAGTTCTACTTCCACAAATTAGAGTGAAAACAATTGCTGTTTCTATTTATTACTGACCTTGCCTTGAAGGGGTTTGAAGGGGTTCATCAAGGTGAAATTTATTCAACTAAATTTAAATCAAGCAGAAATTTAAAAGCGATTTTCATAAATTGTACTTCATTACTATCTAGCATTAAAATAATAACAATTCAACAAATCTTTTATATTTAACACAGATTAGGTAACAAAAGTAACAGATTTGCTGCTCCAACTTACTCTATTTAGACATCCACCTGCTATGGTTAACTTGAAGCCAAATTTCCAACAGCAAATTTCAGATCTTTCACCAGACAGTAATAATAGCATGTAAAGAAATGCCTAGACCAAACTGTGCTATAAATGATAGGCCACATGCTATTAATTATACATTTCATTTGGTTTTAATAGGCTATTTACTGCATGATCTTCTTTTGTTATAAATTATCACAGCTTTATTGAAGTCAATTGAGCCTGTTTATATCAGCTAAATCTCTTCTCCTTACTGCTGGATAATTAATATTGCTTTTTAATATCCAGTAGCAAAATATGTTTTGATATTGAGGGGCATGAAGAAAAAAATAGGCAAATAAGCATTAGAACTGCTTTGGGACTTCTGCAAGAGATGTTGAAAGCCAACATTTGCATAGAAAAGAAAAAGCACAAGTTTCATAATAATTGGTTTACAAGATATTCTGGCTGCTTTATTTCAAGATCTTTAAACAAACTCTCAAGACAAAAGGGGAAAAGGGAAAGAAGTAGTAAAGAAAATAAATCGGACATAAAAGTAGCCCTTGGTCACACACATGAGGTAAGATCACTAATTATCTAGTCTAAAGATTATTGAAATCAGCCTGATTTTGTAATAATGACCTTTCTTAAACACTGGATTACATAAAATAATCCAGAATCATCCAATTTAATTACTTGTACTTTTGTCTCTTCAAGGATGTGACAACTTCATTCTTAAATACTCTAATGAAGAACATCAGCTGCTCACATACATCAGCATTCAGTGTTGTTACTGAAGTAATATGTTCTTTCTCTTCTGTTCTAACAGACCACTCTGTTTAAATTGCTGAAAAAAACAGATGCTGTAATCACCTTTACAAAATAATTAAATGTCATAATTCTGGATTATCTCTTAATTAAGACAGAGCTTTGAAACACCCTTTGTGATTCTATCAACAACTGCTTCCAGATAATCTGGGGATAAAACAATTAATCTTTCCTTTTGATTGCTTTCCTTGATCCGTTTTCTGAAAGCAGGTATTAACTTTATTTACCTTCATCATCTGTCTGAGCATTCGAATTTAGTTCTATTTGTGGGTGTATTCTCATATTTCCAATGGATTTGGCACCTTTTCAAGCTGTTTCTGTCATTTACCAAGGGTTTTCACACAAGCAGTAGCTCCACACTAGCCACATGGGGTTTTTCTTGTGTTAAACTCTTTGGCTGGTTCCTGAGAACAGCCGTATTTTGATCTTGGTGTTTCAAAGGTCTGCTATATAGACTCATTAGTCTCTGCACTCAGTGTCATAATATCTGAATAGTTACTGTCAATCAGTCAAAAAGCAGTGGTAGATTTTGGAAAGGACAGAATATGTTAAGGAAATTGGAGCTGAAGAGAAATTTTACTTCACATGATTATTTTAATTGACCTACTTAATTAATGGAAAACCACACAGAATGACTTTAAACCCCTGGAGATCAATACCGTCCCTTTTACATTCTGTATTAGCTCATTTAGGGAAACTGAAAGTCTGCCACAGAATTGGCCTTACTGAATGTAAAGGTTTTGTAATAGATTGGAAAACAGGATTTATTTAAACCTTTTCTGAAGAGGCTTACACATGTATTAGTGCTTTATTTCTCTTTCATCCCTATTAATCTCTCTAAGGGTTGTTCATAAGGGCCAATATTATCCTAACAAGGCCAATCTCTTCCTGTATATTCAATTCAAAAAAAGGTGGAGTGCCCTTTAGAAGAGCTACGTCAGGTCTATCTTTCCCAATTAAATTGTAGCAAGAGTGTAGGGAGTTTTATATCACCCTCTGTGAATATCCTTCTCCAAAATTTTCCCATGTAAAAATAGCTATAACAATTTCAGGCTGTTTCCTATAAACTATAAAATAATTACAACTGCCGTTTGTCTTTCTTTTCATATATTTCATGTTACCCAAAAACATATTAACACTGAAGCTGCAGTTGATTACTAACAGATATGTTGCAGGGACAGATAAAATTTCATAATGAGCTGGAATGTTCTGAGTTATAACAAACCAAGGTCGAGATTATTAAAGTGGATACATAGAAATTATTGCTCTATCAGCAGTCATAGGTAGAAAGTATTTGTATTATAACTTTTCATTAAAACAGACTTGTCAAAATGGCGCGTGAATTTTCTTGCTGGTAAAAGGAAATGGAAATTTTTTACATTGATAAAGAATTTATAATATTTACACCTTGAAAGTTCTCATCTTTAGGGATTCTTTGACTTTAACATAAATGTCTTTATTAAATCTTTTGTTAAGATGAGAGCAGTATGTGGCCCAGTAAAAATCTGTTAAATAAGTCTGCATTTAGGTACATTTCAGATGATTAGAACAGAATAAATGGAATAGAATGGAGAAATCATCATGTTTCATATTGAAATTCTTCACATGAAACATCTGAAGAGTTTCTGGACTGTTGAGAATAACTGAAACACAACAGTACTGTAGATTTTTGTATATTAGAAGAGTCATGTCACCACTGAAATGAACCTATGATTTTAATGGTATACTTAGCACATTATGAACTCCTATATCTTGGACATAAAACAAGAGAAGACATCATGCATATCTCTCAATAGTTACATTTTCATGTCTGGCAAGAAATAATTTAAAAGTCAGTATTACATAATCCCTAAATTAAACACTTATTACAGAACTGTAAACACTGCCTGTGTTTGTTTAATAGTGATTTTGGTAAGCATATAACTAAAAATAATGAACTCTACCTATGAAAGTGAGGTTTTCCTTTTTTTTTTTCCTACTTTACAGGACTAGCATTTGCTACTGGTTCCACTTTTCCTTTGTAAGTCTTCTCAAATAATTTACTGGGATTTCTTCTCAATGACAGAGGCATGTGAACACTTCTGTCTTTTCTAATTAGTCTGCAAACTCTTGAGACAAGAGGTTGCATCTTGTGTGTGTGTGGAGTAACAAACTCTTGCCAAGGTGTGAAATTATGGCGTTTCCCATTCTGTCACTTTGCATAGCAATGGCCTCTTTTACTGTCCCTTCCTTGGGCTAGAGGAAGAAAGCCAATGGAATCGGGAAATTGAAACAGGAGTATCTAGGAGATAGTCAATATGAAATTGTTGCTCAGTTCAGATTGTCGCTGATGACTCTCTTTTCTCCTAAGAGGCTAGTTCATGGGATTGTAAGACCACAGTCCAATATTACCAAAGTCAATGAGAACACCATAATTTACTCCAAAAGGATGGATATTGAACTAGAAGTGAGAAAAGAGTTATCATGCTGTTTTGCTGTTTCCTACTCCCAAAGAAAATGTTTCTCTTTCAAGGATTAAGAACATGGGAGGATAGTGAAAGTCTAGCATATCTAGAAATCATGAAGCTTTGGAAAAAAAAAAAAAAAGAGACACAATGAACCACAGGAGATCCACAGCTTAAAGAAGATATCTGGAGATATAATACTTTCAAAGCATTCATTCAGTGATGCTCAGAAACTCTGCTGCAATTTCAGCTCAAAGTGTATGTACATGTATATGCACTTGATTAATGCTCTACTTGACATATCTCATATTTTAATCATACTGTGAAGTTCCTCTTGTCTCAAGAGCCACAACAAAGGAAGTTGCTGAGCAGTACCCAGACTACCATTTGAAAAGAATTTGAAAAGAATGAGAGAGTGAATGCAAAAAATGGCACTTGCTTTATTTTCTGACTTCAGATGGTAAGTAAAGTATTCTGTGCCATCTGCTGAACAATTTGCCTCCACACTGTCTTGTCTGCCACTTGTTTAACATGTAATGTTATATGTCACTCTGACAGGAGTGCAACATTAACAGGCCCTAACAGGGTATGTCTCGCAACGGGATGACAGCTGACGCCAACTCTGCCTCTGAAATACCGCCAGTTTCAGTTCTATCCTCCAGACTCATTTCTCAAGATTATTAATGATAGTTTGAGACTGAATTTGCAGCACACTGAGTTTAGCTCCTGACAATTACTCCCTGTCCTTTCCAGAAGGGAGGCCTGTGGGTGTTATGACAATATCATTTTATTATTTTAGCTCAGATCTTTTCTCCTCGCTGTTTTTTATCACACTCAATCTGTCATCCTTCCTGCCTTTTTATGTGATTTTTTTTTAACTTAACGGTGCCTCCTTATAAAGAAACCTCAAGAGTCTGTGCTCAATGTCTTCCTTCTCTGCCATCCCTACTTTTGATACATGGTCACACTGAGGAATCACTGTGGCAGGCTACAGAATTTTTGGGCAAGGGGTGGCTGCTCCAAGTTATGCCTGCTATTAATTCAGAACACTAAATTAGAAGCTGAAGCTATGTCATACATACTTCAAACTGGAAGTATCTCCAGATACTTCAAACAGAAAACTATCTATGATCACTAGTTATTTACTAGAACAACTGTCATGGTTGCTAGGTTTATCTCACTTTTGTACATTCCTGTCAGACCTGGGTCCTCTATTAAATTGTATGGGTATTTTCACAAGTATAGCCAGAAACGACTGAAAATTTTCAAATAATAACTACTGGTAAGCTTGCAGGTCCAGCAGCATTTAAAACATTTCATGCTTTCTCTCCTTGAAAATGTGATTTGCAGTTCTGTTAAAATAGAGTATTTTATATGGTAGTTGGAAAAAACCATGGGAGCAACTTCATTAAAAAAACAGTTATAGAGAGGTTACTGAAACAAAAGTAGCCCTAGCACTGGTAAGGCTTATGAGCTCCAGCATGGCAATGCATTAACATGTCTTTTTGGCTTCCAGGCCAGAGCTGGCTTCCATTCAGACAGCTCAGTGTGCAAGCAGATCAAACGCGTGACTGTCTGCACCCGTCTGTGCAGACAAAGCCTCGGCTGCTTTCTCTGGCTCATCCTGCTTAGGCTGGTTTTGATGCTCCCCAAAGAAAACAAACTAAAGCCATTAAAAGTATTTATGTGTGCTCTCCTAAGGCCCCAAAGGCTAAGCGCTGGTGGTCAGCAGGGCTTCCATTTCTTTTCTTGTGGAAGACTCTGCTAAATAATCAGACCATAAGCTGAATGCTCATTCGATTACATAGCACACAGACGCAAGAAATTACCAGTGACTGATTAAGGCTCAACATTAGCTTTACTAAAAAATGTGCCATCTTGCTGAATTTCACTTACAAATGGAATTAGCTACACTTTTTAACTCACTGTATGCACAGATCATCACAGCTCAGGTTTGATCTGGAAGCAGTAGTCACAACTGAGTGTAACACAAATCAGCCCCATGATGAGACATGCATCCTAATAAAAGCAGCACATTTTTTCCAGTTCCCATATTGCAGAAAAAGTCAATGATCTTTATTTTATCAATAAGGCTCATATGCTGCTATAACACCATGTCTGAACAGTAACAAAATGTTCCTTTGTCCCAGTGTGGAATCACCATCCCTTATGGAAGCTTTTACAAATGCTAAACATGCTTCTTCATATAAGAACCATAGAGACTAGCAAAAGTTATCCTTGGCTCGCTTCAGTGGAAAGAGTCAAATTTCAGGTCAGATCAGCCAATATTCATAAGTTTTCAGATGTCTATGTCTAGCATGTAAAATGTTTACATAAACCCCTTGACAAAAATCATGGTATACAGTTTTTGTTTTTCTGGCACAACAGAGTACTTCAAAGCAAGGATAAATCTTGCCCAACCATTAGATAACATTTTTACACAGCCTGGTCTGAAATTTTTTTATAGATTTTCATACAGTAAAGGTCCAAAGCCCACACTGGGCTTTCACTCCAAGATGCTATTTTACATCTTTTTTGTGCCAAATATGCTTAGCATAAGCACAGAATAAGACAGCTACATTAATGATATTAATAAATCCCCAACTATTAGAACAATAACTACAAAGTAGATTTTAATTATAAATTTAAGTCATTCACATACCTTTGTACTCTCTTGTCTCTTGGGAAGAAAATAAAAACGAGCTACAGGTCAGTTTTTTAGGTCAGTTTATGAACTTCCACAACATATTCAGATACTACTGTAAACAAAGTCATAAAAAAAATTAAAAAAGCCAAAGCACAGATAACATAGTAGTATTGCCAATGCTTAAAGCTATATGTAATAAACATAATATTAAATTCCAATGGTCCATGCTCCCATTGAGTCTGTAATTTTGCACCTCCCAAGCAGCTGCATAAAATAAGGAGATCCCCATTTATTATAATTCTAAATAATTTTGGATACAGTAAGATGAAAGATACAATGTCAAGATACTCTATTTCTGGGTGGCCAGTCTCTAGTTCACTGCTTTTGATGGTTTGTTCCTTGATGTCAGTTTCAAAATATGGTTTCGTTTATTGGAAGATTTTTGTTATAGTATTTTACACTGATCTCATGACCTCCCTTGATCTCCAGGAATCCCATATTGCAGCAGGAAGTGGGTAACTGAGCAAGCAACTACTGCACAGAACCTTGAACATAACACTATAAAGCAGTAAACTTCACAGGGATTCTCTTTTTTCCAAGAAGAATTAAGGCAGAGTGTCTTCTCAGCTGTGGTTTCTAAAAACTTTGTGGCTCTTTGGTACAAGAATAGGGGGCTAACCTCATTATCTTTTAAAATTTCTAGACACATAATTGCATCTTGCTGGCCTACATTCCTCTGGCAGATGCAGTTGGGTTTAGTACTGTTTCTCATTGACAAAGGCAAACGCCTTTGAGCTTCAGTTGCTCTGAAGTGTTAAATATTGCTTTGTTTTGCTTCAAAGGCATTTCTGCCATGGGAAAACTATCACTTTATGACCCTTCTGTATGTTGCAGGAATGATGGGACATTAAAATATACTTATAGCCTTGGGAAAAGGTATTAAGGAATACACCAGTATTAATAAAATAGTGAGTGGTATTTTAAAACTTCCCTTATATCAAAGCTCCTTATGTGACATTGAAATCTATAGAACACACAGTGCATGAGGAGACTGCCAGTATTTCTCAGCTTATCATACAAGGAATGGAAGTTTAAAAAATATCAAATACACAAGAATTACACTATGTGAAATTTTCCTTCACTGCTGGAAATTTGGTCTAAAATATCTTACGGCATATACCCCAAAACTATGCATCCAGATTTCAAGCCTCAGAATAAAAACCTGCTACCACAACTGAACCTCTGTACATTAAAAAAATAGGCCTGTGAAGTGTAGAACTAACAAGGCCTGGTTTCTTTTGGGTTGTGCCAAATAGACAGGGCATTTAATGTCCAAAAAGGTGCAACCTCTTGTTTTCCAACAGTAAAGTTCTCACTCTCCAACCTGGATTTGCTTTCAACATTTCTCTCCCAAAAGGACTGAGCGAGGGGGACAATGGGGGAAAGCACAAAAACATAATCTTTTTTTCCTGTACGCAGCTGCCTATTTTCTGGCTACTAACAGTACAACTACATGTATGTCACTCTTCATAGAATGTGGCCAAGAAAGATCACAATGTGGTAAGAGTGGCATAGACAGACATCTCACCTCATCTTGCTATCAAACTCCATCCATATCCTTCTATTTCCAGCCAAATCCTTCCAGTCTGCTACTTGATGCTGGCCTTCCTTAACCACGGTTTAGAAAGCCATTCTTCATCATGCTGATCACAGTATCATGATCCAAGATTGTGCAAGGAAACAGTCACTTCAAGAGGTGTTTGCTTATGCAAAACTACTGAGACAAGAAAGCTAAACTGCATGCATACCAGTTGATAAAGGGTTTTTCTACCTGACTTTGGGTAAAACATTTTGTTAACTTCAGTTTATGGAGGTTTTTTTGTATTTTTTCCTCCTCTCTCTTTCCCTTGCTTTATATTGCTGTCAGCATTTGATAAGTCTTTCTTTAGGTAAGTTCACTTGTTCTGGGGAAATGAGATTCCTTCATCACTTTAAAAACAAGGCAGCAACAATGAAAGATGTCATCAAACTTTTAAGTGTGGAAGCTCAAAAACAGGTTAATCACAAAGAATAAAATCTATTCTGTCAAAATAATGGTTTAGACTCCTCTGTTAGAGGCTTCTGAAGTCGAAGTACAAGTAAATAGTTTTATTAAATGTTTGAAATTAATTAACTATAATGAAATGGAATAGCATAATGATTAGTAATCTTGGTAAAGTAATAGAGCATAAACTTCTTAAAGAAGCATATTTATTGAGCAATTTCAAATTGAGAATATTTTCAAAACATCTTGGAAATGGATTGCCTCTCAACCAACTGAATAATTCTGTCAAAGTCAAGAGCACTTGGAAAAAATCTATCAAGACAGCAAAAACAGTTTAAAAACACACTAAACAGAAAGCATGACAAAATTTCTTCAGAATGCTAAAGGCTAAATTAAACATTAAAAAATGAAGCATCAGTATCTCATGTGCCAAAACCCAACTAGACAAGATCAGACACCTGGAATGAGGAAAAATACAGACTATTTAACTCTTTAGAAAGCAAGTCCTATCTGTATTCAAAAACACTGAGATGTTGTATGCCTTGTTATGGGGACAGCAGTGAGTCATCTCAGCTCTCTTGATATTCAAAATGAACTGCTTGGTGTCCTCCAAACTGGAGACAGAAGTGAGGCTGTTAAATATCAGGGCTAAAGTTATCACTGAGATACAACCATGTAAGTATGAAAAAAAATTCATCCTCAACTCAGAATTAACATTCATAAAATACCCTTAAACTGCATTGATTATTTAGAAAGTCCTAAGCATAAAAGAGTTTAAAATATAATAAAATAAAATATTACTCTTCTAAATTATGTCTAGTTGTGTGAAATCAAATATCTTTAAATCACACAAGGGGAGTAGACCTGTGGGTGAAATCAGACCTGCTCTCACCATGAAACAAACACTTTACCTTTGTCAGACTCACCTTTGTTGTAAAGCTCCAGAATGTATTTATCTAGTACCAAAAATAATCAGTGAGCACTCCAGCTCTCTGAATGACCAACTTCAGTCAGAACCATCTTGAGTCCAAACATATGAAAAACAGGAAACCTCTTTAGAAATCTAAAAATGCTGACAGATGCAGTAACTAGCAATATTAGTGTCACTAACCCACTGTATAAATGTAATTAAAACTAGCAATTTGCTTTTTTGTCTCTTTGCAGGCATTATGAAACAAGGATTAGCAAGTACAGAATCACACATAGAGCTGGTAGCTATTCAAATAGTTTGGCATGTGTTTGCCATCACTGATTCATCTGTAGTGAATAAAAAATGCTGTTAAATTTGTGTGGGATTTTTTTAAGGGCTTACTCGGAAATAAATCCACGTCCTTTTTAATAACATTCTTTAGCATGCTTTCCTTTCTAAGCTTGCAGTAACAAAAATTAATTATTGCTCTTCATAATTATTACCTGTTATGAGGAATAAATGACATGATAAATAACAAGGAAAACCTGGGATCCATGGGCTCAGTTCTGTGCCTTAGTCCATAGTGGGACCCTATGGTATTCCTATATATGGAAGTGTAATGTGTGGGCATTGCTATAGAATGCAACGAGTGTGGGCTTAATTTATCATGTGATAGACAGCTGGTTTTTGAAAATCTTACACATCTAATCCTTATTACAGCACTGGACTGAAAAACAGATGATACAAAGGCCATTTTTGTTGCGTTTCGGTAATACATTCTCATGTGACATCCTCTGTCCTTGACGTATCCTATTCCTCCTACTACTGATGCATTGCATTCAGACCCACTAGTTTTTCTTTGACCAGGTTCAAATGATTTGTGTATTTCAGTCAGTGTTCTGCTGTGCTCATGGCTTTTCCAGACAGACTACTGCTTGTCCTATTGGATCTCAATGGATTTCATCGATCTCACCTAAAGTGGAGATGATCGTTATTACAGTTTGGTTTTCCTAGACATCTTTTATGATGCAGAAAACACTTTTATTGCTTTGCTCCTAAGAACTATGTTTTCCAAAGGATTAGAGATCACCCACTTGAGTGAGTACCGGGATAAATTACATTAAGGAAAGGCTTATCAATAGATCCAATCACTCTGGTTTCTCAGATGGAATAATTGTCCTTATTCATGTGCTGTAAGCATGAAAGACATCAACTGGTACAATTATAGAAACAGCTTCAATAAAATGTCAATTTGCTTTGTTAACACTCTGAAATAAAATTCTAGGTCACCCTAGGATCCAGCCGTATCACTTCCAGTCATGTTAACTTGTAGACCACCAAAAAGTAGATTATGCTTTCAGCATGAATAATATGACATAAGCTACTGTAGGTCAGCTGACATACAGTAAACTTCCATGAAAAATGTTTAGACACATCAAGTATGAGATGACTAGCCTTAAATTAAGCTACTTGCATTGTTGCCTAATTAAATTAAATTAGCCCATGCTTGCAGTGATTGTTGATGGTGACTGAACCCTAGCTGGAAAATATCCTGTAATAACCACAACAGTTTAAAGGCAAATCTGAACCCTGCAATTAACTGTAGGTCTTGTACAGGTTTGTTTGGTTTGTGTTTGTTTAGAATTTTTTTAAGGAAAAGCTACAAGAACAAATTACAGTACTTGATTTCTCTGCAAGTTGGTTCTGAATGAGAAGATCTCCTACGAGCTTCAAGCACCAAAACATCCTTTGTAAATCTAACAAGCAAGTTTGTAATGAAAAGTGCTGTCATCGCTAATGGGTTTGAGATTTGAAGTGGTAAACTTTCACATTTTAGGTATTTATGTTGAACCTATACCTCCACAAGAACATTAAGCCCTGATGCTTAAGCTCCCCAGAAGCCCACTCCTTCACTGAAGGGAGGAAAAGCAAGAGCACAGGGTCAGGGTGAAGCTGAGCAAGCCCCCGAGAAGCTGAGAGGTAATCTACATGCACAACAACAACTAACCCTTCCTACAGCTCTTCGAAAAGGTAGAGTTCATCAATACATAATATTAAAACTGAAGATTAGGTAAGATTAAAATACTGCATTTTAGATCCAAAAGAGAACCAACCCCCCCAGTAAGCCACATAACTAATGAATTTTTTAAAAGCAAGTTTCTTGCTTCGGTCATTCTTCAGCTGAGTCTTTCAATTGGGATGAAAAATTATTTGCTTTCCCTTACCCTGTAAAACTGAAATCCACCAGCTGAATGGCCAGCATGGTGAAAGAAAATGAACAAACCCTCAAAAATTTGAGAGGTGGGAGGTAAGGCTATTAGAAAACTCAGGGAGGGAATGATGCTTTTAGAAAAATTAAATGGTCATGCAATAAATCACAGCTGAGACAATGAAAGTAGAATAGAACTAAACATGAGACCCAATCACTAAAAAAAAAATTAATTAGGACAAAAAAAGACATCCATTAGTGAAGTTATTTTTGGATATTTTTTGGTAAATAAAGTGAGGGACACAATTTTTCCACTAAAATTTAAGAACATAAAAGCATTTAAGAGGAAAAGGTTGTTTGTGAGGTCTGTGATAAAAGAAAACTATTAAAATACGAGAGTTATTATAACTGGACTTTACAAAAAATATGTAACAGGGATTAAGGATATATTTTGCCCTCATGCAATAGCATATTTAGAACTAGATTCTTTGGTTTATACCAACTAGAACCTGCTCTTTTTTATATTAACTTGAGGTTGCAGAAAACCACAGAATTTCAAGAGGCTTGGATTTATCAGGGGCAATGGTTGTATTTGTAATTTCTCTCTTTTTGTGTGTAAAAAAACACAGTAAAAGAACTCATCTGACTTTCAAAAAACACAACTTTTTGTTTCAATTACATTTTGCTAAAGCAGAAGTAAGTTTCAGTCTGAGAATCCTCCTCTTCCTCTTGATTACTTGGCTTCATCCTATCAATCATGATTATGTTCCTGGCCCAATAATTACAGTTTTTAATCAATTTTCAAACATTGTGCAGTGGGCTGTGAAGTGCATTTGAAGCCCATCATAAGAGAAGTTATACTGAAAGCAACTAAAAACTAACCGTTTTTGCAGAATGGGAGGAGACGGGGTTATACACAGAATGACAGATCATCTTATCAGGCTTTAGCATTAATTCAGTACAGCACAGAAATAATTACAAATGTGCACTTGACACACTGAAACATAAATTAGCTCTTAATTGATTACTCCAGTTGCCTTAACAACAGAAGCTCTCCCAGCATTTGGAGGGAATATATCTTCCAATATTTTATTTTCCCAGATATACAAGAAAATTACTTTTGCCTTTATAATTTGATAATGTGACCTTGTACAGTAAAACAACTGAATTTTTGTGTCCAGCCTTTCTCTGCTCCAGCACTGATGCTTTAAAGTACCATCTGCCTTGGTGCTCTCAAATAAACACAGCTTCACATTGCCTGAGTGAGGCACTAAGCTTCAGCAGAAAAACTCAGTGTACCTGAGTGGTTTCTCGTGAAAACAACACTTTATGTCTCTGATCCTGAACAAAGTATATGTAAGAGTAATTTTTACCATCCTAGGAGATCAGAAAAATAATCTGCAGAACCAGCACAAAAATGTTAGTAAGTCCTTATCACAGTTTTCTACAGTGAAATTTTAGCCAATTAAGTCAGTGACAAAACCATTATCATCTTCAACTGGGACAGAATTTCTTCCTTACAAACCAAGTAATGAAAAACAGCAGCACATTGTCTGGAAAGCAACAGAAATTGCACAGCAACAATTTCTGTTATTTGGGAGCAGGCCCACAAGCAGAAGGACCCTTGAGAAGTTTCCTGTTTGAAACAGTATGTTTATTTCTTTTTTCCAGGTTTGTCACATATACTATGTCTTGTTCTCTTAGGATTTTGTTAGTAATCAAAATTTCTCTCTTCAAAAGATTTATTGCCCTCTCCCAGTTTTCAAAGTACTACCGAGACAGAAATATCTGGCAGGGGAAATTACTGCCAGAAAAGTGCCAACATATTAAAGCATTTATTTAAAAGACATAACTAAGTGGACCTTTTCCAGCATTTCAGTATTTCAGGCACAGGATATACTGTATGTAATATAGAATGATTGGAGCAAACTATTGCCATTGAACTTTGCAGTGAGTCACACTCCACCAAAAAACCACCCTTCAGCTCTTCTAATTTGGTATCCAACCTTGTGAATCAAGTAGGCTCCAAGGGCTTAGGTATATGCAGAATCACCATCCCCTCTGTACCAGGTCTGCTCCCCATGTTCACAGTAATCATCAGTGTTTAATTTAACAGATGGCTGGAACCTGTACAATTCTTCTTACGAGGTACAGCGCATGGTTATATAATTTCCAATGTTGAATTAAAAGTAGAAATCAAACACCAAGTGATGCTGCTTATTCAGAAAAAGAAGTTAATCTATCATTTCTACAGCTTTCTGAGTCTCTCTGATCTGAAATGTTCAAGGTACTTTTATGTTTTAGGTATTACTGTCTTTTCTTGTCATTTAAGAGGTAAAACCAGAGGCGCATATTAAAAAACTATTAACCCTGCAATGAAGTAATTTATATAAAAGTTAGATTTGTGTACCCTGTTATTCTTACTTAGAGTCCCTTGAATGAAGCAGAAAAACTAATTACTTTTATTTATACAGTCCCATTAGAGCACTTTTCAGCCAGCTGGAAGGAACAAATCACTGCTCTCAAGACAGTACTGTCTGCAATGAACATAGCAGGGCAAGCAGGGACAGGAGCCAACAGTAGGAGGGGGGTTATGGGAAGACTAAGGTTAGGGAAGTGTGAGAGATGATCTCTTCATCTTGTCACTTCCTGAGATTCTAAGCAGGGAACAGTCAGATGAGTACGTCAAACTGGGCTCTGTCCCAGTACAAAAAATGTAGTCACATCCCTTTGAATGAAGTTCCATTCAACGCAAATTTCTAGAAGCCCAATTATCAGTTGGTATTACTACAATAAGGACTAAAATGGGGATTTGCTCCTTGCTTTTTCTTTAGATGTTAGTGAGTTGTTATGGCTACTTTATAATTCTGAAGGCAGAAAAAAACCCCAAACCAACAGAAAACATGTTTCTGAACCCTCTAGCAAATAAGGTCAGTAGGCTCAGCAAGGTGTCTGAGCTACTGCATAACCTTACAAGGTAATAATACTTGATTTAAAAAAAGAATCCTTTTGAATTTGTACACTTTGATTATAAATGCTTTCAGGAGGCTTTGGTCCAGTTTTGCTATAGTTTTGCATTTTGTATACCTCAGGCCTAATGAGGTTGCTGGGATTGCACCTCTCCAAAGAAATAAAAATTTATAATCAGTATTGGTGGTCCTTTCCATATTATACTTTCCAGTAAGAAAATTAAATCCATGTATGATTGCAAGCTTCTCTCTCCTGTCTTACTGGCCATTCTTTAGGGAACTGTCAAGGTCCAGCCTGTTTCCCTAGCTCAGCCTTTCCCTATAGTCAAAGAACACTTGTTAACTTTCTAGAGGTATTTACAGTAGAAATTATGTAAGTCATTTGCAGTCTCTGTGTAATCTTTCTATGCAGACCCTGCTTAGAGATCAAACCTTCACCTACATGCAAAAAGCTATCCACTAAGGCAAGCAGAGAGTCAAGCACGCCCACAGGCACCACATCTTCCTGCTTTGCATGCCAGAAAGCTGTAACAGTTCAAAAGATTCAGGAAAAAAGAAAATCTTCTGATGTAATTCTTGCCAGTAGCCATTTTTAAGACTTAGTGTACTATATTCTAAGTGTTCTAGGGATGACCATCATTTAGTTTACGCATTTCTTTCAGAAAGAGACTAGATCTTGAGATGCAGAGGGGCTCACCTGATCTCAGGATTATCAAAATTATGGTAAATGTCCTAACAAGCTGTAGCTGGCATGATCCTAGAGTGAAGGCATGATCCTGCTTCACAATTTTGTGCCTCTTCCAAGGAGAGGTGAGATGTTTCCTTATCTTCGCTTGGAGTTACCTGGGCCCAGGCGTGTCGGCAGCTTTCTATGGAACTCTGAGGCTTCTGTATAGCTAATTATTTATTTATATGGGAACAAAGCTAAAAAGGTCACCAAATACAACCACAAGATTTGTCCTTTCTTATTCTTATTCCTAAACTTCCCTCAGAAGAAGAGAAATATTGAAAAGGTGTTTGATGACACCTTTAATTAGTAATATCTCAAAACATTTGAAAATCTTTTACCTTAATTTATAAACTGGAGATTTAAAAGTGCACCATAACTGAAATGATGATGACAAAACCAAGGTAAGCAAACAGCAAAGCACAACAGAACACTAGTAAATATTATTACACTGATCGGTATAAAAAGTATTTGAGTAACTAATCTGTTCACATATGTAAGTATTAATAATCCTATTTGCAGAGGATTCTTTATAGTTTCAAAATCATGATCTTCATTGAGTTAAACAAAGATCTATTTTTATTTGGTCATCTCTAATTGACATTTATGTATCACTACTGAGAATCCACCAAAATCCTAAACAGCACCCATCTCATTTCATATGGCTTTTGTTTTTCCTCTTCCTATGTCAGAGATGAAATTTTCATATCAATCAGAATAAACATTACAGTAAATAACTGATTCAGAATAAAATGGGTACATATCTGCAGAACTGAGAGGAAGATTATCAGGCTGTGATGGTGCCAGTGGGACACACATGTTCACATGCATGCAAAGCATGTCTCTAGCACGATGAAGTGCAAAACCCATCACCTGGATATCAAGTTGTTCTTAGAATGCTGAAGCCAGATGTAAGTAACAAAACCAAACCAAACTGAAACAAAACAAATTTTATTTCTTTTAAGCTTTGGCTAAAAGGCATAAAACTGGTGTAGAAGCTCAACCAAAGGTCTTTTCTGCCTTTTGCTTCAGAGAGAGTCGTTCCTCTTCTGGTTTCTAAATAATTCATAAAACTAACAGAGGAGATGGGGGAAACAATTTTCTGTGCAAGAATGTCTAAAGGTTCTTTCAATTAATGCAAACTATTAGGAGACATATTCCATTTTTAAAAAATCAAGAAACACAAATTTAACTAAAAGATTAATTGTCACAAAAACTTCATAGAGAAATGGCATTTTGGAGGGAGGAATAGTAATTAAATAATAGATTTTAATGACAGAGCCACTATGCTCTATGCATGAATTTTAAGGCATAAGTGCCATTCATTGAGCTCTACTGCTATTAATACTACATTTATTTTCTAAAAAAAAAATCACTGTTAAAGTATTTTCTAAGGAAAAGGACAAAAAGGTTATGAAATGATGGTGGTTGAAAACAAAAAGTCCTATTCCACCATCTTAAATCTTCATGTCGTCATATCAAAACATTCTCTATCACAATAGGAAATGCAATGCTGTATTCCAGAAACTGTGGGTGTGCAGAAATGAGTCACTTTGGCAATGATTTGCTTTGCATATCAGTATAAACCAGAAGAGGGAATTGATTTAATATAAGGAACAATAGACTGAATTATACACTCATGTACTGCAGAGAAACTTATGGTTGCACTTGCAACAAACATGACCAAATAATAAATAAATTCTATGAAAAGCTAATTTTTCATGGTAATAAAGAAAAATACTGGGCATGCAGGAACATCTGTTTTTGAGAAAATTAAGAGACAAAATAAAATATTTCTACAGAAGAGGATAAAAAATGCTTTGCTAACAGGAGAAAAAACACCTGGAGAAGAACCAACAAAGACTCAAACAATCTCTGTTTTCTTGGATTACCTGTTGCAGCCAAACCACTGTATCAGTGGGTTGAAAAATCTGTTCATCTGGGTTAAATAATTACTGAAATCAAAACTGAGCCCAAGTTTAGCCATCAAAGTTCCATTTCTACCTAGTTCTAATCAGAACCTGTAACTTAAACTACTGAAACTCTGCAATAGAGAAATAAACAAAAATCTCCATGTAGAAATTGAAGGTCACCAGCTAATGGACCAGTGATGCAAGGAAAGACAGGCTCACACAGTTCTATCAAATGAAGAAAACCCCACATCTTCTCACAACGTGGCTTCCACACCCGCTTCTTCAAAAATAAATCTCAATTTTTAAAAAAAAAAATAGATCTATGGTTAAATTCACACAGATAGAAAATTTTATGCACAAACAATTTAATCTCTAACCTAACATATAAGCTCAACAACTTTAGCAAGTTAAACTAGGCTTTGTTACTGAAACTATATTCCAAATAATTTGAGCATACAGCAAGAGTGAACGATTTAATCTATTTCATCTTAAACCTTTTTAGAAGGTGCACCATGGTGTTTCTGCCCTTCTGAAAACTTCCTCATAGGTAACATTTAAAGTTCTAGAACTGTGAGAGACAGTAAAGAGACTAAAGAGACAGTACACAACAGCAGGGTAAATAAGATAAAGAATTCACGTTTAAGGGAAGGGAGACACATTGTTATGAAATGTGAATAAAAATACAACTTTAAAGGTTTTCCAATCAAGTGGCATAACTTGAGTCACACATTCAATCTTTCATGGGTGTCATGGTTTAACCCCTGCTGACAACTAAGCACCTCAGAGCCACTCACTCACTCTTTCCTGGTGGAATGGAGGAGAGAATTGGAAAGGTAAAAGTAAGAAAGATCATAGGCTGATTTAGGCCGAATTTAATAATTGAAATTTAAATAAATTTAATACACTAAAAAATTTAAAAGTAATAATGATACTAGTAACAATACTAATAACAATACTAAAATTTTACAAAAACATGAGAAAAATTAAGCCCAAGAAACACAAGTGATACAAGTGAAAAACAATTGCTCACCAACAAACAACTGATACCCAGATGGTTCCCAAGCAACAGCTGCCCTCTGCCAAACTCCACCCCAGTTTTATTGCTGAGCATGAAACCATATGGTCTGGAATATCTCCATGGTCAGCTGTCCTGGCTGTGTCCCCTCCCAGCTCCTTGCGCACCCCCAGTCCCTCCCTGGTGGGGTGATGTGAGGGGCACAAAAGGCTGGGTGCTGTGTGAGCACTGCTCAGCAATGGCTAAAACATCCTTGTGACATAGCTGTGACTGTTTCCAGCACAAATCTGAAACACAGCACAATTCTAGCTACTGTGAAGAAAATTAACTCTATCCCAGCCAAAACTAGCACAATGGGGAATATATTTTTATGTTCTGAATTTTATAATACTATGTTCCAAGTCCAGCTTTTCCTGTTGGCAATGTTTGGTCTCAATTTATTATTCTAACAGAAGAACTTGCAACTTTTTACAAGTCTGTATAGCTTTGGGGTTTTGTTTTGTGGCTTTTTTTAAAAAAATTTACCCATGCATACGCTTTTCCATAGTTTATCCTAGAATAACTTGCTCCTAGAATGAAGTCTGTTCCTCTAAAGGTTTATTAATTTCCCCCAAAATGTCTGCCTCTGCTCCCAGTCTCCCTCATTATATCCCCTCACAACACCAGATGTATTCTATTCTTCTAAACACATTCTTTCAATGTCACACTACTGAATCTCAGAGAGATTAAATGTTCAGTATCTGTGTGAAACAAGGCAGGGACTTTTCAAATTGCAGGATCAGTCTACCTAAGGGAGCCTATCTGATCATAATTCAGCTGCTGGTGCCTGTTACCAGATGTGAACTGGAAGCAGTGTCTCTCCCATGCTACCTGCATTCACCTCTATGAGGCAGAACTGCTATGGGAATGCCTACAACAGAGTGCCAAAGCCAGATCCAAATGAGCTGGTATACTTACACAGAATCATTTAGTGCCTTACCTTTACCCTAGCTGAAATCCCAGAAGTGATACAGCCATCCATCCCAGCTACTGAGAGCAAGTTCAGATGGGTCTGTGAAAGCAGGACTAAAAAAATCACCAGAGAGCTGTCATGTGCCTTCATCAGAAATGAAAATGTAGCAAGTATCTGCTGCCTGAAAGTGTTATTCTTGGAAGAACAGAAACATTGGAAGCAGAGCACAGAGCAGACAGAACAGGATATCACACAGAACAGTTCAGGGTTAGGTGCCAGAGCACAAGCTCAAGCCCATGCTTAGACTCCGTTTCCACAAGAAACAAGTGACACAGTTCAGATGATTCCTTGCATTCTCTGCCTTCATCATCTGCCATTTATCAGCACCTGCTCAGGCAAGGAATTAATACAATAAATAAGGTGTGACAGGTGAATTTGCAAGCCACTGACTGAAAGACTGCTTTGCTCATGCCAACGTATGTTTTCCAATTGTAGAGCAAACCTATCAATGCTCAGGACCTGAATGCAACAGAACCAGGAAGATGTAAGAATATTAGCGCTGCACTAAGCTAAGCAGGTGCTGTCCACAGAAGATTAAGAGAAAGCCAAAAGGCAAAAAAACCCTAATATGTTTCATAACATCTCCGCACAGGAAGGCGGATTTGAAACTCATCATACGACATAGCAGCATGAGGAAAAGGTGACCTCATACATGCAAAACACCTTGTATGTAAACAGAACCTTCTCTTCAGCTTTTGTAACCAACTACATTTTAGCAACGTTTTTACTGACATCATGTCTGTACGATATAATTTTTTTTTTTAATATATTAATCAGATTTTATTCCTATAGAGTTTAGATACAATAATCAAATATGATAGCTATCACATCCTTTTGGCTAGATTTAGTGAGTATAAATATGAAAAAATGCTTTCAGGGGCCTTTTTGAAAATATCCACCAAAGTCTAATTGCAATAGAGTATAGAAGAATCTCAAATGTGATAGGTTGTATTGTACTTATTCTATACAGTTCTCCCATACATAAAATAATCAAGATTACTCATTAAATTAGAACCACTAAAAAAACCCAGAGTGCTGTTACAGTAACACAAAGGAATACACAGGGTATTAGTTATCAATGCTTTATTATTGAACAAAATTGAAATCCTTTTATCTGGCACATAAACAATTATTTCTACAAAAAGGAAAGCCTACAAATCTGATAATTTATACAAATAACAGTTTTTCAAAAAATAAAATTTTAATTTAGTAAACTTGTCTTGTGCTCTTTTTTTTTTTTTTTTTTTAGCACTGTCTGCAATAATCCACCACAAATCCCTGAGCAGAGAGACATATTTTAAACATGTTTTAAATTTATCCCAAAAGAAGAAACTTATCAAGCCCAGACCTGTATTAAAAAATGTATTCAGGGACATTCTTGGTAAATTTATGGTAGTCCTTTTTCTTTTCCTTTTCTTTTGATTTTTTTTTAAAGAAACAAACAAAACCAGTTAACAATGCAAGTATGACACCGTATCACAGGAGTGCTCCCCTCTTCCCCCTTTTGTGCAATGAATAAAAATTAAAGAACAAGAATAAGTACAAGTTGAAGGAGAAAAATAACCTGGTGAATGCTTAAGACCAAGAAGCCATCGAAGTTGGATGGCTGTTAAGCAAATAAAGCTGCAGGATACCACAGTTCTATACCAAGCTCAGTTAGTTACTATCTATTTCTATATCATTTCCCAGAAAGTCAGCAAAGCAGGAGAATAAGTTCAAGCTACCATTGTATTCTAACACTGGTTTCAACGATCAAGTAGAAATCCAAATTTTGATCCTTCAATTTTGCTTTTCCAGCAGGAACATTATTTGAGAAACACTTGACACACTCCACAAAACCAAACAATCTTGCCCCTCTGCCCCTTCTGGAGGGCCAGTTGTAAACTTAACAACTTACAGCATTTTAGTGAGCAAGAGGAAAGAAAAGGAAGCACACATAACTAGTTTTTCTACTATACTGACTTTGAAACAGCTATTCCCCAATCTATTTCAATACAGATTTAAAATCCAAGTGTAAGGGTAGAATGACCAAGAAGGTAGAGTGTAACTCAAGTGCTCTCTTTCCCATTCGGTACATACACTAACCACAAAACAAATGCAAGTAAAACCAAATAAAGAAATAGCAACACTTAGAGACTGTTGTGTTAATGGCAAGTAACATTGCTGCAGTCAAGTAATAAATAAATAAATACAGCAAAGTGTTCTTCTCTACATTTTTGTTGGAATGGTGCTCAACAGTTAAAAAGGAATACATAAACTAAAAACCCCAACCCCCTTCTCAGTAATAAAGAGTTTTTAAAAGAAGATCCTGAAGAAGCTTCAGTTCAAGGTGCTCTACCACTTTAACATTTCATCTATCATTAAGAAAGGAATACTGAAGCAGATACCAAAGGGCCATTAAATGAAATAGTAAATTTTCTTACAAGCAATAATACTTATTCCAAAGAAAGAAAGCAGTTAACAAATGACCTGGGAAAAAAATTACTAAAGCTTCATACACTTCGATTTAAAATAAATTATTTTTACATTTGAAATCTGAAGACTGAAACAGTAATGAGGCTAAATTGTTCTGAAACAGAAATAAATTGAACCTCACCAAAAGCATATTTAAATATTTGACTGCTCTGATGCTAGCATGTGTCAGAATACAAACAGAATGCTAATATTTGGTTAGAATCTGAATAGGTTTGTTTAAAACACCAACAATATGAAAAGTAACTGGCAACTACCATTACTGATTCCTCTTAATCTACACTATTTTAAGCATGATCAAATTGAGCCCCTTCAGTTATCTGCTAGCCTCAACAATGCATAACATTCCCTTTTCTCTGAATTGCTCATGAAGTATCATTTTAGCCTACCCAAGCGCTAATATTTCCAAATTTAATTTTAATTAGTAATTGCAAAAATACCATATGCAGAGTCCAATTTAAAGTTGGACTTATTTGATAGCAAAATAAAGAGAGTCAAACACATTATTCTATAATACCGATTATTTTTTTCTAAGAGGACAGCCTGACCACACTGATTTGGTGTCAGGGCAAACATCCCTCTTGCCTGTATTACTAAATCCCACCTCTGGTCTTTTTTTACCAGCCTCCATACTACATCTGATGTAGAATACAGACAGCTCCTGAGGTAATTCTGTCTACCTCAAACAAATTTGACTGTGTATCTCAAGAAAACTGCACTATAAGTTAACAAGCTGAAGTAACAGACATCTTCTCAGTAAACAACTTGCAATGCTGTCATCTAATACTGTGACAGGTTTGGAAAAAAATGGGCCATATAAGTTGTGAAATCAGCCAGCAAGTGGTTCAAAAGTGAGATACAGCAGCATTAAGACAAACTGCAAACACATTGGATTTAGTACACATTTTAATGAGTTACAGTATCAGCAAAATACTTTAACCTACTATTACCACTTTAACTCCCATATGGCTGAGTGTATACTGCATCATTTTCCCTTCATATTTCTGTGACAGTATACATTTCAAGTACCCACCCAAAAGTAAGCAATATGGGATTTGCAATTATTTATCAAATATACCGAAACAACTTCTCTCACATGCCATTGTTCCAAATATTTTTGTTGTGTAAGAAGTTTTCATGAATCCCTCAAAGTCTCCCTTTTTCTAATTTTCTAGCAGAATAGCTTCTCCTAGCAGCAATTAGGACCTCCAATCCTTGCAGTCAAGTCCAGCAAGTTCTCTGACCTGACAACTGTGTGGAAGTTCTAGTTCTTGGATTTAATCACTTTAAGAAAAGAAGTTCAGGGTTTTCCATCATCATGTTTTGGATGTTTTCAAACCTTGTTTCTCCATGATATTCCACAATTTGCGAAGATTGGACTGGGTGATGACATCATCAGGTTTAAGTTGCAGAGCAAGGAGGTAGTTTTCTTCAGCCTCTTTTAGTTTGCCATTCAGATGGAGAATAGCTCCAAGATTCATTAGGGCAGCTGGATACTGGTAGCAATAATAAAAAAAGAAGGAGGAATATTACAAATACTTTCAATTTTTCTTTTTAGACAATCTTATTCCACTTAAATTACTCCCTTATGTTTGCCAGTTTTCCATGGAAGCAATGTAATAATTTAAGCAAATACAGTTAACAAGAAAAAGTTTCTGAACAGCTGCTGCGTAGTTTGTGCTTTAAACAGGTCAAGCTCTGGCACCTACAGACATAAGGCTTCTCTCTTTAATGAGAAAACACAGAACTCAAAAAGCTTTAAATGTGGTAATGTTGGCATAACAGAGGTTCCAAGAGAAAATTAAAGTAATCCAAGAGTGAATTAGCTACAAGAATTTAATTTTAATTAAATGCATTGTTAATAGAGTTTATAATCACTGGGAATAGTTAACACATTGGAACTTAGCCGCTTCTTCTCTTTGTCTTAATTGTAACTGGTAGAAAATCCCAGATTCTAAGGATGTTCAGAGATTCTAGGATATCCATTTAGATTAAGGTTGTGGCAATTACTTCTTAATGAATGACTGAATAAAATTAACAATGGTGGAAAAATGCTATTTTAATAAGAAAAATGTTAAACTTTTTGTAACAAATCAATTTAAAAGCTTACATTACTAATTTTTTTTTTCATGTTTAGCTAAGACAAAATGCTTAGCTTGTTTTTATTTTTTTCATCTCTAGGTTACTCCATTATGAAATAATAGGTTATTCATGATAATAACATGGCTGGTCACTGGAGTTAAGAAATATCACAAGGACAGAAAAGCACATTTATGAAGCTGAAGAGTCTAACCTATCTTTTGGCAAGCACCAAAAGGTATCACATCCTTGTGAGAACACAGTAAAGGCATTTGTCAAACCAGTACTTTGCATTTTAAAAAAAATGGGAAAAAAATAGCACACAGAGCTCACTATGGTTCTCACCCTCAGGTCAGTCTGTTTCAATGAGCTTTAGAAAAACTCACTTTCAAAGTCAGAGTTTTGCCTCAGAGGATAAGTGTTTCAAGCCACCAATCATCAGTGTTTTGCTCAAAATAATATTAAAAATGTGAAGCCACATGGCATTTCATGTTCAGACTACTGTGAGCGTGTGTTGGTATGATTTAGGAGCTCTCCAGCGACAATAACTTAAGGAAAACAGTTAGACACTGGAGCAGGTTGCCCAGAGAAGCTGTGGAAGTGTTTATGGCCAGGTTTGATGTGGTTTTGAGCAGTCTGGTCTAGGTGTCCCTGCTCATGGCAGGAAGGTTGGAACTGATGATGCTCAAGGTCCCTTCCAACCCAAACCATTTGATGATTGTATGAAAATGTGTTAGGCAATAGGCAATAAAATATGTACCACAGTTGGTCTCCCAGACTGATCATTATGATGAAGAAGACTTACCTTTGTTCCAAATCTCTTCACTACAAAGTTAAACTCATTACTCTTACCCTTTTTAATCAAGCTTCAGTAAGATCCCTATAATTTTTTTATGTCTAAAACCTAAAATTTGTGGTGGAAATGTTGTTCAGATAATTCCAATGTCCTCATACTATATATTTATACTTTTTCAGCTTTCTTCTTGCTTCTTTCAACCTATAAATTTACGCATCACAAAAGCTCAGAAAGAACTGTGATACATCAAACCTTCAGAACAAATGGCTTACAGAGTTTCAAAATCAAACAAAACAAAATTGGTTCAGCTCTCCTTATTGTAAACATCACAATACTAATGAAGAGGAATCTGAAGATATAATTTTTAGATTTACTTTTTCTTGCCTTACCCTGACAGATTTTTTTCCACCTTCCTCAAGTGAGTTACTTCATTTTACTGCAGATCAAACAAACAAAAAATGCCAGCTGGGTTTTATATAATTTTATCAGTTAAATATTCGTCAAAAGAAGGGAAAGTAGGCCCCTGAAACATAATCTATGCTATGAGTAACTCATACTGGCAGCCATATTTTCATAACTCTACCTTTGAAGTGCCAGTCTTGCATACTGCTTCGTAATGAAATAATATACTCCTTAATTACAGATGTTCTGGGTGCTAACTGATGTTACTAAAGTCAATAACAGGAAAATCAGCTCCCAAGTACATTGATGACAGTCTAAATAGCCCAATATCTAATTTATTTTTAGACTTCATATTGTTTGAGAGAATTTTCTCAGATCGTGACTAGGAATGTCCATTCCCTCTAGTCATGCTATTTCTTTGTTTAATGAGAGTTCATGAAAGAAAGAGCTTTCTTAAAGGTATTGACAGAGAGCTGTCCTCTCACTTGAATTATAACTGTGAGTGTTTGCACCGAGACAAAGCTTACAATGGATAAGGACTAAAAAAAACTTAAAAACTAGAAAAACTCATATAAATAAGACACATGTTTAAATGTGCTCAGGGCTAATTCTACAGATTCACGAAACTTACTGTGCAGGAAATAACTCAGTTGCCTCATATGGCTTCCAGAATTCCTCTCCATTTCCTCCATACCCTCCTGAAAATATGGTGTATGTATGGGGCTAATCAAGAACATCATATATGTAAGACTATGTGCCTAGCTAAGAGATACTTCTACCATCATGTCTTTAATTTGATACATCATTTCACAAGAGCAAGCAACAAAAAATAAATAAAATGAACAAACTGCATGCATTTTAACTGAATTTTTTCAACTTCTGCACATCATTTCGGACTTCCTGGAGGCCTAACAAATTCTAAGCCATTAACATTCTACACAAAGGTATCCACAGAAAATGTGAACTGATAAATCATTTCAGGTAGTACTGAAAGTTCATTCCAGCTCCTTTAAATTTCAAATATGAAAGTATGTGAGATTTTGGAAAGACTGCCCTAACTTCCTAGGATATCAGTCAACCCAATATCAATGGTTCATTGTAAAAGACACAAGAATTTTGCATGTCTGCAAGATTCTACATCAGTGCCATTGCTCTCTGGCATCTATAAAGGATGGTCAGAGGATAAGAGAGCAAGAGACATTTGCAGTAGTTTTTCTTCACACAGACTGTCTTTTATTAAAGACAGCTGATAAAACTTTTCAGTATGTTAACAAAGGCAGTCAGCAGCTACCACTGCAATAACATGGGACTTGTAGCACTGTATAACAAATGACACCACCTACTACTTCAGAGACTTGAAAGGAGAAACAGGCCTGCCTTCATTTCCTTCTGGAGACAGATGCTTTACATCAAAAATAGCTGACTGGCATTTCTATTGAGGTTATAAATGCTGTCTTTTATGGTCTATTTGGAATTATTCCCATTATTAGCATTTTATCGTGGTGTGCTTGTTTCCTTAGTGGTTTTTTGGAGGCAGTGAGGGAAGGTGCTCGTGGAGAGGAGTGGAAAGGAATAACAAAATAGTTAATGAATAATGAAATAACACAAGGCAAGCATTTAGTTGCCTTAGGTGGTTTTGGTTTACATTGATGACAATTTTTTCAAATTTTCCCTTGAGTACCAAAATAAAGGGAGAGCACTGGGCCATGCAAAAATCTTATCAAAAAGTCCTCTCTAAAATTAGAGAACTGTAGAATCTTCAAATAATTCAAAATCATTCTGAGTAGTATTTCAGGATTACACTACTGTAACAATATACAGTATTGGACCCACAAACAGAATCAATCTTAATGACACAGAAGATGTACTGCCCCCTTGTTTGTCATCTTTGGCTCCACATACAGCAAATGCCATAGCAGAAGTACAATCCCAAAAACAAAGACAATTTTATTCCTACAGGGTCAAAGAAGTTACAGAGAGAGAAACAAATACACAAACACTTAATCTAGCACAAATATACCTTTTGCATGGCAGAGAAGTATGGACAAAGAACAGTCCAAACACAAGCAAAGAAATCTGAAATTGTTTTCCTCAAAGCTCTGCTTACAGATGACCTTCTCTGCTCAACACCACAAAGATCAGGGCAGTAGATTTTGAGATGAAAGTGAATTTTGTTGGTGCTGGGGTACTTCTTAGGAAATTATGGCAATTTTTACTCCAGTAGAACCACAAGTACAAGATGCTTCTCAATCACCCATTTTAAAAAGTCATTGAAAAGATGTTGCCAAAATCCATCTTGCTCTTAAGGAATTACTGCCCTGTCTGATACTGTAGATGTTTCAAAACAACCCCAGGACTGTTGAATGAATACTGTAATAAGTGTGGCAAACCTACCAGAAACACAGAGGCTGTGTATTGTTTTAAAAAAGTGCAATTAAGAACACTTATTCTTTCAAGGATTCTTTTGAGTTAAAGAAGGACACAAAACTTCAATCACAAATAAATATTTCATGCTAGCACTTCTACTGCAAAAGGGGGAGAATTCAGGTATTTCTCTTTGAAAACTCTAGACACATAGGTGGTACAATGACTGAGTAGTCAAACAGCAAAGTATTAGCTGCAAAATGGCTCACTGGGCATGAGAGAAAATCATGGTGGACTGCTGCATCTGATCAGTGGCCACTAAGTAATATGCAGTCATGCCCTTTTTTATCCTCCTACAGGGATGGCAAGAATTTTCTCTTAAACTTTTGTTACTGGTGGAAGGAAAAACAGGGGAGGAACAGGCTGAGATGATTGCTGCCAACTGCATCTTGCTCTCCAACTGTAATACATTGACAACACTGTAATTCACCAGTGGCACATGGAAGCAGACCTTGTTATCAGAGTGATCTGAAGTTCTCAGATAAATCAAGCAGCAGTTATGGAGAGAGACTCACGTTTCTACCTGGTTCTCTACACTATAAGTCTTCTAAAGAACTGCAGTTTGCATATGCTGTGTCTGGTATTTTGTCTCAAGCAGTACATGAACCGCAACTAAGACACTGATCTCCAGTAAGCTGGCTAAGACAACAAAAGTCAGTTGTCTAGGTACTGATAATTCGGTACAAAAAATATTCTGGATCAAGATGACAGGATGTATTGCAAAGTAGTATGGATCAGACAGAATAAAAAAGCTGAAATTCAAAGGTGAAAGGGATTTCCTGTGTCATCAAACCAGACAGCAAAACATTCAGTTCTGCTGGAAAACAAATAAACAAAAAAATCAGCATCTTTGCAAGCTCTTAAAATGGAAAAATGCTCTACAACTTTTCCTCTACAATAGCTAAGTACATCACTTAAATTTCAATTTTGCTTACAAACGATTTTAGGAAGTATGCTTTTATGTCAACAACAGCTTTCAGTTTAGACAGTTAAGAGGGGAAATGAAGAAGAAAACATTTACCCTGCCAGCATTAATTTGAACACAGAGCACAGTTTCCACTGTTGTATTAGTCAGAAATGGACCTAAACATCTCTGCTGCAAATGGAACCTGTGTCCCTATCTAATTACCTTAAGAATGAATAACATAAATTGATATATAAATATAAAAATCAGTAAGCCAAGGGGGGAAGTGGATCCTTGGATTCAGTCATCATCTTTAAGAGTATGTTCTTAACACCAAATACAGAATAACCTTATCTATTATTTACTAACATGTCATTATACGAAAAGAGATCTCATTCATTGTTCACCAACCAAACAAATTACGGATTTCCAGGGAAGATGAACACCCTGCAAGAAAAAAAAGACCTCTAAAGAAATAATAACTAACTAACTAACTAACTAAATAGATAGATAGATTTTAAGAAGTAAATAGGAATTAAATGGTTTCTGTTGAACACTATACAGTCTCAGGTTAGGACAATACATTATGCTACTAAGGCAGAACACCAAAATGAGTTAATACCTGGTCACCTTAACAGCTGATGATACTACAAAAACATTAGGCCATACATTTTATTTTTAGCTTTTTTATTCTTCTATACTTGGATACTCTCATCTGGATACCTAAAGCAGATGGCACTTTAACCCAGGTGGTGAAAGGAGGATACATATGAAAATTGTTTGTATGCATCTAACCTTGTGTATTTTGAAACACAGGAGACTCTCCTATCTCAAATTGTAAACCACATGATGCGTACATTTAAAGCCAGAAATTAAAAAGTGAAGGAAGCATTTCTCACCATTTTTTTCCTCTTTGTATTTCCTATTTCTTCCTGTTTACTATTTAACAGACGTGGGAGTTTTCATTCACAAGTGTACCATGAAATTATTCAGTTTGTTTCTGGATTGAGACATCAGTATCATTAAGGAAACCCACAGCTGTGAGTCAGGGAAGAGTTCTAGACTCAGCACAGGAAAGAAGCATCAGGAGATCTACTTTGTTTCTCAAATTACCATATCAGTAGGGGACATTTTACTATCAATGATCTCCAGCCAGTGAAGATTTATTTTTCCTCAACACCTTGTTAATCTCAACCCTCCAAGACTGCTCAGTGTATTATAAACATAGTTACCCAAAACAAAGCAACGTATATGGATCCATGTTACCTCTTGATGCTGAAAAGCTATCTACCATTGGCCTTTGTGTAAGTTCAGAGTAGGTCAGTTTACAGATTGGCAAGTTAACAAAAGCATGGGTTATAACTGTTAAAGGCTATGGACCCCAACAGCTGAAAACATCCCACAGAAATGTACTTACACTTGTAATTTCTGTCTAACTTCTGACACTTTTTCTCAATGGTTATGCATCAGTTGCTTTGGTTTACACTTAAGAAGTCTCCTAGTAATCACTCAGTTTATATAGAAACTGTCAGGGACATTTTTAGATAAAGTACTTGTATTACCATAACAAAAGCTAAAGAGGAACATACGTTATGAGCATTTCATACTATGGTTGTATATATATATATATAAAAAGGTAACATTTTCCAGACCTCAAAGTGTTTCTAATTAAACTGCTTTCCAGCTTAAATGTTGTCATCAGTATACGATAGGATAATCTTGTTCAGTTTTACTTGCACTTTAGGATTCCATTTAAAACAAAAAAAATCAAATTACTTGACTTTTGTTTATAGAAACCCAACTGTGCTCTAATGTCTGCAATTTGATGATTTTAATATATAGTTACAATTATATTATAAAACACTTAACAACTTATTTACCTTATCCAACACAAATATGCTGCATACTAAGTAGGAAGTCTATACATCAAGAAAATGAAAAGCTTGGTGAACAGAAATGTCATCTGTACTATCACAATGAGAAATAGAAATTGCTCAAAATCTTTCACTAACAGAATCTTGTCCTATTAAGACAAAGTAAGTTTATTAAAATTAAAATCAGTTTGTGAGTAAATGTATTTTTGCCTGCATTTCCTTTCTAAACCTTGGAATACAGAAAAGCAAAGGGCTTTGTGCCATTGCCTAAAGACAAAGCCCATTTTTAATTTAAAAGAAATGTAAAATGTTAAAAAAAATGTAATGTACTTCACCCCAGCAGCTCACACGCAGGGCTGATTAGAATAGCTGTCCACATTAACACAATCAAAACTGGCTAATCTTCAGAGAAAACGCTAATGTACAGATCATCAGAGTTTTTAATCACAATTATACTCACACTATTTAACTAAGTTCTAGTTAGGAGAATCTCAGTATAATGAGATTTCCAATACTTTGACTCAAATGTTCAGTTAAACATTAGATTTCCAACAAGCCTTTGCACCTTTGGCTGACAACTGAATTAAATGCTTGGAAACTAGATTAATGTTGGTGTGACTGTATGTTTTCCCAAACTATTTAGGTATTTGTAGTTATAAGGTATTGCTTTCAGGCACATTGTGTAAACCATTATGCACCTTGACATACATGCTCTAATCACAAAGAACAATAATCTTGATACTTTTTTTAAATCTTCCATCGTGCACAATCATTATTAAGACAGCCCACAGACAAAGTGGGCATTACAGAAAAGAAAACACTAGGAAATTCTCAGGCATTGCGTATTTTTTTCTTTCCTGTTGTCCGTTTTCATCTGGCTCCTATCACTTCCATGCTTTTACCTAATGCAATAAGGTTATGCCCAAACTTGTCTTGCGTTTGATTTCTACACACAGAATTATGAGAGCAGCTGAGAAGAGGGGTCCTTTGCAAAATGCTGAATTACAGTGTTCTGTGTAATTCATAAAAATTAATACATTACTTTTTGGCAGCCAGTAACTTGCAGGTGTTCCCTGTGCAGTATTTAGCAATTAAATGCACAGTACATATTAAAATTATTAACTTTCACAATAAGTGCATGGATTTAATTTTTTATTCTTACAGCTTAAAGATTTCAGGGCTGCAGTTTCTAAAATTTTGATTGCTAATATAAAGACCTCTGGGCACTAATTGCTCACTAGGCTTTTACAAGGTTGTGACTTCTAAAAAAATAAAATTACTTGCAGCTAGGATAGCCTTATTTACCACATCTAAACAGTGACACATGTGTTTACAGTAATTAGTGTCAATAATAGCAAGGCATGTTCAGTGGTAGATTTACACTTTCTAGATTTACACTCTGAAAGTCTGCACTTGATGCAGAATATGTTGACAAATGTTTTCTGTATTTGTCAAACTAAGCTTTTAAGAAATGGACACATGAAGCAACAATTTCAACAATATTTTCCTTTTTTAAAAGCATTAAATTAATTACGCCTAAAGGCACAAGAGGACAACTAATAAATGCAGGACTAGCACCAAGAAATCAAAGTTCAACTCCTGCCTCTGAAATTCAGTGTTAGAAATTACTCAGTGAAACTAGATGCTTGCTCCAAACTGGACCAGAAAAAGCCCTCTATGGCTGGAGCAAAGTATAATCCAGAGCCAATAGAATGCTAAGCAATTTTGTACTTGATGACTCAGGTTATTTTGTCTCAATTTTTACTACACCTATCACTCATCCTATATCAACACCACAGGATCCCACAGAAATTAACTTTGGATTCTACCAGTGAACTTTGTGTTCAAGCTCATTTTTCCACCCAAACCAAAAAGTTTGTCTCCTGTGCAATTTCCATAATCTCTGTTCAGACAGTATTTTCTTCCTCTATTATGGGTAAAACATTCAATTTGTGAACTAATCAGCAAAAAAACTCTATCGATGCAGCTATCTGAACAGAATTTTCTAAACAGAATCAATAAAGGATCATGGATCTTTCAAAAAGGACAGAAGATATCTGATAATTGTAAGTGTATTTAAATGCAGTCGGAATGTCAAAAAATTAAGGAGAGCTACTGATTTGCAGTAAAACTCCACCAAATAACTCTACCACAAATATATTAGTCATTCACCCCCACAGAATCTAAGAGACATATAGCAAATCTTCCAAAAGAATTTAATCTAGATGTTTTATTGTGAGTAGTATTTACTGTTGCTGTTTTATTGGAAGAAGTTTATATTTTCTTTCATGCTGTAATTTTTTGCAATGAGCTAGAGGCAGCCAGATGTTGAGGCAACTGGCACTATTACAAACTATAATGTCAGATTAAAGTTATTTATTATTAAGTAAGACAATCCTTACTGGAACACCTGAAGAATTTGTAAAACTTCCTCAGCTTAGTAATAAAGCTGTTCATTGTATGGTAGACATTTCAGTAGGGTAGGTACAGTGGAATGCACACTTGTTCTCCAGTAAAATGAACTTCTTCTGTGGTAAAGAGAATCACATGAATGCAAAATGAAGAGGTAACCAATAAACAGTGGGGTTCAGACAGTCTCAGAAAAGGAACTGTTCCTAGGGGAAACAAGCAACTCTCCATCCCCTCCCCAGAGCACGTTCTCATTTGCAGGCATCTGATCTCTGGACTAACTTTCCGAGGCAAAAATACATTCAAACTGATAGTGAAGTTACTCTTAAAACCAAATTCAAAGCAAATTACCTCATACAGACACCTGCCACTCAACCCCTTCCTAGCAGTCTGCAAATGTTCTCAGGCATATCTTAGACCAAAACCAGCTTCACTACAGGGCATTTCTCCTTTATACACAAAATTACATTCAACCCAAAGGTGTGGGAGGGTGGGGAGAAGACCAGTGGCAGCAACACCATCTTGTGACAAAGAAACTTTCTTCAGAACTCGTGGGGGAAAAATTCTAGTAGGATATGTCAATGCACAACTAAAAATCATTCCTAGATTGAGAAATACATCAAAACTACAGATTAGGAAGAAAATTAGGAAGTTATTTATTGAACAACATCCTATTGAGAATGTGCAGTTGCTGGGTTTATTTAATGGGCATTAAGCCCACATTCTTATGAGTACCAATTGCGTGATAAATCCATTGCACTGTTTCTAGAATCAGCACTAGAACATTCAATTAGGAAAAGCCTTGCTGAATTTTCTTTTAATTGAGTTCAAACAGATGGTTTGATTTCTGAAATGCTAATCTACTGGTGTGAGTTCTTTATTTCACGGCACTTTATTTCTGATTGACACCAAGGGCAAATTTACCAGGCAAAGGCAATCTTGCTCTCTCCAGGAACTGATGTAGGCGGCACAATATCCCCTGCCATATTACTATCAGACTGTAAATCACAATCAAGTGCATAAATCTACCCATGATACACCATCTTCAATTCCACAATTTCAGCAGACTGCATCTTTACAAACTACTACCTCTCATAATCTCAAAGCATAATGGCAAGTTTTATTTAACTCAGTAGTACAAGTCTAGACTATTTTGTTTCCTATTAATGAGTTTCAAACCCCTAGCTGTCAAATTATTCAGTAAATGAACATCACAGTTGAGTACAAAAACAACGATTGTGCAGTAATTTTCATTCTTGAAGAGCAAGCACAGAAAAAATAATATCTGTCTACTAAGATTTGGGTGAAAAACTCTAAAATCCCAGATGAAACAAATCTGCACTCCAAGGGACAGGCCTAGCTGACTTCACATCTTTTTTTTCTTCAAGCAAATTTGATGGTGGACTGAACATATCTATATCTGAGACAAAGACTTCAGTTAGGCATAATGAAAATACATATTAAAAAATGCGAGATTTCCATTCAAGTTAACTGAGGTTCAGTCCTACAAAATTTCTGAATCAAAGTCTTGACAATGAAATAGCTCAAGTAGTATTTGGTATGAGAATGCTTTCACTTTGGAGAATTTATGAGCTATCCAAGGAGAATTACATCACCTAATGGTACTGGAAGAACATAGGTAGGTGCCCCGAGGGAAAACAGAACCTATAAATTAATACTTCCCTGATTAACTTCTTGAGAAACATACTAAACCAACAATAAACATGTATGATTTTTGTGAAAACATGGTCTTTTTCTTTTTTGGAGATTTAGTCACATGAAATTTTAAATCTGTGGGCATCAGAGCCTACAATGGAAAATGGTTGCTTTAACCAAAACACCCCGGGGTACTTTTGGGTTTTTTTGTCAAGAAAAAACTTTATCAGTATCTCCAAGCAGCACAAGGGATTGCCATCAGACATACTGAAAGCCTGGTATGACCTATGTGCTAAGTGAATAGCGTATGAATTAGTGGAGAATTTCTCTCTCCTAAACTACATGTTTAGCACAAAATTACTGTTTCAACAGTTCTTGGTAAGAGTAATTGATTATTTAATGGAGTTATAAAGTTAAATAAATTTGAGTTAGTATGTAGATGCCCATTTTCCAACATTTGTTTCCCTGTTATGTAAAAGCACATCTACACATTTCACTGTTCATGAAGTTGAATGACTTGAAAAATACATTACGCCAATAATTAGACTGTAGAAGGACTGATATTTATAGGATATTTGTTAACATTTTAATAGCTGAAAATGAAATTAAAAACATTCTGAATTACCGTGACAATGAGTTTCTGGCTTACTTTGCCAAGTGTTTCTGGGTATGCAGCTTACTGCTTGGAAAAGTTTAAGCTAAGGACAGCTCATAGCTGCCTGCATACTTTCACATGAAATCAGAACATGCAGAGTACAATTTATCTCTCCGATGCAGGAGAAACAGAAGCTACTCTAAACAAGTCAGTGGTGGTATTGCCATGCAATATCTGTATAAACAGAAGAAACTTGCATGTATTTTCATTTCAGTCGTTTAGAACTTGCACAGACAAAATAGTTCTGTATTGATTAGAATATGAATGTAGAACAAATTATTCTAGATGGGAAATAAACAGCAATTTAAACGCGTTTTAATTCAATGTCAAAGCTCACAAATTACACTGAGCAAACCAACTGATCTCAGACATTTGTGTGTTTAACTATTTGTATAATCAGGAGAGTACAAATCAACTCCCCATAACTCAGCTTCCACAAAAGTGAAGATGAGAACTGTAATGACAGGATTTCCAGCTTGTTCCTCTGAATCTTACACAAAGATGGATCACAATATTGAGAACTAGATTTAAGTGTTCTATAATTGCCCAAAAGCACATTCAATCTTTGCTTTTACAGAGCTCCTACAATGCAGGAGAAAACACATGTACGGTTTTTTGGGGTAAGGCAATAAATATTCTCAAATAAACATTTCCCTAAGGAAATTCAGTGTTTTCCACAGCTGAGTAAATCAGTTTTCAAATTATATAACTCGTTCTGATATTGTACTTCAGGTACAGGTAAATATCCCCATTCCAGTAGCCTGTATTCTTTCTTTGTCCCTTGATGGAGATCACAGGGATTGAAAACACTATATGAAGTTTTTTGGTTTTTTCTGTTGCATTTTTTTTAAGGTGGGAGATACTAATCTCTGCTGAAGTATGAGTACTTCCAGATACAGAGCAGTAGCCTGTATAGAAGCCTGTCTTGAAGCTGACAGCTGTGCACAAAAACTCCCTAAATGTGTAATAAAAATATTTTTGAGGGTTGAGAACAAATATAATTGTAAATAAAGAAAGAAATAGTTTTGTTAAAAAGAATAAACATTGGGTTTTTTCCCCGAATAGTAAATAATGTATCTGCCTTGGGCTTAGCCCCAGACAAGAAGGACCTGAAAGGGTGAAGAAAACAACACAAGAAAATTGAGTTGGAGACCAATAAAATTTTTAAAAAGTTCTGGAGGAGCAGAGAGACTTTGTGCATGGATAAACTCTTTAAATGGGCAAGTATTGCTATTTCTATGCAAACACTGTTGAGTCTTTCTACCTGAAATAAAGGGAAGCTTGCATTCAGTTAATAATAATTTTCTTGAATTGTTCCATTCTGCACAACTTTTAGGCTAGGTCACCTTTACACTACGCAGTCTGAAAAATGTCACAGTTATTCTGATATCAAATATCAGAGTAATTTTTTAATGGTGTTTCAACAGGGACAGTCTAATCAACTTACAGTAAACAAGAAAGAGCTCTCTTAACCTTTTGAGATCAGAGAGTGATGCCCTCTTCTCAATAAGGATGTTCCACTATCTCCTCTACCAGTGGAGCTGATCCATGCCTAAGCATCCCACTCCTGCATCTGTCTGAATTCAAACTTCTAAAAACATGTCATCTGGAAATACAGTTCTCATCAGTCATGCCTATTTTTCTTGTTAGGAAGCCACAGCAGCCGTTTTAGTGCCTGGGAGTCCTTCATGCCCTGTAACAATTGGTTCAGTCTTTAGCAGGAAGAGAGGAAGAACCGGATCCTGGGAAGTTTTTTTTTTCCTCACACCTTCAACAGCAGCAAAGAAAGGGGGCATTTTCAGGAGGCCAAGAGCACTGCTGGGCTGGAAGGGATCCACAGCCATTCACATTATTAAGGCAGAGAGTTTGGCACACTTGAGAGGAAGCCTTAAACAATGTGAGGCTTAGCAGCCTTACCAGCTGGTGCTGGTAGTAGGAAGATGAGCAGCCCTGACACAGGGCAGGAGAAGCTGGGAGCATTTCAGATGGCACACGGGCAGCGAACAGAACCTCCTTCTGCTCCACAGTGCCCACTTTTCAACTCTCAGCACAGGCAGACAACTGAACAGATGAATCTGCTGGATGCTAACCACTTAAAAATACGGCTCTGTGGTCATACCATAACACCAGTAGATAAAGCTAAAATATTACTACGTGTTCATTATTTTGAATAAAGAAGTAAACAGGCAAAACAACATTTTAAAACAAGCATTTGCAGCTGTAAATTGTCATGCTTTACTGGCAATAAGACATATTGTTAAAACCATATATATACTTTTTCTCTTTTTCTCTATTTCTAGCATATCCATACTATGCTCCAGAAACCAGGAGTACAGATGGCAAGGCACTCCAGTTGTATTTAAGTAATGGGGACTAGATAGACCTGATCAAAAGAGCTGCAGGAACAATAGATACATTACTGCTGAGGGATCTGCTGTATCCCTGGAGCAGTGAGGCAATGACATTGGATTCGGCGTAGCCAGTTTTTGTCAGCTGAGAATCAGCTGCAGACAATGCAAGAATTGCTGTTAACCCATCCATTGCTGCCATGATCAGTAGACTTAACATAGTAGAAGCTCTTAAAAAACTTTATGAAAGTTCTCCTCGGCAATAATAGGACATGTCCTCAACAAAGCTGTCAAAATGCATTGAAGTTTTCCCCCCCCAAAATTACTCCAAATACAGTAAAGCTACGTGACACAATTATGGAATGTTCATGAGAAAATCAAATAGGAGAAACTGGCACAGAAACACCAAAGAGAAAAATATATAATAAAACAGATCTCAATTACAAATTTTTCAAGACAAAAAAGCTACATTTACTTTATTTTTTAAAGACATATGTACTATTGAAAGTATTTTATTTTAGAAGTCCTGCCATGAATAAACCCCATGAATTATGAACACTTTCCCTAAGAAGGCACTGAAAGCATGTTACCTCTAAGGTGCCTATGAAATTACAGTCAATTGTGTTAAAATCACTAGCATTCTTCTTTCACCAGTTAGACAACTTGAGGTAGAACTTACTGCAAACCTGGAGCCCTTGGCATGAAACCTTTCCAGCATTGGGGGAAAAAAAAAAAAAAAAGAAGTATTTGTAGAAACTGCTTTTTAATATGATATTGTGTTAACTGATTACATAAGTCCTTCAAGTCAAAAAATGGTTTAGTCCCCCATATCATGATTAAACCATCTAGTGGAAATTGTGTTTATTTTGCTTATAGGTACATTTCTCCTTTCCCCTTCACTCTGTGTGTGTGTCTTTATGTATGTTGTTACAGTAAGACATTTAATCAAGCCCTTTTGAAGTGGTAGAGTGGAAACAGCTGTATCTGACAATGTGCTGATGACACGGGGCTTAAAGCTGTCATGAGCTCCAGATTGCAAGCAGCACTAATATGTGGTTGGGATGGTAGTGACTTAGAGGTCACGGCACCTCCGTGAGGAATGCTCCTAAGCCAATCAGCTCAAAGTGGTGGCTCGGAGTCTTAAGGCTCTGGTGAGCTCTCTTTCATTTAATACTCTTGAGGTCACACTTCAAAGTGCCCTTTCTTCTCAAAAGCCATTGGCCATATGTGGGGGTTCTAGAGCAGCTTTTTAAAGACTGGCTGCTTCAGGCTCAGATTTAAAAAATTAGAAACGCAGCTCTATTACACAAATGATATCTTAAAAGCTGAACAAAGGCTGAAGCTTAAGTCGATATCTCACATTCTTGTAAAGCATGCCAATTTAAAGACGGTTTCCGGATGACTGATTTCTCCACAACAAAGCAAGCTTAAAGCTCACATTTTAGAGTGCCTAACGACTTGTTAAAACTATTTCCTGGTTTGTGAAGATTACAATATGTAGGGCAGCAAGAAATCATCTCTGAATACAGCCTTTCTTCAGCAATACTCACACTGAGAATAATTACTGTATAAATGTCCAAGAAACTTATGATTTCATTTCTTCATGCAACTGAATTTGTTAAAATTAGACTAATGTGATTAATCTACACTCAAGCCAACACTGCTGGAACAAACACATATATGCCTCTCACTGAGAAGGCTCTAAAATGATTTTGTTTTGATCATGGTACAACACACAATGCAGTAACGCACTTTTTGGAAAGCATTCATAAAGATCAAGGGGCTAGGGAGGCTAATCTCTGTAGGCTACCTAAAGAGTTGAAGGAAGAAAAGAGAGTCCTGCAAGAAATAATTAATTGCAAATAAAAGTAGGTTTGTTTTCTGAACTGCTTCCTGGATTCCTCTCTACCCCTTGTGGCTTAGAAGTCAGCTGTCTGAAAACTAAAATAGACATAATCTTGACAATGCTTGCTTCTTCAGTAAAGTTAAAGGCAAACTGTTCTTATCTTCAAAGCAGCAGTGTGTTCTCCAGAAAATATTGCTCTTCTGAAATTTGTCTGGAAATTACTTTCAAGGAGGATAAATACCCACCTATTGTAAATAAGGCAAATTGTAAATATTATTACAAAAATAGCTAGGTCCATATCTCAAACACTAATACAGCCAGGCTTGTTTTTAATTTAAATTCAAGCTCCTTTTCAGCTGGTGCAGCATTTGTATCAAAGTGGTTTAATTTTTTTACCATCTGCAGATAGAATGTGTATCCAAAAGCAAGGATGGCATTCAGGATTCAGATATGCATTTTAACACACCTTTGCTGTATTCAGTCGTTCCTTTTCTGAGTATATTTTTCTGGCAAATACTTTATTCATTGTAATAAGGCTTGTAATGAAAAAATAAATTGTATTCTCAGACCTCTCAGAATTAGTTCAGTGATGAATGAATCATCCCCATTATTGCAAAAATAAAATCTTTTTATGCTTGCTTTCTTAAAAACAATGGCCTGCAAGTTTCAGAGAAGTTAGATTTTCTGTAACTGAATACTGTGTTTCTGGCAATGTTTTTAGCTGCTTTAGTCACAACTTTTCTAAAAATGGATTAGTTGAATGAGAATGTGACTCAGACATGCAGGCATATTGGTGTTCGCTGCTATTCTCCCATTCTGAGACACTGAAATAAAAGGGCTTGTCTAGGAGACAAATGCAGGAGTGGAGACTGCTGTCTGGAAAAAGCAGTAAAATAGCCAATTAAGTATCTCTGAAAGTAGTAAATCAGATGGCCATTTAAACTGGACATGGGTGTAGAAAAGCTCAGCAGAGCAGTTTCTGGATCCAAAGGTCTTAGACATTAGGGAGCAGATGAGGAATTGTGCAAAGAATATTGCTTCATTATAAAAACAAGAACTGTTGAGAAACCAAAGAAAGGGATGCAAAAGCAAAACAGAATGCTGAAAACAAAACTGTGTCCTGATAGCTAAACAAGCATAAAAAATTCACTAACAATCAGTAAAAGATTGCATTTACAGTATTGCTAAAATCTCTTATTGCTCTTAAGGACTGTACCTTATAGTAGCAATATTAGAGATATTATACAATATGTTATATTTGTAAAGAAACAGATGCAAGAGAGTGTAAATCTGAGTTTTGTTTCAGGCTGTGCTAGATGAAAATCTCTCAAGAGCCAGGCATTGGTCTAAAGTTATCCTAAAGAGTAAGTGATAATTTAATTGTCTTGGCACATTGAAAAAAAGAAGTTGATAACAAAGAAATGGATCTTCAGCTTGGGATCTGGCCAAGTGACTGGGGAACCAAAGGAAAAAAGTCAAACTGAAGGTAAGTAGAGTGCCAGTTTATTTGGGATGCTGCTCCATAATTCACTCATGTCAAAACTACTGTTTAAAGCACTAGAAGAAGAAAGACTTGTTAAACAGACCTTTTGAGAACTTAATTATACCAGTAACAAGGCTGATCCACTGCACAGAATGAGACTTCAGTGTTGCCACATGTTGGGAAAGATGAATCAGGGAAACCTTATAAATATAACTGCTTAGCAAAGATTCTGAAAATATGAAACCTACAACCGAAATAGAAATGAAAGCTTACTTTGAGTTGAAGGATACTAAGTCTTAGTTACTATATAACCTGAAAACAATGGTCTAGCTAGCTGAAGGAGAATCCCTTCTGATTCAGCAGAACCCTTTCTGCTGGCTAAGGGATCCAAAGGTCAATGTAGCAAAACAGAAGTTTAAAGAGTAGTTTTTAGAGTTTAAAATATAACACAGTATGGTAATATAGTAGTTCTTATAGGCTGTATGTAGATTCTATAGGATTTTGTGTCTTGTGTTGGTTGGTCACTGTAAATTAGAATATTCATCACAAGAAAAGATATAATGTATTGTAACAAAGACCTTGCTCTCTTACCTCTTCCTCCTCTCCTTCCCGCTGCTCTTAGCTCGCTCTTACCCTTCCTCTTCTCCCTATTCTCGCTCTCTCCTGCTCTCTTCCCCCCTGCCACTTTGCTCTCTCACTCCCTTCTCACTTAGCCCACACCCTCCTGTTCTCTCTCCCTCTCTCTTTGGGACTTCCCTTCAGCCGAGGCTGGTGGCTGAAGGCAAGGCCTTTTTACCCACGACCCTTGCAATAAAACCACATATTCTAGAATATACAGGTTGGCAGAATTCCTTGTCCCAGCCGTCCGCAGATTCACCTACAGCCACAGTATTCTCACTGATAGTCAATTTGGGGACAATCCAATTAGTAGCTAAACAGATGCACACAAATATACATATAGGTATGTGTTCATATACATGGAATGGTAGGAATCTGTACATTACATCACATGAATACATCTAGCAGTTTGAATTTTCTGTCAAGAAATGTTTCTAGACCATTAGTGATGGATTAAAGAAAAAACAAAGAAAGATCCTTCAAGCACTTACTCTGTTTAAGGATATTTAAGAATATTTATTTATCATCTTGACTCACATAATTATACTGATCCTTCAGTGAGGGATACACAGACCACGTACAAAATGAAAAAAATCAACTATGGGCATTTTCAGGCTCTGAGTATGGCTCCTACACAGCTCTGGACTGGGCCACTGCAGTCTCTAGGACAGGACCTGGATACCCTCTAAGCAGCCAGTTCAATCAGCACTAGAGAACAGTTCTGGGCACATTTAATTTATTGGCACAGACACAGCCATGAAGTACACAGTCTGCCAATAATTTCCATTCCATGTTCCTTTGGAAAGATTGGGAGCTTCTTCTTACCATGCACTTATTAAACTGCTTACTACCAAGTAAGCTTCCTCAAGTGGCTTCTCTTCCTCCCAGTCTGAAACTAGTATGGTAAATTTGAGAGCTAATAATAGTAATCAAAACACGTATGACTACTTCTGGGTATCTTTACATTTTTGAGACACACCCATGTAAAGTCATCAGACAGTTGATAATGGCTGTGAAAATGTATACAAGTTTCCCACTCTGCACAATAAAATATCCTTAAAAATTCGTGAACCATGCTTAGCTAGAAAATTAAAACCATGAACACCATGCTTAGCTAGAAAACTAAAAAATCATCTTGAATATAAAAATAAAATCATCTTTTAAAGAAAGCTGAACACCAGTATTTATTAAATTTTTACTTACATTAATCAAAGTTAGAAGAAAGTTTCTACAATAAATTATTTTGATAATCTTATTCTTCAAAAAGGATACTTTGGTCATAACATTAAAGCTTGTCAATAATCAGAAATACCTGACCTTTAGAGTTCTATTGCTATGAGCTTACTACTAGTTGCTCCAAGGCTCTCTGAAAAAAACTCACACATTTAACTATATTTATATAGGGTTACACACAAAAAACTTATTTCTTAGTCTCTGAGAAGCATTTTGATCATACAATGAAGCACAGCAAAGAGAAATTGTACCAATTTGCAGACAGCTGAGGGAATACTTTCAACATTAAGGTATCCTCTCAGAAAAAAGAGGCAAAAGCATCTTACATTATGCAAGCATTATGAATCACAAAGTCCTCATTGTTATTTCACAAAGTACGAAGTACTGAAGAAAGTAAGTTTTCAGAGTTCTTAAGCAGCAGTATGAAAATCTGTAATTTCATACAAATAAGTTATTACTTTTTTAAAATTATATTTTATTAGCTTACTTTGAGACTTAGCGGTTGTTTCTTTTGATTTTTAGCTCTGAAAACTTAGTTACGTCTTTTTTTTAAACTTGGGTTTTTCCTTTTTTTACTGCATTTTCTGACTTGTATGCTCAAATTTGGCACTATAGACTTCTGTGACAGAAATTTTCCTAGATTTGATTCACTGCCTAGACAAAGTGTTATGTATCTAAATTAAATTCTGCCCCAATTATATTCATGATTTTTTCTCAAAATGTGAAGTTACTTGCAAAGAAATGTAATATTAAATAAAAAAATGTATGTAAAAGTATTTTATTTAATTCTTGATGCAATGAAAATTGGAAATGAGCTTCCCTTCTTAAAAAGCATCTGTCACTTACTTCTACAAATATCTTCTCAAACAGTAAGTATTTTTTGCCAATATACAATACATCAGAGATAAACATCTTCATGTTTGCTGAACATTTACCAGAAGTTCATGACAGACGAAAATGCATAAATGTATTATTAAAAATGCCTTAAACTGTGGCTCACAGGATAAACTTTCATTCTCTTTTACTACTGAAGAAATGGAATGGGAAAAGCTTTCCAAGCTTAACGCATTTAAACATAGATAAATAAATCTAAATCTAGAAGTGTTTTCCAAGTATGTTAGCCAAGTAAGATTTATGGCTAGACCACTTCACTGAGGCAACTTGAAAGTGCAGTGATTGGTTTGACAAATGAACAGCTTCATCTGACTACCCAATAATTAACTATTAAAAGAACATACATAACACAGGCTGAGAGATCAAATGCTCCAGCGAGAAGTTCTCCTCAACACAAAGGGTTCAGTACCCTAGCACGTTCATCAACTTGAATAATGGATATCATTAAGAAGGTACTTACATTAGGTCTTAATCCTGCTGCCATTTCATAATACTTCTCGGCCTCTTCATTAAGACTGGCTTGTCTATCAGGATGGAAAAGAACAACATAGTTACACCTCATTTTCCTCGTGTTAAAATGAAACCATACCTAAAGAAGCATAGCTAAAAACTAAACACTACAACTACTCCCTGCTGCTTAAGGATATTACCCTAATAAATGCACAAAATATGTAAATCTAGAACTTTTACTATAATTCAGAATTTCCATTAGCACAAAACCTCTTCGCTTACTTCACTTTCATTTCAGTTCTGCAACAATATTAGTACATAATGAATAGAAATACAGAAGACTGAACACTTATTTCAGGCAAAAACAGAGACATACCAGTCTTCACCAGAAGAAAATATGGCTAATTTTTTGTTATCAGACATACATTAAATTCTGAAATCGTGTATTATACCATAATGTAGTTTCTCACTTTGTGCCCTCCCAAAACCACTGTAATTCCAGTTAAAAAAAAATTATAAAAAGTCAGGGAACATAAAGATTTCTGACAACTAGGTTTCCATGATTGATGGAATTCATACAGAAAAGAGTTCTGATTTCGACATTTACTCACATAATTCTGAGCAGGCATTTAAATGTAAATCTCATATTACAAGAAAATAAGATGAGTTAGTTTCTGGGTACCTGACGCAGTATTAGCTCAACACTTTTTCTTCTCCTTACTACTACTGTCAGCATCTACATGCTCCTAGTAGTTTAGTTTTTATTTCTTCTTCTCCTGAGATTTCAGTTTAATGTCTTCAAACAAAAATGCAGTTGCCAAAGAAATCCAAACCTGTTTTTGTCTGAACAGGCCCTTTTATATCACTTCTCTCAAATTCCTCTGTTCTCCTTTTGTCTCCACCTTCTTAATTTTCAGTTAACTATTCATTTTGGCCACATGTCCAATGAATAGCAGTTGATCACATGCATGCCAAGAGAAAAATGGCAAATCTGTAAGAACAACCAAGCAGGACTCTCAGGTGGGCTACTTATCTTCCTCTAAAGTTATCTGCTACTTTCCTATGAAGTGTTATGTCCTTTCACAGGAAAGGACATGTTCCGCATATTTGTGTTTGTTATGTGATTACAGATGCATTTTTGTGATACAAAATTGAAACATTAGAAAACAAGGATAACACCGTAGGGCTGGCTGTTCAATTTCTTTTCTCCTTCTTTTCCTGCTTTTGCAAAAAGTTACTAGTTCAAAAGCTACCAATCAACTGAGCACTTGTTTTACCTTGTTTATTACGGGAGCCTTTACATGATTTGCTATCAAATTGTGTTCTAATTTTGTTTTTATCCACCCAGATTTTAAACATTAGCCACATAATATATGGATAGGCAATTGATCGCAAACAACACATTTTGACAGCTATTGGTCTTGGGAGGAGAAAGGGAGAAAGCATAATCCCTTTGAAGTTTCTCACATAATTCCTGTGCAAGGTGAAACTACTTCATGACTAACAGTTTGCTAAATACAACCTGGTTTATATATGCTAACTGTTTTAAATTACTTTGCACATGTTTCATTGACTCAGCAGTTGCAGTGGTTAGAAATGATTGAATGTCTAAAAATATTCATTCAACCTGCTTCTGAATCACTCCTACTGGGCATCAGTAGCACTTGAAATGATTGAAAAAAAATAAAATCTCATACTTAGGAATTTCAGGATTTACAACAAAGCACTATCAAATGAAACATGTTACAGAGCTTTTTTTTTTTTTTTCTTTTTCCCCCTGTTTGCGCAAAACCGTCAGGACACAAATCACTTCTGAAAGTGGTGAAATAACATACAATAAACAAGGTGCATTTCCCAGGAGGCAAATACAAATGGTACACTTTATCTCCAAAAAGAGTTGCTGGCATGTGAGTGTGGAACACATTAAAATCCTGTCTCCCCTTTAGGCCAGTGGAAATACATGGCTTGCTTTCCTGACACATGTACATCTTGAAACAAGGATCATTAATTGCCAAGTTGAAAACAGTTTGAATATATAGCTCTCTGTAAAAAACATTTTATAGAAATGAATGCACAACACAGTAACCTGGCCAGGAAAATGCTAGTTCCGTTTTTGGGGCATTCAGCAGTAGTTCCTTTAGTTAAGATGCTGCAGAATTCTGGTTCCCATTTTCACTGCAAATCTAAGCCAGAAATTAATTATGTTAAGCCCTGAAACAGCTTTCCCCTGAGAAAAATTAAAGGCACAGAGGTAGGAAATTGAAGTAACCCTATGCCACTGAGCAGTAAAGAGCTCTGGATCAATGTCAAATAATGGAAGGACACTATTAAAAGTAACATAACTCACATTAGAAAAAAAATATTAGATAAAATGTTGATTAAAATACAGAGAGGAAGGAAATGGAGGAAAGCGAGGTTCAGAAGAGTCTTTTTTATAGTTATGAGCTATATTTAAACCTCTATCCTAAATCTTTTCATGAGGAACCACCTAGAAAACACATCTGATTTTTCCCACTAACAGTTAGTATCCAATCTTGTTTTAAAGGGAAAATGTTTCCACTTTTTCTTCTCTCAAATCTCTTAACCTGAGCTTCTACAACAAACAACTCCCCATATTTAGCTCCAGCTGACTAACACCTAATAAATGTGCTTGATGACATATCACTCTTAGATTCTCCTGACACCCAGCAATAATCAGTTTACATTCATTTTGATTTTCATATTGTTCACCGGAAAAAAATACTGTTGTAAAAGAAAAATACCACCAGCGCTGACTGATTTAGATACATGTGAGTGAGAAACAGTTCGTTTTAACCTGCCTGTTGCTTAGTATGAGGCTTCAGACTTAATTTTTACAGTAAAATCATAGATGTCAGCACACCTACAAAGAAATTTTTTTCAGTAATTCCTATTTTAAAACACTAAATGCTGATACTTGGCATTCTTAATGGACCTTTTTGTGTAACGACAAAATTATAATCAGGTTTTATAATCAGCAGCTCTGTTGCAATGAACCATTCATTCACGCTTTTTGGTTTTAAAAATTTATACAGACTATATGCTTTGCCATACATACATATATATATATTTAAGCATATAGATAGTAAATAAAGGATGAATATAATCTGTTCAGACAATAACATAGGGTTAAGTTGTGCCTATGATAATGTATCAGCAATTATACTCTATGTTTGGTCAGCATATTCTGGACAGCCAAAATACTCTTACAGAAAATCACCAAAAAATAAAGACCATGTAATGCAGTACTGCTCTGATTTAGACTTCTGTTTCAGTAGCCAATAAACATCCTGTAACTTCATGTCACATGAGATTTTCCCAGAAGAATCCTTTCACAAAAGCATGGGAAAATGAATCATTCCTACAAAATGTGTTTTTAGGCAAAGAGGTCTTTTTCCTAAATTTGTTTACATGTGGAGGCAAGGTGAAATTCTCTTCCTGTTTCTAATTATTACGGCGGTGCCACCACACTGCCATCCTTCATTCCAGAAATAATCATTCCCTCGCCCACAGGAAGCCTGGCTGATGGCAGCTCAGCTGGTCTAGGAGAGCAAAGTGAACCGTAGCCCTTGTTAGCACACGGCTCAGCCACTGAAGCTACAGCCGCTGTACAGCAGCACTCACGCCTCGCTGCCTTGCTGAGAGACTTCCCGCTCCTCTAGGGAAGAGCACTGCAAACATAAAACACATGACCAGACACTGTTTTGAGAACCACCCAAATGGCTGCATCAGCCTTGAAGAAAGCTGTCTGGAAAACAAGTTTGTTGAGAAAATGAATTTTACAGACATGTAGCATGCAAGTTAAAAGTTACCAGACTGTTGCAAAGAAATTAATTGCATTCATCCCACATCTCATCCCTCTTACAGATGACTTGAATCATTCTGCTCTGCATTAATGGGATGCTACAGAAGTCATTTAGGGAAAAAATTAATAACTATAATGTAATTAGGAAAGGGGAGGTCTCTGAATAATGCAAACAGAATTAACTAATTAATTTATTTTTTTTTTACTTCAGATTCAGTCACAAAGAGAGGAAATCAGCAGTGTTAGAATATCTGATTGGAAGAGTAGACATTCCTCTTGTTACTGCTAACCTAGGAACAGGCTATCTATAAATACAGCTACTGCATTTGGAGCCAGTTAACAATTCTGCTGCTAATTTAAGAAAAAGAAAATTAACTTGCAGCACTCCAGTTCAAAATCTTCAGAAGCTGTTAATTCTTATTTAGGTTGTATTTTAATTTAATTTTTTTTTTTCTCAGCAGGTAGGGGGATTTTTAAAAAAAAGAAAATATTTTAGCACTTGACTAGAAACATAAATTGCATTTCAAGAGAATGGTATGTTTATTTTCCATCCAAAACAGCTGTAAACCAAGAAAGGTCTTCATATTTCTGAGTCTTGCGACACCCCTTAGGCTAATGCTGGAAACACTAGTAGGAGAGGAGAGAAAGATGACTCCTTCCTAATTCAAAAGTACATCACTGTGTAAAATATTTGGTCAGAAAAAGAAAGTATCAGAATCTATACAAAAATCTAAGCTTCTGTTATTATCTTGCAGTCATTTTGGAAACCTTGCATCATCTACATTAATATCAATTTCTGTCTCTTATTCCACAACACATCTTTAAAATTTATTCCGTGTCTCTCACAACAGTCATTTCATTTTCATGCTCTGTGAACTTCTATAATGTATTTTCTATCTCACAGCTGTGCAGTTCATTCAAAATTCTTACTCACTTACCAGTCAGTTTTTATAGCTCTCTAGGGTACCTAAAGAGCAGTTGGTCACCTACTTGAAATTATGTCAGCCTTTCATTTATGACTGTCTTTAGCATTCAGTTCCTAGCAGTGTCACTCTGTGCCAGTTGGAGTACTCCTTTCTTTCCATCCTTCTTTATGTCTTGGTATCTGTTTTCATCTTGCAATCACCTCAGCTCTCCATTGTTCTAAAGATCCTAAAAATCATCTGCTTCTGAAGAGCCAGACTCCTGGTGGATTTGTAGCTGCTTTGTTACAATGAATGAATACGCATTGCCTTTGTCCAACAAGTATGATGGAAGCCATATATCTGAATTAATTGCTAAGTAAAGCAGCGAGCAAGGACAGACAACAAAATCATAACCTTTAGCAAAAATCAGTCAGATGCTAACACATGGGGTTTTAAGCAAATGCTTGTCAGCAGTGAATTCAGCTTTGCAACCCTGACTTGCTAAACCTTACAAACCACTCAGACTCTCAGAGAGTATTAGGAAGACATTATGATCTTCCACAAAGAGATCTGAGTATTAGGTGAAAAATTAGATCAGCTGGGTATCCCAAAGGAGCACAAGGAATTCTAGCTAAACTAAAGCAGGCCTATTTTTTACGTGTTTCAGTTTGGTGCATCTTCTTTGTTTTTGAAGGCTTTGGCTTTGCATTTACAGTAAAAATTGATAATGCAGCTTAGAATCACTGAGAGCTCACTCTTTCAAGGCCTCCCAAGAACAGTACACTCCCAACCAGACCAAGTAGGGTAACCATGGCTACTGTACAGCACAGCAGCATACCTGTTACAATCAAAGTTGAAAAATCTCATATCCTGACATAAATATATGTGCCTCAAAGACCGTGAATGCTACAGTCAGTGCTCACAGAGAAAGCAGGAGATTTAATAAACCTATTTCCAAAATAGTATTGATCTACACCACCACATTTTACAATACACACAATCATACTACTAAACCATCTAGTACAACACACTCAGTAAAATCAGCAATCTGACCCCTCTATGCCTTTCTAAATTCAGCTGTCATGCCTAACTTGCTATTTTTCTGTCTGTTTATTTGTAACATTAATCTAAGTGTTTCAAATTACTGAATTCTGTCTTGAGAGGTATTGTTCACAAGATAATCATGGGGAAGGATCCTTTAAACAGGTCATATACCTCTGTCAGGTAAACTATTGTTTACCAATGAGCCATTTGTCTTGGTTTCCTTTCTAATCTACAAGCAGTAAGTTATTTTTAAAAAATAACTTTTGGGGCTTATTTCAAAATCGTGGTATAGAAAGCATAATTCTGAAACACAGGTCACTTGCGTGAAGCTGATTCTACCCTCTCTTTTATACTATTTTGTTTTTCTTTCATTCCTTTTTTAAACTGCTAAAAGTATAAAGGAGCCTAGTAAGATATTTTCAGCAGAGAAATTATCTCAAGACCTGTTTTGTGCTAATGAGGTATATTTTTTAAATTTCCTTTTTCATGCATTTTCTATGCTTAGATACCATCTAAATGAAATCAAGTATCCTTATAGCTGTTAAGTGGACAATAGACAATAATTAGATAGTTATCCTAGAAATAATCATGGAGGATACCTATTACCATAATGTGAGTTTAATGATAATGTTAAACTCACAGACAGAAGCTTAATGTTACTGAATAACTAAGTCTGACAGCCTTAAAAGCTAAAGTAGAAGTCCAAAGTTTTGTTCTATTCAGATAGAACAGAATTAAATACAAGAGTACACATTAAATCACAGATTCTGCGAATATCATTAAGTGCTCCTATGTGTCTCAAAGTAATTACCAGCCCAGGAATATGCAGATTTCTAATTATCATAATGTTCCCTACTGATATTAACAGAAATTTTCAATATTCTCTATCTACATCCAGATGAGAAATATGGTCTCCTCTTTTCAGTTGCTATGTACACTAAAATTTTAAAGATCAGGTGAAAGGAAATCCTACAGAAGGTTCTTTACAAAAGGAACACTTGTTCTCATATGCAACCAAAATGCATTACCTGCTTGTGAACAACAGAAATTTTGAAGGTAGGAAATTACAATATAATAACAGAATTTTAGAAATGCAAAGTGCTAAAGGTTGCAACAGTTTTATTCCACTTCTTTGCTTATTATTAGCAATAATATTAGATTATTCAAAAGAGTTGCCGGGCTTTAAAAAGAATCTTGCATAAGCAAAGGCTACAAAGACTTTTTTCCTCCAAAAGAAGACGAAAATCAAGTGAGGCAGATGTACAAGCACCAACCTGAGCATATGGGCTGCATTGAAAACAACATCAAATTCCATATTATCAAGTTCAGCTGCTTTTTTTGCCATTTCAGCTGCTTCTATCAGGCGTGATTCTTCTAGGAGGAACTGACCTGCAATGGAATGCATGAACATGAGCTCACGGAAAATAACTGATGCAATACAGTTCAGAACAGTACAGGAAAAGAAAGCACCAAAAAAACCCAAAAACAAACACACACTCCACCCCACCCCCACCCCCAAAAAAACAAAACAAAACAAAAAACCAAAAAAACCCCCAAAAAACAAAACAAACAAAAAAATCCCAAAAAACAAACAAAAAAACCCCCAAAAACCCAAAAACTCAACCTACTTACCACCAAACCCCAAACTAATAAACCAAGCAACAAACCAGTATCTCAGATTCAATCTTTAGTTATTTGTTAATCTGCTCTGTTTTTCAATATCTTTAAAATATAGTCGATGTAGAAAAATTGCTATATATGACAAGTAATAAAAATACTTTTGGAATATAGTTAAGAAAAGTGATATTGATAGAGTAAAACTTAGCCATCAAGACAATACTTCCAAATCCCAAGAAGTCTGCCATTTGAGAATATGCCTTTCTGCCTATATTCTGCCTATACAATTACCATGATATTTGCTTCATCAAAACCAATTGAAATAAAATAGTATCTACAAATTAAACACATTCCCAAAATTTGTTTTTAAAGCATATCTCAAAATCATATAAGATGATAACTTTTGTATACATACATTATTGCATTTTTTTCAGATTTACAATTCTAAGTTATATTTGCTTTAAAACCATTATGTGTATATATATAGGTATTGAGTCGACTCCGACAAGGTATACCTTAATAGACAGGTATTTTATCCTGTATTTCACCAACACTAAAAGAATCACAACAGGTAGCTTTTTACAAGTTTCCTATATGGTACTTACCTTTCACATTAAACAAAAATAGAAGATGGCTAAAATTGAGTGACTCACTTTTTACAAATGAAATTATCATTAAACCAAGTATAAACTGAAAAGAATGAATAATTTGGCATTAACCAAGCTTTAACTGAAGTACAGTAGTTTCAAAACAAAAACACGTAACATGCAACAGAACTCTATAAAAATGACTTTTCCTTTGAAGAAGATGAAAAAAAGAATTTGGAAGGTAGTCAACCTTATTTTTGTTCCTTTTAATTCTTTTTCCACGCCAAATCTGTAAAATGTGTCATTTTTTGCCACAACTTTATTAAGGAATTCAACCATCTAGTCTCTGTGCCTATATAACTTTACATTTGGAAAAGCTATCCTAAAGCCTAGTGATTACACAGTCCAGCATCTCGTCCTTCCCTTTTTGTCTTACCTTGTAAAGTAAGGTTTCTTAACCAAAACTCCACCATGCCACCACAAACCACAAGCATCATCAGGAGCAACATACCATGAGCAAATGATACCCTGTCATGGTAATGGATTTTCTTTTTTTCTTCTCCCCTTTCCTCATGCATTCCCTGTTGCTCACACACTTGCTGTGAGCTTATGCAAGAAATTCCTTTAACCAGAGCTAGCAAGGTCTTGTACATTGTGAACCCAGTGATGCTTTGGTACAACAAAGACATTTGCGAAAGGAATCATTTCAATATGAAGAGTGATGAAAGGCAGCTTTCTTAGCTTTCTGTTTTCTCTGTAGAACCATTTCAGCTTGGGAGAGCTGTCAGATTATTTACTCAGTCTCCTATATCCTAATTATTCAGAACTGCAAAACTTATAAAAACATTTTGGTACCTTCCTGCTTTCACATCATAAGGTTTGCTTGCTTTAGCTACATCCACATTCTACTATCTACCACATTTTCATGTACTACAATGTTTTGTGCTTATTGTGCCCAGAAACACATGATTTACAAAAAAAGCCTTCTCACACAGGAAAATAAGTAAATAAATAAATAGAAAGAGATGGAAAAAAACATAACAAGAAAACACAGGTCAAGAACAGTTTGGACCAAAAGAAATTTATTTGCCTTCCAAATTATAAATCAGTGGTTGAACTATTAATGGAAGTCTCTTAATGGAAGTTGCTTCTAAAGTGAAAAAAAAATGTGACAAAAGCTAAGAGTTGACCTCTTTTTTTCCCCAATTTTTCTTTTCTTTTGGGTACCACATCAGGGTATGCCTTATATGCAGCAGGACAAACTCAGATTTGAATCTGAAAATTCTGCAAGTAAATCTACCAAATAAAAATTAATATCTCTCGATTTGGGCTGAATTCCTCTTTTCTTTAAAGAGCAGTCTTTGAAATAAGATTGCCCAACTAGCATTCCAATTCTCTTCCAATGAATGAAGCAAACAGTATCCCTAATCTTTAAGTCCATGTTAAAGCAAACCAGCCATAAAATGTTAATATTGAGGTACTTTTGCTAATGAAAGCCCAGGATAAGCAGAGTGGAACACTGCTAAGTGGATGTGCTCTACTAATACATTCAGCCAGGGGGAAAAAGGAAGATGTAAGATGTAAGTAAAACTTTCAGTTCTTCAAAACAAAAAATTCCAGGACTGTACACTACCATATACAAGTCTCTCCCCTCCACTGGAGGTGGCAATAACTCATGCTGAGTGGGGAAGTAGCAGATGATGCATATACGAAACTGACTATTATCCTCTATACACAAGGCCTTACAGAACTCCATTTTAGGAGCAGTTCTCTTCATAAATTACTTGGATGCAGGTCTTAAGGGCACACTAAATAAGTTTTCCAATGATATAAAACTGAGAGGAGCGGTCAACTCTCCGGAGGGCAAGTGCTGGATTCTGCACCTGGGATGGGGCAGACCCTGGATGCACAAACAGACTGGGGAATAAGATGCTGGAAAACAGCACCATGGAAATGGATCCTGGTAGATGGCAAGTTGAACATGAGTCACAGTACCCCAACACTGCAAGTCAGTTGAGGGGGGTGATTTTCCCACTCTGGTCTACAGTGGTTTGATCTCCCCTTCAATATTGTGGCAGTTTTGGGCACCATAACGTAAGAAGGTTATGAAGGCTCTAGAGAGCATCCAGAGGAGGGTTGCAGATCAAAGATTTCCTTAATTGTGTGAGTTACAAATAAAATACACTGCAGCTTTCTCAGTCTAGTGAAAAAGTCAATACCTGAGCCTACAGGTGCGGGGTGTGTTGTCCCCTGCCCATATCCAAGCACTCAAATGGGGTAAAGTGAGAAAACAAGAGCAAAACCAAGAAAATCTATGCGTCAAGATAAAGATAGTTTAATATGGGGAAGAAACCCTCCCCCAAAATAAAACAGGAAACAGCAAAGTGAAGGAAATTTCTACCACTTCTCACAGGTAGAGTGATGCTCAGCCAGTCTCCAAACAAAGCCACCTCAGAAGCCAAAACCCTTCTTGTTTCTCTACCCGAGTTTTTATTGCTAAACATGATGTTATATGGCCTGTTATAACTATCCCTTTGGCCAGCTCAGGTCAGCTGTCCAAGCTGTGGCCCCTCCCAAAAAGAGAAAGCCTTGACACTGCTCAAATACTATTCAGCAACAGCCAAAACACTGGCATGTGTTATCAAGGCTACTTTAGTCACAAATACAAAACAAGGCTTCATCCAAGCTGCTGTGAAGTTAACATTATCCCAGCCAGACCTAGTAAAAGGCAGAAACTTTCAGTTGAAAATTGATTTGCCAAGTTCTCCTGAAAGGCAAACTAATTTTATTCACACATCTTAATTTAATTTAAAGCACCTAAATAGAAAAATACCATTTTGAAAACATTAGCTGCCATTCCTTTTAATCTGACATACTAAAATCATACAAGAATGAGCAGGATTGGCAGTTTACTGCTGCACTTTCTTCATTAAAAAACAGACTTCTAAACATTTCCTGTCAAAGCCATAAAGAGGTTCTCCCAAGAGAAGAGTGCTAGCAGGGTGTAATATTGGCAAGGTGTTGAAGGTGGATCAGAAGGTACGATCCACAGCCCCTGCATCCAGGAACTGCTTGTGTGGGTCTAAATTTATATGTAGGATTTTCTTCTCTGACAAGCAGCTGGGAAACCTCATGATTTATGAGATACTGCCCAACATCACATAGAGAGCTTACTTATTGCAGGTGTCACGATTCTAGCTCTTGCCAACAACGTAAATTATGGTAACCTGACTGTTTTATGGAATCACAACAGCTTTTGAGACAACAGCTCCAAATACCATATTTTCCTATCCAGAGGAATGAATATTTTTCATTACTCTTCTAAACTGGAAGTGGGAAATCCATAGTCCAGAAAAATATGTGACTTTCAGAAACACTGTTCTTTGCCCAGAATGTTACTTTTTAAAATAAAACTTTCCACCTTTTGCACTAGACAGTACAGGGGTAAGAGTAAATACGCAGTCAAGAGTTGTTAAAGACCTTTGATAGCAGAGAACTGATTCAGTATTTCACAATCCTTTCAGTAATTTCTTCCTAAACTATCTAAGAATCAGAAATAGCATTAAAGCTGCTGTACCTGGAGCCTTGTTCAAATTTACTTTTCACTGCAAACCATCAACAGTGGTTTTGAGTTTTGGTCAAATATTTGACAAAAATCTTTTGGAGCAATACATGCACTCTACTGAAAAGTAAGATGTAAGGTCATTTCAACAAGAAAAAAAAATAAATCCAGTTCCCAGCAATTGAAAAGAACAGTTTATTTTCATCTTTTTATCAATTTTTACAAAGTATTTATCCACATCAATGAAAGCATATAGCTTTCTATCCTGTACCATTGTCTCCCTAAAACAATCATGAACATTTGTAAAACACTTGTTAAGACATGCACCATCAACAATTTAAAAGCCATACATCTGAACTGGTAGTTCTGCTGCTCTATTGAAACAAGAAAGGTATTAATTGGTTGGGATATGTCTGTGTGTAAAAATCTTTTATGTTCAGAGCACACAAAGGCATTAGTGTGTTCCTCTAGAACGGGCTTAACTATTCCTTGCAGGCACTGTGAGCCTTTATTTTACTAGATAAAAGTGCTATTTGCTTAATTTACTAGATAAAAGTGCATTTTGCACCAATCTTTTAGTTGAACTATTCCCTCTTTTATGCACTGGCAAACATACAAAGGTATTCTGCCCCAGAACAGAGATTTCTGAAATAGCTCATCTTTTTGGTATTGCTTTTGAAAAGAACTATCTTGAATGTTCTCAGAATTCTGCTGGTTCTGCATTTACTCTGGTTGCCATGATAGACTTGTGTGGTGATATGTTTACTAATCCAAGAAAAACTGAGTAAACTATGTTCTGAATAATAATTTTAAAAATTTCCAATGCTACCCTAACAGGTGCTGAACATGGAAGATGTGATAGGAGAAAAAAAGGCAACTTAGGTCACAATCACCTAACTGGTAGAAACATTTCAGTTTTTGCTGCTCCTTATATCCCATTCCATCTTAATCTAAAGGTGTACTCTTGGTTTCTTGCTGGAAGGACTTCTGGAGACTTTCTCCCTTTAATTAGTCTCCATAGAGAAAATTCTTCCATGATAATAAAATATAATGAAACAAAGCAAGCCAGTGGGTTTTGCAATCTCATTTTATACACTGGCTTAGAAAAGACTTTTTTTATTAGCCTTTTTCTTTGTCTGAAAAACTTATCTGTTGCAGTTGTGCTAAATATACCACTGGATGTCATTCAGAGCACAATCACAGAGAAGAGAGAAAAAATTAACTAGCAAGCCTTTGGGACTTGACTAAACCTGTGACCACACATGGATAGCTGGAAAGCTCTCACCAAACCAAAAGATTAATGATGAAAATACATACTATAGAGGAACTCATGATTTAGAAATACTGAGGAAGATCCTGAGCTCTGCTATCATTTCCCAGACACCTGATGATGTATAACGTTTGGAAATGGAAAATCTGGCTGAAAAAGAACTATCTAGTCGCACTTTTGTAGCAGCTTCATGCTGTCTCTATAAAAATCCCCATGAGATGGTACTCATAGGTCAAAACACATGACCATTAGCAAAGAAGCCCCCAGCCTTGTTCATGCCACAAAGCCTCCAGCCACAAAGCCTCCAGCATTGTTCGTGTTCATTTTTCAATCCCTACAGAAATGCTACATTTTGGAAATATGGAAGAAGCATACAGACACTTTTCTAACCCTGTCTCTGATCTGCACTATCTATATCACATCTCTTGAGCACTCTAGTATATTGTGCTGAGGAAGGAGAGTCAACCACATATTAAAGATGTCAGAATGATTAGATTTAAGGCTAAACCCAAGGGAAGAGCCAGAAGTATGGAAATTCCACAGCATTTCAGGTCAGTGACCTAGCCTGTTTGGAAATACTCTACTGCATTCCACTTGAGTGATTGGTTCTAAAGGGAGTTTAGAAAATACAGTTATTATAGTAGTCTATAATAATCCTCTTTTAATGTTGTGTGATAACAGTAGCCTGGAGAGTGACAAAAAGGACTTAAAATTGGTAGATTGTTCTGAACAGCTCCGTTTTTGTCCTCAGTTTGGAAGTAATACTGTTGTTTGCTGCAGTAGCTGGAGATTTTCTTAAAAGTTTGTAGAGAGAATTGTGTAAGCAGAAAGGTCAAAAGCTTAATGAAATCTTTCTGCAAGACAGTTACATCTTCCTGTTTCAGATCGAGGAATCCCGTCTTCTTGGAATTACATTCATTGATATTGCACAAGCAGGTATGAGCCATAGGCCGAAGTCGGAACCCTGATTTGATGGCACATGTTCAAGACAGATCCTTTCTCCAAAGATCACATATGTTCTATGAACATGTATTATTTGAGTATCATAAACTTGTTTATTGTTTCCCTACAAAATCATCGCATACTAATGTTAGGATTTCTGAAAGATTTAAAATAGCAAAACCTCTGTCATTGGCAGAAAGGTTCATGAGTGCATACTGCAAAGTGACTTAGTGATGGATATAATATATCTGGTTCACTTTGACCCTACCTCATCAAGGGATTTAATTTCTCAATAAAAAATCACCATGTAGCATCTGGGGTTCCCAATGCAGCAGATCCTTGCACTTCTATTTATCATTTGGTATATACTGCATTTAGTGAACCTGTCAGTCAGAAATAGGATCATCTATTCACTGGATTTATGGCTTCGGAAGTTTTACTCATTTCACTGACAAAAAAGAACACTGACCTACCTGTGGACTAGGGTGACATTTCTACCATCCACATAAAACTATCCTAGAGAAATTAGTAAGATTTCATGAGCATGTCATGGTTGATGTTCCTCTTTCTTATAAATGCAACATTGACATTTTTCATTAGTTTTCATTGATTTTTCATTAGTTCGCTGCTTTCTTCATAGGGGCTTTTCCTTAAATATGTGGGAGAAATATATAAATTTTTCCTAGGCTGCTCTTCAGTCAATGAAGAGAAAAAACACAAAGCTCAAGCACTGAGAACAATCCGATTACATGGAAATATTATAAATACAGCACAAAGAATCATTTAGGTTAGAAAAGACCCTCATGATCATCGAGTCCAGCCTTTGACTGATCAACACCATGCTCATTAAACATAGTACTAAGTGCCATGACCAGTCTTTTCTTAAACATCTCCGTGATGGCAACTCCACCACCTCCCTGGGCAGCCTATCACGATGCTTAACTACCCTTTCAGTGAAGAAATTCTTCCTGATGCCCAGCCTGAACCTCCCCTGGCTCAGCTTGAGGCCAGTTCCTTTAATCCTGTCACTAGTTGCCTGGGAGAAGAGACCAATCCCCACCTGGTACAGCCTCCTTTCAGATAGGTGGAGTGATAAGGTCTCCCCTGAGCCTCCTTTTCTTCAGGCTGAACAACCCCAGTTTTCTCAGCCAATCCTCACAGCTTGTCTTCCAAACCCTTTCCCAGCCTTGTTGCCCTTCTCTGAGTATTTTCCAGCACCTCCATGTTTTTCTTGTAGTCGTGGGCCCAGAACCGGACACAGGACCCGAGGTGTGACCTCACCAGTGCCAAGTACAAGGGGACAATCCCTGCCCTGCTCCTGCTGGCCACACCATTCCTGATCCAGGCCAGGATGCCATTGCCCTTCTTGGCCACCTGGGCACACGCTGGCTCATGTTCAGCCACTGTCATCAGCATCCCCAGCTATTCTTCCTCTGCACAGCTTTCCAGCCACTCTGCCCAGAGGCTGCACTGGTGCACGGAGTGGCTGTGACTGAACTCCAGGACCAGGCACATCACCTTACTGAACCTCAATCCAAGCAGAAACATCCAAGAAAAAAATAAAGTCATACGTGTAAATCTAGGCAAATTCTCACAATCACTAATACATGTAAGTCTAAGACTTAAAGACTGATAAAAATGGTGCTTGAAAACTGACTGCTATCATATTTCAATGAAAGATACTTTGATCCTTAAACTATAGCAATTCCAACCCATTTTCAGGCCATGACACAGGAGTGGTAAAGCAGTCATCTTCCGAAGTAAGAAAGATACAAAGTGTTCATAAATTTAGGTAAAAATTTAGGCATCAAAAAAGGCCCTTTGCAGAAACAGTGGTTAGAAATATTAAGATGAAATTGAAAAACAATAAAAAGAGTAGTTAAGAAGTTAAACCCGCTTAAAAAGAAACAGATAATCTATATAAATAACTCCTGAAAATTCAAAAGTGAAAGACAATGTAAAAACAAAAGTGTATTTGGGAATATGTTAATCTGTTCTTAGTTCAATGAGAATACAGCTTCAGTTTTATGTAGTCTGAAAGTCTCTTAGTCTTACATCTCTAACTGGGAACACACCTAAAAAGGCAGATGATCAATGTGAACTGGCAAATTAAATGAATCCTTAACTAATAAAATGAGAATAATCCATTTTTATAATGAAAAAGGAATCTTTAAACAATTTAGGGTTAACAGAAACAATGTATAATTCACAGGAAACTATTTTAAAAGAAGGTCTCAATAGGTATTAATAAGAGAGTTAATTTGAACATCCTGTTGGGTTCTAGACTTTTGTATTCCAATTAAGCCATTACCCAAAAAAAGAGAGAAACTGCACACATTTATCTTGAAATCTCACTTCTCCTTTGTCTGTCTCTTTTATTTCCTACTCCATTTTCATAATTTTGGAGAGAGGCCACTATATGAACTTTAGGAGGCATAGTGACAAAACCTGTTTTTAGCAGACAAGTGAAACAAACTCTGCTTTACTGTTTTCTGGGGAGTTGTTTGATTTGGGGTTTTTTTTCTGTGTTTTTGTTGGGTTGTTTGTTTGTTTGTTGTTTGTTTTGTTTTGGGTTATTTTTTTGTAGTTTGGGTTTGGTTGGTTGGTTGGGGGTTTTCTGGGTTTGTTTTTTATGTTTTATTTTGTTTTGTGGGTTTTTTTGTTGTTTGCTAGGTGGGGTTTTTTATGACTATTATTATTTTTGTTTTTAAACAGCACATTAAAATAAAATAAGACACTTCTGGAGACAAACTCTTTACACAAGAAATATCACTGTAGATTTATGGTGTTTTTCATCTAAAGGAAAGCTAGTCCAGAAAGCCTTCAATAATTTCAAACTCCTCAGTTACACTGCATTCTACTTACTGATGAATTTATTTTGTTTTTGTTTTTTTTTTTTTTTTTTTTTTTTTTTTTTTTTTAAAGGATGAGCATTTAAGTGTGTCACTGTTTGAAATACACCTCATCTCTGTGCACTGACAAATTTTGTACATAATCTTTCTTCACCTTCTCCTGAGATAGGCTCAGTGCAGACAGCAATAGAGACCTTTACCTCCTTTGTAATCATATATCCAAAAACTACATCCAAAACTACACAGTCTCTGAGCCATAAGAGCACTTGTCTGACCTGACTGAACATCCCTATGTTGGGCACATTTGTTAACAAATTTGATGTATTGACTCTTTAGATGCCATTATGTTCTTAAAATACTTAGAAGACAGTTCCTTTTAACTTTAGTTCTTAAGTACCTCTTTATGGTTTCTCAGACTGACACTTAGGTTCACCCCTTTCATTGAGGTAAGCAGCTAAGGAAGAATTAGTAGCCCATGGAGACCACTTCAATTACGTCATCAGTCTGTTGATGACTGGCATTACCAAGATCTTGCAGGATTCAAAATGGCCCACTTGAGTTACATGTTCAAAGTAGAGTGGGATGCATGACTACCAGTATCTTGAGTAGACACGGGTATGACAGTTTGAAAATAACTTTCCAAGAGAAAAAAAAAATAGAAATTCAAAAGAATTTTAAGAGAGGTTAAGTTCAACCTCTCTTAGTCAAAAGTGTTCATTTTAGGCAGTCTTTAGAAAGTGTATTAAAATTACCCAATTCAAAGCTGCAAACCTTACAGAAGCATTCAAACTCAGCATCCAAAAAAATTCCTCCAATGTTTTATTTAAAAACATGCATATCGTACAAAAAAAAAATAGTATTGGGGCTTTTTCACTCTTTATCTCTCTCACTTTTTCTTCTTCCTGATTCATGAGAATTTTCTTTCTTCCATCTGTGAGGCGTTTCTGGTAGCATGCTGTGTATCTGAGCAGTTTGTATCAGATCACTCATCAACACTTATGTATTTGTAAGACAACGGGTTTGCATCAGGTTCAGATGTTCAGATAACTGGCATTATGAGAGGAAGAAAGGAAAGAAGGGCAAAAGAAAGGTGGTCAGGTGAGCAGTAGCCTGCATTTCCATCTGAGAGGGGATTGCCATCCTCTACAGTGACTCGAGTAGAAGCCAATTCCCCTTTAGGTCTCCAATGAAGCGGCATCATGGTAACAGTCTACAGAGATTTTCCACTATTTCTCCTTTCAGACATCTTTAAGCATAATGAGTTTGGGAAACACTTCTTAAAACTTAAATTCCCTTAAACCCAAAGTCAGCCAAGTACCTACAGAAAACTAATTATAATGCCAGCTTGAGCAGCGAAACATGCTGTGGTGGTATCTTTCAAGGAGCAACCATGAAACCACTCCACTCACTCCAATTTTTTATGGGATTAAATAAGCTGCCTCTTGCATCGAGTCATACTTAAAAATAGCTTTGGCTTACAGCTTGAATTAAAGCACATTATAATACAAAGGTAAGCCTCTTAAAAAATACTGCATATTGACAGTTTTTCTCACAGCACCAAGAAAAGTTAGAAGTTTTTAATCACTCCAGAATGTTAAAAGTCAAAAAGAACATCTGCACAACCTGGAAACACAAATTATAAATGTATGCAATCTATGTGCACTTGGAAGAAAAAAAATCTTCAGTCCATTTATTCCTGGTACTCCATCAACACCCTGTCATGTCCCAGCTGACCACTCTTTTCATTTGGTTGCTTTGTGAGGTATGTGTTTTTTTAGGACTGATGCCAACTACTTTATTCTCTCTTCCAACATCCTCATGCTGAGAAAAAAAAAATAGTAATCTCTAAGATTTGCATGCTAAATATGGATGTATTTCCCCATAGTTAAACTCTTGGCATATAGGATGTAGAATGTACCTGTGACAAGGTGCTGGAACAAATTAATGAAATGGAGAGGTAAAGCTTGAAGTGTTCATAGAGATTCCAATGGATTATTTGGAATGCCCCTGGTGGCACACAGTACACAGCTCTCATTAATTCAATAATTAGGTGGAAAAGAGAAGAGAAATAAAGCTAAGAAGAAAAGAAAGGAAAAAGGGAAAGAAAGCAAGGATAATTTATTTCAAATTTAATAAAGTCCTGTGCCCAAAGTGATAAGGATTTGAGATCAGCTGTACTACACAGACTCAAGAGTCAAGCAGAAGTAGACCATACCTGTCTCATAGCTACTTTGATATAAACGTAGAATAACATCACTGAATCGGTGGCCATCAGAAGTTGTATCATGAAAAGATTTCACACACATTCAGAGGAGCTCTCTGGGTATACTGCTCCAAGCCCAAGTGACTGTTAAAGAGAACCTTCTTGTGTCTATTGCCCTTCAGCATCCCATTTTAGTATGCTGTTATTCCAAACACTGACTAAATTTCACCCTTCACTCCTAACCCACTGAAGAAAACCTCACTCATGTTGCAATTATCACTTCTGCACAATGACAGAACCCATTTTTTTAACCTGAGACACAATAAAGGAAAAGTTTTCCAATGTTTCTAGGGAATAATCTTAATTAGGAAAAAACACACCATGTCAATATTGTAATCTGATCATGAAGAAGTCAATATATCAGACATGAATAGGACAAGCAAGAAAAGGTCAAGCAAGTTAATGAGTCATGAGCAAAAAAAGAATTCTAGACCTGTAATAAAATACACTAAATCCTAACATCATTTGCTGAGATGGACAGTTGAGACCAACCATTGAATTTGTATGCAAAGATTTCTTAATAACTAAAGACGGATTTCTTAATAACAAATGCTGGAAGGGGCTTAAGTAGGATTTCAAGACATAACCAGCTATCTTGAGACATACACAATGCTTACATCCAATTGAAATAATGGGGTTTATATGCACAAATATCCCTATCATCTTTACTTGTACAGGCATAAATAGAAGACAAAGTGTTGAAATGCAGTGTTTCATAATGCAAAATAATGCAACACTGGGCTACATTAATTTAAATACAATGACACATTCTAAGTCCAAAGGTTGATTCTGGACATCTAATATACAGAATTTCATACTGCATACAACACGTGAGCAATTCAGACACAGATATCATAGAGTAAAAACCTGGTTAGTATGGGAGATTGATTTTCCCTCTTGCCCACTCTTTTTTTATTTATTTTACCAGTCAGAATCAGAAGAGGAAATTAAAATAATATACAAAGATACATATAGTGTGCTTTGTGGTTCCTCACCTTCTTCCTAAACCTAAAATGAAACTTATTACTTTTTATGTTCCAGTCGGCACAATGCAGTTTGCACATTAAGATTTATCCATTATCAGCTTTAAAATACAGTAAGAATTAGTCCATAAAGATAAATAATTTTGGTTCCCTGAGACTAAACACATCTGGAAATGTTTTTTGCACATCTAGCAAAAACAGTTCAAAGTTACAAAGGCACCTTCAAATTAACTGTGTGCTTTATGCAACATGCATGACTTAAAAGGAAAGATATATCCAACTTGTCAAAAGTCTTTTGTAATACTTAGCTGTTTCAAGCCAAGAAGGTGACGGGAAGGAGGTAGATGTAAGGCCTGTAAGGGACTTCAATATATGGAACTCACGCACACTAAAGTAAAACTTCTGGTTGCCCACCCACCAACAATCAGTGAAGTCAGTCCAAAACTGTTAACAATAATATTCCAGGCCATGAAACTTTGACATACAGCAATAGTCACCTTTACGTTTTCCCAGAGAGGCAGCAATACTGAAATCTTTCTCATAGGAGGAAAGCTATGCAAAATACGAAAATCTTCACCTTTCCCTCTACAATGATTGAAAAATTGTAATCAAGTAACATATGGTAGATTAGTTTCTTTTCTTTTAAAAAACATATTTGCTACTAGAACTTTTCAAATCTTTAATCACTTGGAGAGATTAACAACAAGCCTGGAATACATGTTGAAATCCTATCTATCTGAAACATACCATAATGCATGTAGCAGTTTCCTTTGGTAGGATCCAGCTGAATAGCCTTCATGAAGTACTTCTCTGCCTCACTCTTGCGCCCCTGAAATGAAAAAAAAGAGGGTGAAATTATTTTAACAGTGTGTCACCCTGGAACTATCATGTACAGTTAAAATTTCCAAATTCCAGGCACTGCAGACAAACAACCAGTATTATCACTAGACTTTAACCCAAATAAATACAAATGTTTAAGTGCTACAATAAGTTTTGTGGTCAGCTACTTTATGGTGCAGATCTCCAGACTGAGGAAGAAATGTATCCAACATCATCAATGTCCAAGAAGAAAGGAAGTGGTAGAAACATGTTGCAGAAAGCATTGTAAAAGGCTTTAGGGTGAACATCAGCTGCATGCTACTTTTCCGGACAAGCAATACGCTTACCCAAGCTAAAAATCAGAAGGGAAACTAGGACAGAGCTTTAGTCATGCTCTTAAAAAAAAAAATTGGGGGGGGGAGGGAAAGCATGTTACGGTTCTGTAAAATCACAGAATCCTAGAAGTTCTCATGTTGGAAAGGACCCATAAATCTTATTCACTCCCACTCCCTGCTACTCACAGGACTACCTAAAACCATGTGACTACCATGTGTTTTCCAGTTACTTCTTTAAGTCTGACAGGCTGGGTGCTGTAACCACTTTCCTGCAGGGCCTGGACCAGTCGCCTTCACAATGAAAAACCTTTTCCTAATATTCATTCAGAGTGTCCCCTGATGCAGCTCCATTTCTTTTCCCTGTATTCTAAATAAAACAGTTGTAATAGAAACGACAATCTTTAAAGAAAATGGTCAGGGGTATGACAATTGGTGAGGGAAAAAAAACCCCAAAAGTGACAAAATAAAAGCCTAACAGAACTGATGGTAAAAAGAATAGACATTTTCTGAGACAGAGATTTCCTTATCACTGGAATCACCAAATCATAGTTCCATTATGGTATAGAAGTGCCAGAGCAGATCCATTAGTGGGCATTATTCTTGAAAAAACAGCAATATTGGATTAGTCTAGTCTGATACTCAAACACAAATCACTGTCATGCATTCAGTAAGACACCTGTGACCTGTTTATCCCCAATCCCACAAAATTAGCTGCTGTGGTTTGCGCTATAAAATAGGCAACCTGCAGAATAAAAAAGAGCTAAGCTTAACCCCTGCGGAAGAAAGGCATTGTGGTCTGCATCTCTCAAGTTGCCTTGAGTGTTATTTCACAGATACAGCCCTATAGGCTTTCTCAAGTTTTGTGGTCTGGAAAGAAGACATGGCACACATCCTGCACTATCCCACAAGTTAACATAGGAATAATAATGAGGTCTGTTCATGATTACAGCTGCTTTAGATTTTCAGTATTTCCCTCTGGGGTCTTAGAGACAATAAAACAGAGTGAAGGAAGTTGTGCAACACACCAAGAACTATATGAAGACCAGGTTCCACCAAAACCAACATAGAGGCCACATTTCAAGAGATCATCCTGGCAGAGATACGAGCAGGTTTAACATTTACAGGATTCCAGTTTCATAAAATGGATGTTCATTGGAGGTAAGAATTCAGCCTTATTGTTAAGTAAGCTTTCTTTGGTAAACCCATATGCCTTAAAGCCAAATCCACACAGCACAGGGTTCCTATCAACCAAATGGTGCAGCTACACAATAGAGCACACTATCTTATACTGCAGTGGCTCCTCCTGCTTTATAAAAAACCCAAACAACAAACCCACAAACAAAAAGCGCAAAACAAAAAAAATATGACATATAGCCCAGACTGATTTTTCCTTTTACTAGTGCAGTAAAGACACACATATATTAAACAGATTTATTTTTTTTAAATAGCATGTTACTATAGTTAACAAAAAATTAAGAAGAAAATAATCATCAATTAAAACAATCGGCAGGGTGAGGTGATAATCAAATACTCAATTTTGCACATTTAAGTCTAAGGCTGGCAATTGTGGTCTGTTACAACGGCTTATCTAAGTCTAGCATTGAGGCTTCAAAATGAGAGGCACTAAGCATACGTATCATTAATACTGACAGAATGAACATCTACAGATTTTGCATAATTGCCTTTTTTAACAGACTAATATAATTTGTTTTAGCCAGTTGCACTCTGTGTCTATTTCTAGAATATCAAAGCACAGTTCATTGAATACAGTCACAAAATTGTAGCCTCTACCTACAGCACTATAAGGCCACAAACATTTGTCAAACATGATTAATTTTTATTTACTGCAATCGCCAAAAATACATGACTGCTCCACTCTTTTTGTCACTTTCCAAATGGCACACTGTGCTCAAGTTCAGGCTAGTCAGGAGACCTACAATACACAATGATGACAGGTGCCAGCATACATAACATCAAAGAACTGTGCTGTTTACAGGCTCAAATGGTCATTTCAGAGATAAAGGGGAGAAAAATCTTTAATTGTATCAACCACGGCATAAAGTTATCTGATTAAGAACAATGAGGAAAGCTCCATTTGTTCACGTTGGCCATCACTTTCATTTATCCACATTTTTCAAAAACTATTTAAAAAAATGAATAAAAGTGTTTCCTTGCAGACTGGCATTATGAGGAGCCTTGCATCACACCAGCTAAAATATCTTCTTTAATGCAGTCTAATGCTAAAATGCCAATACCTCAGCACAGATTTAATACATATTATTTTTTGTGTCAAAATATGTAAAATAAAAACACTTGACAGAATCAGGCTATTTCATAATTAAGCTTAGTACCTATCAACTTTTTTTCAAACATCTTAACTACCCAACAGACACTGTGTAGTTTAATTGACAGTAATCCTGTCATTGTCCCTTTCCCACTGTATGTTCTTAGTGTTAAATACAACAGATGGTGCAAGGGAATAAAAATTACAACTTTTAAAGAAAATCCAAATAATGGTTTAAACAGTTGAAAAATACCAATTTGGGGCAAGAAGGCATTTGGTGTGTGTGCTCACTGTTACATGAATTGACCCATACAAATGCAGGAATTGAGAGCCACTGGAAACCTCCCAATTCCTAGCAGCAGGGTTTACAGTCATATATGCACAACAACATGCTCTGGCAATTTTACAAAGCAAAAAACTGTCAAGTTTACAACCACACTTATTTGAAGGATAAAGAAGTTATTCACAAATTTTGATGAAAATACTTGACAGCCCTGATGATTAATAATGGGATACAAAATACCTTTCTCCTCTTGGTCACCAGTTTACATTCATGCCAGGTCAGTAGCTAATGAAAAGGTGCTATATGACAACTACAGGTCTGCTCAGAAGAAACGAGTGGGTGGTCCCAGCCCAAGCCCTAATCCTCTGCACAGACACACTGGCATATTTATGGATTTTCAGTACAGAAACTAAGAAGAGAGAATCATAAAATAATCGATGTCCATCTCCTTGCTGAAGAAAAGAACTTGAACAGAATGAAGACACTTTAATAATTGATTCGGAAGACTGGCCGATACTTGCCTTATTGGATCTGGACCTAAAGCATATAATGAGGACAAACTTCCTGGAGCTTTCCATTAATAAAGAAAATATCAGTTCCCCTCTCCCCTATCTCATGTCCAAATAGAGGTGAATTGCCCCTGATTACCATCTTCCAACAAAGCAACAATAAACACCAACAAATTTAATAGGGGAAAAAAAAATTTAAACAGTGCAGGTAAGTAATACAGGGCTCTTACAACCTAACACATAAGTCGTTTTGGCTTTCAGAAATACCTCACTCTCCACACATCATGCAGACTCTAAATCAGAATGGCTGGGTGCTTGCGCTTTTGGAACACAAACTGCTAATTGTTTAAATATTATTTCATGAGCTTGATTTTTAAGATGAGTTTTTTGCAGTTGACTGAAAGAGGTTTTTTGTTTTGTTGGTTGCTTCTTCCCTAGAGATCAAAACAATCTGTGCTTGCTAATATGGTCAGACACACAGCTTATCTGGGCTTTCATACAAATGAAATGAAATGAAATAAATGACTGTTATGATCACCAGAATAAATGATAGAGAGCCAGCGAAGGGCAGTTCATACATTAGTAGAAGACTGTATTTATCCTTAAAATATTAAAAAGCTGAGAAAAAACCCTGGCATTTTGATATCCACCCCATGTTTTTTCCTCACTTTTCTGGTAAACTGTGCCAAATTCATGTTGAGGCAGCTGTTGCACTTAAGGCTGCTGGAGGCCCAGGGACCCTGCAATGCTAGTAAAACTGGAAAAGACTAATACAGCTGAACAGCTCTGAATAACCCTCCTGTGGAAACTATGATGACACAGTGGCAACCAGAAAGGTGGTTCAACAAATTAGGTGGTCTCTGCAATTTGAACCAACCTTATATGACATAAATATTCATCATTCTTCAAAACTTATGAGGGTTTCACCAGTAGGACACAGACTTCATTCTTCAATATAGTTTTACCAACTGTAACAGGTTGATAATGTGATTGTATAAAGAACGTAATTTATGCCACAAATGCAGTTAACTGTCACTCCACTTTTTTTTTTTTTTTTTTTTGGCAAGCATTCATGTTTTTAATAAAGCAGATTGAATTATGAAAGATTTATTAATGGAATTTTGATTAAAATGTGCACACTGAATAGAAAAAAACAAGTATTTTGTTACAAGTTTTTTTCTTCTTCTCTAGAACATTTTAAAGTCACAGAATATTCAGTGATTATAAACTAGTTTGAACTGAACCTGTGACTTCCTTTCCATGTTTCTTTAAGTTATTGCAGACCTGCATGCCTTGTTTTATAACCAGTTCCTTTTGCCTCGCAACATTTGTGAGGCAAAATACAACTTAATTGGTGTGATAATGAGTAAATTCATAATAAATTCTTCAAAAGATTCTACATAGCTGGACTAATGTAACAGGAACTATAGAGTTGCATCTCACAATGATGTCATTGACATAGGCAAGCTCTCCACCCCAGCTCTAAATAGTAGTAGTTTGAAAACAACTTTAATATCTAGTTTTTAGTAGCTAAAGGGATTCTTCTTTTTTCCTCCATTTTGCTGCATTTCTGCAATATTTCCCTCTTCACTCTGAATTACAATATAAGTATCTTGTACCATAATTTGTATGTGAAATGCTAGACCAACTGAAATATAGATTTGGACTATTAACACCAAAGGTCTGAAATTTATCTCAGTTTCTATACTTCTGTGCATTAAGAAGACAAATCCTGCCTTTTCATCTCACCTTTATTAAAATAAAATAATTACAACCAAACATGGCAGGGAAGCCATCTCAGTGTATGGGAGCATGAATTGGATTACTCTGGAGGAAACTGCACTATAAATCTTTATCTACCAATTCAAGGTAATCTGCCATGTATTTAACTTTATAATAAATGTGAAGCAACTTTCTCATTATTGTCCAGTATGACACATCCATGAAACCTTGTCACTGAGCTCATGAGTAACATTCTCCCTCCCAGTCATTTTACTGGACCAGGGTCCTCACATGCACAATCCAGTACATTGCATACTGCTTGCATAACCCAGTAAATAACCTAGTTGGTTTTGGAAATAAGCCTTGGCAGAATCAATAAAATGCAACTCTTCTTTTAGTTTAATATTCTATTTCCACCTTAAGTGGTTCACGTCTATCTTAATACCTAGCATTAGTCTTCAAATACCTGTAGATTTTTCTTGAGCAATAATCCATCTACTAGCTTCACTGAGATATTACTGAAGTCAGTTTGATTCTTCCATGAGCCAAGGTTAACTGAGATAATAGTAACATAAACTGTACTCTTGAGTATACATCTGCAGTGATAATTAAAGGCATGATAACCAGAGAGTTGAGATTGAAGCAGTGCCCATTGACTTTGGCAGGAATCTACTGGAGCCTAAGCATTTTTGAATGTGACATCACTGCATACTAACTGATATATAAATCTAAAATTTTAAAGCACAGCTCAAAACTTAAGTGGCCTGGGACATGATTGAGACACTAGTTAAGCTGATATTTTCTTCAAGTATTACATAACAAATTAATCAACAATATATTAATTAAGGCTATTTGACACCCATTTTTTTGGTTTATGTGTCTCCTATTACCAAAATCATTCTTGCTCTATTAAAGTATTCAAAACAATATAGAAATAAAATGTAGGTATAATTTTTTTTTTCCCCTTGGATGTTTTTTGTTTTTTTTTCAGTTGTTCTGTTGCGGTGGGGATTTTTGTTTAGGTGGGTTTTTTTAGATGGATCTATTTTTAGTCTTTCTTTTGTGGTAGCTTCAAGTCTAGAAGGAATTTACCTCATTACATCACTGTTGGAAACAAGAAATATTGTGCTAAATCTTAAGTAAACTTTTAAAGAACAGATTCCATTCTATACCTTCTGATTTATTTACTGTCTAGACCCCTATTGAAATGCTCACTTTAATCATTAAGCTTTGACCATTTTGCATCAAAAAAATGTAATGAAATGTGAAGTAAATTTCCAGGTTAGTCCTTTTCTTTTCTGTTCAGTCTTAAACCACAATTTATGTTTTCTGATGAAGAATTGTATTAATATCTATTCATATTTCACTGTCCGGTCAGAATATAAATTCAGTATTTTCACATGCTGTTTTCACTGAGTCCTGTGAATTTCTTCCAAGCTAAATTTGGCCTATTTTTCCATGATTACTGATAAAATTACTATGCGCAGAGCAACTACAGCAGCTATATTCAACTATATAATAAAACAAAAAAGATCTCTCTTTTGGTGGGTTAGAACTAGATGATCTTTAAGGTTGCTTCCAAACCCAACGCAGCCTCTAACTCTTTCATGAAAGCTGTTCATCCTGTGTCAGTGATGTTCTCTGTAACAAGCTTTAAATTTATGTTGAGTAAAGTGAGAAGTTTAGGGCTCCCCCTTTCCTGCCTACAGGAAGTTAGAAACACGATACCGAAGATGAGATCCCTAAAGGAGGTTAGTGAGGGGTTATGTGCATAAATACCTGCTCCAGAGTCACTTATGACCTAGACAGATATGCTATATTTAAATGAAAATATTCTGGTTTACAATTAATTCTATTACTGCTGGCATGCAGCCAAACACATGTCCTAAGGGGACTGGAAAATATATCTATGGATGAATACTTCTGGCATGCAGCCAGCCTCTGAAGAAATACAAGCTCAATAGATGTCAGCTATTGAAATTTCTGTAGTTCGGAAATCCTGTCATTCAGACTGGAGGTGTTAAAGCCCCAGATACACCAGATAACCAAACCTTTAAAAAAAGGGCTTACACTTCTGAAGTCACACGCTGAAGAGGAAAGCCCCTTCCTTCTAGCCCCTACAAAGAAATTGCTTGTAGGCTGGAAACAAAAATGGAAACAGCTTACATTTTGCAAACTCAGAACTAAACACAAACTGTGCATGTGTCAATTTTAATCCTCAAGAGATTTCAAGTGTCAAGAAAGCTCATAGTGTCTGTGCTAGGCTCCAAAGACAAACTGAATACAGGACAGAAAAGCAGTAGTAGCTATTGCTTGGCTTAACTTGATTTCTTAAGCAAGGTGTTCTCATGGATTTGATGTCATTTGTATATTATCATAATGTGATTTTTACTGAATTATTCAATTTTTATAAAAAAAAAAAAATCTTCCTAGAAGCAGCCATGCGATATAGTTTCCCAAAACAAAATACCTAAGAGCTTTGCTGATCCAATTAAATTGACCTGTTCGGAAAATGCCTTTTCACTAATTAAAGATTTCTCCATGTATAGGCATTTATTGGTCCCCTAAGTATTACTGAGAAAAAATTTGTTTGCTTTAAAGGAGTTGATTACTAAAAGAAGAAACTATTCTAGAAGATTATGACTAGATTTAACACAGAGCATTTCAATTGCTGTCTTAAAGACAATCACGATTCTTTTGAAATCATGCCTGTTTTCCCTCATTCCTGCTTTCCTCCCATTTGTAAAAATCTAAAGAGACAGAAAAAAAAAGTAGCAACGAACCAGTGACATTAAAGATGACAATATGACAGACTTCTCCAAGAGAAATGCAAATTTCCTTTGTGCTGAAACACCAGCAGCAAGTAATTACAGAAATAGTAAATGTTGAATTACTCTATTCATTGTACACCATTCTCCTTTTCCCCTGCTGTCCCATTCTTTTCTGTTATCCCTATCTTCCATTTATTTCTACGTTGTCATTTATTTATATTTATTTTAAGATGACAGTCAAGCACTCCACCAATTACTGAATACAGTAGGGTATTTGATAGCAACACTCAGAGTAATTTCAGAACTAACCAAAAATGGCAGGATACCTCACTGGCTTCCTGTTTGTCAAAAACATAAGCAACAATCAACTGCAGGCAAAAAAATGGTCACTCACTGAGGAGCAATTATCTCAAAACTTAAGAAAGATACTAAACTTCATTCTTGATACTTGATCCTATAACTTCTGCATTAACCCAAAACACTGCCAGTCTGTATCATGTCTATGACTGCCTTTTCCCAATCCCCTTTTGAAGAAAACATTTTAAAATAAAATATTTTACATTATAGAGAATCTTCTAGGATGATTATTGCTGAATTTAACAGCTGGAGCTCCAGCACCGAATTTTTACAAGGCAAAGTAAATTTTTCTTACAGCACTTTAGGTGATTTTTCAAGTCAGAAAAAAATAGATTAACAGCACTGTATGGAGACATGTAAAATGCAAGAAAACACTGTGCATTTTTTTTTCCAGAGAAATATAACAAAGCCTGTAGTTCCTAGAGGCAACACATTAAATATTACAATATGAGGCTGCCCCTAAGTACTTTAAGCAATTAGAGCCTCTACTGCAAACTATGCAGGGTCATTTGTGGGCTCAACTTCACTCAGAACAGATAAAACAAAACTTTAAAATATTTATTTGTAATTGAAATAAAGCTTCTCAGACTAGCATGCTACTGTAGCAACCAACCACTGACTGATGGCAGAGACACCAGACATTAGGACAGAGGGTTTCGTAGCCTTCTCTTTAGGACTACTAAAGTGAGAGGGAGAAAAAAATAATTAAAATACTTTCAAATTATTTTTTCAGCATGACAGCCAATGCCTTCTCTTCTAAAAGGTCTGCTCATATAATGGAAAATGAATTACAGTACACGCTCAAGGCATCACCTGGCACTGTCATTTTTGACAGACTCATTTTTATCCTAAAGCTGGGAGCCTTTCAATTTTAAAGCCTTTTAAAAAATTATGCTTTTCTTTGTAATGTAAAAATAAATTACCTAAGCAAGGGATGAGACTCAGATGCTGTGATAAAAAGGTAACAGAAGATTTCCTATGTCACCTAATATGTCACATTGAAAAATAAATTCCTCAAGTAATTCAACATGTTAAAGGTATGAAAAGCACATAATGCTAAAGCACTACAGTTCTAAACAGCAACACGTCTTTTCAAAAATATAAAAAAGGACAAACCTAAGCCCCAGACAACTGGCTATTTTCCAATTATTCTAGTAACTGAGCTACTAATCACGATTTTCAACCGCTAAATTCTGCTGTCCTAACGTATTTTCAAGAAAATTGTAGCTTAGTGAACTGTAATTCTTAGATATAAACATACAATGTGAACTAATATAAGACGTAGGAAATTCTTGTGACTTATGATATTAGGTATCAAGACTGTAAATTCATTAACTATTCCTTGAGAGCTCTTAAGCTGGTCTGTTTTTTTCTGCATATATAGCAGCATGCCCAAATCCATTTGGGCATTACTTATATTTTTTCCAGCCTACATGATCCTCTGATTCTACGGGATGCTGCTTCAGTAAGCATTAATACTGGCAACAGACTTGAGAAGGCAGAAAATCTGAGGTTAAAATTAAGCCACTTCATTAGAATTAAAGGAAGGAAGTAAAACACAGCTGAATTTGTGAGCTTTAAAGGTCTGACTTTACTGCTAGGGGGTTTTATATTAGAATTGCCTTTGGCTGGAATTTAGGAACTTGTCTGGAAATTACCTCCTCTCCTCTCTTACACCCCCAATTTCACTGACGGAAAAAATTTCTATCTATATTAGACCTACATACACTCTTCGCTTCATCAGTGATCTCCTAGAAAAGAGACACAGAGAAGTGCTATTAACAGTTTTGTCTCAGTACCTATATTCAGAAACAGGTTTGTAAGAAGTTCAAAGGTTTCATTCCAACCAAAGACGGCAAAGAAGCCTCTAACACGTCTCCTCTAACATCCAAAAACTAACTGAACTAGGCTTTTCTCTTTCCTAAATTTACAGGCTCTGAGAAAATTATCATTAACTCAGGTAGCAAAGTGTAACAGAAGAATAAATCACAGTGGTAGCTCAAATTGGGATTGGGCTGAAATAACTGTGCCAAAGGGAGCTGCTCTAATTCGAATCCCAAGGAAGTTTATGAAGACTTCCAGGAAGCACGTCAGTTACAGCAATTATGTATTTGCAATGGCAACTAATACTAGGACAGTTCAGTATGCCAGAAACTAGACAAAATTCATTCTGTGAATCACTGAGCAGATTTATGTATCAGGTTACTTGCAGTAACCTGCAAGATTGATTAAGTGACCAAAATGGAGACAAAACCCAAATATTTTACTGTCAAATCTTTTAATCCATTTTTGTGTTGAGTATTTTTTCAGACTTGTAGCTCAAAGAAGTAATTGGAATTAATGCCAATTTTCAACAGATCAAAGACAAAGGAACTTCATTTTTCATTAATGAAGTAACCATCGGAAAAAAAATGTGCGAACTCTTTGTCATCATAATATTCCTTGCTATATGTTTATGAAGTCCTGAAAGTCAACAGAACATCAGCACCATATTCTCAGTTTATACTGCTGTCAACAGAATGTACATCAACCCTATCTGTACAAATTGCCATGAATATGAGAAGCAACAGGAATTAAGAAAAAAGTGTCAAGAGATAATAACAAATGTGAGTAGAATAGACTACAATTATGGCACAGAGCAAGTATAGGATAGCAAGTGTGTGTTGAGAAAGAAAGGTATTTAATTGCATATCATAGTGCAGTACTCAGCATTCAAAGCTACATATACAGTTATTCTCCTTGCTGAGATGCATTCTTCCACAAACAAAGCTCAGATGCTCAAGGCACGATTCATTCCAATCATATTTTCCATTTATATCCCCAGAGAAATGCAAACTGTTCATTTCTACTGTAAGGACTCAGGCAGATTTTTCATTGCTTCCTCCTAAAAGCTGGGACAATAACACTAAATTTTAATCCTATACCTACACTTTCATAATGAGGGGACAGAATTTAAAAAAAAAAAAAAAAATTAGTAGCTCACAGCATCTGTACACTTCTGGGATTTGGGGGTTTTGTTATTTTGAAGAAAACTGTGAGACCTTGTTTCCCACATCCACTGCAAGATTTTCCCTAACAGACCTCATATTTCACACACTCAGCAGTTGAAAAAATTAACCAGAGGAGTACTGGGGTAGGGATGGGTTTGTGTGTAACAAAAAACAAACAAACAAAAATTTGGATTTTATTAAGAAAACTCTTTACTTTCTGTCCTGGCTCCAGGACAGGGTTAATTTTTGCAGCAGCCAAGAGAGGGCATGCCCAGGACCCAGAGGATATTCTATACCACCTCCTCATCCAGGAAAGGGGGGAAAGGAGTCACTTCTGGATGGAGGAGCATGGTGGCACAGTCAGGTATTGCTGGGGCTTTCTGTGTTGTGAGCATTCCCATGTGAATAATTCGCCTCTTTCATGCACTTGTTATTAATATCACTGCTCTTACTATTTATTTTCTTATTTTATTACTGTTTGCAGTAAATTGTTCTTATTCCAGCCCATGATCTTTACCTTTTCTGCCTTCAGTTGTCCTCTCCAGCCTGCTGCAGCAGGAGGGAGAGGGAGTAGTGAGAGCAGTGTGTGGTTTGGAGTGTTACAGTGGGAAAGCTAAATTGGGAAATACTATTCCTAAACCACAACACTTCCCCACAGCAATTCCAATAAATTAGCACTTTTGTGTCAAAGATCTGCTACAAAGAAGCCAAAAACACCAACTTTCTGCTATTAATCTTAGGTGCAAGATACAAAGATATCTGCTAGAAAAATCAAAGGAAATTTTCCTGTACAACCAATTCGTAGTTCTATTCTAGAAGACGGTCAACAGTGAGTGCATATGTTTGTCAACATTCCAGAAATTTTAACAGTTACTGGAAATTGTTAAAAAAAAAAAAAAAACAAAACAACAAAACAATCAAAAAAAACCAAAACAAAAAAAAAAACCAACGCCTTTCCAGAATGTAGAACTGACAGGCAGTGGGGATATAACACTCGACTTCCATTACAATTTAGTCTTCCCTTCTGGGCAGCTTTTGAAGAAACTCTGCATTCAACATTACATGATAATATAGACCAATTTTTAAATTTTTAAGTCTTTCAAACTATGTTGTTACCTGTTACTCATACAGACAACTTCTGTTGCAATTCCTTCCCCTTTTCCAAATTCAGATACTTTACTTTTAATGTAATGGATCTCCTGGAGTTAATCATGTGCTGTTGTTTTCCACTGGATAAAAGACATTATTTGCTTGAAGACTGGACAGCATAATCAAGACCATAGAAAAAACTTATCACCAGGTGAAAAGTTGAGGAACATTCAGTTGAGGAACATTCAGACTGTGGCACAAGGACTCATTAACCATACAGAGGTGTATCAACAGGGCACAGAAAGCAAGTAAGAACCCACTAAGGTAAACACTGAAAGCAAACGTGGAATAGATAAAAATGAAAGAAAAATGGGAACAAGAAACAGAAACCAAGCAAAAAGCAGTTTTAAAAAAGAATTATTTGAATTAATAAAATAGAAATCCATTTTCATCTTCAACATGTGCGAACATCAAGGAGGGACTGACACTTTGCTATAAGTATCATATGGGCTTAGTTTAGCTGCAGCTACAAGCACACCTCCAGTCAAATTGAAGTACATTTTACAGAAATAAAGAAGCCAAACTCTCCTGATTTTTTTAGAATTAGCTCTTCTAATAGTTGAGTAATTCCTTTCAACATGCTCAAAGAGATACTCCTGAAATATAAATTCAAAGCATGAGATGTTATTCACAAAATATATCTGACATACAGCCATAGGCTGCTCCAACATCCCTGAGTCAAACACCGAATATCTTACAGAATTAAAACCATTACTTGTCATCCAAAGAACTTACAGCAAAGGCTGTTATCAAGAGACCTTACTGTGCATTACTAAGTTTCTGTGCCATTGTAACTGTTTTTTTCCAGCAGAGTTGCTACTACCTCAAAAATAGATGCATTGTCTCACAAAAAACACCCCAATGCTGTCAAAGTCCTTAATAAAAATGAGTAACTGAAACAATGTGACAAATAAGGCAATTAACAATTTTCAGGCCAAAGCCTTCCCATTCCTTTACCTAACCTACTCAAAGGACCTGAGACCACTTCCCAGGAGGTGCTGATAAACTCACCGTCAGAGCCAGCAGTTTTCCATAGGTGAGATGGGCTGGGATGTGGTCGCTCTTGGATCGCAGTGACTCCACATACCAGTGCTCTGCTTCAGGCAGCCGGCTCATTCTCATATAGGCTTCCCCTGCAGGGTCAAAAAAATGCTAGTGAGAATGCCACAAATTTCTCAAGGCTTCCATAATTTGTCTATCTCATAATTTTCTATGTTTTAAATGTGCAGAGATCTAGAAAAAGGTGAAGTAATTTGAACACTTGCAACCACACACACACACAAAAAGTCTGGGAGACACTTGAATGAGGAGATTAAGTTAAGGCCTTTTTAGTGCTGAAATAGCATAGCTGAGATGGAAAGTACTGTTGGAATTGAATTGCCAAAGAGAGTACCACCTGCTTGCTAAGCTTTAGTCAAAAGTCTCAAAGTAAGAGAAATTTTACCTCATCTACTTTAGAAAAGCTACTTCTTTTCCATTGCTCTACATTGCAAAGCATAGAATAGCAGAGAGATCATGAAGAATGTTTGCATTTAGTCAGAGTATCTCAAGAACCTAAATTTTGTTTCAAAAACTAGGGAAGTTTAAGGAAACAGTCCTGAAAGTATATTGAAGGGAGAGGCAAGACATTAAAAAACCTAATCTCTGAATATAGTTTTATTAGGTCATCTGCCACAGCTTGTTTAAATTAAAACATAGCACCCATTATTTCAAAATTGCTAATCTTAAGAAGTCACATACAAACTAGTGAAACTGAACATTTTTCAACGTGAAATCCTCTACAATGAGAGGCTGAGGCAGCCAATGTTGAAGAACAATATATGTGAATGGGATGTCAGAAAGCCTGTTATATGTTTTTATATATATTATATATTAGTGTTAAGACAGATCATTGCAGTCATTAAGTTTCTGAGAAAGAGTTTAGCATACACAACAAGAAAGTCTCTTCAAGAAGCAAACAAATTTCTCAAAGGTTGGAAACAACATGAAACAAGTATGTAAAGGTGAAGAATAACAGCTTTCAGATTACCACTCTGCTCTTACACAGCTCTTTCACAAAGGACTCTGGATATAAACATGCCCTTGCCTAGGTCAATGACAGTCTTAAAATGCCAGTTGAAGATTCAGAATTTCATCATCCCAGCAGCTGATCCATTTTTAATAAATGACTAAGTGTCTTCCAAACATTATGAAGTCACAGGTTATCAAATGCTACCACTGGATGATCAAGAGACTACAGCTGACCCAAGTAAAGATCAGCTAAGGCTGTCTCCAGGTGAGTCCCAGCCTCCAGTTCTGCATTACATAGAAATTAATCATTGTGAACATAACAGGGAGACCGAGGAACCAAAGTTCTTTAATCGAGATTGAAACCAACTACCACACCTCCAAAACTTGGAGAAAAAGATTCTTAGAGAGGAAAAATAAGTAACTCATAGCATGGGAATTACTTTATCACTTTATCTTGAATATTTACAGGGACTATGGAAGATTTTCTTCATAAAAGAAAACTGGACAAGGCCAAGTCAGATTTTTTTCCCTGTCTTTTTCACCAGAGGAGAAAGATCCCAGACAAAATGTGGCACATAAGTTTTGAGTTTCAGGAGTTAGGGTGCGGTGCATGCAAAATGACCAAACTTCAGACCACAGATAAAATGAGCATGATGTAAAGAAAGAAGTCATGCTGAGCCAAGTCTAAGGGAAACCAACATGATTGCTAAGAACAAATAGACTCTTTTCAAACAAGCCTGCTGTATTTAGAGACTTGCATCCCTGTTTGGGAAAAAACATCTACTTGTACTCATGCATTGGTCTGGATATCTGATTACACACAGAAGCACTAAAGTAATTCTGCTACTGTTTAGAGCCAAAAAGACAGAACAATTCCCTCCAAAAACGCCCAGGCTAAAAAAAAAAAAAAAAAAAAAATCCAAACAGATAAGAAACATCAAAAGAACATGAACATCAAATTCACTGATACTAACTTCACATGTGATTTTTTCACTATGTCAGTACTCACAAATAAGTTACATAACATTATACTTTATCTGCACTAAACAGTCATTAAGTGTTGAAAGGATGAAAGAAGCCAGAAGTCAAGGTATATGCTCCCCTCAACTCCTCTCCCTAGCTGCATGCTTTAATGCAGAACGTTTAATTATTTGATTGCATACTATTTTTCCCACAGGCCCCTGCTAATGAGCATACAGGAAATGAGGAATCCATACTGTTCTTTTCTTTTCTTCAAGTAGAAAATTCCACCCCAACCTGTTACAGCTTGGCAGAGTTTCAAGCAATTAACCACAAGATGCTTTAAGAGTAATGTAAGCAGCCATAAGTGATGGAGCTATTATCTATGGGTAGTAAAGACTGAATGCACTGACAAATATCAAACAGACCCAAGGCTGTCATCTACTTTCATTATGAATTGTGATATAAGAAAGGCTTAAAAACTTTGAGTACTTGCAAATCAAAATTTTAATAGGTTTTAAGAGCTCAAGTACTTCTCAAACTAAACTCCTAAAACTCTGAGATTTCTGAGCAGGGCACCTAGAAAACAAAGCTACAATATGTCAATCTAAATATCAAATGTAAAGAAAGAAACTGTATTCTCCTGAACTTCACAGGAGATGAAAACTGGGAGGAGCTGTTGACTTCCTTGAAGGCAGGGAGGCTCTGCAGAGAGACCTCAACAAACCAGAGAGATGGACAATCACTAACCATATGAAGCTGACCAAAGGCAAGTGCCAGATTGTTTATCTGGGATGAGGCAACCCTGGCAGTACAGACAGATAGGGGAATGAAAGGCAGGAAAGCAGCACCACATAAAAGGTCCTTGTTGACAGGAAGTTGAACATGAGCCAGCATGTCCATGGCAGCCAGGAGGACCAACCCTGTCTTGGCAGCATCAGGCACAGCATCACCAGCCTGGCAAGGGAGTGGATTGTCCCCTCTGCTCTGCACTGGAGCAGCCTCACCTCCAGTGCTGAGGGCAGGTTTGGGTGCCATGATATAAAACAGACATTAAACCATTAGAGAGCCCAACAGAGGACAATGAGGATGCTGAAGGTCCTTGAGGTGAAGCTGTATGAGGAGCAGCTGAGGTCTCCTGGGCTGTTCAGCCTGAAGGAGACTGAAGGGAGACCTAATGGCAGTAATGACTTCATTTGGAGGGGAAAAGGATGGGACGACATTGATGTCTTTCCTGAGGTGACCAGTGACAGGACTGAGGGAACGGCCTGAAGTTGTGTCAGGGGAGGTTTATGTTGGTTCTTAGGAAAAGATTTTCACCCAGGGGGTAGTTGGGCACTGGAACAGGCTCCCTGGGGAAGTGGTCACAGCACCAAGCCTGACAGAGCTTAAGAAGAGTCTGAACAACACTCTCAGGCACACGGTATGACTTTTGGGGATAGTGCTGTGCAGGGCCAGGAGTTGAACACAATGATCCTTGTGGGTGTCTTCCAACTCAGCTGATTGTGCGACTCTTAGCAGATAATTCTCTAGAGCTGAACATTTTTTTCTGAGGAACCTGTATCAAGAATTCCTATATTATAAGTAATCAGAACATAGATTACTACTGAAGGAAGCACTGTTAGGGGGTCAGTTATTAATTCCATCTTCTGAATGAAGAAAAGAAAAAGTAGAAAATTGACAACAGCTCCTATCACTGCCATACTCAAAACCCAGAACAGAATCAAGCAACATGTAACTGAATCATTTAATTCAATCAAGTGAATTAATGCATTAGGCTGATGCAATTTAATAATAGCTATGCCACCTTGAGATAAATTTCCAACTAAACATCAGAGAAAACATGTATGGGTTGATTTCTGTAATTCAGGATGCATTTGTGTGTCTGAGATTAAAATAAGAAAAATAATATTTGCCATTTACAATCATGCATTCTTATAAACTTGCAACACAAATGATTTAGATATTAGAAAGATAATAAGAGTTTCCATTGGCAGAAAATATTCAAACCAACACATAAGCAGATTTCTCAATTTACTTGAACAATTACTTTTTTTTGCAAAATCTTTCAAATTTCATGCTGAAAATCTGAAAGATCACACACGGAAACATTATTAATAAAATTTGTCAGATCTGTAAAGTTCAACAGAGGTAACAACAACAGAGAAAGAAATCCATGGCAGTGAAAATCTTAAGATATAAATGGTCAGTTATTTCCAGTCCCTAATCTGTATCAACACAGACATGTGCAGCATTGACCGCACCATGAGTGGTGGTAACAAATTCAACAGATGACTGGAGTAAAATGGGACCAATCAGTATTTCAAAATTGTTTCCAACTTCACAGGGGTTAGTTCAGTTAACATTTTCTGAGTTTTATGAACCCGTTTCTTGTCTTACTCTACTAGAAAGATCATATATTATTAACCTCTAATTCTCATTTACTAATGTAGTGCAAGAAAAGCATTAATATGCAACAGAAACACTATTTAAAGCACTGTATACAAAGTTCATTACATTTCTATTAATACTTTCAAAGAAATCAGAAATAGGATACCTTTTAGCTAGATTTACACCACCAAAATTAAAATCCCTATACTCAAGTGGATTTTATTTAACACAAAGATAGACTACTTGCAAAACTATTGTTCACCAACAGTATTTTCCCATATTTGCTCAGAATTCCCAGAATTTAAAAATAATCCTTCAAAATAAAATTAAACAAAATCCCACAAAAATAATAAACTAGCCGAAACCTCCCCACTAAAATATGCCAGGATATGAATTATAATTAAATATATTTGATTAACATAGCATTAAGAATAATTAAGATATAATTACTAATAACTAAAATCCCATAACGATCATAAAACATTAAATATTTATATTAAATAATTATGCTAATAAAATATTAGCTTGCTAGCAGTCATTTTCCCTAAAGGCTAATATTTTACTTGATGACTGAGTGGAATGTGTTTGTAAGAAAAATAAATTTTAGAAAAGGACACATGATTTTCCAATACATACCACATATAGTTGAAAAGCAAAATTAGGTAGCATTTACATGAATGTATGCTACATGGTTCTAGCTTAACCTCTCATCTGTAGATTTAATATTTTTTCTGTTTCAGAGGCATGTAGTCACACCAAGCAAAAGCCATATCCTGGTAGGAAGCATGCCAGACTTTCTAATCAGAAAGCAGAACAGAACTGTGGATGTAAAAGCACTGTACCTCCACAGGTGTAATAAGGTACCCATAGTCTCAGATTAAGAAGATATATCCCTCCAGTAGTCCTCATTTTAGGAAGGAAAAGACAACTGAAAAATTACCTCCATAAAGGAGACAATATAAAATAAATACGCCTTGCATCATCCTATGCTAATTATCTGACCCTCAAATTTTGGGGTGGTAAAACTGTAATATAGAAAACATAAAATTTGACATGGACAAGACAAACACAGATGTCAAAACACAAAGGAAGATGGAGATGCCCTCTGAAAATAAAAAAATCTCTAATATATACATTCCATCAAGATTACATTTAATTTTTCCATAATTTCTTTTATTTGGGAGTATAAACAAGTTGCCTTAGAAAATGATGGAGAGTCCCTGTGTGTTGCAATACCACAAGGAGTTTTTATCTTTGATAATGCAACCGTGCAGCTTTCTTGTGCAAATCAAGGCTGCAGATGTGCTTAACATAAATGACCTACCTGTCTAGATATATTACTTCCCTCTTTTTTCCCAGTGCATAAAGTAACATAATAAATCTGGAAGCATAGTTTGTTTGAAGTTTTACTACACTGATGTATGTATAAGATATACTACAACAGCCTAACAATTTTGGTTATAGATATACAGCACATGTACATCTTCCCTGAAGCAGCTGAAGCATGTGAACACAGTGAGCATCAAGTTCTGCATAGACCAAGCGTATTGGGAGTAATTTTTTTTTCCTTTTACAGAATAATCTCCTTGAAGATTTCAAGGAATGTATTGTATTTTATCAGAGTTTTTGATGGATGGGAGTCAATTCACTTTTACTTGGGTTGAACAAATTCTCATAGGCCTCAATGAAAGCAAAGCCTTATCTAATTTAATTAGACGACTAAGCTACTTTGGAAGGAAAATACCTAAAGTAGAAAACAGACATAAATGAAGGGCAAAATAGCATCAGATGCAGCATGGGACAGTGTGGACATTGCACAGCTGTTTCCTGCTGTACAAAGGCTTCCAGAGAAAGAAGTACACTGACAAAAATAGAGGCATTGAGCTCACATAAGACAGGTAATTTAAGTTCCAATACCAGTATAGGTTTCTTTAAAACTCTATTAATAAAAGCACTTTACATTAGAATCATGCCTGACTGGGATCCCTGTAGTGCAATTTCAGTATTGGACCGTATTTTTCATCTGCAAATGTTATGATTATACTTATTTTCATATAAAACCCTGCATGTCTAAAATAAAAATGCATTTCATCCTTAGAATCAGCTTTTTCAGACTATTACCTAAGAAAACTCAAGCACTTCACAATAAAATACAAATCAATAGTCCAGAGAAATAAAACTAAGAAAATCAGGGAACCTGGGAAAAAAAAAAACCCAAACATGCTCTCAAACACTGAATCAATTACCATCTCCAGCAATCCACGGCTGCTACCTTTATACCCAGCTTGATTCCCTCAAAGCAAGGTCAAAAACACAGTAGACACTGCAATCAGATCGAACATTCATACTTAGAATCATAGAATCACAGAATCATTTAGGTTGAGAAAGACATCCGTCATCAAAGTCCAACTTTTGACTGAATACCATCTCAACTAGGTCATTGCACCAAGTGTCACATCCAGTCAGTCACTTCTTGAACACCACCACTTCCCTGGGTAGCCCATTCCAATTTCTGACAACCTTTCCAGTGAATAAATTCTTCCTGATCTTCAGCCTCCCATGGCACAGCTTAGTTTTGTTTCCTCTTGTTCTATTCCTGATTGCCTGGCAGAGGAGACCAACCCTCCAGCTGTCTACTTTCAGGTAGTTGAAGAGAGAGATAAGATCTTTCCCGATCTTCTCCAGGCTAAATATGCCCAGCTCCCTCAGCCATTTGTTGTGGGACTTGTGCTCCAGACCCTTCAGCAGCTCCACTGCCTTTCTCTGGGCATACTCCAGCACCTCAATGTCTTCCTTATAGTGATGGGCCCAGAACTGGACAGAGGATTCAAGGTGTGGCCTCACCAGTGCAGACAACAGAGAGTCAAAAACTTTGCTTGTCAGCTGGCCAACACTACTTCTGATACAAGCCAGTATGCCTGGGCACACACTGGCTCATGTTCAGCTGTTGGTGACCAACAGCCTCAGGCCCTTTTTCTCTGGGCTCCTTTCCAGTCACTCTTGCCCCTGCCTGTGGTTGTTGTGACCAAGTACAGGACCCAGCAATTCACCTTATTGAATCTCATACAATAGGCCTTGACCCATCATCAATGCAGCCTGTTCAGGTCCCTCTGCAGAGCCTTACTGCTCTGCAGCAGATCAATACTCCCAACCCAACTTAGTGTCATATGTGAACTTACTGAGGGTGCATTCAATCCCCTCACCCAGGTCATCAGTAAATATATTGAAACAGGACTGGCCCTAATACTGAGCCCTGCAGAACATCATCAGGGACTGGATGCCAGCTGGATGCAGCACTTAGGTACTTAGCTTTGGACACCAGATATTAACTACCACAGTCTGCAAAGTCTCAGAGGGGGAAGGGTTAAAGCATCAGAATGAAAGTGGGAAGGGGGAGAGGAGGAAGCCCAGCATTTTATTCCCATCACCACTGGAGACAACACCATCCTTATTTCCATGGAACATGTAATAAAAAGTAGATATGGAAGAAAAAAACCCTTTTCCCATCCAAGCTAGTTTTAAAAGGAAGAAAAAACTTGTAATATAGACTTAGTAAGAAATTACCAGTAAAACTTAATGAGATGCATACGAAGCACACTGACGACTAAAACTTAGATAAGTGCAGGTACCATACTCTGCATAAGTTATGATGTGGGGTATGTATTTCACAGCTTAATCATCTTTAGATCTTATAAATTAAGTGTTGCTCAGCATGCACAGTAAAACTATACCAAAGGGTTTCCTGGAGTTCTAAACACTATTTCAAAATAATTCACTAAGAAAGCACCTAATGGGAGCAAGGGATAAATAGGATAGGAGCCTTAAGAATATTAACAGGTTTGTAGAAACAGCCACCTCCACCCAAAAGCATAATCAAGTAAAGTGATAGCTATGTTACAATCATCAACACAGAAAGTCTCTCTGCATGCTAAGCCTTTGTACTTAAGATACAAACCTTTGCACCAGATGTAAAATCTGGCTCCCCTTTTCTGGACTGTACACTTGTGTATGATTTGTTTTCTGTCCATGTGCAATCCAGCAGATTTGCAAGGAGAAATTTAAACTTTGTGCATCATGAACTGTATTCACTCCTGCAATGTTAGCTTTTTTGTGGCTTGCATTTCTCATAAAAGACATTTGTAAGGCTTTGCCTGAATTGCATTTAGAAATAGACATTCGGATGTTAGTTAGCAAGGGCAGATGATGTGCAATCAAGACATTTGTCTTTATGACAGTATCTTGCCAATCTAAGCCTGAACAATGCCATCCCACCATCCTTCTTGTTACTGTTTGGTATTAAAAAATAAAGACTCCATGGTCCACTTCACACCACTTAACTGTCAGGAGTATGAATTACTGTAGCAGGTGGGCTAGTGTGGTTTTAAAAGCTATGTAACACAATCAACTGTACAATATCAGATTTCAAGGAACGCAAAAGACATCTAGAGCAGAGGCTGATCCTTCAGCAATCCTAATATTGGCATTAAAGTGTTCAAGATCCCACAGGGACTATTTTATCTTTTGACCTCAGGCTTTAATTGAAACTTTAAACAAAATATATTACCTATTTAATACAGCTAAGCTGGACTCTCTCCTTTGTAATGCAAGTTACCATGCCAAGCAAATTAATCTGTGTAACCTTAGCATGTACTTTTTAATTTACATCAAAGCTATATTGTATACAGAAAATAAATACCAAGCCAACCTTACACAGTTTGTTCAATAATTATTTTTATTCTAGTTTTAAAGTTTCAATTTTCAGCTGTTTTTGGGTTCTCCTAAGGAAAAAAAAATGAAAAGGTTTTATTTCTTGATACAATGCCAGAGAAACATATGGTTTCCTTAGCTGAGTTGTTGCACACCTGGCAAAATAAATCACAGCAACAGGAGACCAAAATCTTCCCTGTAACTTTTTCACATGCACAAACCTAGAACATCTGATGCTGGTATTACAGGCCTGTATTTTGTACCACGAAAAAATGCTAAGTTAAATGGATGCCTACTTCTTGAGCCCAAATACTTCTTTTTCCCATTAAGATGCAAGTTACAGAGTGTTTTAAAGGATGAGAGTCTCTCAGGCGGACTGACACACCAAGTGAATGAGTCACTGGGCCTGTCAGAGCAAAAGGCCAATAGAAGCAAGCACAGGAAAAGAAGTGTAACACAAACAGGGAAAGCAGATGGTGTAAAGGCTTAGCACTGCTGGAGTGTTAATGCTACTGCACTCATAGTACTGGAGTTCAAACTTGATTCAGTTTAAACAGTTCATCTCCTGTTTATTCTCTTTCAAGTAGGTCATGTACATCATACTTGAGAAAAAAAACTTTCCAAAAAATCTTCAATTACATGAATGGTTATTAAAAATTGAAGTACTATTTCCTTATATGATATGCCAATATGTGTACCACTAAACCAAGTCAAAAGATTGCCAGAGACTGGGAATACAATAATCACAATAAGAACCATAGCAGATAATCCTCAAACTGTTCTTGGACTTCATGATAATCTGTGAAGACTTTTTTCACATTTAAGGAAATGAGGAAGACTACTTCCTTCTGCTACTTTCCAAGCAGATGGGGAGCACTCCTCAGTTTCTCCCCCTTCCTCCCCAGCAATAAGCATACAAAGAGCGGGGACAGCTCAGTCAGGTTTATGCACTTGCCAGTGCACGAGATAGGACTGGCCTATTTCAGTTCCTCTAGTCTCCCTTTTAAAGGCAAGAAGTGGGCAGACAAGTTTATGTTATGCTGTTTATCAAAGAAAGTGTTATAGTGAATGTGTGTATAATTTTGTCTTGAACATCAAAACAGAAATAAACACTCCAGGCGGCCCTCTGATACTCAGTGACACCACATGAGCTGCAAAGCGGATGCGCCCCTGATAATGGATGTGGTTGCCTTGTTCTCCTGTCACACATAAAGCAAAGAGAAGACTGAAAAGGTGTTTAGGATTTATCTCACCCAACTCGAGCTACTACGTCTAAGTTAGTCATCTCAGCTCCTTTTAGAGGAGAAGTATGCTTTCAGAGATTATGTGTATAATCAAAAATAGATGTCTAAATCAGAAGGGCTTCATTACTCCCCAGAGGTATGGTTTTCTTTCCACACTATAAAGCACAGCTCCCTAGCTCTGTCTTATCATCTCAGGTAAGAGAGACTAAATGCAGCCATGTAGGCTTATGTAGACACAAGCAGGACAGCTTTGAACAAATCAGTCTGAGTCCTATTAATACAGCTGCATTGCATTCCGTTCAAGTCACTACCCAACTTCAGGTAGCCTCTTGGATTGCCTTTGCAGCATAACCTACAAGCAACACTTCAGCAACCAGTGTGAAGCAAGCTCTGTCTTTCCTGTAAAAGCTGCCATCACAACAGCACCAAAATACAAATATAAGCTATGTTAATGGTAAGCTGAAATTCTCAGAGCTAAGGAGCTAAGGTACACTCAGTTGACAACGTCTTGTAATGCCACCAGGACATCCATGAAGTGCTGGCAGCAGCTTAAAGCATGCAGAAGCTGGAGTATGGGTTAAGGAGAGAAGGGAGGAAACATAGCAGGAGCCAAGCCTGGGCAAAGGACTAAGCTAGTCTTTGTGGTTTTGTGAGTTAAAAAATGCAAACCCCAGGAACAGAGTAAACTTGGACATCACAGACTGTGCTTACAAAGGAAATTGAGAAAGGCCTCCTAAGCCTAAAAAAACCAAAAAAGAAGGGAAAAATGGGAGAATATCTGAAAAAATTCATAGGTCATAGTGGTTTTAAAGGTAGCATCTATTCACTGGAAAAGAAAGAGTAGTGCAAGCCTGCTTTGCAATGGGATAAGCATTACATGCTAGAAACAGCACTGGTTTATGCTTTCCAATTCTGTATTCTGAGGAACACTTTAATCAAAATTATGAAAAATGTATCTACACTAAAGAGGGCAGTCAAAACTTCAGGGAATTTGCTGAAGCACTGCAGTATTTCAGCAGTCGCTATAGGACACCAATAGTAAGCAGAGGTTTAATTCGCACAGTGGTGACAGTTGATATCACCATCAAATTGATCAGCAAAATGCTGACAAATAATGCTGATAAAACAATAATTTCACTAAGACTGACAATGAACAAAAGTACATGTAATAATCAATTTGTGCAATTTATGGATTTTAGCTGCTAGCATCAATCTGGTAAGGCTTAGTGCTCAGGGAAAAGCAACTCTCCATTGAACTGTATGGACTGCTAAGAAAGTGCTTAGACTGACATTAGATACTTTGTCACTGTGGCAAGAGAACTACTCAACCTAGCACTTACATTTACATTTTCCAAACATACAGCATCAGTTACAACTACAATTTTACATTTTCCTGTTCCCTAGTACTTGTAAGGTACTAAAAAAAAAAAAAAAAGATGCTTTTCCTGGATAAGTATTCAATAACCGTGTAAAAGCAATCGGTACCAACCAATACATTCCCTTGTATTAGAGGCAATGGTGGGGGGAACCACACAAAACCCCGTATGCTTCCTGTTCATCCTCATTGTTTCCACAGATATTCTTAATTGTTCCACTTTAAACTACTTTAAAGTAAAGGTTCTTACGTCCTTTTCTATCCCAAACAAGACAGTACTGGGCCAAACACTGAGGTTGCTTAGCAGTAACTCATGAGCTTTGAGAGAGAATTCCACTTAAAAGCATCTCTGGAACAATAAGAACCAGCCCTCCTGTTTTCAGATCTGAGTACTATAAAAATAATTCATATTATCTCTTTCTTTTATCTGTTTAATGTATTCCAAACAAAAATGCAGTGAAGAATATGAGGTACTGAAGTTAAACAAACAACACCTCACAGATAAATTGATCATTTTTGCAGTACTCAAAGGACTTCTAAAATTTTGAAGGACAGATAGCTGGTCCTGGAAGAAAAATAAGAAAAATTGTCTCATTGTAGACATCTAAACTAAAGTACATTAGCTGGAAATAAATTTTTCGCACAACCTAAAAAAAAAGAGTACAACTATTTCTGTGGGTCTGTTGGTTCACAAGGCATTTCAACATCTAACACCCACACACATGTGGGCACATGGGGCCTCCAAAGTAGTGGATGAGAGATTCTGGAGACAAAGAAAAACACTAATCCATGCATTCTAAATGTAAAACTGCTACACTGGCACTCTTAAAGACATCCAGTGTCTAAAAGTCACGCCATTTACTGTACCTTATCCAGCATTGCAGTTGATGGCATTTAAGCTCTGAACCTAGTTTGGCTTGTACTGAAAGTCATTATTTCTGGGTTTTATTAGCCCATTAATTTGAGCACCAATTGCCTGCATAAGGTCTTTTGTTTCATCCTGACTCCTCAGATACCATTCTGAAGCACTAACAACGCACTTACCCATCATGTTATAAAGGCTCTGTGGTGCAAACTGCCTCGGCATTTTCTGAATTGCTTCTTTGTAAACTGTAAGGGCCTCCTGAAAAGAGACACACAGGTGGGAAAACACCAACTTAAAAAACATCCTTTCACATACAAAGTAAGACCAAACTATCCTCCCTCCCCACATGAAAGGTGCAGGGATAGAGAAAATACGTCGGCATCAAAAACGCCACAGAAAGTGCAAAATTTCTCCTTTTAAAAAGTTTTTTTTTACCTCATTTTACCCAATTCAGTGAGGCTTACAGACAAGAGATCAAGTCAGTTCCAATATTCCAACTTCTTTTCCAGGCAAAAGAAACAAGGACTTTTTTTTATACCTCTTAATGACTGATGAGTTTATAAACATAAAATTCTATAGGCTGTCAAAAAATATGGAGTATTACCGAACTGCAGACAAAGGACATTCTGACGATTAACTACACTAAGTGACCTAAAAATAAAGAAACCATTGTCTGTTCCCAAATAATAACAAAGCATAATCCTCACAACTGAAGCCTGCTCCACAGAAAGGATGAGATGCACTCTAAAGTCAAGAAAGCCAAAACTGGAATCCCTTTGCAAATATACCGTGCTCTGAATTACCTGATCACACATTTAGTCATTCATCACTTTGGATGCTTGCTGGTCAGTCTGTTAGCTCTGCATCAAATAGTGACTGCTTATAAAGGCTGCAATGACCACCATGAGGAAATCTGAAGTTTTATATTCTTAAAAGCTCTTGTATCTTGCAGGTATTGAACTCCAACTCTACACTCTTATCAGCTGTGCAGACAACATGCTGCTGTTCTCTATATACATGCATTAGCTGTCTGTGTTTTAACTAGTTAGTAACTCCATCTGACAGAGCTGGATGCAGCAGAGAGATGATAGGGAATCTGTGCAGCTTGTGCACGCCTGATCTCAAAGAGCTGACATAACTGTCATGGTCAGGAACACTTTACAAGGATCAAAATCACTCACAACTCCTGTTCTGAAGTATGCCTGACAATACAAAGAGAGAATGAATTTCTTTCAAATACTGATAAAGGTCAAACCTCAAGTGAATGTCCAGTTTCAGTAAAGTTCATCGGGGAAAATGGAGAGCAATCACAACCGTCACAGTTGCATGTTTAAATGAGATGGGATGGCTTGGGTGCATTTATTGTTACATTAAAAATATCCAACCCACTTTAGCACTTAGGTCAAGTTCTCTGAAAATAACACACAGTGGGGTGTTTTCAATCACCAAAGTTTTAAATTATTTCAACTGGGTCTTATTTTTGGAGATTTAAATGCAAGCATAATTGCACTTTTCCAGCTAAAGATGGACTTCCTGTGTTTTGAATTATAATGCCTCTATACTTTAGGTTGACTGGCCTTTAATCAGGTTTTATCCTTCCATACCCATATGGGTACAAAGCCAAAATCAATGAACTAACACATATCAGATGTGACCACCGCTAATGTTGACTCTGACATGAGAACATCACGCTGTTAATTAATAGCATTACACCAGTGGCTGTAGAGAACAAATATTCTCTGTAGAGAATGCTAATCTTGATCTGGTGAAATTCAATCATGTATGTGGTAAATTTGGAAAGTCTGGGTGGAAGCAGTATGTATTATTTTTATATAAAAGTTTTATAAATATATTATATACAAATCTGGAGTCTTACCTCATAGTGTCCTTGTTCATGAAACAGTTTTCCTAAGTTATAAAGGCAGCTGGTAACAGAGCTTTTATGAGCATGAGGATCTTTCAGATTTTCATCAGGGATCTCTGAACACTTCACAAAAGTCCTTCTGGCTTCCTCTGTCTTCCCTTGGTTCATCAGAATGATACCAGTATTTAAATAGGCAGCTGCAAAGAGGAGGAAAAAATGTTATCCTTTAATGGAGTTCTATTATGCTATATCTACTGCTTCAATTCTAAGTAGTATCTGGTAGAGATCCCATGGTTATCTAATTTGGTTTTTGAATAACATAGAGCACTCATTGTTTTGAGTGTGAACATGTAACATATGTGAACATAAAAGTTCGAAGTTCAGAGGCAAGGATAGAAGGTGACTATAAAGACTGAGTGAAGGAAGCACTGATTAGGCAGGGTGTTCCATTTTGTTCCTCTTTTTAGGACTGTATAAAGCACATAGCACCACTGTTTGGAGTGTTACAAAAATATACATATACATAAAAACATATATACATACAGAGAAGATTAATACTGAGGTACAAAAGTCTCAGCCATCTCAAATCGCACCACTTAATTTTGGAACCTATTACTGGCAACACCCAAAAGATTAACTCCAGTTACCCCAGGAAAGAAAGAAAAAATGAAAGAACTTCAAAAATATTTCTTATCATTCACTCACTTAAACATCAGGGAGTGGCTGTAAGAAACAGAAAAGAGGAGACTGAAAATTTGGGCAGTAGTATCTGTGGCTCAACAGCCCAGGTCAGAAGCATTTTAAGTTCTAGTAGTGTTGCTAAGTGTTAATTCATTATCTGCTTCTTACTTGTACTACATTAAATATAGCTGTTCACTAATAAACAACTTTCACTTTTACTAATAAGCTGCTTTCAAGGGCACAATTTCACCTTTTGCTTTCTGACTTAAAAGCTTCTGAAAAAAAAAGAAATGTTATTAAAGAGTAGGAAATTTTTCTATGAAAACTATAGTCAATATTATACAAGCTTGTATAGTTAAAATACTTACAAGCTAGTGTGGGTCTGCTACCAATTGCCAGTTTATAGTAATGCAATGCCTCTGAAAACCTGCTGTTTTCCTGAAGTAGTAATCCTCTGCATAAGGGAAAAAATAAAAAAAAAAATTTAAAAAAAGGAAAAAGAAAAGAGAGAGTGAAGTGTGAGGTTACTACAAACAGTAACTTGAAAACAAATACTGAAAACAAAACTTGGGTAACAAATACAAATATGCTTACTGGTATTTCAGAGATACAAACACTCACTAACAGTTCAGTGTGAAAAGTCTTCCATGTATAAAGATGAATTAATAGACATCAGGTGCATCCATATGGCTTTAACAAAGCAGATGTTAAACAACAGTTTTGGCTTTCTTGGAAATCTGGAGATTCATTTACTCAGTTGAGAAAATTGTAGCCTGCAAGACTTTTTAAAGTGGATAGAATATGATGGAGGTATTTGGAAGTCATTAATGATTAGCCTGGCATCTTGTCTGGCCTGAAATAAGCAGGTCTTTTTTTAAATGCATGACGAAGTTAAGTTTCTTCAGCCCTTCTTCATGTTAAGGACTCCCCTTGTTGAGCAATTTCAGTAGCATATTCACTGTACAGCTAAGCACATGCAACAGTTCTGTTTTTTTCCAGTATTCCTTACACAAATTTACTAACTGAAGAGGCATTAGAAATTATACTGAATATTTCCAGTTTCATAATAGATGAGCTTTAATTTAGTTTTTAAGACAAACACCCTTGTGAATTACGATTTATACCAGCCACCCAAAAATTTCCAAGAAGTGGTGTGGACATCATTGACATGAATGTACACTGTATGCTTAAAAGAACACTCAAAGCATTACAGTTTTCTGAAGTTTCAGAAGACTGAAAAAGAGCATATACAAATACATTAAAACCAGAATAATTTAAAAATCCTTAAAAATTAGTCATTTCAGAGTGGAGACTCAGACCTCAGTATCCAGGGGTAAACATTCCTTGTCATATAACTCTAAATATCCAGAAAAACACTGCTCTTCCTCTAAGGTAGGAGAGGTACCATATTTATTCAGTTTCCCAAACCTACAGCAATTTTCTTTTTTTCCTCTATGCTTTTATCTGCCGATAGCTTTTTGAACTGCAAAGAGCTTGGAATTCTTTTATCTCCAGTCTCAAATCAGAGAAGATTTTATTTCCTTCTAACACCTCAGGAAAACTTTTGAATTAAACCAAGGGATGAAAAGAGAAGGGCAATTAGCTAAAGTAACCACCATCTATGTTGTTTGCTTCTTGCCACTGGGTTAGGATTTAACACAATTGAGGAATATATTCTCTTTTTCCTCTATACTATCCTATCAGCATCACATGACCTCACTTTAAAACTGTTTTCCAATAAACTTCAGATTAGGTAGTAAATAATTTTTAATATTAACAGAACATACATTTAGTAGGTACTTGTAGTAAACTAAGCAATGAGGGAATATATTCAGGATACTTTTTGGCATGGCACCAAGGTTTGCAACTACTGTCAAGTATCTTGCAAACAGCAAGAGGCATGATCATCGGGATAGAAATAACATTTTCTAAATTTTCTAGAAGCTGAATTTTGTTTACTCTAAAAAATTTTATACACTGTCCTTACTTCAAGGAAGATTAATTATGGTACTTTGATCCTGTTGGCAGGATAGCAGGAGAATTAACAGAAAAAAAAAATGAGAATCATGGTCTGACATTTAAGCTGCTTCCTAATTTTTTAAAAAGCAAAAACATTCTCACAGATGATTTTGAAACTTATCTAAGAAATTCCATTCTTATTTTATTCTGGAATGAATAATGTAACGTATCAAGAGAAGTAATACAGTAATTGGTCAACTTCACCAGAACAAATTACTTTAATAAGTATACAACATTTGTGGGTTTGTGATTAAAAGAACTTTTATTTGCAATTATTGCAAATTAATCTTTTGCATTCACTACATGCTCTAATACTGACACTTTTGATTTACTGCTTGAGACTTTGAGGTGTGTTTTTTCTTAACTTTTCTTCTAAAAGATGTTTTTCTTCTAAAAGTTGTTCCATTAACTGTCAGTCTGTCAGTGTGTGTATCTCTCTCATATATATAACCCAAGGAGCTCAGATGAAGGACTGAGTGCTGAATTCCACCTGAAAATTAATGTTTTATTTATATTTGTTATGAGTTTGGGAGAAGAAAGAGAAGAAGAATAATCTCAGCAAGGCATGAAATCACCTCTTCTCCATGTGAAATTGGTCATGATTGATCTCTAGTTTTCACTGTAGCTTCTGGCAATACAAACACTACTAGATTTATGAGTGTCCAGTTCTAGTTTGAGATTAAACAAAGTCAGGAAAATTTGACTTCTTCTAGATGCAGTGGAAGAACATCCCTCAGCTGGAGTTCACACCTTGCAGGGACTGCAGTTCCAGTATCCCACCCCTCCCAGTGGCCAGGGCACTTGACTGTGTAAGGAAATGTCCACTACAGCCAGGAACAGATCTCTTCTTGACACACCCTTCAGTTCTTTGCTTACACTGCAAGATGATAACTGCTCTGTGGAGATTTTTGGCAAAGGGAAGAAGGAGCAGAAAGACCACAAAGGCACCAATACAGTGAGAAGCACTGGACATAAGCCAGAGGTGGAGCAGATCAACTGATACATGTTGAGTATGTCCCTAACTTTTGTGGTTACAAAGTTAAAAGTTCCATCCCTTTTCCTTACTCAAGGATGAACAAAGGAAGGAACATCCCTGAAGTAAGTATGCTTGATAAGAGTAAGTTCAATGACAAACTTGGATGAAGACCTTAAAGTCTTTCTGGCACTTTTAACTTTCTAAAGTTACTAAAAATGCCTAACTAACTAAATAAAAAAGACCAGCAAAATGCCCCAACAAAAAACCAAAATGCAGGAACAGTTGCTTCAAGTTCATACTTCCAAAACTTACTATTCTCTCCAGCTCACTTTCCCAGTTATAAGGCAGGCAAATAAAAATGTTAAATGAAATATGCAACTCTGTGCAAAGACAGTTTACTGACACAACTGGAAAATGTGGTTTCTGTAGTTTAGTAAGACAAGTACCATGAAAGAATAAATGAACATGAGGAAGATGATCTTCACTGTGCGGGTGACCACACACACTGAAACAGATTGTCCAGAGAGGCTGTGGAATCTCCCTCACTGGAGACAGTCAGAAATCACAGGGACACAATCCTGGGCCATGTGCTCTGGGATGACCCTTGTTTGAGCTGGGAGGTTGGGCCAGATGACCCACTGTGGTCCCTTCCAATATTACACATTGTTTGATTCTGTGAAATACATGAAGATAAAACTATCTGGAAAAAATAAAAGCTACTTAAACCACAGGACACACAGTGGACAGTTACAAAATGTCCGTGAATTAATTTAGGATTAATTAGGAGATGAGTTCTAACTATCATAAATAACAGGATTCTGGAGCCTTACAACAGTATTTTTTTTTCCCTGCATTACTTCTAGGTACTTTTAGATGTTAATAATTTATGAAATGGAGGATATGTGCTGATTGCTTGCAAGAGTAGCAGACTTCTCCAAGTAACTTAGGAAGTGGCCCAGAATCCTATTTTTTAAAATAGAAACAAAACAAAACAAAACAAAAAACCAAACCAAAACAAAACAAAAAACATAAGTTCTGACTATTTGGAAATGCTGCACATCATTTCTGTAGATAGAATTGCTCATTTAGTTAATGCAGGAAAACACCCCCAAAAGAAATGTTCACAACCTTCCTGAATTCTTTAAGCTACCAACTTTAACCTATCTTGCTTCACCAACAACGAAAAGTCTTCCTGTCTTCCTCCTCTGCTTTGGTTTTGACCAAAGTCACTAAATACTATTGGCACAAAAATGTTTTCAGAGACCAGAAAGCAGTCACAGAATATAAATAAGCAATAGATGGTCTGTGGTCTTCCTCAAGTTTCATAGTAATTTCTTCCTGTTAGTAGTCCTAATCTAGTCAGCTGGTCTGCTTACAAAGCAAACTCCTTAGTGACTAAAACTGGCATAAATTGGCCAAGTAAGATAAACAGGAACTGCAACTGTCAAAGTAATCGTGTGTTAGTGAAATATTTATAACATTTTCAACCCAGGTACAACATTGAAACAGTTTAATCAATTTTGTTTACTGTTTTATAACAACTAATACAGGACCTGTTAATATTAATTTGCCATGACTGCAGTTCTTCCGTGCCTCAAGCTACATTTATCCCATTGATTTCAGGTGAGATTATCTACAAAGGACTGTATCTAGCTAAATGCTGCTCAAGAATAGGTAGTCTTCAACAGTGGCTGAAATGTCTAACATAAACATTAAAAAAATTCTGCACTTATTGATATAATATCCTAAGTTTTCCAATGTAAAGTTCATGGAAATTCATAATCCAACATTATTCAAAGAAATTAAATTATTTGAATAATGAACTAGTACACACAGTCCTATATCAGTACAGGCAAAATGAGATACTTCAGGACAGAAGAAAGGGGATGGCTTACTGCTAGAAAATCATCTTTTATAGGGAACTTTATACTCCAGAATTACAACATTTAAGGCAATTAGTATAATTTTAAAGGAATATTCAATATCTATGTCAGATTGAGAACATGAGAAACTCAAGGTAAAATAGATTACTAATGTGGATGACAAAAGAATACTCTAAGCACAGCCAGGCCTAAACACAAGTGAAATAATATATGCAAAACTGTCTTTTGACTGAAAAACAATTTTATTTTAGACACCAATTACAAGAAATTTGAAACAATACTAAAAAAAAGCACAAAAGCTTTAGGTAATAATCATTAAGGTAACAAAGCAAACTAAAATAGTTGGTTTTTAATCTACTGAACATCGCCTTGTTTGAAATAATAAACTATCATTTCTCTACAGCTCTGTCCTTGGTACTTCACAGTATTAAAATATATGGTTTTCTAAGTTAAAGAAAAGCAGATAAAGATAGGTCATTTTATGTTGATTTACTATCATATGAAATTTAGTTGAAATCAGCACAGCTACATAGCTTTGAGAACACAAGTATAACATGTTCATAATCAGGCAAACCTTCAAATGTAGATTATGTAGTCATGTATTAATGCATTTTATTTTTTTTTAATGGAAAAAGCAGCTGTAACTCAGAGCCATAAGGTATAAGTCGTAAAACAAAAATACAGCACTGAATTGAGCCATTCATCTAGTCTGTTAAATTCTTTGGATTTTAATGTATTAGTAGTCAACTTGTAAGATAACCTCACATTTAAAAATATTGAAAAAGAAGGAAAGAGATCAAGCACTTCTGCTCATGTACTTTCTCTTTTTGATTGTTATCCATTAGAATTATGAGTTACTTGGATTTGTTATGGCTATGAGTGAACATGGAGCTGCACGTGTCAATAAATTTGCATCAAATACTGAGGCATAGGTGGTTAGGAACAATAATGAATATGTGAAACACATTATCCTGGGTTGTAGTATAGGATGTATTCTATCACCACCTTCATGAACTGATAAATCCAATTTTTGGAGCAGTGCTCTTCCCAGGCCCCCCTCCCTCTGGAGTGCCTCCGGTTAATGGCCCATCAATGCCTTGTGCATGACTCATAGATAACTCCCTCCGGGAGCTCTCTCTCTTTAATGGGCCATCAAGGACCCCACTATATGACTCATCACCCCATTGTGAGATGCTCCGCCCATGGGGAGGAGCCAAGCATTCTCGCCTGGATATAAGCTGGGATTTGGGACAGTAGAGGGAGCCCACACTCACTGGATTCCCAGAGAGTCAGAGCTACCAGACCTTTCTATGAGATCACTGCTTCAGGAAGACCACCTTACCTGGACTGCTTCCATCACCCTGATCAGGTTGTATTCTGACTCTGACAGTGGTCTTGTATTACTGCGTTTATTTATCTTTTTTTTCCTCTTTTCTTCTCATTAAATTATATTTCTGACTTGGACCCTCTCACTCAGTTTACTTTCAAACCACAACACACACACAGGGTTTCTAAATAACTGTAAAGATACTTTTTTTCTCTGGAGTTCTATGGAGTGATTGTTTTAGATTCAAAGGCACATACAAAAACCAGAAACTGCAAAACTGACGGGTCTCTTGTAAGCACATATAAGAAACATTTTCCATTACAGAGGATTTTTGTAAAAGGCTCCCACAGAACTGCATGCCAAGGATGGGTTTAATTTGCAAAGGAGTTCTTGAGGATTCGAGCTTAAAAGAATTGATTCATTTGTGCAATATCAAAGGATACTTCATTTACCATCTATCTTTCATGTTGGATATTGAAGCATCCAACACTGAAAAATCCTACGAAAAGAAAAAATGATGCAAACTTTTTCAAGTACTGTTGAATAACTGAAAGTTTGGTAAAGCTTGTTTTAAAAATAAAGGATTCTATTTTATTCAGTGCAGTAGTGGAAAGGCTAAGAATTAAACTTGACTTCTTATGCCCTATATATTCCAACCAGCATTTTAGTTAAAATCCTTCCACACGAATTCAGTAGAATTTCAAAAACTTTTTTGTTCAGGAGAGATGAAGGTTTATAGACATATATTTTGTGTATCAATGGAAAACTGAAAAACTAGCAGCTTATTCTGAGAACAGCAAAAAGATTGAAATCTAATTTCTTTTATGTCCCTGTCTTTATCATCCAACCCCCTTTTCTCTTCTAACCCCAGTATTAACTTCAGCTTCTCTCTGCAACACAGTAAGAGATAAAAGTACTGTACAGGCATACAAAAATTTAACAGTTATAATTTTCACCTTCAAAATGATAGCATATATGAAATATACATGTATCAATCATGTAATTTTATTTTGTACAATCTTCTTTTAAATGTGAGCAGAAGATTCCTCTTAAAAATATGTTTTTCATACTCCTCACTGCCTAACAGAGGGAAATTCTGTGCATATATGTATTTGTGCAACTAAATAATTAGTAAAAATACACATATTATGGAATATGGATTTCATTTTGGAACAGGAATTCTATCATTAAATTATTTTGAGTTTCATTAATCCAATTCATTTGCTTAACTGAAAGGGAAATTAATGACATGGTCAACTTCCTTTTAAAACAAGGAAAAAATAGTAAAAAATACTATTATGGTAAACTTCATTTTCACAGATTATAAGCAGTTGTTTTAAACTGGACTTACAGGCAGAACATTATTTTTTGATTGATTGATTCATTTGAAGGAGCTAACTATTTGAATGCAGTTTTTGCAGATTTTATCTTACAGCCACATTTCTCTGCTGCATGCCTGATATTACTTTCAAATGACTACCTACAGAATGGCAGCCACCCGGATTCTGTCCTCCACACACACCAAGAGACAAGAGCATATGGCTGGTGGAGGTGACCAGGTTGTGGTGCAGCAGAGCCCGGCCTCGAGGGCTTGTGCTGGCTGGGTCACAGCAGGAGGGGAGGAAGGACAGGAAGGGCCAGGGCAGGCAGGACAAGCAGTGCTGAGGGGGGCCCAGGGGCAATGCCCAGCTGGGACAGCCAGGGAATTAATCCCTCCCTGATGGGACTCACAGCACCATCCCACCTCAGTGCAAAGCTTGGCATGCTGCTTGCTTCTGTCTTCGTGATTTGGTACGTTAATGAGATCGGAAATCTTTTCCCCTGATGAACAATTATTTTGATGCTCATGTTATTTATCCTCTTACTCACCTACAGCAGGGTTCAAGTAATTAAACTTTATTTAACCTATGCTGCCCCGAAGTCAGTCACAGGAGAAAAGTAATTTGCTGCTTTAACATTCCAGACCTCTGGAGCTAACAGAAGGGTATTCGCCTATGCTCAGAAGTGCTTACATCCACCCTGCCCACCAAGCATTATTCAGAAGTCTAAATAACACCTCACAATTTGAGTCTTAAAGAGATGGAGGGCCCCAGATCACAACTCAGCTATTGGTACTTTGTTTGTGTAGGTTTGTTTTTCTTTTTTTTGAAGCAAACAGATTTGTAAGTTTACCTTGTCCACATCAATTACGTGAATATACAATAATGATGACCTGTCCACCCCATAGTTTAAAGAGCACAGTTAATGAAATGACTATCACAAAGCAATAAATAACATCGTCTCCATTTCCAGCAAGTAAATCAGTAGCTCTATTCACGAGTTTCTAAGACAATTCAACCCCAGAAAAGCCACACATACTTACAAATTATAAAGCATATCAGCCATGTTGCTGCGGTAGTACAAGGCATTTCTATAGGCGCTTTCAGCTTCAGAAATCTTGCTCTGGCTCTTGAGAACATTTCCAAGGTTACCCCATGCTGTCAAGAGGAGAAAACAGTAATCAGAAAGAGCTACAATCCAATTACACATGACAGAGTATGCAAGTATCAGGAAGTTTCTCAGGGAGACAAACCCCACAAAGAAACTATTTTTATGGAACAGGAGGGGACGTTGGTTATTTTTTCCCCCAGCCCTCTGGTTCTCTGCATCTTACTGTGAGACTCACATTTCATAGAGGTGATTTACATGCGCTCTGCATTCATATAGCTTTCCGGTGGGAAAATGAAGTTTTTTTACAAAAATATGTCTCTAGAAATTACTGTAGCAAAGGGAAAGGACCATTTTATTTCATAACACCTATAAACAAATATCTCCAGAGTCAAACATGGAACTGAGGCATCTTTCTAGTTTCAACTTTTTTTTTTTTTTTAAGCCTACTGATTCTAAACAGCAAGAAAATTTTCCAGAGTAGACATAGTCCTCACTGAAGTATTAAAATTTGACATACGACACAAAAATTGAAAGAACAGTTAGGTAAGTAATGAGGATTAAAAATATGACATATGGATATACACAAGCTACACAGATCACTAAAATGCATTTTTTTTCTATTAGAAAAACATTTGGTCCCTTTCCATAAAATTTATTTTGTTACACAATGTGCTTTTATAGCCCATCTATAAAGGACTTGAGGTAAAAAATTGTTTAAAGCTGCACATGTGTTCCCTTCGCAGTTCTGTTGAGTGGCACAAAAGCTACTTAAGAAAAGAATTGGAACTAACATTTTATGAAAGCACAACCTCTGCTACTCAGAATTTAGAAAGTTAGTTTAACTTTTAATTCAACATTTAATTAATGTGCATGAACACGAATCCCCTCGCCTTATAAATGCAAAGTTGTTTCATAAAAAAGTTCTACTCCCACACTTTTTTAAATGAAAGAAACCAATGGAAAGACGATGTGTCCTTTCCACCAAACACAATATACATCAGGATATTCCTCCCTCCAGACGCACTTAAAGATTAGCTTAAGTAGTAACTAATTCTGATATTTCAGTTGAGCCCTTTTTTCTTCAGTTCTGACTAACACAAAATTTCAGGGTAGCTTCAAAATAATACTGCTATGCAGGTTGATAATTGAGATTGGCATTTTTTTCCTCAGAAACTGCATCACTTTCAAGGTGCTGTGGCTTGTTGCAGAATCATCCTACCACAGGGATGGAAACAGCAGCAAACACAGCCTTTCCTCTGAGCAGAATGAACTAGTCATTGCTGGGGAAAAAAATAATAAATTCATTTAGAATTCATAAAACCCATGTCATTCAACTGAAAACTACATACTCTGTAAATCAAAGAAAGAAAATATATGTAATGTTTCCATAAGAAAAGAAGCTATTGCTTCAGTGAGTAAATTCATTTTAACCTAGTATTTAATGAGAATAATTTATCAATATTTATTAATCAATTAATCAATAAAAGTCACAAAAATTTCCATAATTTTAAAATACAGCTGCTAAAACTATTCTCAGGTTCACTTAACTTTTACACTTGGTTAGCACATGTGCATTATTCTGTAATTTCCACATTACTGCTACTCTTCCCTTTTTACACAGAGAAAACACTTTGGAAGTACCAAGAAAGTGACTAGCCAGTCTGTAGGCATTAACTCTTGGAAGAAAAACACAAAAACACAGACTTATATATGATTTTTTAAATTAATTTGTGAAAAATGTAACCTTATTTTACTTCTGCAGTAAACCAGCATCTGGTTTCCCATAATTGCATGTTCCACTTTTGTTTTCACTCTAATCTCCCGTAACAGATCATTACATCAAATGACCATTTGAGCTACTGATAACAATTTCCTGAAGCTCACTAAATGAAAGGATGCATAAAAGGATGATTCAGTTCATTTTTTCATCTGTTAGACTGGAAAGACACTGTTAACTGTTCAGTATAATACTTTCTCCTCCACATTTCATGCAATAGGCACTGATAGTTAACATAATTGTTATAGTAGTATTTTAATTTACACTTTGCAAAATAATGTGTCAGTTTTCTAATTTAAATCAATAATTAATCTACATTATTTCATTTCTAATTTATTCCATTTAGACTTTTGTCTGAACTTGTAAAACTGTGAATGATTAACCTTATATGATGCACTAGAAGAAGTGAAAACAGCAGAAAATAGCAAACAAAAACGTATGTTTTACATTAATGATAATCTGAAAATTTATCATTAATGGGACCATGAAAACCAAGGTCTTTTCACTTATCCAAACTATATAAATTAGATACAAATATTCACATCTATTAAAATACAGAACTAGTTAGAAGAATGATCTAGCTCTGGCTGCTGATGAAGCTGCATAGAACACATATAGAGATGATACTCATATACCCTAGAAGATACGAACAGCTACTATCTCAGCAACCACATCCTCTTGGGTTTTGGTGTCTGAGGAAAAGAGGTTGGTGTACACACATGGAGCAGAGGCTACATGAGCTACTCAAGGAATTTCACTCCTGCTTTGCCTTAAGTAATGCAACTAACCTTCATGGGAAAAAAACTCCAGCCTTCAATTATTAACTTATGTTTCTTAAACAAATTTTTTTCTTTAAAACTGTAATAGCATTGGTTCAGCTATGGGAACATTCAGAAATAGAAGCAAGGTTATACCTAAGTGAATCCACATCCCTGTTAAAAGCCCACGCTACGACTCCAACTAAATTCTAGCACTCAACCGTTTTCCATCTGTACATAGTAAAAAAAGAAAAATAAATATTCTTAAAAGAAACTAGGTCAGTAATTCTAGAATTCAGAAGGAATGTTTATTCCAACGATTCTTTATACATTTCTTTCATATAATACCTATATTAGCTAAGTTGCAAAAGGGAACATTTAACATTCAGAAGATAATAAAGTGTACATATATATGCCACATTTTAATCTTTAATTAAAAATTCAAATTTCCAATATTGAAGACCCTATTTGCACAAGAAATAAAGGAAGCTGTGAATGAAATAACTTTGCAATATTCACTTTTTGCCTGTTGCTTAATTCCCTTTCCACAAACAATGAGACCAAAACAGACCCAGATCTTTAAGAAACAGTATTCCAACACAGCATGGGAACAAATGTAACATTCACATCTCACCTACAAAACAGTCCATTCAAATTTTTCTTAAGTGCTTAATTTTCCATAGACCATACTCAATATTAAGGGCATATATTAAAATTAAATCTGTTTCATCACCTTTATTTTAAGTAAATTGTAAACTGAAGAATACCTTAATGCTTGAGAGGTCCTATGTTAGTTACATATCTTTGCAGGAAAATGAAACTTTTTAAAGGGATTTTGTTCTTCTGTTTGGGAATTTTAAAAAATAAATAGCAGAAGAAATTATGCAGCACTAAGGAGGAAAATAAATAATTGTTTAAGTATTGTAATTTTGGCCATATCAAACTAGACCTCTATTAAATTTAAAGATTGCATTTATGCTACCTTTCAGTGAGAGTAGGTCAAGTTCTCAGGCATTCAATTGCTTTCAAAATTAAAATGAATATAATAAATATTAGTTTCACATTTAACATGCTTAACTTCTCAACTATCTCAGTGAAACTGACCATTAAGATTTAACAAGACTGAAAAATTCCAGGCTGGTATATTAAAGCTTCTCTAAGCACTTTCATTCTGGAAGAGCAAAAGACAACAGCAAAACAAGAACATTGTCTAATCTAATCTGCCTGGATTTAAGAAGCACATTTTCTAAAGAAAACTAGTAAACTTCCAGCTTGCAACTGAACTATGAAAACAAGTGAGAAATGGAAATGAATGTGTACACACATCTTCATTTAAATAAAATGTTCCCTTCCTACAGAATCAAAGATCATGCTATGCTACTCAGTGAAATGAAGATAATAAAGCAACGAAGTGTCATAGAAAAGCAGTCAAATGGAACAGCATGTATGTTGATTTCTTGATTCAAAAGCTTACTTTAAATAAAAAAAAAAAGAAAATTACCTTCGAAAATCATTAACGAAGATAACCCAAAGTATTAAATTCTGATTCCTAGCTGGCACCCCCACATAATCTCTGAAAATTAGGTAATAATGAAATCTATTTGGAAACTTCCATTCTAATAATATATCTGTTGTCCAAACATTTCTGCTAAAACATGAAGAGGAAAAAAATCCAACTAGAATTGCCTATTAAATCACTCAAACACATCCTGGTAAACATTTAAAAATAACATAGCAAAGAGAAGGAAAATGCTGCCTTTCCTTGTATGTTAAGAAAACATACTTGAAAACTAGTGAAACAAAATTCAAGATTTAGAAAAATTTGATACGTAACATTCACTATTCACATGAAATTATTGAAGTTTGGTAATACTTGTTCTCACCTTATGCTATCAAACTTACACAAGTTAATCCACAAACTGATGAATGCATTAAGGAGAGTGAACTAGATTATTATTTGAATAAAACAAACTACTTGAACAAAGACTGAAGTATTTAGGAAACAGCCCAGTAATTTGTAATCAACTTGTCAGCAGTTCTAAACTAGAACCTTTAGTTCACAGAAAAATGCACATCAAGCCAAGAAAACCTCTATGGAGCTTTACAGATACTTGTGTATTATTTATTATTCTTTAGCTTGTGAAATTAGAAACAGCATTTACAGTTTCCCTCTCTTTAAAATCCTTCCACATTTCTTCTGACTTGTCTATGAAAAAGAAGTGAATGCAAGAAGTGAAGAAACTCTTTTTTCCTTCAATAGAGTTTAAGGATGAAGCGATGCTGGTCCAGAAAGAAAAGCCTTCACTTTTTTTTTCAAGGGGGAAACAGTTTTACCAACAGATGCATGACAGGCTTCCCCAAGAAAACCTCTGAAAGCTCAACTGCACATTCACAAAAACACAGTGAAAAGGGTTCAACTGCTAAAATAGTTTTTCTAAAATACACAGCCACTACCACTCACAAAGATACCCAGAAGATCTACTAGATCATGTTTATTAAGTGGTTTGAGAATGGAAAAAATTGTCTAAATGCTACAGGTTGCTACTTTCAATGTGGGACAGTTTTTGCATAATTTCTGTACTATGGTTTGTATAAGGTATTTATATTTTCCTGTTATTTCAAAGCAATATTTTTTTCAAAATATGCAATAAATTCATGCATATAATTTGCAATAATTTTCCTCTAAAAATTTCACCTGTCAATAGAACATTTTGATCAAGTTACCTCCTTTTGCTAACACAACCACAAAATTGCCCAATTTCTTGTTTTCCAAAGGGATAATGGTTTCTACATAACCATAATTTATGTGTTTAATCTACTTTGCACATTGATTTTTTTTTTTAATATCATTGGGTATGTGGTAATTTTGAGACAGACTGTGTTAGAGATCCATCACCTCTTAATTTTTACATATTCTTCTGTTTATTAAGGCTGTTATTTAGATCATTTGTTCAATAGTTCATTTGTTGATCAACTGCAGGGCTTTTGTAATGACAGCAGGTGAAAGAAAACCAGAATTGAAAACTATGCACTGCTTTGAAAGCTATCCAGCAACAAGTCAGCATGGGTACTAACTAACCCACATTTGGCAAGCAGTGCTTCGGGTGTGTTTCTCAGTTCTGAAAGCCTGATGCAAATGAATGTGAATGCATGTTCATGGCTGTTCTACTGTTGATACACCCCCTTCACCCTCTGTATTACAGAAAATTAACTCTTCCTCCCCAAAGGACAGCAGAGTGACTCTGGCAGCTCAATGAACCTGAGAATGAGACTGAGCAGCTGCTAGTGTTCTTTGGCTTCACCATTACCTACCACCCTACAGCCAACCAAGCTCTGCCACAGCCTCTCTCATGCTAAAATGGTTTTTGTGAAGAATATGGTAACAATCAGACAACTAAACCGATCCAAGTTAGGGAAAACAATGAGAAAAGGATGAGCACAATAGCTTTAACATCTAATCTACTCACTGTTCTGTTCACAGCAGAGCCCAGCTAAGTGTGCATTGCAAGTGTGTGAACACTGTAAGACATTACTGCCACGAGGTTCCCATTCCATGAAATTTCACAATGGTCAGGAATGGAGCTGTGAACAGTGCTGACCTGAAACTCTCATTATATAAGGAACTGTATTTTACAGAGGCAATGGATATATCATGCAAGAAAATGAAACAAGGACAAAGGAGCAGAAAAATGCAAGTGGAAGAGGAGGAGATATCTGGGCACCCTAGTCATCTCAGGATGAATCCTGAGGAACTCTTCAAAGCCTCATAGTGACTCAGGCAAAGAGGTGACCATGTACTAATTTAGTCAAATAATGTAACCTTCTTAACAGTAGGCTTTTAAAAAAATTATCTATGATACATTCAAATTATCACTTATGTCCCAAGTGATGAACTGCATGCTAGCCTCTTGCAGCAATGGCAGGGTGCACTGAAATGTCCGCCCTGGTCCTCCAAGCTAAGAGTAGATATATCACTGTGGGCTCCTTTCTAGAAACAGGGAACAGTGTCCTGGAAACACTCCACAGGAGCCACGGTGAGCAGAAAATCAGCATTTGGATTTGTCGGACCAAGAGAATCTTCAGATGTGCTCAAATGACATATGTCAGACTCGAAAATGCAAATTAGTTCATATCCAGGTAGCAGGCTTTTCATAACACTTCAAGTTATCTGGTTTTGTTTGTTTTGCTTTAAATCACTTGGAAAGCCAAGACAAAAGCCTGTGAAGCTTTGACAGTTGATACATATGTCCATTGGTATGGAAATATAGGCGGCAGAAAGGAAGGTAGGTCATAAAATTACCTCCTTCGTTTATCAGTGAAACTAATTAAAGACACTACAACTATTAACTAGCATCTTTAATGGTCCATATTCAAAATACCTTCTGTATTTGAAGAACTCAAAGAAAAGTTAAGCGTGCTAGAGCATCTAAGGAAAGAGAAGGAAACAGAATTGAGAATTCCATCATTCTGTTTCATGATCTTTTCTGCAAGTTAAAAGAAAACTATACACAAGCCTCCTGTGCATACTGTAATTGCATCAGCCATCATTTACTTTTTGGATGCATGAAGATTGATAATGATGACAGTTCAGGCTTAAGTAATAAAACCCCCCATTCCAAATTCCATCCAGTTCCAAAGGAGGGGTATTTGAAGGTAGGAAGATGATATGTAACTCATGGCAAAAAAAATTTTAATAACGAGGAATTTTCCCAAGTTATCATATTTTGAAAAAAAGGGAAAATAACAAAACAATTGGATGATTATCTAATGCACTTAAACAAATATGCTCGGCTTGAGACCCTATCCAGATAATCTCATTTTCCTATAATTAAAAATAACTATCCCTGTAAAAAAACCTTCAGGGTAATTCTGCAGAACACACAAATACAGACAAAAGGTCACTCTTTTCATCAAATTGAAAAATAAAATCTATCATTTTCTGATAAAAAAAAAAAACAAACCAATTTATGCCATTTTGCCTGATATGCTACAAAATTTCATCTTGCCAAAGCTGATTCCTCTCTGACTGGGCCTGTTTGGGTTTTTTTCTTTATACTAGCTTTTAGCCCAGATGAGCTTCTTGAATGATTTTGCAGAGCACCTCAGGAAAGACAGCGGAAGATGTAACAGTCGGATTGGCCCATGTCTCAATGTCTCATATTTGTTCCTTTAAAAGAGCCTAACTATTAGTTAATAATAGTTTCTTTCCTATCCCCTTACACTTTAAGATTCACACTTTAAGAATGGAGATACTGTTGTACTATACTCCAAGCAAAAAAGAAAAATAAATCCTTGTTTCCAGACCTCTACACATATATAAAGGAAGAATACCAGGCTTTTTCCTATCCTGCTGAAGAAGAAGCACATCCCACACTGAATTGAGTTTCAGAGGAAATTACAGCACTTCTAAAGAACTGGAAGAGAGAACACTCTTACTGCAGAATAAATTCAGTTTTTGAACTGAACTGTAAACCACTTTCCTTCAGCTCTCCACCATATTTGGCTTAACCAGACTGTTTTGCTGAGGGCGAGCTGCCTGTGGCATGCTCAAATGCCCTAAGTAACTATGGCTGCTCCCCAAACAACTTACAACCAACCATTCCTTCTACACTGTTTAAATCATCCAGAGCGGCACTACCATCCATTTGGAGAGCCCCACACTGTTTTCAGGAAGTAGGCTTTTTATATGAATTTCAAACAATTCTATGTGGTTCATTTGAGCTAATTCTTTTAAAACAGTGTCCCAGTTCTGACCAGGACAGAGTTAATTTTTTATAGGAGCCAGGCAAGCTGGTGCTGGTAGCCCCAGGTACCCTGGCAGGCACGGCCAGACCCGAAGGTTCTCCCATCACTTGCAAGATCTCTCTTGTTCCAGCCAGGGGAGAAAAAGAGCATTTGGGAGAGTCTGGGTGGGGGACACTGATTTGGGTAGCAGTATTCCTAAACCACAACAAGCTTTTAAGAGTTGTGGATATAAAAAGTATTTACAATTTATTTTAAGAACTTCGAGGAATCATGAAGAACACTCATCCTTCAAATTCTGACTTTTTGTTATGATTTATTAAATTTATCATGGTATATCCTGCATAATTCATATATAGCAGACTTATACAGCCATATAACATTATATATTATAAATAGTACTTTTAATATGTAATTCTAACCTATGATTTTGTTACCTAAATAAGATCATTTTAGCTCCCATACAGTAGCTGTTACAAAGGTTCTTACTGATGCCTGGAAACATTTTACACCATTGAAAGATGATATACCTTAAAGCACTTTCTTTAAAAAGTAGCTAAATCTGAAAATTATTATGGAAGTCAAGGAAAATATCCATGCAACACTAAGTTAAAAAAGACTAAGTATCAGAAAGTTCTGGCAAAGATACTGGGAAAATGGATGATTACTTGTTATTATGTTCCTCTGACAATTTCCAAAAACATTAACTAAAAAGAATGCCAAGAATCACCATAATGACTATATATTTTAATATATATTTATCAAATTGTTTATGAGGGGTATTATACTGCCATAAATACAGAGACTTTTAAAACAACCATGAATCATCAAAAAAAAAAAAAATTCTAAAATCTTATGGTAATAGGTAACATGAGCTCCATTCCAGAGAGAAAAATTGAGATTAAAGCAGTCTGTTCAAAAACTAAAGAAGAGTTCATTAGCAAAACTAAAACTAGCTCCTAAGTACCTAACTCCAGATGGAATGCCGACATCACTGGTATTTCTTAACAGTGATAACATGCGAAATTTTTAAGTGTATTTATCAGCAGGTTTTATACATTTAAAATCTGAAGTTTTATATGGCAATCTGTGCACTGAAATCACTTTCTCTCTCAAGCCTTTTTTTCCCTAAACCCACATTCTTTATTCAGTGCAATCTTATATTAATCACACCGTTAATTTTATTATTATTGACATTAAATGAGCCAAAGGAAAAAGAAATAACTACTGTATAGAGCAGTATTTTGGGCTGTTGGGCCAAAGATGAGTTAGAGTTTTGCTGACAAGCTACATATAAAAAACCTGAATATAAGCACCAAACCACTGAAATGCAATCACAAATGCTCAAACTATTTTTAAATGCCCAATGTGGTACTTATTAGGACACACACTGCTATATTTAGGAGGTATAATAAAAGGTGTAGGGAACAACAAGTTGTGTGTCTGAGCAATACCTACTGAAAGCTCTAAAGGTACCAGTGGAGATCTTGTCGGCATAATGTAAGCTCTTAATGATAATTATATATGAAGAACACTGTACCCTAAAATATGTCATCTCCTCTTGTTTCCAGTTATCAGTAGTGATACAAGAATAATAATAATGGAAAATAATGCTGCATTGCATCTTTTTTGTTTGTGGGAAATATGGCTCCTCTACCTAACTCAGTACGAAGTACAGTAACTGTTTTTCCTCACTGAACTAACTGTTAGCTGAATTTTCACTTTGTGTAGCAAGTCAACTATTTCCTGGAAGGATCCTCAAAGCCTACTTACAAATGTAATGGGACCAGGAAACCAAAATTTCATCAGTAAACATGACCAAGAAACTAATACCTCTAGTAGTTTAAGCAGTTTAAGTCTCTCTATTTTCTATTTCTTTAATCAATGTCTGTACCAGGCACAGGAAATACATCATAATGATCTTTGATGTTCAGATGTGGGCTGCAAGGTATGAAATGGCCCAGAGGAAGATTATGTTTTTTGAAGCTTATTTTTGGTACCACAGGGAAAACTAGAGTTAATGAGGCATAATAAGCACAATTATTTTGTGTGTCATACGATTTTATATTAAACACAAGGTAATCATCACCGCAGAATGACCCTCAGTCTAACTGAAAAAGACATGATAGCTACCACCCACTTCTAAATTTTTTGTTTGTTTCTACATTTTGAGAGGCTTCCTTTGCTATAAAAGAACATTTAGATAATGAGAATGGTTTCATATCAGTTGGGCTGCTCATTAAGTTGAAGGCAGAACAGAGAAACACTTGTGTCTTTCCCTCCCTACAGTCAAAACACACATACACCCACTTCAGAATCCATAAACTAAATTAGTCAGCCTTGCATATTTCTCCCTCAAGTTCTGACAAACTACAACAAGGTACTGGTTGGATCACTTTAAAGTTATCTGAAATACTATTCATAACCAAAACAGCAAAACAAGACCAGTAAAGACGCACATAAGGCATCCCAAGTCCACACATGGATTCCCTCAGCAAAGGGATATGTGTGCACTGAGGCAGCCAGGAAAGCTGGCACACACAGGGTAGCTTGGAGGCAGCTTCACCACCTTCTTCTCACTTGACTCTCCCACGGTGCATTTTCAGCTTTTTTTAAGAGATAACCCATGCCACACGATCTTTGAGTATTTTTTCCACATTGTCAGTGCTTGACAAAAACATCCTGGATAAATGTAAACTGCAGAAAGGCTGTGGCTGCCTGCAGGAGGAGAGGCTTTCTCACCTGCGGCAGAACACTATTCTGTCTGCACTGCCTGCAAGGTACCCCTGAAGGGACCAGAAGAAAAAAACCAGTCAGGTGACTATCACCCGTTTCTTCACTGAGCACTGAAGATGGGGAAGCTGCTGAATGTTTGCCTGCAAGTACCACAGCAGCAGAGGAGATTATAATCTTACACATATCACAACACAGAGGATATGATAACAAACCCTCACCAAATGAGACAACTCCATTTCCAAAGCAGTTCAGCCACACAAATGCACCCATGCTAAAAGCTTGCCTTGCAAATGCCCTTATGACTACTGCACATCAGCTCAGTGTTGTGCAGCATTCAGCCATCAGTGGCATTCATCTGCTAGCCCAGAATACAGATGGATCCAGAACAGAACACTCATATTTTTGCTTTAGTAAAGCTGGTCTTCACAGATTCCTATTTCTTTATTGGTTTCCACACTGTGAGCTTTTCAAGGGATACCTCATTGCTTTTTAGATTATGACAGAAGCAGCTCTTGTTCAGAAGAAGCTCTTTGCAGGAGATGAGAGAAAATGCAGAACTATCAGGGAAAATGATCCTGCGACTCCACAATTGTCAGAAGTAAGAAAATACTATTAAGGAGAAACTTACTATGAGTTGAGGAAAGCAGAGAAATGAGGAGACACAGCCTCTTCTTAGTAGCCTAAAAATAAGGAAAACACTTCTCCACTCAGCCCATTGTCCCACTCTCTCAATAGCTTATTTAGCACTAGCACTCATAAAACTAGAAAAAAGAGGCAAGCAAAAAAAATTTGGTTTTCCTATGTCCATCTCATTTAATTACTGAAGAGTAGTTTGAATTGTTGATCACCTAATGCTTTGGGCAGTATTGGCAGCCAGTCTAATCCAGTCAGGTTTGCCTGACTGTGTGAGAAATAGAAAATAAAATTAGCATAGCCAAAGCCAGGGATAATCTTAGAAATATCCACAATAATGAATAGAGTTGGGTGACAGGTCGCATTAGCTAGGGGATTCTTATACCCAGCCTTGTTACAATGTGTGCGGACTAGTAAGTATTCAGCAGAAGTTTAACAAGATATTTTAAGCAGATTTATTTAAGTCAGCTCAGTCGTGTCTATATCATCCCATTGACAAACTGTCTTTGCTTTTACACATCTTACACTTAATGTCAGCTTATACATCAAGAAACCAGAAGATCATATACACAAGAGTCTACGCATACTGAGATGTGTATGATGAAAATAGCTCATCTTGTCTCCTGTGAGCATAATACCCAGTAGTCTAATTTCCAGACAATACTGCAGCCAATCCTACTACTGGGCAAAAACTAGGATAGTTTGGGGGTTTTTTTTGATCACAAAATTTGGCTCATTGCAAGCAGACAACTATGGGGATTTCCACCAAGGACAAAAATGGAACATGCATTAATTAATCAAGTGCATACACACTTTTCTTTCCAAGGAATTCCTCTACTTTAATAATACAAGTTTTATATTGTCACTAAAATTGTAAGTCTCCAAGCTTCATACAATCACTCTGGTGTGCTGGCTCACTGTTCAGTTACTTCATTTCTTGCTCTCCTGCGCTAGTTTTGAAAAAAAACCCCAACAAACTAAAACAAACAGGATGTGCTTGTTCACAATTAAAAAACGTCACTTACTGCAGCAACAAGTATAGTAATTTTCCTAGGGTAAGAAAGGATATGAAGAAGAATTACAAAATCAGACTGACAAACTACTAAAATGCTGCTTTGCTAGACATTTTATCTGCCAAATCTACTTTTTCACTCCCTATCAGTTCACAGTAATCACCTGCATTTGTCTCTTACTCTCACAGCTTTTAGACTATGGCATGATATAACTGTCTAATCAAAATGCACAACTCTATCAACAATGACTTCAAATCATATAACAGGTTTCTGAGCAAAGGACTGAAAAAACTTGAGTATTCAAGTGCTGTCAATTTTTTCTTTCACAGACAGGCAAAGCAATCAACTACTCCCTTCTCACTTCTGATGAACTGTGAATAAGCAAGCCTTAGTCAATGTCTACATTGCACTCACAGGTGATGTTTTGACCATTTTCAGATAAACTTGCATGTGTGCCAAGAGCAGTACAAGCAGGCAGCATGGAGTTCAGGATCCAAGCTGGATCTGACATACATGCTTGAAACCACAAAGCCACAGCTAAACATTGTTACTGATACCTAAACTAGCAGGTTTACTGACTGTTTGGATATGTTTACACTAGCTGTGGTCACATCTCATTACAGCATAGATATAACGTGAGACGTGGCTGGGCAATGTTACAAATAGCTGATATTTTCACATGAACAGGAAGGCATTTGACAATAACTCTTTACTTGTACTTGTAGGCAGGGGGAACTACAGTCATTTCCTAGGCTGAATTATATGGCTTCATTTCCTCATTTTTATTATGTAGCATTGACGTTATTTGCATCAGGTGAAATAAGGGAACAGCACTTTTCTGATGCTGTCCTTGACTATTTATTTTATTTTCTAATCACAGAAAACAGAACATTTGGTAAACTAACGCAAAATCTTCATTAGCATGCTATATACCAGATTCCAAATGGAAAAACACCAGGGTGGTCTCTATAAGACTAATAATGCATCTTTCATTTCAAAATACAGAAATAATACCACTGAAGAAGAAAATATCCCCTTACCTTAGGGTCTCCTTTTCTCCATGTTAATGCCAAACTGGTAACACCTAATCAAAACACATTCTTGCTTTTCCCCATTTTGACTAACACAAATACCACTGCAACTTGAAATGGTATTTCCTAAAGTATCCTCTTTAGATGTAGCTAGTAAAATCAGACAATTCAAAGGCAAAAACAGGAATAACTAAAGCATTCACCATAAAGAGCAAAAATTACCTTTAGCAGGGTTTACTTTTATCCCTGACCTATACAGCATCTCCTCATTCTGCCAGTCCCCATTCCTGACAACAGTCTTGAGTCCATAGAAAACAATTAATGCAGCAGTGGAACAAAAAACCAAGTTCTTCAGAAAGCGCTTTTGGGCTTTGACATAAAGAGCCCTGACACCTACTGTAACCAGCAGGCAGAAGCCCATACTTGGAACATACAGCACACGCTCTGCTATTACAAAGCCAACATAGAAAAACAGGTTTGTGGCAGGAACGAAGGGCACTATTAACAAAGAGAGAGACAGAATGACAATGTTCTCGGTTGAAGGAAGCTGCAGTTTCTGAATTTCATGCTTTTTTAGGCCATTCTCTTCTTTTGATGCAAAGATTGACTTCACCTCCAGTGTCTTGTACTCCATTTCTGGGTGGCAGCTATGCCCATTAGCATTTTGTTTGCCATTCATTACAGTTTTCCCATTGCATTCTCTCTCATTGCTGGAGCCCTTCAAGCTAAAGTAGGCAAGGAGGAGGAGTCCGGTATAGAAGGCCACAGTGTGTAGATTCCTCCAGTCACTGACTGCTTTAAGAAGAGGCACAGCATCCATAGACCAGTCAAAGCTGAGGGTATCTGGGCACAGCAACAGCCAGAGGTTCTTGGTTGGCAAGTAAAAGAAGGTCAGGGTACGTGTGAGAAAACTGTCTGAGTCAGCTGCTGGATTGTCAGAATTAGAAAAACTTGGGGGCTTGTTGCCCATCCAGTATAAGCGAACACCCAGCAGTGCAGTTCCCCAGGAGGTCAATAAACCAATGCTGAAGAACAGTGCCAAATTCTTTCTCTGAAAAAAGAAAAAAAGAAAAAGCATAAATCAACACTAGCTATTTAGTTGTGAAAATTATATACAAAAAAGAACCAAGAAAGTATGTGATAGAATTTTTTTTCAGTAATGGAAACAAACACAATAGATCTCTGTCTCTGACGTTTGGATCACACCACGCTTGAGTACATTGTTGACTACAGACTAAAGGAACTGGGTCTTTCATTTAAGCTGTATCAAGAATGCATCAGAGATATGCCTTCAGATATTTTAGGGCTGTCAGTCCTTGCTTAAGATTTAGTTATGTAATGCTCTCAAAACTCTTATTTTAGAGGAGTTTATAGAATCTTACATTAGTTCCTATATAACCTCCCAAATCCCTTCTCTGTTTCTGGCTGTGACCAAAACACCAGTTTGCCTCAGCTACACTTAAAGTCTAAAGAATGTTCCAGTTCCATTTTCCTTAATAAACGTCTTTCCCAAGGTATTTCACTAGAGAACTGATTAAAATTTCCAAGAAAGAAAGAGAGGAAAACAGACACAGATTCTATATTTAGGTCTTCTAGCTTCTACCTATTAACTACAATGATCACTTGGAGCCTTCAGATCTACCTACTGCTGAAAGTTCCACTTCATTTTCCATAAAACACAAAAAGCTTTTGTGTTCAGTTCACCTCAGTATGAGGAAGGGCTTCTTCACATTGAGAGTGGGAGAGAATCCACAGGGATGTTGTGGATTCTCGTTCTCTGGAGATATTCAAAACTCACCTGGATTTGTCCCTGTATAGCCTGCTCTAGGTGACCCTGCCTTGGCAGGGGGATTTGAACTGGGTGATCTCCAGTGGTCCTAACTCTAACAATTCCATGATTATGTGATCTCAGAGCCAAACAATACATTGGGGATTTTTCCTCAAGCACTTATTATGCAAGTGCATAATAAGCACTCCAAAACCTTTCACATCTTCATATGTATCTAAATAACATTATGGGAAGCAGGCAGCTGACTCCACCTACCAATAACATCATGTTAGCAACTTGAAGAATTTGCACATTATTTATGGAATAACTGGACGTTTTCCAGAAGGAGCTGCTCCTTGGGTAAGTTCTGCTTTTGATTACATGGGCACCCTAAATGAAAGCTAGTTTACATTACTCTCTCTCTATGCAGAAACCAAAATACATGTATTTTTGCATTTCATTTTCTCAGACGTCTTTTCTAAGAAAAGAAAAAAAAAAAAAAAACTATCTGCCAAATCGTTCCAGACACATATTAAGTGCTTTGATAATCTTATCCCCATTATTAGTAAGAATTATTTGTCAATCATTTTTCATTTCATTTGTTTTTTGGTTTTTTTCCATTGTACACTATTCATTGTTGGATGATTATTCAGTGTTTACTTAGTTATTCAGAAGCAGAACCTCACAGTAGAATGTTTTATCTTATTTCTACAAAACAACCAATTTTTCTCCTTTGTGGATGGGATCAACCGTTGATATCATGTATTACAGATGACTGTGTTATTCCATTTTAGGTGAATTACTAATAGTTTTTTACAGTTTACTGATGTTCTACTAAGAAGACACAGTCTAGTAATGATAATTTATCGTTTAACTTATATCAGGAAGAAATTTATACTTTGTCACATTTCTATAGAGTTCCTTCTTGTGAAATTTAAAATATTAAACATCAGATTCATTCATTCAGTTACGCTACATTATGGAATTTAATGGAGACATTAGTAGGGAACAAACTAATTTATAATGGAAACATTCATTCACTTGGATATCAATCAAAACCCTCATCTACACACCATGATAACTACATTTGCCAGAAAGCCTATTAGATCAACTTACTTTTATTTGTGAGCTGGATAATACCTCACAATTCACTTCACGTATGGTTTCATCCATACCTGCCAAAACTATTTAAATGCTTTTATTGTTATAAAGCTTGGTAAACTGGTTATCACTGAAACTCTCAACTAAGTTTATATTTGGAATAAAAAGATCATTGAGATTTCATGGATTTGCATGTATGTCCTCACAGTAAAACCTCATGTCTCTTGTTCAACTTGTCCTTTCTTTCTCATTGTATTCTTCTACATTATTTTTTTTTCTGCCCACCCTTCTGGCTCAATAACTTTCAAACTCATTTCCTTCAAACATACATATAAACAACTCTCAAATGTTAAATGTGACCAGTTTGCTATTTCACACATTCTTGTTATGATCTCTTATGAAGAGGGTGCTAAGGCAGAAAGAAGCTGGGAAGTGAGAGATGGTCTTTTTTGTTTGAGTTAGAAATCGTCTTTCCTGGAAGGCTATATACCACTTGAAAGATTAAGATATTCCAAATACTAAGGAGGTGAAACTTCTTTAAAAGATGAGAAGTGAGCTTTCATGGACTGATTAAGCTGCTTTGTTATTTTGTTAATACTTACTTAACAACTGGAAGAAAATCTCACTTTTCTGAAGTTCTAACCATTGTACTTTTCAATTAAATGCCAAGAAAGTTCACATTACAAAGTTCTCTGACAAAACCATGTGAGAGCAGATATGCTATTCCTCATGGACAATAGTGAAACCTAAAAATTTTCAGATCTTCCTCATATGCTAACCAAATACTAACAACTAGAAGTTTTCCTGTTGCTCCCATCCCAAAAATGTTAACAATTAGCTCATAGCTAATCAATCTTCACTGCCAGAGTAACTATTTGCAGCCTCTCTTTTAAGCATTACATTTAAGGTCTGTAATATCTGTATCCTCACACTTGTAGGTTTTACAAAGAACATAGATTACCCATATACAGGTTTATGTGTCATGCTGCAACAAAACTTTTTTTTAACTATTTTTAAGTATTTTACATTATTTTCAAATGAAATATCTAAGCATTCACTCACAGAGCTCAGAAATACCCGAGTGGGTTTACCACTCCAGCATATCAATTTATCATGCTGTAAGGCACTAGTCAACTGGAGACTGAGCTCTGGTAGATTCTTAAACTCACTTAACTGACCACAGGAGTGAAGTGCAAATTTCCTGTTGCTGCCTCAGACACAAATGGTTTGCATTCTTCCCCAGATTTCACACATGGATCTTTTCAATAGCCAGTAGCTAATACAACCTTTTAAAATCAACTACATGTAAAGTACAGTTAGCAATAACCTGTATAACACTGACAGGCCATTGTGAATTTTCAGGTTTCAGAGGAGGCTCAGTCTAGAGGCAAGAAAAATCTGTCCCTAACACTTAAACATCTGACACAACAATTTAAAGTAGGACACCTTTTTCCTTCCTTTTTTTCAGCTTTTCAGTTCTCAAATCTCACAGATAGCACTGGCCTAGAAAGGAAAGACAAACTCATTGCCCTTTTTTCCTCTCTCAACATTCATGACTTTTGCATAGCTTTTATCCCTCTGTGCTAATATAGTCACAGATAACGAGAAAGGTTTAGCACACATTTTGGCTTTACTTTCTTTAAGGCTTTGGAAGAAAATCATTCCAGCAATTTATTAAAATTGAATAATATAGCCAGTTCCCCAGTAGACTTTTGCCTGCAAAGGAATTGCTTTCAAAATGAACTCTGCTCAGACAAGCACTTTCACTAGTAACTTTTCTGAGCCCCCTGACAGCCTGTGCTACTCTGATCTGATTGTGTACATTCAGTGCAACCCAGGAGCAGAAGAGATTCTCTGTAATGCTCAGCAGAAAGGATTTGGATTACTATACTCATGACTCCTAATCCAGCCCATGTGCCATATGTTTTGACACCCTCATAAATCCTCCAGCCTTTCATAAGTAGTCATTTTCATCTGAGGATAAAAAATGAGCACTGATTTAGATCAGATTTAACATGTCTCCCGCCTGATAACAGGAAGTACCACCACTGCAATTTTAGTCTTTGTGACTGTAGAAACCTTTTTCATCACCCTACCGAAATCCACGTGCATGACCCACCCACACTGCACATTTCCCTTGCATTAAATCCTAATTCTACACTTCATTACAATGCCCTTAAATAAGGCACTGCAGCAAATTTCTTAACTGGGCAGCCACTGCCAAAACTCAGTCATCACCTAAGTGGTATCCAAAGCATTTTCAAAAGACATGGTTCTTTCAGCCTCACATTGTCCACTTCCCAAGCAGCATTAAATGTGGCACATGATCGAAACAGTCCAGATATCAAAATCATCACACACAAAATATTATTCTTAGTACTCAGGAAATGTAGAGATGAAAGATGATGTGTCATCAAGCGTGACTCACAGGGATTTACTTTCCAAATTAGAATTCCTTAAATATACGTTGGCTTGAAAACTAGGACTTCCAAAAGTAGTTAAAATGCTGCCAGATCACTAGACTGCCAGCATCTTCTTCCCACAGTAGGTAGAGGTTCCTGATCAACAGATCAGCCAAGCTGGAGCCAAACTACAATACAAAACATAATCCCACCAGGAATGAAGCTATTTGCTACAAATCCTGCTGGGTCACAGTACTGAGACAGAAGTGGCCTTTAATGCTTGCTGCCTGATCACCTGACCGGTTAGTTCCTGCTTGCATGACCCACTAAATAAGGTTTACTCATTTTCACTGGTGATGCAACAACTGATCTGAAGGTGTGTTTTTCCATAGAGTTGGAACTCTGTCAACAGCTTGTCCAATATTGGGACCAACTGTGCATATTTAATGGCATTTACTTCTAGTGTTATGACCCCACACAATTCTTCTCCAACAAGGAAGTCAGTGCATTCACAAAGCTAAAGATTATTGGTACATTCTTTTATTGCAATTAGCCTGTAGCACAAGTAAAACAGTCCTTATTGCAAACGACTTGCCTTACATTAATTTGAGTTATAAATACTGGCATTTAAAATTGTCAAAGTCTTACTCTAAAATCCTTCATTCTTTAATATGAATGTTTAATCACCCAAACAAAAAATTCCCCACAAAGACTCTAACCTCTCCAATGTAAAATAGTTATAAGGACTACAGGGGAAAAGACAGACTGCATTAAGATCAGAAACTGCATGAATGACTGGAGACAGTACAAGAGCAGAAGAACTTGATATGGACAGGAGAACAGAACAACAAAGCCTCAGAGTCGTAGATAAAAGCTGTAACTTAGGCAAAGAGAAGTCATGCAAAACACAAGCAGGATGCCAGCTCAGCTCTGCAAAGGCTGACAAAGCCAAAACAGTGACATCACACTTACCCAAAAGGGGATTGAGGAACAGCCACTTTTAAAAGACACTGGATACTGAAGACCACTAAAGAAGACTCCAAAGAACCGTAAAAGGACTTTGACAAGGGCTGTGACTATGTAAACAAATACATATATATCAAGTAAGTGGGGATAGCTAATGATATGAGATTATAATTTTTAACATAATTAACATAAGTAAAATAATTAGTGTGTATGATAAGAATTCTGTTTACCCAACACTCAGGGTACTTGATTAGTGGAAGGATCCTCCAAATGCCCAGCGCTGCAATATAGAATGCCTGTTTTGTAATACTCAAATCTGCATTAGAAAGTTTGTATTTGGTCAATTTCAGTATGAAAATAAAGCAGCTTGATGAATCTGTTTTCATGATCAGTGCAAGGAAAGGCTTTCTCTAAGCTCACAAAGCTAAAGGCTGTGTGACAATGGTAATGCTATGGATATCTACCCAGAGTTACTCCATCTATCTGCAGCAGCAAGAACTTTACACAGGAGACTACTGGGAGTCCTGTTGGGACCCAAAGACATTCCTGGACTGCCAGACTGCTCAGGATGCTGTCCAGAAGTACTGTTACCACTGCACCAGCGGTACCATCATACCAGCATTTCATTTAACAAATATTGTCTCATCCAGAGGTTTTGCAGTGAAGGAAGAGTGCTGCACTTTTCCTGCTAGACAAAACACTGAGAGCTCACTAAATACACAAGTATGTTGTAAGGCAGAACTGGAATTCAAAATGATTTTGAAATAACAGAGATGTTAAGAAAAATAAACTTGTATAAAAGGCAAGGGCAACACTGTTTGCTTAAAGGTACACAAGTATGAGAAGTGGAGCAAGTAATTGGCTCATCTTCAGAGAAGCATAAGGGATCATCACAGATCACAAGTAACTCTTTTAAACCACTGCTAGAAAGGTAAACTCTGTACAAAGGCTACAAATGAAAGCACACACACACCAAGACACCTGAAGTAATCCTTCAACTCTTCTCAGTACTAATAAATCCTAAAGGATCTGGTTCCAACAAAGATCTTCCAGAAATAAAAGAAGGAACTGTATAGAGCAACACGACAGAGTAATTTAAGTTCAAAAGGAACAAAAGGAAGATTCCAGCTGCGTAAAATGGAACTAGTTTGTTTCTGCCACTGCCACACAGACTACAAGGAAGCAGGTCAGTCTCACAGATAAGTGGCACAGCTGAGGTGGGAAGCACAGTTCAGCACTACACCTGAGCAAATGGATCAGGAGGCCTGCAGAGCCCCAAGAAAAAGAATTCTTGCCCAAGTCTCACTGAGAACACAAAGGCTGTACCTGCTGTACAGCTGGCCCATCCTCTTGAGTTACAAACACACATGAAAATGAGTACCAACAGCTAAGGCTCACAATATAATTTATATCTCCTTCATCACATTAAGTAAATCTGACCTGACAATGCAATTTACTAAAGCTCTGCTTATTTGAATGGATAGATATGCAGTTTTTCTTCTTGACAGTTTCTTCTCCTCTTCTATACAATGTACTGCCATGCTTAAGAAAAAAGAAGCAGAGTATAAAATGGGTCCTAAGAGCACAGACTGCAATCCCACCAACCTAACAAAAAAACTTGTAATGGCACATTTTGTGTTTCCTACATTAATAAGAGGGCAATAAAGGAAAAATCAAGCCTATGAGGTGGTTTAATATGCAATGGGAGAAAAACACACACTGTTAGAATGCAAATAGACACATACTGACCAATGGATTTTATGAGCAGAAATGTCATTAAATCCCAGATTAAGCTTCTGGCAAGGACTAAGCAACTTTATGAACCCAGTATAAGAACATCATCAATAACCAACTTCTGCACATGGGATAAATAGCAAGTTGGGGCTAGGTTTGACAGAACAACCTCTCTAGGTGTAACAGAAGTCCATTGGCTGGAAGCCCATCAGCCTACAGCAGTCAGTTGCTACAGTGAATAGCAAGCAGCAAAGTAGTCTTGAAACTATATTCCTAACAAAGAAAATACATTACAATTTTGAATGTTTAATTGCAATTCTTCTAGTAAAGCTTAAAAACCTACAACATTTCAAAGAGAAACCAAGAAGAATTGAAAGTCCATGCAAAACACAGAACCTGCTTATCAATTCAGAAGGCATACGACTAAGAAAGATTCATTTATGACAAAGCAGACAATTATTTCCTTTAAAAATAATCTAAAGCTGATTTTTTGTGCAGCTTTTTTCTTTTCAGATCTAGCAGTTTAACAAGATAAGGAAAAGATTGTTAAGTGACTCAGAACCTATCTGTGGGACAAACTGAATACAGGCGAGTTGTAACTGAAGTTACTTTAAAAACTTACCTTCCTTCTACACCCACAGAATACATTTCTTTATGAGAAGGCACCATAGGATGGCCAAAAGACACTCTCAAGTAGGTAAATATTATGTTTGAAGACAGTACCCTTTAGGAGTAGGAATAAATTTCACAGTATCAGCTACCTACTGGGCATTTATTTCACATGCAGTGCTTATTACAAACAGCACTGAAGGACACCTCCTGCAGTCTAGACGCACAATCTCTGTTTCATTACCTTTTTTTTTTTTTTTTTTTTTTTTTTTTTACACTCCACTAGGATTACAGTTCAAAAAATGGGAGGCATGAAGAACTGGAGAAGCTAAAGGCAACACAGCAATGACTAACAGTCCTGTAAAGCCTTAACCAAAGTGACTTCCACTGAGAATGACAGATGTTCCAGATTCAAAGTCCAACCAACAGCAGATGAAAGACAATTCACAAAGAATGCTGACAAATAGCAGGTCACCACCACTAATGAAAAGCTCTGTTTCCTGGTATACTGGCAGGAACTTCTCTCAAACTCCCAGTCAAAACAAGCAGTCTGAAGCACATCTACACGCATTTCTCACCTAACCAAGTCTTGCCTCCACATAGCTAACCAAGTAGTTATGAAGCACTAGCAATTAAATTCTGGATATATGTGCTTGAAAGTTTGAAGAGTAACACACTTGAGTAAAAAAAAAAAAAAAAAAAAAAAAAAAAAAAAAACAACAACCCCAACCAACCAAGAAAACCCAAAACCAAACAAGCAAAAAGCAAACAAACAACAACTCATAAAAGAAATTAAATAAACAACCTTTCTAAGACCTGCCCAGTAAGCACTGCTATCTTGAGAAGCAAGACTGGGAAATAACATTTCAATAAGAACTTAATTTGTTTCCCATTTTCATTAGATTGCAGGCTTTTTAAGAGAACTTGTTATGGTCAAAGACTAATTTAAAGAAGAGAGAGCTTGGTATTTTCTATGTTAATTACTGGGGAAGCTTTTTGTATTCATTCCCTATGGAATATACTAAACAGAAATGGCAATGAAAACCTATCAGAAAATGAATAGAGAAAACAAATTAAACTTTCTGCAGCAAACATTCTTGGCTAACTACATAAGTAATTACTGCTCAATGATAGCGAAGAGTGTTGCAAAGATATCACAGGAGTAAAAATGCTCAAATGTAAGAACATTTAGCCAATAATTAAAACTGCAAACACTTCAACCGAGAATTTCTTGTCTGATAAAAAAAGTCTGTTTGATAAAAGTAACAGAATACACTGTAAAATAAAAACTATTTTATTTTATCCCCTTATTCTATCTTAAGGTGTATTTAAAAGGATGCTTAAGGGTAGCCTTTTAAAAATACAAACTGCATTACTAGAGTCTGAATCAGAGACAGAGTAAAAGGCAAAAAGCATTTACTGACCTCTGTATAACAAAACCAAATCTTCAATAATTCAAATAAAGAGAGATTAAAAATGGTGAAGCAGAATACGGATGACAACACTTACTTCATGACGTGGAATGTCATTATTCTCCATTAAGCTAATGTGAAGAAATGAGGCAGCTAGCAGCAATCTCCTGTGAACTAACACAAAAATACTTCTCAACCATTAGGGGGTGAAGTACTTAAGAGATCAGTTACTGGTACTGTAAGACGTGTGCTGAAACCCCTTAATGATTACAATAAACCTACTTGAAAGCCTTCACAGTTATCTAGTTTAGCTGAAAAAAAGATCTTTAATATTTCCTGTGAGGTAATGATCTGTGGTCAAATGAGTCTACCTGTAAAACAATCCAGCCTCTCTGAAGGAAATGAAAACTTACATACTCTTTTAGAACAAAGGAAGAAATTTAGTTTTTCTTAAATACATTCAGTATCATTATTGAAACCTTTGTTTAAAATAAATTTCTCATTTTTTATAGACAAAATAGAAGAAGAAAAAGAAGTGCAAAAAGAAATCACGTTCCCTGCACACGATCCACATTTACACACACAAACACAAAGAGCTAGCCTTGGTAATTCCTGGTTTGTTCAGGTCCAATGCACTACAAACATGTTTTGGGCATCAAGGACATAAATGCAACAGTCTTTCCTTAGCACGGCTCTGGTGCAAACAGCCAGCTATTATTAAATTTATTCCAGTCTCACTAATGAGTGGAACTTGGAAGTGGAGTATTTTTGAGCCGTAAGAGATGATTTATAATGAGAAGTCACTCAGTAGGAAAGCTAAAGTACAGCAGTGCTCTCTGCAAGTTATCATAACAGAAAGCTACTTAATGAGTGTGGGTTTCTTCAAGAATTCAAAAAAGGCAAGATTTGGAATAGGATGTGTTACATTATGCAGACACCCACATCACTGAACATTGCCGCTACAGTAAAAATCACTGAAACAAAAATCCTCCAAGTTGTTCCTATCTTGAGTTTTTGGCTCGTTTTTTACTAAGTGCTTTCAAATGTAAAACACAGATTTGTAGAGATTAGCAGACAGACACAATTCAGTATATAAAAATTTAGTGTGGTTCAATGAACTAAACTAAGTTGCCTAAGGTTAGGCACTCCATAGAGCAAACAAGAAAAAAATGTGTCCCAAAGCAAGACATTGTTGGGCAAAGACACAACAAAAGACCAGAGGTACCCCTCCTCAGCGAGCTCAGGAGTGGCCTCAGTTACCTGCAGTTCCTTGCACTGTATAGCACTCTCCTCCGCTGGGGAGCACTAAGGGTGCTGATGACTCAGGTTCACTTACACACAAACCTGAAGCCTCCCCTTAAGCCAACTTCAGATCAAATAATCCAGCCTCCAATAATTATTTAAAAATAAATACATTTTCAGTAAACTATATGCCATAATCTTTATGCATGTGAGGGGGACATAAGAGCTTTGCATGCTAGAAATCATCCACCTTGGCCTTCATTTAAATTATTGAGTTTGCTAAGGAAGAATGCCAGCGAGAAGGTGGGAAGAAGGCAGTGGAGCACAGTATGCCAGAATTCTTAAAATCAAAATGTAGGCATAACTGGCTTCAGGTTGCATTTTTCTAATGAGTAAATTTAGACAGTGGCTTCTTGACAATAGAAGAATTTAAACAGTGATCATGCCTTGGTAACTTCTTTGTCTTCAGAGTGATCCATTCTTTGTGAAGAGTGACACTGGGTCAGCCCAGTGGAGGGAACAGTGTATCAAAGTGGGAAGCTAAAGAAAGTGGTCCACTTTGTTAAGCCATGACTGCTACCAAAGATGCCTATCAAAATGTGACTTCCAAGAATATCATTAGGACAATTGCAGTCTTCTATGCATGGTAAAAAAACCACAAACCTAGCCCTGCTTCTTCAGCAAAGTGAGAGTTGTAATAGAAATACTTATCTGAGAACAATTATAGCTGTTATACATGAAGAAGTAACATTTCATTTTTCTAATTTGAAAAATAAACAAGTTCCACTGAACGGAAGATACACAGTCCACATTTAAACAAGAAATCCTCAAGCTATCATGCACAAAGAAGGATTACATGGCCACAAAATTCCCTGACAGTCCTACATATTCGTTCTACCAGATGCTTGTTTTCAAGGTCACTACACAGGTTACCTAGACATCATGCCAGTTAAGGTCCAAATTTCTGAATCTTTCAGAAAGCTGTGACATATTTCCTTGTCCCTTGGAATCATGAATATCTTCAGCTTCATGATAATCCTCATACAGTAGGATGAACTTCACTGTTGTGTTTGTCTGCACTTCAAACCATCTGCCCAACCCACAAATCCTTCATCAGCTCATCCTTCTCCTGTCAAAAGCACCTTAAGTCTTCCTATGGAACCTTCTGCATCTACACCTCATAGATGGTAGTTACACTCAAATCACTCAAAAAAGTGAAAAATCTCCAAAGTTTTGCTGTAATTACCATGACAAAATGCATCTGATAACAGATCAAGATGATGCTTTTTCACCAGCTCTGACACAGATACACTGAATGATACTAAGCAGATTGTTTAACCACCTTCTGTCTCCTTTTGCCCTAATCTTTCCATACTGCCTCTAAATTCAGTCACTGTATTAGTAACAGTAGTAGGAATTTCTATACTTTCTATGGAATTTAAGAAGATTCTGCCCCTACATAAGCATCTATTATACAAATAATTAAGCACTACAGACAGCAGTGAACACTTTTACTGTGTGATCTGGAAATTGTCATCCAACATGCTTCTGTTGCACATTTATCAAGCTAAGTAGCAGCTGTCAATGGTTTCATTTTCATCTTTCTTTGCCCCTTGTCCCTTTCTCTGTTTGCTTCTACCAAATATTATCCTGAAATGCAATGGTGCTGCCCATCATTTTATACCCAGTGTGGTGTAAAATCTAACGTGATTGAATACTGCATCCTAGGAAAGCCATGTAAATATTCACAGACTCACAGAATAGTTCAGGTTGCAAGGAACATTTAAATGCAAATTCAACACCCCTGCAATGAACAGGGCCATCTTCAACTAGGTTGCATTGCTCAGAGCAGCAAAAAAATTGAGAAGTTGTTAATCATTCAAGTTCCTCTCAACTTTGCTAATCAATGAACAAAATACATTTCTTGACATTGCTTAGAGAAAAAAAGAATGAGAATAACCTTTAAAAACTAGGAATAATCACACAGTATGGATTTACCTGGCTAGCAGTATTCATTTTAGTGATGAAAAATATGACTGAAAAGACTAGCATTTTAAATTATGTACCTACAATTTTCATTAAAATTCCTTCTTAGATATGCAAGTACATAAAAATCATTAACAAAAATACATTACGGGACAGAAATGAAAATTGCTAAAATTTTCAAGAGTCTGTATGACAGGACCTTGAAGATTTTGCAGTTATTAAAAATTACACCTTCCACAATTCATGTATCTAAACAGAAACTAAAGAGTAAAGATAATCCTGTAGTAGTATTTGTAGTTCTCTGAAACAAACTCAGTATTGTTGGGTTGTTTGTCTGAGGTGATTTCTGAGAATAATGTTTTTAATACCAAAATGATGAAAACTATGAAAATTTTAAAAACATCAAAATTATGAAAATCTATTTTTAATCACCTACCAGCTTAAAAATATCAACATTTCAAATATTCAAAAGTGAAATGCCTTAAAGCAGAGGTTGCACAGAAACCATCACTTTGTCAAGGCTAGTCTCCAAGTTCCTCAGAAACTTTGTCTTAATTTCACAAACAGAAGAATTAGGCAGTTGGACTTTTTTAAGAAGACAATGTACCATCCTTTTTGCTCAGTAACTTTCCAGAATTATGGGAATCCCTTCTTTTTAAGAAGAAAACCAGAGTATCCACATTTAAGTGTCTACGTATTATTTGTGATAGAACTCCAGATTATACAGACATTCTCTTCCAAAGACTGCTACAAGTGCACATGATTTGAGTCCTTTGTTTTGGAGGAGACCTGAGCCATGCCATCTCACTGAATAAGTATCTTAGTATTTATTTGAGCATATCCTCATCACTCAGCGCTCCCCATACCTGTAAGCAGCCCTGGTGTGCTAGAGCACAGGAGGAATAAAACATCCTGACAACCAAGAAGGAAAGATACACGGTTGGACAGGCTTTACAATCACTCTGCTCATAAACTGGTTAGTGTATGCCTAAAAGGAGGTAAGGATGGTATGCGGGGATCCAGTTCAGCTACAAGCGACAGATGAAGAGGACCTTAAAACACAACTTCTGGACTTGGGTAATGCAATAGTGCAGAATCAACTGTGTTCCTACCTCCTCCTTTGCATCTTGGCCAAAGTTAACATATTTTCCACATACCACAAGCATAAACAAAGAGGAGTTTAAATCAAGAGTTAAATTATGAAGAACATATCCTACTGCCTGCAACAGGCCTCTCTTGGACTGGAGCTGGGGCTGACCTCATTTCAGTCAAACCCCCAGTCAGCCTTTGGATCTTATCTCAGAAGTAACTGCAAGACTAGAAAACCCACTTTAATTTTTGTTACTTGCTTTTTGAAATCACAGATTAAAGAGGTTTACATTCTTAAGCACTGGCCAAAACCATGATGACTACACATATCAGTTTGGTTTGGGGTTTTTTCCTGTGAAAGCTGAGATTCTCACTGGGACAGATGTTACAAGTATGTAGTTTGCTGTTCACAGTCTACCGTATGTGTATGTTTTGTTTAAGGGCTGTGGCTTGTCAAAAGAGCACTGGGCTGGCTGCTTGTCTTACCAGGCAATTATGCACTGGTTCAATTGGATATTGGGAAGGGGGAGGAAGCTTGCTTTCAGAGAGCACCAAACTGGGAAATGCTGCTGCAGTGCAGGGCTCAACAGGGAAAGCTGTGGGAAGCAATGAGCCACAAGGATGGAAACAGGAGGGTTGTAAATAGGAGGGAACTACATCTCAGAGACAACTGAAGACTTTTCTAGAGACCTAAAGGAGACCACAGAGATCCAACAAGAGAAAAAGAAGAGGCTTTTCCCTTTCAATGATGACAGTAGACAAGGATAAACCTGCTTTCAAATACAATTATTTGAATATACACCACCTAGCAAACCTGTTCTCTCTTTCATAAGTTTCTGCTTTATTTTAATATTTATATTTGAAAAAAAAAAAAAAAAACACTAAAAAAAGTTTTAAAGTTTCTTGGTGTATTCTCTTTAATGGAAATATCCAGACAGGACATTTCTCAGAACTCTGATATGGCATTACTGGCCTAAGATCTAAAGCAGAAAATGTTAAGAAAACTGACACAATTTTGAACTGTATGATGAGCCTTCTTTCTCAAGATGCAAAGATGTGCTTTCTTTTCTACTGTCAATAAACTATTCTTTCTACATGGAAGTTCCCCTTTGTTCTAATAATGCCACTGACCCTGACAGAAAGAAACCGCATTCAATAAAAGGCCGACTTGTCTTTACAAGAGATTTGATTTTTCAAATAGAATTATCAACCAGTGTACAGCATTTTGAAACTAACAGCAAAAACCTTCCATTTCTCTAAGGTCATGAGCAAAATCAGCATAGGAGGAAATTTAGCTCCACAGAGAGCAGAGATTAAAAGCATGCCCAGAAAGCTGGACTGCCTTGCCTGGGATGCAAGCTAGGATACCCTCCTGGAAGGGTTTCCACCAGCTCAGGACTGCAGTGTCAGTGTGCAGATGCTGAGTACTTGTTCATGATCTGCCACTCCTTCACCAGATTCAATTATTACTTTTAATCAGTCTCTTAAAAGGACAGGAACTTAATAACCAATTTTGACTATTTAAGAGTCCAACTTAAAAAAAAAAAAAAAAAAAAAAAAAAAAAAAGGGAAAAAAAAATCAACCACACACACCCCAAAAGAAACAAACAAAAAAAACCCCAAAACCCAAAACCCAAAACCCAAACCAAACCAAAAAAAAAAAAAAACACCACACCCTGAAAAAAGTGTAACCAGAAGAATGTTTCATCAAATGCCTGTTTGTTTGCAAGTGCTTCTGCTTCAGGACATCAGAGGATTAGTTCTACAAACACAAGAGTGACAACAGTGGCAGCTTCATGAGGCAGAAGGGGGTGAGACAGCAGAAATGCGCATTAAGATTCTTTAAGTTCTTGTGCTTGAGCTTTGTTTTTTGTATGCCCTAATTTGTTCATTTTTACCCTGAAGCTACCTGAAAGCTGTATTTTAGGCCAACCTGTCTCTTGAATATTTCCCAATTACTTACAAAGCTAGCCAGTAGCAGACTCACAGAAGGGTAGTATCTGACCTTTTCTAATGATGAAGCTACTATTGCTAGAACATTTGCTAACTTCTTAGAAGGTAAATTTTCTTTTATCCCACAATTACAATTCAGGTAGAATTTACATTTTAAAATGTTATTAATGCTAAGCATGCTGTCCCTCCTATAGCTATAGCCTGGGAAAAGTTATTTTACAAACCAGTGAGAAAGAAGAGGTTTTCCTTTGTACATTAAAATACAGACCTCCAAATTCTGAAAAGAAATAAAAATCAAAAAATGCAATATGAGTAGCAGAAATTCCAGCATTGTTTATCACACTGTCCTTCTGTGACAACGTACATAGTTAATACAGAAAGGCTTGTGAAATTGAGAGCATGCTTTAAAGTAAAAAAAAAAAACAAACATTCAGATGAAGACTTAGGGATATGCAAGTATGGTTAGAAAAGGAAGAGAAGCAGCTAAGAGACACTTAACTCTTGAAATTTCATTTTACAAAGACCATGCTCCAGACAAGCCACTTTGACACCTCACCACAAGCATGTTTCAGTGCCATCTAGCTAGTGCGTAAGTTAATTTGCATCACTGCATAAGGATCTTTATTTTCCTGCAAATATCCCTTCTTCAATTAAAAAAAACAAAAATGGAAAACTGGCACATAGGTTTTTCTTCAGATCCATCAGTGTGTTGAAGCATAAGGAATTTGGGTAGTTCTTGAAATACTTGAGCTTTGAGGTATTTATGTGAGGAATGTTAAAAATGTAACCCCTAAAACCCTTTATGCTGTGACTAAGTTCTTGATCTGGACAGATCCACATGACTGAGTACTTAAATACTGCTCTTTCAAGTATAAACATATTTGGTGTCATTATGCAACCCCTCTGTTAAAGTGTTTTGTGCAAGACATTAATGGAAGAGTTAAGAAAAAAAAATTAAACTTGTTTTAATAAATGCAAAGAGTATTGATTTCTGGAGAAAAGAAATTTGTAAAAGCAAGTGAAGAACGTATTTTGAAGAATGGTATGCTTTACATCCTCTAAAACTTTGCCTCTGCCACAATATAGGTTTGCACATAAGAAAGACATCTTCAGTCCAGAACACGTCATTGTGGCTGTGTTTACACCAAATAAAAATGTGCAAGGTCTTCTCAAATTTTAATCAAAAATCTTCAGATTAAAATAATTTGACAGGTTGACAATTCTCCCTCCGTCCCAAAACAGATGGCAGGAAAAACAGTTTCCTCTGACTAAACAATTGTGATTTTATATACTCTAAAAATCATAATTATATCATAATGACCCAGTTTTAAATCCTGGCTTGAAGATGTACCTTTCACGCATCTTTAGAACTACCAGCCTAGCCAGGATGTATCTGCTAAGTTATGCCACTGAAAATTTCAGAAAAGAATAAATCTATAACCAAAATATGCTTGTTTTCCTCTGCACAGTAACTTCATTTTGGATTGCAGACTGTGAGAGCATGCAAAATGAATATGCGCAGGAAAAAAAACATCAGCAATTCTGAAACTCTGTTAGTGAAGTGAAGAACAAACAAACCAACAAAAAACCCATCAAGAATTTGCAAAGTTGCAAAAGCACCAAGTACACAGTTGGGGAATTATTGTACCAAGATTAAATGTACATACTAGATAATTCTGCAATAAAGTAACTCTTTTAATCCTATGTTCTTTTTTTGATAATATTTAATTAATTTCCCTTCACATACCTAGTAAAACTTTTTACCGGTAGTTTAACATGTTTCTCAAAAGGCATTACAAAACTTTTCAGGAAGGATATCCTGAAAAATAATTTATGTCACCAAACAAAACACAGGTGGTATTAAGACGAAGTACAGGAGCTTGCTCTTGAGACCTGTTGTGTTTCCTCCACTTGAGCAAAAGCAGGATCTAAAAGCTTGCTCCAGCAAACTGCTCTTTCCCTCCTCACCCTCCCATGTCAGTCCCAGCTCTTCTGCTCATGCCCGCTGTTTTGGGTTGCAATATGTAACCAAAAGTGGGTATTCTATTTCCATCTGTTGAAACTGGTTGGGGACGTGTTTTCTTTCTCTCTTGTATAACCCATTCCTCATAACTCTGGGGGGAGGGGACGAGTGCCTTCTGTTAATAGGCCAGCTGTAAAACCAGGTGAAGCAATGTTCCTTATCTCTTCCACAGCCCATCCTCCCTCTTGGGGATATCTTCTGTTAGTGGGCCATTAAAGCTCACTCCATGACTGATACAATTACATCATCCCATTGTGAGATGCTCCACCCAGTGGGAGGAGCCCAGCATTCCTCCCTGGATAAAAGCTGAGATTCAGAACAGCAGAGCAGCCTGTTTTCCACTGGATTCTCAGAGGAGGACTAGACCCTTCTCACCATCACTGGACCCTCCTACAGGATCATCTCTACTCCAACAGAACCACATCTGTCACTCCAGAAGGACTTATTTTTGGACTGCTCCCAACACCCTGACCAACAGGGTGTCAAGGTCATATTTTGACTCTGTCAATGTTTCTAGGATTTTTTTTTTTTGCTTGTTGTTTTGTACTACTACATTTGTATTTTTTTAAATTCCTAGTAAAGAACTGCTATTCTTACTTCCTGAAATCCCTTAATTGCAAAATTATAATAATTTGGAAGGCAGGGGTGGTTTACATTCTCCATTCCAAGGAAAGCTCCAACTTTCCCTGGCAATTTTCCCAGTCTTTCCAAACCAAGACACTCACTTTGATTCTCAGTGCAGTACAGACCCTTCTTCACTCCTCACCCTACCCACCAGCTGTCCCAACTCAAACTCTCTCTTTAGCACCCAGCTGGGACAACCCTTCTGTCTGCAGATTGGTAAGGAGTAAGAGCAGAGCAGGACAAAAGGAGCTTTGCAAGGTATGTGTGCAACCGTGAAATAACCCTCTCTGAAAAAAAAATAGGCTGGCAAGTGGACTAAAGATGAAGCGTTCTGTGCAGTGACATTTTTGGTAGACTACACTGTTTTAGACTGAAGGACAATTTCAGATACTGAAGGCAGAGAGAGCACAGATACAGTGAATTGGCAGGGATTTGGCTGGATGAGGTACTAGAATAACTACTTAAGAGCTCTCCCATTCTGCTAGGCATACAATCTTCATAACTCCTAAAGAGACTATGATTTTTTTCATTGATCTGGGGGATTTTGGTGGTTGGTTTGGGTTTTTTTTTTACCACTGCAATTGTAAATTTATCTGGTTGAATACAGCAACTGTCCTTTAGCTGACCATGCCAGTTTCCAACTGACAAAAACCATCAGCTTACACAAACTGATCTCCTTTGTTGAATTTAACAACCTTCATAGTTTCATTAACATTAACTGCTTAGGGATAAGCCTGAAAGTTTCCAGAGAGTCTAAAGAGGGTTAAAACAGCTTTGAGAAATCCAAGCTTAGCTTTTGGGTGGATAAACAAATGAAGAATGAAAGAAGCTACTTGGAGATATTTTTGGTTGGCTAATCGTCTTTATGTTATCCGAAGTCAAAAGTTTCCCCTAAGCCTTCACTGGTCTGTACATGTGAACTGTAGAGGCTGACAAAAAAGTATTACTAGGTATGTCTAACTGCTGTTTTCACAGCCATAACCATGCCTTTTTAACAGTACCGCCCATAAAAAAAAAGAAGGCAGTACAAGGATATGAGAAACTGAAAAATCAGAACAGTCCCAATCATTCATCCAACATATAGCTGATCTCAAAGCTACCCCACATTGCTCCACTGCATGTAGTAAATAAAACACATGGTGAAGAACACGAAGAGAAATTTTGTACAGTTAGCCTATGCTTGATATGAAAACACTGGAAATTACTGAATGTTCACAAGAGCTGTACTTTGCAAAGCAGCATCTCTCCATGACCAGCCAGTTCTCACAATCCAAGCCTTCCGGGACAGGGCTTGAGTCTGCCTTTTAACCCACACGGAGTTGTGCACATGGTACTTGGCCACAGAGCACTGTTCACAGACACTATGACAAACAATTCATACAATCCTTTACCCTGGAAACAAAGTTAAAACAGGAATAAGAGGCTGGAAAATGCAACACATCTATCTGAGAATGTAAAGCTTTTCTTAGGAATTAGCTTAGCTTTTTTTACCTTCTCATGTCCATCTTGGATCCTGATTTACACAGCCACCGGGAAACTAGAAACAGCCTGTACAAAAGATTGCTCTTCCAAAGATTTATTGTAAGACCCTACTATTAAGGAAATACTTTAATGAATAACTTAAAGCAAAGGAGACAATTTTTTTCCTACATCATATAACAAGCACTTCCTACAGATTAAACAGTCTTGAGTGAACACCTAAAGAACATTAATAAATTTCAGAAATTATTTAGAAAGTGATTGCCTGACCCCACACAATTTTTCCACAATGACTGAAAACCATGAGTATGTGTTAGTTCCATTGCCAACACTGGCATTCTTAAAGGCACCTTCCACTCTGTTGACCTATGAGATTAGACAACTTGTCCAGTGGATTAAAGTAATTGTATTAATTCCTAGATAAATATGTCTAATGGGAATTCTGCCTTGTTTGGCCATCATGCCTGAGCTGGGGCACTTCCATCAAGCTGTCAATCATCTCCTGATAAGCTTTCAGGATTCGTGATCCTGGTGGGAAATGCTGGGTTGGTGCTTTATCAGGCACAGCACTCATACAGAGAGCAGGAGGAGGGAAGCAGCAGGGGAGGCACTGGGCAAATTTGTGGAATCTGACCTTATGCTTTGGGCACCTCCTTGGATTCTTGTCTTGTCCCAGGTGGCCAACAGCCATGCTATTTTATAGATTTTTTTTGTTAAGTATGTGTGAAATGTTGCAGTGCAAGTTCCTAATGGATTGCACATCTGGCATAATAGGCAAACATGGCCCACATGAGGGCCTGGCAAGGGGCCTTGTCACTTGCAGACCAGCAAGGACTTGTACAGGTGGGAAACAACCACTGCTTTAAGAGAAAACCTCCATCGTGCCAAACTAACATAGCTGCAGCAGAGTGAACTGTTGATGAGTAACTGCAAGACCTGTTGACAGACATATGGAGATAGAGCAGGTTTTCATAACACTACACTGGCCAGTGCAGCAGATAAAGCATGAATGAAGAAACTTACCACTGAATAGCACAGACATTTCCTCCAAAAATACTATATATATATGCAAATCACATTTCTCTGAAGACTAAGGTATTTCCAGTCTTTACTCTGCTTCCTCTGTGGTTATTGTAATTTGACAAAACTGACTGGAGTCTGATGCAGTTAATCTACATAAAAGAAGAGGAAGATCTACCACTTAGTTTTGAAGGAATGAAAGTTTAGTGCAATCTGAAAGAGAGGTAAATAAGAAAAATTACTAAATAACTCTTATAATGAAGATTAATTTAGAGTGTAAAATTACAGACTGAAAAGTTTCAATTTTACCAGTAGGCAAAATTATCATATTCTGAAATCCTTCCAACACTAGACCCTTTATTGATACAAAATAATCTTCAAAATTTTAAGACTGAACATTCCATATATCTTTTTTTCTGATTAACTCCTATTTGGGAAATTTCTCAGTAAAGGAATCTCATAGACAAAAAAACAGAGATGTCTTCTAAAATTGCTGGTCTCATATAAACTTTATAAAAGGACTCCATTCATACTCAAAACTTAAAACCAAATAGAGTACATCCTTCGAGAAAGAGGAATTTACGCCATAAATGCCATTTACAAACAATCCCATTCCTTTCTATTTCTCACCTGAACTCTTGTGAGCTGCTTAACTGTACTACTTCCAAAAATGTATTAATAAACTTATAGCAAACTAGCCTATAGAAATCAAGTTTTTGTAAAGGATAGCTACTTGTGGAAATCATGGAAACAGTCTACTATTATCATTCCTAATCCACAGAACAAGAATCTAGACAGAATAATGAACTTGTCTAGGGTAATAAGGGGTCAGTGGTAGAAGCTGAAAGAACCTGACATTCTTAAAAATACTTCTCATCTTGTCACACAGCAGTTTAATGCATGTCAGTAAACACAGCACATGGAAAGTATTGTAACAGCGATACTAAAGCAGAAGGGGAAAAAGGCAAATATTGTCAGATTCCTCAGGGGAAAATCTACATTTCATAGCACTGCCCAGTGAAATAAAAACTCCTTTTTCTGGTAAATTTCTGTTGTAACTAGCTACAAGAACAGCAATCACATTATTTTGCCATTTCCGCATCACATTTTCTAGAATTGACAAAAGCTTCTGTAACTATTAGGAAAACAAAGCAAAATGAAATATATTAATCTAAAATACTAAAGCATTTTAAAAACTGCTAATCATTTTCAAGAAGCATTTCCTGCAACTACAGCCAGTTATTTTATTTTCAAAGCAAAAAGAAACACTTTTTCTTCGAAAGCTCTGAAGTAGCTTTAGAAAACCTATAAGGGATTGAGAATTTTGATCAAGTAGCCACAGAGAATATTCTGTCTTAAACATTACAAAGAAAGGAAAAAAAGAGGGAGAAAAAAAATTGCTAATTATCATCTTGGTAACATTTTTAAGCTGACTGGCAAAACCAAACGATTAGATGACTGTCGAACAAAAGATTAAGTATCATCCCTTTATATGGTGATTCATAAATAGTAGAAAACCTTAAGAACATTTTTTATAGCTCCTGTAAGTATTTAAAACTTCAGCCACAAACTGGAGAATCTTTCAGCTAATTGATGAGCATTTCTCCTCATACTGTATAAAATGAACTTCCGTTTACATGCACAGTATTCAAACTTTCCCCAAAACTCTTCACTGACTATTAGCTTGGAATTCCCATGCGAAAGCAAGAGAAAGCAAAATTATAAGAGAATATAATGACTTGGGCCTTAGTGAGCACAGGTCTGTATGGCGAGGACTAGTTTCGTAGCAATCGATTTTAAGCATTGCCTTTAAAAATATATTTGAGAAACAGGCTGAAAACACACATTCTACAAATCCTATTCAGTTATTTGTATCTGAATATTTTGAATGAGGAAGGTTTTGAGTTTCAGTGACAAGGACTAAGAGCAAATTTTGTTTTCAAATTAGGTGTTTCAACAGCATACCGCCCTACTCCTGCCCTTGAAGAGTAGGAATATGTATCAGCATAAAGCTTATGTATTTCTAGAGGAGTGCAAAAGAAACAAACAAACAAAACCTGTAAGCCACCTACATACAATTAGTTTGCAAACATTAGCATTAATGAAGCCTGCTTTCCCTGAATGCACATATAATGGCAAGAGGCATGGCATGCCTGATACAGAACTCAGAATGTGTTGCTGCTGCTACTTGTATTTCCAGTATCTTAAAAGGTGCTCCTGAATTATTTTTCTCTCAGGGAAACTTGTCTCTTCTCTATTCCTATTACAATTTTAATGAAGTTTTTAAGTGCTTCACCTTTGAGAACATTGTTCCTCTGTCAAATTAGCTTCTCCTTGACTGATGGACACTAAAATAAGTAAGTAGAAAGGTGGACAAAAATTCCAAGCATATTAATGCAATCTACGTGTCTTTTAAAATAAGCTTAAACTAAAACTAGTTTCTGAGACAACACTGTCCAGATATTGTTATCTTGCTAAAGATCTTCTGTGAGATAGAAAATCTGTGATATAGCTCAGGAATATCAAACCTATTTTCTGTCACTTTATGATTTACGCTAAATTTTGACCTAAAAACCATTAATAAGTAGGCTATAAATTCTAGAAGTAAGTTTGGAACTAACATCTGTTTGTCGAGGCTACTTTAGGAGGATACTGGGAGGAAAGTATAAAAAATGTTATTTTGTTGAATAGATAGGGAGAAGATAACACTGAGATGTCTAAAAATTTCAAGTTTCAAGTTTTATCAGGAAGGGTTTTGAAATTAAATTTCTTCTAGATCACAAAATAGAACTTGAAGAATTAGAAATGGAAGATACTCAGAAGGAAATTGTGTTTCAGAAGGAAACATAATTATGCTAATTACATTTAATTGCCAGACATGTGGTGTAACATTTTTCTATTCTCAGAACAAATTTTCTGCTTCCAGTACTTGCATGAGGTCCTTGGTTCTTAGAAGAAAGCTCCTGAATGTGTTGTCCACTGGCCCCTTCAGACAAGGCATTATGCTGCATAACCAGTCCATTCCCTTGATTCCTGGAGCCCCCAATTATTGTGACAGACATCCTGGTACCCCTTACAGTGCTGGGCTGACAGGACGGTACTTTCCTGGTTCATGCCTGAAATGTACTACCAGCAGTCAAGTGTGCACTTACAGATAAGATGCTAGAAGTGTCAGCTTATCTTTTCCCACTGGGTTTTTCTTAAGCTACCTTAGTGATGCAGGTCTCAACGAGCTTCACTCTTGCTTGCTAATTGAGAAGCACCCTAGGGTCTGAAGAGTGCATTATAAATATAGTGACTGATCAACTTTCATTAATGATGTTACTTTTAGACTGACAAGTTTTGTTTTAAAGTGCTATTGTACAAAACGTAGTTCATAAAACAGAAGGCAGGGGACTTCAGCTTTCTGTAAAATATATTATAATATTCACTGATTTGAGGGACAGTATTTTCCCTTTTAGGATTGACAAGTGGAGGAGTGAGAACCTCCCAGTGCTTCACACATGTTTTTATGATGATTTAGTTGACAGGAGAGAGAGATGGCAGCATACCTTTCTGAGAGGTTGGTAATACCCAGAGATAAACAATAAAATATTAAAATAATGCTGAAAGTTCTTCAGCTTATCCCCTGAACTCAAAAAATCTGCTGCCACTCAGTTGTCTAGGCATTCTAATAAATTGTTAATGTTTCCCTAACAATAATTGACATCATAAAGTTTGGTCAAATACATATTATTAAATCCTTCTTTCTAATAAGACACTACTAGACCTAGAGAGCAACATACATATTGATCAGTCTTACTGACAAGGTAACTCTTCACATGGTTGAGAGATAAGAAGGCAATTAGCAGGTCTTTCAGGTTCAGTGATTTTTTCCTACTTCATTTCCTTGCTGGAATTTTAAAGATTATATATTTAGGTAAGACTTCAAAGTTTTTTGGTTTAGATTATCATTGACCAAACTAAAAGAAGAATAAAGAGTTAGGTCCTTGGGACACACAGAGCTAACATGAGAGCAACTGGGTTTTGTCTTTCCCAATAGAAAGCCTTCAATGGCAAATTTACAGTCTTGGCATGTATAAATTAATAATGTTTAGGTTTGGCCGGTATTGTTCTTCTAAAGAAAAGGGCTATTTTGCAGAAACTAGTTAAATGAAAGTCTTGTTCACATCTTGCCCTGCTTATTACAGAGTCTGGACTGACATATTGTGCCAATAAGCTTCTACAACTAACTTGTATTCATACCTCTCTTTCCATAAGATTTAGATTTTTATAGTACATGTTTCTTCTAACAAAGCATGAAAATAAGACAAGATCTTAAGATATCAGACTATGAATTAGGAACATATCCCACTTCTGTGATTTATCTATTTTTTTCCTCCTCATAATGAACCTTTCCGATCTGGCTCTGTTTACACCATACAAAAGGCTTCCATATTAATTTGAATGAATATTCCAGCAACCCAGTAAAGGAGGTTGATTCCTTGCTAGAGAACATGAAAGAAAAGTCCCACCAAGCATTATGTTATATTATTCAATTATTTATAAATTAACATGAGCTGTCATCATCATGCTTAACTTGCACATTCTTTCTGGTTTCTCTTATTAAAAAAAAAAAATGAAAAGCATCTAGCCTACAATTTTATGCTACTTTTGTATGGTTTTTAAGGGTTTTAGCCATAATTATCTCACATGAAGAAAATTCTGAAAAAAAAAGTTTTGGCTTTTAATATAAAAAATGTTATATATCAAGAAATAACTTCATTCTTGCATTATGGCAGAATGACACAGCCTATAGAATTTATTTCAATGACAGTTTCTCCTCATACCACAGCAAACAAATATTCAGATTGAATTCACTGATCCTTATCTTCAGGAAGATATGGCAGGACATACTTTCACAACTGACATCTTCAAATTATTCCTCTTCTGGCATCCAGTTTGTACTTTGCAACACCACCACTCAAAATTTCTTAACGTAGTTGTCCTTTTTTCAAATAAATCCCTGAGTTGACTAGCACTTTCAAACAAATTTTCATATCCATATTTCTAATCAATTTTCGGTAGTAGTTCCTAATCGTTGCATATAACCTCATAAACACAGGACTATAAACCCTCTTTAATGCAATCCCAAGGGCGGTCTTCTGAAGTAACAGCTAATAGCCTAAGTTAGCAATACTTTGAAGCACGAAGTGGAAGATAGGAATGGCAAAGCTGTATCCCGACTTTAGATACGGTATTATTTCCTATACCTGAGTGAACATCTGTGATCATTAGTTTTAGATTACAATTTCTCAGAAGAAAAATCACTCTGATTTCTTAAAGCCACTTTGAAATTGCACATCATTAAAAATTGGGTCGCTTTCCAGTTTCCAACGTGTATTTGAGCTCAACAGAGCACCTATTAAAGAAACATTTGGCATCATAAAAATTGCAGCAGATGGGCAAGGTGCAAAGAGGCACAGGGGTTGAATCTAGTATGTCAAAACAACAACAAAAAAAAACACCCTACCCTTTTCAGATTCTCTGTTCTAGCAAAAGGACAACATACAGAACCACAGAATATGCTGTGGGGACCCACACATTGGAAGGGACCCACAAGCATCAATATCACCTCTTAGCCGTGCACAGAATCATTCTCAAGAGTCACCACCTTGTGCATGTTGTCCAAATGCTTCTTGACTCTGTCGGGCTTGGTGCTGTCACCACTTCCCCAGGGAGCCTGTTCCCATGCCCAACTACATTCTGGGTGAAGAACCTACTTCTAAAATCCAGCCTAAACCTCCCCTGACAACAACTTCAGGCCATTCCCTCAGGTCTGTCACTGTCCCGTTTCCTCTTCCTCTGGCTGAACAGACCAAGTGACCTCAGCCATTCCTCACAGAGCTACACTCAAGGCTGTTCATAATCTTTGTTGCTGTCCTTTGGATGCTCTCTTAACAGTTTCAGGTCTTTCTTATGTGCAGCACCCAAACCTGCCCCCCAGCACTGGAGGTGAGGCTGCCCCAGCTCAGAACAGAGGGGACAATCCCTTCCCTTGCCTGGCTGGTGATGCTGTGCCTGATGCCTCCAGGACAGGGTTGGTCCCTCCTGGCTGTTGGGCATTCACATCTAGGTAGGCTTTCAAAAAGAGTTTGTATTTCTGCAATTAGCTGTAGGAGCCAGCTACTGGAGGAATTTATCAGCTTAGCAAAATACTAAAGTATTAGTAAAGATATAGTAATACTAAATTAATACTTAATACTTAATACTTAATACTAAAGTAATAATTAAAGACTTAAACTTTTGCAGCTACTGACAGTAGCAACGCGGGGCGGGGGGGAAATGAGGAAAAAAAAATCACTTATTTTCCTTTAATGCACAGAAAAAAATTAGCTTCCTTAAAAAAAAAACTTCTAGTATTTCTAGTTGGAGCATTTTTGAGCCATTTTGCTGCACCTCTTTATGTTGACAGGCTTGGAAGGAGTCTGCTGATATGAAGCAGTATGACTTTGAGACTCACAAAAAGGTTAAGCCTGCATTTTCAGACATGTACATTTGGGGTTCTTTAAATACCTTCTTTAAAAAATATTAGCATTTAAATTATTTGTGTATCACAGTAATATACATTTAAATCAAAATACTTCAACCATACCCAGAGGACGAAACAGCAGGGCAGAGCACCTCACAGAGACACTTATAAAGCTCCCCCTGAGGGAGGGAGCTACATTACAAGCAAAACAAATAAATCTATTAAAACATGAATTTCTTAGCCCACCGAGGCAGTAAGTTGATTGCTAACCACCAATGCCATGGAATGGAAGGTCACATATCTAAAAAGATTTTTAAAATTTCATTTTTCATTAGTCTGTCAAAATTCACAAGGAAAAAGTAAAAACAGGGCATACAATAAGGACAGAGGAAAGGAGCTATATCATCTGACTGGTAAGGACAAATCTGCGTATTAATTCAGAGATATTCGACCTGTATCAATTCCCAAATTTTCACTCAACTTTCCAATCAATGTGCTTTTTTCCACCTTTACTAATTTCTTTCTCCCTTTTTTCCTTCTAATTTCAGCAGATATTCCGAAGACTTGGACTTAAGCAGGCACTGAAAATTCTTTCATTCTAATATCACAGGGAGAAAATTAAACATTTTAATTAGGATTGGTATAAGACCTGAAGCTAAAAACACAAACAATAAGGACTAAGTACAAGAGCACTTTCTAATTAATAAACCTACTAGCAAATCTCTGCTGCTTCAGAGTAAGGTTTATTCTCAGACTGAATCAATTTCCAATAGGAAACCAGGCTATAAACTGAAGGAGATATCCTATGCCGTGTAGCTATTACACAGACATACCACCTCCTTAGTGAATGTAGAGTTGCAGTCACAAATATGAGTAGGGCAGATTACGCTGCAGAAGCTACACGACATCTGTATCTTCAGTACTTCACCTGATGATGCCAGGGGCAATTATCAGAGCACAGAGGAGCCATCTGGGCATGTCAGAGCCTTGGAGACCCAACCTGAGAGCACAAGGACACATCAACCCTGTTCGCTTCAGTGCGACCACAGATTGCTGACAAACACGACATACCATGAGCACCGGCAGTGCCAAGGCAGAAATGGTTATTTAATAGGATCTACAGCTAATATAGTACCATATATATGGTGGTATATGTTGGAATGCAAACAATTTCATGGTCTGAAAATTTAAAAACCCACCTTTTTTGAAACCATGTGTTCAAAATATGTCAACACAGAGCTATCAAACCAATAATTAAAATATAGACGATATTAATTGTGTTTGCTCTTTTTTTTAGTAGGTTTGTTTGTTGGGGGGGGGGGTCCCCCAAAAACTTTGGGTTACATATAATACCTAAAAGTGTAGCTGCAGGTAGAAAGTGGGATTATAGATACAAAGTAATCTGCCACAAATGCAGCCAGGATGTAGTTTTATCTGAAAGTATCCTAACATTGAGTAAGAAGCGCAATTTTGAGCAAGTAAGGAATTTTTCTTCCCCTTTTTCAAACTTCACTATTAGAGATGAAATTCCTGAAAAGGTTTATTACATAGATTTGCAAAACAGAAAGCAAATTAAAACTTTCCAAAGTTTACTGCTAAATTATTAACACTTCCTTCTTATTTTGAAGTGCCTGAGATGATAATAGTGCTAATTCATTTTCACTACAAGGTGTCCTTGACAAAGAGAGGGCTCATAAATACTTAGGTCAAATTAAAATTGTAATATATAAAATAACATTAGCAGATAGGTACCATCTGGCCAGGCTCAAAACTGTGCACTAGTATCAGTCCAATATGAGGCAGCCAAGGACCCTACCCATTTACCTTGCCTCTAAAATCCATTTTTGCAGCCTGTACCAAGGTCCCTAAGGTAGCCAGCTTTTACAGAAGCTGACTGAAAAAATTAATGTGCTTTTCCAAATAAAAATGTCACCACCAGACAAAGATATATGGAGCAGATGCGGTTGGGGGGATTTTTGTTTGTTTGAGGAAGTTTTTTAATTTGGTTTTTTTTTGGGGGGGGATATTTTTTCTTTTTCTAGCTTGGTGTGCGGAGGGGTTGGGTTGGTATGGTATTGTATGTATGTGAATCAGTAAGAGATCAGAGGAGGTGCAAAGAAAATAAGGTAAAAATATATATTATGTAGGTACCTTCTAGCTGAAAGGGGTTTAGAACTGAGACAAAAATACATAGTTCGGTAATTTTTGTTCTGGAAGAAATTATCCTTGGGATTTTCTTTGCAACTAAACAGGATTGCGTAACCATGGAACCTGGTATCTTTCAATCTATATTCTCCACCAGAATTACCCACAACTATCAAATTCTTGGCTAACAGCTCAGATCAGAAGAGGTAAAAATGTAATTGTTTAAACAAAGAAACAAACAAAGAAAAATCACTCCACAAGATTGCTAATCTGTGGACTTTCTACAGATTTCAAATTATAAGCAGCCAAAAACACTATACATGAAGTAGTCCAAAGAAACAGAATTAAAGTTTAAATAACTGGTATTTCTTCTGTTTTAAAACTTGTGAGAAATATTTTGTGGTGACATTTTGCTACTTTTAATTATGTTTTAAGGAGAAAAGTTTCTAACTATAGAGATAGAGCTAAAATAAACATATATTTTAGGAATAAACCATAATCCCAAAATCCCTACTAAATGAACACTGCTATTGATGCAACCTTCATCGTAGTCTACAGAAGTACAAGCTGCCCAAGATACTTTTAAACCATGTAGACTAAAACATGCAAAAAATTTATTCATAACCCCCAAAGTCCTGTTCTCTGGGAGAGGAAGAATTTACAGAGACTCAATACAATTCTACCCTCTCTTTTCCCTTGCTCCCTCATTGCCTTTATTAACTCAATATGTCCCTACACTCAGTTAAAGACTTTGTTGCTATGGGAATTTATTTCCATATTTTATTGTCAAGGAGAAAAACGAGATTTTGGTGATTAATGTCACAGAAGCTCTGACTTCTGCACAACCTCATCAAATCTACAGTCTTAAAAAAAAATCTGTGTATGTGTTTGAAAGTCTTACAGTTCTGATCATAAAAAAGGATATACTTCTACCTGGCATTTAAAAGCCAAGTACAAAATTCTCTCTCCCTTCCCCAAAACCTTCTGGATAATTTCAACATAATCTCCGCATGCGCATTTTCAATTAGTTTCCTAGAAACTCAAGAATAAAACATACTTTGTTTTCCCTTTTTCCCAATGAGGACTGTCCACAAGTATCAAGAGATTCTCTCTTTTGTAAGTGACATTCAGGTTAGTGAGGCTGGAAATTCACCTAGTAGTAACTGATCCATAAAGACAGCTACAAAATTGCAAGCACGGGTTCCTTCCCTCCCATAACTAATCTATACTGCAGCTGGAAAAAAGAAATACGTGCAATAGGTGCAAAATATAGTTCGTTCCTCCAGTAAATATGTCAAAAAGTGTTTGCTGTCTTCTATAACAACTGGCTATTTCCACCGTAAATCTCACACACTTGTACTTCCCTCTTTTTAATATTTTAACTGTAGACATAGGTTACATTTAGAAGCACTCAGAAAAAGCATGTATGTAATCATTAAATCATTACTATTTAAATGAAACTGAGCATAAATAGAAAGTTAGAAATGAAAGCTAATATCAGAAAAATATCTCCCTTATGGCTCAAGGTTTCTATATGGTTTTGTTCCCTCAAAAGAAGTTCTGTCAGGTCAGGAATCAGACCATGATCATGTTCACGTACCAGGAATGGCTCTCTCTTGCATAGGACTCTAGGAACACAACTGAGAATGCAGCTCTCTAGAACAGACTCAAGCAACTCTGTCAGAGGACGACAGTGCTGAAACTTAGATGACCACAATTAAGATGCTCAAATATCAGGAGCCTGACCTCCACATTCTCAGCATCCTTTATCTTTCCCAAAGGTGCTGTAACAAACTGCTGGAAGTCAGATCTCAGAGCATCCAGAAGCTGCACCTGCTCCCTAATCTAACTGTGATTGAGGACATACTTCAGGGTTTCTCTCTTCTGACACTATTATTGTATGCCCTAACTTCTGGGAGCAAGAGGTTTAGCTTGCTATTTAGCTGCGATTGACCAAGTACAATGGGCTCCTTAGATAAAGCTCACCAGGAGTTACAAGCATTCTGCACTTCACCAAACCAGGACATTTAGGTGTCTAAACATGACATTAGGAGTCTAATGTAAAGTACTTATGATTGAACACAGGCACAGGTATAACTTTCTGTGTGGCATTTAACAAGCACAGTCCATACTTGATGAACACAACCATGCATTTAAACCATGGCACTACACTAGGTTTAAGCAGAAAGGTGTAATTCCTGAGGCAAATCTGCACAAAAGGAATTACACCAAATTTTAATGTTTAACTCATTAAAAACACCACTGAGCTTTTAGCACTGGATGGTATTTTTCCCATTCTGTGGCCAGTACCCAGTCAACTGACCCATGGGAGAAGCAGAGGCCAGAGGGGAAAGGAACACTGCTTCCAGCTCATGAACAAATGGAAAATTAAAGGCTGGACAAAGGTACATATATTTCTTATCCCTCAAAGTTTGCAGAAACCCAAGCCCCCTTACCACAGTATAAATACATGTAAGTATCAAACGTGCTAAACACTGACTAACCCTACCAAAAATCATGCAATTTAACTGTTCTTTAATACTGGTATTTAAGCAGGAAAACTGTCATTTTTTAGGAGAATAGTTTTACAGACCTTCTTCAATTAAGGAGCTAAATAATTGCTAAGATGAAAAAACATACATCCGTAATAATGCCTAATATTCTGAAACTCAGTTGTTAGACAACAGGATAAACTGGGTGCACTCAATTGATTCCTTAAATATTATGAAAACATTAAAAATTAGGAGAGCAACATTTTCTGATTGATATTATTTGCAAAGATTTTGTAGAGTCCAAAGTTGTGACACCCCCCCCCCCCCAAAATACCCTGTAATTAAAAACCACCATGAAAAAGTCAGGCAGTTGATGTCAGTAACTGGCATGCAACCTCAGAATGAAAAATAAGTGCAAACAAATACTATGCAAAGCTGTGGAAACTTTCTTACTTGTCCCTCTTAAAGAGATCCGTTTTAAGCCAGGGAGAATGTGATGGTTTTGTCTGAGATAAAGGTCATTTTCTCACAGTAGTTAAAATGGGGCTATGTTTGGATTCGTGCTGCAAAGAGTGTTGATGCCACAGGGATGTTTTAGCTATTGCTGAGCAGGGCTCACACAGCATCAAGGCTTTTTCTTGCCCCCACCAGCGAGGGACTGGGGGGTACACAAGGAGCTGGGAGAAGACACAGCCAGGGCAGCTGACCATAGAGATGTTTCAGACATATGGCATCATACTCAGCATATAAAGCAAGGGAAGAAGCAGGAAGGGGCAGATAATCAGAGTGATGGTGTTTGTCTTCCCAAGCAATGGCAGTGCGTGATAGAACCCTGCTCTCCTGGATGTGGACCTTCCTGCCCACAGGAACCAGTGTATGAATTCCTTGCTTGTTTGCACACACAGCTTTTGCTTTACCGATCCAAGTACCTTATATCAATCTCTGAGTTTTCCCCTTCCTCAGCCTAAGGGGACAGAGTGAGCAAGTGGCTGTGTGGGCTGAGGTGCCAGCTGAGGTTAAACCACACAGGGAAGAATGGAGAACACGCATACACAGTATGCTATCCTGCAGTATAAATCCTAGGCAGGACTGAAGACAGTAATGACCTTGCTGGGGCAAACTAACCTCTGGTAAATTGAAGGTTCTCCACAGTTGCCTGTAATATGAAAAGCCTTCTCTCTTTTGTTATATTTACTAAAGAAGAGTTTGCCTTTTCTTCCTTCTAGAGAGCCATTCTCAAATATAGGCTCCTAAATATTACTGTGGACTTCAATGGATAGATAAAAGTAATGGGGCAATTTAGAGTGGCAATCCCAATGAAGACATTACATATTTAATATTAAAATATAATCCATATTACAACCAGTGTCAGCAACTTCAACGAGACATCTTATGATTGCTCATTTTGAACAAGATACAACTCTGATAAAATTGCCTTAGGATACTGTATTTATGTCACGTGGTCTGTTCTAGTGGTTTAAATCACCCTGTGAAAATATTTTCAGGAACAACAGCTATCTATACATATTGATGTCCAATTCAGTACCACTCCACCGACATCACAGGACCTGCAGGAGATCAATATCTCTGAGAAGATAGTGGAGACTAATCTTGCTTTTCTTATTTCAGGATCAAAGAGGAAAAGCAGCAAGGAGCTGTGGCAACTACTGGAACAGCAGTATTAGCTGCTTGAAATTGTCAAGGGAGAAGTAAATTGGAAAAAGCTTCTTTTTGTCTAGGAAATATCGGGGGCGAGCAGGGAGCAATGGTCAAGACCACACAGGCCTCATGCTGTTGCCATCCAGCAGGGTGAAGAGAAAAGCATCAGGCTGGCTCATCCACAAATATGAGCAATGTATGTGCAGGCCATTTGTCTCACCATCTTCAGCATTTTGTACAGCCTTAAAGCTGACAGGAAAATTAACCCCCAGCTGACTACTGCAGAATGAGAGATGCTAGGATAAATGGGGCCCCAGCTGGCAATGGAGCCCCCATCTCTTCCACAGTTCTTGAAATGCTAAAGGTTACCCAACCCCAAACGCAATATTTAACAGCTCAGTGCACTGAATATGCAGCTCTATTAGACAAAATGAACCCGTGAGAGGTCAAGTCATGTTTTGAAGATGTAAGGTTTTTATTATTTTTAACTGGAATAAAAGCGATCTCTATGAAAGCACATTTACTAAATATCTGACTCCAAGGATGAAGTCTGTCCCTGCGAGGGAGTAGCTGCTGCCCTAACAGTTGAAACACTGTAAATGTTTTACTTTCTAAGACATGGAGACAAGACTGGACCATGACCACCCAAAAGAGAAATAACTTACAAAATAATAGGTTTCTGATCAGTTGTGGCAAAATATCAAGACCTCTAGGTAAATTCAGCATAATAAAATTCCTTAGATAGTGGGAAATGAGCAGAAAATAAACCACTGAGTTAATGTTAAATAATGATGAAACACTACCTGCAAAATAGCATAACTTGCAAATGAGAAGAGATGAACAATAATCAACACTGACTACTACACTACTAGGCTTTAGGCTCCTCAGAAGAGAAGGATAAAATTGCAAATTAAATCAAGAGCAGCATTTTATTTGACATTGCTCTTCAAAGCACAATAGTTCTAAAAGTAGCAACTTAAAAGACTAAAGAATGCAGAAAGTGGCTTACTTGAAGTTTAGAGTGTTTTCAAAAATCAGTGGCTGTATCTAATTCCCAGCAGCATATCACCCACAACTAAGACCATTCCAAGATCATAAAAGAAAGAAGAGTTTTATAAAATTTGGTTTGGTGGTTGACCACGTCATCCATGGAGGCCCCAAGTTTACATCATTACCTTATCTCAAATAAAATTGTCTTTTACAAAACCAATACTGTTATAAATAGTACAGGAGGCTAGATAATGCATCCTGCAATCAAATTTGTGGTTCATGTTAAGCTATAGACACCAACAATTAATTCCATATGTGAAACAGACCTCCCGGAGGGAGATTTTAATTAAGTAAGTGATGGGAAAAGATACATATTCCTTATTTGGTATAACAAACCCTCAGTACTAACAATATGTTTGATCTGGTAAAATGTTATTGTATTGTAGCACTGCAACATTAGTAGAACTTACATCTGGTTTACTTATTGCTGTACAGCAGTTTGTATACATAAGCCACAGAGCAATACTTCTTTATCATTATCATTATATTAAAAATGAGCTTTAATATGCATTTGCCCATCTTTTTTTAACTGCCAATGTTATTCAGATCCACTCACACACACACAAAAAAACCCCAACAAACCGACCTATATATATACAAACAAACAAACAAGCAAAAACCACAAACAAAAAAAAACATCTACATGCAAATGAAAGAAAATCTAAAAAAACCACAAGGGCGAAAAAAAGAAACAGTCACAGTAGGGGTTGTATTAGCTTTGTATTGTTAATTTGGACAGAAGACTGTTGATTAATGCTTCTTGCACTCAAGCTGAATATTGAAAGTACAAAACAATTAAGCCTCTCTTATTTACATATTTTTCCTTAATAACAAACTTGATCACAGCTCTCTTCCATATTCAAGCTCCCCTCCTCCCATTACTACACCTCTGGTAGTTTACTTGCACAACTCTAGCTGCTGACAAGCACGATCTCTGATACCTATCACACCTGACAACTCAATCTGCATACCTGCTATGCTTACACTGGAAATTTACTCAAGGTCTAGAATGCCGAAAAAAATAAAACAAAAGTCTACTTCCACAAGGACGCTTTACCCCAGCAGACACCACTTTTTCCATTACTCTCGTTTCAGACAATTCATTTATGACTGCAATAAATACAACTCCATCAAAATTTCTGAGTCAAAGACGGTGAATACCTTCATGTCAGCCAGCCAGAATAAAACAGAGCTAACCAAATGAAATGAGTCAGACTGGACAACTTTTCCAGCCAAAGTGAGAGCATCACAGGCAGACCAGAATACAAGACTTGGCAAAAGAAAAAAAAATCAGCAGCCAAGTCCTACTGAATAATGAATTCACAGATGACTGAGAAAAGAGATGAATAGTTAATAAGTGGCTACAACACAAATTTTTTAAGGTACCTCAAGAATAGCTTCTACTTAAGGGGTAGCATTAATCTGCTCAGCTAGTGGTCCAGCTTGCAGCTACCTTGTTTAGAAGTCCTGACAGTCTACTCAAATTGATTGCCTGGGATGTTTCATGTTCTCGATGAGACAATTAGGATGCACATGATATTGGTCTTGTGTAAGTACCATCATTTTGTATCATTGGATACTTGGCCCAATATAAGAGCCAATGGAAAACATAGGCTTGTCACCCATACCATATCCTACCATCAGCTGGAGTATTTTTCAAGTTGCTTGTACCAGTTCATACCTTCTGACCATCCTGAGGATGGCAGTAGTTTTACAATCTCTTTAAACATAAATAATTGTGTCTGAGTTTCCCCAGCTGTATATTCTGAAAAATGTCATAGTTTTCAAGAGCCATAGTCTGGCAGCACACCAGCACAGGTCCATAACCAACCACTCCCCAAAACCAGGCCCTCTCTCCGTTCCTTGTTTTCTGTGCCCACACTGCACCTTTCCTCTCACTGTTGTAGTAACAGCTGTTTGTAGGGCAATGACAAAGCACTGAATATAACTGAACAGATTCAGGTTGAAAGTAACTCCTAAAAGATGTATCTGGGATATTTGGGGAAGGGGCTGTGTTATTTAAAGGCTGTTTTTTTACCTGCATTTCTTTCTCAGTTCAGTTTGCAGCACAGCTAGGAAACAGCTATATTAGCTCAGCTGGACAGGCTGAGCTAAAGGTTAGGCGACTGAAGGGATAGGACCTTCTACTGTTCCATTGCAAAACATTCAGTTACTGCTTATCTTAGGTATAGTACAGGTTTGAGCTAAACAACTTTTAAATTACTTTCCTTTCTTCCCTGGGCTCCATTCTACACTACTACTGCCCTCCAACACACTACAAAAGACTACAACTTTTTCCTCAACTGACCTTTTTTGATGTTGTTTTTTTGCACCTTTCTCCTGAAGTTGCCCTCTCCCATTATTACACTAGGAAAACACAAAGAACAACTCCAGAACAGGTATATGGACATAATTCGTTCTAATTTGGCTCTGGCTGAGCAGCACCCAGCCAGAACATATGAGCAAGAAACTGCAGCCTAGTAATGTAGAGAAGTAAAAAACGCATTTCTGGCCAATTAATCAAAATATTCATATTTTCATTCAATGTAGTCTTTCCCCGTAAAACTGACCTCCAGCAAAATCAATCTCCATAAGGTCCGTAATTACAAACCACAGTATTACTCTTTCTATATTGGCAGAAGAAAAAATAAATTTTCAAAGACACTAGCTTCGTCCAAGACAACTCTGGGTGCTAGTTGCAAAAAAAACCTCACAGCAGGCATCCAAATTTAGAGCTCCACACCTAGGAAGAGACACTTTGCATTCAAAAAGTTTGGACGTGGAAGCTTGGATTCCACCTATGTCATTCAGGTCTCTTTCTGGATCCATTTTACTCTAGCCCTGGCCTGGAAAGGAGAAAAAAGGTGAGAACAAGCTTTTCTCAATTCAAAGTCCCACCAGAAATATCTGCAAGGATTGTGGGTTTGAGCAATGAGTGTTCAATAATAAAAACTTTCCTAGATGTTCAGAATTTTCTCTCATATGAACATTTTACTACTGTTTAAATCCATAGATTGGGTAACACTTGCGTTTATTAACTAAACTCCTTGAAGCACTTGAAAAGGTCTCATCTTTGTGGCCTTTCAGTATAAGCCTACTGTTGCAAATGCACTTTAAGGAAAGATAAATTCAACAACCTAATCAGTTTCCTGTTGGGTTTCTGCTCAGTGTTAGATGCACAATGTACCACACAGTATGGCTATAGACATTCAGAGGTCTTGATATGTCACAGTACCTGAGTAAAAAACCACAAATATTATATATATAGACGAAATTATCCTTCTTTTCCATTTGTCAGAAAAGAGCAAAATAACTAAGTCAATACCTTAAAGCAGTTAAGAGGAAACTAAAGTGACTGGGGTTTTTTTTTTCTTCGACTATTTTCTTCTGTATTACAGCTATATAGTCTATACAAAGAGAAATCATTGCTGCTTTATCAAAAACTACAATTTCTTTCAATTAATTTCAAGAGAAATAAAAATCAAGGTCTTTGAGATAAGTTAGAAAAGCAATAAAACAAGCTTCATTTTTCCAATCTACAGGCAACTGAAAAACATGACAACACATGTCCATATGAAACACTGGTGTCCTTTTGTCAAGACAGTATTTTTCTGAAAGACAGCCATTTCACTGAAAAGAAAATTAACATATACCCAGCTTACTCATTTGTACAGCAACTGTACAGTAATTTGTACAGTAACTGCAGTAAGGACTCTTGATTTTACACGGGGTTTCCGAGTACCCACTAAAATACACACAGTTTTGTGTAAGCCAGAGGATTTGGGTGAGCTTGTTCGTTTGCTTATTTACTTGTTTGTTCTTGAGGAAGAGCTTAAAAAATAGGAAATACTTACTTTATAAGGTAGAAACATTTAATCATAGCTCTACCAGCCAAAGAAAAAAACACGTGCCAAAGGCATGCACCAAGTTCCTATGCATCCTCTCTTAAACTAGAACAATAAGAGTTTTATCTTTGCCTCAGGGAGCAAAGCTGATGATATCAGCTGCACAACTTGGCACGCTCTGACCAAACTAAGCTGAGTTTGCAAGATGCAAGAGGATAAAGCATGAATGAATTCTTTTCAAAAGGCAGTCAGATATCCAGTGCTTGATAGTAGACAGATGAGGGAGCTGCTGGAAGTAAGAAAGTAATTCAAAAAAGCCCCTCCCAGCATTGAGTAATAGCACAGCTATTTTAAGCACTACACATTGCTTAAACAAAATGTAAAAAGACTATACTAAAGCTCTTGAAGTGTTCTTTCAGCATTAAACATCTGTGCTTATTTTTGGGAGTTGACTAACCACTAAGAATTATGTGTACTCAAAAACTCATTTAGCACCTGTTTAACAGTGAATGGTGCCTCACAAATAGCTTACCACAAGAGACTCACCTTGTATAAAGCAGAAATGATCTGATGCATTTTCAGTCGATGAAATACAAAGATATCGTACACAGCTGAAATGGCCAGAACAGTCACCTCCTTGCTCCTTCCACAGCATGCTGCATCCTGCACACAGCCCTGCTCCCAAGATCCAGGCCCCCAGTGCTTGTGAGGAACCTCTGTAGAGCAGTGCTTCACGTAAACACATGAGGGAAAGCAGAAAGAAGAGGCAGGCTCCATATCTGCCCGCCCTATCAATCCCTGCTACGGCTTTCCGTGTGGATGGGATGAGATGCAAACAGCAGGCCCGCTATCAAGGTCCAGTAACCCGTCGCCAAAGAGAATCCGGGGAAGTTTGTGAAAGACCAGTCACTGCAGCATGTAAGAGGACATTTACGAGGTGGTAGCCCCATGGGTCATTTCCCCCCAACAGCATGGTTAATGCGGAAGGAAAGTGTGCAGAGAGGTCTGTAGGACTTGTGGCTCTCCACTGTGAGTCACCAGTGTCCCCCAGAAGTCATTGTAGAAGATATGGATCCACGGTGTCTCAGGCAAAAGGTCCTGGTTTGTCGTGATAGCTCGACTACAAAAGACAAATAAAAACTTCATTTTAACAGAAGAAAATGGGTACAAATGAAAGGCTGTGAAAATGCAATCACAGTGCTACAAGAAAAAGAATGGCATTGCTTTGGTGCTGCTTCAATTCAAGTTTTGAATTTTAACAGGAGGTGTTAAAAAACTACATATCTATTGACTTCCTTCTAGAGCAAAATTTCCATATAAATTGGCTTTTAAAACATTAGAAACAGACGTTATGCTGTTTCCATTAAATTAGAACACCCTTCACTGACATTCTTCTGAGTCTAACCCAGGAGTAATCAGTTAAGATTTGATGAGCTATAATTAAAATGTAAAAGAAATATGAAAATCTTGCAAACATTATTGTTGAAACAATGGATCCTCCAGTAATTCAGAACTTAAACCCCAACTGTCCTTTTATACTGAAATTTTAATTTAGATGTTGGAATGGATTTTGCTAACATGATTAAACAATAAATACAGAAGTTGGTAGGAATGTACAATTTTCTGCTTCTGGACAGGGCACTCCCCCGGCATAATTGTCTTGTGCGTATTTTGACTAACAACATTTTCTGCAACACCTTGCTGAAGACAGACAATTTTCATTTTACAGATGAAAATACATTTCTTTTTAAAATTCTTGTATTTCCAAATGAGGGGAAAAAAACATTTTTCATTGCATTAGCTTATGAATTCAAGTCTGTCAGCTTGAGTAAAAAAAATGCTGCAGCTTTAAGCGTTTATGCTTATAACCACACTGGCAAGAACTCATGCCAGCCATTAGCAGTCTCTAATTCATTACTGTAAAAATCTGTCTCCTATAGTGTTTGTATAAATCCAAAGATTTGCATTTAAATTTATGCAGTAGTAGAAGGTGTGAGACCTGCTTAGTGCAAAGAGATGACTAGAATTTAATTAGTTGTATTTAAGCAATTATTTAAAGATGCATTGTTATTGTTACTACTGAGCTTAACCCATTTAGCCTTTATTTTATTAGGGTATTAAGAATCCAGCCAGCTCAAGACTCTTCTATTCAAAATACCAAACAAGAGAGATGATTTATTCTCATTCTCTGTTCAAGACCTCTAGCCGCCTGACCAATAAATACCCTCCTATAATTAATAATTTTTCAATTCAGATGAGGAAGAAAAAGAAAAAAAAAAAAAAAAAAAAAAGGTGTGAAACTCAAGCCCACACTTAAAACAGATGACTATTCACATTTCAAGACTCCCCTCACATTCTCCAGTTCCTTCAAACCTGTACGCAAATCCCCTTTTTTTTTTTCTCCATCATATTCCTTTCAAGAATGTTGTCTCGTTCTAGGAAGAAAAATGCTCAAAACTGATATACTGCACCACAGAATCTCCAAGCAAATACTCCAATACACACAGCTCAGCATTTCCATTGTCCAGAGCATCCTGCTGTAATGCTTTCAGACATGCTTCCTCTCAGCATGTCCTTTTGTCTCCGAGCACACAGAGGTTATAGAGAGGTCAGCTTAAATCCTTTAAAGATTTTGATGATGCTTTTTGATAATATTTGAAAATTTTTCATTTTTACTTCTGCTTATGCAATGGATCAGGTTGCCTGTATTTGTTTTCCCAACCCCACACACATTTTTCTCATTTAGGGCAAGTCACAAAAGAACACTGGAGGAAAACAAGATCGTTGTTTTCACACTATTTATCTGTCCTTCTATGTTGTCCTTTCTTGAAACCTAATTCCTCTGTTTGTGATTTCTGTTTGTAGTATAACTCTCAGAACTACTATCAGAAACCTAGGAATTTGGCAAAAATAAAGCAGGTGTCAGGCAAGAAAGACTTCTTTCTCTGAGAAAAACATAATTTATTAGATACAGACTCCCAAAGGCAAGAATGGCTATCAGATGTAACGATTTAGAGGTTGAAACCCTGACTGCAAAAGTGTTTTTTCTTGGGAAAACAATAAGAATGGCAACAACACTGCCAGCACAACCATCCTCCTCCAAGGCAAGCATTCTTCTACAAAAAACCTAGACAGTTCCCAGGTTGTTCCCAGGAAATGGCAGCTTATAGTATTTCCTCTGCCTTCTCTCTAAGCTGATAGTTTTCATGCAGCAGACACTCACACTGAACTTATCCCCATCAAAAGTAAACTGTTTGCATCATACAGAAACCTACTGTACCTCCAAAGGCATTAATTCAGTCAGATCTTATTCACAGCTTTAGAACCAATTTCATGCATCCTTGATTCTTTTCTGTTTAGACTTGTCCATATTAAAAATTAAAACAAAGAAACAGACAACAAAAAAAGCCCCACACACAACAAAAAAGCCCCACACACAACAAAAAATCGAAAGAAGCGCTGAAGATACAGTATTGATCAAACTGTATTTGGGTACAGATTTCAGCAGGCAGTTCTATAATAGTCCTAGTTTCTTGTGCATGTAAATACAACAAATTCTAGTACCTGCCCATCAGCATGAAGAATACAGAAGCTGAGAGTTCCACCTTACTCAGTGTTTAGTCAGAACAATGCTGTTCTTTCCAAAGTAAAAATTTTAAATAAAATTTCTTTCTGTATGGTTTCCATATGGTTCCAAGGGCACTAATGAGCCTTGACAGCCTGACCCTCCCTCCTGAAGTTCCCACACCCTGCCCATAGTCCCAGGACCTCATGTCAGGTCTCCAAAGCTCCCCTAGTGCTGCCCAGGGCCCAGGACCCCATGTGAGTCTCCCAAGGACATCAGTCCCTGCCCCAGCAGGGCCAGTTTTCAGCTCCCCAGGCCCTACCCTGACAAGGGTCTTGCTGAGCTGAGCCTGTGTCCCAGCCTGTCCTTGTCCCCAAGGAAGTACCCAATGGCCATGGCTTGGGCTGCCCTGCCTCCTGGCTGTGGCAATGCTCTCTTTTTCTCTAGTTACTGAATCACCAAGCTGTTAACCCTGCTTGGTCTTCAGTTCCAACAGAAATTCTGAAAGCAACACCTCCTCAGAGCGTGGTAGCAGTGCCAGCTTGTCTCCACTAAAGCCTCCTGTGCCATCAGCCACCCTCACTCTCCACTGATCGAAATTATACTAATTGCTGGCGCTGGAAAAGACTATGGTAATTACAAAATGCTGTATTAGCCTTGCTTCCTGCTCCACTCACAGTTTACCTTGAGGTTATGTCCTGCAAATTAGTCCAATTCTGCTAATAGGCATAAGTGAAGCTCTCCAACAGCACTCATCATTCTTTTGCCAGAGCTGCAAACTCTGCTCTCATTAAAAGCAGCAGGTCACCTGAGAAAGTAGTTTTCTCAGTATACCACACAATTGCATTTACTTCCAAGCATCCTCTGAACAGGGTTGCAACTCAGGCAGGAAACTTGCTTTCTTCAATTTGCAATGCCTTGCCATTTCACACATCCAGGAGAATTGGAGTATCTTATTCAGTATACAACAAATGGATATGCTGGGGGCAGGGGTAAGGAAAGAAATTATATTCAATTATCAGTTCTTCAAAATAGAAACTGAAGAAAGACAAAAAAATTGTAAAGACAAAATCGCCATTTCTAATCCACTTGAAACAATGGCTTCTGCCTCCTGCCATAAATCACTTTTTTGCCACAGGTCAGTACACACCTTGAGCACAACTCACTGAGCTTTTATTCACCAAGCTAAAAATGCCAGAGACACAGCCATTCACACGTGCCCATATACTGCATACACACACAAAAAAACTCCAGATGTTTTCAAAATTAACCAGCTATATATGCCCCTAAACTTCTGTGGCTGGTGTTAAACTGATCCAGGTGTTAACACTAGGGTAAAAAACAGATGCGACATTCTAAAGTGATTTAACGAGTTAAGCCTTATATCCAGCTTCAGTATCGCTAATGGTCCCCATATGCTGAAAATTACCATCAGCATTTGAAGTAGACAACGTATTTGAAAGGAAAAGGAGAATTCCCAACTGTGTATGCAGGAAGCCTTGACCAGACATCTCTCACATAAAATAGATAGTCAGTGATGGACTGGCAAGGTTGAACATGGAGGTTCATTGTTTGTCTTTCCTCAGTCATTTGAAGCAGTATTAATTTAGTGCTTTTTTTGTTGAATAGCAATGGGAAAACACCCTAGGGCATTTTACAGTGGGTATTAATGAGACAACCATAAGGATGGCTTTCGAGACTATATGTTATTTATTTAGACAACAAGACTGAAAACACATCCAGAGCCTACTTGCTTGAGTACAAACAGCTTCATATCCCCAAAACATACAGTCAGCTAAGTAAATCCTCCAAACTTCTTCTAGGTTGTTAGGCAGGTGGTCAGAAAGCAGGGAAGTTGTTGTGTGTGTGTGTGTGTGTGTCTATCTGTATGTATATATATACATATATGTATATGTATATGTATATGTATATGTATATGCATATGCATATGTATATACATACAAGTCTGTATTGATAGGATAAAGTCAGAAAATACTACTAAATATGCAGAGATATCTTAAAGTAATAAGCTTAAGTACATGAAAACACATTCATCAAAATGTTTAACTACAGACTCAAGGGAACTATTTGCCATTCTGGTAAATTCTGGTGACAATTATGTCTGAAACATTGTGTATTAAAGTTTATCTTGCTCACGGTTGTTAAAGTGGAATCTACCTTCAATCCAGCGAGCAGTAAAGTTTACCCATGCCACTTCAAACAACAAAAACAACAACAACAAAAGATGCACCACAAACAACACGAAAGAACACTAACCCCTACAAAAATAAACCAAATCCCCAAAAATAAACCACAAACCTCTATGACATATATCAACCAGGGGCACCTGCATGAGGCCAAAATCTGTGCATCCTCTGAGTTTCAACTTGCAGCTTTTGGTTTGTCTAAAGAAATTTGCTCTTAATGAATCTCTAAGGAAAATCCCATAATTCAGCTGTTTTCAAAAAGGAAGTACTTGGCAACAACTAGCTATGTGACATTAAGATCCTGAACTGCTAGCTGGCTCTGAGAATGGGTCTATACATATAGATTGATGAAAATACCTAGGTTCAAGTCATATTTTAAACAAATTAAGGAAAATGTAACATCACAAAAGGGAAATTAGCTTACTAGAACTTGTATCTAGCTAATTTCTGCCAATAATATGTTCCTTTTCTAACCGTATAGAATAGCTGAACTTGGAGTTCAAACACTGAAGACAACACATAGTTTTTAATAATTTTCCTATCTTATGTAATTACTAGTGAAAGCTATTAACTCTATACAGAGTTAGTTCAGCACCTCTGGAAGATATGTCAACAAATGTATAATATTGATTCTGTATTTTGGACTGTGAAAGTAATTCTACAGCCAACTTCAGTTTAGTACCAGAACAAATAAAGACTACAAGTAACAGGGTCTGTAATAGTCCTTTAATTTGTAAAACTTTCTTGGATGAGACTTTCCTGAATTAGATATAAACAGAGCAATGGAATGATGGATGAGTGAGACAACTGTACTATACTATTAGATGAGTGCAACCAGTATACCAAAGACAAAGAAACAAAAATACTAAGGAAAAGAAAACAGTAAAACCTCAAAGAAGAACAGTAAAAACATAAAAGTCATGGTCTTATACCACAGTATAAAGACACACAAACTTTCTAAGATTTTTCTGTATTGCACTCTGTCCTTTAAAGAAATCAATCTTTTTAAATAAGCAATAACTTGTTCCTTGTTCATTTCCATCAATGACTTTATCTGCTGTGTTTGACTTTGCCTGCCAGTAACTGGCTATGATCCAGCAGCCCATCAGCTGCATGCTTCGAGTCTTTATAATTTTGCAACTAGAGATGCAGGATACTATTTAAAAGAAGGAAGTGGCGGCAATGCTTACATGTAACACTGAATGTTTATTAGACATTTCTTTAACTACACTAAAGCATGCTGCATCTATTGATTTTCTTATTGACTAAGAGAGCTTTGAAATCTTTATGTAACCAGAAGTTCAAAATATTTTGGTTACAAGAAGGTCAAGATGGCCTTAATATTTTTTTTTCTATCCAGAATACAAATATTTCAAAAGCTAACTATAAAGATTTGGGACTCTTTCTCCATTGTATAAGCCTTTCCATTTTTATGTATGTCTTCCACGAGGAAAGAACACAGCCTTAACATTAACCCTAAATGCACCCCACCCAGTTTAAGATTTAGCCTGACATAACAAACACTAGAAGATGGACTATGTGAAATTTGAAACCCTAATTAATTCCAACTGCCTGGCATAGTATTATTTGATTATTCATGCACAGATTTAAAAAAAAAAAAAAAAAAAAAAAAAAACAAAACAAAACAAAACAAAAAAAAAAACACTAGAGGAAAATGAAAGAAGCAGTTAATACTTTCATATGCTGAACAATGGGACACCATCAGTGATCTCTTAAGAGGACACTGATAAAAATATAGAACAGCTCCTGTCTTTTCTCTCTGGTCCCTGAGTTTCTTCACCACAGCATTTACCATAGGTCTGTGAAAAGATACTTTCACTCTTAATTGGAAATGCTTTCTGCTATTCTCACAGCTATTTTATAAACTAGCTTCACTCCCGACAACACCCTGCAACACAAAATTGCTAATTCTGTCTTCAGATACTTTGCTTTTTTACATGATAATATATCTTTTAAAACATACATTTGAAATTGTTCTATAACATTCTTCTGTACCAATGACTGCCTAGCAGTAACTCACAATTATTTATTTTATGTATGTATGCAATACCAGCTTCTACAACCAGCGTGGTTAGAATTCATAGCTGGAACCTCTGCTGCCTTTTTCCAATCTATTTTAGATTATAAAAGTGGCCCAGTAGGTCTTATTAGATTTACTGTTCTGCAGTACAGTATGGCATCACAGTTATTTCTCTTCCCCACTTCCGGCTGAAAAAATTAAACATAAGAATTTTTGTCACTCAGTATAAGGACAGATATTTAAATGTTTGAGAATGTAGCAATTAGAGCAAAAATGTTGATTTTCTTACCAAATTTATAGTATGGATATTAAAGTACTTTTTTTGACAGGTCACCTTCTAAATACACACAAAGCCTTTCAAGACACACACATTTTAAGCCATTATCTGAAAAGAGAGGCACACATACTATAGCACTACAAAAAGAGTTTATCAACCATACATCAGTCCCATAACTATTCACTTCTCTGGGTTTTTTTCAATACATGGCAGACTATGGCAAAATTTAAGTTCAGCAAATTTATTTTTGGAAAAACTATTTTTTTTCAAAATTTAATTTGTTTTCTGAAAGTTAAGATTTTCAGAAAGTTTGAAGAGATTGTACAGAATTATGCATAAGGCCATGACCTCTTGTGCACTCTAAAGCCTAAAAGAATTTTAGGTTTTGATTTTATTTTCCAATTTTAGGGAAGCCTCTAAGAGAATAACCAGGAAGACATACCCTACAAATACAGATATAATAAGTGAGGAAAACCACTGAACCACAATGTAACATACAGACACTTTCCTTTTCTTATTTTTTGAAGGGGGCAAAGGATAAAGAAAATGCAGCAGGGTTTTAGTGCGTAAGTTGCCTTCAAGTGTTTTATTTGTAGCAGTAAAAACAACCCTTTATTAACAAGGGCTGATCTAAACTTAGTTTTTCAAAAATACTGTTCAAAATCTAATCAATGAAACAACTTGGTCTATGCATATCCACAGAGCTCAATTTAACCTTCATGCTGTCCTTTAGAACTCATATTGAAGAAACTCCATAGTGGTCAAGAGAGGGAAAAAAAACACAATCACCGAAACCCAGCTATCCCTTTTCATGTTCATGTTATTCACTGTAAGAATCAAGCGATTCAAGAAGTCAGATCCACCTTGGCTCTAATTATCCACAGAATTGCAAGTACAGACTGTGCCACACCACAAACTAGCAGACGTGCTCACCCAAAATTCTCCTGTCTCCAAAAATTTCCTCTTCCCTACCTCCAGCCCTACCGTAAGATACATAAATACACAGAACCAATATTCTGACACACCATCAATTGTATCACTTTTCCTATCCAAAGGGTATCTATCATGTTAGCAAATTTGTGGGGTGGGTTGTTTCAGTTTGAGGGTTTTTCAATAATACTGTACAGAATAAGCATTTTCCATTTAGGTCAAGTCTGTATTGGTATCTTACGGACATTGATGCTGAGGCTTTAAAAGACTATTTTGAATGCAAGAAACTAGAACTCCTGCATATTTTTTCTTGCAGTATTGTCCATTTTTAGTGTATTGCCCTCACAAGCTGCCCAATTATGTACATAAAAAGATTGCCCACAAATATATTAGCAGAATACAAAAGGTACCATTTTTAGACAGCAACTTCTGCCTTAAATTTTTCTTTCCTGAAATCAGTCTGGTCTAAGAAACCAAAGAGGTACCACTTGTCTTTCAAGTCACTACTATCCTCCTAGTCTAGTTTATCAACTGCCTGATATGCAGTCAATGATGCTGTAGTCATAGTCCCATCCAATGGCAGATATTAAACAAGGGCAAGAGAATACTCCCTGAGGATCACCAAAATTTATTCTGTGTCAGCTACAAAGTCCAGCTACACTATCATGAACCAAGAGATGTACTGCCATTTCAGTGAAATACTCTTGAGGAAACACAAAAAGCAAAGCAAGCTTAACTTGATGGAAAATGCAACAAGGAATGTTAACATATAGTTGAGGTTTATATTTCTCTGTGATGATAGCTTACTCACCAGTGAATTAACCAAAATGAATTTTAAGTACCTTCTCAGAGGAAAAACCTGCAGACTTTCCCTTCTCAGATGTCTATTAATCAAAATTCCTACATATTATATAGAGGGCCTAAAATCCGGCTAGAAAGCATTTGTGACCAAGTTAGACTTTGCCTTCAGTCTTTGCATAGACATGTCAGACAAATTCCTGTAATCATTTTATAATTTTATATTTTAGCCAGGAAAAAGTGGGACTTACAACAGACTTATGTCAAAATCAACTTTTATGAAAACAAAAGTCTCACAAAAACATAAAACTACCCAGATTAAAAACAATATTTGTTCATGGGAAGATGTGTAACGACTTCTAGTGAATAGAGAGACTGTTCAGCATAGTCCTGAAACAGGCTCCCCAGGAAAGTAGTGAAGTCACCATCCTTGGAAGTACTAAATATGTAAGTAGACGTGGCACTCTGTGGTAAGGTTTAGTGGGCATGGTGGTATTTCACCAAAGGTTTGATTTGATGATCTTGGAGATCTTTTTAAACCTTAATGATTCTATGAACAAACTACACTGCAACATTTTTAGAGAGCACTGTGGCATGCCCTTCAAAATAGTACTTTAACACAGCAGATGGCACCCACTCATTTGGAAAGTGTGAATACTACTGAGATAGGCTGAAATGATTTTTACTGACTTGTTTCACCTTTGTGCCTCAATAGTTTATAGAGCTGCAGGAATTCACAGGAGTAAAACAAGTTTCATGGCATGCCATAGCAATTGTGAAACAATAGAAATTGAAACCATAGCAGTGTTTAAAATAAATTTTATTTTCACTGAATTGCTTGGTTAGAGCACCCAGCTACTAGGCAACAGTTTGGGAGTGACATCAAGACAACTAATCACAGTTATTCTGGAAAAAAAATGTGCTTTACAGTTACCATTATAGGTAAGTTTGTATCAAACATTCTCTTGAGAATTTTAGTGCATGCAGTCAAAGATTGAGGTAAAAAGGCAGGAAATTACAAATTAGTTGAATTATGTTATCAGAACACACCAGATCAAATCCTGATTTCTGCTATATTAGCTTTAGCTCACATTGGTAATGGAATAACCTGCACTTTATGTCACTGAAATCAAGTAGGTTTTACAATCAACTGCAATTGGCATAAGCTTTTATAGCCTTTCTGCACACTTTTTAGACTTCCAAGCATAAAAACAAAACAACCAAACCCCATTCCCTTCTATGTTTTAGAACAGCTATCAGGAGGCAGGCATTTAGCAAGAAGAATCTCAGACAGCAATTCAGGTAAACTGAAGCCATTACCCGAATCACAAAACTCATCAACCTTTCTTGACAAATAAAACTAGAGCCAAGTCAAGCTGAACTACAAAAGCAGGGAGCTCTGAACTGAAACATGCCAGACTGTCAAGTCTCTGCATGTCTATGTTAGCCAAGTGCTTGCATTCTTCTCCACTAGTGCTTTCTGTGCTTTTGGGTTTTGGTTTTTTTTTTTTCCTCCCAAGCAATTTTAACTTTCCAAAGTAGTATCCTTCTATAAAAAGTCTGAAGATCTCCTCGAAGATCAAACCAGTATTTAACTGCTAGGCTTAACTGTCCACTCTAACATTAAAGTACAACTACCCCAGACAGCAGCACAACAGAGGACTGCATTTTTCCCTGGCAGATGAGAAACCCAAGTGCCACAAAAGGTTCATAAAACTTGCCTTTAGACAATGACAGTTGTAAGTTATGCCTAGAGAGACCCATAGGGGAAAACTGATCAAACACAGGGGTTTATGAAAGCTTTAAAAAAGTAGGTAGTTCGCTTCTTTCAGTAGCCTTCATTAAAAAAAAAAAAAAAAAAAAAAAAAAAAGGTCTGTGAGAGCACAATTCATGTAGCATTTTATCACAACAGAAATTGTACCTTATCTATCACAAGTCCAGTGCTGCCAAAGTTGTCAATTAATTTTGCTCCTCTTGCCAAAGCAGGAAGACTGCTTGAGATCACAATAAGAAGGAACTTCAAACATGGGGGAAAAAACATAGGTAGATTAAGAGGAAAAACATGCAACTCAGTGCAATGAAGCTGACCAAAATGAATCAGAGACAGACTGCCTTGGAGAGGTCAGTGGGTACTGTGTCGTTGCACTTGTCGACAATGTATTCTCTGCAAGTATCTTCTATCTATATGGGAGAAGATGAGAAATGCAGAATTTTGGAGAGAAGAAGCTTCAAATTCACATGTCTGAGCTTGAACTGAGATTCTTTCCTGCTAGGGGATTAAGACTGATATGATATATATATGATGATATCGAAAACACATGTTTTATGTACCATTTAAGACCAATATGATGTCTTTTTTAATCCAAAAAGCAACAGTCCATTTGAATCTTTACATAAACTAAGCAAATAGTTATTGCCTACAAAACTAGGAGAAGGTTGCCTCTTCAGATTTCAGGAGCTCTATTTACTGTCTCCCCTGCCACCATAAGCCACTGAAAGTTTAATAAAGAAAATTATAGTTTGGTAGGCCATATAAAACACCAGGATGTATTATTTCTGCATAATAAAATCAACCTAGACTAGCATAAGGAATAAGCAGTTTCTGGTCTACCAGACTTGCTTCTCTTTCTGGGGCTCTACATGGATCTTGCTGCAAAATAATCAGGAATTTGTGATTTGTTTCTTACCATAGGAAATTAGTTGTTTGGAATAATACAGTGCTGTATTATTGTACATCATAAATTTTCCAAGCTCCTCACATGCTGTGGTACACAGAAAGACACTGAGAAATTAATTATGACATAGCCAATAAATGATTACAGCTATGCAACCCATTTGTACCATCCACTAAGACAAAGTGGCAGCAAAGGCCTATGAAGATTTCAGTGTACGCTGCCAACTTCTTTTAAGGAAATCCGAAGAAATACTGAGCCAGTAAGATATTGCTATCCAACTATTTTAGAAAAAACTACCTGGATGATGACTGTAATAATTAATGAATGTAATAAACACCTCATTCAAATCAACGTCATTGCCCCTTGTAGTTTCTTCTTCATATTAGTCTTTTAGGACAAAAGCATGTAGAAACCGCTGTGGAACAGAGGTAGTAGCTTCTTGCTCGAGGCACTGGGAGCCCTCAACAAACCCAGCAGCTCACCCATCATGTTTTCAAACTTAGTGGAAGATGGAAGTCCCATCCCTGCAGCAGTCCAGATGGGAACTGCAGCAGTGCTGAATATGAGCCTCATTTCACTGATTTCAATGAAGACATTCAACTTAAATTCAAACCTTACAGTGAATGCTTAGCATCAACTTCTAAGAAGGACAAAACAGCATTTCTAGAGACACAAGCAGCTGTTTATTAGTATTACAGGGCAACAAAACAGGTGAAGGTTTTTAATTAAACAGCCCTTCTGTAGGCTGATATTCTGCAATTTTATGTATAAATCAAGCCAGGTGACTTATATGTAGTAAGTCTGAAAATAATAAAATTGGTTTCAATGACCTCAGAGATACACATGCTTATTTGTGGTTATGGCCCCAGGCAACCCTGAAATCAGTCATTCCATTAAGTCAGAAGCATGGCACTAAGCCAGGCTCCTGTAAGAGTTAAAGGTCTTGCACATACTTTCTTTGTGTGTTTATTTGAATAGAATGGCCACTTTGGATTTTGGGCCACCCATAACTTACAGACCTCCCATAACATTTAAAGGAGCTGAATCAACTGAATCTTAGCATGCACCAGTTATCCCTGGGATACTAGTTTTTTTAAACATGATGTAAAATCATAGAAAATTGAAGCAACAAGGAAAAAAAACACCACAGTAGAGTTTATCTGGAGATATTTTAATGTGTATATTCCTCTACAGATGAGTCAGGCAACATTTTGGGGATGGTTTAATTACAATAGTAGAATAAAGAATATAAATGCCCTTACACAGCCAAAAGAAATATACACAAACTGCCCAATACAGTAAAACAAGAAATGGTGATAATTATCACAAAACAAAGAAAGTAATTCAGGCCACCATACTGGGGTTTTTTGTGTCTTTTCGGTTTTTTCGTTTGTGCTGTGGAGTTTTTTAATAAATAAAATTAACTCTTTTTTCCCTTTCTTCTCCAGAGTCACAAAAAGAAGCTGCAACAGCTGCAACTCATATTATCAAGAACACCACAATGACATGGGGAAATAAAAAACAAATTAGAATTTGAACATTCATAAAAAACAGTAGGCTTAGGGGCACCCTGCTAACTGAAGAAACATGCAATCATTTTCTCATTGGGCTACAGAGCCCCAAAAGTAATCATTAATTACTTTTTCATTCAAAAGCTTCAGAAATTTTTTTGTAATTTCTAATTAAGGGAGTTTTCACAGCACAAGAAAACATCAGACTATCTTATTTCAACCTTTACAGCTGAGGTATCTCATGAGAAATTCACAAGGAAAAAAACTATGCCAAATGATGAGCAGGAAGAAAGATGTGTCAAACTTGTTATCACACATAACAAAAGCTATACTTACTGCTCTGTTTTCTTGCTGGTGATACTGCTATAAAAGGTATCTCTCAAAGACAACAAGCATCACATTGACCCAAATAAAGGGAATGAAGTTTTTAGGTCTTCCTAACAGCAGTCATGCTTATCCCTTCTACAATACGTGCTCCATGTCTAAATTTTAGACTAGAAGAAAAGTGATGAAACAAGAGAAAGCAAGAAAAAATGCACTAGAATAGGACAAAATTGTGGTAACAGAGAAAAAGGTTGGCAGGTACCAATTCTAGCAGTACCAGTTCCAGCCAGGTCAACTACTACTTTGAACAGTGTGCAATAAATTATACTGTGTATTATATTGTATATTGTGACATGCATTGCAATTGAGGAACTGCTGTTTTACATAGTTCAGTGCCTGCATCTAAAAAAAGGTTCACCTGAAACTCCACCTTTCCTGGCATCCAAAAGATAGCTAAAGAAAGATAATGGTTGCTCCAAACTGAATTCTGCACAGTTATAATATCAAACGGATTAACTCAGAAAGGAAAAATTGTTAATTAAATACAGGCTAAAGACAGTGCATCTAATCAATTGTGATGTGAAAAACTGCATCTGACTTAATGCTGAAAACTAAAACAGGATAGAAACATACACAAATGTTCAAGTTGCATATATAAGTAAATGTTTTAATGATCAGCTTGGCTTAACTGTTCAAAAGGGAAGGAAAAAAAGCCAAACCTGCAGCAGGGTATTTACCACATAAGGCAGAGGTTGTAAGTACTGATTCTTTAGCATACCAGCAATTTATTACATTCCCTTCATCAAAATATCACAGAAAGTAGTTTGCAGATACCTCACTCCGGTATGACACCCCACTGGGCTTCCTTCCCACCAGGCATGTTTTGCCTTTGTGGAATTGAATTAAAGCCAGGAACAACAATCCACCTTTCCTCTCAGTATTTATTACTTCTTACTCTGTAAAGGACGCTGATGTCTATTAGAGAATGTTTTTAACAATTTTTCAGAACTTAAATAGATGCTGTGCAATTACTTTAAACTGAAGTTTCGTGGTGATGCGTTTCAAGCTCAACTGATTAAAACTTGTTAAATGGATCTTGAAGAAAATGTATTATTCACCTTAATAAGAAGTTATGCAAATCACTGTCATTGGCTTTACAGAAAAACCTTTCAATTAATTGTAATTAGGCTTTTTATTTCTAGTTTCTGCAGGGGGTTGCTACTAGAAAATTATAAGCATGGATTGTTGGAGGTTTTATTCAATTGTGGGAAATAAAACTTCATTGTTGTGATGTAAAAACTCCTATACAAATGAACTTGTAAGTGCAGAGCCGTTTCCAACTCTGCCATTCAGACCAGGTCTAAATATATACCCCAGATATCTGTGACTGTGATATCTGTGGAAAGAAGACACACCAAATACATCTCTGGCATTGATAAACCCAAATTACTCTTTGGCTTTAGGAGAGCGATTTTATAGAAAAAATAAATAAAATTATTCAAATAAATAAAGTGTTTCAATACTGGCATGTCTTCCCATTACTTTTGAACCCTTACAAATACATGAAGATCTCTCTCTAAATTATTATATTGTAAAAGTACTTTTTGGTACGTATTTCAAGGTCATTTCAGTGGTCTTAGCATTATATAAAAAACATACCCTATTCTTGAATATAGCCAGAAATATTCCAGTAGAGAAGCTGCAGCAACTCAGAAAGAATCACGCACTTACCAGTAATATATTTGAACCTTATTTTATGGGTACAGATTTACAGTGAGGGAGACACAAGTTTCATATTGTATACTGTAGAGTTTATTATGATTATTAAGAAGCTCCGCACATAAAAGTGAAATCCTCACGGCATTGCAACTGATTTCCTAAAGCCAGGTGATTTTAGCTCTTCTTAACAGAGAGCTTCTGAGCACCACTCGGGTTCTCCTACTGAGGCAAGGGAGGTGAAAGTGGGAGATTTCTGTTACTGTCTTTCTAGTGGAGCATCTTATTTTTAGAGAACAGCATACAGCAATGAGTCTTCAGTGCTCCCATCAGGCTGGAGTAGGGCAAAATCCTGCCACTGCTTCATTCCACCCTCTTTCTTGAGCAGTGAAAATAGCATCCCTGACCACAGAAATAACCACCCAAACTTCATCCATTGTCTTCATTGAACTCATTATTTATTTGAGAGAAGGAAAGACAATATTGGGAAGCAACTCCAAGGCTCTTAGCTAGAACTAGAATTCAGAGAAGCCATTTTTGTCTGCTCCTACTTCTCTCTTAAAGTCATTAGATTCAGTCCCAAAACACCAGTGTTAAAAGTAGTCTAACCATACCTCTTTCTTTGTTTTTTTCCATTCTTCAGGTTTTCCCATGCTAGAGAATAGTAGGGACAGAAATTAGGCAAAAAAACTAATAACTGCCTTGAGCAATCCATGTTCTACAAACTTACAGCTACTCATTGATGACAACTCCCTTCATGCCCCTTGTCCTGGGCTGTAGTACAGGATGTATTTTATCACCATCTTTATGAAGACTAATCAATTTTTGGAGCAGTGCCTCTTCCCAGGCTCCCCTCCCCCTGGGGTGCCTTCTGTTAATGGCCCATCAATGCCTTGCCCATGACTCATAGATAACTCCCCTCCGGGAGCTCTCTCTCTTTAATGGGCCATCAAGGACCCACTATATGACTCATCATCCCATTGTGAGATGCTCCACCCACAGGAAGGAGCCAAGCATTCTCACCTGGATATAAACTGGGATTTGGGACAGTACGGGCAGCCCTCACCCACCTGGATTCCCAGAGAACCAAAGCTACCAGACCTTTCTATGGGATCACTGCTTCAGGAAAACCACCTCACCTAGACTGCTTCCATCACCCTGCTCAGGTTGTAGTCTGACCCTGTCTTTTTGTATTATTGCATTTATTTTATTTTATCTTTTTTTTCCCTTTTCTTCTCATTAATTGTATTTCTGACTTGGAGCCTCTCACACATTTACTTTCAAACCACAACACCCTTTTTTCAAGTGTTCAGGCATGGTGTGTTTTCTGCTACAAAATGGAAGTTCTAATCCACAGTCACGGCTGCATCATAGCTCCTATTCATAAAACAGAGTAATTACACACAGACATATTCCCTCACCCATCACAATTCTTTAAGTCTATGTCATTTAACCAGAAATAAAATAAGAGCACATTCTCTAGGAAAAGCAACTGTGAAAATGACTGACTGGTTCTAGGTTTATAGCCTTCTAATCCAGATCAATGTGCTCACAAAAGGAAGTTACTGATCTCCAGCTGTTATCTCTACAAAATCAACCACAGTTCCACAAATCAAAATTTTGAAGCCTATATGGACTTTAATTTAGGAATAAATTTGCTGGACTAATTACAACTGCAGTGACATCTATATAATGCAGTGTTAAACATCACAGATCACAACAAGACATGCATGAGAGAATATAGAAGATAAGGAAAAAAAAAAGGTGGAGGAGAGGGAAATGTTATGTGCTCAAAACATAAGACTGAAAATTAATGTACAGGACAATCAGTTGAGTTGAACATAAAACAAGAGTAAGACTTGGAGGAGCAAGTAGATTCATTAGAAATTATAAGGCAAAGCAGTATATTAAATAGCCACATAAACAAGGTGAAACTGTTCTATGCTTCTAATTTAAAGGCAGAATTTGGCAGCTGAAACTTCATTAGCAATTCTCTAGGTTGTGTATGAATCAGCTCAGTCCCCATGACACTACCTGTTCAGCAGGACCAGTAGTAGTAAAACCGACATAATAGACAGATAATAAAGACAGAGAACACCACTTTTCAACACCCTCAATAAAGCTGATGTGGTTTATTTTTAAGCAGCCACTTGGCCTTTTTGGAAGTGTGCTTATGGTCAGATGACAAAAACCACCTTTTCAACTTCAAAATTCACTGCCAAAGAGACATTATGATGTAAAATTACATCTCCTTGTTTTGTCATTAACACTGTCTAAGCTGCCAACTGCTTTCTGAGAGTAAATCAAATCTTGTTTTACAGAAAAAATAACTTGCTGGGGATTATTTCTTTTTCAATCCAAAAAAACTAAAATATGCACCAACTTCCTAGATCAAATTTCATGTAGATGTGGCACTTAGGGGTATGATTTAGTGATGGTCTTGGACTCCATGATCTTAAGAGATCTTTATTTCAACCTAAAGGATTCTGTAATTCCATGACTTCTAGGAAAAGCTACAAAACCTTAACAGCCACTAGAAAATAGTGTTCAGCAGTAAGTCCAAACTATTAAGTATCTGGAAGCTCTTAAGCTTCTAGGGTAAAGTGGTTAGTATAAATAAAAACTCAGGCATTTAAAAACAAATATCCTGTAAAGAATCATTTCTACATGACTGATTCATTATTGACTAATTTTCCTTTTGTCAGACTCATCTAGCCAAACAAAGATAATCTAAAGGAAGAAAATTACAGCAGCAGCAAGAATCTAACATTCAGTAGATTTCTTCTTGTAAGTGTGCTTTCATGCACAAAATATTCATACTATAACGGCAAACTGGCTTTACATACCCATAATTTCAAGAACTATGGCTGCCGAGCCTCAAGTATCTTTCTGCCATAAGACTTCACATTCTGCTCTGGTCAAACTGTTCAACATTTCTTCAGTTCTACATCAGATTAGAAGACATTTCCCTCTCCTCCAGTTTTTGTTGTTGTTTGTGGTTTTTTTTTTTCCTTGTTGTTGTTGTTGTTTTGGTTTTTGTTTTGTTTTGTTTTTTCCCTTGTCTTCTATATTCTCTCATTTCCATTTAAGACTCTAGGATTACTAAACCACACTTGGGGAAAAGTGTTACACAATAAAAAATACAATTACTCTCCCAAGCTAAAGAAATGAAATTCTTTAATTAATACAACACATTAAATTGTCCAAATATATTATGGTCTTTTTCAGAAACAAAAAACTTCGTCCAATAAATGTTAGGGATTTTTTTTTTTTTCCTGAATCACTTCCTTTTAAATGCCACAATAATCTAGAAATTAATCAATTTACAGTAAATATGTTTTTTCCTTGTTGATCTCTGGACTGAGTGCTTGAGGTTCTTCCTTCTCTGACCAAGTGTTAATTTAAAATGCAGCAGTCTTAAGAACTTAAACACTCTATTAAGCAAGTGATCAAAATTTCAAATAATATGCCTTTTTGGATAATGCTACCTCTTAATAGTCTGGCTAAAAATGTCTTCATGGCAATTTCTTGCTCCTAAAAGCAGGTCGAAAACTTACATCTGACTGTGAGCTGTTGTGAATACACACTCTCTCTTTTTCCCCGATTACATCAACAGATTTATCATCAAGCACATCGCTGTTTTTGGTTTTTTAATGTTATGTATAAACTTCACACCTTACAATGTCCCTCTCTAGGCACCACAAACACAATAAATATATTTATGCAGAAACCAGTCAGCACAATTTAGGAGAGAGGAAGCAAAGAAACATGGGATTGTTCCTTGCACACTATTGTCCCATTATACCCAGGAGAGCCAAGAGTCTTAAGAGCAATCACAGCCATCTACTGTTCTTTATGAACAAAAGTTAGAATCAGCAAATTACATTAAACTAAATAAAACAGGTTTTAATTTGTAACACCTTTGTTCAGACATTTTAATAGCCTTGTGGGGACCTTCTCAGTACTTCTGATTGGTATTTAGACACCAAGTTTCTCACGTACAGTATGGTACAGGGATGTTTTTGAAAATTAATTAACGTTAGTGTAGCACTTCAAAAGTGTAAATATTACATAATACTGCAGGCATCAGTTAATAAGAGTAGTTCAGTTAAATCCCATTCATCATACTGAATGTAAGCATTTTATATTTTTAAAGTTCGCAGACTGTCTATAAAAAGCTTGACAAACTTTTTAAAAACCACTGACAAGCACACTAAAAGCACAGACAGCCTCAACTTGTTCCTGTAATCAATTCTGAATGAATTCTGAATGAACTCAGGGCAGTCACCTCACGTGAACAGGAAGCCCCCACAACATCACAGCTCCCAAATGAAAGGGCAAGAACTGAGGGCCTTTTTGGCTGCCGCAACCTAAAAAATCACAAACTACAATGAGACTGATCAAACTACTATGAAATTCAAATCATGTTTTAGAGGTCAACATTTATTAGTCGAGTAACAAGAAGCTGCTAGTATCTTCATTACCTGAAAAATTCATTGCAGTAGAAAAAGAAGTTCCCTTAACAGCTCCTTGATAACTTCTTCTTCCTCCCCACCACCAGTTTCTGACAATATTATGATGGTGATTGGTTTTCACCTGTGCTGTAAAAATGTCTGGGTTTTAAAGTGTGAAAGGCCACCTGAAATAAACACACATGCTACAGCATCTACCTGCCATATACAGCCTACATAACCAATTTGACAAATACATTCCTTTATCTATTCAAGGAATCAAATCAAGAAGAATATTATCAATCTTGCATTAAACTGTACAGTTGGAGAAAAAACGTCACTTTGGACAGCACTGCTAATTCCTCAACAGAAAAAATTAGTCTGTAAGAAAGGACCAATATTTTTATACACGGTGTCCCATCTTCTTGTCAGTCATCCTCCACCTGGCTTATGCTTCCAAACAGAGAGATTAAACATCCTATTATGCCTTAATTAAAAAAAAAATCTAACAGGAGAATTATTCTATTTCAATATTATATAGTGTCCCATTTTCATGGTTAAACCAAACCTGGCAATCAATTAAAATTTACATGGCTACTAAAAACAGGTGAGCTTACATAAGAACTAGATGTGAGTACCTGCAATTGGAACAACAAATAAAAGATTTCTATTAATACTTGTGGATCCAAAAATTATTGAAAACATTCCAATTGTTCAATGTAGGCATATAGAGTGAGATACATGTAATGTATAAATTTGTGTATATAATATTGTATCAAAAGTTTGGACTATTAAAAAGCTACTCAGGGGCATCTCTGGGATTCCAAGGTCTATTGTGCAGCTGTGAAACCACAAAATTTGCAACAGAAACAACAAGGCTGGACTAGATAGAGATGGCCCATTCATCAAAGATGGGCTTCCACTTTAAGGATACTCAAAACCTGATATCGATTTTGGTGGAGGATCCAGAGGATGATCAAATCATCACCCCAAAGGAAGAATTCAGGAAGACTATTGAAACGTCTTTTCATACTTAGGGGAACCCCTTTCAAAACCTTACTTGGGAATAAAGAAATCCATGAACATGCGGACTTTCAGTAGACTTAGCCTCCAGACAAATAAACTGTATAAAAACCGTACGCTGAGACCCAGCATTTGTAGGCAAGATTGGATGGCACCTTTGCTGCTGTTACCCTGTCCACCCAACATTTGATTGATGTTGTCCGATTTTACTGTGGCTTTTTAATTCGATCTTGGAAAATTGCTCAATAAATTCTTTTGTTTTGGATTGGCTTCTAATCATTTATAACACAGAGGTATTACTGATCTTTTCCATCATGCCTCCAGTAGAGAGATCAGTAAATGTACTGGAAGTCTGTGCAGACACATACCTAAATTTAAAATTCTCACAGCTGTGTAATAGGGAGCTTCATTTAACAAGCTGATCTGAAGCTACACTTAAAGAGTTTGCATTTTCAAATCAACATCAAAAATAAAAATATCTTACTTTGAAAAAGCACTCACAAAATCAGTAGGAAATCAGTTCCATCCTCTTTGCTGCTACTTCAAGATAACACAAATAGGGCCTTCTATATTCTGCAGAAGCCAATACAATTTAGATTTCAAATGTCTGGTACTACTACTGCAGTGTTGAAGTTTGACACATTCTGAACAAGAAATGGGTTCCTAGCATTCACATTTCCCTTAAATCTCTAGGTGCAGATGCTTGGCTTCGATGCTAATGTTATAGGAGTCATGACTTCATTTCAGAACGTCATTTCTGTTCTTAAGACTTTACCAGAAACTTTCACCACCACTGAGTTTTCCGTTCACAGAAGGCAATAGCAGTCAGACAGTTGTTGTTTAGGGGTCCATACCTGAAAAGACACCTAAACACACGCAGGGTCCTGCCATCACCACTTAGCCAAGCCACGCACACCACTGCTACCTGTTCCCAAGAGCAGTGCTATTTATGCACTTGATTTCTACAGCCTATATTTGTCCACCACACCTGATAGGACCCCTTTTATTGGCACCTCCAAGTCTCCAGGATCTTCTCACATTTATGTACAAGTCATAATCTGTCAGAAACAACGCTATTAACTACAGTCAGGACAGAGAGCCAAAAATGGCAAATATCAGCACTGAATATAACCTTTCTTTTCTTTAGAGTAAGACTTCCCCTTAGAAAAAGATGAATAGATTGCTAATTGGGAGCAATTGGAGAAAAAAGAGTGATTATCATAGTCTAACAGCAATCAGACCACTCCTAGAATACCATAGTCAGAATACTCCCCCAGTACTACATCACACTACTTTTCACATTCCACAAGAAAAAAAAAATTTGAAAAACTGAATATATTAGAACCCCAAAAGCTAGTCATTCTGTGATAAAGTTTTTCTGTTTTTAAAGCGAATAAGGAGTTTACTTTACAATGTTGATATAAAGAAAAACATATTTTAAAATCTTTGTGGAGTCCCTGCCTTTTCATGCCTTTTGTTTTTTAAGTTGAGTAATGCTACTATCCTGATAGTAGCAATGGTATAGTGCACTTGTCTCAGGCTTTTATTGCAAGACCTGCCCCAAGAGACAAATCAACAATCTTCAGACCATTTATTGACACAGTTTATCTATCCCTCTGTCAATTTTTACTTCAGTTTCCTTTTTCTCTCAGTTTCCCTTTAAAAATACCGACACCAGTCATGGAGTAAAGCAGCAAGTAACCGGAGGGGATAATTTAAATCCCTATGAGTTACAAACAGAAAGAACAATGTAAGCAACACTTTATTACACAACACTATAGTAATGCTTCCTTTCTCTAAGTTTCCAGATCTTCAGGATTCTTGAATGCAGAAGAAAAAACCAAAGACCAAAAATATAATAATTATAGCAACAACACATAAAAAAAAAAAATCATGATTCTTTAAAACATGTAATTACAATTCTGCCTAGGGGCAGAATTGCTCACTTGGAGTTAGATTTTATTAATTACTGTTCTGTCACGAACAGTAAAACTATTTAATTTGTTGCTGGTTCACTGCTTAAATGATATGTGCTGTACATTTTGTTAGGGAGACGGGTAATAAAGTTGTCCCTTAACATCAGCTGCTTGTTGCAGCTTCAGGTCACAGTGAACCACCTGGGAGAGGAGGAAATCATGTCTCCATGTCACAAAGTCCAACAGAAACCTCCCAGCCTGGAGGAGCTTATGCAGCTGGCTTTGCCAAACACATTACCTCTGTGGTCCAATGAAACATCCCTTAGAGGCCTGGTACCCAGCATTACTATCTGCCATGCTCACATCAAGCAAAGAGGATGCAGCTGTAGGCCTGGTAGTGAACATAACCCAGATTACAAGAATTTTAATGCCCCCTGAAATCATTGAAATACACAGAGAAATTCTTTAAGATGCAACTTTTTAAAACTTCTTGACCCATAATTACTTCTCTGTAGAAAAGGGATTTTTTAAAAAAAATATTTACTGTGCTGCAATAATGAGCACTATAAAGACTGTGAGGAGCTCAAATGCTGTAATGACATAGGATGGGGAACTCAGTTTCAAATGCAAGAAGTGAAGACAGAACAAGCACTAACTTGCTTGACAAATGAAAATAATTACAAATAGTTCTTCCTTTTTCCTTCACGTGTTTTTGTTGGAAGATATTAGTTTGATGGAATGCAGAGGGATTACATCAATAACGGGAAGAGTAGAAGTAATACTGCTGAGACATTACACGTTTCTCTCCCATTGAAAAGAAAAATAGCAGCTCAGCTTCCACTCAAGCTCTGCACTGAAGGCACTCATCCCTTAGAGGATTCTATTTGGGAATTTTCTTTATTTTGTTGTGGATGGAGAGGAATAAATTTATTATGTAAGCGAACATAACAGCCCTGGAAGAAAATTATTAATGCTAGTATTTCCACTGAACAACATTTCAAGGCAGACAAATTGAAGAGACACATAAAGAGTTAAGATTACATGGGAGTGCATATCTGGATCTTACTTCACTGATAAAAATGGGATTTTGTCAATGATATATACTGCAAGAGCTGCTGATCTATACAACAACAAAATTATCTATACAAAATATCAGTAACAAAATATCAGTCGTGTTAGCCATGAATTTCTTTAAAATCTGGTATGCTTGATAGGAGTTTGGAAGTGGCTGCTACCGAGCACATACACCTAGGGTCTGCCCTGAATGTACAGAATTCTTTATTCACACATATATTTCATATATTAACATTTTATGTGTAAATAATGAATTGCACATTACTTATAATACCAAAACATAACTTTTTAGAAAAACAAATCTTGTTTGTCCCTTTCCATGACCACTATGTGAAATGTTCATGTTTCACCACAAACTTAAAATAACTTGAAGTCTGCAATTATCAAACAGTAGCATTTTTATGGTACTCCAAGTGAGATGGCACATGAAAATCTTTTTAAGCACGAAAACAAGATGCATGCATTTCTCACTACATTCAAAGACTGTTGGGAGAAAGCAGAAGGTGGAGGAAGGCAAAGGCTATCCAGTTAACAAGATTAAAAGTAGGGAAAGCAATACAGAGTGCGTGCAGATAACAGCGTAATTTAACAATCTGCAATTGCAAGCAAAAGCTATCAGTACTAGCACCCTTAATTTCGCAGATATTTTTTGAATAATCAGTGCAAATTACGCCTGTTACACTCCTGAAAATTCCTGCTTTGTTTTCTTAAACTTTCCATGAAGTTATTCCCTACCTCTCTATTCAGACTAAGTGGCAGCTCAGTAATTTCTGAATAAGCAGCAAAGACATCTTTGTTCAATTTTCCCCAGATAAGCTCAAAAGGACTTTTACTCAAATGATTTTATACAAAAGCAAATGTCCCCAGTTCTTAGAAATCTCGTGTAAAAGTCTAACACATCACTCCATGGAAGCAGCATCCAGGGAAAAAGGCATCTATTCACACAAAAAACACGCACTTCTGCATGGGTTCACAACACAGCCCATGCAGAGTTGTGAGGCTGTTTTGCCAAAGGCAAATTAGACCCTTTGAAAGGGAATGCCTACTTTATGAAGCTGGTACTGAAAGTGTGTTTCTTTTAACAGCTTTTCCAATGAGTAACAGAGCCCCTCTGTCACTCCCACATTTCTGGACTATACACCAGTAGATCAGTGAAAGGTCACAGATCTGTGAATCAGCTGTGTGTGATACGAGGTGGAAGCAAGGCTGTGCAGCCAGTGTCTGGAACACTTGGACCACAGCAGGAGAGCATGCAGCAAGGGCCAAAAGAGTAAGCTTATGCTGAGCACATAAGACATAACAGGTCTGTAAAAGTAATGACTTCCAGCCTTCAAGAAATACTCTGAAGCATTCCAAATCAATATAGCAGCCAGCTCTTTGCCTGCCCTGACCTCTAAGATGTCATCCTCTAACAAATGACCCAGATGACTATTATGCCTGGCTTTTTGGGGTTTTTTTTTTATTATGAGAATACAGAATTACATTTTGAGCAGAAAGACAGGATGATTTACGTGTGAATAACATAAACTATTGAGAATTTTCAGCAGAAACAAAACTACGAAGCAAATTTTACAGCAACAGAAAGCGAACAACAGCAGTCAAGCACTATACAGAAAGCATGCCCATCCTGGAAGCTTCTAACAGCTGAACAGATGAAAGAAGAAGCACCGTGCCACCCCCAGCACACACCTCCCCAATTCAAGATATGCCACCACTTCCTTGGAGCCACATGTACCCAATTATCTTCCTTCAACAAGGACTGTCCAGACAATAGTAAAGACCTGCACAGTCACCTTTTCCTGCTACTGCCAAACTATAAAAGGTGAGGGAGGAAAAAGACAGGAATCATGAATCAAGTCTTAAATAAGTGAAGAAGGTGAGAGAAATTGGTTTGTTTGTAATTCTGCTGACCAAAAAACAAGAATTAAAATCACTTCTACATCTCAAGCAGTGAGGATGTGCCTGTCCAGAATGACGTGGCAGCCCAGACAAATCATTCTCATGCTCAGCATCTGCACGCCCACAGGGTTTCTTAACCCTGCTGCTGGGCTCCAACCACAAAGGGGAAAAAACAACTTACACAACTTGTCTCTAGTTTTACCTCTTGGTTCATCTGAAGGAGCACCTGAAAGTATCAACACTTAACATCTGCATCTTCCATGCACACATACCTACCTGAACAACCACCCCTCAAGCATCAGCTTGCCCCTGAGGTGAGCCCCATTCTTGACTACACTCACAGGACAAAGATTTACCTCTGTCACCTCTGAGTGCTGAAGAACAGCATAACATTCCAGAAAAAAGTAAGGAATTTGGTTTGGGCTAATCTATCTCTGTTTGGTTTGCACTAATCTATCTCTAGTTGAATGAATCTGTTCAGCACAAGGTCTTTCCCTTGGGTGTGATAACATTAGATGCCACACAACAAAGTCTGTTCTTAACTGGAGCCCCTCACAACTCGGGAGCAAGTACAAGTGACAACAGACCTCTTTATTTTCCTCACAGTTACTGAGAAGGTTGTGTGCTTTCAGCTGGAATGTGGTACCTCAGCTGGCAGGAGGCAAGGGATGGTGACAAGGAACAACTTTAAGCTTTAAGACATTAATTCCCATGTAAAAGAACAGTTATCTGTTCAGCTACCTCTGACTATCTCACTGCCAACTCCATATCAAGACAAAAAGCAGCAGCACTCATCATCAATCAAAACAATCTGCTATGAATTGCTTTGTTATCTCGAACACTCTAAATAAATGCTATTACCTAAGTATTTCCCAAAGGAACAGACTCTACAAAGAATGAAGCAAGTGAAGCCAAAGGACAAGGTCTTCCCAGCAGCCTTCTGACATCAAAATTTATTACCAGGTTATAAATAGAACTAAAACCCTTCACCCCCCCAAAACTATTTTTCACCATAATCTTTAGGGAAGAATCCATCATAACGTTTAGTATAAAATCATTATTCTGCTTTTAAAGTACTTTTCTAAAAAAAAAAAAAAAAAAAAAAAAAAAAAAAAAAAAAAAAAAAAAAAAAAAAAAAAACCACACACACACACACACAAAAATATAAATACACCACTTTTAATTTATCCACACATTCACATCCCCATACTCACACATGTAATCAGTGCCACAATGTATTTAAATAATGAAACACAAGGATACACCGAAGTACAGCAGCACCTGATCTTGTAACAGATCATCTTCCATTCACCTGCATGATCTTTTTTCTTAATTAGAAAAGTTTATAATGTCAGTAATATCAGATGAGAAATTGAAAGATGCAACACATGCATCATGCTTTAAAATGCCTATGGTCTACCCCAAAATAATCAAAATTTCTAAGTATTTAACTAGTGAGGGGGTTGCATATGGCAACATTTAGTGTACGTATACATACAAATCCTGTGATAGCAAAGCTCTTGTTCATGAACCCACCAATGTGGAGATTCACATTACATTAGAATACACTGAAGACAGAATTTTGATGGTTTTCAATTTCAACTGACAGTGGCAATGCCCTGAAACATTTTAGACAAAGGTAAGACAAACACAGCTCTGACTTCCTACACACCAGCTATAAAACTTACGACATCTATGCTTGCTGCTAAACAGAAAAGTTTTTCTTTCCGTAAATTGCAACTCAGCTAAAACAAGCAAACAGCTTATTTAGCTCTCACATTTGAGAGAATCAGGAGAAAGTGTGAAATGGGGCAATGAACCCAAAATAAAAAATAGCAACTAGGCTAACTGCTGAAACTCAGAAAACAAATTCAAAGCCAAACAGATGATACCATGAAGAGAAATTATACATGAAAGAAACACCGTAAAAACACCAAACTAATAAAATACACTATTTTACAGTTTCTAATATGCTAGATTAAATATGGTGTATAGAAAGAAGGGGGCTTCTTTATTCAGGAAGTTTAAAATCCTGTAAATTACTTTCAGGGTGCAGTTTTCAGTAACAAAATGTATTTACTTTACAAAATAAGGTGACTGAAAAAATCCTTAAACATATGTAGATATAATTTCACTTTCTTCGCTAGTAGCCATCAGAATAAGAGGACACCAGTGCTACAGTTTTACTGGAAAATATCTGGCTGCATCATTCATTACCACACACCATCAACCTGAATTACGGTTTTCTTTTAAAACCCTCTTTCATTGAAGGGTATTTTATTTAAGTAGCATACTTAAAAGTGAAAAATACTTGTATGTTGAGGACTGTGAGGTTCAATCTACATGGAGAGATAAAGCATTTTGATGAGCATTACAGGGATGAAAAGAAGTACAGCCATTTCAAATGAAATATGGCCCCCCTCCACAGCTAGAACTCTTTGGGAGAGTTAAGAAAACAGTGGACAAGGAAGCAGCCCTGAATGTAGGTTACATGTCCTACATCAGAGGCTGCTTAAGAAACAAACAAAACAAAACACAACCTTGGTAACCGCAGTGAGTAGTAAAGCCCTGCCACAGCCTGAAAGCCAGCCAACAGGTAAGGAAGCAAAGGAGTATTAATAAATGGCAGACTCTCAGCACTGAAAGAAGTTAACAGCGGTGTGCCCTGGGGAGCTGTACTGAGACTTATGCTGTTCCATGTATTTATTAACGACCTAGAGGAGATGGAAAAAATGCTGATGGCAGGAAATTATGTAGGTTAGTCAAGATGAAACAGCACTGCGTGAAGTTCCAAAGCAGCCTAGCAAAACTAAGCTGTAGGTGAATCTTCCTGCATATTTAAATAAAGCCTATGTACCTTCATGAAAGACAAACTGCACATACACTTCTGGGTTTAAAGTTTACCTCTCAAAAATCTGTTCACTACCATGGCTAGTGCAAGTATGATAGTGAGTCTTACTTTAATTTGCATTAAGTGGTAGTAACCATTTATGTTGATCAAAATTCTGATACAAAACTTCAACAAAAGGAGAATCAGATATAATACTTTCAAGCAGTGCTAAATGCAACAGAAGAAAATTAAAACAGAAAAATGCATGTATTATAATATTAAAAAGTAAACTACAGGTTTGGTATCATCCTAACAAATTCAATTTTGGTGATTTCTCTCAAAACATCAGGTTATTTCCAGAACCACACACTGCTTTTGATAAGAAGTTCATTAACAAAATGGTGCCGTGAAGGATGCAGCAATGCCTTAAAAGAAAATGCTACTTTTAAAAGAAGACAGCTAGAAAAAAAACATAAACCTTACTTTGAGCCTGGCTCAAAACATTCTTAGCACCCATTGGAATGTCTTTAGAAAGATCCAGAAACCACCTCTGCTGTTCTCATTTTATTAAATAATTGAAAAAAAGATGTAGGAGCAAAAAGAAGTAACAGTGAAAATAAAGTTTGCTGGGTTAAATCAAATAGTAAGGATTATTGCCAACTCTGAAGCATTGCAGAAAGCCCTCACAATATTTTGCAGGCAATTCATTACATGAAAATTATTAAATTAGTAAATCCTAACATATACTATAGATGTACATTTAGTCAAGCAGAACATATCATGAGTATACCTGTTTGGAAAGTAATGGACTTGGACCTAGCTATTGCCATGGAAAAGAAAAAAAAATTCAGGAGTTATTAGATATTCATGAGCTTCAATTTTAATGCTGATTTATTACAAACTTCAAGTAGAATAAAAGGATATTTAAAAAAATAAAATCTCACGCTATATACTTGTGCATGCACCCAATTATTTATTTATTTAGAGAGCCCATGGTCTCTTTTCCTCTTAAAAACAAAACAAGAAATCATACAGATTAAAAAAGAAAGCTAAATGTATTTCACATATAGAGCAGCTCAACACATTGAGAACTTGTAAATTGGAAAAAAATACCACAAAAATGCCACGGAGCAGCTACGTGTAAACATTTGGTAGCATGCAGGAAGTGAACTACAAAGTGAGGTTTTTGCTTTATTCTTTCTAATATAATACAGGTAATTCACTGCAGATCCAAAAATGCAGATTCTCAGTATTAAGAGTCCAGGAAAGTATCACAGTGTTTTCCTCTGCTCTTATTCACATCTTTACTCACCTGCTGTTCACTCCTGCGAGCATAATAAGAAGATGGATAAGCAATTTGATCAAGTATGACCACTCATACATTCTTATTAGGGATATAAAAGCTTGTGATCGAAGAATGCTGGGAAAATTATTAAAGAAATGACAACTTGGAGGTTAAAATTTGTATGAGACAGCATTTGTATGAGACAGCAAAAAACAATAACCTGCCTTATACAATAGTCTTTCTGGGCTTTAAGTGCTATAATATAAATGTCAAATGCTGCTGATAATTAGCAACACAGGACTTACTCTCCTTAACTTAAAAGGTTTACTAATAATATTAAACATAGTCATACAAAAGGCATCGCACATGACAACTCGAAGGAACCAGGACTGCAGCAAAAGATTCAGATTTAGAAATTTGGTATTAAAGAAAATGTTCTGTTACACCTCAAATTTGACTCTTCTTTGCCTTGCATCATACAGTCATTTTTACCAATAGCAGAAGTATTGGTAGAGAAGCCAAAAGAAGTCTAAAACGCTGCCATATTAGAGCATACTGACTTATACCTACTCTGCAACTGCTGCAGAGTAATTGAGCATTAAGACCTGATTTACTGTGCGAAAAAGGGGACAGAAAATGCCCAATTATTTAATGACCTTTTCTAACCCCACTCCACTGGAGAAATACATAAATAAATAAAACATTCAGGATGCAACAGGAATAATGAAACAATGCTCTTACACAAAACTAGCGAGGGAAGAGAGCTCTCTAATTTAGATGAAAATTAAAAAGAACAGATTTCACCACAGAAGCAAGAAAGTAAGTAGGTGGAATTAACTCTTGAAAGACATTGTCTCCAACAGTTTGGTAAGAGTAGCAACAGAGATAAGAACAGCATCCATAACTGTACCAAAATAAAACAGAATTACAAAGGTATCAATACTCAGGTTCCAGGATTTTTTAAAACAACCTCTAGGCAGTCTATATTTAGCTACAAAATCAGAGATTTTCACATTGGTCTTTATATAATTTTGCTCACTTTTGGAGGAAAAATATTCCAGTACATTTCCCACATAAGTAGATCACAAAGTTTTAAATAAACTTTTAAAACAGCCCTTACATCAAATGGTATCAGCATACCAGTTTTGAAATCAACACTAAGAAGTATTTTATCTTTTATCAAAATGTTCAAGTAATAGCTCAAAGAGTCACAGATTCTAAGCAAAAGTGACTCTAGCTGATTTTTATATAATAAAAATGAAGCTGGGAGCAAAGTAACATTCAGGAAGGTATCTCTAAACCAGAGAGAGATGAAGGAGTGAAAATCCTGAAGCGGCTTTAGTAAGAGAAAAGCAGCACTGTGATTAAAAACACCTGAAGAGATCTTATGTGTCATGACATTTTTCTTTATTACAGTTCTTCCTCTTGTTCACTTAATAAAAAGGTATCTTATAACTATAGTTCTAGACAAGGTGCATGCCAAATACATCAGCCAAAGCAGTCTTTTTTAAAAATGACAGGACAAGGTTTCCTGTTTAAGAGCAATTTGGGGCTGTGATACAATCACAGAAAGCTCAGCAGTAATCTCTCACAGCAAAGACACCAGAAATAAAGCACACACACATGAAATCCACATTCCTGCATTACAAACCACAGATACATGCGCTAAGAAGCTTTTACTCCTGCAATTTTTCTTCTATGGAGTAATTTTTCAGTCTGATAAACAACCACGATGATTCACAGCAATCCACTTATTATGGAACCTCTCTAAATATTCAAGCACACCAACAAACATTTAACACAGTAACTGTTCACATACAAAACAGAGTAAGAGTTTAGGTAAAATTATGGAGAAGATTATCCTGGAAGGTATTGAGACACACCTGAAGGACAACACAGTCATCTGTCACAGCCAGCACAGCTTCATGAAGGCAAAGTCCTACTTGTCAAAATTACTTCCTTGTACAACAAGGTGACCTATCCAGTTGATGGAGGAAAACAAGCTGATATAATCTTTCTGGAATTTAGTAAAGCTTTCGATACTGTCTCTCACAGGATCCTTCTGAACCAAATGTTCAGCACAGAGCTGAAAAAACCCATCACGTGATGAGTGAGCAACCGGCTCATGGGTTAGGCACAAGTGGTTACAGTGAACGGGGTGACATCAAAGTGGTGATCTGTCACTAGTGGTGTTCCACAGGGTTCTATCCTTGGCCCTGTGCTCTTCAACATTTTCTTAAAGGACCTGGAAGGGATATCAGGTTTGCAGAGGACACTAAATTGGGAAGAGCTGTCGACTCCCACAAAGGCAGGGAGGCTCTGCAGAAAGACCATGTCAAATTAGAGAGACAGACAATGATCAACCACATGAAGTTAAACAAGAGCAAGTACCAGATTCTGCACCTGGGATGGGGCAACCTTGGATGTACAGACAGTCTGGGGAATGAGATACTGGGAAGCAAACTGGGAAGGGACCTGGGGGTTATGGTTGAGGGCAAGTTGAACATGAGCCAGCAGTGCCCTGGCGCCAGGAGGGCCAACCCTGTCCTGGGAGCATCAGCCACAACTTCACCAGCCTGGCAAGGGAAGGGATTGTCCCGTCTGCTTTGCACTGGGGCAGCTTCACCTCCAGTGTTGGGGGCAGTTTTGGGTGCCACACAAAAAAACCTATATAAAGCTATTAGAAAGCATCCAGAGAAGGGCTATCAAGATGGGGATGGGCCTGGGTCTGGAGAGGAAACTTTATGATGAGCAGCTGAGGTCCCTTGGTCTGTTCTTCTGGGGAAGAAGAAACTGAGGGGAGACCTCATCATGGTCTACAGATTCCTCTCAAGGAGAAGCAGAGGGGCAGACACTGATGTCTTCTCTCTGGTGACCAACGACAGGACCCAAGCGAATGGCATGAAGTTGTGTCAGAAGATGCTTGGGTTGGCTATTAGGAAAAGGTTCTTCACCCAGAACATGGTAATGCACTGGAACAGGCTGCCCAGGGAAGTGGTCATAGAAACAAGAAGAGTTCAAGCATTCGGACAGTGCTGTTGGGCACACAGTCTGATTCTTGAGATTCTCCAGTAGGGCCGGAAGTTTGACTTCAATGATCCTTGTGGATCCTTTCCAACTCAGATATTCTACAACTCTATGAATAATAATCACCCTTAGTGTACAGCAGTCTATGTTTGTATTCGCAGTTTTTAAAAATAGTCAGCAGGAAATGAAGTTTTCCATCTTAGCTGACTGAGTCTTTCAGCATTGCCTAATCACTTCCAAATAATAAAGCCCACAGCTCCTAATTAAAAAGGGACTGTGCATAGTCTTTCTTGCTCATGAACTTCACTCAGAAAAGCACTTAGGTCTCACTAAAAAAAATTCTGAAATCAAAACTTGTCACGTTTTTCAATTAGTCAAGACTATTTCCTTGACTAAGCAAACTTTATACACCTGCAATATGCATATAAAACTGTTTCAGCTGGTTTTGAGTACGAATATTCTGCAATTATTCATTTGCTAAACTTAAAAAAATCTATCAGAAATTAATTTCTGTGCCTTTGTTAACTCAAAATAGCTTGAATTTTAAAAATAGTTCTCAATTTATAATGGACTCATAAGCAAACTTTTCATGTCATTCGTAACAATGAATGGGAAAGGGGGAAAATAATCAAAAGCATCAGCAGTTTCTGAACACTACCATCATCAACCTTTCTCAAAATGTGAAATCATGATGCAAAGAAAAAGACAGAAAATTATAAACTAAATATAAGAAATTTTAGTTCACATGGTTTCCAAGCCATCCTAGTTATCCAAGGACATACCTGTGAAGTATCTTATTACTATCTTAGTGAAGTATTTTATGATACATTTACAAGATATTCTAGTTCACTACTGCAATATAACAACATTATACTGATTATTTGAAAAAAAAATTCTATAGGCAAGATTCATAGTTTTAACAAAGTTCTGCACAATAAAGAATATAAACAGGTCATTTAAGGGTCATTTATACATTGTTTTTGGTTCTATTCAGGCAGCTGCTTCAAAATACTCAAGTTATTTTCTGAAGCCCTGACACCTAATGCCTATCAGGTCTTCTGTGCTACTTCCACAAAGAATGCAAAGGCAGCCCAGCACACAAAAAGCCTTGCACTATTTGAATCTTCAACATAATAGTCTTTTATATGGCACTCTCCGTGTTCTGAATCAACATTTTAAAAACTTAAACCAGAATGTGAGCACAGACAGGCAGGACACCAGCATGCTCCTCACTGAATGCGTTACCTAGCTAGTCAGAGACCAAGCCAATGCTACAGTGTTTGAGCACTTGAGACCTTAACCTCATTGCTTAATAACTACATAATGCGCTTCGCACAGTAACTGCTCACAGTGCAGGCAGTGAGGGCAACTGGAAAAATGTGTTGCATCACCCTGTTTGGGACCACCAATGTCGTCTTTAGACAACATTCTGCTTTCAGGAGAACAGGGCTGAAAACAGCTCTCTAATTAGCATCAGACAGGCACAAGCTTGAGAAGAAAGACAAGGGTCAATCAGACTGAAGAGCAGGTCAAGCCACCAAAACTCTGTGAGACAATACAGAAGCTACAGGGCAGCAAAGCTTCTCCTCTGTGCAGACAATAAGCTATGCTTAAATCTCTACACTCTTCTGCTCCCTCTCACTGCCTTATCATACCTAAAGGGGAAAACAAAATTAAATGGCTCTATTGTTATTGTGACATGATCACTAATTTGCAGTTACAATTTAATGAAAAAAACCCATAAATAAACAGAGGCCAAGTCCACATCACTTCCAGCCAAAAAATGTTTATGTAATATTTAAGGGCTTGTAACATAAACATAATGTTTATGCTATAATTTTAATATTTCATTTATATATAAAATATATAAAAATACTTAATATAAATATATTTGATTTTATATTTTAATTAGCTGAGCATTAAGAAAGTACAAATATTCACTAAAAAACTACACACCTCCTATTATACAGAGGATAGAAAACACAGAGAAACATTTCTGAAAGGAATCAATCATACCTATTCAACGACTCTGGTTTTATTTAATTACAACAACTGATGCTTTAATGAAAAAAAATTTTAAAGGTAGTAATTTAAGTTCAGGTGGTTGTTTCTAAAAAGCAAAATTACTACTGATTGTTGCTCCTAAGTAAATGCTCCTCATTCATGAAGAGATTCTCCAGTGAGATAATACACTTCAAACTTCAGATGTCTGTTTTTGAGAAATTAGCACTCATCTGACTATTTTCAACAACAGCTTTAAAGAAGTCATGCCCAAATTGCCTATTTTTTTTTTCCTCTGGCTTTGAAGGGAGTCCAGAATCCTAGCTTAGATGCTAACATATACATTGGAGCTCTGTTGCTGGTGGAATTTTCTTTCCCCTTCAAATTTCATGTAAAAATTGAGGCACACAGTCTGTTTTTGCTAAACTGTTACAATTCGGACAACTCATAAACTTTACATCTTCCTTAAACTTTGATAAAATGCTTGTCCTTTTTCAAAATTTCCCCGTGGGGAAAAAAAAAACCCACTACAAAAAAATGGGAGGGGGGGGGGGCGGTGCCACAGAAAGTGTTGCTCTCATCAGAGAACTAAATTTACCTGCAGCTGCTCTGTTCAGGAACAAGCTGTCATCAGCCAGCAAGACCATCACTTCTCATTGCTTCCCTGGCATCAAGTCAAACTTCTCTAAACCCAAAGGGCCAAACCTCAATATAATGCACAGCAAAGGCAGGAAATGGCAATGGGAAATGAGTGCATGCTGGGGAGATGTGGAGGGCAAAAACCAGGTTTACACACAGAGGAAGAGAAGGGAGCTAAGGCAGTAGGAGAGCAAGGAAAGAGCTAGACCAGTAAAAGGCACAGGAATAGGGCATCAAAAAAACCCTGAATGGGAAATGAAATGACATACCAAAGATATTAGGAGTCCTGTTGTATTTGGAGTTTTGTAGTCATTATTATAAAATGTAGAAAAAAACAGGTGTAATCCGTGTGCTAGATGGAGGGGGTAAAAAAAAACCCCCAAACCAAAAAAACCAAAGCATTTCCACCAAGGATTAGAGCCTTCTCCTAATCCATTAAGGAACTCTGCCAAAAAGTGATGAATAAATAGCAAGAAATCATGTAATTATTTTAAGAAGGTATATACTGCATTGCAAATCCAAACAAATAGGAAAACATTGTTTTAGGTCAAAAGGAAATACAAGAATGTGTTTTAAAAAATATACCCACATTTTGGGATGCTTCGGGAATTATCACTCAGTATGTTTTCCAAAAAAATAAAGTGACTAAATGGTAGACCACTGAAAAGATGAGATTAAGAGTAAACAGGTGGTCACAGTTCCAAAGACAGTAGAAGGATACACATTAACAGAGCCAGAGCTCAATGACCAAGAGGAATTGACCAAAACATTTAAGATAATTCTAAAACTCTAAATTCAGGGAAGGAGGTGGGAAATAAAGCCTTGGGAAGAAGAAAGAAAAGCTTGTTTTTAAGAGTCAAATCTGAAGTCATCATTCAAATAAAATTAGCATTGAAGAGGAAATTCAGAGAAAGCCAATACATGACCTGACTAAATATTGTAAGCTTCAGACTTCTTCAAAACCTAAAATTTAGGGCAACAGATGTTCCAGAATAATATAGGTCAGGAACAGCAGTTCAGCATGTTAAAATAAATCACCGCTTTCATACTTGTGTGTTGTTTAGAGATAGATGAATTGGAAAGGGAATAACCTTCCTGAACAGAACAATGCAATGGAGCCACTTCTAAAATAACACCTGTGTATTAACTGTTTACTAACTCACACATTTTCTATATTATGTATTTTAGCTACAGTGAATGCTCAGAGATGGTAACATTTAAATGCAGATCTATATTCCTATTGGTTCAAGCTGAGAATTTAAGAAATACGTCATGCTATATCTTAGGAGTGATAACTAACATGGTGCCTGACTTTCTTCCAAGAAAGGAGAAAAAACCCAACTTATGCTTGTAGTACTATATATGCCTAATACATGCCACATGTATTATGTGTTAAACATGCATTCAGTTCTCATTTCAGCCACTGATAAGAAGTAAAAAAAAGTCACTAACAATATTGGAGTACATTTTTGTCTTGAAAAACAAAGTTTGGGGTTTTCTTAAATGCAATTTCTTTTTAATAGTGTCTCCTTAAGGAGCAGCTTTGAACATAAGGGGACAAAAAAATTTTTTTTCTCCTTGCTTATGTGCAGCATCACATTATGCTGCTTTAAAGAGTGAAGGAGAATTTAAACCTCAGGGAAAACCTATCTAACTTCCCTTTTCAAGGTCTATCATTAAAGTGAAAAGACTAATTATTTTGAAGTTTCAGGAGACTTATTTTCATGAATCTTTAAACCAGTGAGTTAAGCCAAGTTGAGGTGGGAGAAAAGACAAAGAATGGAGGTGGCAATTAACCATAGCATTAACTAAGATAAGCAAATAGCAAGTTGTGTAAAATATTTCAATCAAAGAAATTAAAGAACAAATGTTGTAACAGCAGAATACCCACTCTGGTTTAAGCAATTCATCAGCACCTTTCAGAACAGCAGTTTGGGTTATATTGGAAAAGTAAGACCACAGGCTTTAAAATTAACTTCAGAAATTGCACTTAAATTATTATAGCCTGGTAAGGAGGTATGGGATCCACCTGCCTAAAAAGGTCAAGAGACTCTTTGGCAGCCAGTAGGGCAGAATGATGAGAGGGGCTTTAAACTGAAGGACAGAGGGGTTGAAAAGCTGACCACGAGCCCGCAGTGCCATTGTGGCCAGGAGGGCCACTGGTACCCTTGGGTGCATCAGAAGAGTGTGGCTAGCAGGTCAGGGGAGGTGGTCTCCCCCTCTGCTCAGCCCTAATCTGGAATATTAGAATATCTGGAATATTGTGATCAATAATTCTGGTATCCACAGTTCAAGGAGTTTCTAGAAAGGGTCCAGCAGAGGTCAGATGATGAGGGATCTGGAGCATCTCTCCTGTCAGGACAGACTGAGGGAGCTGGGAGTGTTTAGTCTGGAGATGACTGAGATGGGATCTCATATAAATATTAATATTAGATATTTCAATTTAAATATTTCAAAAGCTGCTGCCAAGAGGGTGATGATGGACTCTTTCCAGTAGTGTGCAGCACCGGGTCAAGGAGCAATGGCTATTCACTAAAATACAAGACGTCCCACCTCAATTTGAGGAAGACCTTTACACTGAGGGTGGCAGAGCACTGAGCAGACTGCTCAGGGAGATTCTGGAGTCTCCCTCTAGAGACAACTGAACCCACCTGAGTGAGTTTCTGCTTAACCTGCTCTAGGTGACCCTGCAGAGGGGTTAGACTAGATGATCTCCAGAGGTCCCTTCCAATGCTATCTATTCTGCAATTCTGTGAAATAAGCCTATCAACAAAAAGAAAAACAAATCTTCATTTTTATAATTTCCTTTCCTGTTTTCTATTTTTCCTATTTTCTATTACTTAACAGAAGCGACCATGTTTATATTTAAGTGTCATTTGGAAACCTACAAACTTGTTCTAACTTTCTTGATGAATTCACTCGCACCTCCACTAAAATCATTACACTACATTCACATTCTGATCTGCGGCTCCATATGTATTAGTTTTATGCTTTTGGAGGAATTAAAGCAAATGCATTATTTTATGTTGAGCTGAAGTTTTGCTACACAGGATCCGCATTTAACATATCTAATAACCCCAAAACTCCGTATTTTTTTTCTTACAAAGCATTTATTTAAGAGAAACTTTTGAGACAACATGCTTAAATCCTTAATGTAATTCATTTATTTGAGAGGGATTCATTTAGGACAGGCCCTTAAATAAAGGATTCCTTACCTAATCACAAGAAACAAAATGCAATCTTGCTGCTTTTTAAGTTACAAATACAAAAACTTATTTGTGATATTATTCCACAGCTGGGAAAAGCACAGCTTGCACAAGAGTCCAGAATTTTGCTAAGCCAGACTTGAATACTTTGGGTTTCATACAGAAAAATCACAGGTAGCAATACACCCCAACTTCTCTAACAGCAGCTTGATCCTATAAGGCCATTCCTCACTGACTTCAGTATACAAAAGCTCTGAGATACTAAGGAATAAGTGGTCAAAATTATTCCACACCTGTAGAGCTACAGGAATCCTGACTTAAGGAATTGCAGAATATGTATTTATTCATCTCTTTTTCCTTCCCCCTTTCCAAATGAGACAGTCTAATCATTATCTGGCAGAACACAACCAGCTGGAATTTGATGCTATTCCCAGCACTGATCAATCAGGACCTTGACATTAGAGGGATGCACTGAGGCCCAGAAATTTTCAAGTATAGGCTTCAGTTCATAGGGAGCTGGCACAGGTTTCACTCCTCCCTATTGTTCACCAATCCATAGAGAGTCCTTACAGATGCTGAAAGTTATACTGCAGCGAAACCAAACCCTTGAAAGAGCAAAAACAGAATGGGATTGAATGAAGCTGCAAACCAGAGTGAAGACAGCCTTTAGCAAGATTTTCTAAAAGGGAAAAACAGGCTTAGTATTTTGCAATGACATAATAAACCCTCTACAAATTTGAGACTTTTCTTCCAAAAGTCTTCACGAATCTGGATAGAAGCCTGTTTTGCACAAGCAAGCTAAATTCCAGAATACTGATTGTAGCACTTCTTCACTCCTCTCCTGCCAGTTTGCTGTCAGTGTAATTTCTTCTGAAACATCCCTCTGCTTGCAAAATACAATTCAAATGACTGCAAGGGTATTCTGTCTTTCAGAGAAGCTGCCACATACTGTAATAAGTAGTGTCCTCTACAAAACCATTTTATTAGCAGGTTCTCTTATTAAGGTAAGGGGGAAATGGATGCCATTCATAAACTTAGTGAGAATATTTGTTGGACTGTGCTTTTTAAGGTCTTCTACAGTGTCTTCATCAGGGCACTCAAATTGCATGTTGGCTGCTTATAGATTTAACTCTGGAAGCCACTAGTGGAGTTTTGCAGCACCCTGCAAGAATCGCTCTAGTCTTTCCTCCCTCCCATGAAGCAGAGTCTTAATTTGGTTCCTATACTGCTGTTGCAACTAAGGGCCTGGGACAGATGAAGACACACCAAAGGCAGGTGCTGTGCAAGCGTGAGAAAGCTTTGCCAGCATGGCTCACTCTCTACCAACAACTACCCATCGGTTCCAGCGCCGAGTCTCTGCGCAAGACAGGTTGCAAATGCTGTCACAATGCGTGACATTTCTCTGATGCTGACATACATCCCATAACTCATGAATCCCATAAACTCTATCCCACTTGTGAGTCTTGCCAGAATGTACATGTAAGAATAAATAAATAATAATAATTTTAAAAGCAGTTGTTCAATGCTAAAAACTATAATAACAAGCATTTTTCTTTCTTTTCTCTTCTGCACCACTCCAGGAAACAAAGAGAAGTCAAATTGGAGAGCGCAGAAAGGACTTCTCTTTTCTCACACTTTTTTAACTACATAGCTCTAACTGGCAAATTTAGAAGAACCTAAACCACACACAACCAAAAGTAAAAATAAAAACCTACACTTCAAAGAGAAGACAAGCTATTATTATAAAACAATAATAATAAAGCCCCTGTACTTTGGAGACAAGATTAGAGTCCAGTCTCAGAGTCACATATGATTATGGATATTATAAAAAATTGTTTCTCAGAGTATCTATTATTAGGGGAACAAACAGGCACTCCATCACATGTCAGTCGTTCATATTTATTCCCCTAATAAGAGATTTGTGTTCGACAGAAAATTCTGCATCTCCCTATTTTCACTTCAAGCTGGGGGAGATATACATTATTCCCTTCCTTTTCATTCGTGATCCCATAAGGCTTTCTACTTTAAGCTACTGAGCAGTTCCAACACAAGCAGTCTTTAGGCGCTTCAGTTGCTCAACAACATCAGTGGGGTTTAAACACAAAATAAATACATAAGGTAAAACTCTTGTTTAGACTCTAGAGAACAAGAAATTTTGTTACATTGTGCAGAGGAATCTCAAAAATATAATTTTACTTTAAATCTCAGATGTCGTGGTATTACCATGGAGACTGCTGCTCATCATCCTCATGACCAGATAAAAGATTTCCCTTCCTTCCTGCTCTACTTCTTGTGTCTCCCCAGGTATGTCAGTTTGGGCTCTCAGTTTAACAAAACAAACAAAAACAATGACGTCCTTCTTCACCATCACGAATCTTCCAGGTTGTTATCCTACTGCCATCTGCTTTGGCCTGGGTGAGAACAGCTTCCAAAAGTAAAACACACTGTGAATGACACTCATCCAGGCTCAAATGCCAGCCTTGCCACAAACAAGTACAACAGGGCTGGTGCTGGCTATTGCAATGGCAGATCAGCAGGAAATGTTGACACTAGCAGTGGACATTTTAGTGAGTATATTACAAAGAGATTTTTAGCTTTCATGGAGATCCATGCCTCAAAACTGGAAATAGGGATCCAGAGCTCAAATACTGAAAACTGCAGGGATTCCAACAGGCTCTTCTCTTGCCGCTGACAGGCTCTTTCCAGAAGTTCACTTACATGGGTAGTTCCAGGACAAACTCTCCTATTTCACTCAAACTCTTAGTGCAGAGACAGAACTGGTCAGTTCCAACCTTTCCTTCTCTACACAAAGGCATAGCTTCAGTAAACTCGAGCTCCTTGCTCTCATAAGCAAGTGGCACACAATGCCAATGACACTGCAATATACAGGTGCTGCTTTTCATGCTTAGAACCACCATTTCTATAGATCCAATGATGTAGAAAAAGCAGGAAGCATTCCAATATTAAAATAGTCCCCAGACGATTTTGTAGCAAGCTAACATCAATTATCGTTAGCTTGCATTCCCCAAAATGCTTTTTCTGACAAGAAAAAAGACTAGAAACATTGGTTGCTCTTGACATAACTATCAAAATCAAATGATAAATATCTTCAGGAGTACATCACAGGGAAGACAAATAACAAGACTACAGTTACTTTATTCCTGGAATATGGATTTCTTGATAAACCTTGGAGTTTGGATCATATATTCCAAGCAAATTATTACATTGTTTATCACCTAAGCTAGGGAAAGCAAGCAAGACAAGAAGGAATATGTCCAGTGATACTGTGGAAGCTGGCAATATTGTAGGTAACTTAACACAGCTAAGAGACTATTGACACCACAGAACTAATATGCATGTGAAGTCCAGCCAAAACACTGCCAAAATTGCAAGTGCTGAAGTGCCAGAGCTGGAGGAAAAAGCAAGAATATACTATCAGTTGATTAAAACTTAAAGTCATCATTGTACAAGCTACTCTGGAGAGAACAAAGGGGCTCAGCTCTTGAGAGCAGCTTGGAAAGTACTCCTATGCTACAGAAAATAACAATTAAGACTTTGGAAACACTCAATACCCCTGTGCAATTGGCAGATAGAAAAATGGCATGTCAACCAAAGAAAGAAAAAAATGTATTTAATTTGTATTAACATTTTTCACTTAGTTAACTTAAATTTTCCCTAGAGGTCTACACAGGAAAAATAGCACACAACATTCAGTCAATGAAGAGCACTCAAACTTCTGAGAGGCAAACAAGCTGGAGGTAAATCACATTTTGAGTGCTTTTCTTGAAAATGTTTCCTCTAATTTAAGTATTTAGTTCTCACCTTTTTTCCATTCAGCAAGCACGAGGAACAAGAATGTGTTGACAGCAACAGCAGTGGTGAACAAGAAAGCAACAATATTAACTCTGAGACTTCAGAGCTGCCTGGATCTGTTCTTGATGTCTACCAGAGTAACAGCACTGGCACAAGGTGCCAGAATTCATTCTCTGGGGTAACTGGTTGGAATCAGGCTCCGGTTAAAGTTGAAGTGAATCTGTTGGCCACTGCTCAGAATACAAAACAACACGTTTCACACCACAAAACCACCAAACATTTCTGCAAAAGCCAGCAGCCTAACAGACCCATCAGTACCAATTACATGGACAGCTAATGTTAAGCCACTGGCACTCTGTTGGACATCAAGGTTATCTGCTTATTTTGGAAATAGAACGTACGGGAAAGGTGTATCAATAATGCAAGAAATCTGGGACATGGACGATCATAACATTACCTTAGATGTTTTCTACTTTGTATTATGAACTATCCTTACTCTTCGAGCACCCCTAGTAAATCACTCCGCTCTGCTGTTGGCACATGCACACAAACCTCACATATAAGATTTCACAGCAAACATACCTTGCAACGCACTGAAGCCCCTCCAACAGTTTCTTAAATATTACACAGCTCATCTACAGCTCAAAGGAACAAGGTATTCCTGAATTTACTATTTGTTTCTATAGATGTTCATATAATAAATATACACATCAGATCCATCGCACATGGGAAAAAGGAGCAGCAAACTCACTTTAAATGAAAAGAAGGACTTTTGCATATTTTACCAGATATACAAGTTTACATGGTTTGAGAAGTTTAAACATTTCATTGCTTCCCTAGACCTCAAGTTAAGCTACAGCTAGACTTCTAGTGGGGAATTTTATTAACCGGTCAATTAACATGATATTGTGAAGTTCCTTTCAATGTTTGAAGTATTTTGTATGTATTAACAAAACAATTTATATACTGATAGCTACAGAAAGCAACTTTCAGGCAATGCAACATGTATCTCAGCCCTAAATTGCCCTGCATTAGGCATGACTATACACTGACGCCAATCTGACAAGATTACTGCCTGGGATCACAGATCATCATACTGCAGGAGATATTTCCAGAGGTTCAGTAATGTCTTTTTTCTCCCCACAGCACAATTACTATATTAGTTCCACTCAGCTACCTAAGAGGGAAAGATACACAATTCATTTTTCCAGAGTTACAGGACTCAGAGTTGTGATAGACAACTCATTGAATGGTGAGGGATTTTCCTCAGAGACAACATGACTCTGCTCTACCTCCACCTTACCTGGAAGTAAATCCTCCCCTCAACTTCTTTAAATGACAAGTGATTTTGCTTGTGGTTGGTACAGTTTTCTCAACACATTCCTCTCTTAAAGTGGTTTACAAATCCGTAAACAGAATTTAATTAACTTATTTAACAAATTTGACCTTGCGACTGCTCACACCCTGCCCTCCTTTTCTGAACTTTTATTTTGCATGTTATGGCCCAGAGACAGACAGAAGAGAGTCCAGTGTTCCAGCCATACTTTTTTTTTTTTCTGGACAACACAGAATCCAAGTTTGAAATCACTGCACTTCCTTTAATTCATAAGATCTGATTTTGATTAAGCAAAATCAACTTCACTCTATGAGAGGCCTCTAAGGAGGAAGGAAATAGTTCCAATTTTTTGTCTAAAATTCAATTCAGATTAGGTAAATGTGATCACAAGGAAGTCTTTCTTTCAGACTGCAACTCTATGAAAAAAAATTAATTTACAAGTTTCTTATGCATGCAAGAAGACTAGGTCTATAAGAAAGCTGTAAGATGAGAAACATTTGCATGGCTGGATTACACATCATATCCAGAATTTCCAAGACCTCATGAAAATCAGATTGCATGAAGGTAAGGTAAGGTAAAGTAAGGTATAATGAAGTTTAGGTCTACTGGGGTTTTTTGGGGGTTTTTTTTTGCATGGGGGAGGGGGGTAAGGATGTTTATTCACTTTTTTGCAAGTAGGCAAGATAAAATTTCATTCTATTTCACTAACAACATTAATGTATTTGCAGCTTTTGAGGATCATTACATGATCCTCAAAAAGGAAAAAACTGTCTATAACAGTATATTCAACATGACATCTTTTGATTTGCAGCTCTTCAGCACACAGGAAGAAGTTTTGATTCTTATTGTTTCTGCAAGCCAGTGCCTCTGAATTTAGACTGAGGACATGAAGATGCTAATTACTTTTATGTTGATTCTCCTTAATAATTTAGTAACGGCAAGGAATGTCACTTGCATTCAAAGTTTCAGATACTCTGGATATAGATCAAAAGACATCACTGTAATATGCAATATGCTTTGAAATTTAAATATCAGCATAAATTAGATTTATTTCTCTAAATAAGAGAAGCTGTGACAACTTGTAAGGAATTCTACATCCTGCACATGAGGCTTCAAAACTTTAATTTCCTCTGCCATCAAAATCATTGCCGTAACTCTCACCCTTATCTCCTTTTCAAGTTCTGACATTTCTTTTAACCTTCTGATCTCTAACAAGACTGATCTGAGGAATTTACAGATCAGTGAAGTAACCTGGTGACTATGTCCAGGTCATAATTCCCAATGGCACCTTTCTTTTTGTTTTCCTCTTTTTAATCAACAAAACAAAGAAAAAAGGATGCTTCTCAGTCTAGAAATACTGACAAGACACTGAAACTCCCTCCCTCTGCTTTACTCAATCTTAAGTCATGAGGAGGTAGTATGAGAGCCTTTCAGGCAGCAAGGCTCAGCCTGGCCTGTCGAACACACGCCTCTCTCAAAGCCTGTTCAGCGCCGCCCCTCTCTGCAGAGCGCACACGATGAAGACTGAAATCTTTGGAGCTTGAACCCAAGCTCTGATGAGATCCTTCCAAACAATAAGATACTGCTCTTCATTGCATCCTATTATACCTATAATTGTTTAGACATAATTGTTTAGATTTATAATGAATAGTGGTTGAGAAGAATTCCAGGTCATTACTGCAACAAGCACAAACCTGGAGCGAGCAACCTCCACTCCCACAATCTTTCCCTGGAATTCACTTGCTCCCACTGTCTACAATACTTGGGTCTGAAGCCAGCAAAATTGTTTTCCCTAAAGTTCAAAGTTTCAGCTATTTTATCTGATATTTAATCTTATTCATTCAGTGAATAGGCATTTAACCTGTGTCTTGCACTTACATGAGACTTTCTGTTGTAATGAAGTATAAAACACTATTGATTCGTATTTCATAAAAATGAGCAACAAAGAAATGAGAACTTTCTTCTCTGAGATTACAAAATAGGAAAGTTAAAATATTTGAAGAAACTAACATTCTCAGAGTTAGAAAACCTTCTGCAGTCTTAACAGACTTAAGAGACCTAACTCACTACATATATTATCTGTTCCCATGATACCTTTTTCCATTACAATTCATTATACATTCTTTTAAAACCTGCTGTACACAAACACATCATCATAACACGTAAATTCTTTGGTTACCAACTTTATTAATGTGAGTGAGCTGTATTAAATAATGCTGCTTTCCTCATTTGCTAAATGAAGAGCATTGAAATAATCCACAGAGAGAAAAAGAAACAGGAATTGGAAGCTAGACAGCTTAAGTCACCTTTTGAATACATATATTTAGCATTAATAAGTGAGGACGTAAGGCAGGTATGTATATTTGGACATAACAATAAAATTAAAATTGGTCTGAATACAACACAGGTTTTAATTGTCAGTAGTTTTGCACAAAAGCACACATGGGAATGGCGAATGTACCAGCATGCGTGCATGTGCACATGCATTTTAATGATTCTGTCCTAATTTTCACACACATACTTTGGAAGGGGAAAAAAAAAAATAAAAAGAGCATAAAGGCTTTTAATGTTTGCAAAGACTGTACTTGAACCACTCGTGTAAGAATGCTGAGAATGCCTGCTCCAGGGGAGTCTACAGGCAGAATGAATTATTTCCTATCCTCTTACTCCAGGATCCCACTATCCTATTGGAGAGCCTGTTTACACAATGCACACCAGAAATTGACAAGTTTAAGGCTCAAAAGTTCAGAATATGCTTCTTGGATATTTGCATAGTAAAAGTTAATACTGTTTTGACAGAACTATTTTTTCCACATCCTAAATATAAAGCTAGAGCTGCTACATGATTTAATGTAGACAGCTGATGGGAACAAGACTTGTACATTTAAAATCAACTTTCAAGTTTAAATACATATTGAAATACATACAGAAGATCACATTCTCTTATTTTTCATCTGATATATCTTGCTTTCATTCTCAGTTATGGCTAATGTCAAGGGAGAAGGGTTTCGTAGGAGGTTACCAGCATGCTCAAAGATCTTTCTTTAAAACAACAAGGAACAGTTTAATTTGTGGAGTCTTGGCATTAGGAAGCCAACAGCTGTAGAAAGCTCATTTCATTTGAAACCCTACAGGCAAATGCTCTTGCAGTCTCCAAACGCTACATCAAATCATACAACCTGTTAGTAAGATGTTGTAGTCAAAGAAAACTTGCTTACACTCAAAAAAGCTCAACACATGTAATTCAGCTCTTGTGTCAAAGTGAAACACCCAATATTTTCAGGAAGAATTAGTATACACACTTTTTCAAGTAATTACTTAGCAAAGGTGTTTGTGCAAACCATGGAAAATGGAAAGGAACTGTAGCAAGCTCAGACTTCTGCTTACTTGTAAACATTAGAATATACAGCATGACAGCAAACCAGAAACTTTTAAAATGTTAAATACTGTAATAATAAATTATTTGCCTCTAATTTTTGCATAAAAAAACCAAACTAGTGCACATCTATCACTGCAAGAACTTGCTTCAAAAAGTCACAGCAAAGCCTACTAGTTGATCTGGTAGAGAAGCAGCCTTCAGTCCATCAGAAGGCACATCATGTTTATCTACATTCTAGAAGATGATTAAACAAATTCTGTGACCTCTATAAATCAGAGATCAACTATTTCATTTTTTAAACTTTGAGATTAGCTATTAATCTGCTTACTTGAGTATATAAAAATGAAAAGCTGACCTGAAGTAGGAAGAAATTCTTGCACAATTTTTACCAAAAAAGTTAGTTGTTCAGGCACTAAATTACCACAATATGCAATTAAATCACCATCATCTTGCTGAAAACAAAACTGACATTTTATGGCAATGAGAATGCCAATTCTTTTCGATACCATATATCCCCTCTTGGGACATACAACAATATCCTTTAGTATTGTGAAATAAATAAAAAAATGTATATTCCCAAATTTCAGAAAACAAAGCCTATACTAACCAAATAGAGGGAAGCATCCATAAAACAGGAACAGCAATGCTGTTACAGCAATTACAGTCTTGCTGCTTTGATAGACTGGTGTTTTGTGTACTTATCCTCTTACAAACTAGAAGAGGTTATAACTGGAAAGTGTCTAAATAAAATACACCGCTTACCTAACTAAATAGCAAATGATACCAACAAATGCAGCTGATTAGTAAAACTGCATTCATTGCTTCCCAAATTCTAGAAATCAAATTTAAAAACAATGACTGCTTCCAGAAGAGCTACAAATTTAGTACTTGTGAAAGGACTACTATGGGCACCTGGTTACACATACTAGCTACAATACTGTTGCATGTGCTTTAAGTTCTTGTAATGTTAAAATTAATCCATTAAGAGAAATTTGGGGAGTCCAAGTGTTTTACTGTTTTAACGAACATTAAGTTACTCTCTCAACCTTTCCTTTTCAAGAACTATCTTCACATATTAGTTGGTTTTCAAAACCTCTAGCTCAAGGGAGTAGTACTGACTAGCATTCACATAGGCTACTACTTGCCATTGTCAGCTTTTGGTCAAATGCTTATTTTACTCTTCATCTACAGAATACCGTCAACCAGTAGCATCAGCTTACTTCAAATATCAGATGGCAGCATTAAATACAGTATTTGCCTTCTGCAGCCATTTCACTCCGAGTTGTTTACAAATCTTCATGTAACCTCGACCTGATAATCACAATGGCTTTACATTTTACACAGAAGCTGGAAGTCAGAAAGCAAGGACAGGTACTCCCGCACAAGCAAAAGATTATTTGGTCTTGGACCTGGATAACTAATAGTGTATACTGTGAGCATTTAATAAAGGGAGGGGGAAAAAAAAAAAAAAAAAAAAAAAAAAAAAAAAAAAAAAAAAAAAAAAAAAAAAAAAAAAAAAAAAGTAAATATTCTGGGTTTATACAGTAATAGGAAAAGCCTGATGGTCTACAAGGATTTTAACTATTCTAACTGGTTTTGTCCATTTCATCAAATTACATATGCCAGTAAGCCTCCCCATTCTAAGGCTTAAAAACAACAACAACAAAAAGGCCTCTAACCACTCTTCCTTCTCTCTATGCTGAGATCTGCAAAATTGTAATACAGTTAAATATGGGCCAGGAATAGTAAAGTGCAACACTTGTATAAATTCAGGAATAGCAATTTCAACTACTATGAGGCAGACTGTGGCGCTATGAAGACAAACTTTTTACTTCTCTTGTCACCTGTTAATGCTTCAATTTCACCATTCGCTTTGTCTGACAGAGGATGACCATGAGGTACAATTCTGCCTGCAAATTCTTCTTTTCTTAAATCTCAAAATATATAGATACTCTGTCACTTATCCAAGCACCTTTTTTTCAGATTCTTGTGTGCAATGCAGCACACACCACATACAGAATTACCATAATAAAGAATTATGGTAAAATTATCATAACAAAGAAATTGGTACCAATTTAAGAACAGAACCATACTGTATATCCAAACCTTACTGCACCTATGAGCTAGATATCACATTCAAAAATATTTAAATGGGTAAAGTCACATTTATTTTTACTTTTTCCATGCAGGCCAAGCTACTCCACTGATCACCATGATGACTATGGAACATAGTAGGAGAAATTCAGAGCATTTCCTCTAAAAGGTATCTCTTCCATACAGAGCCCTCTGTGACTCTCCCAGGTTATGCAGAAAAAAAAAGTTCAACTTATCCGTCCTGAACCTCTTAGTGGGTTTAGTAATGGGAACAGAGGAGGATTTTCAGGTATGCACTGCAATATGAGGGGCAAACTAGAATTTGCAAACTAGAATCTACCCAAGACATTAAAGTAAAGTGACACCATTCAGTGTTTCACTATTCCTCTTAATTAATTAATTGAGACTAATGAGGAGGGGGGAGATTTCATCTTCTTCCAAAGCATGAGCAATTTATCACAACCACAGAGAGTATGCTTTAATGTTTCTACTTACATTAAACTGATGTTCTCTGCTCAAGCAGTATCTTACCACATCTCCACAGCTGAGTCATGACAAAACTTTACCCCAAGTCAGATTGGCAGAGTGCCACTGAAATTTATAGGTACATAATACTCCATATCCTTATTTAACATGGTATATATGCTTAATAGGCAAAAGCCGCTGATGAAACAGACCATTGCAGAGATATTTCCCCCACCTCAGACTAATTTTTTTGAGGCTAATGGCTCCTTCCCAACTCCTAAAACCCATAAGTGACACAGTCAGTAGCTAAGAACACATGGTTTGTGGTTACATATTGTCATAGGAAGCAGATGAACCCCTCTAGACCAGGCATGTACCACACGCTCTCATAGTAGACATGATTCTAACAAAATTTTTCCAACAAAAAAACCCAGTCACAAATTGTGGAGGTCATTTTAGTTCAACTGCTAAGTGAACAGCTCAGCTTTTAAGACTCAAGTGGCTCAGGACTCTGTGGGCTTTACTCAGCTCTGCTTTTTCATCTTTTGGAGAATTTATTGTCCAGTTTGTACTGAATCAGATTATGTCACATTAGAACCTCACAGCATAAACCAGCTATGGGCCAAAAGTCACTGTCAAAAAAAGTAAAATCCATAACTCAAGCACTGAAGTTGCTATAGCCAAAAGATGCACATTGATCCATCTAACCAAGTTACACAGCAAAAAGAAAATCTGACAGTAGCTATTTGCTTATTGTCACGGGGGGTAGAAACTAAATCACAGGATGAATTTGAGCATATTTTCTTATTAAGAATTTAAAACAAGAAGTTATTTTAGAACTTCATTTTTTAGAGTGCTACTTAGAAACCTCCCACTATTTTTACTATAGTCTTTCAGTGTTCCTGGTGTCCAAAGACTGAGAAATAAATTATGTGTTAGACTCTTTAGAACAGCAAAATGCTCAAAAAGCCTTCACTAACACTGTTGATATTGAAAATTGTGCTTAATATTTGAATGGCATCTTAACCAGTTGTCAGCAAAATGCACAGTAAAAGTTAACCTGTTCCATCACTATGACTTAGAACAGTCTTTTGATTATATTATTTTACATATCTCCCAAATGAAGTAAATTACAGATAATTAAGAGTTTTACTAAGATGCAGTTTGTTACGAGCATGAAATATTTCCTATGCTTGTTTTCATTTCAGTCATTAAAAACCATTTCTGTATACCCTGACAATGATATGTTTAAGAGCAATGTATCATGACCCCCAGACTTTATACTGTCATCTCCTAAGGGCTACCCTCCAGAGGGCCACAGTTCCAAAGGCAAAAACACCACATTTCAAAGCACAGCTTCTAAACTAGCTCTGAGCAGGCATTCTCCACAATGACAAACATCAACCACACCAGCTGAACATCAGTGAAGGGTCAGCTCTAATAAGATAAACCATCATACAAAAAGGTAACCAGGAACTTACGCCTAGCCTTGAAGTGACCACATACTTAAATATAATCTCAGAACACTCCAAATATCTACAGCCTACATCCCACCTCTTCAGTTTTACGAAAGTAGATAGGTGCAATCTGAAACGCCCTGGCCACTCTCAGAAATTGCTGATTTCTGAGATCAGTCTCATCCACATCGAACATCTCCACACCCTCCCGATTAGCAGCAAGTACTGATCTTTTACAGTCCGTGCAGTCACAGAATCCATGTCAGGGTTACAAGGGTACACAGAAAAGGAACTTGAAATAGTAAGTCCCAGGAAGGAAATCCAGCAAGCACCACGAGTGCTAAAGACAGAGTTGTTCTACAATGAATCACTAAAGAACAGAAAAGCTCTCTGGCAGCTAAACTTCCTCTAAACATACCGGCTGGAGTCATCTGCTGCAAAGAGCTGTATTTGCTGTTTCTTTTTTTTCCCCCCATCTGTTTAAACAGTAGAATCTTGGAAAGGATATGACCAAATTGTGATTCCATGCTCATTTAAAAGAGGAAAGGTTTTCAGTGCTAGAGAATGAACTGAAAAAAGGGAATACATTGAAAAGCTCATTCACTCTAATTTTTTTCTGTAAAATGACTACATACCAAAAGTTTTGTTCTGTTTATATCATGTGAAATGTTGCAGATGTACAAACTTGATGAAGCAGGAGGCATCAAAGACATTTGCCATTACACTGGACACGACTTGTCCAAATGATATCACAAATACCCAAGATGCCCATTTTTAAGTCTGTGCTTTTTCTTCTCTATTTACAGAAATCTCTTTAGAGATCGATTACTATTAGCTGTCTTGAATTCCTTCCTTGCTATATGCATTTTAATGAAATATTTTTCATTCCATTCTGTTCTAAATTGAAATACTAAACTTAGACACATTGAGCAGCTGTAGGCTCCTTGACCAGGCAAAACAGATGAAGAACTGGCTCTAAACAACTAGCAATGACTTGCAACCACTTCAACTATTTGCACCATTTCAATTAATCAGTGGCAATACACTTGAAATGTAGACAGTCTTAACTGTATCTTCACGTCTTCTTCCCAGATATTCAGCTTGGAGATCAAGAACACCATTTATATTTACAACCAAACTGATTAGCTTCTACTTCAATGTGTACATTGGACTCTAAAGGAATTTCATAACATGGTTTGACATTAGTCCTACGAAAGGCCAAATTTTAAACACTTATCACATCTTTGCAATTCAGTTGCCTGAAGTAAACAAAAAACTTCATTAAAAATTCTGATCTCACATCCCAGATATCTGGATTGCAGTTTGGCTACTGAGAGCTTCCACTTCAGCAATGAATCAGAAGCATTTTCATCCACAATGAATAGTGATGAAAAGGTATTGCTTAGAGGTAACTGGAGCTCTGATGTCAAGTTAAAAAAATCCCAAATATTTTATTTATTTAAAATTCATTGTTACTGTAGGCACTTTTATTCAGTGTCAGATACAGCCAATACTTCAGTGTATGTATGTGAGTTTTGCTATTTAGGTTTAAACTAAGAATAGATTTTGAAGACAAGAAATGCCAAAGCTAAAGATTTGTACTTGCTAAAATGCCAGAGCAAAAATAGCAGTCCACCCTCACTTTCCCACGAGAAGCTTTGTAAAAATACTTTCAAACTGGATTCCTGAACTGTTACCCCGTCTACTTTACCTCTGAAAATATTAGTTACAAAAATTCTAGGCTGAATGATTGCATTTTCCTGGGTCAATTCTTCCCTTCCTTTATATCCAGAAGGATACTGCGCTCATAAAAAAAGCTATTCTGGTCTCTTCCTAGTCTAAGAGTCCAGCTATAGGAAACTTCCTTCTTACACTGACTATTTTTCTTCCTAATAGATGCAGAGACTGATTTCTGATAAGACATTTAGTAATGATAGGTAGGCAGAGGGGAGCAGAATCCCTTTGCTACACTGAGATTAAAGGAAAATGCTGATTCAGGCCAGATCAGCAGTCAAATAACTTTATGCACGAAAGTTTAACATTTGTAACATCATCTTATTGCTACTCACTACAATCACTACACATTCTCTTATGTGAGAAAGAAAATGTGTTACTTTCAGTTAATAATAATGGGAAACACTCACAAATCCTTAATTCTGTTGGCCAATAATAAGTAGTTTACTACATTGTTATTTCCTCTGCACTTCATCAAGCCCACCCCATGAATGATGCAACCGAGCATCTCTGTGAATATCACTCACAACATGGTATAGCTGAAATACATGCTTTTACACAGATTTCTTAAAAGCCATCAATTAAACGTGAAGATCACCATAGATTTGTTGCACTCGATAGTATTGGCCAGCATGTGACTGATGCAAACTGTCAAAGGAGAAACATTTCACTGCAGGGCACTTCAGCACACTGCACCAATTCTTGAGGCATCACTCAATGCAGGTGTCACTTCTCCCTGAGCCAGAAGCAGGAGGAAAGAGCTGCAAATAGAAAGACAGAAGACGCAGCCTGGCATCAAAGCCAGCTTCTACCTTTACTGTGTCTACACAGTTACTTCAGTCAACTACAACTTGAAGCACCTTGGAATTTGTACATAAAATGAGATTGGCTTGTTTCCCCCTGTACACAGTACTTTAAATAATTCACTGCTTCCCAAATGTTTCTGCACTGTTCCTACACATTTTTGTTCTCCAAGACTACAGCATTGTTTTTATCCTTTCAAGAGAGAAGCAATTTTATTTAAAGATTCCTTCTTGCAGCGGTTGTTTTTCTTCCGGATAGAAGTGAGTATCAATTTTATTAAAGTGGAGGAGAGTAGCACTATGTATGGTTAAAAACTGATGTCATCTTTGAACTTATTTTGCCAGTTTTGCACCATCTCCAAACCATAAAAACATTACTCCCATTTTACAGATGGTGCTGGAATGAAGCCAGATTTGCCATCCATTTCTGTTACATGATGCAATGAAACCTATTTACCTTCAGGGCTACACAACAGCAACACGCATTGAAAAGTAGTATTACCACTATTTCAGTTTCAGATGGAAGAAAAAAAAATACTGTTCACCACCTTCACCCAAGAAGAATTTTGAACACCACACTATCAAAACCAAGCGAATTAAAAGCAGCTTCTCAATAATCTAGAACGGGGGTACAACTTGTATCAACCCTCAGTAACTTCTCATTACTATTTCCAGTGTCAGCATGTAGGAAAGGAGAACACATGACCTCTGCTCTTACACAATTAACATTATTTCAAGTATGTTCAGGGCTTCCCTAAGCATTTTAAGATAAACCAGCATGGTAAACTGTTTCAGTTTTATCCTTCTTTGCAAAAGGAAGTCATAGTATCCTTGGCTACAAACCATCACTCCTGTAAACTATGCAGATTTCCTACAACAGATCTTATCTAACCTTCTTTTGATGTAGTCAGAAGAAATATGTCATTAGATGATGCACAGCATTTCTTGTTTCTACTAATCCAAGGTTATGCAGTACAGAGCTTAAGGGATCAAAGAGATGAAAAGGTCACATGTTAAAGAAAAAAAAATGCTAATTTTCTAACACTGCTATGTATAACCCTTCCTAGTGATTATATGTTACTGCATCCCTCCTATTGTCCAAACAAACACCAAAATGAAAAAAACAGATTTTTTTTTTCCTTTCCCTCTGTACAAGGAGCCATAAAGAACAGGGTAATTATGATGTGTGTGTTAATATGCAAATTCAAAATAATGATAATGAAAGGTATTGGCAATCCTTGTTTCTTATCATCAGCTTAGGACAAAAAAAATCTCAGCAGTACTTATTAGGTAGTAAAATAGGACACCAGCAAAGACGATCAATACAAATCATCTCGAAACCATTACTCTTCATCTGGTGTCATCATTTTACTCATTATGGGATAAAAATGCTTTTCAAATAAGCTAACATTTCCAGCAGATTGCATCTTTCTCGGTTGACCTTCAGCTACAACATCATCCCCACCCCCCCTCACCACTGCAGGAAGAGTTTACAGCAGAGCTAGAGACAAATCTCACAGCACCAAATCTGTGCCTGCCATCACTGCTGACCCCTAAAGCCAGGAGGAAGACCAATGAATCCGACATTATTCATAACCTAAAAACACCTGCAAAGACCAAGAACACACACTTTCTTTCAGTCTAATGTCTTTCTTGCTACAGGATAGCATCTGCTTGATTTCACTTGTAAAAGACATAAATTGGCGTATCTGAAATATGTAATTGTGGTTCTGATGATTCCCACTTTGCTGTGAAGCTATCTAATGGAACAATGCTATTACTAACACATTATATCAGTTATATGCTTTATAACCTAATTGCATTGTTTCTACGTTTGTGGCCTGATCTGTCCCTGGAAATGCAATTTATTTTTTCTGCACAAGAAAAGAAATGATACCGTGAATATATTTCAAAAGCAGGTAAAACAAAACAGAACTCCATTCCTAATTATATTAGAGGAAATAGAAAGGACAGTTCGTCTGAGACAAAAGAACACTGTGCACCATTTTGCTAAAGCACTGCTGGGTGAGATCACTGGTCTGTTCTCTCCTTAACATGTTTCATACACAGAGAAGCTTTACCTTTTAATAGTAAAGAGCATCTACAACCAAGAGCACTGAGCAAATCATTGAACATGACCAGAGGGCAAAACACACTGCAGAAACAGTGCTCAAAGGACACGCATGGCTGGAGGCGTGTGACCACACTTCAGTATACAGCAAAACCCTTCTCACCAGACTGAGCTCTCAGGATACTCACGGTATCACTATGCAGAAGTTTGGTGTTAGGCTTTCTGTCTGCAGTTTCCAGAGGGCCTAGTGGAGTTGCTTTGTTTGTTTGCTTGAGGTTTTGTTTTCCTGAGGTTTTTGTTTGGGTTTTTTCCCCTCTGAATTAAGTAGGGTAGCTGAAGAGTGTATATATGGCAATAGTCAGACTATAAAAAAATGAGATGAGGTTTTCTATTTCCCAGTGTTCTCAACCCCACGTTAAGACAGAAAGCAGGATTCTATCATTATTACATTTCTAGGTACACACCAGTGCTTTTAAAGACATCTCACAGTCCATGAGCAGAGAGAGCAGTGCTGTTTTCACCAGTGCCTCCATACCCCGGATTATCCCTGGAACACACATGGTGCAAACTGAATAAGGAAGAAACAGAAACCAATGAATACTTATTTCTATGGGACTACTTCTTCACCACACATGCCTCCCAATTTCACCATCCACAGAAACTGCATATAATGGGGAAAGGACATTTGAGCCATAGTGCATAGTTTTGAGTTACATATACAGTCACACAATGACAGTGATTCAGGCCCAGGAGAAGCAGGAAGAACTTGGAACACAGAAACGAAAGAATACAAGCTCTGATTTAGGTCAATCAGAGAGACCAACAGGACTGTCAGCTAAAACAGCAAAAAATTTGGAATAGAAAAGACACTAAAATAATTCACGAGCATTTTTTTTCCCAATCCTATCCATTGCTCCACTACACATACACTCAAAAAAGTCCTTGGTCTATAGTCCTGCCAGGGGGTTGCTTTGAAAAGGTAAGATGTGGGACATGTGAAAACAATCCCAATCACAGACAGTAAATATGAGCTGATAATCAGCCCTATTGCTTTTTGAAGGGAATATATTGATTAACAGTGCTGTCCAATGAGGCTTCCCAGTTTCTTTCCTTACATTTAGTTCACAGCCAACTGAAAAACAAAATTACTGTGTTGCTGAGGTACAACTTTTCTCAGGCAAGTTTGCTCATAGCACCAATTTAAAACTTTTCCTGCACCTCAGCAAATATTCAATTCAAAAGCCAGGAGCTGCAGAGAGGGAAAATGTAACAATAAAATCCAGTCAAACAGCCCAAGTTTGAAGGCTACACTATACTAGCTGCTAGAAATTTTCAAAACAAAATTTCCACCTTTTTAAGCTCCTTTTCCCCTAAAAGGTCCTTTTCATATACATATACCTTACACTTCCATTCCACATACATAATGCACCTGGGTCCGCCTGGCAAAGAGAGGCAAAGAGACCAAGATAGATTAATTTTTACGCATGCAAAAATGTACTAACATTCTCAAGAATAATACTGACTGCATGACAATACAAGAGTGAAAACTTTATGGTGAGCTTTTATTAAAAAAACCCCACATAATATGTTTGTCTAAGCAGGCGTAGTTCCTTAAACAGAGACGCCAGCTTTGACAGCTGTAACATGTTTTATGAATACAGCAAGGCTCTATATTTTTTTCTTTTTATCTTGGCTCATTCAAATAGCTCCATTCAGTTACCAATTTATTCAAAACTGATGAACCTCTGGGGAGTTGCAAAAACAAGAGAGTTTATTTTCCAGTCCATCAGTAAAATGAAAGTGTGATCTCTCTTAGTTCCACAAACAAATCTGGAGGGACAATGGTAAGCAAAATTAATTAGGTCTAGTCCCTCAACTACAAATACCTCCCTTGATAAGTAGACATTAGAGGGAAGGCCATTATAATTTCTCTTAGTTATTCAGTATATACAAGGCAACAAAAACTTAAAATAAATCCATCATTCATCGGAATATTCACTGAATCAGCATATACTCTAGGTTGGGAAAGACCTTTGGAGGCCATCTCGTCCAAGCCCTTACACCAGACAGGGCTAATTCATTAGAAAGATCAGTTTGCTCCATTACCTTGACCAGTCTAGGCTCCTTAATGGCTCCAAGAGCCAAGAAACCTGAGAAACCTCTTCAGTGCTTAGCAACATAAATTGTGAATACTTATTTGCCTTTTACCTAATCAGAATTTTCCTTCAAGAACATGTGACAGCTGTCTGCCATTTCCACTAAATGTGTCCAAGATATATCTCCTCCTTTAGAGAGAATGCTGGAATGCCCTCCTTTAGAGAGAGAGCTGAAGTCAGTTCCCCTTTAAAAGCAGTCAGATCCCCTTTAGTCCTCTTATCTTCAACCTGAGCCAATCCAGCTTCCTCAGCCTCCCCTCGTGCACTTACACCTTTACTCCCAAACCACTTCAACACTGCTCTGCTGGACTCACTCTTCTTCATAAACTTTTCTCTTGCACTGGGAAGCCCCACACTGGATGCAATTCCCCAGATGCAAGCTCCCAGTCACTGGCTAAAAGGGAGCCACTGCTTACCTTTACCTTCTGGCTGCACTTTTCCTCATATGGAACACTACCTGGTTGACCTTAACTGTCTCACAATATAATAATATCCAAGATACTGCAACAATATTTAACTGAAAGCTAAAGCTAAAGAAAAAAAAAAGAAACTGAGGGGAAAAAAGGCAATTTAAAGTGTATTTTTTTGTTCTTCTGCATGTTTGCTTTTTTAAGGACACATCATTCACTGTTTTATAAAAAAGGCAAATTAACCCTGAACATATACATTGGAAAAAGAAAAAAATAAGTAATAAGAAGTTAATTTTTATACTACGTAATTATATACTTAATCACTATCCAGTATGTCATGATAGATAGAGGTCAAAAAGAATTAAATATTCTTCAAACTTATTATTACCTGATTTTTTAAAAAATAATTATTTGGACAACTAAAATAACATTTTAGGATCATTCTATTTGTATTTATCCATTGTGTAGGAAAAACAAAAGATGTTGTCTTTTTCGTGCTGTTTTTCTTCAGTTCATATTAGCTGCACTAGATATACCCAAATCCTCCAAACCGACAGAGGATTAAGCTTTTGAAGAGACTGCCTGAGCAGCCTAAGCAACGGCACGCCTGGAACCAGCGTCCTGTCAGCCAAGCAGGCTTTGCTCTGAAAGGCATCTGGCAACAGAATTGTGGTCTCCATTTATGAGTCTGAGGATCAGCAACGAAACCCTACTGATGAACTGCACAAAAAAAAGCTGAATACACTCTTATAAACTCTTGAATCACAGCAAACTTAAATATCATGAAACAAAGTATTTCTGGCAAGGCATTTCCTTATAGACTCTTAGAAGACCAAACCATCTGCTTGCTCAAAAATCAATCCTGATGAAATTAAATGAAACACGATAGTATTGCATGAGATCACAAGAATAGCACTTCAGTGTTGTAGAGCAGTGTTTTGCAAACGGCTGAGCTCAGGATGATGCTACTCAGTATGAAAATTACAGATTTGTCACCATCAGAGGACCTAAAATCATCATTTAGAAAACTGGTACAGGAGAAAAATAAGATAAAAAGGAGAACTGGAAAAATCCTTTAAAAATGCTTTTTAGCAAGTGTCAGAAAGCAATTCTGCCAGATTTACAGAAAAGAGAATCTGGCAAGATAATAAAGCAGTCAGTTAACTTATGTGGAAATCACATGAGTACATATCGCTGGACTAACTTGGGATTTGATAGAGACAGTGTACTGCATGAGTGATTTTCTGGAATCTCAGCACATCACAGCAAACATGGTTATTCATACTAGAAGTTAGATTTCGCTCATAATGCTTAGAGTATTAGCTTTGCAATATTAAAGTGTTGTGCTGCAGCAAAATTTATTCCGTAAATCAGACAAAAAGGATTTACCATGTCTTTCTGAAACAAATGTTTCTAGTCATTTTTTGGTTCTGTTCACTGTACAAAAATATGACATTTGTATCCCTTAGATGTAAATTATTTTGGACATTTGGGAGGATAAGACATTGGACTACATGACAGTCATAACTGCTATTTCCACATTTTGAAAGATCTGTATTCTCTCATTCAGCATTTTTTTCATGAAACATGAAGTACCAAGCACTGATTCTGCTCTGAGGCTGCTTCTGACTGAAAGCTCTGCTAAAACAGATATTCTGAATCTCACCTAATACTGTACATGATTTTAACAAACTTGTTTCAGACTAGAGAGATGAGAGCCAATTATCAGCTGCGTGTCTTGGACAAACTGTTTAGTAAAGAAGCAAAAACATACATTGTAATAAAAACCTTTAGACATTTTATTATACTGTAAAACATTACAGGAGGCTCACTATTTCATATATATCATGTCTTCAACAGTTCTTTAGTTTTTCCCTTCCTAGGTTTTTTCTTTTTCGTTTTCCAGTTTTTGTTGTGCCTTTATTTGTGTTTGATTAAAAGTGAAGGCTAGTCAGCAACCAGAGAAATTGCTCAAAAAATCAAGCAAAAAACTCCTCAGTTTAATGAGGGTGCTGCAGTGCTCACCTTCGTAGCAGCGCTGAATCTTATCACTATGAGATTCTCTATTTAAGGGTATATGATCTTAAAAAACAGTAAAAAATAAAAAAGCAAAAAACAAGCTAGCAAATGGTTCAACTGATAACACCAGGCTTTGATTTGCTCCCATACTTTGTGTAGTTCAACACACATCCACTTCTCGAGATCTTCAAAGGCTCCTCTTATTCCCAAGGATCACACTAGTGAGGATACTGACCAGAGGTCTCCTGACCAGCCTCACCCACACGCCCTGCCCCAGCCAGGGCACATCCTGAAGCCTCCTAGAGCCTGCGCACCAGAGTGTCCAGGACAGGGGTGGATGCCCCCAGGACACAGTGACTGCTCTGCCTCCAGCAGCAAAAGCTGACTGGGGCCCATGCAGGACAGTCACGTATGGACTCACTGGAGCCCACCTGGAAGTAGCCCTCAGAGCAGCACTGATACTGGCCACTAAGCTTCCCACTCTACGGTGTACCTGAACAAAAGAAAAAAAAAAGTAAAAAGTGAATAAAATACTACATTTTTTCTTCTCAGGATTCAGAAGGATTATTGCATTGTACATCATCACAGAAATCTGGAAACAGTTTGAAATAAGAATAAAAAAAATTCAAAAGATGCAGAAGCAACTACACACACTACACAGAAGTGTTGCTTTTACAGCCTGACACTTTTCTACAGAAATCAGTTTTTATGGATTTATGTCTTGGCCATAAACAAAATGCAAATATCTTCAGGCTTTTTAATAACCTGATGCTGTGTGTGATTGGTTTGTTATCTGATCTACTAATTCTCCTGTAGAGTCAGATTGTAAAATCTTGCCCTCCAATTGCATTGTTTGGCTTCAATTATTATTATTTATTTACCTGTGCTGTAGATACTGCAACTCAAATGTCAACTAAATAGAAACTTGCTGTACTTAAAAAGCAGTCTGATTCCCCACCACCTCTCCCCTCAGAAAGCTGATGAAGTGAACACTGAGAAGCACTTCAAAAGAAGTGGAGGAAAGACAATTTGGCTCTTCAACTTTTCCGATGGCATAAGAAGGTCTTTTCCTCTAGATCAAAATTTGACCTTCCTCTGGATGAGAGAATGTCAGGAAAAGCACTTATAAGCACAACCCACCTCTTAGATCCACTTCAAGTTCTTTTAAGACACCTCCCTCAAACAGCAGTGTCCTTTAGTGGAGATGCAGAACTCATCCAAAACCCAAAGAATACAGATTTTAGCAGACAAATGTTCAAGAAACCAACTCACTTCTTTTTCACACGATACAGAAAAAGATGGAAAGTGAAGTGAATGGGAACAATCACAACTGCAGAAATTTCACATTAGGCATGGAAGCAAATACATCTGTCTTCAGCTTTCTAGGAGCCATAGATGCACAGACTGCAGATCTTAATTAAAAACAAAACCCAGAAAAATAGCTAAGTACGTAAGCAGAAGTGTTGTATAACCCTAGACTATATTTTTGTCCAGTAATTTAACATTTTTACAAAAGGGATAAATGAGTGAAAGATAAAAGTATCTAGCATAATTCAGATCACAGGATGTCTTAACATTCCTTCCATGCCTTACATTGTGAATTTATGTGATTTATATGAAAATATGTATCTTTAATAATTTTACTCAAAGTCCTTTTGGGCTTTGGCAATGCTTCAGTTTAATATTTTCTAGCAGAGCATGCAGGCAACAGCATACTTGCCTCCTCTTTTTTTTTTTTTTTTTTTACGGTAGGTATCCATACCATTTTTTGACATACAACCATTTGCAGCAGATACTCCAAGAAAAACTGTCTTGCATCAGTATATTACCTACTTCCAGGAAATAGCACCTGGGGATTTAGAGAACAGAAATTCTTCCCCCTGTGGGCTAGATTTTGGCATTAAAAAACAAATGCTGAGCCAGAAGTTTCCCTCACTAACACAGGTGCTAATTCAACACTGCAACACCTCAAAACAAACTTAATTCACTGCAGTAGAGCTCAAAGTCAAAATCAGACCCTCTATCCCTAACTAACCTTCTACCACCAACCCATTGTTTAAATGTACTCAGCATCCCTACACAGTCAAATGCAGAAAGGTGACCTTTTCCAACTCAAAAATACAAATTTGCGGCCACTCCCATTTTCATGTCGCTCTGAACCGACAACATGGCGAAAACATAACCAGCCGTAACTCTCCTTTATTTGACTTACACTGACACAGAAGCATCTGCCTCTCACTCTCTATGTAGGTTAGGAAGAGATTTTTGGTTTACTTTTAAGGAAATAATAGCACAGGTATTTTTGTAGAGTGTCCATATAGCTGCTGTTTCAAAGTCATGTAACTGAACATAGTTTCTCAGCACGGTTGTCTTAATTAATTGAATGTAGGTTCAAACCAATTTCAAATCAGTGTTTCAAGACTTAAATTATTAATATAATTCTCATATAAGTGTCACTTGTCTGTAAGAATGCATTTCAAGTGTCACGCCTACGGGAACTATTGTGTTACCTGTGCAAGATTCTCTGCACACATAAATCACAACATGTCGCTTATTGAGAGCTAGCAGAGAAAACAGGAAAGCCCACACATGCATACACACAAGATTATATGAAATATAGGGTGGTAGTGGAATCACCTCATGCACACCCCTAAACAGAAAAGAACACTTTCTCAGTAAGAGGTCTTTGTTAGTAATTTTATCACAAAATATTTACCTGAGCTCCTTCATGTTTTCATTCTATGCAAGGAACTTTAAAAGAGCTGAAGTCTGCTATAAGGATGGGACAGAGAGGCCCCATCATACATCAGCCTCAAAGGTAGAGCCATATTGAAAATGAAGAATAGATTATTTCCCCTAGGTCAGTATAAGCTATTACTCCTTCACACTTTAAATATATGTAAATTGGGGGCTAAATAAAATACTGTGTCTCACTCCTTTGGTTCATGCAAGAAAGACTCCCTTCAGAGAGCCAGTATCCTTCCAGCAGCTGCCCAGCATAAGGAGGTTGAGAAACACGAGGAAGGACACTGCACTGCACAGCTATCAGCATTCCCTTCCCAGATCCCAGTCAGACAGACTCAAACCCACACCCCTCCGCCTTTTTTTTCTTTTTATTTCAAAACATGATCTCTTACCTTTCAGCAAAATACTGTAACTTCAAGCTTCGAAGGCTTTCCTGGGGTCAGCAGGGGACAGACTCTTACCTACTGGAACTATTGTCAAAATATACTAAACATGCAGTCAGAGGAGAGATAAAAAACGTGAGAAGAGAGCTGGAAGGGCAGACTGGGAGAAGTAGGATACTCACTTACAGACTAGTAATCTTGACTCCAGCCTGATGTTTACTGAGCATATAAATAATTTTGCTAACTGTTTTAGGCACTTTTATTTCCAAGTAGTACTGCAGGACTAAGATCTTCAGCCCAGAGCTGCAAATCCCATTACTAAAATCATGGCACGTTACAACTGCCCAAACATTAATAAGGCTAATGCAATCACATAGCTTAATTTCTGAAAATCATTCACAGTAAAAATCATTCCCATTTCCATTTAAAAAGTTCAAAGGTTTAAATAAGAAATATGTAACGTGTCAGGGTCAAAGACACAATAAACCGCATACATACATCTCTTACTACCAGCCTTCCCCACAGACCCGGAGAGTCACATATGCACACAAAAGAAACAACATAAATGTCAACAGACCATTTCAGGAAAGAAATAGGCAGCAACACTGGATCCTAAATTCTTGCTACCTGAGTTACAAAGTACCATTATTTTTGCTCAATTTCACAGTGGATCAGATGCCTGGGGATGCTGAAGCCTATCACAGGCTCCGGCTTTCTCTGGTGTCTCCCAGGGCCAGTAATTCTCACATCCTTCACACTCCTTTGCCTAAAGCCTGGAGGCATTATTCCCTGTAAACAGTCATGCTGTTACCCGGCTTAGTAACCATTCCAAAGACAACAAAGTAATTCTGTCCATCAAAATGCACTCTGGTTTCCCATCAAGTGCAAATCCCTACAAGATAATGCTCAGAGTCCCATTTCTGCCTGCTACTAGTAGAGTCCAGGAGGGGAAAAAAAAAAATCAAAGCCTTGTTTCGTATTTTTTGTTCTTCTGCATGTTTGCTTTTTAAGCACACATCAAATTCTTTGATACTGTTCTGTGAACACTGAAAAGAAAAAAGAACGCTACTTCTACTTCTGTATTCATGAGGAAAACAATCCTCTTCTCAACAAAATGTTTTACCACTTTATCACTTCAGAGGACTATAACAGAAAGAGTACATTTGCAGAGAGTGACTTCCGTCCCAATGCCATTGATTTCACACATAGCAGAAAGGTGAACATGAAGTAATTACAGTCACAAAATAGGGGGATGATTTTCAAAAACCACTGATCTGCTAAAAGCTGCCTTCAAAAAGGAAAAAACCAAATGTCTGTATTGAACAACTGGAAAACTATTATAATATTTTCTAATAAACACCACACTAGAAGTTCAGAGCCACAAATGATAACTGAACAATGCTTAGAAATTTGTTTTCAAAAATGCATTATTAAGTACATGAATTAACCTTTTTTGCTGTTATGATAAGAGCAAGCTGAAAATGGTGAATTTTGAGTGAATGGTGAATGTATGAGATCATGAAAAAGCAGGGAAAGATTTTTCTTATCTGAATAGGCTGCTAGGCCATCACCAAAGGCTTCTAGATGAGTAGAGCACCAGTGGACCAGGCACAATGTGATTATATAAAAAACATATTTTTCATTTATCCAGTCTTGTGTCACATGATTGACCTTCATAACCTTTACATGGGCAATGCTTACTGAATCAAGCAAGGCCACCACTTCAGAGCCCCCAAAATGTATCCAGAAACAGCATTTGATCCTCACCACAGCAAAACCAGGCAGATGTGCAGATTCACATCACCCACAGGAAGTCCTATAATCCTTCCCTCCACCTTCCAGGCACAAGGCTGTGGATGACATTTCACATAGTCCCCCTGAACTTCTCAGTAAATGTTGCCCTCCCATGTCAAAAACCCAACTGCTCAAATAAATACCACAGGGCACTGCTGTAGCCACGTCTGCATCTTGCACCAAGCCCAGAAGGAGGAACCAAGCCAGTAACAATGACTTATAAACAGAAGCTGACAGCCTAGCTGCTGATCACTGGGCACCAGGAGCAAACAGGATGGAAGCAACATCATCTTAGGAGATTGCCCAGCTGACAGTTCCATATTAGCAACTTTCTACTGAAGAAGCGTGTCTCCTGCAAATTCTATGGCCTCTGCTTCCTTCCTGCTGTAGTCATGGGTTCAAACAGGAAAAACATCCTCCCTAGGAGGAAAGCACCTTTTACAAGCATCCCTCCTCTCTTCCTCCTCCAACTATAAAAACAATATAGCAACAAAAGCATCACAGTTCCTGCTCAGCTGTCATCTCCAGTGTAGATGTGCTCACCATAACCTTGAATGCCAGAAGATTCTGGGACAAGAATTCTTCCAGAGCTCCTCCTTTCATCCTGCCTTCCTTAACCCATAGTAAGTCAACATCGCTGGAGGTGGCCACAAGCTGCCATCTCCTATTTATCAGAACAAAACCAGACTCACCTTTCAGTGAGCACCAACCTCCCACTTCTAGGACTGTCATAAAGCTGTGCTAGCTATTATTTTGTTTATAGCTACTGTTGGTTTTAAACAGTGACACTAATTCCATTTTTAGGGCCGGGAAGGAACTCCTGAGTCTCAAGACATGGAAGATGTTCCCACATTCCCTGAAGAAGTTTGAGGGCTGCTCAGGAAGTATCAGGTTATACTGTACTGAAGATATCTATCAAGTGCTGAGTGTAAAGAGCATTTTAAAGACAGTTTGCTGACAAATACGGTGTACCAGCCACCAAAAAAAAAAAAAAATACCCCTAAGAGAACGTCTGGTATAGCAAAGATGTAAATTTCTCTCTCATCTTTATTTTATCAGATTTGAATGGAAGCCAAATGGGACTCCTGACAAAATCTGGAGCCAGCACTTCAAAGAGGTGAGGGGAGGGAAAACAGACTGACTGGCAAACGCCTCCCCAGATTGAGATGCATCTGCATCTCCATCCATCCATCTCGATCTGTTACCACCTGCAGCTGAGAAAACTGCTGCTTTAAAAGCAGACCTTGGCTACACTAGGATAACCTTTGTTGTTAAGAGATCTGAGCTGCATAACCAGGAGGGAACAAGTAATTTCTTTTTTTTTTTTCCTTTTTTTTTCTGTTTGATGAAAAGCTAAAAATCTACTAATTCAAATGCTTTCAGATGGGCATTTCTCCTCTCTAGTCTCCTGGCTCTCAACACTTCCTAATTCAACCCTCGTTGTAGGCAGACCCTTATTATGTGTCATTGCAAGCTAAAAAAGAAACCACTTTAACTCAGCCCAAAAAGACTGGAAGCACCACTGAATCAAAAAGTATTTGGGAAATCAGAAAGGGGGGAAAAGTCTTCATAAACTTTTTAGACACATTTTTAGCAAACTTTTAAAGTCAGATATGTTCTAGTTCCTTCTTTTTTTATTTACTGTGTTAAGAAGATTCAAAGCAGAATTCCCTGATATACACACAAAACACTATAACAATTATCCTATTTTTAATTCAATGCTTTGAGCACAAATTTTGAACAGAAGGCTCTTTAAACCAAAACAAGCATTTTACTAGCCACATAGTAGCTACATATATACCTACTTTTTTAACTTACTCCTCCATGGAGTAAGACATTCTCATGGGAAAAAAAAAAAAAAAAAAAAAAAAAAAAGAGAGAGGAGTAAAATTTACTATGCATATTTTCTCACAAGTTGCATTGTTTACTATACTCCTCAAACAAAATCAGCAAATATCAGCAGTCTTATGTGTATAAAGAAAAAAATACTGTATCCTCCTGTTCAAGGTCAGGAAACCTTTTATTAGCCCCAGACTTTTATTCCCAGCAGGAGAGAAGAAAAATGCAGCATGTGTTTAATCAGATTGTAAGCACCTCTCTATTATCAAAATATCAGTGCCGTCAGAGATGTCTCTTAACCAACTTTGCAATAATTCAGAGAGAGCATTAAACTTGATTAGTTCTCATTTTGTTTGTTTCACTGAAACAGCACAAAATGAAGGTACAAAAAGTCAACAGTTTTATCGTTATACAACCCACAGCCTCTAATATGCTTAGATCTTAAAATCTGAGGCAGGAGGAGAGCACAGGAAGAATATCCTCCTCTTGATTCATTTTTAATATCAACTGAAGGTTAAAGGTCTACAATCTTTTTGCTTCAATGTAATTCTCTATGATCATCAAAACCAGATTCAGTAAGTAGAAAAATTTTGTCCCCTTAGTAATTTTCAGGCATTGCCCCAGATGGATATATATTTATACATAGCCAAAAGCTCTTTTTCAGGGTTTCCTTAAAAAGGTTACCAGCTAAATAAATTCTCTTCTATAAGGCATGCTCCTTGCCAGAAACTCAGAGAATACACTGACTATGGATGAGAACAGAGTTTAAGGAGAGTAAAGTCAACATAACCTTCTCTTCCTAAAGTCTGGGAAAACAGAATGACTTCACAGCCTGCCTCAGAGCTAATCCTAGTTTGGACTTTTTCATATCAGTCAGAGGGAAAAAGAAACTTAAGTAAATTCTGAAGTGAAGAAAACCTGAGAACCAAACAGCCCAGTTCCCTTCCAAGCAGCCTGAGATTTTGGTGCCTCTCCTGAAGATACATTCAGCATAACAGGGAGCAGAAAACACCTGCTTCTGAGAGCCTATTTGTGGATTTCTCTTGCAGACAAATATAAGCTACATTTTTGCACTCATACACAGTAGTATGGTAGGGGCCACCTAGCAATAGTGAGGAATCCATTAACAAATAGCACACTCTTTTCTTGCAGTAACTTCACTTTTTCAAGATATTTAAGCAGTGGTTTAGAACAGTAGTACAGTAACACAGAAATCAAGACCAAGATCTAGATCTGGATTAAACTAGATGACCAAAACATAACATGCAGGTGGATACATGACTAAACATAGCTACTTCTCCTCACTGTTCTCAGTGTATCATGGACAACCATTTAACCATTCATCAGTACTGATAAAGTGGTTTTTTTATTCCTGAAGTCTAGCAGAGAAGTGTCCTTTGTTCCAAGCACACACCAAACAAGTTGCGTAGATCCTTTCTTATCCAGTACAAAATCAGAAGGCAAAAAAAAAATTAAAAAGAGGGAGAGAGCGGGGAAGAACAGAAAACAAACACAGTACTATACTACATTCTTTCTAACTACTTATATGCACTCATCATTAACAGAGAAAACTTGGCATTATTCTCATATAATAACTTCAAATTTGGACAAAAATTAAAATGTTATAAATAAACAAATATGATTTGAAGGTTGAAGATTCATGATGGGACCAATGCAAACTGAAGGGGTAGCTATATAACTATACGGGCTAAGTATACTGTTATTCTTTGCAGACTAGCCACCAAGGAGTGCAGCATACTTCATTTCTGCTTTACATTCTGCTTATCCATGTGATTTATACATACAATAGCCATTCATTCTTTTAATGCCTTTGATAAAACCCTAACCTAAGAATGTTAAACCCTACATGAACCATGATGTAGTTATTCATTATGTACTTTAATGCAGTGCATACTGGAGCAGTCAGATAAATGAGTCTACAATCGGTTTTGTACATTTTAAGTATAGCCTTATCTCCTCATTTGCTGGCTTCCATGATAGGAACTTCTAACTATGACTAACGTGTAGAGTACACAGTATCTTAAGTACTGTATCTGTGAGAGGTGAGAGCTTACATTCACCAGTTGAGAGTCAACAGCAACATCATTACTTTACAAAATAGGACAAAACATTTAACAATTTTGAAATGCCAATGTTTCTGTTCGTTCTTGGAAGAAAAGAATAATAAATATTTCGACCTTACAGTCTTAAACGGAAATATTCCTAAATTTCTTGCCAAGAATTTGCCTCCCCCTACAACTGGTATGCCACACAGTTTTCTTTAGTTATTTCCTGATAGCATGTCATTTCTCCTCACCAAGAATATTATTGTGCTTAGTAAGCATAATTTCCAGCAGAGGACTGAGACACTAAACCTTACCAAACAATTCCTAGGTGAGGCACTTTCCAATCCTTCCACACTGAACAACAGCAATGTGATACAGTGGCAAAGACTTGGCTTGGCTATGAAAGCAAAATGCTGCAAGGACTTAAGCATCAGAGTTCAGCAATGTCAAGATTACGCACATAAATCTTTGATGTACCTTCTTTAACTAAAACTTACTTCATTTACAAGCCACCTTTGAAGCAAATGTGAAACTGTCCATTTGCAAAGCTGATTCTTGTGCTTGCAGCTCAGAACAATCCACAGAAGCCTAGCTTGATGAAGAATGTGATACAAATCTCTATTCAAGAACTATGCAAGGCTTCCTGTATCAAGGAAGTTAACACATTTGTTTCTAAATAAATTAAGTGATGTTCATACAGCTCTCTAAGATATTTTAGAGGTAATTAACATTCTAGGATATCAGGCCGCCTTTTGGAAAAAGCTGTATTTTCCCTGAGTTCAGAACACAAACGGATTAGTTCATGCGCAAACTGGATGCACTACTCACTGCCATAGCACAGAATCAATTTCAAATCAATCTTACATTACTAACAGTGACAATACTGTCAAAATAACAGAACTCTATGAAAACATAATGTGCAACACATATATGCCAAACATTTCACAAACCATGAATATATATCATTTATCCACCTTGCAAAACAAAAAAAAAATTGGAAGAAAATGCTACGATCACATATCAAGGACACCAAAAGAAATCATCTTCAGGTAACTAAGCTGGGAACATAGTCCCTCCAAAAATGTTCCCTCTGTCTTTGGTCTTTAAGCACTCTTGTATACTGACAAGAAGGTTAGAAGCATACCTGGAGGTCACCTGAAAGCACAAATTAGTACTTACAGACAGGATTTTCAATTAAGCAATATTCTTACTGACAAAGGAATGATGCTTTAATAGTAGAAACTGCTTTCACTGAGAAATCAGTTCTAATGTCAGTAAAATAAAGGTTTTACCACTAAAGTGCTTAGACTAGTCAAGAGAGGATAGAAAATTGGAGATTTATGTGGAACAAGAAACACAGATGGAAATCACTTTTGTTTATCCATGAATCCAACTCAATTACACGCTCTAAAAAAATTTTTTCACTATCAAATATTAAACAAAATTTCATAGAATATTTAAAACCGGCCTCTCACTGCGACGCTAGAAATGCATTTGATTTACAAATGTTAATGTAATTATGCAAATGTCAAAATGTTCATCATGTCCTGCAAATAGTTCCATCCTTTTGAGAGTTTCATCTACTCAGTTTATTTTAAAATGTGCTTTTTTATCTCTTAATTGATTTTCTTCTGTCCCACCTCACTTCCAAGAGGCAGCAAGCAGGAATTCGGCTGATATCTTTCCTGCTAGCCAAGCACACTTCAGACAGCAGAGTGCAGCTGTAATTAAGTATGCCTTTAGTCAGAAAAAAGAAAAAAAAAAAAAAAAAAAGGCAGCAGGAGAAGACAAAACTAGACTGGCCTCCTAATCATTTGTTCAGATTCCTGATGCTCTGATGAAGATGCAGAGACCAGAATCACCAACATTTCTGACAACCTAGGCATCGCCCAACACAGATGTTAAAGACAAGCTAAAGCTCAGCCACAAAGTTTGAGACAGACAGTACTTCTGAGAGCATTCTTCATGCTGTCACTCACCATCAGTGCTCAACAATAAATCAAAAATACAAGTTATAATTACAGTCTCTGCTACTTAATGAAGCAGCCGCATGCAGCTTCCTTCCCTTCCCACCAACTGTGAAACTTAAAGGTTCAAGAGAAAGATGCTTACATGAAAAAGGTCATTTTTTGTCTCATTCTGCAACATGAGCACCATTAAGTTCAAGTGCACTCTTCGTGATACAAGCTTCCTTCACTGAGGAACACGAGCACTTGAACAACTTTGCCCATCTCCATTTCTCCTGCACTGCATATCCTTGCCCTGTGTTTCCACAGAGAAAAAGCAAGAGGCCCCACAGCAAAACCCATTCCCTCATGAGATCTTTGCTCTGCAGGAGAGAATGATGCTTTTGCCTAGTAAGAGATACAAGGCCACTGTCTTCACAAGAAGCTGTTTCCATAAAAAAGAACAAAGAACACATGGCCATAGGGTACCCTGTAAGAATTCTCTGATAGGGAACCATTTCATAGCACACTCAGAGAATGCTGGAGCAATTGTACATTCACCTAAGCCACTAAAACCACCCTGTTTCCATTTCACTGTCAACAATGACTTATGGTAAGACTTCTTATCTGAAGGAATAATCAAATTGCTTTAGGAGCCTCAGTTATACATTATCATACACCATTATATAAGCACAATGGCAAAATAGATGTTATCTAACTGGTAGAAGGATTCCCAAATCCTTTGAAGAGAGATTGTCCGTTAACCATAAAATTAAGTAGGCCATGCAATTGCACAGCAATGAAGCAGAAACAAAAAGACCACATTTACAGCAGAGATTGGTTAAATTACTAACCAAGAATATTAGACATGGAGGCATGGTTTTAAAAACATTACTGGAGGCAACAGTATCACAATGCAGAAATGCATGTGCAAGGCAATATTTGAGAAGATCCCTGTGCTGCCAGCAGGATTCAGTTGTTCATGGAGGGATCAGACCAAAGGCTACTGAAATTCAGGAAACCAGTATACTGCAGGTAAAGTATTATGACCGCTTAAAATTAAACAGTGCTCAAATATATATATATATTCAAAACATTTATGTTTCCTTTTTCTTTTAGCTTAGCCAACACTTCTTTTAAATAGCAATGATGATATCTTTAAAAATTGTTAAAAAAATCCCACTAGGACCATGTTAGCTAACATTACAAGCACACTGACAAAACTACTCCCAGCTTTAATACCAAGTACCAAACCAAGTGATAGCAAAAGCAACAGTGGACTAAGAACAGCATTTAACTTCTGAAGTCAATTTTCTATATGCATAAACACATGAGCAGCAGCATACTGGAACTGCTCTGCACAGAATAGACCAGCCAGTTCAGTAACAACATCCTTGAAAATGGTCTGTGTATTTCCCGCCCCGCCCCCCCCCCCCCCCCCCCCCCGCCCCCAGGCCATCTATCTATGCTGTGGAATAAATAAAAATCAAGCACACTCAAACAGCAGTAAGTGCAAGCCACACTGTATTTTTCAGCTCCTCTGAAGATGTGTGTTCACTTGGATTTTATTCCACTTTTGAATAGTAATTCAGTGACAATTCTTTCTTTTCTGTGCAGCATTACTGAGACTTGTAGCTGTTGTGATAACATATGCTCGAGAAACAGCTGTATCTCAGGGAAAGAGACTTCCTAACAACTCACTTCACAATGTCTGATTGTTCAGCTGCAATTCGATTTCTGCTGCCATGGTGGAAGAGATACGCCAGGCTTCTTAAACCGTTTAGAGAACACCAAGACAGAGGAGATATATGCATACAACAGATAACTCCCAAGATGGGAACCTTGTCAATTAAGAACAAACTGTAACAGGCAATAAGCAGCTGCTAACCATTTCCATAGGCTAAGAACAAAAATTACATTGTCTTACAGAGCTCCACCTGTGCTCTCCACCTTACCCCATCACCACCAAAAATATCTGTGCTGCTGTTTCAGATTTGATGTATTTTTTTCCTGTTAGTCTTGAACTCTGTAATTTTCAAATACTTAACTTTCACAAAGATACTGTGAGGCACGAACTCCTTTTTCATTGTAACTCAAGACTCAGCTTCCTACTCCAGTACTTGAAATAAAGAGCAAAGCAAGACAACTTTAGAGCTTATTTGGCACTACTTACTCTCTGATTTCCCAACCCCCCTTTTTTCCCCTCATCTGGCAAGCATTTCAAAATTTAGCATGCAAGTTACACGGGCTCAATTCAATTCCTAGATTAGATTGTTAACCCTAGATGTATGAAGAACTTTCAATCCAGGCTCCAGTATGAGGGATGTGAGCAACTCACAAGATTTTTGTCCCTAAACCTTGCAGATTTCAAGAAATGCAGAGTCGCATCTGAAAAACCAGAATCGTACCCTTCTGTCAAAAGGCCAACATCCCTCCTCTGTCCAATGCACTATCCTTCATTTATCTGTCTTCTCTGGGTCAGTGCCAGGTTGTCTCAGAATGCCCCCAGGGAGGCTGATAAAGGAACTGAAAAGGCCAGAAATGGTGAAAAAAAGCTTTGTAAGGAGCATACCCACTACCTCCAGCTGATTATATAGTGGTATTACTGAATAATTGCAGCAAAAGGTTTTCTGGGTCTACTATAATCATGCAAATTTGGTTCAAAATGATTCACAAAGGAGTTACTAAATGAGCACTGACAGCCTTGTTTGCTAAATTTCATCCAAGCATCTTTCTCCCAATCTTAGAAGCACAATAATTGCTGAAGCCTCTGGTATTTCCCCATGAAAAACAAATTAGGCTTTAATGAAATATGCAATCTCATTCCAACATACTGAGGCAGATTCAACCCTGCTTAATATTCCACAGCCAGTACCAAGCAGCTCCTGGAATCCAGGGTAGCTCTGGCAGACGAAGCATCCCCAGCAGTTGGTAGGCATTTGTCTGCCTCCTGCTCCATGTCAGGGATGCCAGGTGTGTGAGGATTGTGCAGGTTCCATCGTGACAAAGCCACCTGCGCAACACCAGCAGCGGGCTGTCAGCAACCAATGGGCTTGCACTTACTAATGTATCCAGAGAGTCCTGAGTCTGCTGAGACGTTTTTAATCGCTGCAACTTCATTTAGAATTTTTGATTCCCAAGTCCATCAACAAATATAACAAACTATTAATCAGGATACAGTAACATCATTTGAGAGAAATTAAATGAGACTAAAACTACAACAGTGTACACAGGCAGCCTGCAGTAACCCTATCTACTTACCTTGGAAATCCGCATTTCAGTTGATTTCTGATGAAAGCTAATCCCCTTTCACTTCTATGTCCTCCAGACTTTGAAGGCAGAAATCAAGGACACTTTTTAAGAGGCACAGATTACAAAAGGAGAGACTTTAACATTCTAGCCTTCAGCTGCTAAAACTGGACTGAATTTTTGAGCTGCATTAGATGTGGAAAGTTAATTTCACAGACTGAGGGCTTGCATTAGAAGTCACTATGATTTTTTTTAAGATCAGGTGGTGATATGCATGCATGCCTGCTCCTTCCACTTTTTTTTAGTGTTAGGCAAGGCTTTTTTCTCCTTCCTAATAGCTAAATCTAGAACATAATAAAGTACTCTACTTAATTTGTCTTCTAGTAAGGCACTACATTCCTAAACAACTTCTGGGTGCATTTTCTCAGAAAAAAGAAGTCACCATACCTTAACAGGTAATGTAACACTTCAGATTTTCATACAGAACTTTGAGAACATACCATGGTGCTTGCAGTAGCAACAACACAAAAACAAAAACATAGAAAAACAGTCTCCCAAGTGAGACCACAGTGAGAAAAGCATGTAAACCTAGAGGAGAATGCTGTTCCATCACATTTCCAAACAGCTTTGTAAAACGAAGGCAGGCAGAATTAGCTATTATCCAACACTACTTACTTGCAGAGCACAGTGTATTTCTCATTCAGAGTGCTGCTCCAAGGGGCAGAGAGGTCCCTGGTCTGACAATAGCCTGCTACCAGGTGGAAACAATTAAGGAAGGAAGCTCTCCTCCACACTGCAAATTATTTCCTAGCAATCCCCACTAAAGCTCATGCCATGACCTAATTTAACCACTTCACTTGCATCATGTCTCCGTCTTCCTGCATGCCTAGGAAAAGACAATTCCATGAACTCTCCTTGTTTCTATGGAATATTTTGATTTCTTTCCTTTGTCGTAACTGTAGCTGTTTTTAAAAATCAGTCTGCCTTCTTCCTGCATCTGAAAGCTGAAATAAGGAAGATCTTTTTTTGTTGTGAGTCAGCCTATTTCTGTTTGCTAGCAATGTATTAACTTATAGCAGCTAAAACTTTAGCTCAAATATAACAGCAGGGTATTTTCTTGGATTTTTTTTTTTTTTTTTTTTTAAACATGAAGAACAGAAGAAGAGAAGGAGGATAAAAGATGATGCCACTGATTTTGTGATGATATTTTTCTAGTAATCCTGCTTAAAAAAGACTGGTATTTGTGTGTGCAGCAGACCAACAATAACGCTAATCTCTCTCTACCTTATAATCTATTTATGTGATAGTGTTCTCACGTAGTATTACAGACAAAGAAAGATTTTTAAAACAAAGGTTAACATGATATATTCTCCATATTTTAGCAACACTATTTGGTCATATTCAATATCTTTGTCCTTTAAAGCAAGAAACCAGTATCCACTCCTTATCAACCAAGATGATTATTTCTAAAGGTTATTAATAAATAACCGTACTCAAGTAAATGGAGAGAATCCTCTCATGCATGGAGGAGATGTTTTAAAACATATGACTTGAAATACTAAACCATTATGAATAGAAACAGAGAAGGGGAAAAGTCACTCTGGTAATGCAGCTCATTGAGCCTGCACAAGCTGCACATCTTTGTTCCCTCTGAGCAATATTCTCACCCCCATAACAACTTTCAACTAGACCTAAATATTTTAAGAAGATTAAGTTAGGCAAAATAAATCTTGCTCATACTGCTAGTATGACATCAGGCTCAAGTTTTTAAATCAGAAATGGGTTACACAGCAAGAGCTATCCTATCAGTATCAGACACCACTGAGGACACACACACAAGAACATGCATAACTGCCTCCAGTTATGTTTCCTCTTTATTCAATAAAAAAGGCATCACCATGTTTGCCAACATCAAAAGTAAGGAAGAATATCGCTTCCTGTCTCTTTCTCGTAAACAGCTAAGGGAAGAGGATGAGGATGCAGCATCATGATCTCAACTGCAGATTGGTCACTCCTGAGTCTTTCATTGACGTCCTGAATTCAAAGAGGAAAGAAAAGTCATCAGCACCTGAGTTAACATCACTTTACCATAAGCACAGATACCCAGTGCATGTAATAAAACTCTTAACTCCAGTGCCCTTAAAGGTAACTGCACACAAAGGTAACTGCAACAGAGAGAGCAACCATAGCCTCTGTATTTTATTTCCTAAGTTAATGGACCAAAGGAAAAAAGAAAGGGATGAAAATAACACTTCTCACTATGAAGAGATTTAGTAGGAACAAGGCAGTTATGAATGGGACACGGGTAACAGCTTCTCCTCCCAGCGACAACTTACAACACCAAAGGAGTTGTAAAAAGCAGCAGCAGGACACACAGCAGGGAGAACTCCAAAACACTTAATCCTCTGTAAAGGGAGCCCAGCTCAGAGAGTCTGTGGACCTTTTTACATCGCCAGACGGAGTGGCAGAGAGTACCTAATTACTTGCTGTAATTACCAAAATCTATGATATAGGGAGTTCATTCCTCTGTCACCTCAAGAAAAGAGGTTTGGATGGTTTTATAAGGAGGGAGGAGGTGTAAAAATATATTTTAGTCCCATCAAAAAGATTAGTACGAGTCTTTGAATTTTACATCATCCTCAACAACTGAACAGCCTTGTTCTGAAAATATGAAAATTTCGCGAAACTGTCAACCCCATAACATAATCATTGCTTTACTTCCTTGGCAACAAAGAAAAATTTAATGGAAAGAGATTTAAAGTGCTGCATACACATTCCTCTCCAGACTGCAACCTTTTCCAATAGACTCTAGTTACAATACATCTGCTGACTATCTCTTCTAGAAGGGATTTGTAAGGCCAAACAGGTCGTACACAATTTAAGAGCTTACAACCCCACTCGATTAAAAGTACATCGCTCTGAAAACAGGAGTTCACCTCCTGGTTCTTCTTCATACATGTTCAAGAAATAAACTCCAAAGAGGTCGAGAAAAAGTCCTTAAACAGCAGCACAATTTAACGAAAAGCACGAACTAAGCAAATGTATCTCTAACTTCTGTTTACACACATCTGTGCTGGGGAAAATCCGACCCTGAAGCACAAAATAGGTGTTCTTCATCTGTGCATTGGACTGATGCTGATTTAACGCTGACAGTGTGCTTATTGCAATGTCTTGATAGGTAAAACATGAATTAATAAACAGAAGCATTCTGCAAATATACTGTCAACTATTAACAGAAGAAAGTACTGCAATAACTAAGCAGATCTCTTCAGGCTTTGCACTGTCAGTAATACCGCTCAGCCATCCAACATTAAAACCAATCCAAAGAACAACTGAATAAATATCAAAACCAGATAATACCTGACAAAGAAGAAAAAAAGAAATCTCTACTGGCCTTAAAGCACCTGCCAGTAGGTCTGCCTGCAATGACCCAGGTAAAGCTGCCTAACCAAAAGCACTTTTGTGTCATTTGTTACAGGGTGATTTCCAAAACTTTCATTAAAAAAACAGGGAATTAACAGCTTTTCCACAGTAAAGAAGAAAAATCTGAGGAAGGTGGAAATGCAGCACAATTGAAAAACAGACAAACTCAATACCCACATCAGAACAAAAAATACAAAACAAAAACCAAAACCCAACAAGGACACAAACAAAACAAACAAACAAAAAGAAACCTAAAAATCTATGAATTATCAGACTGGAATCAGAAAGTTCAGCTGATGAGAAACTGCATTCGACACAGGCTAAAAATACTCCTCCCCATTGTACATTATCTCCTCAAACAGGAGGGACATATGCGAATTTATAAGCTTCTATATTTGGGCAATTCTTCTGGTAGCAAGAATGCCACAACTGGAATTCCTGAAAATTGCCCTGGATAAAAGACTGTAAATCTGCAAAACGCAGAGATATCCACTGGACAGCAAAGTAAAGCTTGACTAGGCTTAGTAAAGAATGGCTAAAGGAAGATTTGACTGAACTCCCCAGCCAGCATTCACAGAGTGACTGTGTGGCACACTAGGAGTTACACACACATTACTTTTCAAAGCACAAACTACAGTCAATATGTGAGAGAAGCCCTCTTCAAAATCAGGGGAAAATTAATTAAAACACTGCATTTGTATTTCTTTCTTTCCTGCCACTTCTTTCAGATGAAAAAGCAAAGGTATAAAAGATGTATTCCCTTTCCAATACATAAATGCATATTTCTTGCTTTGAAAGAAAGAACAGACACATTAGGTATTTTTTTTAATTAGAAAGCCATGATGCACACAAAGGAACAAACAATCACAAAGGGCTCTGTTTCACTCCGGGTTTTTAAATGGTGATAGGATGGTATTCATAACACTGTGCAAGAAAGCACCTAGGTACTAATTCTTCCAGGATGCATCAGCAGCTCAGGCACCCCTAAGCAGGTTCTCATGCTCATGCCTGGGTTTTAGCTCAAGTGTGCTTGAAACCCAGAAGCAAGTGTGACCCCTGAGGTCCCCAGACACACAGTGAGTGGGGACCTCAGGCTGCTGCTTTCACCTGCATCTTGTCAGACCAGTACTGCCAGCAGCAGGACAAAAAGAAATGTCTCAGGACTAGCTGACTTTGGAGCTGAGAACATCTTCAGGCAGGAGTTTCTGATGCCTCACAGAAGGGTCAAAACCAAGCTTACACCAGCCATCTAATATCAAAGCCATAACCTAGACATTTTGATAACAACAAAAAACAAGGTAGGAAGACACATGTTTAATCTCATGACACTGCGAGACTTCGCAAAAATACATTTCGATCTTGTACATGTACCATTCAGCAGTTACGCCAGGGTTAATACTGCACAGAGGGGCTGAGGGTACAAGGGTTATTGGAAAGTCCACTTCCTCAAAGAGGAGTATTTGTAGATTGAAATAATAAGGCATAATCTTCGTATCACCCCTGTACATTTTTAGACATTGAAAAAGTTGCTATTAGACAAAGTGATGTGGAAGATGTAGAAAAGGCAATCTGCAGCACCTACACACTTGAAAAGGTCTCATGTACCGGGTTCCAATACTAAAACTACTGAATTTGCCTAGCAGAGTGGAACATTATGTGAAAATGAAAAGAGAGAGTAGATTGTGCTAACAGAAGTTAAACTCAGATTAATTTAAAATTAGAAGAGTAACTTTTTTTACCTGTAGGAAAACAAATTATTTTAAAGAAAATAATGTACATAAAGTGGAGGCAGTTAATCCAAGTGGTGTATGTTCAAACTGTCTATCAGTATTTATGGAATGATTTAATCATCTACCCTTCTCACTGCCAGCCTCCTCACACTGCCCATTATACATAAAGCCATTTCCAAAACAGTTCAGTGGGAATGCTTTGTAGGACAAGAACCGAATCAATGGCAGAGCACCCTCCCTGTGTACATTTTGTTGACAAATGCATGCTGAAGGAAAAAATAATAAGAGCAAAACTTTTAAAAGACATGTTTTCAGGGACAGTGAGACATAATCTAAAATAAAGGATGTGCATTCCACTCAGCCTCACAAACAGCACCAAATACAACAGGACCAACTCAGCAGCTCTGTATTTTTGATCTCTTGCTGCCTAGCACCGAGCTTCTCACCAGATATCCACTGACAACGCATTCTGCATTGGACCACGACGACAGACCAGCAGGTCTCAATCAAATATGAATATAACCTCACCTACAAACACTCACTTTTTCCCTCCAGCTGTCATAAGCAGGGATGCTACCACAGGGAACTGCTTGCACCATAACACTACTCCACACACAGGGGCACTGAGGACAGGGCACATGCAGCTGGCATCAATTGCGGGACATGGGGAGGACCGCCTGTCACTCATCCTTGGAAATCAAATCAGGGATTTAATTTTGACCCTTCACTTAGCTGAAATAGGGCAATGGTACACATAGGTTCAATGAGGATGATGTTGCTCTTATCTCGAGCAGCTCAGCAGGGGTCAGGGCCAGGTTTCTAGTGTCCCTGAAGCCAGAGGAATCAAAGGCAAACTCCGACAGCTGCTGCAGGATTATCCGAGCGAAGCAGGCAGGGGAGGACAAGGCAAAGGCTTTCAGCGAGGCTGACACACCAGCTCTGCAGTAAACACTCTTGGAAACCAACACATACTCAGGGCTGCAGATGCTCTAGATCTAAAGGCAATCCTGACCCCCACAAGGGGAAGACCCTCATAGATCTGGCCTGCTGGCAAAGGTGTCCTAGAGTGTACTGCATGAGCAAAACTGAGGAGTTGAACACATTTTACATCAACACAATGGTTTCCTATTATTTTTCTATTTTATGATCTCATAGTTTCCAAGAACTTAATGAAATATGAGACATCCTTCATCAACCCTGACACTCATTCTGACCAAATACGTACAAAAGTGAGAGGCAGCAGGTTACATGAGTTGTAAGAATCAATAAAAATAACAAGTTTCAAGAAGAGAGTAATGACATTTAAAGAATTCAACCAATCACTGAAGATGCTTTCCTGAAAGACAAGTACAAGCTCCAAGTAGGTTTGTCTTTGGCCCATAGAAGGTATGATGTAAAAGTGAGGTAGGAAAGAACAAAGCAGACAAAGCAAATGACAATAAAAAAAGATATATATATATTTAAAAAAAAAAAAAAAAAAAAAAAAAAAAAAAAAAAGCCCAAACATAACATCACAAAAAAACAGAGACAGAAAAAATTTAATATTGACTTGTGAGAAGATTAGCTGAGCTTGTATCACTTTCACAGTTCATGGTCTATGATGGTATGAAATTGCTTTTATTACCAACATTTTTTTTCTGATAGGGTTTGGGTTTTGTTTGATATTGAAAACAAGCTTTCCCTAAAGATGAAAAAGAGAAAAAAAACCCAAAAAACCCCAACATACAGACAAAAGTGATGTCAAAACAATTAAAAGGGGAAAAATTGTAAAATACTACTGAAAAATATGCATACAATTATTTACCTAGAGAAAGCTATAGGCTGGTTTTTGTTAAAGATGCAAATTTTATTCACTTAATCAACGGATGAGTTCAACTTCAAATATAGCACTTCGATGGCTCGTATCACCACCTCAGGCAAATTCACAGATTAGCTGGTGGCTGATGGTTCCAAGCTTAAAACCAAAGTAAATATTTATTAACATTAACCACTGCATTTTGATTCAATGATTTAAGAAATATTACCTTCAGAAAATACTGAATCTCTTTTCTCCTAGACATAGTTACACTGAAAGAGGAAAACAGAATTTTCCAAAAGCTTTCTGAAACATGAAGGGAAAGTTATGAGTATGTGATTTAAATACATTACAAAAAAAAGTACAGAAATCCTTTATTAAAAGCAATTCATTTTAATTGTAATAGTCAATCCTTTAATTACAGTTGATGAGAAACATTGCACACAATTTTGCTTTCCCCACAATGCTCCAGACAGATTTTCATTATCTCATCAATACCCACAGCATGAAGTAATCAGAAGTAAAACATGAGCAAAATGCCTGAGATTTTTATGTTCTTGAAAAAATAAGACAGCCATACCAATGTTTAGGTTTATACATGCAATCCTACTAAGTAAGATAAAAAATGGGCAGGGGTAGATATGAGGTATGTTGGTTTGGGGTGGGGGCTTTTGTTCCAGAATAGGGGCCTGAACAACAAGGTTTTAGGGGCTGGGACAGCTTTGATTTCTATAGTCTTTCAAATAGCAAGGATGCAACTCTAGAAGGATCAGACTGCTTCAGAAATCATGATAATAAATTAGAAATTATAATTTATACTTTTGAACCACCCACACTGAAGGTAAGCCACTTAGCAACTAAGTCTGGTCCTGGTCTGTAGCTCAGTTTTCTGGCTACATCTGCCCTGAAGACAGAGCTAAAACTCTAGTACATGCCAGAAATATAACTCAGATTAACACCAAAGCACACAAACAACACTGCTTCAGCTCAGAGTCTGAGTATATTTAGATCTTGGAGGAACTCAAGAGCATGCACTGCCTATATGTCACCCTGGATGACTTCCTGCTTTTAGTCCTTTCTTAGGTTCGACAGAGATTGCAGCTGTTCCTCATATTTATAGTCTCCAAAACTCCAACTTAATCACCTTGAAAACAGAATATTATTGCCACATGAACTTAGGACAGTTAACCAAAACAAGTGATAAAATCATTATGAAAAGTACTGGCATTCCTGAACACTCACTATAGATAATGTGGGGTTTTTTACTTTTACATATAATAGGTCTAGTTATTGCCTTCTGAATATTCTTGCCTTCTGAATATTCCTGAATATTCTTCTGAATATTGTCTTGACCAACAGCTTTGGTGGGAGCAGCACTTCCAGGGTACAAGAAAACTTTCTCTGCAGTTGCTACGGGCTCACATGTGCAAGGATGCTGCCCCCACATCACATACAGACCAGTTCTGCCACTAAGTACAAAGCCCACCATCTCACCATGAACAGAATACAGATGCATTACAAGAAACGCTGCATCATTTCTTGTAGGGTGAACACAGCCCATAGCCATCAGCACTTCTAAAGCATTCCTCTTACCTAAGGAAATGGCATATTAAAAAAAGCTAACAACATGAAAACCTCAGTATCTTCTTCCTGGTTTAGGATGTTAGAGGGAGATACACAAACAAGCTAATGGGGATCGGGAATACTATTGCTATTCATGGTAAATTGATAGGTCTGATTATAGAATGCATTTCTAGCATGATCATGCCAGCAGAAAACATCAAGCAGTATATAGGGAACTACTTATAAAGCTTCACTCATTGCTCTTGAGAGCATTCACCAAACATTTCAGTAAAACTCCGCACTGAGCCGGTTTCTGAAAACGTTAGTTGTGGCTACAGATCCAGTTTCAGACCACAAGTTTTGGAAGCCTGGGAGTATAATGTATCTTTACAAATAATTTCTTCTTTAATGTAAAAATTAAGTTTTCCTTTGTACTTGAAGATAGGACATGGTAGGAAAGACCAGTAAGTTCAAAAAGAGAGAAAAGCCTATCTACCTGGAATTAAAGATGTGTGTCTACTATAACAATAACCTAAGCAAACAGGGAAAAGAATACTTGTTTAATTCATAACATTTACTCTTATAATAGAGTAATAAATGAATGCCACATGTTGTGCAGTGCCATGCTTGACACTCACAGTCAGTTCTCATGTTGAGAGGGATTTGAAAATTTCTTCAGTATAAAGTATTTAAGGCACAAGGCACAGGGACACTTTTCAAGAGTCTTCCATAGCTTTGTATAGACTATTTCTTCATACAAATGGCCCTAAAAATAGCCTTGTCTCTGATGATAGTTCAGCTTGGACTTCCATCCAAACCACTACTGCCAAGATGAGGTTAAAGCCTCGTGCTTCATTAGCCACACAGCAGCTTGGCAAGGGCCAGCTCAAAGCAGCAGTGCTCTGCATCATCACCATCTGTCCCAAACTAGGAATTAGTGCACAGAACAGCCAAACAAGGCAATCACAAAATTGTAGGTTCTGTAGCAACCTAGCTTTTGCACAGCATCAGCTAATTCTCTGTCTTTCAGTCACATTTTCCTTTCCCAAACAATTTATCTCTTTTTTAGGCCATATTGTGTCTTTCTTCTTGAATGGGCCTAAATCCATTAAGTCAGTCATTGCTCATTTCTCCTCCTTTGGTTCCAGCATCTGTTTTCAGTATATGTCTTAATAGCTTTCTATTGTAGGAAACAAGAGGAGAAAACCACCCAGGGAGACAGAGAGAACCAGTTAGAAGAGCAAGATGAAAACGCATGAAAAGCTGAAGTGAAATCCCCAGACACCTCTCTGGACAGGCTTCCCTGATACCTTCTGACCAGATTATCTGCACGGATTGCTTACTCTTACTTACCCTAACAGTCATCCCTTCAGACCTGCTGACCATACTGACAGGTGTGATCGATCTTAGGTTTGTCCCCATCAACCAAGCAGGCTTAAGCAGTTTGACCCAGCCTGGCTTTCTACAACAGGAACAGCTGAGATTGCCAAAGCCTAGGGATAGTGTCTCTCAGCAGCGTTCACATTCTGAGAGCAGTTCTGCTCACAGCTTGTGTACTGGGCTTGGATCTTTTATATGTCACACACCTAAGAGCCAACAAGGTCTGGAAGGTCTGTATCCCATTTCACCTTTCTCTTACATCTTCTGCCTTGCCTTTTCCATTCACCAGACCCCCCCCTATTTGACACCATAATGTTTAGATGGCTCTTGTACCTCCAGACTTACTCAGTCTCTAAGACATAGGACCACTATGCATACATTGCCTCTTTTCCATGCATTGCTCTTCTCACACCTTCCAGTCCAAAACTCCTTGGGGCAGAAAACCTCTTCTCAAGAGCTCCTGAAAGCACCATAACATATTGCTCCCTGCACAGCTGGATAAAGTGACTGAAGTGAATGAAATTGCATCCGTATATTACCAGACTGAAACAAAAACACTCTAAACCTTAAAAAAAATTAATAAAGATGAGTAAGAAGTACAGAAGTATTTGCCCCAGTCATCTGTCCACACAATAGCCAAAGAGGCTGTTACCAGTGCCAAACCCTCTACTGCCTTGCTGCTTTACTTCTATGCTGTCTTGCACACTACACCAAGTCTCCCCTCTCTATTCCTCAACAACAGCTGGACTGCACAATCAGCAGGAGAATGCAGCTGTGATGTTCTTCTCCATTCTCCAAACACATAAGCACTACTAGTCTCCACCCTGGGGAAGACACAAGGTTCTACACCTGTGAGGAGAGCGAGCAAAGACAGAAGGAAACTTTGCAGCCTGAGTCTGACTTCACCTAGGAGGTCATGTTCCTTCATCACTGGCATTCAAAGCCACATCAAGAAAACCACCCTGAGCATGCCAAAATGTGGTCACTCAGAACAATGAAAAGTAACTATGATATTCTTAAGACCTCAACACTTCTCTCTTTATGCAAGTTCATTGCAAAATAGAGGAACTTGAGTTTAAATGAGAATTAGGCTGCAGCTTTTTACTATGCCCCAGGTAAAACAAGTGAGCACACACAAAGGGCACCTGATAACATTATCTGCACATGCACTATTGTGTAACTGTTTCCATAGGCACAAAGGACTGTCAAGCTGCCATAAGACTTCATGCTAATTGCTTGGTGTGTGTTATGAAATGCAAATTAGGGCTCCCTCAAAAACCTGGAAAATTGCACTTATCTAAATCTCACAGGATTATAAGAAGGCAGTCATTCAATAATATTTCTCACCAAGAACAGTGAAACTAGGCTCTGCAAAGATGCTCTGCACAAAGAGAGACAGATCTGTTAGTTTATATAACAGTTGTTTTGCTGCACATGTAGCTCCAAATCAAATTTGCAAACTGGTGAAACATCTGGAGGGGAGAGCCTCAGATGGTGAGAACCATCACAATTATGGTAATATCCACAGCGTTTCTTTACCAAGTGTGATGTAAAATTAAGTAGTTAATATACAGGATGATTAAAACAGCTGACACAATTATCAAATGTTGGATGACTCCTACAACTGAAAGTACAAGGTGGGGGGGCTGCCCTGTAATTTCTATTTTACCGTCCCTCATCCAAAAGAAAGTCTACTGCTACCGAGTTTTTCTGAATAATGAAACATAATAATGATACTAACATGTATTTGTGCCAAATAAAATAAAATAAAAACATATTACAAGCACATCCCATAAACATTTTCACTGCTTCATTATTTAGGACCAACCAAGCATTTTATGAATTGTAGTTATTTATGATGTTTTATGTACTGCAGTTGTTTATCCACAAAATGGTCCCCTACTTCCGCACTGTAGCCCTTCATCGTTCAGCAGAGGATAGGTCAGACTTCAAGCTGTGTCACAAGGGTCTTATTCTCATATCCTTGCAGGCCCTCTATCCTGCAAACACTCAGCCATGTGTTTATGTATACAAGTAGCCTCACTGAACTCATTCATGAAACTCTAGCCTTATTTAAATTGCCACAGGTTCTAGCATTGATTTCATTTAGAACCAGATTTCATCTAATGGGACTATTTACATCTGAAAAGCTGAACACATGCCCAAGTGTTTGTAAAACTAAAGTCCCAACAGCAAAGCAAAGACATACTCTGCCATTTTATCTCTCACTAGCATGTCAGACTTATTTGCTTTCCTTTTGATTTTAACTAAGTTAGGACAAAATAAACAAATCATCACTAAAGCAGATTATTAAGTTATATTTATCCTTCTTTTTGAATATTACTAAGCAGGTTATCCTCTCCAATCTGTGGGAAATAGTTAATGCATAATTGTCTATGCACAAACACTGACTCTGCTTAGTAGGAGAGTTCATCACTTCTTCATTTGTACTTCAAAAGAGAATAAATTTTAGGCAGCTACAGGAGTAACAGATTAATAAGGTGTGGTCTCTTTAATTAGAACAGCAGCAATATTCAACCAATCTAAACTGAATTCAATTACAAAGTTTAGTCAGTTTCTGAAGCAACACCTCCAATATAATCTCGGTATATGCTTTCTCATTTGGTTTTATTTTAAAATAGTGCAAGCTGACCCAAGGAGCTAACTTGCAACCTTCAGCAGAAAAAAATAAGGGAACCCAAATATTGCAAAGTCAGAAGAGGTCCTTCACTGCAGAAAGTAAAAATTTAGCCGTTCCTGATGCAATTCAGAAAAATGACTAAAGACATAAAGACTCTCTAAACTCAAAAAAAAACAACTTGCTTTTTCTGATTACCATACTTCTTATTATATTTAGAAGCTCAGAAACTCCCAAGGGCATAACTGAATAATAATTTAATCACTCTGTTGGAAAAGTCACAGACTGCAGGACCCAACCATTTACTTTATCCAAGACCAGTGCCACTGGTGCAGATGTAAGATAGCATGCAAGTACAGACGGGATGAAAAATTTTGTCTTTTATTGTGTGAGTATACATATATATATAGTTAGATATGCAATTAAGTATGCATATTAAATGCAACCATCCTGTTATGAAAAGGGTTCTTCCGCATTTTACAACACAAAATACACCGTCACAAGAAGTCTTCCTTGAGCACTTATTCTACAAGTGTGCTCATTTACTCTTGGCAAAGGACTAACTGGTACAATTTGATTCATTCTTAGAATTATCACAGTATCTGCTCTTCCTTAACACGACTGCTCTCTGCTACTTCACACACTTTATATAGGATTTCAGTCCAAGAAAAATGAGGGTGGGAAACAAATACTCCACTAATACAGCATACAAAGTATAAAACTGTACATTTCCATACTCTACACACAGATGTTTCCCTATGATTTCTTATCTTGAAAGAAGTATGCAAAATAAAGTGCTCTCAGTGCCCTTGTTTAAGCAAAAACCTTCAGCCATCACTCCCACTATGCCACACAAAGACCAGATGTCCTTAGATCCTTAACCACACTAAGATCCAGTGCAATTAGCATTTTGAAGCAGAACTGTTTCAGTTACACTAGACAAGCAGGGAAAAAAAAAATTGATAAATTATTTCAATCACACTCATCACTGAAAATTCTCTTAAATATTTACAGGAAGACTGAGGCATAGGCATTAGTAAAACAGCTCTTTATTTTGGAATGCTGTAATCTTTCCCATACTTACATTTACCTATGTCTTAGTTCTTTATTTTTATGCTTTAGAGTAATTTTACTTATTCAGAAAACAGTACCCTAACATTAGGATTCAGCAGTAAGAAACTGAAGTTTAAATCTTTTTGCTGTAAAATAAACTCCTGTGCTATTTCACATTATGAACAATTAGCAAGCATACTGTGAACACAAACTGAATCTCCCTGCCTACATTAAACTACAAGAAAGAGAACCTCATCAAAATCTATGAATTTCAGTCTGCAAGATGTTCAGAACAAGCCAAGCACAGAGCCAAACTGGTAGACTGAAATATCACGCACATTCCAGTGTTTCTGGAAACTGTGCCTAACAGGGTGGTACCTTGCTCCTACCTACTGCAGAGAGCCTTTCAAGACACGTATGGTACGCATCACTATGGTACCTACAGATCTGTACTACCCAAATTCCCTGCTTCAAGAAGCTGCTTCTCCAACACTATCATCAAGCAGCAACAAGATCTAGAGTTGCAAAGAGCAGCAAACCTTTTTTCCTGCAAAACTAGTTTATTTCCGTACACACTAAGCCAACAGCTCAGAATTACAACAGGGTTAACACTTATCTTAATTATATATACACTTAACTTAGGACAAAACACTACAGGTATTCCTATACAGCAAATATTTTCATCATTTTTCAAGAGTAAAATACCAAATATTAATAATTATTAGTATGGCAAGCTAGCAGACTTGGTATATGGCATACAAATAGGTGAAAGTCAATATTCCTTAAGGCCTTTCATCTTTGTGTGATTCTTTCCTCACCTCACCACACATTTGCCCAGCCCCTAAATGAGGCGACCCTCCACTGTTCTCAGACAAGATTGTTCATATTGATTGAAAACTGAACATTTATGAAAAATACGGAAGAGCGAGCTGACTGTCCCCTAGAGGAGAAGAGTTTCCTGAAAATTCTCACAGGTTTACTGATGCTAACATATCAATATCACCTTTTTTATTAATATCCTATTTTCTTTTGTCATGCGCTACAAGCAGGCTCTTAATTCAAGAAGACCAACTAGCTTCCTTGGTCACTGGACATCCAGTCCTTCCTTTTGCTTTTAACCCTATAAGTCAGGCATTTTAACCCTGTATCAGTCAGCCATGAAACTCCATCCCAGGTTCTGCTCAGAACAGATACAAACCTATTCATTCAACATTAAACAAAACTGATTTAGTGAGACTTACACAGAATTGCAACTTTAGAGAGGGACCTGGAGCAGGTTGCACATCACTGAGTGCTGCTGGGTTTTAATTATCTCCAGAGAAGGAGACTCTTCACAACTCCTCTGGTCTTTTAATTACTGCAAGTACAGTGCTACAGCAAAACACACTCCAGAGAAACCAAAACTGCTCTGGCTAAGCAGCACCTAGACATCTCACAGTTCTTGGGGAAAGGGGAAATATATAAAACAATTCCTTTCTTTAAGCCCAAGCCATCATTTCAAAATAGTCAGATACCGTTATGGAACCATCCAGGACATGGATGGAACCACATGGAACCATCCAGCACAACAGACCATCAAAGACGTGGCTTCAGCTGCCACAAGTTTGCCATGATAATGGCAGGAACAGGGGGGAAGAAGCAAAGCATTAAGAGATGGAGTGGCTTGCAGGACCACTCAGGGCCCATCCTGACACACAGCTCCAGGCTCATTCGGGTGGAGCAGGCACCCATCCGAGGCTTCACCTGCCAGCCATATTCCATAAGCCACATCACCACAACCACCCCCACAGTGGGAGCTGCTTTCAACAGCCAGGGAAGGAATGTGCCTGGCAGCAAACAGCAGGGCAGACACAACTAACTCCAAGTGATCCAGCTTGGGCTTGGCTTTTTTTTACCATAAGCACAACAATGTGAGGAACCATTTTCTTTGTGGCCTTTCCTTGTCCTTAAGTCTTTCATCTTCTGGATAAAAGTTTATTTTGAGAACTCTCCAGAAGCGTGATGTTTATTAAAGAGAAATACTAACATTTTTAACAAGCCAAGTGATTTACATGCAGGAGATGAGTAATGTACTGTGAAATGGAATAGAACATATAACTACATCTTTCCACAAAAATAGAAAATTTATTCAAGTACACTGGTGTTACAAAGAAGCTATAAAGAACTGCACTACAAAATAAGAGCTGCTAGACACAAGAATGCCATTTGATTACATTTTTTCATTATGCTCTTGGTGCTTTTTCTTTCAGCAGGCTTTATTTATACAGCCATGCAGCATTTAAATTATTTTTTTGGCACTGGAACCTTAATTCAGATCAAAGTGATTTAAAAAGCCTAAGTTTTCTTCTCCTTTAATTATAAAAATGTAAGACATCAGAAGTTTAATTACAAATAATTGGTTAAAAAAAGGAAACCTTTCTTCTGCAACTAATATTAATTTTGCCAGAACAACTCTCTTTTTTTTTCTTTCTTAAAACAAACAAACAAACAACAAAAAAAAAAAAACCCACACAGAAAAAATTACCTTTAAAAGTTTCCTCAAGTACAACTAAAGCTGTTTGAAGAAAATTAAACACATACATTGAAAGTTTATGGAATTTATTACAAGGAAACTCTTACTATAACTCAAGATTTTGCAGTAAGGAAATACATAGATAGAAGCATACCATACCTAGAAGTATCATCCCAGTGTTTCTTTTTGGCATGGGAGCTGGAAGGAGGCCTAGAAAGCCAAAGAAAGGATAGCAGAATGGGAGCAACCTTGCTAGCGACTCTCAAACCAACCTTCCAAACCAGAAATTATTTCAGAGAGATGATTCTCCAAGATGATTCACCAACTAAATACTGACACCAAAAAGGTCAGATGGACCAACAGAGAGAGGCTTAATCCAGGATATAAATATTCTTATCATTTTAGTGGTATCTAGAGTGCTGATGTAAAACACAGAAAATAAGGCTTGTTAAGATCCTGCCCCAAATATGAGTCAAATTTCTTCATCTTCTTATACAAAATATTACTACAATCAACACTGTTGCGACGCTAAGGAGTAATATGAAATAAGCACAGTATCGAATACAAGAGAAGGTATGACAGCACCTTCACTGTCACATAACTGTTGGAAATGAGAGGACAAAACAAGGCACAATGTAGCTTCATGTTTGTTTTTTTGGGTTTTTTTTTTTTTGTTGTTGGGTTTTTTTTTTATTTGAAAAGGAAAAAAATCTGTTTTTAAAAAGCATATGAAGCATGAAAAAATAGAGTATAGACCAGAAGGTTCGTAACCTACAGACCAACAGCTGCAAGTTCCACCCACAGTCACACAACACAATATGAGCTCTTTCTACTTCAGTAAAGGAAACCCACAGTGTTATCTGGAAATAGTAAACTTACTTAAGTTACTCTAAAGGTCAAAAGTGACTGCAGGCATCTCATTTGAATTTCGAACTGGACCTAATCCTCTTCTCAAAGTAGCCCAGTATAAGACCCTTCAAACAAAGAAGTCAGCCAAACAAAACTGATTCTGACCCAGAAAAGTTGACAGGATGTGAGATGAAACCAAGAATATTCCAAGGTTTCCAAAGTGCTACAATATCACAAAGACTAAAAATACCAACAGGATCAGTCTGTGGAGGAGAAACTACTAAACGACTTGGAAAGGCACAGGCACTGTGTGCTTCAAAAGGAATATTTTAATTCCCACTTCAAGATTTCACGTGAGAAACCTGAAACAAATCAGCCATTTACCAAAAAAACCCAAAAAAATCAAATTAGCCTGGATTAAGAATTCCAGTTCTCCCCAGTTTGCCTCCAAGATGTCGGTTATTACTTTATAATCCAATTAATTGCATGTTTCAGTGCAAACTGTTTACTAAAAGCCTGTCAAGTGTATAGGCATTAATACAGTAAAGAACTTCAACTCAACAATTCACAACCTCATTTACAGCAGGTTGAACTCTAAACACACTACAAAACATCTCTGGGAAACACCCTGGGGTAAAATGCAGGCACAGGGATTAGCACCAGGTAATACGATAATAGTGGTTCCAAAACCAGCCACACACTGAATACTTACAATTTAAATGACAATGGGACAGACCTCCTCTGCCTACCTTCTAGAGGCAATTTCAGCACATCCCATCTTTTCTACACCCAAGCCGGTTTCCTCCTGAAGTCTTTCATCTCCTATTGAAACCTGGATGAAGACATATCAAGAGGCTCCTTGATAAAAGCAAACAATTTCATGCTGGTTGGCTGGATTTCAGGGCTTGGTTTTAACCATGATATTCCATAATAAAGGGCTTGGCTGACCCCTATCTACAGACAGGCTTTTACTTTCCTTAATTCTTAAAGATCTCTGTAAGAGACAACATCCAGTAACTCAAGGGTTTTTCTTTCTCCCCTCACTAAGTAATTATGTCACCTTAAAACTGTTCCAAACATGAACTTCACAAAACTATTTTCAGTGGAAGAGTATTTCTTAGTACTTTATTCATACACTGAACTCCATGCTGACTTTTTTAGTACCAAAGTAAATAGCCATTAACAGCTTCAATAGTTGCTAAAAAAACATAAAAGCTATTTTAAAAAGCATCAGCTAAGAAATATCCCTGTGTAGAAATTGGAGGCTGGATGCTGCAAAGGCACTCCTGATGCATCATGGTACTGCTGGAAGCCCACACACTCAGCCCAGCACCGCCTCCTAAACAAAAGTACCTGATTCACAGAGGGCTCTCTGTGAAGCCATACAACTTTGAGCTACATTCCCTTGTATCAGAGGGTGAGAAAAATCTCAAACAAGCACTTAACTCAAGTTACATTTAGAGCAGGCAGCCAAGCAATTGGAAACACTATGTACAGAAATTAAATGCCATCTCTAAGCTGGGGCTGCAGATAAACACTTGCGATGTATCTTTCAGTTAGGTATTTGAGAGTGTTCAGAGACTGGTTTCCCACTTAAGCACTGGGTGCAGGTGATTCTACAGCAATGATGTGCAAGTGGCACACTGGAGTCTGGTTCCTGGGCCCAGCTTCCAATTAGAACTGCTATATGTCAAAAGCCACAGAGGTGAGAAGACTGGATGGAGGTCTAGGAGGCCATTGGCTGCTGTTGAATGGGTTTGTTTCCATGACAATTTTGGTCACTGAATAGTGATCCTGTTTCAAGAGTTCAAGTTCTTTTTTGGGATTTAAGTACACAAATTACCAAGCTGCATGAAAATAGCATTCAGGCACTGGCAGGGACTTCACAGCAATAATTCTGCTACCAATTAATGTGCTGTTCCCCTGAACGCAAATTGGACTAGCTGGCTAAAACATGTAGGAGCTAAAAATCATACAATCCTCTCAAAAGCAAAACAGCCAAGAGTAACACTAAATTCAGAAACACCCATCCTGGTCACAGGATACATAATTCAGAAAAACCTGTTCTCCCTTAAAACCCAGGTCAGAGGTCAGAGCAGGGCTTTTGGGGTCTACTGACAATTTGGTGAACAATAGGGGATTCCACAGACCAGTCCAGTCACCTAGGAACAATGGTTTGTACCATCATATAGAAAATCCTCGTTCAATTATCTGTCAGTCTTTGGCTTCCCAGGCCAGCTGGGACTGGGAATGCTGCTGAGGCCAATGTGCTTAGATCCTGGAGAGAAGGAAATGATCCAAGGCAGTCAACAGTGACCTCCCTGAATATATTAAGGAGCCTTTGTGGCAGACTAATAGCAAACCTGTCCAGCTCTCTGCTGGAAGAAAGATGCCACAAAAGGCAGGGTCTCAAATTTTAGCATACAACAGAATTCTATTTAATATAATGATAGTATATACACCCACAGTGTTTTTACAGATTACACTGATTCTTAACAGTTTTTGAAGCATTAATATGGGCCACTTGAATAAACCACTGGACAAAAAAAAAATCAAAATAATTAAGATATAAAAGACAAACAAATCTTATGCTGAAAGCACAATATTTCCAATAAAACAAAATGCAATTAAAAAGATGAAGAGGTAAAGGAAATAAAGTGACATGAAGACAGTAAATCAGTACTATTCACCTCCAACTGAAACCTACCACTATTCTTGAAAAATTTCCTCATGAAGCCACTAGGACAATGAAGGCTAACGGGGTAATTCATAGTGTCCTAGGGAACACAAGGATTAGTATTCAAGGAAGCCACTTTTACTTTTTCTCCCTCTCAAAGCTTAACAAGGCCAGGAATGCTTGGTGAAGCATCATAGATGAACCTTCCCCAGTTACAGAGGAGAAGAGGCTGGGTCACACAATTTTATCAGCTTCAAACAGTTTGATTTACCGATTTTCTTTCTCCTTGAAGTAAAACAGAGATTGATAGATTATTTGATCCTTGGCTGCTGCCCCAGTAATCCAGCTTGTTCCTTTGTTTCACAATCAGCTGTCATACACAAACAGCAGCAACCCTGTGCTAGCCTGAAGCATCCTCTGAAGACAGAGCCAAATGCATGTTACTGCCTTTGGAGATGTCTGTCATAAGCCATTCACAGGTTCACAAAATATTTCAACTGTCCTGAAGTAACAAACTGAGCAGTAGTGTTGACATGTTAAGCAATATTTAGGATGCCATTCTAAAGAAACACTCTCCTCTGACTCTTTGAGTTTCATTCATAACCAACAGGCTAGCCTCTGGGAAAAATGGCTTAGTATGGAGCTCTGCAGATGGCAAAACTGGGAAAGAAATCGCAAAATTTACATCATCTTACTAGGGAGGGACTGCCTGCACAAAGAATAACACATCTTAAGTCTGGATGACCATCCTGAGATGGGATAAGAACCTGATTTAGCAGATGCAAAATGAAATCCTACAGCCATCCTGACTTAAACAATCTGCCCACAGAACAATCTCCAACTTTAAAGGATCATAGAGTTTCAGTCATCCCAAGTGGGAAAGCAGAAGGAGTCAAAGGTTGCCAAGACCCAAGGCAAACAATAGGCTTCCACAATCAAGTGAAATTCCAAAATTTATTTTAAAACTTTCAGCATAAGGTTCAAGTCTCCAGATAAAATGCTTCTACCCTTCCAACAACCACTTCAGACAAAAATTAGGGTTAAAAGAACAGAGAAGGAAATGGGCATTTTAAAAAGGTTTCTTTCCCAAAAAACCACAGTTATCTCAGGATCTGAGTAAAGCCTATAAAATATTTAGAAATAAATTTTTTTAAAAATCTAACATAAAACACTGGCCCAAAGAACAGATTCACCTTTACATAAGTAATAATAACACTAAGCATCTCTGCCTTCAGGTTTAGTCTGTTTCTCTAGCTTTGTTTTTGGAGCAACTCTCACCACAGGTTGCCAACAGTCTTGCATCAGTTTCAGCATCAAATATTTCAGCTAAAGAAAGAAACTCCATAAACAAACAGCAAAGTCTGATTCAGTCAACTTCACAGAATAAAAAGAATAAAAAAACTCCCAAACCTAGCAGCAAACAACAAGGAAAGGGCAAACTTCCAGATGAGGGAAGCAAAGGAGCTCTAATTCATCACTCTTGCAGCTATCAGATGGCTAACAAATTGAGATGAGATACTTCTGAGCCTTTCAACGACTTTCGCTCTGGCAAACTTAAAGGATTCAGAAGTGCAGCTGGAATACATATGGGAAACGTTGGAGAAAGTTGATCATTTGATTTTGTAACTCCATTGTGTGCTGGAAGAACTTCCTGCAGATGAGGCACATCCCATCAATGACTCAGGGAGACTCTCCGTCTGCTAACAGGCATGAACTTATTCTCTGAACCAGCTACCAGAAGAGACATGCTTTATTTTAGTATTACATATGCAACAAGAATCTTAAAATAAAGCCGGTGGGGACATTTTTTTTTTTTTCTTTCTAAAATCACTATACTACAGCATGTCAAATGAAAAAAGGAGAAATCCAAAACAAACCACCCACCGATATTTTGATGAAACTTTGATTTGGATCAAAGTGCTTCATTCCACATAACTGTTTATGCAGAAACCATTTTTAAATCAAAAGCCAAATACATATTTAGGTTATGTTCAGCATCTAAAAAAGAACTGGTATTAATAGAGTATTACTGTACCGGGTTCATTTCATTAGACAGTCAGTTATCAGTTCACTTGGTTAATACTCAGCTATAACACAAACCCAACTACGAACCTTTACTACACAGCCTAAGTTACTCAAGCATCTTCTCTGAGTTACCTTTACTCCTTCATGGATACGTTAAAGTTCCCATTTCATATAAAAATTATCTTTATGGTGGTTTGAAATTAGCACACAGGAGACAGAACAGAGGTGACAAAGGGAAAACATTATAGAGAAAGCACACAAATCCCTGTCTCACCATCACCAACCTCACTCCTGGAATTCAGAAGATGGCAGCTACCTGTAAACTGGAGCTACTAAAAGCTAGTGGAGAGGTGTACTTGGAGCTGAAAAAACTGAGAAGATGACAGAAAGGGCCACAAAAATCACAAATGTAAATTAATAATCAAATATACACACACAACAAGGAGACAGATGGTGAGTAATTTTCCCCAGTGCACTTACACTTGTTCCTCTAGTGCACGTATTTGGGTCACTTGCTAGATTAAATCTCATGTGGCAGACCCAACAGAGGTACTGTCAAATGTGTATGGGCTCAGCCTGTTTTAAAATGATGCGAGTCTGACACTACAGGGTGAAAACATTTAACAGGATTTTTTCAACACAGTCTGGAATATTGCCCAGCAACTTTGAAACAGGGCTGATGGATATTTTCTACCATCAGCAAGGCTGCCCCATTCAGGCCTGCTAAATAAAATGCAGTGTAAGCTAGAGAAAGTTGGTCTGCGCTACCAAATTTCATGGAAGAGCCCTACACAGACAAATCTGTAGGCATTTTCCAGAACACCAATTTTGACAATGTGTAACTGAGATAATACATCACTCAAAGTTAAGGCTTCATACCATACTCTCTCTAAAATATGCCTTTCTTCTGAGATTTAGAAGGAAGGACCAAAGGATCACCTCTATAGATGAGTTGCTTTTGCTATGTTCGCTGTAACAACGCATGATGACCTTGGATACACAGTGCACTGAATCTTCCCCACCCCAGCTATAAACTGACAGTGACCTGTCTTAGTCAGCACAGGCCACATGAAGGATGACAGTTTCAGTGTAAGGCACCTGCAGGTCAAATTGCCAGGTGGGGCTTAAATGGCAGGCAAAAGTAGTCATGCCTATGTGTAAGCCTAATTGCAGCAATGGGTCTCCTTCCCGTAATACTGGTAGATACCAGCATGAAACACAAACTGTGTGTGCAGAGATTAGCCCCCCTTAATCTAGCAAGAAGCTGGATTTAACACGGTGCAACAAGCAAAATCTTCAAACACATCAGCAGGAATGGAAATTGCATTTCTCTGTACCCAGAAAGAACTCATTTCTACTGTTACCAGTTTCAAGATGATTTTGTTTAACAATAAATAAACCTTTATTAAGAAGCAATATGAGCTACCACGGCATTACATATTTTCTCCCCTTTCTTTATTCATTTCTTCTTTTGGGTTACTACATGCCACATTCAGCTTCAAATAAGTAAGTAAAAAAGAGGGGGAAAATACACCTATTTGCTCTTAGCTGAACAATGAAGTTTTGAGCTGGAGAGGTGAAACTCTCAGTAACAATCTACACATGTAACTAGAAAATATCACAGCTGTCTGTAAGAATTACAGTGGCAGGGACAAGGGTGGGAAAAGCTTGTGTTTTCTAGGTCTACATCTACAGAACAAAAAAAAATCTCCAAAAAATTCAACAACATTGGCTCTTGTGTTTAGAAACTGTCTAGAAACTGACAAGTGAGACTTTCATTCAAGGTAATCAATAAATCAGCTGCTCAAAAATATCGGGATTGCACCAAATAGGCACAATATATCTGCTTAGCCTGAAAGAAATGAGTTCGGCAAACTAACGACAAAAAGTAAGAACATGTACATTTGCTTGCTCAACTTCCCCAGGCTTAAAATCCAGGCTATTTCAGTTTAAGTGAGTAAAGGGTGGGAAACAGAATATTGAATCCTTTGATACAGAGTCAAAGTCCAAATTACAAGCAAGTTTGTTATATCACTGTCTATATAGTCTTTAGTTTGGTGCCATGCTGCTGCTAAAATATTATGTTTTACCATTGGAAAATTGATTTTGCTATAAGAAGTTTTATGATGCCACTTAATCTTGCCCAACCTACATAAAAAAATACAGAAAGCAATTACAGACCCTTTATGTGTTAAGTTTGATCACTATATTAAAAAGAGAACAGTGTGATGTAATTTCAATATAATAGCAAAGGAAGTAGGAAAAAAAAAAAAAAAAACCATGGCAATATGCTGCCCTCCTGAAACAGACATTGCTAGTTCCCAACTTAAATGCACAGTCTTGGTTCAGTTCAAGTTAGTAGCAAGGATCCATCTCCCACATGGAGGGCTGTATCCTGCAGCTGCAGCATCGACCTCCTTTTCTACTGTTACATTTCAAGCCAGCTCCTGCGGGGCAGCAAGATACTGTGATTACAGTTAAAAGAATACTTTGGGTCTAAGAGCCTGCCTCTTAGAATAGATAACCCTTTCTAGTTCAACAATCACTAGCATGAAACAGCCCTTTCTGCCTTGTCCCTTCCAGTGCTGCAATTGAAAAACATCCTAATTAGATGACCCCACATACAGACATGCCATTAACTGGCTTTCAGAGCACTCTTGTCGATGCCTAAATCTTAGCTACAATGATGAGAAGTACTTTAGTTAGGAGGTAAACACATGAACAAAGCAGTCTTTTAGAACACCTATTAAACAGTATGGGATTAGTACTAGCAAAATCAGTGTGTGATTATCTTTTTCACACTTTCAGAGATGACACTCAAATGCCACTTTTTTCTAACTGCATTAAAGCACACTCAGCCAAGATCAAGAGTAACCTTGACCTCCACATCAACAGCATCAGAAAATACTTCATACTGCTTTCCATGCCTAGTCCATTTGAACTGGCCCGCAGGACAGGCTTTTAAGCTTGTGCTTAAACAACCCAGTTTTTCCCAAACACTGCAATATACGCTATGTAGGGTTATATAAATATTCCACAATTCCTGCAGTTCTTAACTATAATAAGCGGGTTTAAAATAGCTTCACTGTATCAAAATATTCACTACTTCCTATTGATCCAACTCAGACCTGACATTTCAGGGAACAGCCGACTTTTCTCTTTCACTGTTTATGAATGAAGCTTCAAAACTCTAAAATAGGTTTAAGAAAAAGCATTGTATAAAACTGGAAGACTCACAGAAACCTAAAACCACTTAACTGCTCACAAGGCTTCAAGAACATGTAAATGACCTGGAGGGCTGAAGCCTGAATTGCCACATTCTGCAGCCAACTCTGTTCCCAGCCAGAGACCTATACCAGGACTAACACTTGGCATTTGCTTCCAGTATAATAGGTTTAATAGCAGCAAGCCTTGAAAACAGACGGGAGTATTCTGGAAGCGGTGACAGATCTTAAACACGGCAGGTGCACTGTAATACCGCTTAAGGGAGAAAAATTCCAAGTTTAGTAACTAATTACTGCAGGGCAGGCAGGTTATTTTCCAAGGCAAATGCCTAATCAAAGACACATCTGACCCTTTCGCATCCCATCAGCGCGCCGGGAAGTTCAACTCATCCAGCAAACATCCTCCTTATCAGGGACATCCCTCATCCCACTTCGCCGTGTTTCCTCGCGTTTCCCGCTCACACCAAAGGCTCCAAGGCACCAACCCTGCCTGACAGCTGCTCAGGGAGTTCGCTGGCACCGCGAACCCGAGCCGCGCCGTAAGACCCCCGGCTCGCACACCCACCCAGGGCACTCCTCGCCCCGCTCTCCCTCCCGCACGCGTGGCCAGCAGCCGGCTCCCGCAGGATCCCAGCCGCGCTGCCGGGACGGGCCCGGCGGAGCGCCCCAGCCACCCGCCCCCGGGGCACACCGTCTCTGGCCACAGAGCAGAGGCTGATGAAACGCTGTCAAAGTCAATCCCAGCTCACTTTTTGGATGGTTTCGTTCCAATGGAGCATGAATCACCCCAGGACGGTTAATAAGTTTAGCCAGGCGTGCTGTTCTCCCTAATAATACATTATAATTATGCATCTGTTTCAAATGCGATCAGATTAAGTCACCGGAAAAGGCACAAGTCGGAATTTCCCCCGACTAAGAACAGCGCCTTTCCGCAGCTCCAGCGGGCAGGTTCGGCCGGGAGAGGAGCAGGTGGGCAGCCCAAGCCAGCCCAGCGTCGCTCCGCTGCTCGCGGCCGCCCGGCGCAGCCCGGCAGCGGACGGCAATTTCCCGCGGGCGCTCGGTCCCGGCGGAGCGGGGGGACGCGACGGGAGGCGGCCGGGCACCCCGCTGACACCGCGCATGAGGGATCAGCCCGAGACTTGCCAACTTGGAACGGCGGGTCCCCTCCCGCCGCGTGGGACTGGAGAGCACCCAGTCTGAGCTGTCAAAGCCCCGGGAGCGGAGGGGGCCGCCGCGGCCACCCGGAGCTCCGGAGCCACGGGGACCCTCCGGCGCCGGCACGGGCACCAGGAGAGGGGCGGCCGAAGCTTCGCTTCCGACAGGCGAGAAACCCCCGCCCGCCCAGCCCCGCCGCTCCCCGCCCTACCTGTCATCGTAGCAGAAGTCGGCGCTCAGGGTGTTGAGGTACAGGGCGAGCCCCAGGGCGCTGCTCAACAACTCCGCGATCATCTCTCCGCCTGCCACCGCCGCCGCCGCTCTCGCACCGGGGCAGCCCCCTGCCCTGCCCGGCCTCCCGCGCCAGCCCCGCCGCGCCTGCCCCTCTCGCCCCCCGGCACCGCGGGGCGCCGCTCCGCGCTCCGCCGGCGGCCACAGCCTGACGGCGTCCCCCCGCTCCGCCGCCCCTACCCCATGGCAGCGGGGCGATCGGCGGCGAGAGCGCAGCTGGGCGCAGCGGAGCGGGGCTCAGCGGAGCGGGGCGCGGCTCCGACTCCCGCCTTCCTCCCGCGGCGCCCCGGCGCTGCCGCAGCTCCGTTCCCGGCCCGCGCCCCCCTCGCCACCGAGCCGGGCGCCGCCGCCGAGGCTCTGGGAGCGCCCGCGTGGGGCGCCCCGGGCTCCCACCGCGCCTGCGTGCGGGCCCGCCCCGCGCCGCCCCTCGCGCCCGCCCCGCGCCCCGCCCCGCCCCGCGCGCCCGCGGCTGAGGCGGCCCCGCGCGCGCTCCGGCCCCGCGGGCCCGGGCCGGGACACGGGCTGTGCTCCGCTGCCGCCTGCGCGCTGCCGGGGCTTATTGTCCTTCGCCTTTCCTCCTGTGCCACTCGGTTTCTCTGACTTCTCTTTTTCCTTTCTTTTCCCTTTTTATCTGTTCCCCTTTTCTCTTGTTCCTTTTCCCGTCTTTATTTTCCTTGTTTTCCTGTTTCCTTTTTTCTCCCTTTTTTTTTTTTTTTTTCTTTTTACTCACCCCTGCTGAATAGGTCAGATTAGTAGGAAAGAGAAAGGCTATACCTATACTGGGGATGGGATGCCAGCGCCGGGGGCTCCACTCCACACTTGCCCACAGCGTGCTATTTCTCCCTCTGTCAGTGTGAACATCCATTGGGAGCTCTTAGCTTAGCTTACAGTTAAGCAAAATCACTGAAACTTGGCAGAGAGGGTCGGAAACAAACATACCCCGAGGCAAGGAGTGCTGCAAGCTGGTGCTCCCTCAGCACAGCCCCACAACTGCTGCCCATGAGAGGAGGGTGGGTATAGCCAGAGATACGCACTTTGAGTAGAACAGATAAATAGACTGGAAAGGAAAGCCAGCTGTGGAAAACAATGCACCCAAACAGTCTTCCAAAATTCATGGGATATAGAGGCATGAAGTTATAGAAGGGATTTGGGTCCATCAAGCTGATTATTTCATTTTATAGAGAGTTCTTAAAACGTTGCCTCCTTTTGCTGCTAGCCTGCCCTTTTATGTAACTCTTTCCTCATGATTTCCATCAAGTGGCACATCATGCTGTCCCAGAAGAATGGGAGTCTGTTCATCAAGCTGTGTCTAATAAACTGGGGAGCTTTTAACAAGTTTTCTTTCTCCCCTATGTGATTATTTAATGCTGTTCTTTGCAACCTCAAAATATATGAAGTGCATTAAGACCGCTTTTCAAGCAATGCTTAAAGTGCTCCTGGGAAGTCTGCCCCAAGTGTCACAAACATCTCAGCTGCTTCTACTTAGATTCAGGGAGTGTGTTATCACCATCAGTGGCAGTAATTGCAGACATGGGGAGAGGGTGCATTTTTTTTCAGAATATTAAGGCTTTGAGGGGCCTTATTGAACCCATTAGCAGATCACATTGATCTGGCATTAAACTTTCCAGCCCGAAGCACTGAACATGGATTTTAAAGAGTTGATACTCTTTGTCAGAAGACCTGTGATCCTTCCTTGCAAACACCAATTCTCAATATGCTTCTGGACCTACTGCCAAGATCCCAGTCATCATGACTTAGTCTTTCTTGCTGCAGTGGAATTGCTGAATTCATGCACTAGGTTTGTACAGCTCCTTCTTTGGAGCACCCTAATAAACTCTGCATAAAAAGCAGTATAATTGCTGCTGAGTCATAGTGGCAAGAAGCCTCTAGTTATCCATCAAAAGCATATGTATTTTTTCTTCAAAGAGTTAGGACTACCAACTGCGGTAGATGAGGTCTGGCAGAAAAGCTTCAGAAACAAAATAGATCTTTCAGGAAAAGAAGTTTAACAAAACCAGGCACTGTCTAATAAAAGCAAATGTCAAGAAAGGGTGGGATGAAATGTGTAGGCTGTGTAGACAGTGCCTGTTCCCCAGGACATCCCAAGTGCTCCGGGGTGACTGGAACCAGCCTGTCCAAGTAGATTTAGCTACACTACAAGAATCCACAAAGTCTGTATCTTGCAGAGACATTTCTCTGTAAACAAAGGACAAGTTTCCTCCCAATGGCAAAAGCTGTCTCCAGTGGAGATAGCTTTGTAGGAAGATATAGACGGCAACATGTGTATGCACCACCCCACCTGTCTGCTCTGACTCCACAAACCAGCCCGTGCCAGGGGCAGCAGCCAGAAAGAGCCAGTGCAGAAACCTGGAGACAAACTGAACATGAAAATTATTGTCCCCGTTAAACAACACCACAAAGGAAAAATCAAATCAAATCAAATAATGATAAAAGAATTCCTTCTCTTATTAGAGTTAGTTAAAAGTATTAAATGTATGCAGTTATGAAAAAATTATATTTTAGTATATCATTGAGAGATATCAGACAACATTCTGACTCGCAGCAGATTTACAGTGTGATGTACAGGAACCACAAGGTGTCAGAAGAGCTAATTTAGAAGTTCAGATCTGTCACCAAGCAGACATTTCAAAAACAGTCTTTATCTCCAGAAAGTCACAGGCTGTGGTGCCAGGGAAGAAGAAAGAGGTGTAGTGTTGTAAGAACACATAATATTAGCAATGGTAATTGTAAAGATAACTAGAGTTACATAGTCTAACAGCTACTATGTAGAGCTTAGTAGACAAATTCACTTTGTTTTGCTTTATTGCAAATATGACAATCACAATGACTTGTTTTAATACCAACTGGGAAATTTCTTCATTAAAGAAGACATTATGGACTCTGACTCACTGTGTTACAAGATATTTCACCTAAACAGTGCCTGAAAGATTAAGTTGTGGCAGAGCATGTAGAAATACATGTCTGTCACAGTGACAGATTTGGTTAACCGGTCACTGACTATGAGACCTTAAATGTCAGGGTAATGCATGTGGTACAGATCCCTTAACAGATTAGATGAGACACTTCAATTTCTATACACCGGGTTCATTTGCTGGAGCTTGTAAAAAATATTTGTGCCAACTTCCTTAAAGCACCTGAGAAGAGAAAGGCTAACCCCTTGAAGGCTGCTGGGGTTTTGATTAGAATGAGGTAACTGGATATTAAATGTTACTATAGTAATAATTAAGTGGGATTTTTAATCTTTTTGCCAGTTCTTAAGCTCAGAAACCATCAAAGAAAGGTCATAACATAATGTGCCTAATTTTGAACAATCCAAATGAGACCCAAAGATGTAGCTAAATGAATCTCAGAAATGTAAACTTTGGTGCATTTTGAAACATCCATACAGTCAAGAATAAACTGATGTTATTTAAGAAAGGAAAAAGTGATTTTACTTGATCAAAAGTGGAGAAAGAGGAGTAGAGGAGAATGCTTTAGCCAAATGATGCTTTAACAATTACTCACTGATCCACAGAAGTAAAGTTATTGGATTCTGTGGACTAGGATCCAAGCTGTTGTTTCCGTTTCATGCTAACAAGATCATGTTAATCTTCAAAAACACCAATATTTCTGCTTTCTTTAAGAAATTGCTTTTGTTTTTCCTTTTTGCTAGTGTTATGATATCAGCAATCACAGCCAAAGAAAAAATAAGTTGCAGCTCCAAAACTGTAGAACTTTGTGAAAATCTGTATGAAATATGAAAATAAAAACTAAACAGATGCAGGAAAAACAAGCACACACAGGACTTTCATCAGTACTTGGAGGGATTTTAACTGAACACATTTCCTAAGGATGTACATTTCTAGGAGGCACCAGTTCCTACTTTAGATCAGTCAGTGGAGCTAGAGTATTGCTGCAGAGCTGGAGAGAGAGAGAGAGGGAGAGAAAGGGAGAGAGGGAGAGGAAAAACGTCATTTTTAACTTGACCTAATCTAATTATGCAGACTCCCTCTACAGAGAAAAAAAGATAGTTCAAGGGAAGTTTCTTGTATTCACAACACATGCAGGAGCATTTGTGTGACTCATAGGTGAGCATATCTCACTGGCAGAGAAAAAGGTAATTTTTAGTTTCTTCTGAATTTTCAAGGATTATTTTCTTAATATTACTCTATTTTAGACTAATCCTAATCTGCTTTGCATATTTATCTCCCATGTCCTTTGAGATAAGTCAAAGAGAGATCAAAAAGACTTTTTAATTCTTCTTGTTCAGGGTAAGTTGACAGTATAAACTTACTAAATGCAGATATGTCTATTTGTCATCTCCCAGAACATGATTCTCTTACTGGTTTTCTCATGCTTTATAAAAATAGCAGTATGCCAGTTTTGGGGTTTTTTGGTTTCTGGAGTTCTTTTGGTTTTGTTAGGTTGGGCTTTTTTGTAGTTCTTTTTTTATCAAAACAGCTCAAAGAAATACATATTCTTAAAAGATGGCTCTGGAAGGAAATTAGAGTTAACCTCATTTTATATAGGTGGAAATTGAGGCAGCTGGTGTTTGTGTCAGTTTATCCAAATCATATGAAAACTCTACAGCAGAAGAGGAATCTATCCAAGGTCCCAGCCATGACTTCAAGTCATTCATTTGCTTTCATCATGAGATCATCCTTCCATTCACAGTAATTGATGTTTCCTTGGACAAAACACAATGGAATTATCTCAGGGATTAATTTGGCCTAGGACACTAATTCTGAGAAAAGTCCTACTTGACAGATGGATGCCTGCAACATAACCAAGAGGTCTGTGGTGCAGAGCCTGGATTTTGTGCAGGTGGAGGATAGGGAGTATGAGTTGTGTATCATATCCTGCCTCTCATCATTTCTTGGCAGCTGTATTGCCCAGTAGATGGAAAAGTTTCATCAGCAGCTGAAAATCTGTTCCTTGTCATCTTCCTTCCCATAGAAAGAAGCGAATCATTGTGCTGTCCATAAGTCCTCTACTTTTCAGGCTATTGACACTTCCCCTGTGATGCAGATGTTGAAAGACAGTTTTCACTCTAGCTCTGTCTACTTCTACTCTATTTGTCCTTCAAATGTACAACCTGGGATATTGGCTGTGAAAATTGGACAAAAAATGATACATCTCTATGGCAGCAAGATCAGATCTTCATCCCACAGCAGAGCAAAGGCAGCCAAAGATGCAAGTGTAATTTCCACCTCAATCTCTGCAGATTTTCTATGGAATACCCTAATTTACTTCTTTATTTCAGTACAGTCCTGGCTTCCTGCTGTATAAGCATGAAGTGAAGCCAGGAAAACCATGATTATTCTTATTTCAGAGGGAATATGTGAACATTACCAAAACATATCTAACACCAGAACAAGCACAATTCTCAAGATTTAAATAAACAAGGGAAAACTATTATAGGGAGTAAACCTTTGAACCCCTCTAAACAGAGTCAGTTTGATTTTTCATAACAATATTGGAACTAAATGACATTTTTTACTGCAATATAGACAAGCCCAGAGAGGATAATTCAAGGAGTTCTATGTTCTTAATTAACAATATAGCACAAACAGCAACTAAATTAGCAACAATTAATGTTTCTTCTCATCTGTTTGCTCAATTAGAGGAAATACCTTCTCTGGATGTATGAAATCAGAGGATGGCCTCTGTCTCCATATGTCAAAGTATAATTAGTACATGCTAGCAATAGAGTTGCATTAAATTGAATTTTTAATGAAATAAACACATTACTGCATTTTTAATGGTCTAAGGATATTTCTATGTTGATTTAGAGATAAGGCAGTACCTTCTTTTATTTTCAAATATGGTAAAATATGAAACATGTGGGGGTGGGGGGTTTGTGCACAAGATTTGTAGCAGAAGTTTAATCAGTTCAGTGGAGCATTTGCAGCTTTTAAGTGACTGCAGTGACTCAGGAAATGCAGGTGACCCAGATTCCTCCCCTGCTGTGTCACATGAACAGATAGATACAGAATTGTATACTCTGCAAACAATGGCTTGGCTACCGGCTATTGCATATACATGCTGGATTCCAGTTACATTGATGTGTGCCATAAGATGCAATGAAATGAAGGTTATAATCTCCAGTGTCCACACCAAAAATAAAATTCTTTGGAGACTCTATTCCAGTACTTTTCCCTCCCATGTACATTGGCAAAGAGGAGAGAAGCCCTGTGTTTTGCAAAGTAGCAGCTTTCTAATTTATAGAATCTCTTCCTATTTTTTATTCTAGTAATGTTTGCTTACTTTGTTTCCTTGGGAGAGTATACCCTGGAAAATATACCTAGCTCTAGCTGCCATGAAATTTACCATCATCAAACTAGTGTGTTTATACCAAGGTCTTTCTGCACCGGTAATAGTAAACTTTCAGAGATTTCATTATCTCTAGTGACCTTGAGGAAAATTGAGCCTCGTGAGATTGTTGTTGTTATAATTTTTAGATAAAGTTGGTAAAAAGAATGTTGTTCTCTTTTATTTCCATTAGGAATTTTTGGAAAGCAACAATGTTCTACTGAATACATCTCATGGAAAATACTGACTTCCTGTGTTAAGGCCTTAATTTAGTTTCCTGAATCGGCTAATGAGTAAAAGGTTCAACCTGCATGATCAACAAAAGGATTTTCCCATATGCTGGCTACCATGTGATTAAATCCTTATTTTGTACATTGGTACATTGTCAGAGATTTTGGATCATGTTTGCAGCTGGTATATCTTGTCGTATCTTCAGCAGTAGTGTCAAAATTTCATCTAATGTCTATTCCTTAACACAGAGGGAAGCATGGAAAGAGATAAACAGGTCTAGAGAATGTTGACATTTTAAATTCCTTCCTACCGTATTTTGCACAAGAAAGAGCATTAAATTTGGCTATGTAAATAGAACCCAGATTTTAAAATAGCCAGGTTCTCTTATGCATCAAGGAGAAAGAAAGATATAAACCAGAATTATTGGCTTTCTGTAATATTTTATATTCAATTTTCTCTTGTTACATTCATGCCATGTAATTGCGTGCACATGTGTACATGCGTGGTCCTTATTGTGCAGGGTTACAGCCAGATTCTTGTTCACATGCCAGAGCTCTACCGGGGGTTCGGGGAGTTGCTGCTGCACTCTCCTTTATTCTGTGTGCAACAATGAATGCTCCTTCCTGTATCTGCCAAAGGCATGGTTTGATCCCATTGATATCCATTTGGCATCAGGCAACTTTTATTCACTAGCCCTTCACCACAGATATTAATCACACGTATATTCAAGGTAGGTCTGCTAGGTCGGCTTGTGTATTAAAGTTCATCACTGAAATACATTTTCCCAAGTGATTCCTGGCTCTCCAGCCTATTCCCAGCACCCACAATGTATAGACCCATCCAAATCACTGGGCATATTCCAAGTGTTTTGAAGTAACTGTCTTTTCCATTACCCCCTCTTTCCTCAGACTCACTCTCAGCACTGTTGTACATTGCAGCATATTTTAGTGAGGGACTTGGAAGAAACCCACACATTTTAGAATGTCATTTTGAAAATTTAGCTGACTGCAAATTCTTCATTCTTCATATGGTTTGATCTCAGAGACTTGCCTAATTTGGGCCGGTTTATACAGTTTCCATTAGCAGCAGCAGATGGTAGTTGGCTGCAAAGTTCCTGTGACACAATCCTCTGTGTGTACAAATAACCCACAAACAACACATAAAGTACTTTTTTCCACTGGCCATGGCTGAAATCAGATAAGAAAAAAGATTGTTTATTTGCAACTCCAACCCTCCTTCAATAAGAATTCAACTTTAAAAGGGTTCTGACAAAAGTTAGTCATAAATACTGCCAGATAAGTGTTATCCCAGGGCTACCGAGCAGCACCAGCCAGGCAAAAGGACTACCAAATAAGACTCCAAAAGCTCTTGGTAACCTAAGAGCTTTACCAGCAAAAAGGAATTGAGCCATGAGCCGGTTTTGTGAATGAGGAGGAAATCCTTAGTTAACTTACATCATCATTGCTTTGGTACAAAGACACCAGAGCTGGTGTGGCTTACATGGGTTGTCTGTAAATGAATCTCCATCTTTGCCATACACTCTATGGGGAAAGTGCTATAATGTTATTTACACACACACCATGAAAGAGGAATGTCTAATTTTTGTACATATTTGAACTCAGCTTCAGAGAAAATTTCTGATAGCACCTCTGTAAGGTGCTTTCTAAAAGCAAACCTTCAGTGGCAAAACATATGGAATAACAAATTATTTTTCAGTAGGAAAAAAGCCTCTTGTCACAGGGACACATTTATCTGATTCATATTCTCCAATGTTCACTTTTATTACAGCTTTTTAAGCCAAATGGTTTCGTTTGAGTTTATAAGTTTTCTGATGTTTAAAGTTTGGCAGCGGATAGACAAAAATACTCACATAGCAGAGGACGTGATGGAAAAAAGGGAGAACAGGGTTGCAATGCTGAGCTCAGGGTCCTGCTGCAGGCAGTTCTGGAGGTCAGTACCCATTATATGCATTGCCCGGTTTCCCAGTTATATTCCTCAAGGTATTTCTTCTGGTGTTCCTGTCACAGAATCTGATGCCTTTGGATGCTTTTTAGAGCATTTGGGAGTGCAGAATTACAGAAACAGATGTCAAACATCCCTAATTCTCAGTGTGGCCATTAGAAATCATGTTTTCTTAATCCCGTTGTCAAAATGGAGACAGGACAATCTTTGCCACAATTAATGTCTAGCATTTTTCCCAGCCTACTTTCCTTATCAGGTGAAATGGTGAAGTGTTTGGGAACGCCTCCAAAACTGAACAAGCAAGCTCAGCTTTACATTCTCAGTCAGATATGCACTCATCACCACCAGAAAAAGTACCTACTTGGTGCTTTACTTTTAGCAGGTCTTAAATGCCCAGAGCACTGCAGCAACAACCTTTTTCTCCTTTACAGGAGGAAGAAATATATGTGGCTGCTCAACTCCAGAAAGGAGGAAAACTTACCTAGGTTTGTTGAAAGCGTTTGAGGAACTTAGAAAAACAATAATTAAAAGAAAAAAATAGTACTGCTGTCAAAATTGACCTTTATTCTAAATGAAGAGAAGTGATTACATAGCAGTGAGGGCATGGCTATCCAGCCTTTCCATTAATCATTTTTGCTGGAAAGTACAGAGGGGAGCATACAGTGATTAATCCAAAAGCAGTAGGAGGATGCACTCTAGAAAGGGCACAGAATTCCCAAGTCCAGAAGTTCCTGGTATACAGTAGAGGATGATATCATTTCAGCAGGCAGTTACAGTTGAATGCCACATTGTCAAATTTTATTCTGTAAGTATATAATATAACAGATCAAGAAAGAAGCATGTTATTCTTTCTAAATCACAGGGGTTGAAAGGTAATCATTTCCTCTGTCTGTCTTTCTTCCTTTCTGATTGCAGTATTCTCTCTCCTCAAATCCTAAATAAAGCTACCATAAAAACAATGGTTTAGAGTGTCTTCCAAAATGCCTTTGAAGAATTCATCATGAATTGATGAAGGAGTTTACTTTCAGGCAGTATTTTAAGTTAGAGACATTTCATAACAAAAAAAAAGGAACTGTGTTTGTTAGCAGGTGCAGAGGATAACTGTCTCTTTTCACTTAGACACCCCATCTATTTTCAATCTGCTTTCAAGTTTGTTTGAGATTATTTTACCAGTGCAGAGACTTAGGAGGCTTTAGAAAGCATGTGTTCCTGCAGTTTAGAATATATATTCTTGGTTTCTCTTGTTCTTAATCTGCATTGATTTTCCCCCTATAACACAGAAAAAATCAATTTTCCATTATGTTTTTAATCAGTTATAGTAAGATTTAAATGGTCCTGGACATTGCAGGTAAAAGAGCTGATAATCAGCTGGGGAGTTCTCTCATTTATTACTCTGAGTTGACAGGGGGTTAAATTCTTCCCTTAGTATCATGATGAGGCAAGTACAGCAGTAGTGCCAAGTACAGTGCTTGCCAGAGCCCTGCCAGGTGCTCTTCGAGACAGTCTGCCATCCTAGAGTACCTCACACTGATGACTGAGACATCTAGAAAGAAAGAAACAGCTAGAAAAACGCAGCAGCCTGCTGTCAGAAGGCTTCAGGATCGGGAAGTGATTCTCCGATCCAAGCATTTGTTCCTCACTGGCTGGGAGACCTTCATCTGCTGCCGCATTACAGAGCCAACACGAGAACTGCTGAGACCAGGGCTGCCCATGCAGTGACTCACCCAGGGCCTGAAGCCGCTTTCCTCAGAATCAATGGGAGCCTTTCAACTGGTTTTACAGCAGGAGTTTGTTCAACTGCTACCCCTGCGTGCTGGGAATTTTTTGTCCAGTGGTAAGTGTGATGAAAAAAACACAAACATTCCCATACTCATCATCCTTGATTGACAAGAAATGAAGGGACCCTGGTAAAATAATGCAGTTTCAACCAGAGAAAAAGACACGCATGGAATCTGAAGACTGAGATAAGCAGATCTTTTTCTTTCTTGATTATTAATTCAGGGTTAGGAGACTGCTCTATGCAATAACTCTCTGTGGCCACAGCTTCAGTTTCGCTACTATGACTCACCCTTGATTGCTCTTAGGTAAGTGCCAGATGCCTTCTTATTGCTCTCAAGCTTCAGTTCAGCAAAACATATAAGCATACGCCTAAACACCTTTCTGAATAACAATGGCTGTCACACATAATTAAAATTCAAAGCACACTTAAATGCATTGCTGAATCAGGGATTTCATGTTCAAAATGAGTGATTAAAGGATCATAATCTAATTTTTTTTGCTGACAATGTGACATAATTTTTCACTGTATCTCTGTAAAATTTGGATATGATTTAATTTCATTAAAATAAAATTAAAGAACACCTTTAAACTAGATAAATATTATGGTAGTGAAAAAAACCCACCAAAATGAAGGTTCAGGTCTCTGCTGGAAGCAAGGGAATTTAATTGTTCTATTAATCACACTTTTGCACTGTGTGACATTTAAGTGTAAAATATCGATCCTTCCACATAAGTCAGGGCAATTTACAAACCTTGTCCAGATTCTGTGACCTCTCTACTCTGTACCTCCAAAAAGAGGCCAGTGCTGGGCACTCTCCTGTTGACTGTCATTTACAGGTCCCAAGGCCATTTTCACAACCACTACTTTATTTATTTGTTTATTTATTTATTTATTTATTTCAGATATCTGAATGGTGTCATAGGAATAGTAGGGCAGAAAATGTCATAGAAACAACATGACAAAACAATTAAGAAAATGCTGCCCCTTGGTGGTCACTCTTTTCTTATCACTGCTGGATGGCAAAGGACTGGATGCTAGTTCCTGCTTCCACCTTTTTTTCAGGGAAATCTAGCCAACTTCCATCACTTCTCAATGTCAGTCTCTTCTTGGACTCACATACAGAATTTGCTTTGCCTCCATTGTGCTCTGGGTACATTGTAGAGGTATGCATGAAAGACAGAGAGAGTTGAATACTTCCAAGCAGTTTGGGTAAAACACCCGCTCCTTTTTGCTTTGGCAAAATACCAAATGCTTCTGTTGTGCACAGCTTCAGACAACACTAAGTTGCCAGCAGGAATGCAAAAAAGCAATGCTTCTCTGTAGGGATATTCTGGCAGATCCCAGGCTGTAGCTTTCTGGCCATCCAGCCCTATCAGAGAAGTCAGCTAGAAGTTATACTGTTAACTGCATGCACTGAGAACAGTCGGGTTACCTAAGTCTTGTAAGTCAAGGTTGTGTGTTTCGTGTTTTACTCTATTCTGCAGTATGTTAGGTTTTACCAAAAAAGCATGTGATACTCATGCACTGCTGGTTTATCTTGTGCTAGTCCACCTAGTGATTCTTTCTGCTCAGTCCCATTGACACCTCAGTAGGTGTTACTCTTAGCCCAGATGCTGTGTTGTCAGGCTCACTTGCAGTCTTGTGCAGCTGGACCACTGTGGCTCACAGCCAGTGTGACCCTTAGACTTTCATCCCTGGGTGATGGTGATCCAGGTTGGCATCTACAGACACCAGTCACTTTCTGACATAATCCCAAAGATTTCTGTTTTCCTTAGCTAACAGAGAGACCTTAGCCAGCTGCTCTCCTTCATAAGGTCATTTGCAGGACAAACTGCTTTCAGACCTCAATTGATCTTACAGAGCACTTTGTGTGATGGGTAACCATGGAATGGGTATTTATGTCTAGATTCAACTTTCCCTCCTGCTGCTCTGCTTTTCCCTGCTTGTATACACTCCCCCAGGGATGCTGCTTTCACTGCTGGCATCTGTCCTGATCCATCCTTGAGAACACCGAGCCAGGGTCGCCCACATAATTCCTGGTGCTCTGTGAGGAAGTGTCTGGGTCCCTCCTGGATATTGCTTGGCCGTCACAGTGATTTTCTGCTCTCAGGCACCTCTTCCTTTCTGCCAGCAAGCACACTTTGTGATTTCCTGTATTTGGCCATTGGTCTAGACCACATGAACTCCTGCTATTGTTTTGCTGCCTACTTTAATACCTTCTGCTAGGACGCACTTTTACCACACCCAGATTTTGCTGACATTCTTTCAAGACTTCTCATAAGATCCTAAGCCAGAACAAATCATCCCTCCAGGCTTTGTTTGTGGTTCTTACCTCATACTTCCTGCTCTTGTATTGCTCTCCCTCTACCAGGAAGATAAAATGACCAGCCATTCTTTAATTCTATTACTTGCATATAGCCTTGTGACCCCTCAGCTCAGCACCTGATGCTTGGTAAGCTGAGGGTACCACAGGCACAGACCAGACTGTTTCTGTGAGATAACTGTCCAGACTGACAAAACTTCATTTTTCAGGCCAAAATTAATCCCACTTCTCATGGGTAGTTTTCACAAGCAGAGCCATATGATTTGTGGTTGCTTTCCAGCATAGTTCAGAGAATACCCCTAATCTCCACCAGTCCAGTGAAACTAGGTCATTCTTAATTGACATGTCCTATCTGCCTTGCAGGCTAAATGGCTTCTTTGACTGTTATACAGAGGTCCTTATCTTCTTGAAATCACCCTAAAAACTGATAGACAGAAGTATTCCAGCTTCTGGTCTTTACTTGTGGGATGGGTAAATCATACAGGCTTCTTAATCCTGGGTCCTTGTCATGTGTTGAAACAGTATCTCTCTCTTAGGACTTTAGAATCCTCTGGGAAAGACAGGGACCTATGGGGGGATAGGGTTTGGATTGACATGCAGTTCTGGCCACTCAGAAAACAGAAGGCGACTTTTGGTAATACCCATATCAAATCTGAAGCTGAGTTCAAGTCAGGTAACACGTGAGCAGCAGAGGAGATCCTGGCTTAGGCCCTGGCTGCCCCCAGGGTGGCCGAGGCCGGCCGGGTCTCTGGAGCCACTGTCCCAGAGGAGGCCGGGCTGCAGTCCGGCAGGTGTCCGGGTCTCTGGAGCCACTGTCCCAGAGGAGACAGGGCTGCAGTCCGGCAGGTGTCCGGGTCTCTGGAGCCACTGTCCCAGAGGAGGCCGGGCTGCAGTCCGGCAGGTGTCCGGGTCTCTGGAGCCACTGTCCCAGAGGAGGCCGGGCTGCAGTCCGGCAGGTGTCCGGGTCTCTGGAGCCACTGTCCCAGAGGAGGCCGGGCTGCAGTCCGGCAGGTGTCCGGGTCTCTGGAGCCACTGTCCCACAGGAGGCCGGGCTGCAGTCCGGCAGGTGTCTGGGTCTCTGGAGCCACTGTCCCAGAGGAGGCCGGGCTGCAGTCCGGCAGGTGTCCGGGTGTCTGGAGCCACTGTCCCAGAGGAGGCCGGGCTGCAGTCCGGCAGGTGTCCGGGTCTCTGGAGCCACTGTCCCAGAGGAGGCCGGGCTGCAGTCCGGCAGGTGTCCGGGTCTCTGGAGCCGCTGTCCCAGAGGAGGCCGGGCTGCAGTCCGGCAGGTGTCCGGGTCTCTGGAGCCGCTGTCCCAGAGGAGGCCGGGCTGCAGTCCGGCAGGTGTCCGGGTCTCTGGAGCCACTGTCCCAGAGGAGGCCGGGCTGCAGTCCGGCAGGTGTCCGGGTCTCTGGAGCCACTGTCCCAGAGGAGGCCGGGCTGCAGTCCGGCAGGTGTCCGGGTCTCTGGAGCCACTGTCCCAGAGGAGGCCGGGCTGCAGTCCGGCAGGTGTCTGGGTCTCTGGAGCCACTGTCCCAGAGGAGGCCGGGCTGCAGTCCGGCAGGTGTCCGGGTGTCTGGAGCCACTGTCCCAGAGGAGGCCGGGCTGCAGTCCGGCAGGTGTCCGGGTGTCTGGAGCCACTGTCCCAGAGGAGGCCGGGCTGCAGTCCGGCAGGTGTCCGGGTGTCTGGAGCCACTGTCCCAGAGGAGGCCGGGCTGCAGTCCGGCAGGTGTCCGGGTCTCTGGGGCCATGGCAGGGATCAGGGCCGGTCGTGGCAGGGCCCTGTTCCGGGCCCCCTGGCTGCCAGCACCCCTGGCTGGGGGGAAAATGGGGCTCCCTCCCTAACTCTACACTGGGCCTTACAGAGCAACTGGAGCCGCTCACACCATCAGATGGAGGGATGGAAGAGAAGGTATCCATCAGCCTCCTCCCACGGCATGGCTTTTAAACATTTGCAGCTGCCGCTGCAGAGATCACCTGACCACCGCAGGCCTGGGCAAGCTTTACCTTTTTTCTGACACAGATTGAGACTTTCTTAAACCCTAGCCCTTCCCAGAGATGAGAGAAAAAGCCCAACTGGAAACATGTAAAGAGATAATATAGAGATCTCAATGTCCGTAAAGGAAGAGTGACTTTTAAGTGGTAGAGATGATGAGTTGCCCTGGTTCTAGGCTGAAAATCTCCTATAGATTATGGTAACAGGACAATCTTTTAAATAGTAGACAATATAAATTGGAGTGATGATTTGTGGATTTGAGCAAAGATATCTGTGATGAACTGAGTGAATATTTTTGTGCCCTCATGGGAGGTTGAACAGAGAGAGAGATGAGAAGAAGCCCTCCACCGGTGAAGAAGTGAGAAGACCATCTTTGTTCCCTGAGTTGAAAAGTTGACTTTGTTTTTTGAAACAGATCATTTTTAAAAGGTACCACCCCAATCTGTGAATCTACGGCCCTTATGCAATCATGGGAAAGGTTACGTGATATGACAAGTTCCACAACAGCAGAAGTTCCCCAGCAGGCAGCATTTGTGTGAGTTGGAAGCCACAAGCAGACTGTTTCTCTTGTGTAAAGTTACCAAACAACAGGAGAGACTTCTCTCTCTCAAAGACTGAATGAAAAAGACTGTTTTATAAGTGGTACTGACCTGGAGTTCTGAGCATTTGTAGAAAATGAACAGTTTGTAGTAGGAGAAAGGGTTTGTTTTAAAAAATAATTTGTGTTGTTCCATTTTTTCTTATTTTCTTCTCTTAGTGTATGTTAATAAAATCTATCTGGTTTTACTTCTAAGTTCAGCCTGCTTTTGCCTTTTTCTCCCAAAATCCTATCTCCCAGTTAGCAAACAAATTCAGCAAATGTAAAACCACCACATCAATGGTGCTGTGACTCGGATAAGCAAACCTAAACCACTACAGTCCTGTACAGTAGATTATTTTCTGCGACACTCTGAGTGTCACAAAAAATACACGTATTAAAAATATATGAAAAAAGTAATAAAAATATGCATGGTAAAATGGTTAGGGGAAATGGGGAAGAAGATGATTGTGATGAAGGCAGAGAAAAAATTACATATCTCAACGCCAGGAGTATACTGTCACAGATCAGTACTTCCCCTAGGGTTTTTTGGGGCATCTGTTGCTACTCACCACAGTGCAGCTTTGTTCGATTTTATCTCCTTCCAGGCCTTTTAGCTTATTCATCCAAATATCACTATCTCCTAAAGTAAGCTGGTCATGTAAGAGTTATAGCCACTCTAATATTAATCTAGCCACAAAAAAGCCTCTGCCATCTTCCATGGATTACATTCCCTAAACACTCTTCATTCCCTTATAAACAGTAATGCTGGGAGGAAAAAAGTGTGTTTTTTTAAAATGCATTTTACTGGAGCTCAGCTTAAGGTGATTTTTCTATAGCAAAAAAAAGCAAACACAAGGTCCCGGGTCTACTGTTCAACAGAGAAGTCTGACAGACAGCAGCCTTTTTGGGTTTTAGCCACAGTGTTCTTCAGCTGTCTGTTACAGGCAAGAAGTTTAACATGGATCTGCTTCTCTCCATCTTCAGATTTCAACTGGTAAGTCTAAGTATGGATCAATGACTAAAGAAAAGTGGCTCTTGCAAGATAAAGACATTGTGAAGGCTAAGTTCTTTTCATTTTGGAAAGGGATATTAATTAGTTTTTGATTTGTATGACGTTTGTATTTGCCCCCTTACACCTAAAACACCACAGACCTAACATGTATGCATTTAATATGTGAGGATTGACAAAAAGCAACACAGACCAACTGTCTTGGTTTGCGTTTCCCATGATGATTATCAAGGCAAGAACCAAGAAAGAAGGAGTAAAATATTGAGGCATGGTTGTAAAGGCTTTATGGTCTTCTGGAGCATGGCAGAAGTATGTGCCCAGTTTCCTGGGGTTAATCTGTATCTAACAAAGCCTCACTGATAAGAGTCCAGCCTGGAAACACACTTTTTCCATTAAAAAGCAAGTCGCTGGACTATCTTCTCTTGTATATCCTGCCAGATCTCCTGGCAGTAATGAAATATGCCAGGTTTTTAAAGGATTGTTTTGCATTGCACTATTATTATTGGTTATTATTAATTATTATGTAGTGTCTACTACATACTATATTTAGTACATATTTGACATCATAATTTTTTATTACATATTAGTTTTTATCTAATATCAAGCTTTTTACAATTCTTGTACAATTTTGTTGTTTTGTTTTTTACAATGCAATTTTGTTGGTTCAAAGGCAGTTATCAGTAATACACTGATAACACAGTAACAAGTGGAGAAACAGATAAGTTAAATGACCTGTGCAAAAATTCTTGGAACTCCTGGGTCTTTACTCTGACATTGATTCAATTTAACAGAACAAACCACATGGTAAGAAGCTTTAAAATCTTTTAAAGTTTGTTGTGCTGTGAGAGGGGAAGGCAACATTTTCTATAATTCTGCATCCTGTCTACTTTTAAGTGCTTATTTCAATCAGAAATGCCCACATTTCCAAAAATAATAAAATGCACATCAAAGCCTTATCATCAATGTTTATAAAGCACCCATATAAATTATAAATTATAAAGCACCCATAGCTTTATAATTTATACAAATATAGAACACAGTTTATTATGCTATAATATCTGTAGTATCACTCATATTCTTGTATGATATGCTTTACCTCAATTGTTTTCTCATGGGATGCTTACATGAATAGAGGAAATATAGCCTATTCTAGAAAAAGGTTGAATGTAACTCTTGGAATGTCATTCTGAAGGTGGTGAGGAAATGTAAGAATATGATGACTTACCAAATTTATGTAACATAAATTCCAGATGGTTGTCAAATGAATAATCATTTATGTAAAACACACACATATGACATTTTCCCTGATTCAAACAGAGATTCTACTGTAGCTTGCATTTTTGGTCTTTAAACTAAAGAAACAATTTGATGCAACCACAAATCTTTTGTATGTTGGATCAAATTAATGATTAATAACACACCTGTTAAATAAGCAGATGTATTAATAATAAATCTGCTGTACACAAACATACATAATTTTCTCTGGTACTGTAAGAGTTATTTACGCTAAATGATTTGACATGTTAACTGATTAAGTGTACACAAAAGGGAAGTGCAGAAGAAGCTCTCTAATATACACTTCCCAACAGAAAATTTACCTTTCCTCTAGACTTATCCAGTAGTTATACTTCCTGCTAATTTGGTTCTGTCACAGGAAACCTCATCTCCATCCATTGTGTTAGGAACAACTCCATTCTTATGCTGCAGAATCCCATTTTTATGATCATAACTTGGTGTTAGTGGAAGTTTTGTCTAAGACCTCAGTGAGGCCAGGGCTTTGGATATGGCCCAGTTTCTCTTAGTAATTAATATAGTACTATAACTACAGTCCATATTTACAAAAGAGTCAGCAAGCGTCAGGAGGCAGCTGTGTGGAAAAGACGATGGGAGAGAATCAGTACTGGCAGTGCTCATTTTCCATCTCTCTGGCCCTGATTCAGCAGAGCACTTAACCACATGTTTAATTTTAGGCGCATGAGTAATCCCATCTCTGCAGAGCAAAGTGTGTGTTTCGTTCTCATTGACTTTAATGGGGCTACATAAAGACCCATCAAACCTTGTGTGCTGAGCATGACACTTTCACCACTGCTTCCACCTTGCCCGCCCCTGCAGCAGGGCCTCTGCTCTGAATTTTTGCAAAATGCCACAGCCCTTTTTGCTCTGCAACCCCATGAGCCTTATGACCTTGTTCCACCCAGCTCTGTCCTCACGGCTGCATCTGGCCTCTGGGAAAATGGACTGGGTGTAAGTGGGAACTGTGGTATTTATTCAGAGCATTCCTAGACCAATACCAACCAACTTCTTCTTGTTACCCAGCTTGTGCAGTCATGCTCAAGTATTTTGCTGAGTCAGGCTCTACCATCCTAATTAACTGAGAGTAAGGATACTTAAAATAAGCTGAGTTGGAAGGCACGCACAAACATCACCAAGTCCAACTCCTGGCCCTGCATAGGACATCCCCAAAAGTCATCCCTTGTGCCTGAGAGTATTGTTCAAACAGTTCTTGAATTCTGTCAGGCTTGGTGCTGTGACAGCTGCCCTGAGGAGCCTGTTCCAGTGCCCAGTAAGTGAAGAACATTTTTCTAATATTCAATCTTAAGCCCCTCCAGCACAACTTCTGGCTGTTACGATCACTACAGAGAAGAGATCAGTTAGCTATACCAAGACTGGATAAATACATACCCCTGATGGACTGTACACAGGACACATGTTTAAAGCAAAATAGGCGAATGACTAAAGCCCAGATCCACAGTTCTGCAAGTCCTATTTAGGAGTCTAATTCTGCAGTTATGGAAGTCAGTGGATGTTTCCAATAAAATGGGATCAAGACAGGTCCTCATTCAGTTTAAGTATTTAAGCAGATGCTTACTTTCAGGACAAGATTAAGTCTCTTTGAACTCACTGGGAATGAAACACATGCTTAAATACTTCAGTGAATCAGGGATCTATTCCAGCTTTGGATCCGCAGTACTGAAAGGTATCAACAGAGGCAGTCCAGCAATTTCCTGTTGCTGCCTACATCTCTGGCTGCAGCTATGATATTATTATCAGCTTGTTTTGATAAATAAAGTACTCTTCCCATTTCAGTATTCTTTTTCTTTAATATGCAGGATACTGTAAGTATGTAATTGTTGCTAGATTAATAATTTTCTGAAGTGAAACTGTATGCATGGAATCTGATGCTGTTTTATTCTATTTCAGTCTTTTCTTTAGATTTTTGCTCTGGCCCATTGATTGAAACATGACAAATGATTTCTTGAGCATGCTGACTGCATTCAACCCTGATGGCAAGTTCAAAAGCCTGTTTGTTATGGCTGATTTAATTTTCAAAACTTGCAGGAGTTATTTATGGGAAAACAAAAGCCCTTTAAGAGATACCTAATAATGGAATTGGCTAGTTAGTTCATTTACTGTGCAAAAGGGGAAAACAATCAGCAGCTCTTTCTGCCTATGTTCTCTTATGAAATACTACATTCAATTTTGAGTCATCAGCTTATCAATCTTTCATGCCAAACTAGCTTTAGAGGTAAAGACTAAAATCTTTACTACAGCTATTATTGCAGTGCCAGTCAGGAAAATGGGATGCATAATTTGGCAGTCTGCAGCCATAGAAGGAAGCACTTTTCTCCCATTAGAATCAAAAATAGACTTTTTGACTAGAGATCCTGGGGAGCTCTGGAAATGTCCAGGATCAACAGACACAAAAGCCACTCTTGGTTGGATCCAGCCCAGTGCACATTATTCTTATGTCAGATGTATAGGAGTACAAAACTGTACCACAGTACATTGAAAAATTTCCCCTATAATTGTGCACAGTTGGAGAGTAGTTTGACTTTGGAATTAGATCTCTTGATCAACATAAAAAATACTTAATATTTTGTTTGGAAACTCACTGTGTATGGCCATATACAAGAGGTAATAGCTTATAGGAAATAGAAGTGACAAAGTCAATAAATAGTATTTTCAAGGCTGACAAGGACTCAAGTTTTATAAAAGTAAAGCTGTCTACTGGGCATAGAAAAGGCACTAAAAAATAGGGATTGATGAGATCATACCGTTTCATTTCAAGTGCTGCATTTTTGGTTTGAAACCTCCAGCCTTCATAGGATTTCTCTTTCAGTTTATTAAAGTTTGTGGGAATAAAAGAAGCAGAGACTGGGAGAGATGAAGAAAATTACCAAAAAAAGTACACTGTATTGTATGTGCAGCCATACACCAGTTCATAGCAGCCTAGCCAGGGCACATGGCCTCCTTCAAACAAAACACAAGTATATTTTCTATAAAGAAAGGGAGTGTTTCAGTAGAAACTTCTCCCTCAAAAATGTTTCAGCCATAAGAGAAAATATTTATAAATGTAAACAGATTCTACAAGCCTAATAATCCATCTGTGAGATTAGTTACACTGAGGACAAACAGAACTATTCAAAGTGCTTGAACATTAAAAAAAAAAAAAAAGCCAGCAACCAGTGGACCAATTTTTTGGTAAAGAGAGGCAGCCTGTAAATAAAATTTTACAACAACAAAACCACAAACCAGTGTTCTGTTTTCAGTGCCAATATGCATTGGAGACCTTTGAAAACTATTACGAAGATATTTGTATGCCTCATAGGATCTGATGTTAAAGGGAATTAGGCACGTGAATTCTTCTGAAACATTGTACCAGATTCAAACCATTAGTGATGTTTAAATGAGATTTAAATTATATGGACACTTCCAAATAAGAATTTCATGTTATTCTGTTATTCATATAGGCACTTTTTAAAACAGTGTCGGATTAGTCATTTTTTCCAAGGTGTATATTTTGACATATATTTTAGTACATTAACTGACTCATATGAACAATAAATAGAGATTTTAGCTATGTTAAAGATATAAGACTATCACATTTCTTCATAGCATGTTCAGGGACAGCTTTGTGTATAAAAACAAAGGCAGCTCTCTCCTTCATCAGGACTCGTACTGTACCTTTGCTAGAGGACATGCATTGGCTGTTCCAGAGGCAGATGCATCTCAAACCACCACCTCATAGAGAATAAGTTTTTGCTTTTGCCTTCTTATCCCATTTCTCTGTTGCAGCTGCAGAAATAGGAAACCTTGCTGCCCAGGCATTCTGCTTCAGTGCTTTATTTGGGGTCTGTGAAGGCTGATAGTCTGAAATGAATGAAAACTGAGGTCCCTGAAGGAAGACAAGTGAGAGGTCCACAGTTCTCCCCAAAGTCTCCTAGGATATCCCAAATTACCCTAACTGCTCCCTTCCCATTGGTGTGTCTATGCCAATACATGTCATGCATATACTGAGCTCATTCTTGACTCACAGGCTTTGTTTAGAGAAAGCTGGCAGGACTTACTTTATATTGTTTTGTGGTGGAGGATGATATAGTGTGAATACCAGAGGTGATGGCTTTCCAAAAGTGCACTGAATCAAGAGACACAGACATTGTCAAATGCAGTTTCTTACTGTCTCTACAAAAAAAGAAAAAAAAAAAAAGCTGTTTGCAATATGCAAGCCCTAAAAGCTGAACCAAAATTAACAATAATACATAGGCTCTCTGGCCACAGAGTGGCTTTCATCCACTCTGTCCTCCAGGACAGGAACAAAGATTTAAGGATGAAGGATGCATACCTCTAAAATTTAACCTTCAAAATCTAAGCCTTCAGCTTGAGATTTTCAAGCAATGGATGTTTTCACACCTGTCTTAGGTTGCAATGCAAGATGTAACCAAAAGTATGTATTCCATTTCTACCAGGTGAGGCACTGTTTCTTTACCTCTTCCATGACCCATCCTCCACCTGGGGGATATCTTCTGTTAATGGGCCATTGAGTCTCACTGCATGACTGGTAAAATTATAACATCCCATTGTGAGATGCTCCACCCAGGGGGAGAAGCCCAACATTCCTACCTGGATAAAACCCGGGAGTCAGAACACCAGGACAGCCTGTTTCCACTGGATTCCTGGAGGAAAACTGGACCCATCTCACCCCCACTAGACCTTCAGAAGAAAACTGTAACCAGATGGACATGAAAAGATCACACTCTCACCATCAGGTTGTGAGAACGAGAAAGAAGTTTATTTTGGGATTAGGGTTTAAATAGTTTTTGGAGTTTGATCAGGGATTGGAGGACAAGGCTGACACCTCTTTGACCTCACTGGTCAAAATAGAAGTCCATCAATTTGTCTTTCCCCCAGAAGGAATGCACAGTTTTTCAAAACATCATTCTTTGTTTATGAGAATGCATGAGAAACTCCAGGCCAAGAATGTAAACATCAGAAGGCTGAAAAAATTGGGGTAATGGAAAACTACAAACTACACCCTTATACAGAACCACATCTGTCTCTCCAGAAGGACTTAATTGGACTGCTACCAACACCCTGACCAAGAGGGTGTCAGGTTGTATTCTGACTCTGTCAGTGTTTTTGGTTTTTTTTTGTTTGTTTGCCTTTTTTTGTACTACTATATTTTTATTTTAATTTTCTTAGTAAAGAACTGTTATTCCTACTCAGATATCTTTGCCTGAGAGCCCCTTAATTTCAAAATTATAATAATTAGGAGGGATATAATAATTCTCCATTTCAAGGGAAGCTCCTACCTTCCTTGGCAGACACCTCTTCCCAAACCAAGACAACACCCCATCAGTGTGGTGTGGCCCCCCCTTTGGTTTGGACAGGCCTGCAGCAATGTGCTATGTTCACCTGCTCCTGTAGGTGCAGGATGGTGAGAATCTAGGGAGACAAGCAGACATCTGTGTACTCCATCAGCACGTGGAGGAATTATTGCAGGCACTGTAGGAAGAACAGGAAAAGGTAAAGTGCAAAAACTTTCGGTTTTAGTTGATCATTAGCTTCTTGTGCCAGGAATACCTGATTCATTCTCAGTGAAATGTACAGTACACCAACCTGGCCCTTTTAACACAAAGACAGATCATGTGCCACTGTGAAAGTTCTCAGATTTCTCCCTTATTGCAGAACCCAGTATTTTCTGTCCTTATTCATGGTCTTCTGTCTGAGTCGTGGAGTCCAAGGCAGGCCTAAGAGGGAACAGATTATGAATAACACAAGTCTACATTTGTAGACTCTTTGAACCTCCTAGTCAATACAGAATTTAGTCTGCTTATCCACTCCCATTGAAGTCCATCCTCTGGAGAAGATCTGTGAACTGATTTCCCTATTCTGAACATTTTCATCCAGGAAGCAGCATCTGAAAGAACCCTTTGATTTCCATGCCGCTCTCTGTACATGTTGACCAGGCAACACAAGGAGAGTGATCAGTTCAGGTAAGAAGGGACATGGACTCAGATCACAGTGAATTAGTGAATTATTTGCAGACTTTAGTGGTCATCTGCTGAAAGTGGTGACAGTGATTTGATGGAAGAGGAAGAATAAAGAAATATCGGGCATTGTGCATAAGAAAGAGATAGACAGCCAGGCTGACTCATTGACATATTACTGTCTACTAATGGCCTCCATCACACTTCTCTCTCTTCAGATTGTGCAGCCAAGCAGGGCTTCAGAAGACTTCTTAAATGTTGTAGTGCCAGAATGATTTTCCTGGTTTTCCAGGCCAGGCTTGGTGTATCCTCTCACTCGCAGTAACACTAATCTGTTATTTTATGCCCTTACTTCAGCTCCCATGGTGTGAGAGCTGGGTGTGTTTTAATGAGCCTCAGCCTCATTAAAAGCTTTCAGGAATGTGCAGGAACTGCTAAACTTCCTGCTACATGAAACATTTTCCTATGTCACTGCCCAGGAGTGGGCGAACATCTGGAGACTGAGAGACAGTCTGTTCAAGGAGGGTATTTGGCTCTTGGGCCCTGTAACAGAGGGAGGAGAAAAGGATCTTTCTGTCTTTGGCATGGAGCAACAATGTGAGCTGACACTTCAGGGTATTTGTACATCCAGTAAGGGCTCTCCGTGTCTGTTTGAGAGAGCCTCTTGTCAGGACGTTGTCCTCAGCTGGGCTGCAAGCTTCTCACAGGAGGTGCCAGAGTCACGCACCATTCTCCCATGAGAGCAACCTTCTTGTGCACTAGGAGACACAGAAGATGCCAGCTGGGGTAAGTCTGTGAAGAAAATAAGCAGGCACACAGGTATGAGTGCCTCTTCTAGGCCTTGAGGATGGAGTCCTACAGGCCCAGGTAGTGTTACAGTTGAGGACAGAGCACAGGACTGCTAAGAATTGCATTATGGACCAAAAAAAACCCTATGAGCTGCTGCTTCAACATATTCCTTCTGTCATCCAGTGCAGCCACTCTGACTTGGCACCAGCATGGACACTGAGAGACAAACTTGAGCTTTGAAGACAAGGAGCCCTATGGTGATTTGATCAGAGATAGTTCTAAAAATATACTTAAAAAAATTACAATAAAACAAAATCTGACAAATCTGTTGAGAGAAGAGTGTCACTGGTTCTTCCAGTGGCATTCTCAGATAGCTGGGAAAGGGAATGAATCTAGCAGTCCTGACAGAGAGTGTGACTGTAGGTGATGATAGACAATAAGGGGTCAGGGACCTTCCAGGTTCATCTGCAGGTGATTACTAGGCAGATATTTTGCATCCAATACATAAACATAATTTCTAAGAATATAAATCCACCTCAGGTGGCCACAGAAAGAGAGGAAGAGAGTATGTGACTGATCAAAAATGAGAATAAGGACTCATCACTTCAAGACACCTCAATTTGTACACTTGCCCAAAGAAGTTTTCAATGAAGACTCTGCAGTAGAAGTACCTGTAAAATTAATGTTGGGGATCAGGGGTAGGGACAATGAATTAATCAGAAGTACTTTATTGCCAGATTAAGTCTTTATATGATGCCAATCAAAAAATTGTCAAGAATAAACAAGAACGTTATTAATTTATTATATTTCATTATATAATGAATTGGTTGTCATTGGTGTGACTTCATAAGGCTGCAAGTAAGAAATGCAGGCCAGTAATGTGCAAACTAAGGTGTATGAAGGAATACATTCAAAATGCTAATCATAGGGCTTTGGGAAGCAGGGATAAGGAAGAAAAGACAAAGAAAAAAGAGAGAGAATAATTCTCTGCAAATTTATGGTATGCCCTAGAGTTTAGTTATAAGAAATGAAAAAGCATCACAGAGAGATCTGTCAAGGCTAAGGTATACTGGCCAGGTACAATGAAATGCTGCAAGTCATCTAGAAAAGAGCTATACAAAGTTATCTACGTTCCTAGAATGAAATTGGCTGAAACAGCTCCTCACTGAGCTGCACAGGGTCTGCAGCAGTCACAGATGATCACATAATGATTTTTTTGCCCGAGTTGATTTTGAGCGAATTTGGTGGCAGTATCTTAGTTGTCAGCCTGAAGGCATGGTCTGTTGAGGAATACATCTGGTGCAGGTAGCTCTATTTGCAAGCTGCAGATTGACATACAAGTTGAGCTCTGGGAGGAAGAGCTCAAGAGGCCATGAACTGCCAACATTTTGGTTAACAAATGGCACAAAGAAGTTGGTGCCTGCCAGGTGGATGGACACTAGGAGACACAGCAGGAAGGGAGGCCTTAGAAGGAAAAGTGAGACTTTTGCCTGAATAGATTGTGAGGGTATTAAAGCCCTGGGTTCCTTTGCTGGGAGCTTCTCCTTGCAGGCACCAGCCTGGGCTGTTTTTGTGTTAATGTTGTGAATGAATGGCTTTATGGAATGACATATCTCAGACTTTGCTGTGGGAATCCTGGGGTTAAACTGGTCAGGAAACCTGGTGTGACTGTGAGTGGGGTGTATGGGGCACCCAAGGGCTCACTGTAGCTGTTGAGGGGCTTTGGTCACAGACTGCCAGAGAGTCTTGGGAATGCTCAGACTGAGTAGTTTCCTTAACAGGACTACAAATTCCTGTTAGGCTTTCAGCACACATTTGGGTTCTTGATGATCCTGTTCCTAATTGGGCAAAGTCAGTAAATGCACAAAACCACTGCTTAATAGCAGCCTCTCCTTTGCCCTAGCTACAGATGTTCAAGTCACTGACAAAGGAAGGAGGGCAAAGTGCCCCAAGAGCAAAGAGACTTTAAGCTAACATATAAACAGGACAGCTACTAATATGGCTAGAAGACATGCAGGTAATGGATCCTGACATGCTTAAATCCATTCTCAAGGTTTCAGTATATACTATTCTGGGCCTGTGTCCTTCCTGAACAGCCTGGATAGGTATTCAGTAAGTAATAGGTAGGTTTCCTCTCACAGAGGTATTACTGTGACCCATGGCTGAAGGGGAGTTTTGCAACACCTCTGTGAAACACTAACTTTCTGATGCTCTCTGAGGTCACAGAGCTCTCCAACACCCTTCACTGTAATTCATTTCTCAATAGAATAGTATTATTCTGTACTGTGTGAATTGCCTGAGGCTATGCAGACTGAAAATACAAGGCTGCCCGTTGTGCAAGAAAAAACAGAAATGAAAGAAGAAATTTTTAAGACAGTTCTTTCCCTGTGAATTCTCTTGTAACAGTCTCTTGACAAACCATAACTGACCTGAATGTTGGAGATCTGAGGTGTATACATCTACACTGGCATCATGTATAGGACTGCAATATAATGTTGAGATAGGCAAGCTAACATTAATTTAAATAGCTCAGATACTGAAGTAGCATTGAGAATTAAGTATTACTAGCTTATAAACAAATCTTTAGTCAGGAACCACGAGTCTCAGAGGAGGTTAGAATAACATTAGGTAATGGACCAATTTTACACCTCAGTTGATTTTCTTTACTGTTTTTTCATGTTTATGTATATAAAAACATGCTAGCTTTTACTCTTCTTCAAGAACTCCATATAAATAAGAATATCAATTTGTATTCCTTAGAGATGCAACTTAGTTTTCTAACCTTTATTTTTCAGCAATCAGTGGAACTACTTCTGTGTAGCTAAAGAACTGATTTTCAGGGTGTTCAATGAGTCCTTGCTGTCTCCAAACACCCATTTTCTGATTCTTTGCTACGTTGTTTTCACTGGACTCTTCAAACTGCTGTAGTCCTATAGGGTTACCATGTCAGGCCTGTTGGAACTGCCAACATTTTGGTTAACAAATGGCACAAAGAAGTTGATGCCTGCCAGGTGGATGGACACTAGGAGACACAGCAGGAAGGGAGGCCTTAGGAGGAAAAGTGAGACTTTTGCCTGGGTTGATTGTGAGGGTATTAAAGCCCTGGGTTCCTTTGTTGGGAGTTTGTCTGGTGACATTTTCTGGTCTGCAGCTGGCAGCTGGCATAATCCACCGTGACTGGTACTGGCGTGCCAGAGTCACTGCAGTATCAAGTTGTGCCACCCACATCAGACAGTCTGCACTGTCCAGAGTAGAATCATAGACTCATAGACCCATAGAATCATAGAACAGCTAGGGTTGGAAGTGATCTTAAAGATCATCTCATTCCAATCCTTCTACCATGGGCTCCATGCCACATATCTTTGAACACTTCCAGGGATGTGACATCCCCAACTTTGGTGGGCAACCTGGTCCAGTGGTTCACCACCCTCATAGTCAAGAATTTCTTCTTAACATCTAATCTAAACCTACTGTCTTTCACTTTGAAGCCATTTCCCCTTGTCCTATCACTACAGGCTCATGTAAAAATTATCTCTCCATATTTCCTGTAGGCTCCCTTCTGGCACTAGGAGGTCACAATTAGGTCACTCCAAAGTCTTCTCTTCTCCAGCCTGAACAATCCCATCAGCCTTTCCTCATAGAAGAGGTGCTCCATCCCTCAAATCATCTTGGTAGACTTTTCTAGGATCCACTCTACCAGGTCCCTGTCTTTCCTGTGCTGGGACCCCAGAGATGAGTGCAGCACTGCAGGTGGAGTCTCACAAGAGCAGAGCAGAGGGGCAGAATTATCTCTCTGGCCCTGCTGCTCACACCATTTTGGAAGCAACCCAGGATATGTTTGGTTTCAGGGCTGTGAGTGCACACTGCTGGGTCATGTCCAGACTCTCATCGACCAGCACTCCCAAGTCCTTCTGGGCAGAACTGTTCTCAATCTGCTCATCTCCAGCCTGCACTGACCCCAGGACAGCCCTTGTCACTTTGTTACTCCTATAAATAAGGATTTTAACTGAAAACTCAGAAGAAGCTTGAACACTGAGAAAAAACACATTTGTTTCATTATATATAAATAGTGTCATCTGTAATAATCAGATAATGGGTATAACAATAACATGAATATCATTTGAGAAACTAATTTTTCACTCCAGCTGTGCAATTTATGCTAGCTCAGTTGCTTTACTTAATTTGGCTAGGATTATCATTAATTTGTAATGTCTTAAGATGTCTGCAATGACACTGGAGTGGATATCTAGGTCAGGCCCAGTTCAGAGGGAACTCATTCTCTAGGGACTATGAGAAAGTGACTGCAGAGTCACACAGGGCAACTAATGAAGCCCATGGCTTTCACAGACTGTACTATAATGCCTCAGTTTACTCTCCACATGTTCAGAAAGGGACGATTCATGCAGTTTATTTAAGTTCAGCTTCTTGCTGTCCAGGATCACTACTGCATGTGAAAAGTGACATAAAAAGCAGTCCCACATATACTTTCCTGCTTTTGTTCAAAATATCTGTGCTGTGTTCTGCTCCTCAGCTGGAAAAGGCTTGCCTCAGGAAATGTCTGAATACAGCCAGATGGAAACCAAAATGGGTCTGGAAATAAGGTCTGTGTATCAAGGAACTTTTCAACTATCTTTCCTGTAGTTCATCATCCACAACCAAAAATTTAGAATAAGGACTTGTATAATCACAGAAACTTTGTAAGGTCTATTAACAGAGAAATTTAGTCAGACCTGCTGACGTGAAACAGCTGGAGATGCTGAAGCCCTTAATAAATGGCCTCTCCTGATGAGATTTACAAGAACTCTTGATCTGCCATCATGCTGGTTGCATCTGTCACTTGCACCTGGTATGAATATCTTAGTTAGACATCATATATCACTTTTATGTGGTCCAGCAGGACAGCTGGAATTACTTCACCTTTGTGTCAAGACCTTTAATAGTTAAACGTGTTTTATAAGATTCATCTGTGCCATTGCTAGCATCGTTTAGTGTTGGATTCTCTTAAAACAACAGTAGGTCTTGAAGCAGTCTCATCCGCTGGCGACACTCAGCTCTTACAACTAGTATTGTAAAATTATCTGTGTTTCTTTCCTCTCTTTTACAGGCTGTCATGTACTGAGTTGGTTCGAGGAAGGGAGATCCTCTGGGGACCTATTTCAGCCATTATCTGAAGCTTGTATTTTGATTTAGGCATTTTATATGCCTCTCTTTGACCACCTGCATTTCAGAGAAGGCTCTTTCTTTACAGATCGTAAGGATAGATGAGCATATGACCTGAGGTTTCCATTATACATTGTTTCTTTCTTTGTTCTGATGCTACTGTCACTACAAATAGTGCTTTTATCATATGTCAGTACCCCACAGCAACAAAACCTCTTTGTTTCAAAACCACAGCTCAGCCTGTGTCAGCTTGGTCCTCTTCCTCAGCAACAGCTTTATCTCCTAATGGCTCTCCAGGTCCACATAGAAGTCAGGAGACTGACTAAGTACCTCCACTCAGATATGATCCAAAAGAGAGCCATACAGACTGGAGCAGTTGCATAACTTTACCAAGGTGAGTAGTTATCACTACTAGGGAAACTTCCTGCAAATGAAATTGTACACAATTATCAACATGGCACAAGATTTGGACCCATTACAAACACTCTCCACAAATAGTTAGACTGTCCAACTGATTCTATGGAACTGCCCACTTTATTTTAAGCAGATCTAAAATGGAAGAGCTTTAATTTCCATGTGTGACAATAAAGGCATTTCTAGTTCCTCACTGAAGTTATTTACTGCAAGATGTGATACAACTGGTTTTTAATACTCAATGCAGATACACAAAAAAGCAACTTTTACAAGTATTTAGCAAGACTCCCAGTCTATGATTTTGGGAGTGTGTCACTACCATGATTCACTCCCTAGATTTATGAAGCACTTACAGTTTAACATAACAAAATAATAAGGCATGTCACTTGCAATTGAGTAATCAATACAATTTTCTATAAAGCAAAATCAGTGGATCTATATCATCTGCCCATTTCTCCACTTTCTTTTTAAAGTTATATTTCAGCTGTAATATTGACATCCCTGAACAAAATGCTATTGAATCTCTTTATCTAGAATTATTATAAGATGAGTATTTCTTTCTGTAATGTGTTACGTATTAGGTCAGAGTCTAATAGCAAAATATTAAAGACATTATTCTTCCAGGTGAATAATGACCTTATAGTGTTCCCTTTTCCTATATTCATAGGCCCTTTAATATTCCTTTAAATTTATTTTCCTTCAATGTAAATTCATGATTCAGTCCTCCATGTAGCATTATAAACCAGTCTGCGACAATAAAATGCTGAATTTTTCCTCTCATATAAAGGTTCTTCCCCTATTGTTTCCCAGTTTGAATTATTTCCATGTCTCCTTTTCCCCTGCACACTAGCTTAGTGAAGTCTGAAAAGGATTTAGGGGGTACCTTTGTTTCTATCAGGCCTTGTCGTAGCTTTCCTTGTTCTTTACTTTTTATCCTCTCGCTGTCTCTCATGGACATGCATTCAGGTATAATTTTTATTCACTCAGTGAATCCTTTGTTTTGCCAGGGGAAACGTAAAGAAGAGTTTGTGTCAATAAGAATAAATGTTGGGTGAAAATGCAGCACAGGGCAAACAGGATGGGAGGAAGGGGAGACTGAAGAAAGGCAGCTGGAAGCACAGGTGAGCTGTGGAGGGTCAGTGCTCCACGGAGGTTATGGAGCATGATGATGAGCCAAGGCAGAGCAAGCATGACCAGAAGGGGCAAATACAGTTAAGGCTTGCTGGCTTCTGCTGCTCCAGAAAAAAAAAAAAAGTGGCACTGGTTGAAAAGAGTGCAAGGAAAAAAAGCTCAAGGTTAGCTGGAGGGAATGGGGAGAGGGAAGAGTGATGACAGTGGGTGCGAAAATCTCTTAAAGCTCTTGGCTCTGGAAGGGCCTGACTAACCCCTTCCATCTTCCCACTCACATGGGCTGAACCTGGCTTTCTCTTCCAGCTGGCCTTTTCCATTGGCTAGAACTTTTACCGAGATGAGTAGTTTGCAGCTTATGCATTTTCAGGAGTAATTTAAATTTAATTTTCAAGATGTCTCTCCCCCATTCCTCTCCAAAGAACATTCATGAAAGAGTGAACAAACTCTTTGAAGTACATTTTATTAGGAAGTCTACTCATCTCACAGTCAACATCAAAGGAAAACCTCTGTAAAAATACAAATGTCAGTGTAATGAGCCCCAACAAAAATGTGTTGAAAAAGATATCTTGGGACATAGGTGAACTAAAAGAGGAAAAAGAGGGGAGATGTGAAAGCATTCAAGCATCCATAGAAAATATGTGCAATAAGTCTTCAAAAAAGAGATATTGTTCAGCTTTACTGAGCACTTCCAGAGCATTTGGAAATGATACATGATGAAACACCAAGGAGGGAGAGGCATCCACATGCAATTCAGTTATAAACCTGACAGATCACTATGGTGTTGAGAAAAGGAAAAGAAGTCAAAGAAAGCACAATTTTTTTCAGAGATATACTCTCTTAAACTACCCATGCCAGGTTAGCAGCATTGGAAAAAAGTAATGCACTAAGGCTATTTTCATGTCCAGGATATTGTAAACTTGTAAACTAAGTTTATCTGGTGACTGACACAAGCTGCAGGAAAAGAGAAAATGCATGACCCTGGAAAACCTACTGAAGAACCATTCACAGTGAAAATTAAACATTAGCAATAAAACTAAAAGCAGTTAGCATGTCAACATGCTTCATTTGAATAAAATAAGAGTGAAATAAGAGATATTCATATACTGGAAATACTAACAAAAGTGGGTCAGCTGTGAAGCTATTCTTTCCAGTCACCTGTCTTTTCAACATGTCATTCGGAACTTCTTCAGAATGTATATATAGCAATTTTTACATCCTTCTATGAAAAGATGAAAAATTATTAACAGGGTCACTTCTGAACTTCTGAAATGCGGCTATATGAGATCAGTTTGTGGGTATCAAACAAAGGAGACAGAAGCATATTTACTAACACATTGAAAATATTTTGAATAAGGCTGTACTTGAAAAATATACAGAACCTGTTACATGAGAAAATTATCCCTTCAATTATATCGAGTGAATAAAGCAGAGTGTATCAGTCTCTTTTGCTTGACCACACCTCTTCTAGCTCCTCATCACTCAAGATATTCATACACTGTAGGTATTTCAACTGACATAAGTTTTGCACAGTATAAATCTCAATAGTATAAAAGTTCTCTATGTAGCCAGTGTAAATAATAGCCAAAACAAGCAAGAGTAATATTAATAATAACTATAAATTACCCTTTAAAACTTGCATAGAATTTTGCATTTGACAGAGAAAAGATAAATGGATAAATAATTACTTTTTGCTGAGCTGAGTAGAAGTGGTCACTTATTAAAGCAACTCTTTCAACAGGTCCTGCTGAACTAGTAAGCCTGGCAAACTTCAAGAGAAAGTATATTTTCCCAAACCCTCATAAATTTGTTAAAAATGCTTTCTACAAAACATCTATAGCTCCTTATCAAAATTATTTTAAAATTATGCATTCTCTGGAGCATTTCTAAATATTTAAGTAGAAAAATACTTATAGTCTCAGAGATTCCAACTTAAGCCCCTTTATCTCTGATTTTAGCTAGAGGATAAGAGCTCTTCTTATGCAGTTTTCCTGCCATAGAAACTCAATGATGAAATGTGATGGCAGGGAAGGTAGCTCTGTTGTGTCAGAAAAGATTAAAATGTGAAAAGCATAACTATTCTGAAGTCTTTTGAAATCTGTGTCTCTCTCATATTTCTCTTTACTATTGCCAGGAGATAATTCCTCACTGAGTAGCTGGTTTTGACATGAGATTCAAATTATACTTTGGTTCATGCTTTTTAGGGCTTACACTAAATGCAGTGTGTCTTCTCTTAGAGTGATACTGATGGGAAATTTGTGTAAAAATCTGACTTCTGGAAAGGATTTTATTCCAGTATTAGAACATTTCTAGCAGGTTCATTCACTGCCTACAAGGAAAATGTTTTTTTACCTCATGCTGGCTCTTTGGATGTCCTGGATTTCTGGTGGTGGAGTCACCTTTTTTATAGCCACACCATATGGACTGCTAAGAGGGAAAAGCTTCCTTCCATGCCCAGTGAAAAGGGTTTTGCTTTTTAATGACCTGTCTCCAAAGTGCCATGAAGGGACTTAGATTCATAAGATTTCAGGACCAAAAAGCAAACTTCAGAATTATATAGACAAATTTCCTTTGGATTTTAGATTTCATGTGCTTATCCCTGGGTCAAACCAAGTAAATGCAGCTTAACACAAGCTTAAGACACCATTTTCTCTTATGTTTGCTACTTCAGTTTTCCTGTGGCTTACTTCAGACCAAAAAAACCACAGTATAGCATTAGATTTCCATATTAATCTTGCCTCCCTTTTCTAACTGGAAGAAAAGTCATGATGAAGCGACAGCTGCATTGAAAATGACAGAGGAAGATATGATAATCTTTTAAACATGGTTTAAGGAAGTATCTCTTAATTCTGCTCACAGACTTGACTAGCACTAAACCTACCTATGTGAATCTGAATTAAAGCAAACTAAATCTAGGCACTTCATGGAGTTCTTCCATAACACAAAGTCCACTTCATTTTGCAGAAGTGTTTTATAGTACCAATCAAAAAGTATATTCCATAGAAATGGACATGGAAGAAATCTCAGACAAAATCAAGATCAGTTGGCAACAAAGATGCAACTTAAAGGCACAAACAAGAAGTACTTGAAATAATAATGACTATTCAAAACTACTGAATACATAGTTTACTAAGCCCCTTTCTTTTCTAATGCACTTAGTATTGTCAAGATTACTTTTTTTTCCCCTCAATGGCTAATGAATTGTAAGGGTTACAACACTAGGTTATTTTGCTTGCCTTGGGTATCTAGATCTTACAGAGACTTCTCTGGGATATTTTCAACAGGAAAACAAACTCATTCTGAATCCAGATATTTCTTTAGCCACATATTTCTATAGCCACAAGCAAGGAACACATAATCCCTCAGTTTTGTTCAGAAGGTTTCTTCTCTCTCCCATCTTCCAGTATTCCCTCTGAGCTCTGCATTTGTGGCTATTTCATCTTGAGATTTGACCTCTGACTGATTCTTTGGTATTTCTTATGCTTTTTTCTTCCCTTTTTCTCTCTCTCACTACAAAGACACAGACAGACAAAACATGATAAACAGATAGGTAGAGTTGTCCTGTGTCTTTCTCTTCTTTCCCTTGCCTTGCCACACTTCTTAAATTCAAGCTTCTCTGGACCTGCCCAACATAGTTTTGCATTGCTCCTTCTTTTGTTAGAGGATAAAAGAGGCAACTGTTCGGCCTCTCAGAAGATGTGGTTTTCCATTTTGAAGGTATCAGCACAGCAATGTGGTGCCCAGCACCCCTCAGTGCTGAAAGTATTACTTTACTTCTGCAAGTTAGCTGTAACTTCAGGAATCTCAACTGCATCTTGGATTTTGTCTGATGCTAATTTATTAAAGTTATTAAGAAAATGGGTTATTAAAATAAACCTTTTTATGGATTTAAAACAAATACATTTAATTTTACAGAAAAAGCTGGTTTAAGATAGAAATAGCGTGGTAATAGTAAGATGAAGTTATTTCAGTTAAAAAGAACTAGAAACCGCCATGTCCTTATCTTATGTAAATGTTACATTTGAAAATCCTCTCAGGTTTAATATGACTTATCCTGTGTAATATTTCAGCTGTTATATTTCAACTGTAATAACAAGCAAAGTGTAATCTTAACAGATCTTATCAAACCACCACAATCCTTCTACACTCAAGGACAAAATAACTCCTCATGAATGCTATGTACTTGGTATGTAAACTTTCTTCTGGGGTTTGGAACTTCTGGGGTTTCTTCTGGGGTCTCTTCTGGTCTGACTTCCCTTTTCTTCCTTTTCTGAAGGAACAACAAAAGTATTTGCTAAAAAATGGCCTAAGTTCCTGGGAGCTTAAGAACACTCTCTCCTTGTGGATTACAGCTGGCAGCTGTAAGGTGTAAAGTTTTACAATTTACAGTGCTGGAATTTCTTCTTCATTTTAATCTCCACCACTCAGACCCCTTAGTCTTCTTGGTGAGCTGTGAAACTTTAGATTACTACTTAAATAGAATGTTCTGCCTGCAAATATTATAATGTATATGTAGACCAGAGGGAATATATAGTAAATGAATGTAAAATACATTAATATTGTCTAGTTTGGGGAAAAGGGTGAAACTACAGGAAATCTTAAGCAGTTACAAGAACTGTCATAAGGATGAAAGATAATTTTAAATGTGAATCAATCTCTTTCTCTCTTTATAGAGAAATCTTGCAACAGTTAGTGTTGAACTAGCATACACCTTTAACAGAATGGACATATTTCTCCATTAAATTATTTAGACTGGTTTTAGATACCTGTAGAAATAAGTTCTATAATATTTTACAATACTAGTTTTATCAGATTGAGTAATTAATTTCTGTGGCATTCTATGCATTTGTCCCATTGGATTAATTATCATTATGTTTTTGAATTATTGTTTACGACATCTGGACCACATCATCCCCTCAGTGCTACAATCCTCAAAAGAGGGTTTTAGAAGAAGACAACTTGGTGAGGACTTCTTTGGAGAGAGATGCAGGCTCTTCCACTGGAAAGCCCGTCTTTTTCAGTTAAAAAAGGCACTGAACAAATTGTTATGCAGATGGCTATATCTCTTCCTGCTTGCTTTGGCCTCAGGCAAGACTTCTGGCTTATTGGCAAAGTTGCTGTATTGTACCTGTGCTGTATGGGGTTTCCTGTGGCTCTGCTTGACCCTAATAAAACCCCTAAGAGGCTGAGAAGTAGTAATAATTCCAGGACCCTAAAGCACTTGTGGCTAGAATGGATGTTTGCCATTTTCATAAGCCCCATCCCATTCACTTTTCCTTTAGCCTGTCCAGTCTCTCTTTATTCCCCATGTAGGAATTATGTCTCCTCCTGACTATCCTGTTAGCAAATGAGTGCATCATACAACTCCCACTTAAAGAACCTCTGAGTGGAGATGCCATGCACATGCAGTACGTATCCAGTCAGGGTGCTTCAGTGGAAAAACAGACACGTGTCCCCTTTCTTATTTTAGGAGACATACCACCAGCTATTTCTACTATAACCATCTAAACTGATGGTTAGCAGACTTTGTGCTGATCCAGCTTTACCTTCATGCAAAGGAATGTGTCAGTGATGTACAACCTGGGGCTGGTGAAATGGCCAAAAACAAGCCATTGAAAACAGTTCATAGAGAGTGGAACAAAACTGTTATCAGTCATTAGAATACCGTTGTCTTCTCAGCCACAAAACAGATACAAAACAGCTACTTCATTGATAAAACACTCACAAATTATTTTTAAAATAACTTTCATAAATTAGCTGTGGCTTCACATCTCAGATTTAATCTGTATCTCTGCAACTGCTCCCTCAAGGCTCCTCACTGACACATGCTTGGTCTCTCCCTCTTCTTCAGCCTGACTGCTGTGCTTCTGCACCAGTATCAGAACACAACATAATCTATGGACAGAATTTCAGCTGCATTTGCAATTTTTTTATATTTATGAGATAAAGAAACACCTTGACTTTGGTTTAAATTTCACTCTTCTTTCATCTTGAGCTAGTTTAAAAGAAAATGGAGATGCCTCTTCAGTCAAAAATGCACAAGAGACTACATCCAAAATGCTGCACTCCAGTATTTTCAGAAAACTTAACACTTAGACAACTTTGTGTTAGTAACATTTTCATGGCTATTGCATATGAATTATTGAGTTCTCCCTTTTAAACAAAATCAGTTTACCCTATATTTTGTAGATATATTAAAGCCCTATGGATAATGTTGCCCTTAGTCTGAGAACATTCCTTCTACAGACTATCCATGAAAGTACCCAGTTGCGGATGAGTACACTGTGGTATCAGCAAGAAGTTGTGCACTCTTAGGAAGATGAAATACATTAAGATAAGTCATATGTTTTAAACTTTGTAAGCATATGTGCTAGCAAACACAGCTTAGCCTCTTTTTCACCAGCTGGACAGCTGTAGTTAGCATCATGGTAGTTCATACATTATTTGTAATTATGCTCAGCATGGAGCTCGAGCTTTACTTCAGAGCTAAAATGAACACATTTGGATTTCACTTTATTATTAATGTGTTTTAAAGGGCATGGATCAGACATTTTGCAATTTCTCTCAGAGGCACTGGACAAATTACAAGGACTAGTATAGGATGATTAGTTAAGCAGGACAGTTTGCAACAAGGTTTCCAGTTCATGGCAAGCATCTTGAAATGGTTATTAATTACAAACACTTTAATGTTTGTATTCTTTTCCCAGAAGTCAGTTATTGCTGCAGCATTTACAATGTTCCTCCCACCATATGCAGCCATTTGCTGACTAGAACTCTTTCAGAGTTTCAGATCAATTCGAGCCAATGTTATGTGAATTGGTGCCCAGCCCACTTCCCAGCAGAAGTTTGGAGGCAGGTGGAGCTTGATGTGTGGTGACCTCTGCTTCCTGTGCACTGCTATAGTCATACAAGGTTTAACAAAAGCACAGCATTGCAACAAATATAAGGATTTCATGGAAAAAACATAGAATACTTTTTCTGTGATGTTAGCTTGGAACTACTTTGGGAAGGTTTCAGATAACCAGCTGCACAATAAACCACTTGAGTCTAGAAAAAAAAAGTGTATCTCAAAGAGGGTGTGCCTCTTTCACAGATTTATAATAGCGTTGGAACATTTCAGCTGAAATGCTGTCCAGTGTAACTCCAGGTGTTTGGCCACATTTGCTGTTTACCCAGATGAAAATTGTGCATATTGAATAAAATACACTATCTGTAATTTCATTTTGTGCAAAACCTTCATTATTAATTTCTAAATTATAAATTGCAAGATTTAGCATTCAATAAGGTATAGAAGCATGCTAGAATGTATTTCCTCCGTGCAAAATACTATCAACAGGTTATCAGCAACCCACAGATCCTCCATACAACTCATTCTCACCTCCCAATACTGTCACAGAAAGAAAACTGTATCAGTACAAAATTATGACACCAAGGACAAGATCCATGACTTGCACTCACATATGTTTTGTTGCAACCTTCAGACTCTTTTCAAAATCTAAAATGACAGATGATTTAGAAGATGGGAATACCTTAGTCAATATAAACACTGCTACCATTTCACTCTCTGGAACAAAAGACTTTTCCAGGCTACCTTTCTTTTTCCTTGTCCAGTCAGTAAAGTTATTTATACCCTTTCCCAGAAGGTATGACAGCACCCATTGCTGAGTGAGATTCAGTAGCTGGGACTGTGATATTTGTCTAGGACCCTTCAACAGATTCAAGATTAAAAACATCTGACATGCTGCATCTCTTCTAGGCACATTTTATGTCACGCAAGGCCTGAACAAAGTCATTTGGCATTGGTAGAGCCCCAGGAATAAAAGGAATTTAATAAAATTCTGTTCAGGATAAAATATTTTAAAGAATTGATGTTGCCTTTACATTCTCATTTTCCAGCTTTATCCTTCTACATGTTCCTATTCTCTTTTTAAGTGAGGAGAGAAAAAATCAAGAGAGTCAGGGAAAGAAGAGAGAAAAACCCAGTTTGTTTCTTAATCCTGAAACTTCACATGGCTAAAAGATTAAGGTGCATGAATGATTCCACAGCTTAATTGCAGGTTAGTCCTTCATCTGTGCATTAACTCCACCCCGTTTCATCCAGTATAAAATAATCCTCAAAGATTACCACAAGGGCACCTGAAGATTATTGTAGGATGCCAAAGGGGATTTGAAATATGCAACACCTTTAAAGAGCTAGTGAAAGGTACCTGGGGCAGAACAGCATCCCCGAGATGATTCCATGGGCACTGCAGCCCCTGAAGAATCACAGCAGGGAAGAGGTGAGGAACACTTCCTTTGAAGAACCTGTAAGGAGGCTTTAGTGGAAAAGGGAGCGGTTTTGCAGCACACTTTTCTGCCCACAGATTGAGCACACACAAGGCACGTAACACGGGGAGAGGTACAGGGGAAAGAAGGTACATTGCCTGCACAGGCCCCACCCTGGGGTAGAGAGCTGAGGCCATTTCCCACTGCCTTTCCAATGCTGTTGCCCGTGGGGCGGCCTGTGTGTGGGTAGCCCGGCCGCCTTTTCCCTTAGTGTCCGGTGCGCGGTTGGCCGCGGGAGCCGCCATGGCGGAAGGGGGCTACCCCAACCATTTGAGTGCCGCTGTTCTCAGGCAGCCCCTGAGGCAGAGCAGTTTTGTACCTAGGTATTATTTACTGTCATTTTCTACCTGTTGCAGTTTTGCTTGTTAGTAAACTGGCTTTTTTGGTGGGTTGTTTTCACTTTATCTACTGATATTTGTTCCTTATTGGTGGAAGGAGGTTGGTTGGAATTGGAACTAAGGGGAGGTAACTCGTTTCAGAGCGTCAACCTCTTTAAGCTCTCTTAAACCAAGACAGATTATTATTGCTTCTTTCTTTCAGAACATGACTCAAGGTCCTTCAGGGCTTTCCATGAAACATTGTAGAAGTTAGTGCAAAAACACTGCTCCAAGACACTGCAGTTACTTTAGACTGATAGTTTGCACTTAGATCAGGAAAAAATTCCAGTAATATCCAGTAATAAAATACCCCATAATACAACTGTTTATAGTTATCTAAGACTTTTTTAAAAGAGAATTTTAAGTCACTTTTAAAATAAAATAATTTTTAAAATAATAAATAATAAGGAAGACTGTTCCTATTAAGTTTCCCATTCAGCCTTTCTCATGCCTGCTACTGTTTAGGCAATGAATATTCATGAACATAAACATGATTTGTAACATCTGTGTACCAGTGGTAGAATGTTAGCAAGACATTTACACTCCTTTGTTTGGGATCTATACATTTATACAAAAAGAGAAAGTTTCCCTTGTGATCTTCTCCAGAGATGATTTCACACTCCAAAGTCTGGCTTTAAAAATATTCTAATGTCTATCATATGACTCAGCCGGAGCAGAAATGGAAGCAGGGAGTTTCTTAGCCCACAGCCTAAACTTTCTACCTTGCTAGAAAACAAAAAAAGAAGTATAATTTGTGAAACCATTTTATAGCCTACCTTCTAAAAAAAAAAAAAAACCCAAAACAAAAGTAGATTGCATCTGGGTTTGTTAGTATATAAAAAATCCATCTTCTGAGTTGTAATTCCCCTACTCCATGGCATTTCTTTACTGTCCCACTTAAGTTAGATGAGGTGACATGGCTTATCACATGAGAAAGTGAAAATTTGAGAATGAAAAAATTTACTCAACCACTTATCCTTTGACAATCTCTTACAACCATGTGAAGACTATTATTGCAGATTCCCATTCTTGTTTTTGTTGTTCTTAAATTAACTCAAAAGCATTACCTTAAATGGCCATTTTAAATTAATGCCTACCATTTTGTGCCTGCTCCCACAGGTTTTAATGTGTATTTTCAGTTAAATTAAGAATTTATCTAAGTGGAAAGTTCCTCAAGGTAGAAATCTAATCCAAAGCAGTTAGTTAACAGTAGCTAGGAAGGGTGATATCACACTTCCTGGTGGGAGGTGTGCTCAGTGATGAACACTAATAAAGACTAAGAAAACAACCATCTGTGACTTGATCATACTATCTTTATGGGCATCTGGTCTCAGCCAAATCTCTTAAAAAGTTTTATCAGCTAGATAATATCATTACCAAACTGGGGTGTGCATGCTCATATCTGAACATCTCATCTGCTGATGAATTATCTAAAGCTACCTCCCTTGAACAGCAGAACAGCATCTTGCCCAGTAGCTTTGAAACACTTTCTTGCCTTCTAGTCACTTTGTTCCTCTGCACTGTTTGCATGTAAGAACATAAATAATTTTGATAATTATTTTCCTCCAACTTACCTCTTTCAAATTTTTCTTTTCCTGAGTCCCAGGTTCCTACCCTGTATAGAATTCTTTACATGTAGGTCACTGTGCACAGAAGCTGTAATTTGTCTATTGACTTGCAGCAGTTCAATCAACTGCTAAAACTACTGTGGAGTTGGTAATTACACATCAGTCAAAGCTGGCAGTCCTTCCTGACTCAGAAGTGAGAGAGTACTCACAAATTCAGGATTCATGGAAACTGAAATGAACAAATTTATAAAATACTATTTACAAAAGGCACAGGATTGCAGAATAGTGAAACGATTTTTATCACTTGATAGTGTAGAATGAAATACAGTCTGTGACAGACCGAAGAACTTCTATGCGAGATTTTAAAGTTTTACTGCAAATGCATGTCCATGAAATGAAAAGCAGTCTTCCTGTGATTGTTTTGTTTGATTTTTTTAAGTCAAACTGCTGTGTGTTATTCTAGTTCACTATGTGATTCTGCAGTCACCACATCCAATAATCTGTCCAGTTGCTTTGGAAAGAGAATTCTTTATTAAGCACTAATCTTTAATTGGATCTGAAGCATTCTCTTCTGGGATGAGAGCTGTTGCCAGTGTGCTGAAAAATGCCATTAAAATTTTCCTCTGTCATATTCCTAAATCTTAATCTGAATAATTGTCACATTCAGTCTTCTCAATCAGCATGAAAACAGTCCATCTCAGCCTCTGTATAGATAAGATAGGTAGGCTGGAGTGGATTATTGTATCCTTCCCTGGTCCTTAAGTGATGCTACATACAAAATACAGGTTCTTTGCTAAAACTACATGGTATGAACAGTCAAATGGCTTCAGTTATCATGTTATGTCCACATTTCAGATTGACTCAAACCTTCTCTTCTGGAAAGCCTGCATGAGAAAGATTAATGGCAAATAGGAAGCTTTAGAAAACACAGACATCTGGAAGTAAAGATATCATAGTGGTGTAAGCCACAGTGGAATAAAACATTTGTTTAATTCAGCATTTAGTCTTGAAAGCCAGTCAATATGGAAGGAGAGCCAACAATTTAACAGCACAAAGTTGTTTACGTAAGGTCTGCTGTGCAAAAGAGTCATCCAACTTTTTGCAAAACCAGCAGGTGCTGGGTGTGCTGAACTGTCAGAGCACCCAGTTCCCGGGTGTAAATACATGTCATGACTCACGTAATCCCTGAACCCCTTCTGGCTGGCTGATGACCTTTGTCACCTCCATGAGCCCCTTCTTGCTCAGCCTTTTGCAGTAATGTAGGGTCAGAGAGGTGCAGGGAGGAAACCAGCAGCAGTGACTTCATAGGGATGGCCCACATCCATTCCCTACTGCTGCCCACCACAAATCCTAGGGCATATCCCATCTGGATGAGTGCAGCTGCTGCACTATGGGAATAGCTGGCACAAAAATTCAAGTGTGGATATGCAAGAGTGTTATTAGAAAAACTTACTAGCTTTGAATATGATGAATTATTTTGCTGGTGATGTTTACATTGTGCTGATTTTAATTTCCCGCTCAGCAGGTTGAAATATTTTCTTCCAGACTGTCTTTCTCCTTAATCGTGTAAGTCTGTTTCTAATTGAAGCTGATATTAAAATTAAGTAATTATTTTTCCTAATCTCATTTCCTGTAGTGCATTAGAATTCTCAAACATATTTTCTTGTACAGTAGCATTGTCAATAGGTAACATAACAACTACAAGTACAGTATTTTTTAGCATTCTGATTTGCAAGCAGCATTGCACCATGAGAAAAATATCCAAACTAATTTGCCCTGTGTGATCCTTCAGTGAAGAACAGAGTTTCAGTTTAGTATTTTGTTGACTTTCTAAAAATGAAAAGTTTATCTAGTAAATGGTTTGGTAATAGAAAGTACCTTAGAACATCAATAAATTACACTGAGAAACGGAATCTTGTCAGCTACTGAATTTAACTTCTGTTAAATTTAAATACAATTTTACTGTGTGTTTAGGCAAGGTTTGAGAGACCAACAGTGATTTAGCAAATACTGGTCACAATTTTGTAGCGCAGTGAGTCCCCTCCATTTTATTCAAGTCAATATAAGTATTTTGCTCTTTGTAGAACTGAATGATAAGATCAGGGATTACTGTATGAGGAAAGGAAATCAACTGTTTTCTAAAAACCACATATGAGTTTTCAGAGAGGACTTGCATCTTCACTATAACCTCTTAGATTAGGACATGTTCCAAAAAAAAAAAAAAAAGCAACCAAAACCAAAACAAACAAACAAACAAACAAACCCCTCTTTATTTACTTTTAGAGAAATCAAAACACCCCATTCCTAAATCCAAATCAAGGGTGAGGAACAGAAACTCTTTTAACTGCTGCTACTGCGCACAAAATTATGGATTACATGATAATGGCCATTCTAAAATCTTCATAAGAAAAACAGAAAAGAAACTGTGGAGCAACTATGGAACACAGTGGATAAGTGAGACAAAAAATCTCTTTGCAGGGCACCTTTATGTATGTGAAAGAACTAAAGCAGAGTCTATTTCATTTTTAGATGAAGACTGAACAACTAGAATTGTCCAAGCTTTCCTCTACAAAAGATATGTGTCACACAATTAGTCTTTTGTATTTGTAGGAAATTCTACATCAGCTGGGGGGTGTCAGGTCCAGTCTCATAAAGCCAATAGCAATCTTATGATTAATTAAGCTAAACAGTAATTAAAAAAACGCCCTGTATATTCAGGGTGGAAAGAAGAAAAAGAGGGGGGGAAAAAAGAGGAAGGATGCAACAAAATTGCATGGGGAGGAATACTGGTTAGGCAGCAATTTTCTAGTCTGGAGTTTTGCAACAGAAGTTAGCAAATTTCCAATTCAAGCATAAGAATGCAATGTAGGCATAAAAGCTCATTTACTTTGTTCAAAATCTTGCCAGCTGATTTGACACTTTTTCTCTTATTAATTAAAATAGAAGGGCATAAAAATTGACTACCAATAGCAATAAGTAGTTTTGCATCCTAATCAACTTCACTTTATCTGACAGAATTGGATTTTTTCTTTGAGAATCAGGTTTCATTCCAGGATATATAAGAAGACACAACTGGCAAAACAATAACAAGGTTCAAACTGTATAAGGAAAGACTGCAAAAGATTTGTATTTTACATTGAGCAAAAGCAGGTTTCTCAAAAGCATTGAAAATTTCCAGGAAATGAAACCCAGGTATCATGCACACTGAAAAGAATGTATCATAACTTAGACCTCTTGGTAGTTGCATGTTTCAAATCATACATGGACCCAATTTAGTAGAATTTCTGAAAGAGCAATGCAACATATTCCTAAGACTTTATGTATAGACTGCATATTTCTAGGGTGGTTAAATTATAAAATGTCGCACTGTTGCCCATTACTTTGAGAAACAGTGTTAGAAGAAATGGGATACATTTACATTTTAAAGGCTCAGGAATCTTTTTGTTGTTACTTTGGAAAAAGGACGATCCTTACCCTCAGACTCTGAGACTCTCTTCTGGTGTTAAGCAGAAACTTCTTTCGGAAGTCAGAAGTGCAGTTGATAAATCAGATAATTTCATGATATAAGCAGGATCTCAGCAGAAATGTTATTGCCCATCATATCTGCTGAGTAAAAAGTCTGTTTTTATCTCCTTACACAGACATAGTAAGTAGATTCTCAGGCCCACAAATATGTTTCTCATAGAAGATCAGCTGAGACTGCTGAAAACTAGAAAAAGTAGTGAATACATTTAGATTTTATTTTTAAACTTCCTCCTCCTTCATTCCCTTTCTCTTCTGTAGCATTTCTATCTGCATGAAAGTCTTCCACCTTTTTTTTTTTTTTTTTTTTTTTTTTTTTTTTTTTTTTTTTTTTGAGAGAGCTATTCTTGGGCATTGTCTTCTCAGAAGTGCTTATATCACATGCTAATTGGTTTAATTAACTGCAAGTCATAGCTCCAACAAAGGCATTTCCTATCTAGTCAATGTGACCATTAAAAGGTGATTTGCATTACATTTGGAGCAGCAGACGCTTAGCTTGTGAAAGGGACTAATGAAGCATGTGTTCTGGGCACACAAATCAGGTGCTAGAGGTATAGAAAGCAGTACACAATTCCTTTGCAGAAGCAATTTAAAAGATTTTAACTAGTGGTTTTCCAATAAAAACGAACATATTTTTTGCAATGATAAAATAATTAAGAGAAACTAAGAACATCATCTCAAGCAATTTGACAATTACAAGAAAAGGTAGTCTTTTTTTTGGTCATCATTCGCAAAAGTGATTCCACTTATATTAGGTCAGAAATTTATTCTGTAAATTATAATTTGAAAATAAAATTTGGAAGGGCAAGTGTGGTGATCAAGTGCTGGTAACAACCTGCAGAGAGAAACCTGCATAAACACAGGGCTGTGCTCTTACAATCAGTAAGGATGTGGCACTGCAGATACCAGAAAAGGACACCATTTCAGGTGAAATTTAGGTCACATGTAAGTGCCAATGTACAAAAATACAATCCTGTGGAGCTCTGCACAGCTGCTAACAGACCTTGAATTTGCTTAAACTCTGTAGGCGCTCTTGTTTTCATCAGACTTTCCATTGATATCTGTAGCTCCTATTCTTGGCATGTGCACACGTATTTCTTGTTGGCAGGGCTAAGCAGTGCTGTCTGCGCCTGGTGCTACATCTAATTTAGGACTAGAGGGATGGAATTGGGAGCCCCTGCCCAAGGCTGTTGCACTGGTCTGGGAGACGTTCTCAGAGCACATCTGAAAAGGCTGCAATCCACACAGCACACAGGTGAAGCAAGCAATTCCTTCAGAATATGGCCAGGAGAAACAAGTGTTTAATTGTCTCCTTTTTTCCTTCTGTTTTTGCTATAGTTGTGATCTCTGCAGCCCAAGAAATGTGAGGAAGACTAGACTGTATTCCCACCATCTGCTGTGTTCTGGCCTCTAACATGACAAATGGAAACTGCTGCATCTTCATCTTAGCTTTTGGCTGACTTTGGAGTTAGCCCTGCTTCGGGGCTGACCCCCAGAGGTCCCTTCCAGCCTAAGTTATTATGTGATTATAACACCTGTTACTCGTATTTTAAAAGCCAGCAGTGATCCTTGCTAATTTCTGCAAGAAAAACTGTAGACTTTTTTTTGAGGAATTCTGCAATGAATAAGGGGGTAGGTAGGTATAAATAATAAGAAATACTAAGGAAAGTAAATCCTGTCTGTGGAGTTTTTCAAACAGGTGAGATGCAGATGGTTTACTACGCATATGGATGCTTGATTCTGCCATCCCTTAAGGGATGTCAGGTACTACTTAGTAGTACCCAGATGTCCTGGGTGACTAAAATTTCAGTCCCTAAAATTCAGATGTGATACCAACAGGATTGTTTCCAGGGAAAAGGAACTTCAACTCCAGCCACTCAGATACCAGCTAAAATGCATTTGGGTTTCTCAATGAGATCATTTATTCAGCAACTCCTTTTCTGGTTTTTCACTAAAGAAGCCTGGCAGAGAGCTCGTTTCACTCCTGCACCATTTCGAGCTGAGCAGCAAGCCATGAACCAAGTCCTCAAACCCAAAGATTATGGCTCTGGTTTGAAAAGTGCTTCTTTGTGTTTTGATACCTTGCCATTCTTTTTACTCAGCTGAAATTAAACTTTAAATCAATAACTGAAAATCATGATAATGCAGAAAAAAAAGTTCAAAATATTGTCCCATCTATCTGTAAGATACCAGCAGAGCACAACTAGACTAGAGATCATGTCTCTATTCATAGGCAGAAATTAGAGGACACAGGTTGAAGATAAACTCCTAATGAAGCAGCCCCGGAGAGGTGCTGGGCTGTGTTATTTATCCTGGGTTTGGATGCTGTTTGGGGTGCTGGGGTGCAGTGGGGGTCAGGCTCCTGGGTGCAGCAGGGCAGGGCCTGGCTCCAGGCCCCATCTCACTGTCCCAGCCAGGGACAGTCTATCCCAGGGCACTGGGCCCTCCCTGGGGATGGGGCTGAGGCCGAGCCATGGCGGGCAGCAGAGTGTGGGCAGCTGGGCAGTGATGCTGCTGCAGAGCTGCTGGGGCACTCGCTGGTGGCCCGGGGGCTCACATGGTGTCACAGGCACGGGCAGCGTGGGGGCAGCACTGGGAAGGGGATCAGGATCCTGAGGACCATGGTGCCTTCAGGACCCTGGGAAAGGGCCATGAAACATTCCAAATAGGAAAGGATGGATGAGGCCATCTTCTTTGAAGAGAAGTAGACATATGGCTACAAGCTCTGCAGACCTTCTTGTCCCCAGGTGTGAGATCTCCCTTTTCACTAGAATGGCCAGTAAACAGGTGTAGCTTCAGATATCCTGGAAATGTCTCGTGACAACAGCTCTTTTTTAAGTTTCTGCTCTTAAACATATGCATCATCTTCTCTTCAGTATCTATGGGAAATCCAAAAGGTTTTTTCCTCAGGCTCCTGACAACTTAGGCCTCGGTCTATATGTATTTCTAACTCATTTCTCAGATGTGCAGAGCCATCTTGGCTCTTGCAGAGCCATTGCAAACACCAGCAGAGTTTTTAAGCTCTGGGTCTTGGGTGGTGGGGCAAAGGGGCACCCTCCAGCTGTGGCTGAGTGGGCATAGGCTCCTCCTATGATCCCCATGGACTCCTCCCATCTACATATGCTTATGGGAATTACAGGAGACTGACAGTCCTTTGCAAGGGGGCTGGCTGCCCGTGTGCTTTACCATGGTTATCTCTTGCTTCTGTTCCTTATGGACAAATTAAATTGTGAGGTTTTAGATCTGTATCTTTGGTAATGTCTGGCACAACATAAAACTTCTGGTCTTGCTCACAGGCTTATTTCTGCCAACTAAGAGATCCTGTGTGGATCCCTAACAGTAAGCAGAACTTCGCTGGAAGTGTGCACTATCAGTTCTGTCAGACCTGGCAGGTAGTCCTTTGGGAAATACGTTATCTATTGGAAAGCACCCTTAAACTCTTCCTCAGTATTTTGTTTCTTTCAACAATGATTCTTCTCAAGAAGATAATTTACAAAAATGAACACCTTTTTTGGTGGGGGGAAGGGGGAGGGTTTAGAGATGGTGAAGTTTCCAAATAATTTTTACCCACTTATATTTTTCCTTTCTTAATAGGTGAAAGATCATGCCTATTTAACCCTGACTCTAACTGCTACCTCTTATTGCCTCTGGCTTTTTTTTTTCTTCAGTGATAATATTATGGTTTCTGGCTGCACGCAGGCTTGTGCACCTGTGTTCAACTTAAGAAGATAAATGTTTCATTTGTTTTGGACTGGTGGTTAATTTGTCTTCTGATGCAATGACATCCAAAAATTCCTGTTTCTTCATTCTCTCCTGGCACCAGTAAACTCTTACAATGTGGTATAATTATTTAGTGTCTGCTTTCTCTTCTGAAGGCTAGGAATTGTGTTGCTTATTGCAATGCACGGAACTGTTCCATGTATGCTGATTTGCATCGCCACACACTTTATTTCTTCCTTATTGCAGTATTTAATCTTCTTTTGCATCTTTTGGGTCAAAATGCCTTCACTTCTTCAAAGTAAAGATCCAAGTAAAATTTTAAAGATTTGAAACCGGATCCCCTATTAATTAGTATATTCTGTTTCAGATTTCCAATGTGATTTGCTATACAGAAACTTAGCCTCCAAAATTTGACGTGTTTCAGTCCTCTCTAAGTTGGAAAGTCTTGTATCCTCTCTGTTCATTCTGTGACTAAGAACACCTCTCTCTCATTTCATGTAACAGGAAGCAGAGCATTCCTCCACTTCTGTGAGTTTCAGAGTATGCCTTTTCTGTCTGTCCTGCTGTTCGTGTTTTTGAGTTTCCTTTCTGGCATCCTGTATCCATTAGGAAGCATAAATATCAAAGTGCTTCACAAGTGTCTGCTTTAGGTTGTAATCTCCCAGTCATTAACACTGTATCAATGCATTTCCAGATCACTGATAATATATTCTTGATCGAGATCAGGTGTAATAATACAAAAACTGTTTCATAAAATTAAGAGCACTCAACAGGGTGTTAATGCTGCCTTTAGACTGTGTGATTTTTGATCTTGCACTATAGACTCTAAACCTGACTGCAGTGTGCAGTCAGAGCATGACCTCAGTGCCTGAGTTGTAAGCTGGCAGTACACGTAGAAAGCGAGCCTCAGCAGAGCACAATGCATTCCCTGCAGCTTTTGAAGGGTTTGTGAAATCTGTAGCTCCCTGCTAGTTCAGCAACTTAGACAAAGGAACCTCAGTCAAAGTTGAAGATGTGTAACAGGGTATTTTTCTTGATACACAACAATATAGGACTTCTTGATATTTAATATAAATTTCTAACATTTTTTTTTCATTTTCTAATAAGTTTGCCATTAGTCTGTAAACTTTTTTCCTGCCTACATACATCAGAGTTCAGAATTGGATCATCACAATAGCTTTGGGTCTGAATGCAAATTTAAATATACATTCAGTGAATGTCAGTATACATTTAATTGATTCTCAAATTCAAGTAATAAAGTGCTCTTTAAATACTACTGATTTTTTTTTTATTCCTGTGAAATATACCTTTAACTTACATTGTAGTTTTAGTCTATGAAATCCTTAAAGTAGATAGGGAGACAGGGAGAAAGTTGCAGGTTAACCAAAGAATAATTTACTTCAGAAACCCTGTTAAGAAAAGGTGAATGTGATTGTTCTGAAAGTGAGCAAGCTGACATGTAGAAGGAGAGCATCTATTTCCACTTTGTCTCTTCTGCAGAACACAGTTTATTATATTTGTCTTCATTCTCTTATTTGCAAAATATACATGGAAATGCATTTCAATATTCTTAGGGTCAAAGCTAGGAAGAAGCACCTATGAACATATTCTTTATGTTGCTATGAGTGCCAGTACTAACCTTAATTCGTAATACACAAAAAGCTTCAATGGTTGACTAGAGGCTGGGAAGATTTGAAACCTGAAATTGTGTAAATTGGTATTTCTAGCTTTGATAAGGACAGTAAAACATGTGGAAGATGATACACTGGGGTAAAGACATTAAGATGTGGCTCTGGAAGGGCTCTCTAGGGACCATGTAGCCCTTCTGATTCTAGTGAGTGGAGGTCACCTATGAATTAGATTGGATATCAAGCTTTGCCAGAGCTGAGTTGGCCCTGTGCCAACCGAACATCTCCTGTGTCATCATTTTTACATAAAAACATCCTAGTGCAGTGCAGCCTGAGTGCCCCTGGATGCATAAGCTATGGACTCAGTGAGAGATGAGGATGCAGATGAGTGAGTGGGAAGTGGTGAGCAGGATACAGACACAATGCTGCACTGGAAAGGCTGAAGTGAGCATTCATCCCATATTAATGCTCATGTCCCTGCCAGCTTTGTGCTCATCACTGTGTGCACTGAAAGGCTGTATGCTGCGAGTTACTGTGAACAGGGCGGGAAGATAACTGTAAAAAAGATGGGATGGGAGATGGGGAACCAGTGCCTTTGGAGCCAGTCATATATAGAGACACAGGAGGCCTGGGGAGGTAGCAGAGAAAAACTGATTATCTGTGACAGTGAATGAGTTATGGCACATATCAGTAGAAAAAAATAATTTTTTCCATCCCTTGTTACATAGCCCTGTAGCATCTCTCTTCCCTACTCTCAGAAGAGAGCTCTGCAGATTTTCTCTGAACCTTCACAGGTATTCTGCTTGTGTTTGAAAGAAAAAGAACTTTGAGCAGGAAACATTCAGTTGTGAGCTAAATCCATGTGCAAATACTAGAATTTATATTCTGTGGAGAGCTAAATGGATTTCTGAGGTCTGCAAGCTTAGAAGATTGGAAAATTGCCAGAAGCCTGGCAAGGTGACATTGTCATACTTCTGCAATTACTGTGGTATAACATAACCTAAGTTTTCTTGAGGAGAAAACAATCCATACTGAGTTTGTACAATAAACCTCTCTGTCAATCACTTCCATTTTTGGGAATCTACAGTGTAGACAATGCTTTGAACTGGAGTGAGTCAAAGGTTTACAGAGGGGCTTATGGAACCCAAAACCATACATGAACCAATTCCAGTTGACCAAGAGTAACCTATAGTTCAACACTTTGAATTCACATTTTCTTTTCCAGTAAGTCTAGGTAGGACTTTAAAAATATATATAAGCATATGACACATGTTTATGTATACATAGACCCAAAAGTGAAATCTGAAAGAAGGGAAACCTAGCAGACAAAATTTAAGCTTATCTTCTTGGCAAATATAAGGATTTTACTGAGATAACTATAACATTCCTTAGTTAATGTGGGGTGGTGGCTTTAAAACCTCACACCTTGAAGGCTAGATACTTGGCATTCAAAATTTGGTTAATAAGGTGAAAAAAGATATTGTGCAAATTGGTTGATTTTCTCCTTTTCTTTCCCCTGCTTGCTGCCACAAAAAAAGGAGAGCATTTTTATTAATAAAAATATCTTTAATTTAACTTCCTGGGAGAAAAATGTATGAGAACTAGTTTGGATTGTTGATACTTGTTTGTAATAGAAAATGTACTGGTGTCCTTGCTGCATGCCATAAAAATGGTACAAAGATCAGGAAAATTCCTTATATTTTTCACTGAGTAGAGGAAGTTTTGATTATATAGGTCACACAGAGAACAGTGTGACCAGAGATTCACTTTTCAATTCACTTTTCCCTTTTTCATAGGCTATACAAGAAATCCTGAACTAGGAGGAATACAGGTAGGAATGCTGATTATTTGGCTGATGATTAAATGTCATACTAATAAAGGAAAATCTAAAAATATTTCAAGAAAACTAATAAATTCTTGAAGAAGAGCATGCACAGAACTACTACTAATATAGAAGAACTACATATAATGAATATCTTTCATAAGGTTCAAAAATCTCCTTTCAGTAGCTGCATAACTGGAGGAAGGATATGATCTGAGGAATTTAACCACTTCTGTCTGTTTCCCAAAAAAATAATAGAAATAACCGGTCAAGTCTTGTATCCTTCATGCATCCTTGGTAAAAGTAGTTATAAAATATTGCCACAAATGTCTTTGTCTACAACTTGCTGACATGCAACACTTCATACATAATCTTCAGAAAGTAAAGCTGACTTTCTTGGTACATGGAAGTTGCTTGTGAACTCCAACCCTTTCTTCCTCTTGCCAGTATTTTTTGCATTAAGGTACAGCCCTAAGAAATCACATTTGGCATCCTTCCTTGAAATGCTTGGAGTCAAGTGGCTACAAAGGATCTCTTCAATTTAACGAGTATTATCCCACTCAAACAGTGTTGGAGGTGAACCACACAGTTAAGAAAGCAGGAAATGCATAAAAGTAAACAAACAATTACATAAATAAATAACACTTTTTGCTCTCACCATTAATAATACTGGCTTCTGAATGTCTGATAGGATAGCATAAAGAAGTCTTTGTTCAGATCTGAGCAGAAACTGCTCCTCCTTAAGTATTTCACACTGTTAGTGCCAGAGAACAATACAAAAAGACTCACTCGTGCCAAATAAATACAAAAAAGCATGCTCAGACACTGTATTTGTCACAGGAGTGATTAGGGAAAAAAAGCAGGCAGAAAATACATTCTAAGAAAAGCCAACAAGGATTTTCAACACTGCTCTCTCCCTGAGCACCACAGCATTAAAACAGACTTGCATAACGGAATGGGAAATGGGAATTTAAAAGTTCCAGGGTTTACTATGTAATGTTTAGATTTGTATTAATGATTGACATAACAGATTGAAATTGGGAAGATGTTCCTTTCATGGCAGTATTACCTCATCTCATACTCAATAGACACTAGTGAGAATATTTACTAAAACAATACGAAAAGGTGATTTTCTTGTCCAGAACTGAAAAAAATGAATTTGAAAATTAAAATGGAGAAACAAGGTGAAACTCAATGGAAACATTACAATGGCTTTGTCTAATTTGCAGATTTCATCAAATCCTGAGGTATTTATGAAAACTCTAAAACACAGATCTAGACACAGTAAAATCAATTACAGAAATTCATCACTCTGTGCCATTCAAAGCATGATGTCACAAGGGGTATATTTATACATCATGACAGTGCACACATGTAATTTTTCTAAATCAAATTGTTATATTCAAGCATATTTGAGTCAAACATGTAGCCTCACATCTTTAATGCTCACCGAGTTGGCTTTGAGTATTCCCATTAGAGATAATTATTTATAAAATTTTGTGTCTGTTGAACATACAATGTATAAAAATAGATATACTAACTGGAAACAACTCTAATTTATATTCTGTTCAATGATTTTGGTTTACATTTGCTATGTTCCAAATGGTCAACATATTTTTTTTCATTAATTAATTCAATCAGTCTTGCTTTTGTTTTCTGTTTTAGCTAAACAAAGTCTAAAAAGTTTCCATTGTTGCTGTTGCTGCTTTTCCAAAACATCCTGTGGTATGTCCAATTCGCTACATATTTGGCTATTTTTCTGTACTTTCTTTCAGTGTTCAGTCTGCTTATCATGCAGTGTTCTTTCTGGCATCAAATGTCTGAATCTCCTTCCTAGATTATCTGGTATTGGTTCACGGCATACTTAATTTGATCATGATACAAACACACATATTAAATGTGTACATTACACATACCATATTAATCTTGCAGAAAAGTCTGGGGTAAATATGTTTCAGAAATGTTTACTTTCTTTAACTACCTAATTTACTTTAAAAATGTAATTCTTTGGCTTTGTTTGTGCCTATTTGTTGTACATGTTCCATAAATACTTTTGTAAATGCTCCTCATTAAGTGAGTAGTTACAACTGCTGATTTTGATCAGATGCTCTTATAAGAGAAGGAAATATAATTCATAATTCATATACCATCATTAATCCACATTTAATCTGCCATTGTTGCTTATGATCCTGGAAGATATCTCCCACTTACTTGTACTACAATGCAGTGCCTCATGACTTAGACTGAACTAAAGTAGCGAGGATAGGCAGATGCATCAATGTCTGCACAAACAGATCTTGCTTTACTGCAAAAATTATCCAGTCAGAAACCAAAGCAGTGGAAAATAATCATTACATACCATTTGTGAACAATTGGCAGGCCAAGTTATTCCCTGAAGAAATTAATATATCCTTCAAGACAACAACTATGAGAGATAAATAGATCTGTTAGTACAATTCACATTGGGGAAGAATCACAGCAACCAGTGAGACAGAATCAGATAGGAATCCTGCAGGCTGCTTTTTAGCTCTTCAAATAGGGTTTAAATTAGATATAAGTAGATAATGTAGTTTATACCTAGGATCAGAATTCACATTAAACCCAGTGAAAAATTAAATTATTTAATCAGTCTGTTGGAAATGTTTTCCTGGTCCTATATGCAGGAAACAGATGATGAAAAATATTCTTCTTACAAGGAAAGGTGACATTCAGTTAAAAAAATGAGAATGCTTTGTAGCATTCTTCTGATAGGGTTTACTAAAGCATCCTTGTTTTGTACGAGAAGTAATTTATTAGCTGTCTGCTTTTTAGGGCAACTTAGCAAAAAATTGCAGAGGTAAAAAACCCTGGCATTTTAAGCCAAAAAACAAATGCACAATTTTTCACAAGTAAACACTTCTAAGGTCACTTTCAACAAAAGATACATGGATTAGACACACAAACCAAGCCCCCCCCCCAAATTTAAAATATTAATATGTCTGTAGCTGGCTTTCATAACAAACATTAGGGATTTTTCTGTTACATAAAACTGCCTGTCTAGAATAATTTGCTTAGGTTTTTGGGAAAGCAGAGCACTGGCATTCAGGTGGCTCAGCACATCACTGTTTTTGAAAGGCATACAAACTGCATATATTGACTGTATATATTGACATTAGAACTTTCTAAGTTTAAAACTTTGCAATGGAAACAGACATTTTCAGCATCTACAAAACAAATTTCAGGTTTCTTATCTGTATGAAATCTTATTTAAAATATTCCAAAAAATGTGGTACAAACTTTTACTTCAATTGGAAAATGGTACTTAACACTTTATTATCCTTCAACTGAGGAAAAAGCCCTAAAAGAACAGGTGAAAAGTCCATGGAAATTAGAGATAAAATCTAAAAACTACATTTATAATCCAAAAGACAGTTGCCCTGAGGAGATGTTTCAAGAGTGAAGGTCAGTTTTTGAAAAGCACTTTGAAAAGCATTTTGTTGTTAAGAGGGTTGTCAGAATGCAAATGTACTGATTGATAATGCACGTAGTCTATGTGGTCTTCTGCCAACAAAGGGGAATATTTATGATTTATCACACACAAAAATAGTTACCTGTCTGAACACGAAACAGTTTTTGTTTTGTTTTGTTTCTTTTTAATAATATCCTCTAGGCAACCTGGGAATGGTAAGATGCATTGCAATGCTCAGTGGCAAGCCTGTGATTTCACTGTTCAAGGGAAGAATTCCAGTTCAATAAAAAATGCTCAGAACAACCTGGAACAGTGTGCCCCACCATACTGCAAAGCACAACATCATTTCTAGAAGAGAAAGTAAATCCTGCACCAGTTTCCTGTAGAAAACAGTTCCCTAACTGACCACACTGCATTAATAAAGGCTACTCTCTGCAAGGACTGGACATAACAGGAACAAATCAGGCTGACTTCCACAAAGGGAATTATCCAGCTTTTGATGGCAGCATGTCCCAGGCAGCAGTTACATGGAAGTGATATACAGGAGCAATGCTTGACCCTCAAGAACTGTGTGAGCTGTTCACTGGTACCCTTAGACAGCAAGAGAAAACTTGGCCCAAAGCACTTGAAGGCATCACATAAGCAGTGGGTGGGAGAACAGGAGTAATAAAACCTTTTCCCTCTTCCTTGTTATCCTGTTTCAAACACCCAGACAATGCTCAGAGCGTACACATGCTTCTCCCCTGGGCTATACAGGAGCAGAACCGTATCAGGGCAGCACTGCACCACAGTCTGGTGATGCTGCAGAGCATAGAATGAATGAATGAATTTAGCAATTAGCCAGACTGACAGGCTTATGCGGCCTCTGGAGCACAAGGTAATAATTCACATCCCTGGTGTAAAGTGAAAATGTGAAGCTGGTCTCAAACCTCAACTGCCTAAAAAGAAGTGAATTAAGCTGACATTAGCTTCTGATGACAAACTGATAGAGAAACTAAACGCTTACTGTGAACTGTAATCTTCTCTTGTATGTATTCGGATTTGTTTTGGCAGTTTTATGGATAAACACGACATTGCTTACCATATCATACACTTGTATTTCATTCAACAGAACTGTAAAACACTAATGCATAACAACATAAATGTTCCCATGTGAGAACATGGGAACATATGAGGCTGTAATATTTCAATAAACTAGAAGTGAATGAATAATTGTGATACCTGTTACACTTTATTAATTTCTGTTGTTGCTAAATCATAACAAACAGGATTTGTATTAAATTATCCCCACAGGCAACCTGAAATATTATTTTAATTCTCCATTGAGATTCTACCTCCAGTTACATAAATTTCAAGTCCTGCTGTAAAATATTTTCATAAAATCACCTTTAAAAATGTTTTCTATGGAAATCCATTCTTAAAATACATCCTAAACAGAATTATAAAAATAAATCGTAATTTTTGTTGACAATCAACATTTATAGGTTCTATTGAATTCATGGGCTGTGCAGAAAGAGTTATTAATTAACATTCCTTTCTTTAACACATGGTTCATGAATAAGGGATGCGATGCCTACAAAGTGCTGGTAGAGGTGGCTAACTGGTGAAACATACCCCTCAGATAAATTCAATTTTTGTTTTACAATATTGTATAAAATTTCTGCATAGAATAAAGACAGGAAGGCAAACACAGGGGAAAATGAAAACTGAATACAAACTGCAATCTTGCTACAAAAATATTCCATTAAAGTACTGTGACAAGTGTTGCTCTTTTTAAGAATTAAGGCTAAATCTTACTTTCCCTATCGGAAAATCAGTTATAATGGTGTAAATGAGAATCATACCATTGGATTCAGGCTGTGACACTTCAGTTGTTCTTAGGAACAAAAAGTGCCATTTAACTCTGTTACTGTAGTCAGTGCCCTTGTTGTTAAGGACTAATGAGAGGAGAAAAGAAAATCTTGAGTTTGGATGCATTCAAACATATTATCTGAAATAAAACCAAAAATATCTCCAAAAAAACCCTAAAAACCCAAAAAATCATTTAAGCCTTCTTTTATATGTCAGGAAGATTTCAATGATGAACCAGCATTCACAATCATTTCTATACTGTTCAACTTCAATATGCATGATCTCTTCACCTTCAGAAATGTAAATTAGGAACTGCCCTTGTACAAAAGGTATTTGATCATCCACACTGCTTGTGTTCAGCAGATGCTTTTGTATCCAAGACTGCTCCCTTGGAAATCAACAGAAATTAGTCAGTGACTCAACAGACAATACAGGTCTTCACTACATTGTTGGACAAACATCTTCTACTTATCTCTAGAATTTGTCTGGGCATAACCTTAATAATAAGCATTTTTACTATGTGACTCTCCACCATTATTCATACTCTCAAATTAAAACTAAAATTTCTGTGAAATGAAAGCATTTTTGTATTAGCTAATAATAGTCTGTCAATAAACACTGGAGAGTTTAAAATTTACAAAACTTATTTTATATCCTGCTCATTGAGTATTTTGTTAGTTGTGTTCTTTGAATTGATGCCCATGTCTCAGAGTATAAAAACCTTAGCAAATAGCACATTTTTTCAAGCAATGTACAACTCTTTTTGCAGTTTTTAACATCTGTGTGTCCTCTTGATGGCTTTAGCTTTTCTAAGACTAACAAGTGAATTTAGGATTTATAGTTGAGAAACAGCATGGTTGCTTCTGCTGTCAGTATTTATTTATTGCTCTAATAATAGGAGGTGTAATAAACAGCATAGATTTACAACTGTACATTTTAATTATTGTTTCTGAAGGTTTGTATAATCGAGAGAGGTGATCACTGCTCCTTTCTGCTTTGGAATTTTCTTCTTTAGTGCCAGACACTACCGAGTTATTCAGTAAGCAGACAGCTTTGCTCTTTTCATCAGTGAGTCATGAAAGAGTTGACAGTGTGTTAAGGCCATCTCAGCTTCAGTCTAACAATCTGATTTGTTGGCTCAGTAGATTTAGTGCATCTTCATTTTCCTGATAAATTCCTTGTGAAACCCAATACCAGCTACCCTGACAACATCTTTACCCACATCAATAAGTTCACACTAGTCAAGATGCAAGAAGAAAGAGACTTGTACAAATCTTAAGTAATGAAAACTTTGGAATTTCACAGGTTTCATGCAGAATTTTTTAATCCACAGATAAACAGGCTAAATTCAGAAGTGATATTTTCCTTTCAGACAGTCAAAGATAGTAATTGTATCTTGTTATCATGTTGTAGCTACAAGAAGAAATAAAAAGTCCTTGCTTATTACACATAACCACTGTGATTGTAATTGCAAAACACTAAAGAGAGATAATTTATTAATCGACTATGATACAAAAAAATGAAAACAACACTAGCATAGACTTGGATTATAGAACAGGTACAAAATAAATGTCGCGTAGGAAACAACTTGATTTCCTGGGGTGAACACTATACCAGATGGCTGCTCCCTCAAAAACTGTCGCTTTTGCAGCTAGTTCCTAAATTGTAAGGCAAGTTTAAAATATGACTCTCCTGTTTACTTACTGAAACTTCCAGTTTTCCTGTATTCCAGTTAAAAGACATAATTACATTTCTTCCTCTGGTTTATAAAGGACAACAATACACTTTATGGTAACTGCAAATCTCTGAGATATTTTCTCCATACAATCCTGTCTACGTGTTTTGTATTTGTGGATTATCAAATTTTGGCCAAGAGTGCATCTCATGATGTAACCTGACATATACTGTGCTTTCCTACCCAAGAACACAGTTAACACAGTACAATTTCAGTATCTTTTACATTTAATTGATAATCTGTAAACTATTTCCTGGTGTACTTCAAACGCACATTTCTGAGAAAATTATGGTATATAGCAGGATTCCGCTTGGACAAAACAAATTTACTACAAAATCCAGAAATAAACCTAGGGGTAGCGAGCACTCCCAGCAATTAGTTGAAGTAATTTACTGTTTGGACAGTGTATTTTGAGAAAGGTCCACCTATGGAACATAAACCACTAGACATTGTAGAGCTGTTGATGATAAGTCTATAGTGACTGAAGTAAGTAACGAACTGAACTGACTGAAAAAATCTGTTCAAAGGATGTCAATAATGGTATCAGGAGAAATCTTTGAATGTTTGGCATACCCGTTCTAAGGGTTCTGTTGCCTTTTAGCATAAAGCAGAGAGTGGAATGTCATTCTCTTGCTCATTGCATGAACAGCATCACCGTGAATGTGAGACAAGTGTCTATTTGTTTCCAGTTTGACACAGACATTGCAGACAGCCTTGAAGAGAATGTAGGTTTATACTGGGAAGATTGGTGTACAACAGCATGTTTTAACAGTTTGAGGCCAATCTTCATTATGTTAGTGGGTTCCTTAGATGTCTGAGTTTAATGATAATGTGCTCTGGAATTCCTGTGAAGAAAATGCTTTAGAGGTTTTGAATTGAGAAAGACTTGTGAGGAAAAGATATTGTGCACAGTAATTTTTAATAGCCTATGCCCCTCAGGATGTCTCGTGCTTACTAATCTTTCAGATCATCAAGAATTAATTTAAGGGAGAAAGCAAGAAGCACAACTGTGGTGTAGCTTTTCTGAGGCATCCTAAATCTCAGAAGGATTTTACTCTATCTCAAAGTACACTGAAATACAACATTGACAGAGATAACAAGCAGGGATAAGCAAATCCAAAGAAACCAACTTATTCAGCAGTTGCCTGGAGATACAGAATATAGACCCACCAATCTGAGTTGGTTATTTCAGATAGGGAGAGAACTGCAGCTGGATTCCCAGAGAATTAAGCCATGCTCCCATCTGGCAGGATTTTGGAACACAAAATTTGAACAGACTTCAGAAATTTAGGGAGCTGAAGTCACAGTTCTAAGGGCTAGACAGACAGCTAAAGTGTCTGGACAACTATACCTCAGTTCTGATTTGCTTACTGAAAATTTTTCATGACCCACAGACTAGTAGGAATTCCCCTGTTTTCAGTGCACTAGACTATACATCAGGAAGAAGGAGAACAGATACTAGTGGGAATGCTAAGATGCATGAGATAAAGAGATTTAAAGATGCTAATGATTGGTATTCAGTTACTTCCCCAGGAAAGGAATGTCTGAACTGCCACACTAAAAGGGAAGGGAAGGGAAGGGAAGGGAAGGGAAGGGAAGGGAAGGGAAGGGAAGGGAAGGGAAGGGAAGGGAAGGGAAGGGAAGGGAAGGGAAGGGAAGGGAAGGGAAGGGAAGGGAAGGGAAGGGAAGGGAAGGGAAGGGAAGGGAAGGGAAGGGAAGGGAAGGGAAGGGAAGGGAAGGGAAGGGAAGGGAAGGGAAGGGAAGGGAAGGGAAGGGAAGGGAAGGGAAGGGAAGGGAAGGGAAGGGAAGGGTTGCCGTGCTGTACCTTGCCTTGCCGTGCTGTGCTTTGCCTTGCCTAAGCACTTCAACTAAGCACTTCAACAATAATGAAGAATGTCAATGAAGAAGCCAATTTACCATAAAATGTACCTAATATTTAATCAGAAAAAAACCCTTGAAACTAAAATCCCAGAAACTGTAACAGCACAAAATTTTTTGTGGCATGATGTTACAAGTCAGGAATCAGACCTAGAATCATAGAATAGAAAGAGTTGGAAGGGACCTTGAAGATCACCTAGTATCAATCCCCCTGCCATGGGCTGGGACACCCTCTACTAGACCAGGTCTTAGAGCCCTATCCAACTTAGGCTTGAACACTCCCTGGTCCATAACCTATCTGGCAACCTGTTCCAGTGCCTCGCTATTTTTTCTTAACATCTAATCTAAACCTACCCTCCTTCAGCTTGAGACCATTCCCCCTTGTCCTTCTCCCCAGGGCTCATCTCAGTCCATTCCCTGCCCAGCCTGTGTTTGTGCTTGGGATTGCCCCAAACCAGGTACAGTACCTTCTACTCAGCCTTGTTGAACTTCATGAGGTTCTCACGGGCCCATCTCTCAAGCCTGTCAAGATGCCTCTGGATGGCATCCCTTCCCTCCAGCACACTGACCACACCACACAGCTTGGAGTCATCTGCAGACTTGCTGAGATGCACTCAATCCCACTGCCCCTGTCTCCAACAAGGATGTTAAGCAGCACCAGCCCCAATTCCAACCCCTGAGGAGTCCCACTCCACCTGCAGAATGAAAGCTTTGCACAAAAGCAGGCTTGCAGATTTTAGGACTACACTGATCTCTTGAATATTAACATTGCACACATACCCTGCATATACTCTTATTCCTCCATCTAAGAACAGGTTTCAGCCTTAAGAAAGAGTAATAGAACACTCTGAATCTGTTATAGAATGCATAGCTGTGCCACAAACAGAATCAGGCAAACACCTGATGGAAAGCAGGTATATCCTCTGCTCCTTAGGGAGCACAGCAAGATAGATAACGGTCTGTCACACTGAAAGAAAATAGAGATTCTTTTCTATCAAAGGACTGCATCATATTTAGGATACAGTTTACTTTATGGGAGAACTCCTGGCAATCACCATGAGGAAAAGTGGTTTTATTCATCTTGATTACTGTCAGGGATTTTTCCATTGTGTAAACAATAACTCATAGGTATTCAGGCACCCAAAGCTTTGAAACAGCTTCGAGAGCAGACAGTAACTGACTTAGCTTGAATCCAAACTCATCATATAAACCTCTTGATAGTTATTATTCTAAGAAGCACATTGCCTCTGTTTTTCCCTGCATAGACTACAAAGTGCATGAAAAGTACTGAAAAGAGTCTGAGAAGTTGCTGGGGGAGGGAATGCAAATTTATTCAGACCTTTTTAAAACAGTAGACAAGCACTTGTGCTAATCCTAGAGATGTGCTTGTTTTTCTAAACTGTTGCAAATGTTCTCTTAAGATGGTAATAAAAATTTAACTTTGATTTTATCTAGCATTACAGACATATCACATAAAATTAACGCTAGCCTGTATATCCTTTGCAATTTCAACTGTGTTCAGATTGAACCAGACAGGGCTTGCTCAAATGAGTATTTTTGGACAATAAAAAGGTACTTTAAACCCTTGTTTTCAGTGGGAAACTGCTTTCTTTGTTTAAACATCATTTATGCCCAGTTTTTAGAATTTGGTCTGAAAAAGTAGAACCACCAATTCATAACAGGAAAAAAAGGCAATTTCTTCCCCAAGTATATTTTTTCAACATAAGCACATAAGATAGGGATGGCAACACTGTAACACTTCAGTAACATTTAGTCATCATGTCTTAGCAGAACATAATATAATAAAACCTATTTTTCTAGGATTTTTGTTCACCTTTTTTCTTTTTAACATCATGTACTTTAGATTGCCTTTTTATATCAGGTATTACTGGTTTCTCCTTCCAGATGCTTAGAGGTTAGGAAGGGATTTTCCTTCTTTTGATTCCTCTCCTGGGAAAAAAAATCAGCAGCTTGCTAGTTTCCTCAGTACTCTCTGTATAACAAAAGGTGGCATATATGGAAGGCCTCATTTTTATCTTAGCTCTACTGTTTCAGACCTGCAACTTCTGTTAATTTCCTTGGGCACTGAAGATGTTCAGCAGCACTAAGGATTGAATATACTCAGACCAAACAAACATCAGAAGCTTATACTGGAACCATGGAATTAATAAGGACTGGAGTTCTAAAACAGACAGTAGTGAGTTTAGACAAACATAAAACCAAAATATTTCTTCCAAGTGTATACATCAAGAAAGATGTGACTTGTTAGAAAAATACCTTACTTCTCTTTACTTCAGTGGTCATGTTCACAAGCTCTCATTATATTTTGCAAAGTGCATCAGAGTAAGATCCATTCCTACTCACACCTCAGTCTCAGTCTAATTACTGTCTTTATACAATTAATACAAAAATATTTTCCATTATTCTCATCTTCTATGTGTATTCTCCTCTTTTCTTCTTTCTCCCTTTTCATTCTTCTCTAATGCTGTATTTTATTATTTATTTGTTGTCCTTCTTTCCTGTGCACTAGTAGTTAGTTATATTTCACATATGCTGGAAAATTCTAATAAAAGCATTAGGACTTATAAAAAATAAACTTTTCTCTTTTTTTAATTGATGGAAAATCTGCAAGTTTAATTAGGCAACCCATTGAGATAAATGCATCAACAAATAAACTTCCCACTCATGAATGCAGCACAGCTAACAAGAAACTGTCTAGGAAGTTTCAATTCATTTGGGTACCCAAGTATTTATACCCAACAGATTTGAGCCAGATAATAGCTTTCCAATACAACCCAAGGATTACAGAGTGAACCCCAGCAGGGCAGCTGATTCTTAAGCACTGGGAAATCTCCCACTGGATTAGAGCACACATATTTTTCATTCAGAGTGACAGGCAAAGGAGTGCATGCCAGGAAAATGCCTGAAGGAAGAAGGGGTTGATACTGTCCTTTACAGGTAGTAACTACTTAGGCTCTTCTATGCTGCTCTATAAATAAGTCTATGAGCCTCCTGTTTACAGCACAGGTTATTTTTCTGTTTATGCTCTGCACCATCTGAATTCAGAAAGGACAAAAGTGAGCCTAGTCTGAGACTGTTGATATGAGCCACTGGTAAAAACTGAGGTTATCTTGAGATTAGAAGTATCAAGAGAAAGGATACAAAAGCATAATACCTTAAAAAGAAGAAACAGAAATGCTATTTTAAATAACAATCCCATAATATGGGCCTTAACATTTACAATAGTCAGATGTTCAACATCAATAACTGACATAAGGAGACAATCATATTTATAAAGGAGATATTTATTTCTGAGGACTCAAAGAGGCACTACACTTTTTTCTTTTGCATCTGAAAAGCAAATATTGGACTTGAGGAATCAATTAAAAATAACAGAACAAAAGGGAAGACACAGCACTATCAGTTCAGAATTTCCAACCTCTTTGCAATTTGCTTCCACTTAAGAATGTGACTGGTTCTTCAGAGCAATAACTGCATAGCATCTGGGGGACTTCACAGGATCAAATAACTTCACAAGTCCAGACCAGGCAATGTTTTCCTGAAAATGATATATGATTGAAGTGCATAAAAATGTGTTTGACTTATAAGCTAAAATATGGTAATAGGTCCACATTTTGAATTACAAAATTGAAAATAAATAGAATTATTCCAATACAAAGCAGGAAAACCACTAATCTAATAAGAAAATTGGGGGGAAGTTTGTTGTGAAAAAAAGAACACAAATAACAGGATGCATTTTAAAGTCATTTAATTATTTCTGGTGCTATCAAGTGATAGTTTCCTGTGTGCTTCATCAATAAAGCTTTGCTTTTTAGTTGAACTAGAGCAAAGAAATTAAGGATCATGTCATACTCGCTTTATGTTGCACATTCTAATATTGAAGCTAATTAACTGACTTCAAATGAATCATGCTGGCTGGATCTGGTCATCATGCTGCATTTGGCTTTTATAATTTTTATTTTTCTTCTTAAACACATTTTGTGAATCAATCAGCACAAGATTAAATCCATGCATATTTACATTTAGAAAAGGTGAATTAGTGCTATATGCAGCAAGTTTCATCTCCCACCTTGGATATCATACAGATTTCAATGCAATTTATAACTGGTTGGCATTTGGGAAAATACGTCATTATTTAACTATTTCAAATTGCCTCTATGTAAAAATACCAGTTAGAACAAAGGCATACATTTACTACAATTCAGTTGTTCCAAGTGCACTATGACGGAGAGTAAAGTGATTTTTCATTTATGATGAAATGGAGCTGTTAAAATGAAAGGTTATAGTGGAAAAACACAGCTATTCATATGAATGAGTTTAAACTTTATCTTAAAATTTTATTTTGACTATGGCCCAGAGCAGAAGCTGGAAGATGCTAGCATTTCCTCCTAGGAAATTATTATTTATGTGAAAAATGTTTACTGGTGCAGAAAAAGTATTACCACTGCTTTCAAGTTAACCCGGCCAAGCTCAAAATCAGTATTAGAAGAAACAGTGTAATAATGGAAGAAATCATGGAGTAAATGTAGTAGCATTTGCTTATTATATCCCAGATCTATACTTGTAAAATATATCCAGGCTGTATGTTAGTCAAATGTACCTCAGCTGACCCATACAGTTGGAAAAACTGCGCCATCTCTCATCATTGATCTTAATTAAGAAACAGTAAAATAAAGTCATAAACATTTTGGATCTAGTTCAAACTTTTTTGAATTATAAGTTCCAAAGCACAGTAATTGGAAATTTGAGTATTAACAGCACAGTATTTGTTTAGCATTTCCAAATATTTTTTAATTATTAAACATCTCATTATGTTGTATAAAATGAGATTTGCTGCATCTTTGATTAATTTATTTTTTACTATCTATTGACTAGTAATTACCATACAATTAAAAGAGCATAAACTTTACTCTTGCTGCTTTGTCGAAAATAAAAACATCTGCTGGGCATATGTTTATACTAAATGGAATGAATGCTTATACTTTTGCAAATGTGATGAGAATAATAATTCTGCAACAGAGACTTTTTGTCTGCACAGTAATAAATTGACTGAAATAGCCTCATTTCAGTGGTGTAGCCTTTAGGTATCATAAAAGAGAATGCAAAAATACCTGCTCCTTGAGGTAGCAAAGACGATCCAGAAGTATCAAAACCTCTATGCAAGGAGCCAGAACAACCTTCAACTGAAAGAAAGATTAGATGCTATAATCCTTTTGGGAACAACAAGCAATACACTTCCAAATGGCTACATTTCCTCAGAACAATTCCAGGAAGGTCAATCATTTTTTAGTGGTTCTGTTGTACAAATGTCACCTTGCTAATTTTCCCTATGGGACGGACATCTTCAAAACAGATTATATTAAAGATCGAAAATACATGGAATGCCATAAAGTCACAGAACTACGTTATTTAGTTGGTTTTCAGACATTGTCCAACAAGAAAATAATATTAAATGAAGCAGAACAATTTTAAAGAGGAAAATAATGAATTTCAATAAAAAAGAGGTTTTTTATTAAATAACTGCATGGAGACCAGACTAGATTTAAAAGGAGACTGACATTCCATTTTCCAGTGCAATAGTCTCTCTTGAAAAAGACTCTTCCATGTGTTCACTTTATTACTTTACTTACACCTAATATAGTTCTAGAATAGGATAGGCTCCAAAGTATGGAAGGGGGAACTGCTTTGTTTTTTCGAGATTGCATACCATAGTGTACGACAGTCTATCTCCACATAAAACTTAACAGGGCTTTGTTCTAGACTAGCACATATTTGCAAGGTAGTAGTATTAATCTTATAACTTTTACCATATTAAATGCTTCAAGCTCATTCATTCTGTGCTGGTACTTTTCATAGTAATCCATTATACAGTTGTCTGGGAGCTGCAAGGGATTAAAAAAATATATATATCAGAGTTATTCTAGCTACTTTTTCAAGAGAACTTTAGAATTAAATATTGTCACACTACAAAATGAAATCCGTGTTTCATTTTTGAAATTAGCACTTTGTTAATATTTATAATAATTTTCCAATAGCAGTTTCTCAGTTCTTATTTATAGTAACTCTTCTTCACATAGCATTTCCACTGACATGAAATACTGAGATATATTCATTATTCTGAAAGCTCCAGTTATTCTTAAATGAGAATTACACAGTAAAGTGGAGATAACATTCTCATTTCCTTTCCATGTACCTTATCCCCTTCTCACTTCCATTCCCAAGAGATTTATTTAAATAGCTGAGAATTAAACTCTGGTGTGAGAATAACAAGCTACTACTATGCAACCTACTATCAGATTCTGAAAATAATGCTTTGTTTTCCTGTACCTAAAATTACCCATCTTTAAAATAGAACTTTCTGTATTTACTTTGAACTACTTCATGTTCCCTCTCTTCCCAGTCACCTGATGTGAGACTGCCAGCACTGCCACCACTGTAATGCCGTGTAAATGCCGTGATTTGGGGCTGAACTGACAGCCAAATACACAGGCAATTTGGGAACTTGACCAAGCCTTTTCATCCCTTGCTGGCCAGTGCAGCAGAGCAGGTGCTGCAGCTGTGACCATGACTGCTCTTCACAAAGCATGCTCTCTATAGGGCACCCAGACCATCACACTGCCTGGCTTTTGAAGGTCACAATGGGTCTGCTCTGCTGACCACAGTCCTGGACACCGAACAAGACACTTGAGCTGGCCGCATAAGGAACACGCCAAAGGAATGGGAAGTAGGATTGCAGCATTATTGTGGATGGAGGCTGCTGGGAAGAGCAGAGCTGAAAGCCTGATCTACTTCTGCAGTACTGGGAGTTTTGCAGTATGGCTGTTCTGTTGTAGCAATGGAAGGAGGGAGTCCAAACTTAGCAGAAAAGTAACAGCTCTGACAGACGTGTAGATGTGGCACTGAGGGACTTAGTGGTTTATTGGTGGACTTGCAGTCCTGAATTAATGGTTGGAGTTGCTGCTCTTAAAAGCCTTTTTCAGCCTAAATGATTGTGATTCTATGACAAAAGACAAAGTCTTGAAGTGCTTATAAATTTTTGCACGTTTTTTTAGAAGAATCATCTGAGAGCATGTGGCTAATACAGTTGTAAAGAAGTAAAATCTTTGTTTAAAATAGGGAAACAAAACAGGAAACATTTAAAGAATCTGTAAGTTTTCAAATCAAGTATTATAAACTTTATCCTGGGACAGGCAAGAAGGGACTGAAGTGACCTCAGAACTATTACTCATTGTCACTGAGAAGTTCTCAATGACAGTATGTCAGACAGATAGCAAATATATGTCTTTTACTATAGAGCAGACAGTTCAGATTCAATGCACTGAGAAAATGGAACAAATAAAGAATTTAAAACCACTGAAAGATAAGCAAATTAGTAATAACACAAATTCATCAAGAATAAATCACAGGTCTATCTACTTCCCTTGTAAGGAGGGTAAAAGGATTCATGACAGAGAAAAACAAGTGGTTCTCATATATTTTGATTTCAAAATGATTTTTTGTAACATTTCCCATACTAATTTTATATGCAAATTTAGGAAACAAGCTTCAGAATAAAGTACTAAAAAGTGAACGAAAACTATTTGAATGACCAGAACCAGAGAGTGGTTCCTAATGAGTCTCTGAGCAACTGGAATGACCTGCTGACTGGAGGTCCATTATGGAATGCAGTATTTTCATTAAGGATTCAGACAATAGAACAGAAACCACATTAGCTAAGTCTGCAAATGTGCAACAGGAAGGCATTGCCAGAACTTAAAATAACTTTCAGAAACTGGAGCTTTGCTTAGAGAAGTTTGAAATGCTGCACAGAAAAGCAGAAGGGACTAGGCTCAGGCAGAAATAATCAGCTGTTCAGGATGGGGAGCACCAAGTGACAGTCTGGAAGACAGAGCAGATCATAAGCTGAGTGAGAGTCACAGTTGTGCTACTGCAAAAAAAAAGCAATCACCATTCTGTGACATGTATGGGAGAGCAGCCTGCAAAGTGCAGGAAGTAATCCTTCAACTCTGGCAGTGGAAAAGCTCTAGCTGGAATACTGCATCCATTTTTGGGCATCAGATTTCAAAGAATGAAATGAACTGTCTGAAAAAGCCCTGGGAGGGAAAATAGATCAGAGATCTAGAAAACATGACCTATGAAGAAAGACTTAGAGAACTGGAACTGATCAGGCTAAATGAGACAAAATTGAGAGTGGGGATAATAACAGTTTTTACAAGGCTATCATCAAGAAGTAGGGAACAGTTTGTTCACTGTGTGATAGGGCAATAACTAAGAGGCTTGATTTGTGGGGGGAAAAAAAAAAAAAAAAAAAAAAAAAAATTCAGCCAAAAACTTGAAGAAACATTTTCTCTTAGAGGTCAATGAAAGACTGACAAGATTGTCAGTCTCCATCACAGGAAGCTTTTAGAAGATCTGACAAATATTATTTTCAGGAATGATGCATAATTCTAACTCTGCTTTAAAACAAGAGATCAGAAAAAAAAAACTTCTGTAGTAGTTCAGTCATATTTTTTCAATTTAAAAAGTACGTTTTCCCAATTGCAAAAGTAAGGTTGCGTAGCTTATCTGGCAGTACTAATGTGGACTAATAAGAATTTTTTTGGTCTTACTGATATTTTATCTTCTGTGAAGCTGTGCAAATATTTTAGACATCTTTTTGTTTTTCTCTTCCACTCTAAACAGTCAAACCAACTAAAATATATCAGTCATGAAATAAACAAAAGAGTTTATTAACCTCTGCCCTATAAGCTTTTCATTTCAACTGAGTATTAATAGGGTTTTAGTATAATGGATTTTTGAAATTACAGGCTATTTGGAATTAAAATACAAAGATCTATATTTGGAAAAATGCGATCTTGAAACTTTTCTGCTTTTGCTTCCTTTATGTTCTCCATTTTTCAAGATGAAGCATATAAATCAAAAGAAAACAAATTGTGAAACGTTTGGCAAGTAAGAAGTGAGTCAAAAACGTCCCTTGCACACTGCCATACTCAAGTACGTGCTTTTCCATTCCTTCTCTGCCTATTACACATTCTGACTGAACACATTCTGCTGTCATGGATAGACTAGGTACTATTCCAAACTGTGCCTCAGACAAAAGTTTGGTAAGGGAACCAATTCAATGCAACAGCTCAGCTGGAAAAGAGAGAGTGTCCACTGAAAAGCATTGGCAGAGAAGGGCATGAAAAGATAAGCCACGTGATCAATTTACTGAAAGACAACAAAAATCCAGGTAACACTGGCTTTGTCTGAAACTGCAACAGCTTTCCATCTGCCTTCAGTACCTAATATAACCCTCAGCTCTTCTTCCAAGATGAAGTAGGAGTAGTTTACTCTTGGCATTTTTGAAGAAGAATTGTACTTCCACATGCAAAGCAAGCCCCATTCAGTCACTGAAATTGTCCAAGCAACAGTTCTCTGCATTGTCACTTGTGTATTCAAAAAATATTTCTTTATATATATGCTCTGAACTCTTTTCTTACATTTTGATGTTGATACTGTGAATACGAAAAAACTCAAATGCATGCATTTGTTTTAATAATGACTCTGCACTCAAAGATCTAACTTATGTTACTGACACTCAAGTGACCTACATTTAGTTTTGGCCAGTATTTCTTCCTCAGTACAGCTACAATGTCTCCTGGTCTTTATCAGGTTGTGAACAAAAGGACCTCATCCCTTTGCATTATGATGATGGTGCAAGCTTTTTTTGTACTGATTTCTTTGTGGATTGATGTGGTCACTCAAACATCTGAAACAAGCAAGAGAACCTAGCAAGGTCTCCAGTGACCTAGTTGAACAATACCATATGGGTATACCATAAATACCACGAATACATACAGTGGAGATGGCACTAAACATGAGTCATAAGACTGACTGATCTGTTGTGAACACAGTGAGACTGTAGCAGAGCTCTGAGGACATGTGAGATACCACACACACCTCAGCACACCCACCCTGGACTGCAGTCCCACAGGCATGGTGATAGAGCACAGGCTGAAAAGAAAATATTCAGGCACAAGGTGTGAGGCAATTACTGATGCCACACTTCACATTTCTTCAGGAAGCATTTTTTTAGGGCTGTATTCTTTCCTAGATGAAAAGAATTTTCACTGAATGAAAGTCTCTTTTACTGTCCAATGCTGCACATACCTTCCAGAGAAGAGACAGTCTAAGGATGCTATTCCACAGTCTGTTAGATGCAATTCCTCTTTGCTACCTCAAAGGGATTGCTTCTTCCTGCACTGACTGCACCAGTTTCACGTTTCCACTCTCTACTTGTACCATCACTATCAGGAACACTAGAGTGCAAGAAAACTGTAAGGCAATCCTTCTACCAGAGCAGTGTTTTAAATCAGTTCAAAACATTTGGGAAAACATAACTAACAGGAAATTTTACAACTTTTTCAGGGTAACATCATATACTGTAAAATGTAAAACAGATAATAAAATTACTGAGAGACTTGAATTTATTCAGAACTTTGTTTAAAATGCATTTCAAATGAATGCAATTTGTATTATTTACAATTATACCTAATTGAGATACAAGTAACATCTCTTAGGAGCCCTTGTCAGAGTAAAATGCTACAGTACCATAATGGGGATAATACTTTGTCTATGTGAGAAACAATTAAGCTTAAAAATAGCATTATGTGCTTACACTTTGTACAGGGCTATGCAAGTGTTACCTGAGCCGTCATTCAATACTTCCCTAACTAACAAAGGAAACAGAGAGTCTGTGAGATTAAATTTCTTCTTTCAAAGAAAACAGATAAGAAAGTCAACTCTTCAGCAATTGTAGAATGCATTAAGTGTGTAAATCCATGTAGTACCTTCATTTTTTGACTACTTAGTCTCAGTTAATTGATGTTTCAGGATTCAGGGGAAAGTGGAGAGCATTGTTTTGGTTTGGGCTTTGGCTCCATGTTTGCTCAATGGCTGAACACAATAAAACATAACAAATTACAAATATGCTTAGCAAAGACCAACCAGTTTCAGATATCCACTGTCATTTCAAGATATCCACACTGGCACTGGCTGTGGGGTAGACATTAAGATTGTAAGAAATCTCAGGCTAAAACACCCTCTCTTATGAGTTGCTGCAAAAAATCTTTTTAGTTCCTAGTACAGCTGCATATATTCAGATTAATGTCTTAATGTGTTACACAATTCCACTACTGACAGTTTCCCAGTCTTAAGTGAATGGCTTTTCAACACTTTTTAGAGCAAGAGAAAATTAAGCCACACAGTAAGCTTCATGCTATCTCCCTTCATTAGCAAACTGCATTTTATGATATTCCACTAGTCACTGCTGAGGAGAATTTACAAGTCAAGGACAGTCTACAGTAAGCTAAGAGTAATCCATCTCCACTTAACAAATATAAAAACCTCAAACTTGTCTGATAAAGAATAATAAATTAATTTAAAAAAAAGTATTTTTGCAGAGATTCTGATTTAATTATTGTCTACCAGTTTTAACACTCAAAATTAAATAGTCTGGAGTTTGCAAAAGCATCAAGTCAATACACCCCAAAGGCTGTCAGACACACATCCAGGCCTTAGCTTTGTAAGCACTTTCTCCATTTAACCACCTTAAGCTATCCCCTATGAAAGACCTTTTGCTAATCTACCCCAGTAAGAACAGGACACCAGGAAACCTAAAGAGTTTTGAGTTTTCTTTCTTAAAAACTAGGAATACATAAATACTTATACGAGGATTTTTTGCCATGGCAATGCTATTTGTAGCACTTACTGCCTTAGGCAGTAATCATATGTGTTAATAAAGAGGCATAATTTTAAATGCATTTGCAAAGCAGCTAGGAACAGCTGAAACATGCTCTGAGCTGAAGAGGAAGAAATTGCTCTAATGCTTGAAAGCAAAAAGGCCTACAAGTATCAGAGGGGCCAGCTACTCTAGGAGAGAGGACAGGGATGAATCCTCCATTCTCCCAAGAGTGGGTTCACAGTTAACTAGGTAAAACAGTGAACAAAAGGGAAAAGAGATCTAGTGATAGAATTTCCCCAAAATCTATGTGACCCTTAATGCTCTGTCTGTACAACACAGAGTCCATAGGAATAGAGTGAACTATGACAAAGAAAATAATCAGGAACAAAATACTGCTTTGGTATGTATCCAGACCAGTTACTGCAGCCTATGAAGGCTGGTTAATACTCAAGAGTTACCATCTCCAAGCTTAAACAAGAAGCTAGGCAAAAATACCATGAGGTCAGTATGGATGATCAATGACTTTCCAGTCAAACCAAACAACAGAAAGAAAGGCTACCAAGAGTGGAAACAAGGATAGATAGCCTGGGAGGAACACAGGGATATTAACTGAGCACCCAGGGATCAGGTTAGGAAAGATAAATCTCTTACAGAATTAAACTTGACTGACATCAATAGCAACAAGAAAAGATTCTATAGGTAAATGTGCACAATCTCCAGAACAGGAGACTGGTTACACAGCTTTTGGAGAATGCTGAGACACTCAACATTAGCATGAGTCTTCATTAGCAAGTGTATCAGCCACACCACCTGAGCTGCAGAAGACAAAGGCAGGGACTGACTAAATGAAGAACTGCTCACTGTAAGAGAAGATCAGGCTCAGGAACATCTTAGCAGCCTGAAGACGCACAAGTTCATAGGACCTGATGAGATGCGTCTGTAGGTCCTTGAAGGAACTGGCAGATGAAGTTGCTTAAGCCATTATCCAGAATATTTGAGAAGTCATGTCATCCTAGTACAGTTCCCACGGAAAAAGGAGAACATAATCCATAGCTCATTTTCAAAAAGGGAAAAAACTGAAGGCCTGGGGAATTACAGGTCTGTCAGTCTCACCTTGATGCCTAAGATCATGTATCATATTCTCCTGAAAACTATGCTAAGGCACACAGAAAATAAAGAAGTGACTGGTGATAGCCAACATGGCTTCAGTAATGGCAAATTGTGCCAAGTCTGGTGGCCTTCTATGAAGGGATGACAACATTGGTAGATAACGAAAGAGCAATTGACATCGTTACCTGGACTTGTGCAAAACATTTCACATTATTCCACATGACATCCTCATCTTTACACTGGAGACCACTGGGTGGACAAGGAATTCATTGAATGGCCGCACTAAAAGAGTTGTGGCCACAGGCTAAGAGCACTGGGGCTGCACAGCCTGGAGAAATGAAGGCTCTGAGGGGACCTTAAAGCGCCTTCCAGTACCTACAAGAGAGCTGGAGAGGGACTTTTCACAAAGGCATGTAGTGACAGGACAAGGGGGAATGCCTTTAAAATGAATGAGGATAGATTTAGACTACATAAGGAAGAAATGCTTCACTATGGGGGTGGTGAGACACTGGCACAGGTTGTCAAGAGAAGCTGTGGATGCCCCATCCCTGGTAACGCTCAAAGATAGGCTGGATGAGGCTTTCAGCAACCTGGTCTAGTGAAAGGTGTCCCTGTGCACAGCAGGGGGGTTGGAACTAGATGATTGTTAACATCTCTTCTATGATTTTATGATCCATGGCCCACAGAGCAATTCCATTAATTCTGAAGCTATAAGCAATATAACCATACCTGTGAAGCAGCATGCTCACACTAAAAGACCTTTTTCTGCCCTCAAAGAGTGAGAATGTTTTGTCAGAAATTCAGTAGTCATGGTTTATGCCTCATTTTTACTGCTGAGGTGAAGAGATGTGTGAAGGGAATGGTCCTGTACCAAAAGGCAGATAAAGGTATTTCATTTGCATCTAAGTGTTTAATTGACAGGCTCTTCCACACTAAAAAGAAACACCATAATGGAGGAAATTGTTTTGGCTCACTTAATAGGAAACTTCAGTCCTTGAACAGTAATTCCTAACAATGAGCAGTGCTTAGGTTATTGATAAATGACTTTTTCTTATTTTTTGTCGAAAAACTATGTTTACTATGTTTTCTCATTCTAACTCATTTCTGATTGAGACACTTTTCATAAAGAGTCTGATTCTTGTTTCACATAAGCAAAAAATTCACATCCATTTCACAAAGGAAAGAAGCAGAGGCGTTTCCTCACATGATTTATCAGCAGGATTCAAGAACTTATCTTTACTTAAAATCAACAGCCAAAAGCCCATTAGTATTTGGATAATTATACCTGATGAGTCTTCATCAGTGTAATATTTAGCAAAAGGCACAAAAATGAGTATCAAGGCAGGTTAGGTGTTTTATATACTTGCACTTTTTATCCCGCCTCTACAATTGTCCAGACTGGAAAATGGATTGCACCAGGGCTACCTTTTGATCAGAAACAGAGGTACTGGTGTGTATAAAGGAAGCAGCTGTGATGCTTATCATGAGCCATTAAGTTTGGAAGAGTGTTTACGTCCCACAGTACAGATTCAGCTCCAGTGATAAAAACCATGCAAGATTTTACCATACATGACAAGCTACCAAACCCTGGCAGGGACTCCTGAAAACAGTGCCGGTAACCCTCTGTTTTCCTTTCTAGTACTTTTATTATTATACAGAGATGAAATTCTTTTTAATATTCTGATAAGCCCAGTAAAAGACTGGAGACTTGCAGTTTCTTGACTTCTGTATTTCAGAAAATATCTTTGCACATGTAAAACAGAGATCCATATGGAAACAATTTTTTCTCATAGTTCTTTGGTTGTATTACACAGTGTCACTAAGTTTTAGCTGCTTTTTAAATATAACCTAAATATATTTATGCATCTCTTTTTTTTTTTTTTTTTTTTTTTTTTTGTGAATGACAAGGACATTTTGGATTATTCTGAAAGTATGCTTCATATATGCTTACTCCCACCTTATAATCTTCCCAAGGCATCAGTGTTTGTCCACTGCCAGAGACAAAGTAGACATTTAGTCTATGCAGTACAGCTGTTCTTTTGTTCATGTCTAAATAGAGCTAAAAAACCGAATTCCACATACATTTCTCTTTGATTTTTGTTGTCTTTCAGAGCAAATGTTTAGTCTTCATCATATTTCTAGCTACATAAGTATTTTTTTTCCTGAAGAGAGGCATTTAACACATTCTCCAGTATTGTGTAGATATAGTGCTGACTCCACCACGAAAACTGCAGGGTCAGAACCACTGTTAAGAGAGAAGTAAGAACTTTCCTCTGAGTAGTATCAAAATAGCACTGGTTTTTGCTGCTGCAGATTTCAATATAGCTGGGAAATAAAAAATAATATTGTTTACATCAGCATAAAATCCAGTCTTTAGTATGCAGCCAGCTGCACATAAAATGAGGAGAAACACAAGCAAAAGTGAACATTTACTTGAATCAGGTCTTTAGCAACCACATAAATGTGCAGCTTGAAGTAGTGTTGACAGACATCTTTGTCTCAGGGCAACTTGCATTTTTCCAGATCCTTCTTAGCAAAAGCAAACTTATCTAAAATCAGACTTCTTGACACAAGCTTTCTATTATTACTGGTTTTAAAGAAAACGGTGAACAAATCTACACTAGCAGAGTTTAATCAATGATCTTGTGAACTGATTATTACACAAAAACCACACTATTGCTTTTGGGTGACAGTACATACATGAAGAAAGACATAATTTTATTTCTAGATGGGGTGAACACATCTTGTTAGTGCCTATTCATACAGAAAAGCAAACAGGTAACTACATTCACTAGATGTGATTTGCTAACTACAGAATTAAATATAATCCTTTTAAAATACAGCACACTTCAGGCATAACTCCTTTTCTTAATGATGTCAGGATGATTCCAATGTCATTTGAATTTACTTCTTATTTGGTAATGCCTTTTTCTCCTAGCTCATACTTTGATATCCCTGGCAAATTTTAAGTGATTTGACATTTTGACTACAGGTTTTAAACACTACTTTACCAAAGACTGCAACAACATTTACATTGAATATTTTACGTGCTTACCACCCCCACATTTCCTTTGATTGGTTAACAATCTAATACTCTCTAGCATCTCCTTTGCACAACTTCTTCTCACAACATGGTTGTGATCTTCACACAGTCATATTCCATGCCTAATGCTATGTTGCCATCTGTTGACCAATTGAGCAGTTGTAAGACTAAGACTAAGACAAGATACTCAAGACCATAAACAGAGTCTCCAAAGGATTTTAAATCTCTACTGTATATTTACTTCTTTTTCTCTGTCTAGCAAAGTGATTTAAGATCTTCATGTCTTTCCTTAACATTTACTAATTTAAAGGTATTAAGTCTTCAAATATAATATTTATACAGCAATATCTGACATAAATCAACTCAATGGCTCAAACATTGCATTGTGGTGCTGACTTAGGAACTTATATGGCTATAACAACTTCATATAGTCACTGATGAGTGACTCACCTTTGAATCATCCAGTTCCAGCTTTTTCAGAGACCGTCTGACATAATCTATGAAGGAGGATGATTTGGAGAAGGTTTTCCCAACATGTCGATCACTGCAAATACAGGACTGAGGTGTAACAGGCTTTTATACATCCAACAACAGAAATCCAGGTATTTTTAACAGGAGAAATAAGTCAGTTGGATGGCTACTACTGCCAAGTTAGTAACAACTTTCCTTTTTCCCTCTTCCACTTAAAACAATCTAGCTAATACTTGAAGTAACTTCTAGACACAGCAACTGTATAATTGCATTATGGTTAAAATATGGTTATTATTTTACCTAAAATTTTGAGAGATAGTTGAAGTTTCTTTTTAATTTATCCATTAACATTTTTTTATTTCTTTATATGAACGACAAAATTATTATTTCCACTGACAGACATTTCCTTCTATACTTCTAGATTACTTCCATAATCTACCATAATGCTGCTGCAATTTACTTAACACCAACCACTGGACTGAGAAAATGCCACTTGTGCTTGTTATCTAGTGTTCTTATCCTTTCAATTTTTATTTCACTAAATGATGCCAGAATTCTGTCCTGTTCACAATTCAATAGCTTGCATTTCAAGCCAGATGAAAATGTGTGCTGTTTCAAAAAATATGCTAAAATACTGCACAAAACCTTAAAAAACATATAGGAAGAATGAACCCTAGCAGACCACTCGTGTTCTCTTCTCTGTGCTTAAAATATCTTGGGGAAACAACATACCAAGTTTTTTTAGTCTGAATTCACTTTCTTGACTGAGTCTAACATTATTTCTCTTCTAGATGTGCAGTGTAGGAGTTAAATACTCAGGTACAGAATTTTCTGATACTGAATTACTTGACAAGAAATACACTCTCCCTGCACCCTCTCAGTGAAAAACTGAATAGAAGTATCTTAGTTTAAAACTTTTCTTCCTCTTTATTCTTAGTAAAACCTATCCCCTTATCTAAAGCCCAAAACAAACATCTGAGGCCAACAGAAAGATTTCAGAAGATTTCACTCAGTGGCAGTTCTAATGCTGCTCAGCTGTCAAGGACCATCACTCACTGAAAATCATTTCTATTGTCGTAAGTAATATTCAGATGCACCAGACCATTTAGGTTGATGCAGTCTGAAAATCAGTTAATAATTATGTTGTTATGTCATTCCTAGGAAGATGGGCATTTAATATCATGCTTAGAAAAAAAAAAATGGGGATGACAGAGGTCTTTCCAAGGTAGCCATTGTGTTCATTAGAGACATATAATCTTAATTACTTCCTCCAAATTATACTTCCTTCAAAAAATGAAAAATCTACCTCATAGTTTTCTTTGCTTTACAATTTAGCAGCCATGACTTTTTACGTGATCCTTTATGCAATTTTAAAATAAAGAAGCATTGCTTCTTTCAGGAATTTGACCTTCTGAAGGGTAATCTGTCTGACTCTCTATGTAGCAAAAGTTTTAAGTGTATTTGCATTAGCACTTATTTTAGATCAGGAGTATACTTCTGAAGTGAGTTTTCTGGTTTTCCCACCTCTCATGCCTTGGCTCACACTGTGAAATAGTATCAGAGCTCAAAAAATGGATTATTTTCAAACTAAATTAAACTGGAAGGTGTGCTTCTGGATGAGCTCCAAGTGCCAACAGGCATATATCCCACAGAATAAGATAAAATCTAATCCAAGTGTAGCCACAGAAGACTGTAATGTAGATGTCAGGTCCTCAGCAGCAGCTCTCCAAACCCCATTCCTACAAGGAGCCAGCACTTGCCAGTGTAGGCACAGGCAGTGAATAGCTCTTTAGAGCCTTTATGGCCATCTAGCTGTCAGCAGTTTTTCTCAGGACAAACAGAAATGCCTTTTTCCTTCTGCAGTATCAAAGCTGCCAGGAGCTCTGCATGACAGGGAGCCCAGGACTGCACTGACTTTTCAGTGCATTTGCTGAGTATTCTTAGGTGAAGATGTGCTTTACCCGTGTACCCAGTACCAAAGAGGACCTACTTCAGCTACAGGTAAAGGAAGGAATCCACATTTGTGATGTGGATTTGCGATGAGCAAATCTATTGCATTTTAATACCAATGTGTATACACAACCTGATGAGACTGATTCCTACATTCTTCTGCTTTCCAAAACATAATTTCTCTACAACACAGAGGTGGAAAAGAATCAGATCAATCTTTGGTTGGTATTCTGTGAATTTAGAGCTTCCTACCTTTTGGTGACACCATAAATTTCTTCTATAATAACCTGAAGAACAGCTCGATAAAACAATGATTCTGTAGGCAGCTGCAAAAGATTTTACAACAGCAAGGATTTAAAATCGGCACAAATTAAGATCAGAGCAACAAAACCAGTATCGGCTTCCTTAACTATTCACTGAGTTGTGTACTTTATGACCAGTCATACCAGATTTAAGAGGACAATTTACTAATGCTCTTGCATCCAGTGTTAGATTCTAACATAACCAAAAATGCAAAGAAAAAAAACCCAAGCTCAGACTCTCTTGATGGAAAGAAAGACAAGGGAGGAAAATGCACTGTTCATGATCTGAATTCTAATATGCAAAATAAATAACAATTATCTAAGTTGTTTTGAAGACAAAAGGAGTAATTACCTAGCTGAATCATCTGCAGATTGTAGTCTGAACCATGCAGAAAGTACTATGCTAAAAAAAAAAACAACTAAAGATTTCATATATTTGTCTATGAAAAATCTGTTTGCATAAAACTAGTTAATGATTGCCAATTAAAAATTCTCAGAAAAAGACAGCTGAGTTCAGTGGGCTTACAGAATATGGAAAGAAGTCTCTCAGCCTGGCCTTTTAATTACCTGCACAGTTGGTGCCCATCATCCCTTAAGGATAACTTGCACAACTATAATTCAAAATATTCACAGGGAAAAAATATACAGGGATTAAAAATGAGAAAGATGATGTATCTAACAGGTTCAAGCTTTTGTCATAACAATGTCTATTTTTACATTAGTTGATAAAACACTGGAATAGACTGATCCAAACCAGGGATATCAGAAGGACATTTGCACTGAATTTATGTATTAGATGAAAGATAGCAAAGAAAGGGTAGGTTTTTTTTAGGAAGGGTAGTTTAATGCCTTGAATTTTAAGCTGTGCTTTTTTTTCTCAGACTCTTAATTGTCAAAAGAAAACAGATTCACTAAGTACAACCACTGCAATAAAAATGTGATTTCATGATGACACATGCTATCTACCAGGATTTGACATAGTGTCGGCCAGTCTTTCAGATTCCAGATATGCAGAAGTTCAATAAAAGGCCATGGATTAAGAACATTCAAGGGGGAAAACCACATTTTATCTTAGAATGGCTAAAATAAACAATATTACTTACCATTTGGCCAACTGCAACTCGCTCCAAAGCCTTTAAGAGTCAAGGAATTAAATTGCTGATATGTTTATTCTTTATCATAACATTTTATAAACACATTGTAAAAAAGTCAGAGGAGACGACATTTTAAAAGATTAATGGTGTGACATAACATGAGCTTGCACACTTTAAAGTGTTAATACCTTTAGGCACTCATAAGCATCTACTCCTGTTATTTTGGTTATTTTATAGGAGAAGCAATGACATCCAACTGTGGAAATAGATACATGAAAAATTTGCTTGTTTTTCTTCCTATTGTACAAGAATTTCAGAGGATTACTTTCTGTGAATACTATGCATTATTTATCACTAGAGTCTTCATACTAGAAATGCTGATGTAGATGTGAGACTACTTGATTTTTATGATGCATAGCAACAAACAATGACAAACAATTAGAAGCATGTAATATTCTTTCCCAGTTGAAAAAACAGCGTGCCCACAAAAATTTCAACAGAGTTTTAAAGATCATAGTAGAAATGAAGACAAAACCTCAGTATCTGATTATCTGATACTACATCAAATTAGGTAGCAAACCAAAAATGCCTTGCCATTTACAGATTTTTATCACCTTTAGTACCAAACTTCACTACAGTAAACAAGATTACATGCTACACAATCACCCACTCCTCCTTCTCCTTGTTATAGAACTAATCTTGTATTTCACCCTGTTCTTCAAACACAGTACACATAGTTGCAGTTCCTTCATTCATGGCTTTGGCCAACTATCAGGTTTGCCTTTTGCTGCGTAAGCTCTTATAGCAGCATTTATCTGCTGCTGCTGAGGAGACAGATATGGGTTCCAAGTCATATTGTAAGGCTCTGAAACTGGAACTCTTTCCCAACACCTCTGGCCCTAGGAAGTTCGACCAATTTGAACTCTGAGTGCCATTGCTTAGCAGACTTTCTACTATCCAGCCATTGGCCAAAGAAATGTGGGTGCTTAGTGGCTCTGTGCTGGCTCCCTTGTACATCCTACATAGCAAGGAAATCCTAGTAATGAAAAATACATACAGACAAATAACAAAAATAACAGGAGAAGTATCTAGTTACACAGGAGAGTTCTCTGCCTTTTGTGACTATTCAAACAAAAAGTTTTTAATTGCCAAATTTCTGTGATTTCTGAGAAATTGGAAATAGATACATATAGCATGATCATTACTCTCTTGGGGGTCATTTGCTTACAAAATTTATCTTCCTACCATTGTTGAAAAACAGCCCAACCTTTTTCTCTCCAAAAGAAATGGAATAGGAAACAGCTAATGTGTCAGCTGAGGAAGGACTGGTATTGTATGACACTGACAAGAAATAGAGAAAAGGCAAATCCCTTCAGAAAGCACTTTTCTTCTACTAAGTTTTACAGCTACATCTCTAAAATGAACAATTATTTTCTTTTACTTTGCCAAGGGTAACACATTTAAACCTTATGGATCTTTAACAACTGTCCTCCTATATTTTCTCCTGATAGCATTTAATTATCATGGCAGTTCAAGTTTACATAACCTCAATACATTAGTCCACACTGAGTCTTTAGTCTACTCTTCTCTGTAATGGAGGTAACAGAGCTAGCAACAGACCCTAGCCAGAATCTGATGTGATTTATCTGGATACCATAAATTAAAAATTAATAGAGGGAAGGAATAGTGATTTTCTAACTGAAACAGTGGTCAAAATTTTCAGTACCTGTTTTTTCAAATTAGACAACAGCTCATCATCCTGTCTTGATGAAGCTAAGTCTTTAAAAGTACTTCATCTCTTGGAGCAATGTTAAAAAGATGTTTCCAGACTCTTAAACCACATGGATTTTAAAAGTCCTCTAGTTTTTGGAATACACAGGTTTGTTCAGGTTTTAAACAGCCAGAACATTCAATATTATGAATCATGAAGGCATTGGAGGAGTTACTGATTGCAATCCTTCTACAATTACCTTGTTTGTCCCCAAGTCCTTGGCCAAGAACTATTATCCTGAGGGGTTACCTTGTTTAGGTTTAAGCAAAGTTTTGGCCTTTCTGTTCACTCTTAAAATACATTTCTGTCAATATTCATTTATTCATGCCTTCAGCAAGTATAAAATATATAAAGCTGGAAGGTCAGCACTATTTTTTTTAGACGTAACTCATCATGCTTACAACATTAATGATGTTATGCTGTAGATTCTTGGATTAAAGTCATGGCTTCAGGATCAGAAGCCAAAAACAATGAATCCTGTAACATCTGGACAAAGCTCTCCAGAGGAAAAAGAAAGAAAGGGGAATCATACCAAGCACGCTGACATCCTAGCATTGCGACCACAGCACCAGCCTTTGTCCTTCAAGTACTGACACATGGGAAATCCCCAGACTTGGTCCTGGCATTCTGCAATATGGAGGGAAAAAAAAGTCACAGCTCTTCCTCTTACAGAATACACAATGAATTGAGCAAGATGAACAGTAGGTAATGTAGCAAAAACACTTAACTGTTCTTATCTGGTACCAAAGTGATGGTGCTACAAAAAACATGTTTTCCCTGTAACATGTTTTGGTTTATGCTGAATTTCTGATAATTTCACATTTTCCAAAACAATTTTAAGTGAGTGTCCTTTACATAAATCCACTGAAAAAACAGTCAAAGGGACAAGAGAAAAGTTTGCACATGTTCATGGCAGCCTACACCATGCTACGAATCACAAGTTGTAGGCCAAGCAGCCTCTCCATGCAGCAGGGCTCAGTATCACTTCTCATTATCTTCTTATTCTATCCCAAACATCTTTCAAACATCACACAGAACAATGTGTACTTGTTTATCCCAGCTCTGAAAGACCATTCTGCTACGAGGCAGAATGTTTGTTTTCCAGAAAAGAGCAGCTGCAAATGCTCTTGCTGTTTCTTCAAAACACCATGAAGCATTTGCATCCCAATCTGTGCTCACTTTCAGTATCATTTGTATTTTGAATAACAAGACAATTATTCATGTTTAACACTAATGCAAATGTGGGAGAACTGAAGTACAGAGATTACTTCATAGATGTTCTTAATAGTCAGTTGTAAACGTACACAAACTCTAAATGTTTAGAGTTTTCATTAACACATTATCAGCTGATTTTTTAGAATTTAGAAGTGAATAAGAATTACTGCTTCTTTAAAAAAAAACCCACAAATTGGCTGAGATCCTGGCTTTTTAGCACAGGAAGGTGACTGGGACAAATTTCAGAATAAATCATGTAATGGGGTTAAAAAGAGGGGACAGCAGAAAATCTACCAACAGTCGGGAGATACATACACATAAGTAGAAATTATTCCACAAAAGTTAAGCAAAGAAAAAGAAAAAAATATTAAGAATCCTCCCCACAGCTCGTGACAGCCTTTGGCTTTCTGGCAGAAGTGCCCAGTCTCAGCTGACCACTAGAGAGTAACAGCAGGCAGGCAAGAATCCTTTGCAAGCAACCTCACTCTTTGCTCTCCTTTTACCCCTGAGGAACGTCAGAGGCTCTTAGGGGCTGTATACTGGTTTGAGAACCGTGATTTAAGAGTAGCATTTTAATTACTGATTATTAGCAGAAGCAGAATTCTTTAGAAATTAAGATGAATTTTGACCAAACAGACTACAATTGGTTTCAGCACTAGGAATTTGTAAGTGCCTCATGACAAGCTCTAAAATGTTAATTAACTTCAAGTCTAACTATGGAGTCCATGGAACACATGGGTATTTCTACTGCAGAGATGGCAGCAAGAACTTAATAAATATATTTATTTTGCAAAGAAAACAATGACTGACATTATTGCTATTGTATGATTCTCACTAATATGTCTTTCTAATATGTATGTTAATATATTTCAAAATAAAAATTTGCAAACAGAGTTAGAAAGATGAAATCTTTGATCTTTTCAAGCAAATCCCTTTCAATTTATACTCTGTCCTCCAGGCAAGCTAATCATTCATTCAAGTTGAAGTTACTACCCTGTCAGCTACAATCTCAATATCAGTGCACTGTACTCATGCATAATTCTGATAATCTTTGAAAAATATTATCAGTCAAAGTACCATCTTCATTTAAATTATTGAAACTGTAAAGTAGGAGAAAAAGAGAGGAAAACTAATGCTTTAAGTTAAAGATATTTTTTTGGTGTATATATCAAAAGTTGACTACACATCTACAATATTGTTTTACATTCCATTTATTTTTTCACACCCAGTCCACTCTCAAGCACACTTTAAAAAATTTTAGGATTAATATATTGCTATAAAGTTCATATATTTACAAGCTACATTAAAAAAACCTAGAAATTCTTTTAATGCCTGCACCTATTTCAGATATACTTAATATTATATAGCTCACAATTGTGCTTCTATCTAACAACACAACAGCTGTTTTAAAATGTACAAATCTCAAAAAATAGTCAAGAAACATTTTAAGTATGCCATGGAGCATTTCACAGGAAACATCAAGCGTTCAACAGTGCATGAAGCAATCACATTGTAATTCACTACAGAGTAGCCAATCAGATAGAATTCCTTCTATGAACAGTTAACAAAATGGGAAATTTTAGCTAATCATTTGATGAGCTGAACTGAAGCTTTACTGGTGTTTAATATCACAAGACATTCGTTAAATAGCACACACCATTTAACTCTAACCTAACTTCTAAAAAAGATTGAATCACACATTTAATAAAATGCTGCAAATATTGCAACAAAACATCAGCTTTTTTTATTGAGATGGTATTTATAAAAAAATATACATAAGGCAATACAAGTAAGATAAAAGTAAAATCCTTTTCACGGTTGCTACTCTGTATGTGCACGAATTATAACAAGGAAGTTCAAGAGAATTGGACAAGCATCTCCAACACCTTTAATATTAGGCTGTCCACAGATTTTCATCTCTAAGAATAGTACTACAATTGTTAGTGTGCTAATATTCAAATTTTACTTCACAGATCTTTACAGTAAAATATGGTCTTTATACAACAACAAGACCAGCAAGCTTTAAAGTTACTGGGAAAAAAAAAGTCTGACCTAAGTTGCATGGGATGAGCCAAATCAGAAAAGTGTGGAGGCAGCAATGGTGGTGGAGCATCATGTTCCCCTCGGTGTGCCTTTTCCAGCCCTGGTGTCTTTGGAGCTGTAGGCTTTGTGGGAATCTCTGGATCTCAACCCTAAACCTAATGGCTGCTTTTGGCTGATTATGTAATTTAATGAATTGAAATGGCATTTTTTCATCTGACATTTTTCAGTGGAAATTAATCTTTATTACCCTCATTTTTTTTCACATACACCCTACTTTGTCTCTGTATATATTGTGAACTTCATCAAAGTAGTAGTAAAATGCAAACAACCTTTTTCAGATCATCCCTAGATTCTATCTTCAACAACATTGTTGATTTTCAGTCTACTTCTGTTATTCCAAACAAAATAGAAAACTACCAAACGACCTTCTTCCTTCATGGGAAAGATTAAATCTTCCTTGGCTATGTAATTAACTGTTACCTGAATTTTTATTTTTCAAAAAAGGTCCCGTGACTAAGCAGGATTTTGCTGCTGGGAGCAGGGGACAGTGGGGAAGAAAAATCTTGTCTAATTCCAGGAAACAGAGTCACCAAAATAATTTCCAAACCCCAAATCTAGAGTATGTTTTAATTAGCTGCATTAAAACTTTGTCATTCTCAATTCTAACCCCATACTTTGTACACACTGAGAAAAACACAAATGTAGGATTTAATACCATGGTTTTAATATATTCTTGCTACATTTATTAATGAAAAATACCATAATAATTTCAACAGGTAAAACTTTCATTTAACATCTGTAAAGCTTACTTTGTTAGTATTTTTCAAGTTTCATATTTTCTTCAGAATCAATTTTTATAGAAAACATCTGGGGTTTAGTGACTAGCTAGCTGTGTCACAAATACATGGAAAGGTTCCCTATGCAGCAATTTCTAAAGATACCTTGGGAAGGAAATTAGGCTTTTTGATCTGTTGCTTGGAAGTGTTTTCCTGTGTTGCCATGGTATCAGTGGTAGCTATTTTAAGACATTGGCTGTGGAATATCTTTGGAAATACACCTAGGCTACACATAAATCATCTGTACTCTAATACACTGCAACAGTGAATAATCTTTCATATTTGAGTGGAATGGAGTGATATGGAGCCATTATGTTTGCATAGTAATCCTTTAGAGAATTCAGTTTCAGAGTATTTGTCCTCTGAATCCACCTTACTCAAAGCTTTCCCAGGTTTCACAAGTCTCACAAAATTCTGTACATGAATTTTGACAACCCTTTGCAACTCTTTTTTGGTTCGCTTAATTATGTTCAGTGGCTTTTCACAGTCAAAGTTTATTCTGTAAAATTTTTCCAGAGTGCCTTATTAAGAAGCTAATTTTCACAGCTCCCTGGGGAGTTTTAGAACTCCTCTACCCAGAAGTGACCTGACTTTGGAAATTCTTACACAATCTGGAGTTTATGTTTTGTAGTACTTAAGCCAACCTCAAAAAGAGCTTCTATCAGATAGCTATCACTGAAAGTACCTACACAACTAACCTATCTCTTACTTCAAATTACAGAATCAAAGAATATGCTGAGTTGGAAGATACCCAATGGATCAACAAGATCACCTCTTAGCCCTGCACAGCACCATCCCCAAGGATCACACCATGTGTCTGAGAGCATTGCCTGAACACTTCTTGAACTCTGTCAGGCTTAGTGTTGTCACCACATGTGCTGAGGACTGCACATGATCTGAAGTGTTAAAACTTTCCCTCACAGTGGAGGTACCCAGGCATTCCCACCTGAACCTGAGCATATACTAACCCTTGAAATGCTTGTTTCATGGCTTCCCTCACCCCTGACAGATCAAGACTGTGACCATCACTTCAACCAATGGATATCTGAAGTGCAAAGTGCTCCCGAAGTGCAAAAATAATGGGTGGTGATACCATTCCTGCTGCTAGCTACTCTTATAATTTCTTTCTCTTCCTTATACATTTTCTTCAGTGATATTTTCATGCTTTTATAATGTCATATTACTATAGAAAACAACCAAAATGGCTACATTTCCATTGCAAAGACATTTTTCTAAAATATATATACCTACACACACAGAAATACATATGTACACATGTACACAGACCTGTCATTCGTTCCACTCAAAGCCACTCCAAGGGATATATTAAAAAGAACCTCGGTTACCCCATCTCTGTGGTGAGTCCTAACAGTAGCTCCAGAGCAAGAGCAACATTCATGTTTTTTTCCTCAAAACAGAGGATATAATACTGAAGAATTTCACTGGTTTCTAGACCGCTACTGCTGTATTTGGTGGTACGGAGGACGGAAAGAAGAGAATCAGAAGACAGAAACCCAAATTCCTTTTCAAGGAAAGTAAAATCTTTTTAAAAATGAGTTAAATTTTCAGTTCTTCTCTGTTAATCACAGACCAGCTGGTACATGTTCTCAAAAGTGTGTTAGCTGCATGTAAGAGAAAACAGCTCTCAAAAATCCTAAGAATATCTCCTGAACAGAGGAACAGAGATTGTTTTAACCTAAAAATTATTAGCAAACTGATTTTTTTCCCAGAAAAACAGACATAATGGCTCACTACGTAAATAGGTTTATGTAAAATGTCTCTAATAAATAACAAAATCCTTTCTACTCTGATGTAATTGACTACCCAATGCAGTAACAGAGAAGAAAACTCCCAAAGGAATCAATTATACTAATGGCTATGTATATTTTATCCATACAAGTATCTCTATATAAACAGACAATTCTCCTTAGAGAGAGCCAAAGTACAAGTACTTAAAATTTTCCAAGAGCTGTCATATTATTCCTTTTTAACTGAAACTTAGAATTTCATACTGCTTATAACAGCAGTGAAATTTAAAGACAGGTGTTAAAAGACATTGGCCTCAACTTTTTAAAATTGAGTTGAAATTTTACATTACACAGCACCTCTTGGTTGTTTTAGATACTAATAAATCAAAGCAAAGGCTTTCATGATCTAAACAGTTCAAAATTATTCCCAGCATAAATGGAAATGTGGTCCCATTACAAAATTTTCCAGATGAATTCAGCTTATTTATAGATGCATAGAAGGACACTGTATACCGATTGGATTATTATCCAAGATTGTGACTGCTGGCACCTATTTTCATCAGAAATGCTCCCAAAGTATTCACAGCAGGTCCAACAGCAAACTGAATCAGTATCTGTACTATTTTTATAGTATGTGAGAAATGTAATGCATTATTCCCTGAAGTCACCTCAGAAGCAAAAAGCACCAAACCAATCCCAAACTTGTGATAACTAAGGTAATTTCAGTAGCCCAACAAAAACACCATAGTAACATTTTGTTGATATTTTGTCAACTCAGCACCTCAGACTTATAAACACTGTGTTAGACATCATAACAGGTAAATTTTATTCCTATGAATAACAGTTAATGCCAATTAATATGAAGTGAACAAGTAATTTTCCACTGGCCTCAAACAAGACTGATCTTGGTATTAAATCTTAAATGCCAAAGAATATATTGTCCAGTCGTACAAAGTTATGGCAACCAGAAGTCCAGTGCAGCTCTTCTTTGAGCTGGCTCCCCTGCTTCAACTGTGCTTATGAGAACAACCCTCGAGTCTACACTAAAGAAAAAGCAAAGATGGAAAATGTGCTACTTTGGGGGCAAGAGCTTCGAGGTGGATTTGCCACAACCTTGACTTTAAGGGTGCACACATCAAGAAAATAAAAAAGCTTTTAAAGAGGACAAATGATATTTTTAAAACAGGTTTTGAAAAACTTTGAGGCTACTCAGTCAAGATAAAATAACTGTAGAATGCTTTATAACAGAACTTCCCACTGTGTCCTCACAGGCAAGCCCTTGCTTACTGGACTGATTTCAAATTAGTATATAATTCCCTGCGTTGCAGCAAATTCTGCCCAATTCTCTTTGCTTCTTAGGAAGAACTATCTATCACTGCAGAGATGTAGCTCTGAATTGCTTCCTAATATTCAAACTAGTCTCTCCAGATAAAGCATCTACGTGCCTCTGATTGCCAAGAGTAGCCAGTAGCTTTCCTGAGTTCAGTGTCAGAGCCTGGGCAAGCAAAGGACTATCTACAGTAGAGATTATCCTGGCTGAAGTACCACACAAGCCAAGCAGAAATACACAACTGCATGTGGCCAGATGGGATGCATTTCAGGACCACATAACTCACTGATGTCCCATAAAGACCATACTCTATCATCTTTGACAGGTCATGTCCATCCTGATTACTGGAGACAGGTGAAAACCACACTCATCTTCACCTGAATAAGCTCAGTTAGTCTCAACAAGTTTATGGAGCACATTTTCCTGGAAACCATGGCCAGGCCCATGAAGAACAAGAAGAAAGTTGACACTAGCTGGCAGGTATTCATCAAGCACTGACAAACCACTGCCTTCTGTGATGAAGTGACTGACTCCATAGACTAGAGGACAGCAGAGTCATAGTTTATCTTGATTTTATGAAATCCTTCAGCAAGACTTCCTCAATATTTTTATAGACAAAATAGAAAGATATGAGTCAGACAGGCGGACTCTAAAATAGGTAGAAAATTGATAGTAATCTGGAGCTTGACAGTGAAGTCTGCAGATAAAGGGGTGTGATTATTTTCCCTTTTCAGCACTTGTGATAGTATCTGAAGAGCTTCTTTGGAGTCTCCAGCCCACCATAATGACTGAAATGAATTTATTGGTGGCAAGAGCACTAAAGGGCTGCAGAGAAGGTCAAGAACAGATCTTAACTGTTGTTTTCAACTACCTAAAGGAAAGAGAACAAAAAAGATTAAGCTGGACTATTCTTGGCAGTGCAAAATGAAAAAGACAATAGATACTGCACAATAGCTGCAAACTCTGAATAGATATGAGGGAAAGAAATTCATAGTGAGGGCAAACATCGAAATGGGCTACTGAATCACTGCCCTTGCAGATGCTCAAAACATGAAGAGACAAGGTCCTGAATGAAATGATCTAAGTTGGCCCTGCCTTGTGCTATGATCTCCAGATGACCTCCAGAAGTTACTTGCTACTTAAATGCTATGATTTGATCCATTCTGGAAGCAGTATTAAAATCCACTTGCTTCTGACAGCTGCAAGAAGAGTTCGTTTACTGCTTGTACAAGTGAACTGCTGGATCAATACCATCTGATTAGTTACAGAGTCCCCTAGCACCCTCTAGAATGCTTTGTCAGTTTGAAGTCCTTGCATAGGAAATGCAGACAAAAGATACAGTCTGAATTCTTCCCCATTTTCCCTTTGAAGAAATCTTAACTTTTAGATACTCTCAGCCCTTGTTCTCTTAGCCCTCCACTGCCCATTTAAGAACAAGCCATATGGTAAATGACTTAGTAGGGGAATACAACAGCACGATACATTTTAGAATATGCACTCTCATAGTAATAATAAAAAAAAATTTTGAGCATTACTAGGACAATATATATGTATTCTTTCCCCAAAAAAGAATACTGTAATTTCCTTTTGTTCCATCCAAATGTTCTCCTTTGAGAATAATTTTGTCCTTCATGCAGAGTAAAATCAAACAGCTAGAAATTCCAACACGCAATTTGACTTCATTTCCATACTGCTATGAAACGGCACTATCTTTTCTAACCATGCACATATATCTGCTTGTTTGAACTTTGAAAAGGTTATCATGCCTGATTTTTGGTGGTGTCTGAGTTTATGCAATGGTCTGCAAAAAGTAATCCTATATACCTAGCACAGGAAGTTGTGTCCTCTTTGCAATAATAAGAAACAACCAAATGTTTCAGACACTCAGACTTAATGACAAATACCTGAAAAGTTCTTAATTTCTTAAAATTGATGTAATTGTATGGTTTTTCTCTAAATACATTTTTGTAGCACAGAAATTTCAATTGTATTTTCCTTTGCTTTTGGAGTGAGCTGTAGTATTTGGAAATTACACGGAAAAAACTCTTAAAATAGTTGCATAGCAAATTAAAAACAACATGAAAGCAAGTAAGAGCTAGCATGTGTCATGGTCAGTGTGGAGCTGTGCCATAACTGCCTAAGCAGCTAACTCTTAAAGAGCAGTACCTGGGTCCCACATGCCTTTGTGTCTTTGAAGTTCCCTGAAAGTGCTGAAGTAAACCTTGCCAAGCCACACCTTTCTCACATTTGATTAATGTGATGAGCAGGTCCTACGACTTTGGCAGCTGGTCATTTAGGCAGCTCAGCTAGGTACCACTTGTCTCAGGAAAGCCAGCTCCTTAAATGTTTTTCATTATACAGAATTTTAAGTAAAAATACCAACTTTCTCTCAAAAATGAATCCCCCAAAATTTGTAGAAAAATTTACCTATATTCTGAATCCACAAATAATTTTCAGGTTACCTCCCCAAGAAAAACTCATATATATGTACTGTTTCATGATGGGCTAAACAGGCAAAGATCATCACAGTGCCCAGAGGAGTGTTTTTTTTGAGTATTACCTTATACTACAAAAACTTAATTCCACTCATTGTTTTATATGTACAACTTAATATAATTGGATGTTGCATACAGACAGCTGAGGATAAAATCTGGTACAAAATATTTCAAAAGGATGGAAACATACTGGACTAAAAGAGCCTATACATTTATAAGTGAATTAATGGAATAAAACCAGCTGTAGTCATAACCACATAAAACATTACTCACTAATGTCTCTAATCTCAGTAAAAATATTAGGATTACTGGCATAACAGAAAAGCAAGAATGCATCTGGGAGTGAATGACCCTCATAAAGTAATTAAAACCAGTACTAAATAAGCCGCTGAAACAGAGCAAACACAAGGAGGTTATTAAATAAAAGGTATAATACTCTCAATATACAAACTGGCAGCCACAAGTTAAGCTCAGAATTACCTTCTTGGTTTTCAAACTGTTCTGACAACAGATGGTAGCAGCAGCCCACACTGCAAACAGCTTTGATTTCAGGCTTAGCAGTAAAAATTCGTAGTGTATTTGCAGCAAGATCTCCACATGTATGTAGACCCACTAACATACAGTCCTAAGAAGAAAAAAAAAGCAGCAACAATAAATCATCTCCTTCATCAACTGAAAGAGCACACTTCTGCTACCCGGTTAAAAACCATTATTGGGCCAGAATATTCATTTACACCAGAGATACACTCTGTGTACACTCAGCAAATGTACATGTAAAAAGGGCAATATAAAGACAATGGACAATCTAAAACCGGTAAATATTTAGACTAAAATAACCTCCAGATCTGTTATGATGTCACTGAGTTCTGTTTCTGCAGTGATGCAAGAGGTCAATGGAAAATACAGGTTTGATTCACTTGACTTTCTTGCTTTAGTTTTGAGCGATGTAATTTTTCTTTGTACTTTTTCCTCTTCACAGAGCTCCCTACAGTTACAATGAGATGAAGAAAAATCTTCTACAGCATCAGCAGGAAGAACGTTTAGAACAGCAAGAACCTCTTCAGAAAGTTTGGTCTCCTGAGATTGTGCCCCAGTCACTAAATCAGCCTCAGTTTCTGTGATGGTTTCAGGTATAGCCATTTCTGTGGAACCACAAGAAGGAACTAAATCTTGGATAATCACTTGGTCCTGATTTTGAAGACTGCTGGCATTATTTAAGAGCTCTTCATTGATTGTTTTACATCTAATTTCACTTTCCACTGGCCTGTCATTTGTCTTTTCCAAACTCTGGCTTTTGAGGTTTTCTCTTCCTCGACTCTGATATGCTCTCCAGTGTTTCTTCAATTTTTTATTTCTTTCATGAGCACCATTCGTGTTGGAGCTTGAGGAGTCAATTCCATAAACTTTTAAATTATATTGCATGGACAAAAACGAACTCAGGTAGCCTTTTCCGGAACCTATATCAATCACCTACATAATGGAGAGAAAATAAAGGAAAAGAAAATTTGCTATATTAATGAGCAACAAGGCACACTTCAAATGCAAAATTATTCCATAAAAATTTAAGCATAGATTGAACAGCTACCTTATTAGTATCATACTTATCAATGCACTTAGATCTTTTGCTTTCTTGGTCCTGACTTTTGCTTTCTTGCTTCTGACTTTAAAACACAGCCTTAACTGATGTACTCCAGAAAACAGAGATTACAATGTTTATGCAATGCACATGGTCCTCTTTCTTTTAAAGACTTACAGTATATTTTTTGACACAGACCTTTCTTCTGCCAAAAAAAAAATCAAACCATAAACCACCAGCAATTTCACTTGCCTTTGCTAAACCAGGTCAGAATTAGCAAACAAACCACTCACAGTATTCAGCTTTAGGCACGTAATTTCCATACTGAGGAGCCTACTACCAACGGGTGTAGAGCAAAAAGCATCTTTAGTTTCAGTGCCTGATTTAATCAGATTTGACCTAATGATGGGTGATATTGATACACTTTTAAGTCAGAATACTTGTTTATTCTGCTTTCCCATTCTGTGAAAACAATCCATACAGCTTTGTTTAACATGAGGATGCTTTTCTAATAAAAGTAAAGGGGCTCATAAGCCACATGGACTTTGCACTGCCCGTTCTGGATGAAGGAGTGATAGGTGACAGTTTAGTTTGTCTCATAGCTGATACCATGTGCTAGTTCAGTGACTGATGTAACTCAGGCAAGAAAACCCCATACAAAGTATTAGCAGAAACAAGAGTAACCTGAGATAAAACATAATCACAGTTTTATATAACACCCTATATATATAGCATGTTTTAATATGTAATAAATACTTATATAATAAATACATTACACAATATTTTGTGAGAATTAGTACAGCGACACTTCTCTAAGGAGAAAAAATTATAATGTTCACCTCTGTCCAATCAAAAGGTATCAATCAAAAATTATATTGATTAGATATAATGACTTCGTAGAAGCTCCTGGAAGTGTTTTGATTCAAGAACATCCATGTTTTGTTCTTGGTCTGTCACATGTTTGTAAGAAAGCTTACACTGATACTGCTAAACTCAAATTGCAGCATACACTTCATTGATGCATCTTAAACTCAACAGCACAGTTTTTTACAAGGTAAAAATATTCAATTCAATCTCTTACTCAATGAGAAACATAGATTTTTAAATTATCTTATTAAAAAGATTTGGACAGCCATGGAATTGGAAAGAAAAATTTGAGCCAATGTCACTGAAGACTATGCAGAACAGTGGAGAATACATAATATTAGGTAAAAATTGTTTACTCAGCTAGCACATGGCTTTCTCATCAGTAGTCATCATGTGATATTGATGAATATTTGCAATCTAGACAAGTGACAACTATAAAATCTTTCAAAGTAAATCTGTACAGGAATCACAGAATGTATTTAGTGAAACGGAATATATATAACCTAAGCATACTTCTAAAAATGTCATTTATTTGTCACATCACCAATATTCTGCACTACTCAGCCCTAGTGAGGCCACACCTGGAGTGCTATGTCTGGTTCTGGGCACCTCAGCACAGGAGAGACATTGAGCTCCTGGAAAGGTCAAGCAGAAGGCAACAAAGATCATTAAGGGAGGGACCTGAGCACCTCTCTTATGAGGAAAGGCTGAGGGAGCTGGGCCTGTTCAGCCTTGAAAGGAGGTAACTGAGAGTGCAAGTATCTGAAAGGCGGGTGCTAAGAGGAGGTTTCCAGGCTCTTCTCAGTGGTCCCAAGCAATAGGACAAGAGGCAACGGGCAGAAACTGATGCACAGGAAGCTCCACCTAAATATGAGGAAAAACTTCTTTACTGTGCAGATGACTGTGGACTGGAACTGACTGCCCAGAGAGGGTGCGGAGTCTCCCTTACTGGAGATATTAAAAAATAATCTGGATGCAATCCTGTGCCATGTGCTTTGGGATAACCCTGCTTGAGCAGGGAGGTTGGACGAGATGACCCCCTGTGATCCCTTCCAACGTTACATATTCTGTGATTCTGTCAGAATTGTAAAGAAAAAAGAAGTGTTGAAGGAATAATTTTACCAACTCCTTTATTTAACAGGGATTACAATTATGTAGAGTGTGCACTGCTCCACTTCTTCAAGTTCTGAATTTTTCAGTAAAAAGCAGCATTTGGACACAAAGGTGGGGTAGTGAATTATTCCTTAGAGTGACCCCTGGTGGCTATGAAGACCAGCTGCAGCATGGGGAAAGTTTCTCAAGTAAACAGAAAATATTAATTAACACTGGAAGAACAGTTTAAAAGCAAAAGGAAAAATTGACTAAAAATAGTAAGCAATGATCTTGCACGAAAAAAATAAACTGCATTACATTATTCCCTGCTTTACCTTCCACTGATTACATAGGGAAAGGTAATAAGCAATCCGTAGCATATCTGTCAAGCATGAACTTTCAAAATGAAATTTCCATGATATAATAAACTCCAAAGGTCTTGTCCACAGCGAGTTGGGTCCTATGTCTAAACACAGTTTCTGGCACAATCAAGCATTCCAACATTTCCCAGCATCAAATCACAAATGTAATGGATGCTGAATGCAAAATTATATCATCTTTACATTACATGCTCCAAGTTTTGCTGCACATGCTGCAATTTCCAAGGAAAACTTTGACCAATACATTAAATAAAACAAATGTGCACTTAAGCAAAGAGGAATCAACACTGGCTTCTTTTCAAAGTTTAATCAAGAATTTCTTTTAAAAAAAGTTCCACTTGTATGATAGGAACAGTGCTTAAAAGGGTCAGCAAAATACTGAAAATAAAGCCCTCTAGTTGTTCTGCTAAAATGTTTAAATTCAAATCATTAACCTAGAAGTGATCATAGTGGTAATAAAGTGTTTGCTTTTTATTCTTATTTTATATTTACTATTGTACATTATAAAATACCAACAGAGAGCAATATAGTCTACCATATACAGCATGGGCATGGAGGTGAAATGGAGGGCATTTTTCAAGCTGTCAGTGATCCGTAATACCTGAAAGAAGCACCCCGAGGACATGTGCTGTTGTAAAACCTGTGCTGTGTTTCCATGGCTCTAGATTCTTTAATTAAATGCTACATACATTTTGTTTTGCAAGAAGGATGGAAAAAATCAATACAGAAAAACTCCTAAAAAATTGTAATTCCTACTTTTTTTTTAAGTTGAAAGAAAACAAAAGGAGTTGCTTTTTAAAGACTGAGGAGGCATTTTTTTTTATTTTCCAAAGTAATGGGAAAGCTCTTTTCATATATTAGGGATTTGTAACTTTGCACAAGTAAATATTGGTATAGCGTATGACTAAAATGGAAAAAAAGGTTAATATAGGGCAGTCAGCATTTCATAGTCAGTGATATACTGCATTAATATTTTCCATTAAATTTTATAATGTTTTTAAATTGTAAACAAAAAAATAATCCCATGTATAAAGATACTCCAAGTTATATGATAAAAGTGTGTTATCACAGGATGAAATTGCAGATACTTAATAATGACTGATTTGAGATTTTATTAGTAACCAGCTACATTGAAACTTTGGTTAAGTTATCAAGATGGCTTTATTTTTTTACTTTCTGAACAGGGATTTTGCTTTCCTTTCATTCCTGAATCTCACAGGAACTATTTAAATCTAAATGAAAACACTACACGAAACACCACTTCCCTGCAAATGCAGAGACCACTTGCTATTGCAATGTAAGCAAACTACACTCTCCTACAGCTTTTTCAGCACATGAAAATCTTCAATACTTAAAAGAACTAATACTTGCCTGAAACAAAAGGTAAACAAAGCCAAAAACATGCTCGTGACAGAGTACAAGATTTTCATAAATGTGCTGCTAGTGTATTTCTGTCCTCTACAGGGCACATCCACTTCAGGGCTGTGGAGGGCACCCAGGCCTGTCACTGCAGCTGGTTCTCCAAGGGCTGCTGGAGCCACCGCCTCCCATCGCTGTAAGTGATCGCAGGTGCTCACAAACTGATCGTGTCTCACCCAGTAACGCTTGGCCTTAATTAAAGCTCTCTATTTAGCTGACAATCCCAGCTGTAAGAACACTACTTAAAACTTTGTCTTGGTCAGCTGTTCCTCACAAAACAGATGGTCAGGACTGAGAATTTTGGTCTCTGTTTCCAAGGATGCCACAGGCCTGACACAAATCTAGCAAGAGTACAGCATTACTTATCTAAATTAAACTCAGTCTGAGCCAAATAACCTCCTAACCAAAGTTCAGCTTCAGCAATTTAGAGCTAAATCCACGTCTGAGGCTTTCCTTGTGGTGGGAGCAACAGCAACTTGGGATGCTGCAGGTACATTAATTTTAAACTGTACTCATACATATTTACTTACAAAAAAAGAATACTCAGAGAAAATACCCTCACCATAAAATCTGGGCAGGTACCTTATTAACCTTTCCTTTTTAAAAAATATAGTTTGTTATCCACAAATCTTTGTGGGAATGATTTATTAGCCCGGAGGAAATAAGTCTCCATTTAGAGTTACAGCCCCTTGCATGGAAAGCAAGAGCAACTCAGAGGTAGAAAGGAATCAACCTGTCACCTCTAGTTTAAAACAAGGATGAAGCTATATTGGCCAGTTACCAGCATTAGAAAGATTAGAATGAATAAATGAACTCAGCTCACCAAGATGCTGAAAGATTCAGCCTTACCACAACACAGGCCTAAGGTATGGAATCTAACATAAGGCTTAACACTGAAAAAGCTTACAAAAAAAGCATATGCATGTAAACTGAGAAATTGGTATTGGTGCATTTTGTCTAACAGAATGCAAAACACACTATTCAAAAAAAGTCAAGTTTTGCTGGGGTGCTTTGTATTTTGTCAACAGATCCATAAATAAACCTCTACAAGGTTTTATTGAAATAGTGATCTAGTGCACTGTACAATCATAATGTATATTAAAGAAAGGTTTAAGTTACAATCAATTTTGAGAAAGGAATCCTGCAATTTTTTAGCCAAAGACTAACTTACCATCTGAGGTACCAAACAGCCAACTAATGCAGTAATTTCTGGGTGATAATGGTGTTGGGTGTCCAGGCCTCATACAAATGTATTTCATACACACTCTTATAGAAATCTCTGCTTAATTTGGTCTCTCTTCAAACTAAAAACATTGTAACTTTCTAATTTATAGATCTCAATCCATGTTAAATAAAGTTAAATAGTAGTAGTTAAACAATAGGAAATAAGTCTTGTGTCAGAATAAGAGGAGCTTTCAAAATTTCTCAAGATATTCTGCCTTGGTCTCTAGGTGACACCCTTGTGCACATAACACAAGGCAGCTCTCCTACTGACAGGTGTGCAAAGCTGCCAGCAATATAATACTGACAAACAGGGCAGTACTGCTCCAAAAAGCAGAACAGTTTTTAGCTGCTCAACACATAGAGGATGACCATAATTTCCTAATATTACTCATGAGTGATTATAAGTCACTGAAAGGCAGCTCCTTTGGAACAATAAATTTGTAAATAAAACTGTCCTTCAGTCTGGCCCCAATGGCTCTTCCTTAGCTCCTATTATGTACAGGAAAAATAAGAACAGTAGTGACATAATATCAAAGTGATGTATTTGCACACAACAACGATAATAACTCAGAAGGTACCTGATAACACACAGTTAAAATGCTTTCTTACCTGCTTTATCTCACAATAATTTGCTATGCTGTCTACCAGCTCTGACATCACCTGCACTTCATGTGATTTCTTATTATTCATAAACTCATCTGGTTTGATACCTGTATCACATTAGGAAAATAAATACACATAAACAAACTTGTAATAATAAGGGTTTGCGATCAATCAGGGGGAAAAAAGCTAATACATACTTCACTGTTGATATATTTTTCAGGATAGTAATTTTTAATTAAAAACTCACTAAATTATTACAAGAGTAAACTTCTTGGATAAATTAGCAACATTCAACACACTGTAAAACTCAGTTTTTTAAGATGCAGCATATTTAATACCTGACCAGATATTAGACAATAGCTACATCTATAAAACTGTACTATTTCTTCCTTTCCATTGGATATTTATTTTTGTCTCATATAACACATTTACCCTTCCATAAATGAAATATAAGGGCAGGGACAATAAATAATCACACTGTACAGCTTGTTAATGCTGCAGATTTGCTGAGACATCTCTATTAATTGTGAGCGATAGTAGGAAAAATTCAGAGGAAGATGAATTTTCCTTTTCTTTATTTACCCTATGTATTGGGTTTAGAACTGCTACACCTTTATGGCAGAAAATCACTCATTTCAGTGTTGCTGGAGAATGTGTTAATGAGATGGACTCAACCTCCATCATGGGTTAACTGCTTGTGGAGAACACCAGGAACTCACTTGCTGACCTCTGTGCCACCCAGCCAAAGCAGGAGCTCAGAAGTCACTCCCTTGGGGGAAACCCACATATTTCTCTTAGAGGTCCACTTGGATCTAGTTAAATTGATGGTAAGTTTGAGTGATGGTAGAAGATACTGAATCATTACTGATGAGCATGCTCCTAGAAAATAGGACTTTTCGACATGACTAGTCAGATTAATACTTTCCCATTTTCTGCTTTATGCACAGTATGTGTTCATCTGTCCAGAAACTGATCATTAGGCAAAAACCACGTTCATTTCTTGACCAGATCATGCTGGGAGCAGAGCCCAGTTTGTTACTTCTTTAAAAGAGTGGGGAATTGAACTGAGCTCGTAAGAAACCCAGTGTTTTCTCTATTTTTCCCAAACCCCAAGGGATCTGTCTACTCCTTAAACATCTGGGGTTTTTATAATAAACTGTTATGACAATACTTAAAATCTAATATAGGCTCTATGAACTGACAAAAGGAAAAATAGACTAAAAGACTTAAACAATACAAATAGCAGAAACAAGTGTTTGTCATCTCATTGAAAAGTCTCCTTAACTTTAAAATTGTAGAGATCTATACAGCATCCCCAAAAGATCATAATTTGTAAGCATATCAGGTTAAAGAAAAACAGACAGGAAAAATTTTTAAAAGAAAAAAGGTTTCTCTTTTTGTTTACGTTGGAACATTTTTGCATCTGGGTAGGCTCATCAGACAAAGAAGCAGAATTGGAACAAGAAGAAACAGACATTTAACTTCTTGACAGAAATAAAAGTTGTGTTTTCTCCAAAGCAGTGCTGTCACTTTGGATGATGACCACTTACTGCACCTTTACTCTTTTCTCTAGTATGAACTCAAAAGACTAAATGGGGTAACGCTAGGTGAAGCACTATGTCAGAAAGCACTTAATCCAAATCAAGTATTTCAAACTTGGTAGAAATCCAGAACAATTACCTAACTTACAAAAGCTGAGGTTCCAGACAGAAAAGGCATAATTTGTTTATATCCACATGTATAGTTTATTTATCACCTTAGCTACAAAAGTTTCTTAAGCAATTTTTTACTTCTTTCCCTGCTTTCTGCTGGATAACACACTGCTTATATTTCAACTCAGGAAAAATGATACTTTTTGGAGAAAATTACAGTTTTAAAAATAAATTTCATTTTTCCTGCTTTTTATGCAAAATTCTGATAGGTTTTTACATTATTCTGAAAAAAAAGCAGATACTACAAACTAATGCAAACAAATGTATCTGGGGACTGTTCTATATTGCCCAGACAACTGAAAATTTGAATTTAAAAAAATGCTAGTTTGACTCAAACCGTGTAAATTCTTTCTGCTATCACAAAATTACTTTCTTGAAACAAATAATTATACATGTACATTTCCTTATTATGTGTACAATTGATGCAGGCAGAACACATAGTAATTTCAAAAAAATCAGAAATTTAGAGAATCATCTCCCTTTGTGATGAAAATAAGATAAAGTGTGGTTTCTAACACTTTACAGAAGTAGCTTGGATATGATAGAGTAACAGAAAGCTTAATGTCACCAGTTTTAGTTGGTAATGAAATGCTGCTCATTTCCTTTGGGAATCCCTAGCACGAGTACCTGTATTCCATTTGAAGAACTGCTTTAACTCTGTAGTGCCATTTACAGCTACATCTTCAGTTGTGAAAATGAGCAAATTGAGAAGAGACTGTTTTTATACAGGGCTAACACAGATGCTTTTAAGATCTCCTATGGCAGGGTGCAGGGGTTTTATACCCCAGCTACCTGTGGAAATTCAGATACACCAGATAAAAAAGTATAAATCCATAGTCCACACTGTATAACACCATCTATACAGAAGTTTACTATGGTGATTTGACTTCAGGATCTAGACTTAGGAACTGGACTAACCATATACTACAAAACACCCTTCTGAGGCAGAGTGATATTCCAGCACATGGAATTTAAGGATGGATTCATCAGTAGTCACTGCATGGCACGATTATTACCTTAAACACACTGCAAAGGTGGAGTACTCTCAATCCAACCCTCACTTCTGGGTGGTTACGAAGCAAAGCAGAACACCATTCAACCTCAGAACTCCATTCTGAGTAGTTGTGTCCACAACATGCTTAAAATACTCATGCTTCCCAATTATTCCCAGGAAGGATAGCAATAAATCTACATTAAAATTGCAAAGAAGCTAGAGAACTATGTAAGTATGCAAACTGTGGGAAAAGGCTCAAAATCTCAAAAGGTTTGTCTTAGAAGAAGAAAACGTATTAAAAACATCTGAAACATAAATGGAATTATCCTGATGCCTGTTTTTCAGAATATAAGCAACAGCATCATAAAGTTGCCAGTTTTCTCAGACTTATATTTCTCTCGACTTGCAAGCTTTAGCATGTCAGGGAACAAACATATCTTCTGAAATACAGAAATAAGACCAAAATATCTAAAATAGCTCAAAGTTAAAAGATCACAACTTTCATTTGGAAACTTGCACATTATGAATCCATGTTGGTATTTTGCCTCTGCCAGGAACTTCAATTAAGTTAATTTAACTGATATTTACTGCCAATTCAGCACAAAGGTTTTGAATTATAATTCTACTGTACACATTTGGAACATATTTTGTTTTTCCCAAGAAGTACAACCCAGAAGTACTGCAAAAATACAAACCCAGGCCCCAGTTACCCAACCAAGCATCACTCCTGCCACAAAGAGAACAAAATATTCAGCAATTGCCTTATTCCTGATGCTCCATTCTGTATGACAAGAGGATGGAAGAATCCTCAAAGTTTTGGCTAAAAAAGTTAATCCAGGTATGAACTCCAATAAAAGTATAAGAAGGTAGAACTATAGAATTACAGAAAACTAGGAGGAAAATGGGGAATGAGATATAGTAAAAATGAAAATAGCTAAAAAGCGCGTGGGAAAGAAACACAGCATACAGTTATCAAGGAAGAAAAAAGGGTTTCCAATGAACTAAGAGCATAAGGAAAGAAGCCAGAAAGTAAGAGGAATGCACTACAAATCACTAGGAGTATCTCAGCAATGGCATTCTAGTACTTCTAAAAAAACCTGGGGAGCCAACCATGAAAAATGGCAACACTGGAAAGAGATCACAGTAGAAAATGGGAGAGATGCATAACATTTGTATAATGGTGCTATCACTTAGGATAAGAAACGTCAGGAGTTTTAATGCATCCCAGAGATAAAACGCACTAGAAGGCAAAGGCAGAGAGCTACTTAGTCTGTCTCTTAAAAACTGATGAGAAATTTCAAAGATAGTGACAAATCTAGAGAGGCTGAGGAATTCATGCATAGCACATTTGCAGTGAAAATGACAGCAGTCCAAGTAAGGATAAATGTCAGTTTATCATCTGATTTAAAAACTATAATCAGGATAAAACTCCCGTATCCAACTTGATGTCAATTTAACAGTGTTTTAATTCAATTTCTTTAACCCCAGAAAACAAAATTAGTCTTGTTTTATCACATATAATTGGAATTAGTCCCAAAAGTACAGAATTAATAAAATCTTTTTTTCCTAAGACATCAAACATTTGCCATATTTTAAGGTGATACTTCTAAGAAAAGCGTGAGTAGCAACTATGATTCTTGCCACTTAGGGACAAGAAAAACAAAGAGAATTAACAAGGTATCTCAGATAGTGATGTGCCTGTTTTTCTGTCCCATCCTCTTTTAAAACTGAATCCAATGATGGATCTATAGATACCAAATGCTCAAATTTTAGCAAGACAATCCATTTCATAAACAAAGACAATAAAGAAACTATCCAAGAAAAAATGAAAATGGAAGCGAGGATCGTGTAGGAAAAAACCCTCAAAAAACAAACTACTCTCCAAAATCAAAATTCTCTTATAGTCCTATAGTGAATTAGTAAACATTAAAATACAAATGTAAATATACCTGCTGCTCCTTCACTGTCTCCTTTCAGTGCTTCAAGCATATCTTCTAATGGGGTACAGACTCCAAGGTTGGACAAAGAATAATACTTAGCAGCCAGTGCAAACAAATGTACATTGATAAGCTTCTCAGAGTCTTCACAAAATGCACTGGAAAAGATGTCATCATCTGCACACAAAAGAAAAGGAAAAGACTTTTGTAAACAGTGCCTAACAGCTCTCTAATACTGCTGACAGAGAACTACAGGGAATAAATACTTAGTATCAGACACAACTGGGCACTTATCTTGCTTCCCTAAGTGGGAAAACTCATTATTTTTCTTCAGCTGTACTCCCCTTCAGAACTGAGGTGAAATTTTGCTCTTAGCTGAATCAGTGTAAATGTGACAAAATCTGTTGCTTCAGCAGGCCTACTTTAGTATAATTGACAAGCTAATCCAGTCAACATATCACTTCTCTTCTGTTTACAGACTTGCTCATTATACATGTCCCAGTCAGCCCTATCTGCCCATATATGCTGATAGGTTTTTTAAAGGAATGCAGCTGTTCAGTATATGAAATATTTGGATTCACAATTCACGTACTTTCCAAACTGCTTTGTAACTGATGAATACTGGGAGAATTAAATTAATTTTTATTTCCAATCAGGTGTGGGCCAAAGTTAGATTCTAATGTGTATTATGTTAGATTCATGATGAAATACTTCATTTTTGTATTACTTAGTACTGAGTTTCAAAAATGTACATTTATTTTTAAGTGAAACCTATTAGTATGGATAATTTATTAATTCAGAGTTTGTATTTTTGCTAGTAATTTTTATATATTTGTAATTCTTTTCAATATATAAAAGGCAACCAGTCCAGCAATCCAACTGTTCCAAAGATTTGGAAAAGTCTCCTGGTCTCTCTTTTGTGTCATAAGTAGATTTTGAGGAAGCACATACCTAGCACAGTAGCTTTCCTGAATCTGGCATGACAATGGATACAGCTGCTTTGACTGACCTCAGCTCTAAGGCTCTTAATTTCCTTGCATGATCAAAATTAAAGGTCATGCATATATTACAATCCACTGAAAACAGTCCCAAACCATGTAAATTTTCATGATATGACACTACAAAGCGACAAGCACAGCAATCAGATTTTGTATCTAAGAAAGCCTAAATATTGTCTAAGCTATGACCAGAATTAACATGGTTTCATTGTCTGCACAACACTTCTTACTTCACTTCTCTCTGCTACAAAATCTAAAAAGTAAGCCACATTTCTCCATAAAGAACTTCCTTGTCTGAACAAATTTTAGTTAGTGCAGTCTTTATGAAGGGTAAGATTGTAACAGGATATTAGAGATGAGAAATGAAAACCATAGCTTTTAGAGAGAAGGAGCAACTTGGCTTTCCAATGTCTCTTCTGTAAGATTTATTACAGGAAAGTAAGAAAATAGATGTGCTTTCACTTTTTCAGCAGCTGACATAAAATATAATTACTGTTCTTACAAATCCCACTTAACTGAATCCCAATTAACTGAAATCCAATGGAGCAATACCCATGTTTTATAACACTCCTTAACTTGGTTATCTGATGGAAGAACATGATAGAACTAGTAGGATCTTATAAAAGATTGCTAGTATACCACCCATAATAACGCTCCCACCAAACTTAAACTGTTGTCTCAGTCTGACAACTGAAAAAAAGGAACCAACTGATTTAAGGTATCTGAAGCCTAACTTCAAGCTACAGAATTGCAACTGGTAAACTTGCATTATTTGTGAATATTAGAATTGTTAGGCATTTTGACATGTTTCTACTCTGGATGCTCACAAGAGGAAATCTAGCATGTCTTTTAACCAGTCAGTCTGTACATTTGCAAACAAATCTTCAGAGGAAAGAAACATATGCCCCAAAGTTGGAATCACAGTACAAACAGTAATTTACAGTAAAATATGAAAATACTTAAACACAGATTTGTCTGTGCCTGTGCCCAATTAACAGAAATTATGTGATAAACAAAATGCAATATGGCAAGTGTCAGCTTTTCCATGTATTTAAATCAGTTTCTGAAACTAAAAAGGGATCTTACATTTTTCTGCAGGGAACAAGTGAAAACAAGGGTTCCATTCCTCACATGATAATTATAATGAAATTACTCTGAACAAGGAAGAGTAATTTCTGTTTATGTTGGGTTTCAAGATCTCTAATGGTTGGTTTCTGATACCCAATGTTATTGAGTTGCACCACTGCACTCAAATAAGCTATGATACTACACTTCCCTCTCTCTCTCATAATTTTAATACAGACTAGCAGTGCATTAATTTGCAAATGTAAGCAGATGTTTGCAGGCACCTTCACTGAAAAACTCATATTCTCCTACGAAGTATTTTCATATGACTGGATGTGCAGATACCATGCCAGTCAAGTAAGGCATGAATCGACAAATCAGCAAGCATATGCCCACTCCACTATGGTGCATTCTGCTAAGTAGCATATTAAAATTTTTAAGTCAGAAAAAAAAGTGTGATTCTTCCTTTTTTCTTTTAATTAGCAGAAATAATCCTTGCAGAAACCAAAGAAGAAATGTATTTTAGCCACAGCATGAAAGTTTCATAATATTTAAAAAAGATGTGCTTACTTTTAGACATAAATTGTCTTTTTGTTCCAGTAATTTCTGCATCAGGTTCTGTAATATGCATTTTGAATGCAAATTATTAAATTATTTTTCGATTTTGAAATCTACAAAACAATACCCTGCCCTTCTGATTCTCATTCTACTCTACAGGCCACCACTTCTGTGTTTGAATCATTCCATGAACTTCCCCACAGAAATAGCTTAGATCACAGTAGTTTTCCTTTACCGTTTTCTTTATGATGATTTCACCTAATAATTAGTTTTGTTCCAGCCTCTATTTACATTCAATTTTATGTCCTGTTGCTCTGAATCAGTTCTGACTCTGACACTACCTGTCAAGAACATTAAGCCTGTCCTTGCTGCTTCCCAACACTTTTGGTTGCTGACCAGACCACTGTCTTGTTTCCATCTGGCTCTTGAAGGTAATTCATAATCCAGCGTCTTTTCCATGCACAATTAACTCTGGGATTTTTCCCAAACAACTCAACCCTTTAAAAATGAGTCTTACAGTTAATATTTTGAGAGGTCTATAGATTCGACAGAGAAATGTTGCTAATGATGTAGCAATTCACAGTTCTTCAATCTCCTTCTGAGTCCAAATCTTTATCTTAGCTTGTCTCCTATGCCAAAAAAGCACATGCTACTTTCTGTGGAGCTTCTCTTACACTCCACACGCCTTCCTGCCTCGCATGCCATTGAATGTAGGATTTCAGAGCTAACGCGATGTGCAGCTATCTACGCTCCATACGCTTTGGCACGACGCCGCCTTTTCTCAGCTAAGTGCTTTGTCAGAGATTTCACCTTGGATTTGAAAATGATCTCTTTGCTTGGGCTCAGTCCCCCCAAACACCACAGCTTTCGGATGCTTTATCTTCATTTCTCTGCCCTGCCCAGGAGGAGCATTACTGGGACGTTTCCCTCCTATTGGACTGCAGCACAGTCAGCAACCCAGCAGCCTAGCTGGCTTCCTCTTCAGTTACGTGAACATTACCAAAAATATGAAGTGCTTCTTAAATAGATCTCGTCAGAAGTAAAACAGCTGCTTTTCTGTGCCAGACAGACTGACTATTACAGATGCACAGGAAAGCGGTGTTTAAGCCTTTTCCAGCTGTCCTCCGCACCTCCAGTGACAACACTCGGAGGACTTTTAGCTGTTACATCTTTCCACCCGTGGAGGTTTTTGGTATGTTTTGTTCGAATGGGTTTTTTTAAATTTTAATTGTGTTCTTCAGGCGTCAGTCAGAGTGAAGGAATCTGGCAGTTTGGAGTTTCGTTCCCAAACGAACGGGATGAAATTGACGACACGAGATCACGGTCACAAGCGCCACCACCGCGAGACACGACAGTGGAATTCCCAGGCGGAATTCTCGCCCGAAGCGGGACGGCTCCGGACTCGTCCCGTTCCCCCGGCCCGGCCGAGCGCCGCCGCCCCACTCACCGCACGGAGCCGCCGCGCCCGAGCCCGCCGCCAGGGGGCGCGCCAGCGGCCCGGCCGCGCGCAGCGCCTCGAGCACGGCGTCGGGGCGCGGCGCCACGAGCCGCTCCCACAGCCCGCGCGTGAAGAACTCCACGGTGTGCGCGCGGCACAGCGGCAGCGCGCGCTGCACGAACCGCGCCGCGCGCCGCAGCGCCCGCGCCACCGCCGCCGGGGGCGGCTGGGCCGGGAGCGCGCGCGGCGACCGCGACATGGCCCCGCGCGCGGCCCGTCGGCGCAGCGGCGCAGCTCGGTGACGTCATCTCGGTGCGCGGCGCTGGGAGCGTGATGGCGGCGGCCCGGCACGAGGGGCCCGGGCCGGCGGCGGGCAAGGTGGGCCACGGGCCCGGCCGAAAGCGGCGGTGGAGGCCCGTCCTGCTGGGCAGCGTTGTCGGCAGCGTCCAGGAGGGTGCGTCGGGGCCGCCGGTGGACATTAGGGGCCGTCGAAGGAGGCCCGGCTCCTTGGCCCAGCTGCGAGCTGGCTCGACCCGAGCGTGCCGGCTGGGGCCAGCCCTGCTCGACCTAGCGCGGGGTTTGGGCCGGCTGACCCCGCAGCACCTCCTCGGCCCCGAGTGTTCGGGGCTGGGGGTTGCGGGGCTGGCTGGGGGCGGCCTGTGTGAGCTGGAGCTCCCGGGACTCGGGATTGCAGCCCCTGGGCCAGGTGGCGATGGTTTTCGGGTTAAGAACTCGCTTTGAGTTTTCTTCATGGAAAGGTGTACATTTTAAAAGGAAGTATGTTTGAGAAAAGGTTCAGATTATTCATGGGTAGTTACGCAGATGTAAAAACGAGTAGGAAAAAGAGCATGGGAGAAACTGTTTTGTTAGTGAATGTTGTGAAAGTCAGGACTAATACAATAAAAAAATAAGGTATTAGGAAAAAAGCATGCTTAACTTGAACTTTCCTAAGTTTTCTTTAATGGTCTAGACTGAAACAACCAAAGTCTGAGTTTTCCTTTAAGCTCATGAATTATAATAATTAATTAATCATTCTGTGATGTAGCTGTAGAAAAGTTCTTCTGGGACATGTGTGGAAAGAAAGTAGTAGCAATAAAATACTATTTAAGTGAAAAGATGTAATGGACTATTAACATAAAGTGATAGGACAAAGTAGTGACTTTTTTCTCTGTGTCATAGCTGCTGCACATTGCTGCTGCTGCTACCCGCATTATTACCAGTGGTTTCTTGAGACTGTCTTTAGGAGCTTATTTTGGAATCTATTTTGATATTGCTTTAGAAGCTGTGAAAGGTAGGACTGAAGTGAAATGTTAATACCTCTTTTCACTGGATTCATAAAGCATTGGCACAGGTGTCTAGTGGTGAGTGGCCATTAAGTAGCGATGTTTGCAGTGCTCTCCCGGGGCTTTAGGCTGTAATTCTCAGTAAATCCGTGCAAGCTGCAATGCTGAAGTAGGGAAAAACCTTATAATAGTAACTTTTTCCTTGAACTTATGATTGGTCTTTACTAAAATTGCTACATGTAGTGGCTTTTTTCAGTTTGGGAAGAAAATAGATTGAAAGGGGCCTGACAACCATTGAATGGTTTGGTACTGTCTTAGAGCAGGGGTGTTTAACTCCCATTTTGTGATGCTTTCAGGACGAGGATTTGCATTTCGGAGGAAACAAAAGATTGAACGACAGTACAGGAGATTATTGAGAAAGAGAAGACAAGTGCATTCACAACAGGATGATCAGTTTACTGAGACCTATCCAGAGCACTTGAAACATCTTTACCTGGCAGAGGAAGAAAAGCTTAAGAAGCGACGGAGGACTCCAGATAATTCAGTGTCACCAGAAGAAAAGTTTAAAAGCTCTACTCTTACAGCACAGTAGGTTTTCTTTTTAAAAAAGTAATTCTTTCCATCGCTAAAGAAATATTTTAGATCTTAACAGTCCACATGGACTTAAGTGCGGTGATTTGCTTTACTAAAAATGTCTTAAATATTTTTCCTGGTTGTTAGAAAAATAAATGGCAGTCTAACTAGTTCTGTACTTGAGACAATGAGGCGTCATTGCACGGTATTGCCACCAGATGGAGATGAGGAGAAAGCAAAAATTTTTCGGTTCTTTTCCGTAAGGGAGTGGTATTTCTAAATGTTCTCGTCTCTCCGCAGTTGCTTCCATGTGTTAGAACAAGAAGGAGAGAATGCTGCTCTAGGCTTGTATGGTCAGGTTTTCTAGCTCTGAGGACCTTGGATGGTGGCGAGTTCTGCCTACTTTTAGGCAGCCTTTAAGCTTCAGGAAACATCATCCACGTGAAGATGTACTGACAATGTATGCATTACTGAAAGCTGTGTGCACTCTGGTCTCTGGTAGATTTGGCATTGAAGAAGTTCAGTTTGTGTTTTCCTGCTGACTGTTCATGCATGGCCTGGAGTTGTGTTGGGGATTAGGGGATTAGGTTCTCCCCTAATTTATTCCAAACCAGGACAATGTAAGAGTGGTGCAAACAGTCTGTTCAGTGTAGAAGGTTGAGTCTTCTGAAACCTGTATTTGTAGTTAACTTCCCTGAATATGTGAGAAGCAATGGAAGACTGTGCTGTGATTCTGCAGTGGCTGTGGTGTCTGTGGTTATGACTGCTTGATGATAATCAGTATCTCAATAATGTGTGCTTTTTCTTCCAGGTCAGTTGTGACTCAGGAGAAGTTTAAAAATAAAACATCCAATCAGAAGGCAAAAGAAGAGTATGAGAAAATAAAGGCTGAGCATGCTAGAAAGAAAGAGGTAAATCTTAAACAGTTCTTTCTTGACTCTAAATAAAATTTAGATTAATACCATTTCTAGTTCTCAATCTTCTTTCTGAACACAGAGGAGACCATAGGAGGTATTGGAACTCTTTCAGTCTTCTCCAGCTTGACAGTGGTATTCAGGCACGGAGACATCCAAAGGCTTATTCTCTTTGTTCTTGCTGTTTTTATCTTGCAATTGCTGATAGCAGGATTTTATTATGTCCGTTGATACATCAAGAAAAGTTACAGCTTGATCTGCATACTCCAGTGGATTATATTAGACGTCTTAAATTTTGTAGAAGTGGAAGTAATAATACCATCATCTTATGATGAAAAATGAAATACCCATCCTGTTTCTTACAGCATTATCGTAATGCAGTCTTCATTTTATCTTTATGTCTTTTGACTAACAGTGACACAATTAAATGTAATAGTATCCACAGTCAAAATTTTTAGTAACTCCCTTCATTGGAATTTAATTAGAATTATTTTACAGGAGGTATTGTAATATCATTGTCAAACAGCTCACTTGAATTCTTAGGCTGAGAGGTCCTTATTTAACTAGTTTTTTTTTTTTCTCCCAGGACATTGTTTGTGGCGCTGTAAAATGGCACACAGTGTAACATTTTATAAGTTGTGTAACTTCCTGGTGACATACTAAATTTCAGTAGCTACTGTATAAATATTAACTGTGTAGCTCTATAAAACATACTGTTTCTTCAGTTCAGTTATACTTAGTTTTATGCAAGCTGATCTGTGATTCTGGATGAATTACACTGTTATTCAGCTGATGGCTGCTTTTTTTGCATATTACCATGTATTAGATTGTGTCAAAAGAAATTAATGTTGTGACCAGCTTATTTAGAGAAGATGGGAACAAGCAAAACGCCAGCAGGACTGCAGGCAGTTCTCGTTGAGCAGCACATAGGAGTTGCCTGAGTGCAGGTGTTGGCATTTTTAGTTTTGCTAAAAATAATTAGGCCAAACAGGAGCTAAGTGCCCCAATAACAGTAATCATTTAGGTGGAGTACTTAAGTGGAGCATGATGAAAAAGTAAAGTATGTACTTCATTGTCATGTGTTTCAGCAAACACTGGATTTGTTGTTATTTATCTTGGGAAGAGAAATAAGCATAATGACACACTTTTGGCCTCCTCAAAGGCCCTTTTTGGCCTGAAAAAAACCTAGGATTTAGTAAAGATGAGAAAAAATATGGATGTAAGTGGCAACTGTCTAAGTAAGATGAACGTTCTTGCTTTGAAGTAAGCATTTGGTTGGAAGCTTAACTGGTTGTTGTTTACAAGAATATGCTGAACAGCAGAAAAATTATTAGATAGCAAGTGAATTGCAGGTAAGTTAGGGCTGGTGCTGCTCTTTTTTTTAAAAAAGAGAATAAATTAGTCATTATGATAAAATAAGTCAAGGATTCTGAATGGAGAGAGATTATCTGTGCACATTTTTGCATATGCGTGTTGATTTGATTGCTTGAGTTTTTTTTCCTGAGGCCTCTTAAATTTCTGTTTAGAAATATTTCCTTATGTCCTGTAAATTTTATATCAGAGAGCAATTCTTATTAGTTTTTGTGCATCACTGATGCCATCTATGCTGTAGAAAACAGGAATATGATCCATAAATTATCATCTCTTCAGGCATTCTGCAGAAATGCTTGTCTATGTGATCAGCATTGCAGTGCATTTCAAAGAATAAACTTTATGAGAAGAAATTATCCAAATGAACTGAAGCAGTCTCTCAGTCTGATTTGTGATGCCTGGCATATTTTGGTAGGACATGATAAAAGTGAAGTAAGCTGTTCATCTGGCTTTGTGGATGTTTGCCGAAATTACTGAGTAGAGAAAGGGGTGTGAGATGTTGGATAAAATCTGAATATAAGATTGTGTTGATTATATAGTGTTGGTAGTCCATCCATGTATAGTTAACACTCCATTAGTAGTTTGGTTGCACGTGTGCTTTTGACTAACAGTGACACAATTAAATGTGATAGTATCCACAGTCAAAATTTTTAGTAACTCCCTTCATTGGAATTTAATTAGAATTATTTTACAGGACGTATTGTAATTTCATTGTCAAACAGCTCACTTGAATTCTTAGGCTGAGAGGTCCTTATTTAACTTATTAAACCCTTCATGGAAGGGTTTTACAGATGAAAATTTGATTAGGGTTTGTAGTTTTGTTCCATCTGTCTTAAAAGTAAAGAGAGCAGCCTGTGTTGCTTGAAAGACGACAGGTCACTAGTAGTTCGGTCTGGATTAATTTTCCCTAGATAATGCAGTCATAGTATCACAAACCTGCCCAACTCATGGTCCGGATAGCTCCCATATCCTATCAGACTATCCCATGCAGAGGTGTCCAACTGCACATCTGGATTGGCAAAATATTCACATGGGAGTTGCTGTATCACCTTTTTCTTTCTTTCACTCAAGAGGACAAAGTGGGGATTTTTTTTGCCAGTTTGTCATTTAAGGAGAGTAGTCAAGGAGCACATTTCACAGAAAGGAAGTAGTATACATTGCAGCAGCAAACCTTATTGTAGGATGTTCTGCTGAAGAAAACTTGGCTTTTCTCTTGAAGCTTGAGGCTGTATAATTTGTTTTAATTGCAGTATGTGCTGAAAGAACTGATTCAACTTGAAAGAAATGGTGTTTCTATTGCCAGTACAATAGCTAATTGCCAGTACCTGTACAAAATGAACTTTATTGCTTATTGATAGCTTCTCAGTCACAGAAGTCTTGTAATTGTTTCATAATCTTACCTATTTATTTAATTTCAGGAAGCAGAAAAAAGAAAACAACAAAGAGAAGAAGCTCAACGTTTGTACAAGAAAAAGAAAATGGAAGCTTATAAAATACTGAGTAAGAAGACAAAGAAAGGACAGCCAAATCTAAATTTACAAGTAGAATTTCTTCTTCAGAAAATACAGCAAAATACATAACCCCTGCATATATTTAAGTTAGCTGTGGACGTTTTATTAAATTACTTTTAATAAATAATGTCTTTTTGCTTCTGTGTTACTTTTGTTATTACCTTGATTTATCTCATCAGTCCAGCAATGATATATTCACCCTGAAAATATGTATTCTATGCTGAGAGTGAAAGAGATCTGATACCTTGAAAATAACCGGTATGTATTTCTAAACTTAAAGTCTATTAGCTGTATGACATCTTGAATTCAAAATAATAGGCTGTAGCACCATCTGACCATGAATCCAATACTTAACTGCTATTGTGACTACTAAAATTGCACTTACTTGGGAGGACAAAAGTGATGCATTTGATGTATTTGATATCTCAAGAACTGCCAGTTCTAGGAGCATGTTTTGTGTGCTCTTGGATAGGTTTGGCATATACACTATACTTGGGTGGCTATTATTTGTCGTTTTCCATGAAGAATAAAACTTGGTAAAGGTCCAAAAGTGGTTTAGTAAAAATCTTGATAAAGTTGTTCATAGAGGTGTTTTCTAACTTCTAACATGTGAATTGCTCTACCGTTTGTGTATAGCTTTGTAATGAAATTTGTTTTCTTCTATGTAGCTTTTAATTAATAGTAATTTGGATCAATATTTTCAAGTCTGGATTTATGTATTTTCTCCAGAAGTGCGGTTATCCCCACATTTGTGTCTATTAATATCTTGCCATCAGCCCAGTTGACAAAACATTTGTCAGTTGAGAAACTATAGTTGAGGATCCCACTTTGTGGATTAAAGGAAAAAAAAATTATAAACTAAGCTAACAATGTTTTAGAAATTTGTTCAATCCACACTTGCTCACTAGAAAATGTGTGTGCTGGGGTAGAGTTAATTGTCTTCACAGTGGCTGGTACAGAGCTGTGTTTTGGATTTGTGCTGAACACAGACAAGGTTGATAGTGCAAGTTTTGTTATTGCTGAGTAGGGCTTACACAGAGCCAAGGCCTTTTTTCCATGGTGCCACACAGGCATGGAGCTTGGGGGTGCCTGGGAGGTTGGGAGGAGACACAGCCAGGACAGCTGACTAAAGGGGTATTGCCATGCAGGGAAAGGTATTTTTAGTTAAACAGTAATTGTTTTAATGATTTACCACAAGGTAGGTTATGTTTTATTCATTTTTTCTTTCTTTTGCTCTCTTGCATTTTCCTTTTTCCTTTTTTTTTTTTTTTTTTCCTTCTGTGATTGAAGTACAAGGATTTGAACTGCCAATGGCAGATGGAAAGTACATGAACTACAGTTGCTGACGTGTTGAGTCTAAAAGGCAAATGCTGGCATAAAATTAGAAATAATTCCTATTTTCAGTGGTTTAAAAAATTAAAACTCCTGTAATACATTGTATGTTTTCAGTCAGTGCTCAACACAAATCAGTTACATATTGCTTAGATTGCTTTAGGATGACTCAGGTGGTAAAACATATGGGACAATGATAATGCTATATTGCGGAAAAACTTTATTTTTTATCATTCAGTGGTTAATATTTACATTCAATTAATTTTATTGTCCAGTTAAGTTAGATCAAATACAATGTAGAATAAACAAATACACTTGTTTTAAAAAACAGAACCCTAATTTACATAATTTTTAAAATTTTTTTCTCTGTTTCGAGGACCACTTGTATATTTATTTATAAAATTAACCACCACACTAGTCAGGCTGCTGCTGTTGAAGTGCTTGTTCCCCAAAAGTTCCATGTGCTAATTGAGTGTTTATATTAAACTGTCTTTGGGCTGATATATTTCATGCTTCCTACCTAGACCAGTTTAGGGTTGCTCACTGGTGCCAGGACTGCTGTATTTCAGTTGAGGAATGTATTTCCAGAGGAATGGAAGAAGCTGTCCTCCAGAGCTGGCCATCCCATCGGCAGGAAGTTCATCTGGTCTCAGTGTTTAGGATTAGCTGTGCACATATGAACTCTGCTTTTGCTGTGCACAGTATATCTCATCTGGCCAAGACTCATCAGATTTATTGCAGGAAGCTTATCTAAGCAGATACTGAGCACTTGAAGCTTCTAGAAATTTTAGTGTTTACATACATGGCACAAAATTCTCTTTCTCAGCATCCCTGAGTGTTGTCAACTCAACATCCAAGTCTGCATCCACACTACTGCATATTCAACAGTTATATGAAAACTTTTGGTCATCAAACATCATCAGAAAATGTTCTTGGATACATAATGCACTAACACCCATTATTTAATAATCCTAATTGTTAATAAGTTAAAGCCAATCTTATTTTTTATAAATGTAGTTCCCTTTGCTTTGGTGTCCCTTTTCAGTCTGCATCATATTTCCTGATGATAATTAAAAATCCCCCAGCATTCCGTACCTAGGATCAAGGAGCATATATCTGTTGGAGGCAGTGTCTCCTCACCCTATACAGATGTAATATGTTATATTTTGTATTCCACTATAATCATTAACATGACATTTTGTCAGCTCAGGGAAATATGTTAACATATTTGCCTGTGAATACAGCACATACATTTAATTCTCCAAAGACAATGCAGTTAAAGCTTTTTAAAATGCTTTTTGATTTTTCAAAATCATCCATTCTGTAGAAATTATAAAAAGCATAAATTCATTCAGTGTCAATATTTTTACTGATATTCATGATTTTTTTTCTTTTATTTAATTCTGGTGAGGTTTTACATTTTGTTCTTTATAGATAATATAAATAAAGCTGTTATCTTCAGTGGAAAATTGTGTTTGAATTTAACGAGATAGACGGGGCTCCTTTTAAAGTAATCTGGTTTGCATTAAAATACATTTATTGGTTGATAAACCCACTGACATTAAAATATCAACATATTTGAGGTGTATTTTGTACAATTATTGTATAGGTGTCAATATGTTAAATTGCACTGCAGGTCTGAGAACATAGAACTAGTTAATATGCACTGCACTCAAGATTAAAACAAAAGAGATATAATTTGCACACCCATATCTTCACATACTTACCTGTAAACACTGGCTGATTTTCAGGTAATATCTTAAGAGAATCACTTTTTATTTTAAGACAGTGTCTTGTTGTCCAGGTGGTAGTGATTACTGTTGTCAATGTTATCTTAAAAAATATATGTATCATTTTTTTGGTAATTTCAGTTGCTGAATGTTCAAGCATATGAGCTGCTGCTCCTCGATCCATACTCTGCTCCGAAGGCAGTGGAGGTATGGTGATAAATTGCCTTTGCACTAGGAGCAATAAATCATGCCAAAACTTACAAACGTTTTGTGTTTAACAAATATTTTTTTTGGGAGTGCAGAAAGGGTACAAAACGCAGTTACAGCATACACAGGAACACATTCCACTTCTGCATTGTATTTTGTATTAGAGCAAGTTCTCCAATTTTCAGCTGCATGAGTGGGGGCAGGGCAGCTCTTCCAGCCCACATCCTCACTTGCTTTATCTGTTCAGAAGCAGCACACCTGGGAATGGGCTGCACCTTCAATCATTGGGGCTTAAGCACACTCTTGACGTTAATCATACAAAGCAAGAAAAACAAAATAGAAAAATTAAAATCTACCTCGTTGTTCCTCTAACCTCTTAACTTGTTCATTTGGGTTTTTTTCCTTAAGTTGCAAGTTGCAACCTAAGTCTTACTAATTTCTGGCAGAGTAGGGGTTTTTTGTTTGTTTTTTACAAGAACCAGAAGAGGATCTGGGGAACTACAGGTCTCACAGTTTGACCTCGATGCCAGGGAAGGTCGTGGAGCTGACCATCCTGACTGCCATCACACATCAAGGGCAGGACAACCAGGAGATAAGACCCAGCCAACATGAGAAACAGGTGTTGCTTGATCAACCTAATCTCACTCTGTGCTAAGGTGATGTGCTTAGTGGATAAGGGAAAAAAGTGTGGATGTTAACTGCCTCGACTTTAGAAAAGCTTTCAAAAGCAAAGCCTTCGACACTTTCAGGAGACCTTACTGCTCTCTAAGACTGTCTGAAAGGAGGCTGTAATCAGATGGGGGTCTGCCTCTTCTCCCAGGTAACTAGTGACAGGACAAGAAGAAATCATGTCTCAAGTTGTGCTAGTTAAGGTTTAGACTGGATATTAGGGAATATTTCTACACCAAAATTTTTTCACAAAAGTTTTAAATTCCAAGTAAATTCTGAATATTGTTAATACCTTCAGCATTCACAACTGAAGAAAGCCCAAGGATTTTGATTAGAAGATGGACCTACATTTAATACTCTGTATATAATGCAAATGAATATTATTGGCCAAATTCCTTGATTCTGAAATGTACAGGTATTCTAGAAAAGCAATATATAGTCATAACTTTGACACTAAGACAATTTTTAACTATTTTTAGCTTTCTGAAGTTTCTTGGGTTGCATTCTAAACTAATTTAAAATTAGTAATTACCTTCCTTGGATTTGGATTCACAAACCAAAAACATTGGTATGGTGAAGTTTGGATATTTACTATTTAAGGAAAAGCTGCTAACTGAAAGCAAAAAAAAAAAAGGGGGGGGGGGGGAAACCAGATCTGAAGTGAGCTTAACCTGAAATTGTAATGTGTAGGTAAGACTGTTTCCATTTCCATAGAATGTCATTTGGCAAATGTGAAATTAAGCAGCTGTAAAACATCAACATTATGAAACAAAAAAACCAACAAACACCCCCACCCCCGAAAAAAGCAGGAATAGCTAGAAGCATCTCTATGTGTCAGTTTGTATTAGGTATCTTTCAAAACAGTGCAGTCTCCTAGAAAAATATGAACTGGAAACAGAAATGATTCTTTGACTTGTGGTATAAGAAATGTAAGAACAGAACATTAGTATGAGACTTCTTTGTGATTTGAATTATTATCTAATATGTTTGGGCTATTATTTCTACTCCACCAAAATCTAATTTGTACTGAAGACTGCAGATTTTCTCATCTGTTAATAGTTGCAGATTAATTACAGGCTGAAAAGCTTTTCATTATCCTTTAATTTCCTTGTCTTTTAGTTTCAGTTCTATGGTAGTAGTAATAAATTGTAAGCAGATCTTTGCAGAGCTATTGTATGGGAAAGACGTTTATTCTGGAATGGGTTTGGTATTGGATGTAAGGAAGATGTCATCATTGAAGTGGTGGGGGAATCAGAAAAGTGTATTTTTTATTTCTCAGTCTGGAATGGAGGAAGGGATCTTCTTCTTCCTGGCTTGGCATAAAAGTGTTTCCCTAAACTGTGTTTTCTTCTTTGATATATCAAAAAGCACTTCCTCATAAGTTTATATTTTTTAATGTGTAGTGACACACCACAGTTTAGTTGGAGACCTGACAGAAAAGAAAGGAATGGAAATCAAAGACAGTTAGAGAACTAGTAACAACCATGTGTTTCTTAATGTAAACAATATTCAGCATATATGAACCACTGATTTACAAAACCAGTGATGTGGTTAGATAGGGACAGGCGGCCAGAAGATCTCGGACTGTAACGGTGAGGAGGAGAGCAAGCCCCATCCCTCTCTCGAGATAAGATACCCCTGAAAGGAATGTAGACCCTCTACTAACATGTGCCAGTACTTTTCCACTCCAACTACTAACCCAGGAGGTGTGGCAATATCCTGTTTGACGTAGTAGTAGATAAAAAGTATAAAACCTGAACTTTTTACTTAATAAACGTCTTTTGTAACCGTCTGCCATATTGGTACCATGCGTCTGTTACAAGACCCGACCCACTCATGAAAGTAAAGTGGAAGTCGTGCTGTAGGCCTAAATACCAGAGCCTCCACTGTGGCAGAAACAGCGAACTGCTACACCAGTGCATATGTCTGAAATACCCTATGTAATTTAGCAGAGAAGTTGACATGTACAGAACTTATATTGTTATAAGCTCTTTAGGATATATATCCAGGATAGTTCTTCCAGTTTAAGGTAGGAGTGCCACTGCAAGTCAATAAATAATCTCAACTGGAAAGAAAAAAATGGTAGAAAATATTTTTCCTTAGTTTAAGTATGGAAAAGAAATACTAGGAGGTAAAGGATTATTTATAATCACAAGCCAATGTTGTATTCTGTTTTGCATTTATTTTAAAAATTAAAACTAATTTCAGATTTTAGATTTAAAAAAAAAAAACTCACTCTGAAAATTAAGTTTTTGTCTGGTGTCAGCTGGATTTGGATGCTTCCCAATTACTGTTTCTACAGCAATGGCAAAAATATTATGGAAACAATATTAAAACATTTTTAAAGATCTCACATTTGTGGTTATCGAGCTGCAGATGGTATATCAAATACCTGTCTACATTTCATCTGAGCCACTCTACAGAAAAGATGGAAAGAAATAATTCACACAACCAATGCTTCTGCTGGTACTATGTGTGTGCATGCACTTTTTAAGGTCTCTTTTTGCTCTTGGTTAAGAAAAGCCCACTGGGTGGAGGCATGGAGCTAAATTTCATCAGGACACAGCAATTTGTAGATTAATAAATGTTAAAAAAGGAAGGGACATTAAGAACAAAACCCAGCAGCCCTGTTTAATGAAGTCTTTAAGATTTGCTAGCTATTTGAAGTTGCACACATCTTCTTTAAAACCTCCAGATTAAAATTTAGATTTTTGTCTGCATTAGAGAATCAATGATAAAAAATTTAATTGCTCAGATGTATCACTTTTAATTTTATGCAGTTCTGTTAAAATTTTGGCCATATCCTGCAGTTACGCAAACAATATTGTAACAGTTGCATACGTAGTTATCCTTCCTGACCTACTTGGAAGGAACCCTGAAGTCTTGCAGTATAGAATCTGCTTCAGTAATTTTTTGCCTCTTCTGAGAGCTAATTGCCAGTTTATCAACATTTTTCTCTTAATAGGGGCACAAAAGCTGAGCAAGGCTAACTGTTCTACAAGCCATTGTGCATTGCACAACACCTTGTTTTCTACTACATTATACTCTTATCCCATACTAAGTAAGAGTCCTGGCCACAATCCCTCATTTCTCACTTGCTGACCTGGTAATAGTGAAATCAGTGAACAACCCTTTCTTTAACAGAAACTAATCACAATTCCACAGCTTCCCTGGGCTCAGCTTTTTCCTGCAGATGCTGACAGCTGTGGATGAGCATTGTGGTGGCCCCAGTGTCACAGGCAGCTCAAATACTTTCAGCCATATGAGCCCTTGCTTTAGGGGACCAATCCAAAATGCCACAGGGGATGTGCCTGCAACCCCTGCAGTGATTCTGCTGGAACAGTTGCTTCAGCAGACGGAACTGGGAGCAAAGGGCCAAAAGCAAATTATTGACACCCATCACATACCTACATAGGCATTGTTAATGGAGCACTGTGAAGTACTGAGATTTGATAATCTTTGCTTTTCCAGGCCCTGGACACAGTTTCAACTCAGGACCTCTATCTGTCAGCTGTAATGGTGGTGACATCTGTCATTGACTGTTCTTCTGTTGTTGTCTCTCAAAGCAACTTTGTATAAAGTCTTTTCGGCAGAACTGTGTGGGAAGAAAAAACAAAGTGAAATGAGACCTAGTTAGAGTTTTGACAAATATCCACATAGTCAGTTCTAGTTAGTGGAGGCACAAGTACTACAAGGTCAGCCTTTGTAATTTTGTCTATAGATGCCTATTCTGTGCTCCTTTTTCCTGGGAAATGTTTGTAGGGAGTCTGCAGAGGAATTGCAATTACTAAGAGGAGTCTTGGCAAATATTGACCCGCCTGTGAGATAAGTCAGTGCCCCAAGGTCAACCCATGTGACTGTTGTGCTGCTGCAATGCTGCTATACTCCCTTTTGGGCTGGTTCACTTGGGCGTCTTCAGCCAGGCATAAAGACAGCCTGAAGTCAGGATAGATGCACCTGCACTTTTTAAAGTAAAAAAAACCCCAAATATTTATTATTTAACATAAAAGAGATAGCTAGGAACAAGCTGTTAATCTGAACAGCAGTGTGCCCACAACCTCTGGTGTGAAAAACCTTGGCACACAGTCAGGAATCAGTCAGAAGGAGGAAGGGTTGGACACCACCACATACCCTCACTGCTTCAGTGTGCTATCTGCCACCAGCAGCATCAACACTGACAACACTGCCAGTTTGACCCAATGCTTGCCAACTCATTCTGAGCTAAACAGACCATCCCAACTAACCTCCCTGTTGTTTTCCCATCAGGTCTCTTCATATTTTCATGATAGTATTTTCTCTCTTGTAGCTTTGAGCTACTATTGATACTGTATCAATAATATCACCCCTCGATGACACTTTTGTTTCTTCTGTCACTTTACAGACTTCCCCCAGCACTTTAACGGCAGTCTGAGCCCAAGTTACTCTAGTGTCACATGAGACCTGAGTCTTGGATGACCAGTCCACTGGGAGAGTGATGACAGCCTTCATGTGGCGCTACAGAAGGAAGGTTTCAGCCTATGGACTGACTCAAAGATAGGTGGGCAGGAGTTCCTTCCTCTGGAGAAATAAATTCCAGGATTACTGGTTCTGTTGCTTTTTACAATGCAGTGTAAATTACAAAAAAACTTGGTCATGCAAGCAGTGTTTTCATCCAGTTCAGGAGTGGATTATATGATGTGATGCCAGGTTCTTCTAACCCAGGCCTCTCATTTGTCCTTGTCCCTATTTGCCTGTTCCTCTGCCCTGCCTAGGTCTGAATCTAAGTCCTGCCTCTGTCTTTGAGCATGGCAGTTGGTATCCCCAGTTTTGTGCACAAGTCACTAATAAATATGGCAGAAAAGACAGGACAGACCCTTGTGCTGTTCCATTTGTCACTGGCTCCATGTAGCAACCCATGACTCTCTGAGTGCAGTCAACCAGTAAGTTCTTACCCATCTTGTAACCTGTTAATTATGCTTCTTTTTAAATGGTAAATACGCAATGTGTATCCCATTTTCCTTTTTCTCCAAGTAGCAAGTAGAAATATTTATTGAAAATTTAGGCCATTTATGATTTTTTAAAAATCAGTTTTATACCAAAGTAGATTTGGTAGGATTCTTTCTGTCTTAAATAGAGCTTGAATTAGTTTTATTTTCACTCCACTATGGAGTACCCTTGTTATCCTTTAATTTCCCTTATTGATTTTCTACAATTTCTTATTGATATTCATTTAGCTATCCTTTGTTTCCACTCTCTTGAACATAAAAATAGTTTTTAAAAATTAATCTGTGCAACACTGTGATATATATATGTAATAAAAATGTAGAAGTGCTAATTTATGTACATAAATTCAGCTGATTTAGTATTATTTTTAAAATGAGCATCATAAAAGAGGCAGTGATACTCCACATAAAATAGCAATAGCCATTATATTTGTAATGCCTAACAATCCTGAAGTACAAGAATATTTTCACAAGTATTTTATCCTGTTTTCTAAAATAATCTATATAATCTTGTATGTATAGCTTCTAAGGGGAAAAAAAGAAGCCTTACCACTGAAGATTTTAAATCCAATGTTATCAGCTGTACCAAGATTATTCTAAAAGACTTATTTAATTATTTTTAAAATAACTTCATTCAGCTCAGTAATATTTGGTCCTATCCTTCACCCTGACAGATGATGAGTTATCTCACAGCATTATAAATTTTTGTAGCTCAGTTCCAGTGGCTATGTCTTGATTATATTTCAATTATACTTGTCATGTGCAAATTACATACAGGGGAATAATACTTGAAAAAAACTACTGACCCTGGCATCCACTTCAATGCAGGTATCTCTTCATTCTAGCAAATAAAACAATGTTATTACAATATAAGGTTGTCAAGTAGCTTCTTTATGACTTTGCACACCTTTATCTTGTAGATTTATGATGAACTAAGCCAATCCAAAAATTTACAAGAGAAAGTACCCTTGTGCATTTATTCAGCTTTTATTTTGACTGTTATTCTCCCAACACCAAATATGTAGTATGTAAAAGTTGTGGCAACTTACACATTTGATTTTTCTTGTGAGTTTCATGGGTAAATGGAGGTTTTCCAAGTGAAATAATCACTGAGAGCTTGTTTACATAACATGACTGACAAACACAGTAAAATTACTCACATACCGTGAAAAAATTCCTGGGGAAAAGCATAACTGAAGGGATTACTTTGTTTACTGGAGCTCTTGCAGTATTCTAACAACACAGTGTATGTATGAGAGGGAATGCTTTATGTAACAGTAAGTGTTTGTTAAATGGTAGGTTTTGTTCCAGATGGCTTTTGGAAACACAGTCCTGATAGACCATTGAATTTGAATTCTACAGACTGAGATTTCCTTGATACCCACTCAGGACTGTGCTGGGTAATAATTGTGGTTGGAATCTGTAAGCTAGAGCCACACCTGAGGAAGTGAAGCAGCAATTCATGCAGAGCTGGAGTGAAGCAGGGTGAGAAGGGCACACCCAGCCAGTCAGTGTAGTGTCTGTCATGCAAAGCTTCAAGGGTCATATCAGTTAGGACAGGTACTGACTTATCAGCTCCTTTCTTTAAACATCTGCTTATATTAAAGTGTGAATAGAACAGGAATGATGCTGGCTTGGCACTCTTTCCTCTGTGGTGCAGAGAACCCTTTTCTCTTTCAACAGTATCCAGCAGAACCAGGGCACTAGTGGGCAGCTGGGGCAGATAAGTAACTCTGCTGTTTTATATAATTTATTCATCACTGTTTACCCATGCTTTATGGAAATACAATTCAGCCTGCACATAATGCACATCTTCTTCTGCTTATGGTACAATACGATCTGACACAATGTATTTACATTCTGACTGTTCTATCAAAACATTTTAAATAGTAGAATGATTAATAAGTAGTAGGCAGTAATGACTTCTTTTTATTCTTCATTCTGTACCTTCATAAAAAAATAAGAATATCATAGTATTATCTGTAATATTATCTGGTCCACAGTCTTCAACACCTTTGCAGTTTTCACCTGCACAGTGAGACAAATAAAAACACTGGTTTTGTGTGTCCATGCCTACACTCATTTTTGTGTACATATGTACACATGTGTATATATGCTTAAAATGTCAAGATTTTGCATACTCAGCATTGCTGCATACTTTCCACTGTCTGTTTTTTACCATATATCTGTAAAACAGTTTGTTTTGAGAGTGATCAGCCCCAGGGAAGTAATGGTGTTCCTTACACAAAGCATAAAATACAGTAAGAAACAGTATTTTGAAACATGGTACAGTTGGAGCCATACCTCTGAAGTAAATGATATCCTTCTTTGCCCATCTATTTTGAAGGCTGTTGTTATTTTCCTTGCAGTACTTGATGCTAGTAATATCTAGATACTTTTCCTCTACAATGGTTATATTATTTCAGTACCTGAAAATTGGAATTAGATTTCTTCATTTGGATTTGTCAGAGCCTGCAACCATTCTGCAGGAAGTCAGGGAAACTGATGCTCAAGTCTGAAGATGCTACTTTTTTACACTCACCACCATATGAGAAACTTTTCTTACCTTGTCTCAGAGCAAAAGTAACTGTCAAATGAAGTCTAGCCCCTGGGGAACAGAAAATGAATAATCTTACAGGATGTTGCTGGTAGCTTTCTGGAGGGAATAGAGCATACATTCCAAGTCAACACCTCGATTGTGCTTCTTGTTTTGGGGTTTTACTGTCTTCCAAAGTAAAAAAGAATGAATTTCCCCCCCTTTTCTTATTAACAGTTCTTTGTCACAGAGGTTCACAACAGTATTTTCTTCAGAGAGACTTAAAATAAAGCATCTCTTCCAGACTGAACAGCTTTCTTTTTGGTTCCTCTTCAAGTCAGTAAACCTTGCTTTCTTGGCCTCTGTCTTTTTATAATATTGAAAAAATTAATGAAGCAGGCACATTTGAAGCTGATCTCTATTACAATTGTAGCTTTGCAATTTACTGGTCTGCAGCCTGAGCCCTAAAAAAACTCCAAACCAACCAACCAAAAACAAATCAAAAAACAAAACACTGAAACCCCCCCCAGCTTCCCTGGATCCAATCTCCACTGCTGGATCTTCTGCCAGCGTTCCTCCTTGCTGTTACATGAATCAGGAGAAGAGTCAATAAGGCAAATCTCAATGTAGGAGGCCATTACTCACAACGGGTAGATCTCAAACAAAGTAAAAGTCATACTGGGTAGCAATTCCCTGTGGAGTTAGCATCTTATCTCATTGTATGTTAACATACCATAACTCTATCTCCCAGAAAATAAAGTAACAACAAATAATTCCATTGTTTTTAAACTCACTAGAGCTATTTTAATGACAAAATATCAGATAGTTTTCAAGTTTGTTTCACTAAAAGAAAATTAAATTTCTGTCATAAAACCATAGTAGTAGTAGCAGTAACAGTACTAGTAAAATTATCCAGATACTTTAATATAAAAAAAGGAGGCATGTATTTAAGTGTGATGACTAGTCATAAATGAAGTTGTATTAACTTCATTCTATTTAATTGATTCTTGAAGTACAGTTTTGATGTTTTGAAGGTAATCAGATTTTCACCATGTGTTTTCAACCTCTGTTTCTTTTGTTAACCTTTTTGCTCCCCTTCTAGTCTTTCATTTCTTGAAATGATGGAGTTCAAAGATCCGATTGCAACACTTGATAAATCTTGTGGACCATAGCCTTTTATTTGATGTGTCAATAATTTTAAGCTGTAAAAGCCAGCTTCCCAGACCTCCAGGTGAACATATTTTATTTCTTTTTGCTAGGATATAAAGACGGTAACACAAACACAGTGCCTCAAGACGTGGCTGTCTCTGTAATAGGGAACACACAGATTTTTATGAACTCAAAGAAAAATGCAGTTAATTCATGTTGAACTGCTGATATCTCATTACACTCCTGCTTTTAAAATAGCTACAGCTAAAGACTTCTGCTTGAAAATACCATGTAACAATGCCCAGTGAGTATTTCATCCTGCAACAAGCATAAACCACCTTCCCTCTGGTGTCTAGAAATGCTTCACCTCAGATATGCACCTAGGGTCATGTCTTTGAAGGGTAAAACTGTTTGGTAATGTGCCAATGGTTTAGGAAAACATTCTCTAGAACCTGCAGCTTTCATGAAGCACAGCAAGGGCATTTCAGAGCATTTCAGAAGGCACGTGTATTCCAATAACTCCTACTTTTGATGCCCTCAGTTCACTTTAAAGGCAGATGAATGAAACTTTCTTGTATCCTTTACAAAAGAAAATGAACAATCTTAACAGAAATCATATCATTCCAGATTTCCTTTGTGTATCTCAAACAACATTTTCTTGAGAGAAAGCCCAACTGTCATTTCAAAGCACTCTTGACAAATGTGTAGTCAGAAAAACGTGTGTTTCTCCATTTAACCACTAGGTCAATAAAACATTTACAAAACTCAGTTCTAAAAACAAACTGCACACTTCTACAAAAGAAGCTCAGTCCTTATGTAGTTACTAATTTTACTACTTCATGGACTTAAATCACTAGTGGATTTCATGCTAGCATAAAATGAAGTGTAAGTTCAGTCAAAAACAATAATATGTCTAGCTTATTTATACCCTGTAATGTAATCTGTTTTTACTGCCCACAATCCTGCTACAGCACAGTGTTGCATTATGCTGGAGTAAGGTGTGTGTCACTGTGTCCAGTTGTGGACTGCAAGAAATTTTCCAGTGATGGCATTGAATACTTTAGGGAAAACCCCCTAAAACAGGCAAAGAGATTGCTGCATGACAATATATGGCCTTAGGGTTTCTTGAGAAATATTTTGTCAGCTCACTACATGTAGTTCAGGGAACCTTATGAAGGTGCAGATCACAAGCTATAAAGCCTTCTTAACTGTTGGAAAATCCTGTTTATGACTGGGGTCTGGATGCTGCAGTCAAACCAGAAACAGTTGAGCATTGAAAAACAGCAGCTAAAAATCACATTTATAAACAAGGGAAAATAAAGTTAGAGCAGTATATCAGATATTTAGTCACATCTTTTGACCAGAAGTCATTCTTCCAGATAGTTCCCTTTTAAATTAGCTTTTTCTTAATGTCGTGATAGCATAAAAGCAGAACTGGAGTCCTTTACCATATTAAAAAATAAGCTGGAAAGTTAGGAATTGCTTGCAAGTAAACATTACAGTTTTGGTTTTTTTTTTTTTTTTTTGAGTTGTTTGTTTTGTTGGCTTGCTTTGGTTTAGTACTGGTGGTTGGTTGTTGAAAGATTTTGCTGTGCCACCATACAATAGATGAGACACTTTCTCTGTGGTGAAGCTTTTGATTTCTTTTTTTCTGTTGTCTAGTTAAAACTTCTGAAATCCAAGAACCTCCTATAGTATCAGGAAACACAAGATGTGAACGAATACAGATTTAACAGACCTGAACCTCTATGCAGCTAATCCAGTTTTATGCGAAATTAGAAAATGTGGGCAAGTAACATGTTTACTGCTTAACAACAGTGTCTGGCTTTCAGCATTTCTAAAGTTGTCATAATAAAACTAACTTCATGTCATAAAAGACTGCTCAGCAATGATATGCTAAGACTGTGAAGAAAATAACAATTTCCTACAAGATCTGATTCCACCAGGACCACTTCTAGTGTGACCTTTTAAAGCCCATGGAAGAATTTGGAACCAAACCCTGAAACTTGATATTCATATATTATGATATTGTATTTTAAATGGGGATAATAGCAAGAAATGCTTCTTCTTAAGGATTTTCTGCTTACATTTAATTCAAATGTTCATGTTGCTTTATATTTCCTCTTGCCTTGCCTGCATGTGGAACATTTAGAGAACTAGTAAAAAATATGCACACCATATTCTTCCCTACACCAATATATTTTCTAAAAGGATATTTTTCTAATGATAGAGTCAGATCATTGGTAAAGAAACCTTTTAATATTGTCTATACATTTATAGGAAGCCTGATTTGGCCCTTCTTCAGCAAATTACTTTTCTATTTGTGGATTTCTCAAATGTAACACATAAAAATAAACAAGTTCTAAAAAAAATATCAGCAGAACTTGGAATCTTGCTTAGTTGCATTTTCAAGAGGTATTTCCAAACATAATGAGAGTTCATACATGGCTGAGAGCAACACTACTTTCATTCATTTACTGGGGTACTGCAGAGTTCTGGACGCTGTGCGTAAGGGTGAAAAAAAAAAGGAAAACAATCTCTCCCTTACCTTACAAGTATTTTTTTCTTAGTTAGAGTTCAAATTATGTCAGAGTTTGTCACAGAAAACCAAGACAAGAAATACTGGTAACATAAGTCAGTGAATTGGGAGTGGAGGAAGAACCATTGTAAGTCTCAGTAAGTGTTCTTCATAAGATATACCATGTACCCAAAAAGAGGCTTCACTTCAATTACCTTTTCCTTCAGATTTCATCCACTGAATTATGAATTTCATACAAGAGACTTTACAGAAAAAAAAAAATAAAAAGTGTCTCTCCTCTACAGAGAAAACAGCAAACTGTCTCAAATAATGAGCTGCTGAATTTGTGGGATTGCCTCCTTTGTTGTCAGGGAAACCATAGTTATAAAAAAATTGAATGAAAGTAGCTGATGATGCCTCCTGTAATTTTTCTGTAACTCCTGGAGTTGGTTATGTACCTTAACACAGATAATTATTTGTAAATTCTTTGAAACAAATGATGAAACAACATGGAGTTTTATTGAAGAATATCTGAATATTTATGGACATAGCTGCAGCATGCTAATGCTTCTTAATAGCCTACAGATGAATATTAAAAAGTCATAATCTCAGTAAAGTTAGGCCAACTTTACCAGTAAAAGCAGCAGGAAGAGAATTGGATCTAAGTGATCAGGGATTATTGTTCTGCTTTCTTGGGAATTTCCACCTTTGGAATGCCTTTCTAAAGGTTGATGACAGGTATTCTAGGACCACAATATTCTTCAACTGTTATTTCCAGAAGGTTAGTGTACAAGAACCTTAAAAAAAAAACCCACAACAAAAATTAAAAAAAAAAAAAAAAAAAACACAAAAAAAAACCAAACAAAAAAAAACCCCAAACAAAAAAATGCACTGTCTCCTACAACAAGAATTACCTGAACAAAATCAAACAAATATTTTTTTAAAAGAACTGTCTTGTGGGATCAGTCCTGTAAAAGCCTCTGGGTCAATTGTTCTAGCCAGTTTATTTTTATGGTCTTCATTATATTTATTATTGGCTTCTGTGAAAAATCCTGAGCCTTCAAGGTTCATTAACGTGGGCATGTTACTTCAGTAATCAACTAGATCTACTTCTATTAACAAGTTAATATCTTGTATCATCAGGGAAGCAGCCAAATCAGAGCTACTTCACATCTGAAATGCTGAGCATCAACTCCAATCCTAACTCTGGTTTATCTTTTCTTATTGATTTTGCAAGTAATTATTTTGTTTTGTGCAAACAAATACTGAAATCCTGGATCTACTTCCCCCAAATCGTGCCTTTTAAAGTATCCTCATTTAATTGCATTGCTTTTCTAGAACCATCTACTGGATTTTTGTGGGTAAATAAGAGCTTCAGATGCACCTTTTCTGATTGTCTTTTCTATTTAAGCATTTTTTCTTAGTAGAAATACATAAAACCCAGAAAATAGGACTTTAAAAGCCCATAAGGGCACACATACCAGAAAACAAATAAAAATAACCTCACAGGGTTCTTTTTATAGCTGTTTTTGTAACCTAGTGTCTTTGAGGTTATATCTTCAGTGATATAGGATCCAAATTCCAAGACACATATAGCAAACAATGACATTTTTCAAGACAGACAATTTTGTTTCAGTGAAAGGAAACAAAAAAATACTCTAGTCTTGCATATAAATGTGGGGTTTTTTCATTATAAAAGGAAACAAGGTTTTGTTTTAACCTTACGCAGTATGAAGACTGAGAAGTGCTCTCTTAGTTTACATCCTTTATGTAATTTGCTTTCTTCAGACTGTGAAGGTAGCAAATTTTAAAAGATATTTTTTTACCTTGGGCAATCTGTTTATCCACAAACCAAAATGTGTTCGATATATGAACAGTTATAGTTCTTTTTTATGGGATAATAATACCACCAATATTGATAATTTAATAACCAAAAGTTGGACATGGAAATCTTGTATTTTTTAGAGATGAAAGAGTGAAGGGGTTTTTAAACACTAACATGATTGTTAGGACAGTGTTATGCACCACATTAAAATATAATTCCCACAAGGCTAGGCTGCTTTTACTCTCCTGTGTTTCTTCTTTCATTGACACAATTCTTTCCACTATTCTGGAACAAAATTAAATTAAACATATATCCATAAATATATTTTGTCAATCTCAGCATATCTCAGGTATGATAAGGAAGCTACATTTAACCACTGGAACATTTTACAAAAGCTTGTCTCCAACACTGTAAGCTTCCAGGAGGACTCCTCACTGAATTCTTAGCCCCTTATGTATATCTATCATACACCTAATATATTTTTCAATATCTGTGAATTATGATTAATCATTGATTAACATTTTGAATTCAAGGTAGGTTTTTTTTCTAAAGCATATCCTCTTGCCCCAGTATGAGATATGAAGGAATAAATAATTAAATCCAGTGACCTGTTGATGCCATTCTGAAAATTGGAGGGGATTAATCTCATCCAACTTTGAATTTCTCAAGTTTAGGCACCCTATTTAAGTTAATTGTTTAGGAATTGTCTATATACTATAAAGAAAATTGGCAGGGCTAGAGATGGAGTCATCCTGCTTTACGACAGGTGTCTAAGGCAGGAGAGACAGTGTGGTCACAGCTCAATGAGAAGCATTAAGCAGATGATGCCAAATTTTCTATTAGTAAAATGAAGGACAGTAAAACTCATTTTATGATGAAGTGCTCATCACCATAGTTTTTCAACATCAGGAAATTCAGATTCTTGACATTCTCTTTCTGTGCTGTACCTCAGTACTAATGTCAGTATTTTACCAAGCTCCATAGCTCCTTGTCTGCTGGTGCTGGTCCCAGCTCCACCTTCATGGTGCCTTGGGGACCACGCCTGCCTCTGCCTGGTGCCAAAACAGAAACTCACTGCCTCAAAGGAGCCACTTGCTGCATTGAGGGGTGGGATAACAAAAATTCGTCTTCTAAATAGGCAGTTGTAGCCCCAAAGAGGAGAAGAGAAATTATGGAAAGGCCAAGAGAAAACCTGAAGGACAAAAAGACTGAAGGGAAGTAAAGAAACAGAAAAAGGATAGGTGCAGCAGAAGAAACAACATGTGAGACTTATTTGTGTATGCATAAAACCAAGATGATATATAAAAAACCATGAAGGAAGAGGCTGTTGAACAAATGAAGAAGCATAATTCAGATTTTATGATGGACTTGAGTCGTCTTTGAACAGCCTGGTTCATGAATAGTTAAACTGAATCTCTTGAATAACCTATAAAGTGACATTTGTTTCCATAAATTATTCACCGAATACCTACAAATAACAACCTCATTTGTTATAACTGGCTTTCAAGCAAAAAAATGGTGAATTTTTCAATACATTATTCAAACAGCTGGAGTTCAGATATGTTTTTATGTATGCCGGCCACAAAAACACTTGAGGTGTTATTAGATGGCAAGTGTGATAAACTGGGCATTTCCTTTGCATCAAATGCTATTGATTGTGAGCTGAGAGAGCCATTGTCTCCTGGAAACGTGGAGTATTTGAGCCTATGCCAGTTTCTTGTTGCTGAGCAACGGCATTTGTCCCTTCCAGTTTCTCGCGTGTGTATAGCTTGTACATATGGATTGAACGGAACGTGGAACAAAAACTATCTTAACTATTTAGTGACTTTATAAAATATCTCCTCCGTTTAAAAAGACCTGCCAAGCAGTAAATTGTCCCGGTTTTCCTATGCCTTTTGGGTTAGAGAGAGGACACAGGCGCAGGCAGTGGGGAGCCCAGGGGAGCTGTGCCGGATGGGCAGGGCTGGGAGCCAGGGCTCAGCCCCACGCCCAGGGAAGGAGCCGGGGCAGGCCGAAGGAGGGGAGCTGTGGGCCCGGGCCATGGTGACGGGGCAGGTCCGAGGGTCAGCCACAGCATCAGGTGTGGTTAGATAAGGGACAGGCGGCCGGAAGATCTCGGACTGTAACGGTGAGGAGGAGAGCAAGCCCCATCCCCCTCTCGAGATAAGATACCCCTGAAAGGAATGTAGACCCTCTACTAACATGTGCCAGTACTTTTCCACTCCAACTACTAACCCAGGAGGTGTGGCAATATCCTGTTTGACGTAGTAGTAGATAAGAAGTATAAAACCTGAACCTTTTACTTAATAAACGTCTTTTGTAACCGTCTGCCATATTGGTACCATGCGTCTGTTACAAGACCCGACCCACTCATGAAAGTAAAGTGGAAGTCGTGCTGTATGCCTAGATACCAGAGCCTCCACTGTGGCAAAAACAGCGAACTGCTACAAGTGGTGCCGTAAACCCGGGAACGATTACCTCGGAGGACGGGAGCTACGCTTTGGAAAGGCACAGCGGGTAGGAGTCGGCCGGTCCGAACTCCTGAGGAGGAGAAGGAAAAGGGGGGACGCCCCCAGGACCCCGCGGGAAAAACATGGACCCCGTGAAAGTGGTCGTGAGTAAATTAGCAATCCACTCAGGAATTGCATGGGACAAAAAAGATTTATTTCTTGCTATTGCAAGGTTAACGGATCTAGGCGCGATTTCACGCCCTATAGACATATTAAATTCAGAGGGGTGGGAGAAATATACAGTTGCCCTGGCGGAAGATACAAAAGCCACCGGCAGCGGAAAAGTTTTAAAAGCATGGGGAAAAGTTGAAAAAGTGTTGCGAAAAGCAATGGAAGAACAGGAGGCTTGGAACGCTGCAAAAACGTGTTTATTCACGGCTAAGCAGCCGGGGAAAGGGGACCGAGGGGGCGCAGGACCCTCCGGAGAAGCCCCGGAAGAGAAGGGGGGGGGGCGCAGTGCAGCAGAGACCCCAGGGGAAAAGCGGGAGCCAGACGCGTCATTCCCCTCCACAAATACATGCATAAAAGCCGCGGAGCACGCGGAAAACCCCCGGGTCCCCCCGCGAGAGACCCCAGATCCGAACACCCCCGAAAAAACCGCGGCTTCCCCGAAAATCCCTCCTTGCCGCGACCAGGGTCGGAGCGGAGGCACGGCGCTAGGACCGGCGGCGGCGCCGCCCGCGCGGAGCGGCGGCTCCCCGGCACGGTCCGAAACGGCAGCCTCTCCGGGCGCGGAGACGCAGCGCGGCCGCGCGGAGGAATGTGCGCGGTCTGTCTGGGAAGAACTAGCGCGGCAGGCGAGAGACGCAGAGAGATTAGCTGCCGCGGAGGGCATACACCCCCCGCCATATGGCCAATATGGCGCCGACGGTCCGGCGCGGGGGCGGGGCGACCAATCGCCGCTACCCCCCCCGCCATGTGGCCAAGATGGCGCCGGCCACGTGGAGCGCGAGCGGGGAAGGGCGCCACGTGGCGATGCGAACCCGGAAGTGCAAAACCCCGCGACCGAGCATGCGTGGGGGGTCGGAGGAATTCCGGAGCCACCGACCTACATGGCGCATGCGCGGGAGAGCGGGGGGGGGCGAACACACGGACAAGGTCCCTTACCGGTGTCATCTACCAAGGGCAGGGGCGAGCAAAAAGGGGGAACGTGGGGTTACCCCCGCGAAGGGCGCCAGCGTCACCCCCGGTCGGAGGGGGGGGGCCGGGCGCGGGAGGCGGAATGGAGTCAAAGCAGAGGGAACATCCGAGCCCACCCGCGGAAGGCGGAACGGGGGCGGAGTCCGGGGAAAAAGCATAGCAAACCGGAAGCTTACCACCAGTTCACTTCCGACACGGAAGGGAGCTACAGCTCCACGACGAGCTCTACAGAGAGCTCCGAGTCCGATTCGGAAACGGAGATAACAGATTTTATAAAGTTTTCAGCGAAACCGAGCAAAGCTTTTAACAATGTAAGGGAACAAATTCAGGGCAAATTAACCGATTGGGGGAAGATAAAATTAGCCTGTGCAGAGTGGGAACCTGCGGCTGCAATACACGCGTTCCCGGTACGGGTTTCAGGCAACCGGCAGAACCAGAGACGAACTTATACCCCACTCAGTACGAAAGAAGTGCAGATTGTGGTGAAAGCGGTGCAGGAAAAAGGAATTAATTCACCCCTGGTGTCCACACTGATCGATGGTCTTTTTAGCAATGATGATATGCTGCCTTTTGATATCTCACAAATAACCCGTATGTTTTTTGATGGGGCAGGGTTGATTGTATTTCAGCAGGAGTGGTCCAATTCATGCGCAGCTGCCCTAGCTCAAGCCTCAGGGCAGGGACAGCCTCTACATGGCTCTACTCTGTCCAGGCTGCTTGGCAAACATGACGATGTGGCCACGCCCCAAAACCAAGCTGCACACCTCACAGCAGAGGAGGTGAAAGCAACAACCAGGGCAGCTAGGGAGGCAATAAGGGCAGCTTCCCGGGTTGTGGACAAATCCACGCCGTGGTCAACAATCAAACAGGGGGAAAGTGAGAGTTTTACACATTTTGTAGACCGATTACAGGCTGCAATTGATTCATCCACCCTGCCTGCAGCTGCAAGGGGACCGGTGGTGACAGATTGCCTAAAGCAACAGTGTAATACTGTAACCAAGGAAATTTTACGGTCTCTGCCTGCAGGAGCCAGCTTAGCTGACATGATCAAACATGTGGTAAAGGAAGAACACCTAATACCCATGCAGGCAGCGGTTCATACCCTAACAAATGCAATGGCTTGCAGTAACAGTGGACACGTTCAGTGGAACGATTGTAGCCACCCAGCATTCCAAGACCAACTCCAAAGCCACCATCCAGCACTGGCTGACAGCTATGGCGTGGCTTGGTATCCCCAAGCAGATTAAAACAGATAATGGTTCCAATTTTATTTCTAAACCAGTGCAGGAATTTGCCTCCAAATGGAGGATCACATTAGTGCAAGGTATCCCATATAACAGTACTGGTCAGGCTATAGTCGAGCGGGCAAATCAAACCCTGAAAACTAAGATAGAGGTGTTGGCAAAAGCAGAAGGCTTTAACAATTCCATTCCCTCAGGAGAACAGGCACGCATACTGGCAACCGCACTGATAGCATTAAATCAATTCCCCAGAGGAAGTGAAGCAAATAATCCCATTCAAAAGCACTGGGCCTCCAGAACACTAGAGGAGGGCCCGCAGGTTGTAATTAAAAATGAGCTGGGTGAATGGGAACGGGGCTGGAGATTAATGCTTACAGGGCGAGGGTATGCAGCTGTCAAAAGGGATGGGAAAATCAGGTGGTGTCCTATTAAATCAATTAAACCTGATCTCCACAGTGAGCAGGATGAGACTAATGAAAACTGTGAGTTTCTGTTTACAGGACATGCTGGTGGGGCGACCACGTAACGCGTACACGCCTCTCCCAGAGGAACGAGACGCACCACCAAGCCGTCAGAAAGCACCAGAGAAACCCATGCGGGCGAGATCCAAGCACCAACGATATGCCTGTGTGATTTTGTTGTTGGGGTTTGTCGCCAGAGGACAAGCCAGCTCAGATTTCTACCCACACCAGCCATTCAGGTGGGTCATGAGACATCTTACCAGTGGTAAGGTGCTCAGAGACATCACCACACCAAACAGTCCATCCTTCGTGCTTCGTATTATCGATTTGTTTCCAGGACAACCAAAGGTAGACCCTCATTCTCCATTTTCATCACACACATACCTATCCTATTGATGCCCAGCGTCAAACGCAGGAAAAAGCTATTGTAATAACCCCGGCTGGGGATATTGCGGACATTGGGGATGTGAGACCATTGTAACAGACGCCAGGCCGTCAGGGCCTGGGTGGGACCCACAAAAACCTGACAAATTCCTGCAATTCACCTGGGCACCCGCGGGTTGTAAAACACCTCTCTCTGTACACGGGAATTCCTATCGATATAGTTACAAGATCCCAAAAATCCGAAAGTGCATATACTATAACATGACAGTTTTGCAACCCACTCATCCTAGCTGGACGGTGGGCAAGACCTGGACAGTGGTCCTTCAAGGGTCAAAAAAGTGGGTGAATGTGCAAATTACCAAGTCTCAACCCTCAGAACCCAGAGCTGTGGGGCCCAACAAGATAATTAAAAGCACACAGACAAAGAGAAATATGACCTACCCTAAGGCTGCACCTACGGGTGTCAGCAGAACCCCAACTAGTGATGCAGAAGCCTTTCAGATGGACAAATTAGCTAGGTCAGATCCCGATCCAATCTTTCGTATGTTAGAAGCTACCTTCCTATCCCTGAATGAATCTAACCCTAACCTAACCAATTCCTGTTGGCTTTGTTATGATGTCCAACCACCTTTTTATGAAGGAGTTGCTTTAAACACCCCATTCAGTTACTCAGCCGCTGATGCACCCCAGCAGTGCCGATGGGATACACCTCGCAGAGGGATCACCCTAAGCCAGGTCTCAGGCCGAGGCAAATGCTTTGGTAATGCAACCCTGGCTGAGCGAAAAGGGAATGTCTGCACCAGAGTTGTAAAGCCTAACAGAAAGAATAACAAGTGGGTAATACCTGCTACATCGGCAATGTGGGTTTGTCAGAGGTCTGGAGTAAGTCCGTGTGTATCTCTTCCCAAGTTTGATGATTCTAACGATTTCTGTGTCCAAGTTCTGATTGTTCCTAGAGTCCTGTACCACTCAGAGGAAGAAATGTACAGCCTTCTCGAAGAATCCAACAGGCTCCACAAAAGAGAGATATTGACAGGTGTTACCATCGCAATGCTACTCGGCTTAGGAGCAGCCGGCACAGCGACAGGTGTCTCAGCCCTGGCAACACAACACCAGGGTCTGTCTCAGCTGCAAATAACTATAGATGAGGACCTGCAGAGGATCGAGAAGTCCATTTCCTACTTGGAGAAGTCAGTCTCTTCACTCTCAGAAGTAGTTTTACAAAATAGGCGTGGACTAGATCTTTTGTTCATGCAGCAAGGAGGCCTGTGTGCAGCCTTGAAAGAGGAATGCTGCTTCTATGCAGACCACACCGGAGTCGTCAGGGACTCCATGGCCGAACTCCGAAACAGACTGGCTCAGAGACAGAAAGATAGGGAAGCTCAGCAAGGCTGGTTCGAATCCTGGTTTAACCAATCCCCATGGTTAACCACTTTAATTTCCACCTTGGTAGGCCCATTGGCAATGCTACTTCTATCTGTTACCTTCGGACCGTGCCTGCTGAACAAGATAGTTTCATTTGTCAAAGCTCGCCTAGATCAGACTAACATTCTGTTCATAGGCCAACATGAGATGCTGTGAATTTAAAATTGCCAGTCACAAGATTTCCAAACTTGCCTGGCAGAAATTTACTCAAGTTTCTAAACTCCTTTTTCCCTTATTAAGTCCTAACCTTCTACCTCATTTAGTGCCTATATCTATATATATATATATGTGTATAACTACCTCGTTCTTTTGTGAGAGAGGGGGGGGAGATGTGGTTAGATAAGGGACAGGCGGCCGGAAGATCTCGGACTGTAACGGTGAGGAGGAGAGCAAGCCCCATCCCCCTCTCGAGATAAGATACCCCTGAAAGGAATGTAGACCCTCTACTAACATGTGCCAGTACTTTTCCACTCCAACTACTAACCCAGGAGGTGTGGCAATATCCTGTTTGACGTAGTAGTAGATAAGAAGTATAAAACCTGAACCTTTTACTTAATAAACGTCTTTTGTAACCGTCTGCCATATTGGTACCATGCGTCTGTTACAAGACCCGACCCACTCATGAAAGTAAAGTGGAAGTCGTGCTGTATGCCTAGATACCAGAGCCTCCACTGTGGCAAAAACAGCGAACTGCTACAATCAGGCCCACACGGCCCCAGGAGGCCGGGCGAGGCCACGGAGGTGGCAGCAGGCTGAGGCCGGGCTGGACGTGGGCCCACGGGCTGTGCGGGATCACTGCGGGACTGAATGGTGGCCCTGTGGGGGCTGACATGGGGTCCTGGGACTATGGCAGCGTGAGGGAAGCCCAGGGGAGCTGATATGGGGTCTCGGGCCACGGGCAGGTTTCGGGGAGCCCCAGGAGTCTGACATGAGGTCCTTCACCATGGGAGCCCTGGGCCCCCCCGGACCCTGACAGTAGTGTTGGCTTACACCTCTAGACAGTCACAAGTTCTCACTGCTGTTTCTACATCATTTTATATTCAGATCATAATTTCTGAAAAAAACCTAAAGACCTTCTACTACATTTTATGCAATGTCTGTGGAGTTTTTTTCCATTCCATTATAATTGTGCAAACAAAAAATGAAAGAGTATTCATTAGCAAAGAGCATCTTCTCCAAAGCTTGGACTGTCAGCAGCATCTCACCATCATGGAAAATGAGAGCATCTTTGAGATCCAAAGATAGGTAAAAGTCGGATTCACGTAACAGTGCTAAAGATTATTTTGACCTTTTCATCAGTCACTTTGAAATGTCAGATATTTTCAACTGACTTCACCGAACACCTTTAGCTCCATTAAGCACCTGTTTTCTATCTGATATTTTAAATTTTAATAATACATGCATGTTAATTAACACGAAAGAAAGTGATTTCCCTTACATTTCCAAATAAAAAAGGAATAGGTAAGTTCAAGTTCATTTCTTGTTTCAAGTATGAAGTCATTGCTGAACTCAGTTGCCCAATCTTTTAGCTTCTATGAGGTCGCTGGTATTTAATTAGAGCTTTTTTTGGACCCACTGATAAAGACCAAGAGCAAATGTTAAGTGTGGTAAGAAACAGTAACACAGGATTGAGTTACTTGTATCTGAAGGTGCTTTGGTCCAACTCTTTTTTCCTAGCAGTTCTAACTGGAGTTTTTACTCCTGTCAGCAATGTAACTTTTGCCTGCCAGCTGAAAAAGTAACCAGTAGTAGCTGACCAGGTGGAGACTTTTCTAGAGGATATTTGATTTGATAACTGGAGGGAAATATTGACTTAAACTGAAGTTCTGAAGAGCTATTACAGATTTCCACTAAGAGGTAAGGTCATCCCAGGAAGTGCTGGCCATCATTTTCTCTCTACATCTCTCAGGGCTGTCTACATCAGTACCAAACTGGTATTTGCTGTCTCCTTCAAGAACAGTGTAATGTGTACAGGAGGGGTAATGTTACAGGATGACTGTCACAATAAGTTACATAAGGGAAGTTTAGTGAGCTGCAAAGTTTTCTATGAAAATGTCTTTTCAGGGTCAGAACAAGAAATTGCAGATATGTGAAAATGAATGTTTAAACAAATTAAGTGAAGAACACTTATTTTGTAATTTCAGGAAACCTTCAAGTCTTCTGTTCTTCCATAACTGCCTCACTGGGTAAATAAAAAAAGATATGAAAGAGTTTTTCATATGCAGTTCATACATGAAAATTATTTCTATATAAAAGGTCTCACAAACTTATAACAAATAGTTATTCATGATGTACATCTGAATTGTTCCGCCTCTCTCGACACAAATTTATTTTATTTGAATATACCACAGCACCCCAAATATTTGAACTATTTCTGACTTTCATGCTTATTGTAAAACCTCCTTCCCCCTCTTCTAGCCCAGAGCCAAGAACAGGCAAGTTTTAGGTCTTCATCTCTTATAATTTTCTCCAAGTTAAAGAAAGCACAGCCAGAGTATCTTCTCAATGAGGCTGGTAATTGAAGGTAAGGATTCCAAGAATGTTATAAAACAGATTAGGAAATTAAGCTTTGGCTCTTTTTCTTTTTTGCAGATGTATTCAATAATGAATTAACCTATTGTGTTAGATCAAGGTTTCATATAGCTGAATTTGGATTTACCTAAAAATTAATGGGATGTACATTTTCCCCCCAGTTCTTCATAGTCATTCTTTATTAAATTGCATGAATCTCCTGGTCATATGGCACAGAAGCTCCTCTAAAGCACTGGAAGATCTGCATTAAAGGTAGTGTTTAACTTAGGAGGGCATCACCAGTGCTGCTTACCTGACACAGTCCATACTTGGAACCAAAGTAATTTTAGTTTGTCTCAGCTGCTCCCCAGAATTTGTGCTGAAAAAATAGATTATAAGATATTCTAAGCTGTATGTTCAGAAAGGCATCCATTTAATGGTCTTATGAAACAAATATGCAGATAGCTTTGCAAAGCCAACTCTTTTGTGGCAGTATAAATGGGAGTAATGATCAGTGGTGAATATTTTGGTACACAGCAGGCATAATTTTACTTAGGTTTTGGAGACAGTATAATAAAATTCTCTTCATAAACAGAGAAGACTCCAAGTTTGAAAATCCTGAAGCTGTACAACTCCAATTACAGCTGTAGGAAGGCTATTTTGCAACTGTACTTTTGCTGAAAGGCCATCTAAAATCCAACCAAAATTTATTCATGACCAGTTTATTTCTATTTGTTTTTATGCCAACATCATCCCTTAGATTAAATAGTTCTTATTCTTCTCCCTTGCTTATCCCCAAAGTGTTTATAAAGTGTGACTGTATCTCTCTCAGCTTTTGTTTTGCTAGGCTAAACAAGGCAAGCTCTGTTGACAGATGGTTAGCCAGAACCCAGCCAGGCGAAGCTAACACACCAGCTTTGGAAAGCCAGGAGAAATCACTCTTTGGAGGTTACCTCCAGACTCTAATGCAACTCATCAGAGATCTGAGAGCAAATAAACATTCTCTTGGGCTGTAGCTCTTTCACTTCTTTCCATTCCCCAATTACTAATACTCCATGAACTAATTGCCTTTTTTCATAATTGACATTCAGAAGCTCAAATCTTTTTATAGACATGGGAATTGTAATTGTAGCCTGAGTTGACATAACTGGACTGCTTTTGATCTAATTAATTTGTGCACTAAAAGAAATGAAAGATGAGGAGTCTGAAGATAGAACAATAAAAAGCCATCATGGATTTCAAGTTCTTGTTTCACAATTTGAGATATGGTAATGTCCTTTCTATCAATGTTCTTGCTTCCTCTGTTCTAAAGAAGTTTTCCTATATATACCTGTGTGGCCGTCCTACTGATGGCTGCTGTGTGAACACATTTGTCCCTAATCCTGAAAAAGAGCTCTCAGAATACTTGTGGAAAACCGTAAGTGCTAAAATTATTGATAAATCCTGGATATTTTCCCCTCTCGTTGCTTTAATATGGAACTGGCAAAAACGGTTAAGCTTCTCCTTTCAAGCCACAAATGTCATGGATAAAATTCAAACTAATGTACCTATGTTCTGCCAATACAGGAGAGGAATTGCTTCTTTCAGATTTATTCTCCTTCCCCGTCTTAAAAATATTTTGCAGTCATGAAGTGGCTTCTTACCAACATTGCTGGCTGCATGTCAACATGGGTGAGGTAATCCCTACATATAGTGCTCAATCTTAGGAACTGGCTAATCTCCAAACTCTAAAAATGACTAGGTTGGGCTGCTGAAATAGGCTTTGAAATCTTGTTCCTGTATACAGGAAAAGATGAACTCTACCACTTATGGATAGTTTTACGATTAAAAATCTGGGCAGGAGTTGCCCCGTGTACATGTTTTGCTTTCAAAGAAGACAAAACTAAAAGCAATATTTATCAGCACCAACGATCTGTAATTGGCTGTTTTCCTCCCTCCCTCCCTGCTCTCTTCCTGCCTCTTCTCCTCTCCCTCTCCCTCTCCCTCTCCCTCTCCCTCTCCTTCTCCCTCTCCCTCTCCGTTACTCAGGTTTCTCTCTTTTATCACCCATCGTGGGATGATTTCTGCTGCTCAAATGTTTACATGTTCAAATGAATCAGGGGCATAAATCTAGTGCCAAATTAAGTCCAGCAGCACATTTTCCTGATTTATTAGGATAAATATAATCTTCTTTAGTATGAAGGATGATTACTTCATACTAAATTTTTCTTGTTCCTTTTCAACAGATTTTTCCTTCCTCATTCTTCCTATTTTCCTTTGTTTCCTTGTTCAAACTGCATTTAAAGGAATTTGAAAATTATGAGAATTCAGCAAATACATTCCATTTGACACTACTGACGTTATGTCATTTTCCCATATTTCATCTTCTTGTGGGTGAGCATGATTAAATCCTTCAGCAGGAGCTGAAGAAGAAGCTTTGTTGGTTGTGAATGAACTTTTGGCTTTTGGATGCTATCGTAATACAAATAATGTGTTTATTCATTACTGCCTTCAACAGAGAATGCTGCTGCACAGGAGAAGAAATTTTCCTTTCCACATGTTCCCTATCCTGCTAACTGGAATTTTCAGCTGCATAACGTTTCATTTCACTAAGGGTAGCTGGTAGGTTGTTGTCCTGGTTGTAGTATAGGATGTATTCTATCACCATCTTCACGAACTGATGAATCCAATTGTTGGAGCAGTGTCTTCCCAAACCCCCCTCCCTCTGGGGTGCCTTCTGTTAATGGCCCATCAATGCCTTGCCTATGACTCATAGATAACTCCCTCCGGGAGCTCTCTCTCTTTAATGGGCCATCAAGGACCCCACTATATGACTCATCATCCCATTGTGAGATGCTCCACCCATGGGGAAGAGCCAAGCATTCTCACCTGGATATAAGCTGGGATTTGGGACAGTACAGGCAGCCCTCACTCACTGGATTCCCAGAGGACCAGAGCTACCAGACCTTTCTATGGCATCACTGCCTCAGGAAGACCACCTCACCTGGACTGCTTCCATCACCCTGCTCAGGTTGTATTCTGACTCTGTCAGTGGTCTTTTTGTATTATTGCATTTATTTTATTTTATTTTATTTTATTTTATTTTATTTTATTTTATTTTATTTTATTTTATTTCCCTTTTCTTCTCATTAAATTGTATTTCTGACTTGGAGCCTCTCACTCGTTTTACTTTCAAACCACAACAGTTGTGCCCAAATATTTATCACATATTCTATCCAATATCTCAGTAACCATTCTTAATACTGTCAGTTTAAATGCTGCAATTTTCATCAACAAAATTCATACTCACAGTATTAAAACATCAGTTTTTGATTTCAATATTTGCAGACGTAATTTTAAAATAATTGTATAGTGACTGCATAGAGAAGACCTGCAAAATAATCTAACCAGTTCACTTTGAAAGATAAAACTCTTTAAAGTATATACCATTACATATATTGAGCATTATCACAGGTACAATACATTCATTAAAACGTGTTTGCTCAAAATTTTTAGTGCATATGTGAATGTAGGGGTAGGGACTAGATAAAGAGTACTTCAGGAAAGGCCGTGGGAAGGGATAGAGGAAAGGGAAAAAATAGGATAGGAAAAAGGGAGGAAAACATATCCCTATTAAACAACTTTCCATCAATATCTCCAGAGCAGTGACATTGAATAGCCTGAGGTGAGTGCCATGAGAAACTGGGGCTTGACAGATATTTAAAAAAAAAATCCATTAAATATAAGAGCAGTGCTAAAATACCTGTGTATTCGTTGGCATGGACAGCAAGGGACCCAAAATGATTCCTAATATACAGGTACTCAGTGCCACCATACACTTATTCCTTCTTTAATATTTCTCTTCGTCTGATTGGATTTCCACATGTTGTACTCCACCGTACTGCCATATGGTGTAATTAAATGTAATAGCTTCTACATAAAGCTGTAATCAAAGCATTCCTTAACAGCTGAAGGATCACATTGCAGTCTTTTCATTGGAAGTTGTCCTGTCAGTTTCTGGATGATCATCTCATATGATTTTTATTTAATTTACCTTGGTAGCAAGCATGTATTGCATACTGACACTGTTTTCTTTCCATTTATAAATTTTAGTGATTCCTTGAAAATATTTAGCTCTCAAAGGGATTCTTCTGCTTTCATTTTCTTTCTTGGTTGTTGCTGCTGGTGACTGTTTTATAGTTATTAGAATATTTTAGTATTGGTTCTTCACAATAAAAAGGTTAACAGTTTACTAAAGTATTTCAGTGTTCTCCAGTGAAGATTGTTTTAGAATTTTAGTGACCGATTCTTGATTATTAGCTTTCACACAAACATGTTTTTTTTTTTTTTAAATGAATAAACTCCAGGAAAAGAATGAATAAGTGACTGATGAAATGGAACAGTCTGTATTCTGGGGGGTGGGAAGCTGTTGTATTTTTCTTGCTTTAAAATTTGCTCACAGCTCTGTACACTTTTGCTACACATTTTATCATGTATATGTGTGTTAGCTCTGTAAGTTCCTCAAACAAGGTGATGAGATGTGCTGTGCCTGTAATGTACATGCCATACAGGCAGGGGTAGATTATAGTCATTCTTGAAAAGATAACTACCAGAGGCAGAATTCTTTCCAGGGGCTACCTGAAGGGGATGTAAACCTATTTAATAAGGAGGTTAAGTGGTTCTTTATGCAAGAATACAAAATCCTATTCTTGTGCACTGTGCTGACTCTTGAATGTGACCACAGACAAAACGGACTCATTGGCAGAAAGACTTTACTTTCAACTTAATTCTGCTTTGATATTTAAAAGCCTGTGTAAACATTCATTACTATATTAATTCAAGCAGCAGATATCACAGTGAAACAATTAGCTCCCTGTGTCATATGCAACCACTTTAATATCTGTAGATGACTGAAAGCTTTCAAAATTCTGAAACATTTATTGTCATTGTCAAACCCAAACAAATGATTTTCCTGTCTACAATGAGTTTTCAGCACATGGAGAGGAGTGTTTCTTTGGATTTCAAAAGCAATTACAAACAAATCTGTCTTTAAATAGCAAGCACTCTGAAATCAGAACTCTTTTTGCTTCAATAAATGTGTGTATACCACAAAAAACTCCCTTGAGGAAACTTGAATTAAGCAACTGGTGCACAGGACAGAGGGACTGAGTTCTGAGGAGTAAATCTACTGAACATTCAAGAAAAGAGATATCAGCTATGTTTAAGGAATATAAAAGGGTAATTTTGACTATTGCAACTGTGTTGAGGGCTGCTCAATATGAAAAAACCCAAGTCAATAAACTAGATTAAATTAATTCCACTCTTGGGGGATATTTTTTTGTTGTTTGGCTTTAAATCTGATTTTCCATATTTTACAAGTTAAAGATATTTTCTAGGTACTGAAGACTTTCCACCAAGTTGTTAATACTTGGACATTCAGTGTTGTATTTAGCAGGCAATTTTAAGAGGCATGATTATCTGTACTTGCAAAAATCTGCTAAAATGCGTACTCCCAAACAATAGAGAATTTATATTCACTACTGCCTCCATTATATGAGTCAGAGCATTGTACAAAATGCCTGCCAGTTGCCTGTTTGCAGCATGATATTTTCAACTGTTTGAGTGTAACACTGGTTTTGAAGATGTTGGATTCATTTCCCAGAAGTGGACAAATATATCTTGAGGAAGAGGGGGAAAATATGAAGACAGCTTTGCAGCATGTTCCTTAGCAGATGTTGCTATGTGATAGACATTGGTCCACAGGGAAAGCCACAGAAATTTGTGCACCTAAATTTGTGCTTTATGAGAGACAGAAGTGTTCCTGATGAGCAATAGATACAATCCAAAATATATAATCTATGTGGAAACCTGGTTCTCACAGGTAAATATATAATTAACAATAAATAAAAGGTTGAACCTATGACTTAACTTTGGAGTAAATTGCTCCAGAATTCAAAATTCAACACACTCTCTAAGACACAAAGCCCTGGTTATGCTGCTACTAAGTATATGTTCTCTGGAAGGAGCTGGTTGTTCTAATGATTGCATCTGGCATTTGGTTTAAAGCCTTTCATGCTTTTTGAATTATCTGGTTCTTAAAGTACACACACTGGCTCTTAAAAGTTATACTGACAAAGATAGATGCTAATGAATCTCTTGAAGTACTTAGCTCTGATAATATTTGCTAAAACAACCTAACTGGAGAAGTTGAAGTAGAGATACTAAAATATTTTAGTGAAAGTTGTAAAAGGGAAAGGAAAGACTTAGATTATTTTAGCTGTTTTCAAATAGTAAATTTTTGTCCATGCATCGAAGCTGCAATGTCTCAGAATTCACAATTTATTTTGAAAGTAATGCTCTCATTGAAACTTTACAAAGCAAGTGCATTAAACATGTTTTAATATTTGCTGCATTGTGATTTTTTATCACTAGTTCTTTGATATCCATAATTTGCCACAACAGTCAGTATCAATTTATTTGAGGTAATATTTCTTTACTTTAATAGGGAAAGAACCAGAAATTCCTGGGACCTTTTGCTGAGCAGTCTCTTTTAGACAATAGCTACATTTAATATAGAATTTCATGTGGAAGTATCTTGAAGGAAGGAGAGATTAGTTGTCTTGAGAGCCTTGGTTTTTATTTTTCTAAACTCAGAAGGCGCAAAATTAACTGTGCATGTAGGTATATGTAAGCTAAAGAAATTGCAAACATACATTTGTATAAACTAAATATTCAAATTCATAAGTTTGAAGATTAATGTTTTCTATATTTAAATCTAGAGCAAAAATTGAAATCAAAATTGTCTTCTCAATAATAATTCATATTCTATTGAAGGGGTTGTTTTTCTACAGCACTTAATATTATTCTTATCTTTTTCTCTTTATTATTGCTGTAAAATATCTTTTGCTATGAACATTAAGTACAGTGTGGCTCCTTCTGGTTTTGGGTACAGAGAACAGGTCTCAATTGATTCCTTATGTTTTGACATCCGATTCAGCCCCTGGAAACTGATTTTGGTAGCTCCTTATCATTAATCCACTTGGGATCATTCATTTTAGCCAGTTTCACCTCTGATGAGAGGTCATATTGCACTCTTCTTACTAATGTACCATGCTAAGTAAGCCACTAAGACCATTACATTGGAAGACAGTGCTTCAAATTTATACCCCCAGGACTGAAAAAAAATTTTTTTTACAGCTGGTGAACAACAGCTTCAATGTGTTATTTCATTCTGCTTGGATGTGTTCAATTCCCTGATTTAATGTTTTTAGAGTTCTGTTTACTTTGCACTCTCTACTGCTCAGACACTTAATGCTATTAATTAGCAATAATGCATATAACCATGCACGTTAAAGCCAGATAACTGCCTTCTACCCTTTTAATGAGACACAAAGGACAGACCTATTTATTTACCAGCTGAAAGAGAAAACATTTGTCTGATAGCCATATATAACTTTTGTATCTGTTAATAATAACAAATTACATAGTTAAAATAGTCTGTCAAAGCCAAATGTCTATAGTGAGGGTTTTTGTACTAAAATTCAATTAAATATCTTTATTTATTTTGGTTTAGTTCATTAGCCACAAGGATTTTTCTCTAAATATGCAGCAAGTTCAATTTTTCTTAAGTAGTTCACTTTACAGTGCTCTAATCAGAATAAAAGGAGGAACATTTAGATAACTTTTTCTCTTTGTCAAATCTTGCATAGCTACATGGAATGTACCCTGTCTATCTTATCATTAAATCCCAGTTGCCCAGGCTTAAACAAATCCTTCACTATGGGTTTGTTAAATTCCAAAATATAATACCTGTCTTAATAAAGTTCAATACTAATTTAACTAGGGACTTTGCTTAAAATAACCCTTTGCTCCTGGACGATATATGAGCTATAAATATTATAGGTGTTATTTTAACTATTACTTGTAAACATTACGTTTCTCAACACTCTTATGATTTATTTCTGTCTAAATTTGTGCCATAACTTGGCTTGCATTCTGCTGATTAAGGACATGCTCAGGTGAAGAAGACTGAAAGGTGAAGATCTGGGACTCATAGAGCCCTAAATACATACTTACCCATATCTGAGCAGAGCAAGTGGAGTTGTGAATGAGCTGACTGCTGTCTCTGAGGCACTGTCACATTATTGCTGTTTGAGACACAGGAAAGCATCAGCACCATATCTTGAGAAAACCATGGTTTGTTGGGAGGCTGAACTTACACAGCTTTTGTACGTTGTAGGGACACCACTCAACATGCACTGATTCTAGGAACTGAGTAAAGCTAGATCATGCTCAGTAAGAGTTTGATTCTACCACAAACCTGATGGTGGTCACACTTGTGCCACCAAAGCATGGCATCATATTTATGAGATGGAAACTTAGCAAAGAATGAACACACTTCTCAGCCGGAAGGCATTAGTGTAGTTGTACTGTTTGCTGCTTAACCAACAGAAAATTAATGAAAGCTAAGCAGAAACTATTGCTCTGTCTGGGTTACATTCACTGTTAATGAACGTGCACAGAAAAGGTTAAAACCCAGCCCACTCATGATTACTTGACTGCTTTTTCTGGGAAAAGTTGCTGGGAAAAGCTGTTTTTCAAACCAGGATGCTTCTCAAAGATTAAAAACAGTTTTTCCACATGCTCTGAAATGGAAATAATTTCCTTTTCAGCAAGTAGTGAGCAGGGAGGGGGGGAGGAATGGTTGGCAGGACAAGGACAGTGCATAGGTAGCAAAGCATGAGCCAACCAATAATCCTGAGATACCAAGAAAGATCATACAACAGAGACAAGCAGGGCTTGTGCCAGCAGACAATGGAGCAGGTATCCACATCTCTGGAAGAACTCGTGGAGCTCACAATGGCCTGAGAGTCTATGCCTACCAGTGGTTTAAAAAGAGAGTAAGAGGAACAAGGCAAAAGGCAGCCAAGAATGGTGGTTAGGCACCACAGCAGTAGTGTCAGAGAGAGCACAAGAACACATGAAACCCAGTGCTGGGAGAGATAGCTGTGTAAAGGGCAGCCAGTCAAACAAGGAACTTTGCAGAACCAGTCCCCGCACCTTATCCCTCCTCAGCTTATCCCTTAGATTCCAACCAGGCCATGCTTCCCTGCAATAATTAATGATTACTTAACTACAGAACCCAGCAGCTGTAGTAGTTGCTTTCCCAGGGGAAGAAGAACATAAATTTTTACATAGCTGTCTTTCAGGAGTTATAACTCTGTTTATCTGCTCTTAAGAGTGTTATCCCTGCAATAAAAAGATGAACATACTTAGGTTATTCTGTGTAGTACAATCATAGAATCACAGAGTACACTGAGTTTCAAGGGACTCATCAGAATTACTGAGTCCAACTCCTGGCCCTGAAGAGGACACCCCAAGAATCACACCATGTGCCTGAGAAGATTGTCCAAACGCTTCTTAAACTCTGTCAGGCTTGACACAGTGAACACCTCCCTGAGGAGCCTATGCCAGTGATCCATTACCCTTTGGGTGAAAAACCTCTTCCTGATAGCCAACCTCAACCTCCACTGACTCAGCTTTATGCCATTTCCTCAAGCCTTTTCACTGGTCATGAGAGAGATCAGTGCCTGCCCCTCTGGTTCCCCTCCTGAGGATGTTGAAGACTGCAGTGAGCTCTCCCCTCAGTCTCCTCCAGGCTGAACAGACCAAGTGATCTCAGCCATTCCTCAAAAGATGTCCACTCCCTTCACCTTTTTTATGGCACTTCTTTGGGTGTCTTTCTTAGGTTGTGGTGCCTGAACTGCCCCCAGGACTGGAGGTGAAGGCCACCCCAGTGCAGAGCAGAGGGGACAATCCCCTCCCCGGCCAGACTGTGATGCTGTGCCTGATGCTGCCAGGACAGGGCTGGCCCTCCTGGCTCCAGGGCACTGCTGGCTCATGTTCAACCTGCCATCGATCAGAACCTCTGTAAAGATTTTTCTGGGTGGTAGGCAGTCATGAAAAATAGCCATGTTTTAAGATAATATTTCACTGATCACTGCGATTTCACACTGAAGCTCTGCCTGCAAACTACAGTTCAGGTTTTATACCCTGGTACTTCACATATATGCTGAAAGTGCTTCATGCTGCTGACTCTTACTTATGGGACTGTCTAAATATAGATCATGTCTACTTTTAACAAAATCCTGTTGACTCTGTTCTGCCATGGAGTTTTGCCATCAAGTTGCCTGTGAGCAAAAATGGGTTTGGATAATAGAGAAGTGGAAGATAATCAGGAAAATGGTAAGCAGACACCTGCAGTTTAGATATAGTTTAGATAAACAATAAAGTATAGTTTAGATAGGTAATCAGTATTTGGATATAGAGATAGATGAGAACAAGGACTTACAGCCTAAAAAATAATTATAGAATTTTCTGCAAAACAAAAAGTAAAGAATTTTAAAACTTCTTTCATACACCTTTATTTGTGTTTTTGAAATTTAAAAATATTTCAGTTAAATTATTTTAACTTTTGAAAGCCAACTTGGAAATAAAAATCTCCAAACTTTAAATACAGAAATGGTCTGTGGTGCATTTATCCTCACTAAACACCAGGTGCCCACCAAGCCATTCTCTCACTTTACACCTCAGCTGTAGAGTGGGAAAAAAACATGAATAGGGTTGCATGGATCAAGATAAGGCCAGGGAGAGAACACTCACCCAACCACCATTATAGGCAAAACAGATTTGACCTGGGGGGAAATTTGTGTGATTTATGGCCAATCAGTCCATAGTAGGGTAGTGAGAAATAAAATAAATTTTTAAAAACACCTTCCACCCAGTCCTCCCTTCTTTTCAGACTCAACTTCAATCCTGATTTTCCTTACCTTCCCTCTTTCAGCTCTCAGGAGGACAGGGACTGTGTTTAGTTCATCATGTGTTGTCTCTTCCATGCCTTTCTCCTCAGTGGGGAGGATTCCTCATACTTCCCCCTGCTCCAATGTGGGGTCCCTGCCATGGGAGACAGTCCTCCACAAACTTTCCAATAAGAGTCCTTCCCACAGGCTGCAGTTCTTACTGAATTGCCCCAATGTAGGGCTCTCCCTCAGGGTGCAGTCCTTCAGGAACACACTGCTCCAGAGTGGGTCCTCCATGGGGTCACCTGTTCTGTCAGCAAACCTGCTCCCTGCGGGCTCCTCTCCCCACGGGGCCACAGCTCCTGCCAGGGCCCTGCTCCAGCACAGGTTTCCCACAGGGCCACAGCCCCCTTCAGGCCTGCTCCAGTGCGGGGTCCTCCAGAGGCCGCAGTTGGATCTCTGTTCCTCCATGGACCCCCACGGACTGGAGGGTCCCATCCTGCCTCCCCATGGGCTGCGCCTCGGGCTGCAGGGGAATCTCTGCTCCAGTGCCTGGAGCGCTTCCTGCCGCTCCTCCCGCCCTGGCCGCAGCGTCAGCCCGGCTGCTCCTCTCACATACTCTCACTCCTCTTTCCCGGTAGCTGTTGTCCAGCAGTGTTTTCCCTTCTTAAACCTGTTATCCCAGAGGTGCCGCCACCATTGCTGGTGGGCTCAGCCTTGGTCAGCAGTGAGTCCATCCAGGAGCTGTCTGGAATTGGCTCTGTGGGACACGGGGGAGGCTTCTGGCGTTGCCTGTTGCCCTTGTACCAGCAAAGCCTTGCCACACAAATCCAATACACATTTAAAAATATGACATGGTATACTAATGAATTCTGCATTTTTTAAAACTGGATGCTATTTTTCAGTCATGTTTTTATAAATGCTTCCCTTTTTTTGTAACAGGTACTCAAATTGTCCTTAAAAAAAGAAAACATCTATAGTTAAGTAAAACAACCCAATTCAAAGTAGGAATTGACATGTGATGTTTAATATGCTGGGTTACAGATGACATCAGAATAAGAAATTCATGGACTGATGTTTTCATGACTTATTTTCATGTTACATACACCTGCTGTTCCCAGTGCAGCTGATCATTTAAAATTGCAACAGATTAGGAAAAAATCAGGCTATTAAGTAGGCTAGACAATAATTCTAGCCACATACTTACATTAAAAGCTAAACAGAACAATTCACTCAAGAGCTATTTATGTCTACTTTGAAAATACCTTTTGCACTATTACAAACAGATGAAAACTGCACCTCATAGTTTGTCATTTTATCTTTACTTGTTCATGAATAGATAAAAAGATTATTTTATTGAACAGTGTATTAATTTCAGAGGGATAATGCAATTCTGTAAGCACTGGGGATTTGTGATTTTCTTACAAATCAACAGTGCTATTTGGTATAGAAAAGTTGCTGCTGTCAGCTGTGGAAAATTGCTACAACCCATCAAAGTCAGTGGAAACATGATCATATACACTAGCTGATGACAGGATCAGGAGATTCAGCTTCAGAACAATTTGAAAGAATCAGAACTGCCTGCATGAAATAGCTACCAAAATAGAGTACAATTGTAAACAATACTTTGAGATGTAACAACCTCAGAAAAAAATACATAGAAATGTGTGGATATAATTAGAATACTTTGAAAAAATATCAAGAACTACAATGAAAAATATAGTAGTTGAACCAAAACAGAATTTAAAGGCAAAAGTAAATTCTGGGTTGATATCAAACCAATGAAAGAGCACATGTGACAAGCAGCAAATAGGCCTGCATCATGAAGGTTCCAACACTCAGAACAGTGACTAAGACATGGGAGTCTTCTTCCTTTCACACAGTCACCAAATAATTTGCTCTGATACTTGTCTTAACCATGGTCATTATTTCTTCATATATACTGTTTTCCAAGAAAATGGGACTAATAAATGAAAAAATGTTTGAAGCATTTGTATTTTCTAATTCTATTTTTTTAAGTTAATCAATATGTTACTTGCAATGGGTATTTTTATCTATCGTCTTCAGCCCTCATGCATTTTTTCTTGCAGGCCTTGCTGGCACCTGAAAATTAACTCATCTTTTCCACTTTTTCTCTACTTGTGGAATAGCATTTTTTTGTGATAGATATTCAACATTAGTCTTTTAAAAACTTTTCTATTCTGCTTGCATAAATTTAGGCTCCAGGAAATATTGTCTTATGGTTACTATGTATAATAAACCCATTTAGTTAAACGAATTTTACTTTTGAGCTAGCCAGAGAAAGCCCAGCTGAAGTAACTGAGAAATTGCATTAATACCAGCTGCGTGGAGGCCAGTTGGTAATGTGGATGATTTTCCTCAGAAAGACAGCAACCTTTAAGTTCCAAGTATGTGGTAGTTCCCCTAATGGAGAAACCTTGGGAGACAGCTCTGCCCTCCGGGCAAGCAAATGTGTTCCCCCATGAGGCTTTGTGGTTGATATGTCAATCAGTTATACCTCATTGGTTCTTTCCTTACTTCCTCCTTTTTACCCTACCTGATTGGTCCATTTTCAATCCTTCCCCCGATTGGTTCATTTCTTGGTCCTTAACCCCATTGGCCAAGTTGTGTAACCCCGCCCCCTGGCTTACCTATATAAGTACCTGCTCTGGTTAGTTTTTCTCCCCTGTAGCCCTTTGAGGAACCGGCTGAATAAAGGTTCTGAGGAACCTCCAGGTGAAGACCCCATCTCTCCTTTTGTGTCATCCTCAAGGTTTAGCTCACAACTGAGCTGCCAGCAGCAGGAAGTTGCAGACGTGCCTGTGTGACCAGGTGTGTCCTTTTCAGATGCTTCTCTGGGGAAGCAGCAGTGACCACCACTGCCTGCCATGACACAGCTGAGTTAATGAAGCTGGTGTTCAGTTAGCAGAAAATTACTATTATTACTAAGAGTCAACCTCCAAAAAGGAAGAGAAGAGATTCCCTAAAAGGGAAACTAGTTAAAAGGTAACATGGTTTTCAGTACTAGTAAACCAGTATTGAAGTCTGAGACAGGCATCCAAGCCCTCATTTTCTGGTTTCAGGTATTTTGACAGATCAAAAGTCTGGATGAAGTCCACTGAATCTATAAATATAACATTTTAGTGATCCAATGCCATTTAATTCTGAAGTACTGCGGGCTTAAATGACATTGGATGAAGTAATTCCTGTTTCAAGGGATTCCTGAGGCTGTGCTAAACCTTATGAAGCGAATGTCTGGGATTTTTTCTTTCAAATCCCCTGCTGGGTAGGTACTTTTCACAGCTGCCAGTGCATTAGCTTCAGTACACTTTGGATGTATATATTTGAACAGAAGGCAAAGAGGACCGCATGTAATTTCAGCCATTTAAAAAGTGAGGGTTTCAGCTCAGATTGCCTATCAATGTTTTTTCTATTGCAAGAAAGACAAAAGTTCACCATCACCTGATTACCATCAGTTAGTTTTAAAGGAACATGTCAGGATCTGGTGAATCTTAAGAATAAATTTTGTTTGCCTAAGTTGTTGTTTTTTTGTGGGAGAAGTTTTTTCAAATGTGATAGATGCTCTATAGATGCTCTTACCTGTAGACTATATGCTATATACAACCACCAGTATAAGAGACATTGCTATGGCTAGACCTGAAAAAACAGACTTCTCTCTTCTTCAAGAAGGAAAAAGGTAGCTGAAATATATTAAGTTGCAAGTACAGAAGAGTAAGGTAATATTTAATGATCGATAACTTAAAATTCAAATTTTGCTAAATTAAAAACAAAAAGCCTAAATGGAAAAATCTGTCTCTGTGGAGGAAGTTTCTTCACCAAGAGTATGGTTGAGTACTGGCACAGGCTTCCCAGGAAAGTGGTCACAGCACCAAGGAAAGTGGTCACAGCACCAAGCCTGACAGTTCAAAAAGCATTTGGACAATGCTCTTGGGCACATGGTGTGACTTGAGGATGTCCTTTGCAGGGCCAGGAGTGGACTGGATGCCCCTGATGGCTTTCTTCCAACTCAGGATCATTCCATTCCATTCCCTACTAGAGATGAAAGCTAAATAAATACTGTGACAAACACCTGGAACCATTTTAGCCCTCTTGGATGAGCAGGTGCAGATGAGACTAAAGATGCAAATTTTCTTCTCCACAAAGAAAATGGAGAAGAAAGCACCACAGATAAGAAAGATTTTAAGACTAACCTGAAAGACTAAAAAAACTTATGTGATATTCAAATTGCTACCTATACTTTTAGTTATTTCTGATTTTAATTGCTTTTGGGCCTTAGAAGAGCTGCAAGGGTACCAAATACACCGCAGATAAAGAGCCTATCAAGTTAAAAGGGTAGTGTTATCAATTAAGCTGATTGAAAAGAGGAAACAGTGAGAGGAAGTCTATATTGATTGAATACTACAAAGACACAGTGCTGGCTCCAGCTAATGGAGTTATTTAGGAAACTTTGGGTTCTACTCCCAAAAGTAACTTCTCATAATTAATTTATTGTATTGTAGTGCTTCTGCAACCCATTAAGCAAGAATGTTGTCACATGGAAACTTACAATGTTGTCTCTTAAATGATGTCTACGATGCTATTTCTGACCACAAAGGATTTTTTTTTGAAAATTATGTGAGATAGAAACAAGGATAAATATAAAATAAAACTATATAAAAAATTTTAATACAAAGGTAGAGAGACAAAAAAATGCCATTGAAAAGCTTTTCTGTATTTTTTGCCAAAAAAACCCACAACATAGTGGGTTTTGGGGGCAATCATGGAAATTTTTTATATGCATACATGATGGAATATTTTAAACTGGACATGTAAAGGAGTTTGTACGCATATATATTATACACTGACATATATAACTACTGTATATTAGATCACATTCTAAACCAAACAGGGAGGCTGAGAAAAGCACATCTACTCAAACCACAAAGTACATTCAACTATTCAAAAATAATAATTTTAAAAATAATATTTTTATTCCATATATTCTCTTATATTCTTAAAATCTGCTGATTCAGAATTTCTCTAGCCAGTTGAATCAACCATTTTTCCTTAAATATTTCATACCCCAGAATTCAAGATTTCAAGACCTCTATCTGTTATTGCACAACATTTGAAACTAGTATGCAGATAAGTATGTGGATTAAGAGTTCTGAAAAGGATCCAAACTCATAAACTTCATCAGTGCAGAAATCACTTGATTTCTAGAAGATTAGGAAGATAATTTTTAATAGAACCGAATTAAATATAACACAAGATTGACTCTGTTTAGTGTAGCACTATGAACAGAAATAGTTTCCAAAATAGTACCAGCAGATCATTAACAGAATTTGTATTGTATGGATGCTGATAATTTGATGTTAGTTTTCTTAACCAGAGAAACGAAGTTGTTCAAAATTGTCAAATAGAAGCAGGAATTGTTTAAATTCATTCTTTTTTGACATCAGTAATGGACGATCACACAGAAATATATTTAATGATTAAACATTCTTGTCTAAACATAGGAGCCAGAATAATTTTTCTGACTAGCAGTTCAGTGCCTTTTCAATGTAGTTCAATTACTTATGTCAGTCATCTGAGAACATGCTTTATTTCACACAGATTTATATTCCTCCACAGAAGACAGGCATAATCGTATAGCTATGATGATGGCAGACTCCTTTCTTTCAATCCTGTTTGCAGCTCATTGTGGCCAAAGCAGGCTTGCCTGTCCCATGCATTCTGGGATCTCCAGTGCTCCAGGATCCATGCCTATGCATGAGGAGCGGACCACAAGATCATCACTTCACTGAGTCCTGTCACAGTGTTGAGACCATGGATCACTCCTGTTCCACTCTGATCTCAGGGCAGGCATCAAACAGTGCTCACTGTGCTGCACCAAAGACTCAGAGAGGTGGCAATGAATTTGGAGACAGTACCTGTTCATCACAGGAAGATGAAGATGTTGTGCACATCTGTAATTGGTGACTCAGGGGCTGACATCTTCTGTAATGACAGAGCAGCTGATGGAGGATGATGGAATGTCTTGACAAGCTGGACAGCATGTAAATGCCAGACACATAACATAAAACAGTGGAGCAGGTATTCCTGAAAAGCTACTCTCCCAGAAACCTTCACATTGCATAGGAAATGGCCAAAATGAGCACTGTAGATGCAAGATGATCAGACTCTTCCCCATTGTGTCCAGCAAAGCGGGCATGACAACAAAAATCTCACCTCATCAGGTTCAAGTACAGCTTCACAGCCTTATGTCTAACATGAACAGCTCAGCAGAATCTGTGTTTTTCTTTCTTCTCTTGATCTTGCTAAACTAAAAAATACTTCACTTCTTAAGTAAATTTAAAACTCATCCAGATACTATGAGACCACCTGATGTGTCTTTTCTTTAAATTCCAGATATTATGTCTAATGTACTCAATGCAAATGACAATATTTTATTAATTTTGTACTTCAGTTACATATATCCACATTTGAAGAATTACACAGCGAAGCTGTGTATTTCAAGCTTATTGCAAAAAATACAATGTTGAAAGAAGGGCTTTTTTGCAGAAATAGAGATATTTATTTATATTGGCAAATTTTATTTCCATTGTAACTGAACAGTGAACTGAACATGAATATAGGGAATATTCAATGTGTATGCTGTACTTTTAACAGTGACACAAATTTTCAGTACAAGTCTAATATATGCCAGCTTCTATGGAATAAAAGTTGGCTCCATAATATGAGGGTAGAACTTCAAGCTAGCCATCAAAGTCAAGCTTTGCCAGGAAATGTAATCCTGATCTAAACCATCTGAAAGAGATAGGAGATGTCTGATTACTTGGTTGCACCAAGACTAAAATTCTTGAGTGGGGAGCTAAATTTTCATATACTTTCATTACCAAAAGAAGGCAGATTTTTAAAAAGTATTCAATAATGAAAATGTCAGTGGATACCAAGTGGCACTTTGCAGTTTTGCTTCTAGCTGCCCAGATGTCCCTAAGGGTAGGTCCTTAGCTGTGTGTGCCAGCTTTCGAGTACAGTAATGTAGTTCCACATGCAATTTTTCACTGACAGCTCTGTCTAAAATAATTTCAGTATTATTACTGAATAATTATATTACTGCTTTCCAATGACTCATTTCCAAGGCCAAAATATAACCAAGGGAAATTAAGACTTTTCTGTTTATAAGCTATAAAGTTTATAAATCATCTGGTTTGCATTTAAAGTTGAGCCTGACTTGGTTGAGAGCCCAGCCCCTGAAACACTTGTGCTGGGGGCTCTGAAGGAGCAGCATCCTAAAACAGACATGGCAGGAAGGAAGGGTCACCAGTAACTTAAAACTGTTGCAGAATATGAACCTTTGTCTTTAGGCCTTATTCACTTTTGTGTTTTCAAAGATGTCTTTCTAAGCTCTTCTGGTTGTTGTGTGAAAGCTCTCTATACATCTTGTGACATGGGGATGTCTCTATGTGTATGTGGAAAGAAAAATAATAGGAATGAATAAGGAAACTTGAGTTGTTTAATTCAGGATAGAGGTAGTTTGGTTGGTTGGTTGGTTGGTTGGTTGGTTGGTTGGTTTTTTAGTACATGCTATATTTTCTTTTTCAGTCCAGTGCTTCATGGCAGCATGGCTGTCTACATTTTCTAATATACATAGAAGTACGGATATTCAGTGTACATGGAGGGATGCATGTCAAACACATAACACAAGGAACTTTTTTTCAGTGAATTGTGTCATTATGTAAATCATTATAATATTGTCAGTAAAATTCTCATTTAAGCTTGGGAAGATATACTTTTATAACATTAGGACTGCATGAGGTTTGCCAAAACCCATTGCAAAATCTAGAATGTATGCAATACTTCATCATTAAGGAGAGATAATCAATGATTGTTTAACCTATTATCACTGATACAAAGTGGGTAATTCAACAGAAGTTTTCTTGCTATTTAGAAGGAGAAATTTTGATTAAAACAATAGATTAAATTATTAAAACAATTGCTTCTTGCAACCACTTCTGTTTACATCCTCAGGAAATTAGGGTGATGTCTGCACTAGTTTTGTATTTTGACTTCCCAGGCTCACTAGTCATTGCCCTGATAATTCTGCCTGGTCACATTGGTCAGTTCGTGCAAGGACAACTTGGTGCAGTGCATCACACAGAGGTAAAATGTCAGACTTCAGAGAATGAAAAATAACCCTGAGGGAGTCTCAAACACGATTTCAGATTAACTACATCCTGTAAAGAAAAGTAAAAGAAAAATTTGAGGGCATGTGATGAATCTGGTTTGTCCTTTGTGTACAATGGAGAGGACAGGGGAGTATTTTCTTCAGCTACAGTTAGTACCATATTCTTGAAAGCAAGTGTAGCAACATCATGTTAGATTCCAATCAATCTTACTTCTTTTGATGTGCAAGGAAATTGGGATGTGCTCGGAATGAAGAAACAGGTTGATATTTTACACAGGAGTTTGGGATTTTAAGGTGACCCATGTAAAAGGTCATTGAGCTAGTTTGTTTTTAAGTAGACTTAGTTTAAAACAATGCAGCTTAGACACTTTAAACAAGTTACACTGCATAATTCTAAGCAAATAATTTGCCCCTAGGCAGGATAGTCAAAATAACACAATGTGAATCTCCACTAAATCTTTAGATTTAGGTTGCATGAATTTATATAGACTTCTGTGTAGCTGTGATGAAAGCAAGAAGGACACATTTCTTTGTGTATGTTGTTATGGTTAATCCAAGGTGCACTGTGTATATTATAATACTGAAATATGATGAGTAGGCAGCACAGTAAGGATTGGAAGCGATGCAGAATAATATAAACACAATTGTTGGCAAATAGATGATGCTATCTCCTCCCCATAATAGACTTAGACAGTAAGCCTTGGTCTACCTGGCTGCATATTTGTAACCAAAACTCCTACATTCTATTTACTTTCCAGCATCAGACATAGTGGTTTTGTCAACAGACTGGAAATGCTCATCATTCACACTCCATCAGAAGCTCACAAAATAAATTGTCAGTAAATGTAGTTTCCTTAGTAGCTTTACAGCTCAACCAGTATTACTGTGATATCAATAAAATTCATATGCAATTGCACTGAATTCAAATATACCTTAGACAAGCCTTATCTTTGGCATATTTTTAGCTGAATGTATATCTCGCTGCATAAATGTCGTAAAGCTTAAGATGTAGAAAATTTAGGAAGAGATTTTCATAAGAAGAAGACTTTTTCCTGTATAGAAATTGATTTTGAAAACAAAACTATAGTTATAAAATACTAAACTAACTGTCTTTTATAGACTCTCAGAACAGTTTCTCCTTATAATATTACATATATTTTCCTATTCATCTTATGCATCAGAATTCCAGAAATTATTAATCTAAGAAGCAAATATATATTCTGGGAAAAACAGTGATCTCGTGCTTTTCATGGGATATAAAATCTGTCATCATCATGGAGAGCAGATAATAAAAATGGTGTGACAGAGAGCTTGTTATTCTCTGGTCTTCATTGTAAGTTAATTGTTTTAAAAGAAAACTTTCCTGTCCTATGACAGACATCTGCAGGTCCCTTGGCTGTCACAATGTACAGTTTAGGGTTGCCTCCTACCGGCTTCACTGTTACTGCTTTGTAGTCCTTCTCAGTAACTTTAGACTATTGGTGGAATTTCCAAGTTTAGAAAATGGTGGACATTTAGATCCTGCAGTGGTTCATCTGAGGTTCCCTTTAAAAGATATTGCACATATTTGCTATCTGTATATATCAGGAACTCATGGTCTACAATTTCGTTGGTGTGTTTATCATACACATATGAGTGCATCCGTACTCTATGCATGTGCGACTTCAAAATTTGGAAGAAGTGATGATTTAAATCACAGGCAGGATGCAAGCTCAGAAGCATGTATGGGGATGTACATTTGTAATTCCTTTTACTAATTATGGCATATTTAGCCTCCAAACATGTTAAGTTAAAAGATTATTTTTTGCCTTTTAACAGTACAAGGTTTCTTTTCATGTCAGTAGGTATATACCCAGGGCGTACTTCAGAATAAATGTGCAGTATAACTTAGCAGTGTGCATGACTGTCAATGATTTGTCAATGATTTGTCATGTTATTTGTGCTTGTACATAAAATAATCTACTTAATAGACTTACTGTTTTGCTATACACAACATCTAAAAATAGAAACAACAAATATATGACTTAAAAAATCTATTGTTATTCCTTATAATAGAATATTATTACTTGGTTTATGTGTTGATATGTATTATTAAAAAAAAAGCAATAATTTTCTCTGGTTTCTGTGACCAAAAAGGTTATTCCATGTGTATTAATGATAAATAAATGATCCCAAACACATTTCATTTAAATAAATGATCCCAAACACATTTCATTTTTTCTGAATATTTTCTGAATAATAATAAAAAATAATCTAAATCAAATAGGCACTTAAAGCATTCCTGAAATGAACTTATTGTATCTTACTGAGGATAGACAAGGGGATGGATTTTACACAGAAATTTTATGTAATGTAATTTTATTTAATTATTGTAATAGGGATTTTTTTTATTTAAGTAGAGTAAGATGAGAAAATTGGACCATTTTCAAAGAGGATTGTAATATCTGTCTCTGGGGAGCAATTATCTTTAACATACTGATAACATTTCCCTGGATTGGAAGTCTTCTACATGGGACAAGGCTGAAGTGCTAAAACGTTAATTTTATCCATCAGGTTTTTGAGGTTTCCACTCCTCAGTGGCACTGCTAAACTTCACACTTATATTTTCTATCACTTCTGCTATGAAGCTACCCAGGGACTACCTGGAAATGTTGAGAAGGGTATAGAACCCTATTATGCCTCTGAATTTTGGCACTAACCAAAGAAATCACTTCCTGACACCTCAAATATTTAAGAATTCCTTTTTCATGCAGGATTCATATTTAAGAATATTATTTCCTTTATTTTGCTGAACATGTTTAACATGAAATTAATTACTAAACTTTAATCACATGTCAAATTGTATACCCTTTGCATGCATACGTACATAAACCATTCATAATATAAAAATTGCATATGTCTGTATTGAAAAAAATTAATAACTACATGGTTTTAGAAGTCAAATAAAAAGTATTAAATGAGATTGTACCAGGAATGTAGCTCCATATTACTCTGTCTTCTATGTCAGTACTTACTGGAGTGTTTTTGAGTTAATACGAAGAAGGAATGACTGGAACTGATTAATTTTGATAAGGCTTTATCTGCTTATGATTTCTAGATAGCTCCATTTCTCTTTCAGAGAATCTTCTCCTGACATAGCAATAAGATCCTGACTATTAAAGCAATAAGATCCTGTTAATTAAAGCTAAATCTTTACCTGAAATTGTCAATTCCTTTTGAACTTACAAGCAAATTACTTCAGATCTTTAAAGATTAGAGAACTTTCATGATTTCCATTAGTATTTATTTCAGCTGTGTTGGAGCAGTCCCTTCAGCTATTTCTGCAGGCATGATAAAAAAATTTTGGCATGGATAGGACTTAAACTGCATTGAAATTAAATGACAGCTGTATTAGAAGCTGTTAGATGTGGTTTTCATTTTTGTCAAATTTTCTGAGGTTTTTTAATCATATAGAATTAAAATAAATTCCCATCACTACTGTCATCTTTATTGTAATATCAGAAAAGTTTGCAGCAGGAAGATTTTTTTTTAATCTTGACATAAGGAAAAATTTTACTTTGCGTGTAGACAAATATAGCCAAATAAGAGTTCATAGGATCCATGAATTGCAATCTGTTACTCTCCTCTTCCCCTGCCTCCCCAAAAAAGATATCTTGTCTTGAAAGATGAATATGAGGGAAATCCACACATTAACAACCACACACAAACCTATTCACACCACTGGCAAAATTTTTGCTGTGTTTTTTAAATTACTGTGTGGACAGAACTTACATTGGAAATATTATTTCAAAGTTGCTGATGCCATGATTCCTATGTTTTTAAACCTTGCTCTTGATCTGTAAAGAAGGTAAATTTCCAGTCATTTGACATTAGACAAGTCATCCCATCACCCAAAGACTATTTGCATTACTGACTCTTCCACTTCCACTCATGTGCCCATAGGCAATTAGATTCCTGAATTATGATTAGCTAAATGCATTCTCCATTGGACCATCTCCATTAGCGTGATGAATCTTTCATTTTGTATGATAATGTGACGTATAGCAAAATGCAATCTTTTCAAGCATACTCTTCTGGGTCATAGTCTCAAAGACATCACCAATGGATCTCTCAAGATGATTTCAAATTTCTTTGTATTTAATACAAATAATAGGTATATGACTATTAAAACAGAATTTCAAAACATGTTGTAGGGTGCTCATGCTTCATCAAGCCAAAGCTGCTTCAATTAGTTTTCCAGTAGTTCGTAAAATAGGAAAAAAATGCTGCAGTGAAGCAGAAAGACACGGTAATGTCTTACATATCTTATGAAGGATGAATTGTTGCTCAAAAGTGCTTATTCCTCTCCATTTACTATGTAGGAGACTGGAAAACCTAGACATACCATGGTTTTTAATAATTATGTTTTCAGATTATTATCATTATGGATGATTAATTCCATGTTAGCATTTTATAAATAAATTTAGAAGTCAAATAAAGTTATATGGGAACAATTTTCGTATAAAATTCAGTGCTTACTCGGAAAGGTATGAACATTATAGTCAATATTTATTTTGCATTTTTTTTCTGCATCTGGAGTAGTTGTATTAGGGTACAGAACTGACACAAAACACTGTCAGCATTTGCTGTGAGTGACTGGATAGCTTTTTTCTTGGTTTCCCTCTGACATATTTTAAAAATTCTAAAAAATTGAAAAGATTATGCCACTAGTTTCACTCTTTTAATCACCAGACAAAAAATGAATAAATCTTAGGCTTCAAACTACAAAGCTCAGGGATATGGGCTTTTTTCATCCAGGACTTGTGGGATTTTGGTTTTTTCGGCAGAATTGCTGACAGACTGCTAAATGAGTGGGTATATCAAATGGCAACAGCTCAGAACAGTGTATAGCAGTTACACTCCTTCAGGTATAAATTGTGTCTGACCAAAAGCCTTTGCTCAGTTGTTGTCACCATGTCTTCCAAAATGCCAACAAACAGAATTTAGAAAAGCTGGTCATGAGCAATTTGTTGAAGACAGTTATAGTTTACAATCCTAGGCTAAGCTCTTCATGAATAAACAGCAGCTCTTCTGAGACGTAGAACAGATATTTTGAATTAAGATCTCTAAACATCTTTGTTGAACTGAAATGCATTTTGTGTCACTACAGCAAAATGTATTTGCAAAAAGGGTTCTCATTATTTTTCCCTCTAGACTGAAAACTTTTAGAATTTTATCTTATTTAATCATAACTATTTTGGTCTCAGCCTTTACCTCAATGCGTTTGATTAAACTCTATTTACTTGTAACTACTGGCAGCTATAAGGAATAAATCATAAGTCTTAAGGAATAAGTCATTCATTTGAATCACAATATTGTCAATTCACACTTCAGTTTGGGAAGCAAAAATTACAAATGGTGTCATGATTTCAAATAATTTATAAAATTATTAAATATTTTTCTTTCCTTTCAAGTATAAGTTGGAGGTGGAGAAGTAGGCTACTTCTCAAGTGTTTCTTATTAACATAATGAGTAATTAGTAACCAAAATCAGAAGTTGCCCCATGTTTACATTAAATCTATTTTTATGATTTGCAAAAAGTACAAGCAAAGCTTTGGATAATTGCTCATTTTTGGTTCACAGGGATTAAAAACATTAGCTTCTCACATTAAAAGATCACAGAAGTGAACGTATTATAGGATTAATGCTTTGAGTCACTTTTAGATATTTAAAATATTTAACTAATATGAGGCTATATTATAGTCACACTTCAAAGATATTTTTAAATTAGTTACTCAGCCAGGACTAATCCAGTTAAAAGGAGAAATGGAGTAAAGAAAGGCTTTTTAAACATCAAACTAATAGTGATGTGAAATTTTTATTAGTATCAAGAGTCCATGTTTTCTCTGTCTTCCAGAAAGAGATAATGCAAGTTGAAAGATTTGTAAATAGAGGATAAATTATTAAATGCTCCAGTGCCTGCTCTTGTTTTAATAATAAAAAAAGTAAAATCCAGCTTGAACATCTTAAAACATCCTTAACAGAAAACCTGGAGTTGAGCCAATTTGCTTTAGAAAGGAGTCTGAAAGGAAACCTGGCTGAACTAAAGACAGTTAAGCAAAATGCAGATGCAGTACAACTAGGCAGAAAATGAAAGGCCTGCTTATTCCTGTGATGCTCTTTGTTTGACAGGTTGTTTGCACTTGGCACAGCATTTGTATAAAGCAAAGGCTGGAATACATTCAGAAGAACAGAGCCTTGACAACAATCTTATGTTGAATTTAGCATTTTCTGCAAGATAACAATGAATATTGACCTTGAGAGAAGCATAATGTTGTATTTTTAAGCTCTTAGCCACACTTCATTGCAATGAATTGCTCTTCAGAATGTTTTTTCCAATCATACTTACATGTAAAATATAAAAGTGGTCCTAGTTGTGGTACAAAACCTATTTTTCTCTCTGACAGAAACTAAACATTTGTCAAATTCAAGATATGTCTTGTAGGTAATTGACAAGCATTAGTCTTCATGCTGCTTGCTTACATTCTTTCTTATTTTTATAGTACTGTAAAAATGTCTCGTGATGCAGATTTTATAGTTAAAATGCCTTTCAGGGCTGTAGCCATTTCAGATATTCTGTGATGTGAAATTCTGTCAAAAATGGGTCAACCATGAACTGAAGGTTGGTTCAATGGAAGACAAAGGATGTTATCGCACAAAAAATGAATGATTCCTTTCACATTGTGGTTGTTTCACTGTAGTAACAGTTTTCACCCTCTTCCACAGATATATGTTTTTCTTTTTGGCATTAAAAGGGTTCTGTATAGTTAAATGCAAAAATGTGCAATAATAACAGTTCATTATATCACTAAATCCAGTACTTTAGGTTTTAGAATGACAGTTATATTTTTGCATGAATAACACACGAACCTTATAACTCACAGAAAGTGAGAATGTATGCATGTACATATAAACATACATTTTTAAAATACATCTATGAATGTATATGCAGGATCATATCTGTATACTTGTATTCACATTCATTTCTATGTGGCATGGTTCTCATTTCACTCAATTTTCTGCCTTTTTTCTGCATATATCAAATCTTCTAATTAGTGGTAGCATTTTAAGGTTTGTGGAGACTTTCCTCCAAGATTATTCATTTTCCTGAGACCTACAGTCTTGATAACTATATGAAAATTACTATTAGTTGTATGGCAGAGTTAAAAAGCTGGAAACCTATAAATAATCCAAGACAGATTTATGAAGGGAGCCTGGTGACAGCTGCACACAAGCACTTTTTAAATTAAAACAATCACCTAGATCCTTAATTTAGAAATCTAACGAGTACTAAGGGATACCCATGAGTGCTCCTTACATTGACAAGTTTGTAACTTGTGCTTGTACCTTCATATGTGCTTGAGATTTTAAATATCAAATTATATGTGCAATAATTATCAATTTACTTCTCTCCCATAATGTCTGTGTTCTTGAATTGCTGGGTTGTGGTTTGTAACCAATATGATGGCAATTCATATTTAGGACAACGGACTGAGAACCCACAACTTGTAATGGTGTACACTTCATGGTACAGTATAACAGAATCTGAATATACTGATGTGCTTTTTCACAATTGTTCTTTTTATAATTAAAGATGCATATACTTTTATACAAATGTTTACTGATATGATATTTAAAACACATTAAGGACTTTTTGAGTAAGTGGAAAATAATAAGGCATATAGGTGGCATTTGGAAGATGTAATAGAATCATGTAATATCCTGGGTTGCAACAGACTCACAAGGACAATCTTTAACTCCAAATATAAACTTGTGTAAAGGAATAAGGTTCAGAGCTAAGGTCTAGTCTAAAGAATTTTACCAAAAATTATATGTGTGACATTTGATTCACTTTTCTTTTCCAAAACCAAGTAGATTAATCTTTGTCATTTTCCAAATCAGGACACTTTAGGTTTTGATGCTTCTGCTAATTGTACATGACAAATTTCCCATGTCCCAGGAGATGTGCCTCTCCCTAGACTCAACACAAGAAAGTGCAAGTATAGTAACACAGCTGTGGGCACAAAAATATCTTGATATTAATGGAGTGGGAGGGAGGAGGGTGCTGAGCTTGCTTTCCTCCCTGTCCTTCCCTCTGCAGTTCTCACTGGGCACATAGCTGGAGGCTGGGTTTTTGCTGCGTGCGAGGTGGGCACTTCTTCTGCTAGGAGTCTTATGTGCCCTTTTCTTCTCCCCACTTCTTCTGCTTCATTTTGGCCCTCATTTACATCTCCAGAGCCCTTGTGCAGCTTTTCTCTGCCACTGTTGATCTAGTAAATAAGGCCTGTGAGTCAGAGCAAAACTGCAGTTCTGCAAATATGAGTAACATATGAGTCACGTGGGAAGGACCAGCAAATGGGCTCATCTCATTCTTTTTCTCGTCTATAATTACTGTGCTCTAGAGGCTGCAGCAACATGCACTAGAAGGAAGTTTAGATTTTATGACTTCTAAGCTTCAGGAATTTGGATTCCTATTTTCCACTTCTGATAAAGTGCCATAACCAGCAGGTGAACCAGGCAGGGTAAGGTTGTTTGAGCCTCCTCATGCAAAGCCTTACATCAAAAGAAAAAAAGCTTTGTTGAGCCAGATGAAGAAGAGGAAGCATGACTCCTCCAATCCAAATAGGAGAGGAAAGTGGGTTTGGCACCCAGGAATACCCACTCTTTTTACATTAATGAGCTGCTAGCCATGAGTCCCTACAAAGCCTCGGGCGAAGTGCAGATAAACTCAAGTTGGGGGGCTTAAAGCTGGTTACAAAAAGCAGATTATAAAACTCATATAGAAAACAACCTTTGAAAGGAAACAATGAGTCAGACTTACCGATATTTATGTTATTATTCCACATACATGTCTTTAGCTAAAAGGCACCATTTTTCTCTTTGAGTTCATATGAGGAACTTGTCAGTGATTCTGAGTCTTATTCTGGTATGTGGAACTAAAAATCCCAATTGTCAGTGTCCACTGTACTGAGCTGAGAAAATTTTTTCCTTTATGGTTTTAATTCAATATTTATCCATCAGTCAGTTAAAGGTCAAAACATACAGGCACACTTTAAATGAAAAAATACATCTATCCAACTCTTTCAAATGCTTGTATCTCAAGAGAACTTTCCATTCTGTAGATTCTCAAGAAGGTCTCTTTTATTTCTTAACTTGCAAGTGAAATAATCATATCAGTAAGATGTAGACAGAGAATATGCAATGAACCATACAGTGAATTTGTAAATTAAATTTATTCTGATTTAAAAATAAATTTGTATCATCTATATGGTAGATGATATACAAGAATTATAGTCTTATTTATTTTATGCATATTTTCTTTTTCTCAGGACCTCTTTTTAAAGGTTGCTTATTTTTAAAGATGGTGGAATAATTTTGTGAAAATAAATTTCATCATTTTTTCTACTTGTAATTGTCTGAAGGGCAAGAAATTTTCTAGTGGATAGTGGTACCTTCTCCATTGGTATTTTTCTGTCAATTTACTTCAACTCCTCCATGTTTCATTGTACACCACGCTTATTCTACCCCAATGATTTTCACACTTTAGGATCTTCTTAAGTATTCTTACAATGATTTCATGGAGAATTCCCACATATTCTTTCATCCAGGGCTTAGTCAAGCCCAGGTCCGTCTTCACTCTGAAGATGAAATGTTATCAGTTTTACTCCTCCATGGATCACATATATAACCCAAGTTTTGCATATTTTGTTAAAGAAATGCAATCAAGTTGCTGAATGTTAAGATGGCATTTGACTCTCAGCACAGTATTTGGGTACCCTGCATACCTTTAGCCTGTAACAAAGATTGAAATTAATCAGCAGTCAGGTGATATGGGCAACTCAGGTATACCAGCTGTTGTGTAACCACAGGAAGAGCATAGAGGTTTTGGAAAGATGCCATCTTACAGTTCATAGAGTTAAAATACTGGGTTTATTCTTACTTCTTGCTGTGTTGTGTCCTAAATTATCACTGCAGGGGTAGGTAAACAGAACAATCCAATGTCACTAACACCACTTTAGATCAAACACTTGTATACAATTACTTTTGATGCTCGTAAGACAAAGCTTACATGAACAGCAGTATGGTACAAGATACCAAAGTGATCTGAAGAAAAGCAGTAAACACACAGCTCATCTAGGTTTTTTGCTGTCTTGTTATTTAGTTTACTTAAGGCTACAGCAGTTGCAGTAGATGCCCTGACACTAAATTTATACTTCAGGGGACAATGTCCTCTACATCATGTAAATAGGTGCCAGAGAACTCAGTTCCTGCAGTATATGAAAAAATAAATAATGAACCCATTACCGCTTTCTTCATGTATGTTTTCACTCTGGTTTAAACAGTAGAATCATTTTGACCCCTGCGTCCAGAATTTCTCCATCACTATTGTCACAGTTACCTTTTTTTTTTTTTTTTTTTTCAATGCAGTCAAGGAATTGCTGTTTTGTGTGAATTTCACAGATTTGCTGACTGGTTGAGGTTGTTAAAAAACTTCTGGAATGCATCTCATCCAATCCCCCTGCTCAGTTAGGGCCACCTAGGACCTGTTGCCCAGAACCATGTTCAGACGGCTTTTGAATATCTCCAAGGATTGACACTGCGCCACTTCTCTGGGCAGTGTGTGCCAGGTCTGAGTCACCCTTCACAGTAGAAAGTGTTTCCTGATGTTTAAAGGGAACCTCTTACCTTTCATTTTGTGCCCATGGCCTCTGGTTCTGTCACTGGGCACCACTCTCCATCGTCTGTATTCTGTCAAAAGTTCTTAATAAATGTATTTCTAAATCTAAACCCAAAATTTATGCAAGAAAGAAATTTTATCAATGCTTGATAAAGCATCTGAGTTCCATCAATATTTCATGTAATGACAGTATATAATATCATCAATCAATTATTCATGTCTGTTGTAGATAGTTATGAAATAGGTTAAAATAATTTAATGAAACAATGGAGTTTAGAAATATTTTCTCCATGCTAATGTTAATCCATGTCAGAGTAAGTGATAGGTGTGCACTTAAGAGTAATTTTACTTCTGAGATTTGGGGTTTCCTAATGCTGCCTTTCACGTAGTTGCAACATATCTGTCGTATTCTTTAACCTATTAATTACAAAAACATACTTTCAATCTAAATTTAGTTTTAACAGAGTATTCTCATTGGTACACCATATGATTTTTTGGTTTGTCTTCAAAAAATTTAAGGTTTCAGACCCCAAAGAATGTTCTTAAAGAACATGGAGACTCCAGTTTAAAGGTTTTAGGTCTACAGAAAAAAAGATTTGCTTTTATTTTAGCTAACATTTACAAACTGCACTGTAGAAAATATTTGACAGTTTTTCTGCCAAAATCCCTTGGGTTTTTAGGAGCTCAAGGTAGCAATGCTATAGGGTGACATCCCAGTGCAGATGGCCATGCAAATAAATATGCAATTGCAAATCTTTCAGGAGCAGTCAGTAATAGAAGCAAGAACTTCATATTTAATATTACATTCTTCTGCAACCCAACAGAATTATTGCTGTACAGTAGTACTATACTGGTCCCAAAATTGCTAACATGAATTCCTGTTGATGAATATAACTATTACCTGTGGAGTCCTATCTTAAAAGGAGATTATTAAGAGTAGAGAATAAAACACTTAAAAGTTACGAAATGCCAGAGACATTTTGCAAAGGGGCAAAGCCATACCTATTATTAGCTTAAGCAAGTGGAGTAAACAGGCAGGTTTTATTTACATAAACCAGTGGCTGAAAGACTAGCAGGCCACTTCAAAGTAAATAAATTAAGAACATGTGCAAGAAAGAAGAGTTAGCATACTTGGGGTCAGGATGAATACAAATGGGGATATATCACAAAACTTTCCTGTCCTCTGAATTTGTGGTTTTACACAGGCTTTGGTTTCCAGTGCTACCTTTTGAAACAAATCAGTAAATTTTAAATTGAATATTTAATTTTTAACTTATTTCATTTTTAAAAATTGAATAGTATGTCCTGGTGTTTGGCTTTTTTTCTATGTCTGGTTCATAACTTTAGAAATAAACTAAGAAAAATAAGAAATAGAAGAAATTTCATGGTCCATTCAAAACATGGAGACAGATACTGTATTTTCTCTAAAAGACTTTAAGATAAGAAAATCTCAGCTCATATGAATCTATGGAAGTAAACATAATCAGCATGGGATGGAAATTTAGTAAATTAGACACAAGGAGCTCCAAATAAGGGATTTTTAATACACTCTTATATCGAGAGTGTTTTCCCTGGGGAAGAGGAAAACCCTGGACTAATGCCCTGGGAAAGCCCTTTCTAAGCAGGAGGCTTATTCTCATGCTCCCTCAGCTCAAGTATGCAAATTGTTGCTAGAAAGCTCCTAGTTCTTTGTGTTACCATAGGTTGATTTTTGGTGCAGGAATTTTAATATTCCTAATAATTTTCTCCTATTGGATCCTTCCTTCAGACCCCACCTTAAGTCCTCCCACACTGGGATGTATAAATACCCCTGTCTGACCCTGGTCCTGTGCCTTTGTTACTGCCTTGTTGCAGTTTGCTACAAATACAGTGGTTACCTTATTGTTTGTTATTTTTGCATTATTAAGATTCCTTTTTGGACAAATGGATCAAGGCTGCCTCCCTCTATCAAGTCGCCATCCGGGCAGAGTCCTGAGGAAACTCAAAGGGGTCTGATTGTCTGGGCTCCGACCCTCAGGAGTTTCACTCTTTGGATTTCTTCCTCGAGCCACCCTATTCTATTCAATATTTTGTCTATTTTTTCACTTGGCTGTATGAAAAAGCTTCAGGACACTGTGTGTGTTCTGTTTAATGTAGTTTTTACAGACCTATTCCGAACCTCACCAGTGTATCCATTTTAATAAACATCTTGAAACCCATAATTTTATGTGAGGTTTGCCATAGCATTTCTGCTGGAGGAGAAACACTCTTGGTGTTAACGAAAAGCTTTACTTCCAAGTGAATTTTATTTTCCATTTTATCTTCTTTGCCTCAAACCTGTGCTTTTCTCCACTGTCAGGAAGCAAAAATTTTCCTTGTTCCTAATCCATCCATTTTCATTCATCTGGTTACCTTTTCCTTTTCCTTTTCATTTTGTGTGTTTGGAGTAATGTCATGTAAGCCAGCTGTTCATCCTACGGTGGAGTTTTTAGAGCTTGCATCTGTTTTCAATGTCACTGGCTTGACAGATGTCTATGGTTCATATTAAGATTAAATTACCTTCCTGAGGCAGTCTATATCTCATACAACTGTTTTGGATTTTGCCACACTCTGCTCTACCATTACTAGGCTCCTTTTTACTAAAGAGCAATGCAATTTTCCAATTTTACATGTGTTAGTTTTACATTTTCAACATACTGGCATCCATCCACTGATTCCCACTCCCTTTAGGTTTGAACAGGAAAAAATTGTAACAATAGAGCAGATTTTGCCCCAATAGCACATCAGCTGCAGTAAAGTCTTGCCCACATATTAACAAGACAGTGGTCCTGCCTGCGACCTTTTGTCCATATCAGGTCATAATAATCAGTGTTTTGCTTGCTGTAGCATGGGATTACAGTATGGAAAAGACAGAGCTCATTTTTTGACTGATTTGTGTGCACTTCTTCATTTAAGTGATGTTTATTCTATTAAAGGAGTCTTGTAATAGTCTGAATTCCCTTCAGCAAGACCAGCTGTGCTCCTTTGCAGATGTCTATAATAATGCCAGACAGCTGGGTAATTTTGTGGAGGAGCAGCATAATCCTTCCATTGTTTCCTTAGGGATGTGGCATATTTACCCCATTACAGACCTGAAGAAGCGAGTTTGGGAAGTCATGCTGATAGTTTATGCTACTCCCTCACCAAACCGAAGATGAAGAGAAGAACTGTTTTTAAGGGCATGATGAATCTAGTGAAACATCTAGAAAAAGCCACTCTTCATTTACTGCACTTGGTTTCCTTTTAACAGAACTTGGTTTCTGTATATTTATTTTTTTTTAGACATTTCAGCATCTGACTATTTCTTGAGCTTCAAATACTGTTATGTTCTTTACAAATCTGCTTAGTTACGTATAGACAGACTTTCAATTCTGTGGAGAACCAGGAAAAATATGCAATTTCCTTTTATGACAGATTGAGCTAGTGATACATTTATCTCTACATTCAACTTTTAGCTATATCTTTTTCCAGTTTATATATTTAACAGAAAGCATATTACAGGAAAAATAGCTTTAGGATTGAAGAGCAGGACTGGAAAGAAACTTTTTTTGCTTCCACTCTCTGCTTCCATCTTCTGAATGAGGTAACTGTTCATTCAGCTGGACATGCAGTGCGATTTTCCTTCCCAATGTGCCTTTTGCAAATCCCATATTAAGGGTCATGCCATAATTTAGGAAGCTCCTGCAAAAGAAGCTGCAACACTACGTCTGAGAGACATGTCTACCACTGGATGGCCTCTCAGTGCTGTCCTATCATAAATCCTGCGTTCTTGATTTTGGAAGAGACCATGCCAACAAACAAAACAGTCAGACAGAGGCTAAGGCTCAGAACTTTCCTGGAAGAGTCTTGTCTCTACTGTGAAAATGTTATACATACATACATACTTATATGCATGCATACATATATATATATATATATATATATATATATATATATAAAAACATGGAGACCTTCAGTCTTCATGGAGTTATAACTAGTGGAAGAAAAACTCTACAGGATTCCTCAGTGGCTGTATGTTTATAATACATCTGACTCAGACATGATATGACAGATGTTCAAAATATACTTATTTGATCAACAAAGAATTTTACATGTTGCAACTTGTATGTTTTACCTGTTATCTTACCACTATTCTATTTTCAAGAAGAATTTCCCTGTGTCTCCTTTTCATCCTACCATCAAGCAGCAGAAGACAGCAGTGAGGTCTCCTTTACCCTTCTCTTGCCAAGGGTGAAAAGATCCAGCTCTCTAAGCATCTCATTGTACTTCATCTGCTGTTGTTCACTGTGAAATTAAGCCTTCACAAATAGGGTGAACTCATACATTTTGATATAAGAAAGACTTGTCATTTGTATACATATAGTAAAAATCAATCAATCAATCAATCCCAGCAGTCTCCTCTATCAAGTGAGAGCAGCACAGGTTTTAGGGTATACTGGAGGAGAGATGGCTTCTTATCTTTTTTATGTTTTTAAAACCATGTCAGATGTTTCTCTATAGTGTAGCCAATTAGCATTAGGCTCAATATAGGGCAAATGAAAGAAGTGTATTGGTCTGCCCTATGGAGTCCAGAACATGTTATTTTCACTCTTTAGTGGCATTTCTAGAAGATCTATAAGCTTTGAGCACAGACCAGATTTGCATAAATCATCCAGTAGTCCTTTCTGGCCTCTCTAAAATTTTTATCTCTATGAAAATCCTTACAGATTTGAAACCACAGATATGCATCCAGTGTTTTCTGAAACTGAAACTGAGCAGGGCAGCTCAGTTACCAGCCAGCTTTTGAGTGGGCAAATGAGGTACCAGCCACAGCTGGCACGGGCTGCAGCAGAAGAATTAATAGCCAAAGTGGAAGTCACCATTCCAGCTGATCCAGGGCCCAGCTTGTAATGCCCAGATCCATGCATCTGCAGACCTAGTCCACAGCAACTGTGGAATAACAAGAAAGGGAAGAAAGAATAGTTATGAGAAGTAACTTACTGAGGCAGGAGATTATATTACTGCATTACTTCTGCTAAAAAGAAAGGAAATTAACAAAACAGCAAAGGGCAATCCTCCGAAGGAAAGGAGGCTGTAATCAAGTTGATGGAAGGAAGTTACAAGGAGTGGAAGAAGGCGAACAAGATCTTAATTGTATCAGAGCAGGAAGAAGAGTGAGTGTTTACTATGAAACATACTGCTAGCCAGGAATCCAGACCAAAAAGCCACAGTGTGAGAAGAAAGATCGTGCCAGGGGAGACAGGAGAGATAAAAAAGACTGATGAAAGTGATATATAAAATTGACTGGTACACAAAACCATGGAAAGCAGAGAAAGAATGAAATGAAACAGCAATGAATGTGAGAAATGGAAGAAGAAAAAGGATTCAAGTAAAGATGATGGGCATTGGAATGTACTTCTGAAGTTGCTAATTACTTATAGTTGTAGATGGCACAGGAGAAGCAAAGGAGAAAATATCAAGATGTGCAATAAGACAAAAAATTAAATTAGTTTAAAAAATCAGATGATATAACTGGAAATAATTGCTTGAGGAACTATTCTGTTATCAACACCCATATTAGACTCAGTGGCTGCATACTAACACAGGGTCCATGCTAGTGAATGGCTTGCAAACTGCCTGTGGCCGACTGAGAGTGATCCCTGCCCCATTCCAGCTGCTGAGCTGTGGCAAGGAATGGCTTTGGATAGCACTAACTGGTTTTGGCAAATTTCTGCCAAAAGATTCTCTAGTTACTGGTATAAATAGTCATGCTCAAGTGGGAAACAATGTTTCCAGGTTTACATGAATTTACAAGAATATAAGTGAATCCTGAAATAATAAATAATAATAATTATAAATAATAAATAGTATGAGAAGTGTAGCTTCACTTCAACCATAGGAGCAAATCCAGCCATGGAGAAATGGCAGCTGAAGGTGCTGTGAGGGATGATTGCCTAATGGAGAGATGGAAGGGAGCAAGGACAATTAAGCACCAGTATAGACCTGCTAGAATTTTAGATGAGTGATAATGAAACTGGCAAGGAATGGCCAAAGCAGGAAAGAAAGGTGGGACTATAAATCAAGATTTCAGTTTCAGCAAGGAGGGAATTATAAGTTTCAACATTCGTCCACCAGCAGCATTCCTGTCTGCACTGCTGCATGCAGTTTAATAAGTAATAAGAAAAGCTGCTATTAAAAATTAGAGCAGCCCATTAAAAATAGACAACATACCTCAGAACTTCTGGTCTGTTATAGAAGGTTCCATACCTCTCTGGAAGAATCATCATTTCACTGGTGTATGTGCTCCAGGGCGCAAACCCCTTCAGGACAGTCATGGCTTCTAAAGCAGAACAGAAGTTGGTTCTACTCAGCAGCAACATGAACTTGGCCTTTATTTAATATTCTGTGGGCATATTCATAAAACGTCAGTGCATATTTTAGACACTTCGCTGCACTTCTGTGCGTCACTTCATGTTTTTGGTTTCTGTTATGAAGTGCAAATATATGAGGCACCACTGAAAAACCTTCAATTGCTATTGTACTGTCTCTGCAGTTTCTTTTGATCTATCATAATAGCTCATCATGGGAACTGTTTCTCGGTACACTTACGTGTATACTGCTCAGGGAAAGTTCTCTGGCAAGAGACATATATCCCCTCAAGGGAAGGAAGTAATTTGTTCATCTCTTGCCCCACAAGACCAGGTGTAAACAAGCCCTGCATGGGTAATGATCCTGTGTGTTGGTAGTTGATTCCTCCAAAGTTGTTACTCCAAAGCTGAATAGCATGCTGCCTATCCTGGTTGGTTTTATATTTTGATTAAAAAAAATTAGAAATCTTAGAGCATTTGTTTTTCACATAAAATCATTCAAAGTAAACAGAAATGCCTTTGAAAAAGAAGTGAATAATACTGATGTAAAATGTTGATTCCTTTCAATGCAAGTGCAGTGTTTTGCTGTCAAGTAAATACTATTTTACAACTTATGTGAAATAGAAGCTGTAGTCAAAGTTCTGTGATTTATTTTTTAAATCAGAAGTACCAAAAGTAATATTGAAAAAGCAACTTTTTAAAATGCCTTGAGCTGTGTGAGATTCTATAGGAAAAACAATGAACCTTGAGCTAAAATCCTGTAAGACACATCTGCTTCTTTTTTCAAATACAGTTTTATTTTCTTGAATTACAAGTGAACATTGATAGCAATAGTAGCTCAGGTATGTCATTTTAGAGATACGCACATTTTTTCAGGATATGTGTTTTTCATTCTGTGACAAACTGTTGTGTTTTCTTCAGTAGTATGGATTCTGTTTACAGAATTTTATGATCGGGGACATATGAAACATTGTGTTCACACTCTAGTTTTTATTAAGCCTCTCCGCAATAAAGGAAAAGATTTGCTTATTTTTTATTTGTTGCCTTCCTTTTTGCAATACTGAAATAACAATAAAAATGTGAATTACACATATTACACACAGCTTGGGCACATCATTCGTTTTATTGGTAGGTTAACATTTGAGACACAGCTTTAGAGCTGTTGTGGACTATTTAGCCTTTCATTTTTGTGGAAGTGTAGTTCTTCATCTGTTTGTGAGGCAACATGGACCAGAAGATCAGGGTTGGGACTGCAAGCAAGATTTCTGGGTACTATTTCTGGTTGAGCCAGATGACTACAGGCATTTGCTCCTGGCCTCAGTTTCCTTACGGATAAAGTAGAAGTGACAACACCAGATATCCTTTGCAAAATGACTTGAAAACTAGGAAAGAAAACAAACAAAAGGGGAAGGATCATGAAAGATGCCTCATTGTGAATTGCAAACCAATAATATATTTAGGGAGGTAGTTATATGAATGCTAGATGGAAACTAGCAAGCCCAGGTACAGAAGAAGTAATGCTACTACAGTACAGAGCTCAGCATGAATTGCGAAACCAGCCCAGGACCTGAGTAAATATTCTGTTGGCTAACTTGCATAGAAGGTCAAGTCAGCACATCAATACCGAGAAAAAGGATTAAAGGTGTTCCTGAGTGTCTGAGGTGAGCTGCAGCTACATATCTGAATTTAGAAGAAAATTTCCATCAGGATATTAAATACACAAGACTTAATAGGAAGGTATTAATGAGGAGTTGACAGTGGAAGATATTTCAAGACTCTTGTCAGTGAAATCCTGAAAATCAGATGAATTCTGAAATATTCAGAACAAATTTGAATGCAAGTCTGACTGGTCTCATTTTCTGCATGTGAGATATCCATGTCAGCTCCTTTGGCATGTTTCTATACATGTTCTACAGCAAGATCTTCTAAATTCAAAGCACAGTGCCCATCTCCAATTCCGTCCCTCCATATGAGGTATTGCTGCTTGCCTTACCTGCCACCTGCTTGGCAAGCAGGTTGTCATGTCTCTCCATACACGTGGTGTATTGGAGAGAAAAGCAGTTGTAGCACTGCCCTGCCATGAAGTGATGGGCCTTCTACCAGTTTGTGATCAAGAAAAGCGCACACAGAGCTCCAGCCTGGCACCCTGCCTGGCCCCCATTTTACTGAGTTTGTATCAGAGTTCAGAAATATGTCAGGTTTCTTACACAGTAAAAAAACAGAGACTTGTTCAATACAGTATGCTCAGAACTGAAGCTTTAAAGACAGGGTGTTTTTAGCAGTACTTGATAGGCCTTCAAATAATTAGGAGTGAGCATAAATCTGGAAAAAGGCTTGGCCTCATTTTCCAACAACTGAATAGAAGATTCAGCCACAGCTAACCAGATGTAAAACACACAGTATAAAGGAGCTTAAAATTGTTAAGTAGTTCCTGAATAAATGAATGGCTGCGCATGAAGTGATTGGAAACAGATAATATGAGCATATGATCCTTGCCAAAGTATGGCACTGAATATCTGGTTATTACCGCAGATCCTTAGCATCAATTCAGACACAATTTCTCTACAAAATTTCTGCTTGGCTATATGATATAGCAACTTGTGGTCAACCAACAAAAAGGAATTATGTAATCAAGAGAAAATTAAAATCTAAGTAGAAATATCCGTGGCTTGTGATGATGGATGTCATTATGAAACACAAGTACAAGAAAAGCAGAGATGATGCAGAACAGATTACATTGCAAAACTTTATGCAACTTCACATAGATTTTTTTTTCAGCTTCCAAAGGGTACAGATTCCCATGTGAGCACAGTCACAGACAGCTGACTGCCTGGAAAGCATGATAGCTGTCACATTGCAAAAGCTCTTTTTATGTGTCTTTTTATATATCTTCCTGTAATACAAATACACAGCAGAAAGCATTTCTGTGTATCTCTGCCTCATCAACTCAATTTTCAAATTTCAGCTGAAAATTTACCTTCTGTGGGCCTTCCTACTCACCCACCCAAATTCTTTCTTTATTTTTTTTTTTCTTTTCCCCTGTTATTTATTACTAGAAACGATTTAGAGACCTGAAAGATGTTATATAAAATTAAATTGTAGTCAGTAAGACCCATGTAGCAGAACAAATAATGTATGCCTAATCCCACACTCTGTTAGAACTATATTCACAAATATTTGGATTAATACAGCAAGCTGACATTGAGGTGCTTTTCCAAAATGTCTTCAGACACCTTTCATTATTTTGTCCTTTCTTCTGATCTCTGCCTTCTGCTGTCCCTGGTTGTCAGGAGGTTCTTAAGGACAGTTCACCTTAAGGAGCTCAGCTCTGTGTGGAGAAGCAGCAGCAGTGGGAGCCTGGGGAAGGCAGCGCAGAGCGATGTGGGGTGGCTGCAGGATGCAGCTCTCAGCAGTGGCTCAGCCAGCTGACTTCAGCAGGGCGATGCCTGATGCTGCTCAGTGCACTGGCTGCCCAACAGGGGCTGGAAAGCGAGGAAAGAGAGGAAATCAGAGGCCCTGCCTTACAGCTGAAATGAAACATTAGCTCTCTTTTGTAACACAGAATTGTATGATGAAAACCTGCCTGAGAGCAATCACCCTTGACCTTTTGAAATTTCACTTTTAGACATCACACTCCCCAGGGTTTTTTTGGTGTGTTTTGTTGTTGTTGTTGCTTTTGTTTTGGTTTGGTTTGGTTTTGGGGGTTTTCTTTTTGTCATTTTGGTTTTTGTTTTGTTTTGTTTTGTTTTATTTTATATAGACAACAAGCCTTCATTGAGCATAAAGGATAATCAGGTTTTCCCTTTGCTCTTATCTGACAAGTTTCATATTGTGTTAAATGCTTTCTCCTGCACTTTATCAGAGCCAATATTTTCCAAAATCAAGGAGACACATAGTCCATACACTCCCTGAAGCACAGGACACCCTGATTATGGACCTGACCCTCCTCAGAAAAACCCATGTTAAGAGCTTTGCTGTCCTGGAGATTGCCTAATCCTCTCTGTGTGCTCAAAATTCGGGCTTCACCCAGTGGAGGACTTTCCAATGGAGAAGTCAGTGAAAGCTGAAACAGTCTCTATTAGGTCCCAGCAGAACCTGCTGATTTTTGTGTTCATTCCAACTTAGTTGACTGTTGGCCTTTATTATTATTATTTCTTTTTTTAATGTATTTCCAAATGGCAGTTCCCAATGGCAGAGAGGCCCTTTGCCTGGAACACTTTGGAACAAACCTCTGCATTGCTCACAACCCAGCCCAGTGTTGCATTTCCTACTGCAGACTCCCTAATCAGCTGTTTCTCTATTTCTTCCTGGAGCCACTGATGTTATCTAAAAATTCTCTGCCTCACATCCGGATATGACATTGTCTAGTCTGTCAGAGAGTAATTAAAGTCTCTCATTACAGTTGTGTTTCCTGCTTCTGCATCTCTTTCAGCACATCCCAGTCAGTGTTGCTCTCCTAGCTGAGTCACTGGTAATACAGATCCCATACTGTATATTCTATTGTTTGGACTGAAATACTCATTGAGATATAACCTTCTCTCTGGGTCACTTTTATTGGATTTTTACCTTGCACAGAGAGAAGCTGGGTTTATACATATATATGTATAAATATGTATATAGTATTTATATATGTGTATGTGTATAAATATGTATATAGTACATATATATATCTGTATATAAACAGACTAATGAGCTACTAGGCCAAGCATTTATATTTTCACTCCCATTTCAATGAAGCAACAGTAGTGCCTTTCCTCACCAGACAATTGCCCGAAAGAAGGAAAGGTTTACTTGTGATTGCTCCTTGGGCTTCACCTCTCCTCTGTTCCATTGCCTTCTACGAATTATCTATTTTCTAATATTTTGTGTGTTTTCAGTTTTTTGTCTTGCATGGTTTAGCTCATACACTTTCTTTTACCTTCCTGAAAGTTTCCTGAGTAGAAGAGAATAAAAGCTGTGTTGTAGTAGGTTAGACACTGGATCATAAATAGTTGAGTCCTAGGGTTGAGAGCCATTCATAGAGGCTTCCATAACTTGCTGAGGTGCTTGGTTTATTAACTTCATTTAAGGTCTTAATACATGAGCCTTCTGTATGATCACTGTAATTTATTCTGCCTTTCCTGTATAGTCTTTTTTTTTTTTTTTTAGCATACCGATGGCCCAACATTTAAAAATAAATAAAATAGCAAAATAGTGTCTTATTTAGCAGTAGATGTTATTCTAGTTCTGTAACTTTATTTCTTAGTTTGCTGGCACTGGAGTAGAAGCAGATACTGCTGCTCTGGTTCCGTTTTGTGAGTTCCAATCTGATTTGCTCTGTGTGTGTTTGATTACCCATGAGACAATATGCTAAACACTCACATTTTCAAAACTGAAAAATGAGCATTTCCTTGACCAAGGTGAAACTGAACCTGAAAAAAACACTTCTTGCTGCCTTTCCAACATCTTTCCTTGATTTGTCTTCCATCACTCCAACTACCTCATCTGTGTTTCATGATATGGCTGTTTCATTACATTCTCTGTGTGCTACATATTGACCCATAACTCAAGTACATTTGTCTTATTATAGAAAGTCTACTCCTCTGTTCTTTTCCCTCTGTGTTTCATATCTAATCTTGGTAACACTGCCTCAAAACTTGCTATCTTCTCAGTATCCACCACTATCCAAGGGACCACATGTGGGTTACTCTTTGAACAGAGCATGTGCTGTTGAATCCCCCTCTGGGGTGATCTGCCTCATTCTCACCATACTGCATTTAGCTCAAGTTGTGACTTTGAAAAGTATCTTTCATAATAAATTCAAGCCTTTTGTTCTTCATTTCCATATTACTACAAAGTCAGCCCTGCCTCCAAATCAACTTCCAATTTAAAAAAAGAATTTTCCTCTTCATCTGCTTTTTGCAGTTCCCTTCCCTTCCCTTCCCTTCCCTTCCCTTCCCTTCCCTTCCCTTCCCTTCCCTTCCCTTCCCTTCCCTTCCCTTCCCTTCCCTTCCCTTCCCTTCCCTTCCCTTCCCTTCCCTTCCCTTCCCTTCCCTTCCCTTCCCTTCCCTTCCCTTCCCTTCCCTTCCCTTCCCTTCCCTTCCCTTCCCTTCCCTTCCCTGTTTGTCGTTGCACCCCTCCTGGGCTTCTCCACTTTTCCTCTGTCGTCAATGACCCCAGACACCATCCATGGTGGGCTGGGAGAGCAGATACCAAATTCTGCACCAACTCACAGAGCCACATCAGCACTCAGGCACAGGCTGTTGCCACCATGGGCAGCTGCAGCATGCCCCAAGCATCTGTTTCTCATGCACCTGCAGCTCCCAAGAACTGGCAGATGAGAGTTCACTCTCATGCTGCTTCTCTGGTTTTATAACTTGGCTACTCCAATATCTGACTTGACTAACCAAGCCCAGCCCATGCCAGCTGTTGAATCACCTATTCCACTGGGGACTTGAAGAAATCTCTCTATCCTTAGCTCTTGCATCTTTGGAAATGTCAGTTTCTTTTTTTTATTAGACTAGGACACTGTAATAAACTTTTTGATAAGATTTTTTAAAAGTAAAACTGCTTCAAATATATACATATATATGTATATATGTATATATGTATATATGTATATATGTATATATGTATATATGTATATATGTATATATACACACACACACACACACATATATATATGTGCACAGACAAAAATATAGTAAATAAAAAGTTATGTGTAACCATCCATTATGCATGGAGACCTTGCCAAAGAAATTAGGGATTAATATCAAAAAACAGTTGTCACTCCATTCCTGTGAGATTGCTCAAGCAGTGAGCCATTTCAGCATGAGAGTATAAAGAATAACAGCTACAGAAAACAAATGTCTTGGTTTTTTTTTTTTTTATTTGTAATAAGTGTAATTATTTTCCTTTTGTGTGACTTGTGGGATTGATAACAAACTATTATTGACCATGTTTTAGCTACCAGTCTGAGGTCCTTGTCAGATTTTCTAATGAATTCTTCTCAGTTCAGTATTTGTTTCTGGGTAATGGGAAGTCTGCCAAATTCTGGAATTTGATTTAAAGCTTTTAGCTAATTGTACTTCTTTTCTATTAGTTTCATTTAACAAATTTGTTGCAGTGAAACTGCAGTTTATGACCTTTTTTTTCTTCTAAACCAGAATGAATGGCTATAACATTTCACAGTAGGGTAACAACAATTTTGGCTGTAAAGCTTACACCCCCTCAAAATAAGAAATTAGGATTTTTTCCTAGATAAAAATTGCAGTGCAGTATCAGAACTAAAAAATATATAAACTGCTGAGATTTTTTCCTACATTTTTATTGAAGTTTAATTTCACATGAACTTTGTCACAAGAGTTTTATGGAAGTTCTAATGGTTTTAGGGAATAATGAATTTCATCACATGGGGATGTTGGCACATCTTCCTTCCTTGCTTGGACTAATAGTCTTTCCTGATTGATTCCTGCTGATCAATGAATTCATTCAAAACAATACTCATCTACTGTGGAAAGGCTGAACTTAAAGATGAGAAATCAAGGAGAAGTATGAGTAGAAATGCAGGTCAGGATCAGCTCAGCCTCTTGGAAACTCCTGGGACCATCATGCAATATTTTTGTCAAGATGCAGAGGACTCTGCACTGCATGTACAGCGAGTCTGATGTTACTGGAGAAGTGATGGAGAGTCCTCTCTGCACCCAGGGAAGTGTCAGTGTGGTCAGTGGATTGTCACTGGTGTGCTTTAAGCTGACCCTTTGAGTTAACACTTAACGGCAGCTCCGGGTCAATTCTTTACTACTGGTGAGTAGTTTCTGATGTTGCTACACTACTCTGTACACTTCCTATTTCACACTGTCATAATGTTAGCCTCAGCTTCTGACAGCTATGACGGCAACCTCAATTTTGGTGAACTTTGCTCATTTTTAAATCAGTGTATCTCCAAATAATTTTTTGGTAGATATTATTCAATTTTGCACTTAGAATTTTTTTTTAAAAAAATATGTTGTACTTTAATGTATTAGTATGCCTGAGAACTATTTATAAGCAAAGGTAACTAAGTACATGTTAATTAGTACATTAATAAATTATATATTGCACACTAATTAATTTTTCTTTCAGTGAGAGACAATTGAGCATTTTGGGATTTTGTTTTTTACTTGGCTCTCCAGGTAAAACTTACAGAGCAGCTAGCCACCCAGATACTTCTTCAAAATTTCTTTATGATTTCCACTTACTAGGATTTAAATAAGTGGGAATGTGACAAATATGTTAAAGGCTTCTCACACAAAGAACCAGATTCAAGGTTTTCTCTGTCAGCTTGGTATCTTCTTGCTTTCAGTCCCATTTTTGCAAGCTGTCTGCAGCAGGCTGAAACCATACCAGAGACACTCATCAGAAAAAGATGGGCTTATCTTATAGAAATATGATCCAGGCAGAACATAACTTTTATGGACAACAATAAACTACCTCAACTGTAATGTTCCTTTACCCGTTTAAATACATTGTAACTGCTGGCTCTTACCAGTTACTTACTAGTATGTATAAAATATGCCCATATTCAGAGGGCCTAAATAGGTTTGAAAAGATGTAACTTGCAGCTTTTTGGGTCCTTCCTCAGAAGCTGCACCTTTGTACAGTCGTTCATATATTGCCCAGCTCTGCAGGTTCTCATGTCAATGATTTAGTTTCTTTTAGAGCATTTTTTTGGTCTCTGCTGTGCTAATTATGTTTTAACTGGATACATAATTAAATCAGTCAGTTCTACTGAATACAAATGATTGAACAGGTACTTAAATTATTTACATCGGCAAGCAGCAATTAGAAAGAAAATGTGTGTCTTTGATAAACAAAGAAAGAGCCATGAAAGGCTGTACCGGGAGCAGGACAGCACTCTTTGCTTTTATTTTGAGCAAACATTTAGTCAAAGTGTTAGCTATTGTCCAACAATACCAAATATGTGCTAAACCCACCCTAAACCTTCATGGTCAAAAATGACGATGCTTGCTTCTAGGAGGTAGGACTTAGTCAACAGTTATGATCACTTTATAAACACAGAGTACTCAGATTAGGAAAAAGAGTTGGCTCATTTATTCAAAGAGAGAAAACACCATTCAAAACCATTTTAAATTCATTTTAATAATTTTAATTGCCCACTTTGCCATCTTTTAAGCATACACAAGTTTGATTTTAGTAATTCCTTTGGCTAAAAGCCTTTTTTCTGCCCTAGGGAAAATGAATTTTATTAAGACACCCCAGGAGTCACAAATTTGGAACAATTCTGGCATAGTATTAAAATTTAGCACACTGTTTTCATGTAAGTATTACTATATAAAAGTTAAGAATAACTGGTATGTTTTTAAATGCTGTTGTTCTGTTCAAGTTTTGGTCTAACTTCTCAAGTGCTGGAATTTATTAAAGGTGAGAGGTTAAGGATCCACTATCCCAAAGTGTTTCACTGTTGTCTGGTCTATCAAGAGTGGACAGTTACCAATTTGTATGCTCACATCATGTATGATTGAGTTGTCTGGTAGATACAGGTCAGTGAAGCATTCCTCTGTGTCCCAAATCAGTGCCAGAGGCATAGGTGACAGATTTGGACTTTTAAGGTTAGAAGAGGAGATTGTTTATAACAGTTAAAGTTACCAGCCAAAAGGGGAAGCAGGTACTGAAAAGAAATTAAATCCTGAGTAATTTTTTGGAAGAAAAAGAAAAGTAGGATGAGTGAGGGGGAAAAGATACTTTTAATATATCTACCAGAAGTCAATGAAAGATAGTGAATCATGATAATTTTGTGAATGCATTTGCCTTTCTGTTTTCACCTCTGCCGTTTCCATACAACTGTGATAATACAGTATCTTCTGAATGCTAAAAATAGCTTGTATTTTATTTTGCTAGTTTTACTTGAGCTAGGTAATTTTAAGTAACAGGATTACCTCCAAATATTATTTATTCAAGATATGGTGAGGTTCCCTTGGAGAAAATCTCAGTTACAAGTTTGGGTACACTAATTATGTCAGTAAAAAAACACAACTCTTTACTCCAAAAGCAAGTAGTTTTGAGGACTAAATATAAATAATAAAGTAGAATTATAGGCAATTTTCATGTCTTTGTTTAAAATATTTTACTTGTGCTGAATTTGAGGCAATTCTACTTGGAAAGACTTTAAAACAGTGGAACTTTCATTGTCCAGGTGACAATCTTTTGTTTGCATATCAGCACCAAAAATTAGTGTCACTAACTTGCTGATTGTTCTGTTTGGGAAAAGCAGTTACCTCTCTTCTCCTTCTTGAAAAGGAAAAAATAACCCCTTCATAATCACCTGCATTATCAGGTATTTTGTACATATACTTCATTTAATTATATACTTAAGAAAAATAATATTTTAATCTGGGAGGTTTTATGTATCACCAAAATTCAGGAAGAAATTTCGATATGGAAGAAATTGTCATGCAGCAGCTGGAGCTAACATTATTCTCCTTTGGTTTACTGGTTTATTTATAATTTAATTTTGAAACAATCCCATAATTTCAGTGTTTGTGAGTAATCTGTGGAAGTGAAATCTCAAAATTTAAGGCTCTGAATCACTTCAAATTCAGATGTGCAGCCAGGGCAAAGATATTCATTCACTGTTTTCCAGGTTTGCAAAACTAACCTATCAGTAAAAGACCTAAAGGTATGTTGGTCATGCTGGTAGTGCTGTTGAGATCTGGCATAACCTAAAAACTGTGAATTTCAAAACAGCGTATTCTAAATTTTTAAGAGTTCTGTTAACCTATTAATTTGATAGGGATGAATGGATGCAGCCTTGTGTGAGCTGTGCATGGCAGAGCATCCAGGGGAAACAATTATCATTCTAACACATTTTAACATTAAACCACATTCAACTTCATTTTCTGCTCAACATAAATCTTATTGGGTTCTAGATCTATGATTTAAATAGGTGCTATAGAAATGCACATTTCTGAAACAGTCAGAAAGAGAGTAGGTGCTTGGGATCCTCCTGCTTCCGTGGTGATGCTCCTTCTAGCACAGTAAAGCTCCAGCCTATCGGCTCCTAAATGAAACAGTAATATAAGTAATATAAGCCACAGCAAAAGCATTGTACCTCGAATAAATGACCATAATATTTCCTATGCACCAGCAGCTTTTTTAAAATCATATGGTTTTCAAAGCTCCCAGGAAATTATTTTTTGAAAACACCAAATGTATATGAGGAATACCGTAACACCAAATGCATGTGAGGAATACCCTCCAAAATGATTTATTTTTAATTGCTTTCATTTAATTATTCAGAGGTGATTTAAGTTAGGCAAAACAAAGTCATGAGAGACTGATTTTTTAAAATTAAAAGATACATGTAGCCTTTCTTTCTTTACACTCATGCATTTCACTGTGAAAGCACATTGCCTCTACTCTGCTTCATTCAGTCAATTACCTGATCATAATCATATTTTTGGTAGCATTGATACAATTCAGTCCCTTTTAAGAGGAAAGTGTGAGCATCTTGAATTGCTATATAGCATTACCAGAAACCACTCTCAGTTGTTTTCTAAATTCTATTTTTTTCCCTTTGTTCTTTTCTTCTGTGCAGGACTTCAGCTATTCTTGTTGTTGCCTTGGCAACTTTTTGGTCATTTATGTTGATAACACTGCTTGTAAGCTAGAAAGAGTTTTTTGAGGAGAGAAGGCTAATATTAAATAATAATAAAAATTCTTTTTATTTTTAACCTTTCTATTTCTGCAGTAATGCACTACTTCATGAAAGTAAGCGTTGGGGACCCTACCAGACCTTGAATTTCTGCTAGGGAAAGGAAGGGAAGGGGTAGGAAAGGGACAGAGAAATGTCTGTGCAGATTATTTCTGTGGTGGTAGCAAGTTATGAGAGAAAAATAATGAATGCATACAGCTTTGAAGCCCTTGTGATAAAGGAACATCATCATTTGAAGAATCCCTAAAAAACCCTAAACCAGAATTTAAAATGATTGAATAATGTAGCAATGATTGAAAGGCAGTACTAGAACTCAGAGGGCAGAAAAGTACAACAGGGTAAAGGCTGTTGCTTATTGTGAACTGGAGGGTGGTATAGAAATACCACTCTTCTTCAGCTACTGAAATGTCACACCTCTCCACTGGCAGTTCTGCTCTGTTTTTTAGCAAGTTCACAGAGCCAGAGCTGATCCCTTAGATTGTGGCTAGACAATTTCCAACATCTCCCTTGTTCAGAGCTAACAGGAGTCTCTTAGCCCGTGTTGCTTTCAGCAATGCAGATAAAACCACAGGCTATGAATCAGAGAGCAGCCAAAAAACTCCAAACAAGAGTTTCAACAGTGTATACTTGCAAACTGTAATTTTATTACAATCAAAATCATAATTATTTATGAACCCCAGATGACAGTATTCTGCTGTTTGACATATGGTTAGAAAGCATGATTTCTGTGGCCTTTTCTCTCACAGTACAGCACTGAAAGAAGCACTAACTTCTGTTTCTTATCAGGACACAACCAGCAGGCCTACAGACAAATATCTCAAATTATTTTGAAATCTTCAAAATACCCAGGAAAAAAAACGTAGTAAAACCCATTTATGTTCAGTCTTGAAGAGCATGTGTATCTATTTCATGGAGTAGAGAAGTTCTGAAATGTGAATTAGCAGAAATTTTATGTGGTTTTGTAGGAACGTACAGTACTAATTTTGACTTCAATTGAAGAATGCATCAAAGTTGGTTTCAACATAGAAGATCAATATTCAACTGACACAATGTCTCCAACACAATAGCATCACAGACGCTGCAATAAGAGCAGCTGATCTTCAGGGAACTGCACTGTGTAGATGAAGATACACAGAATTATAGGAAGAACAAAAAAAACCAAAACCCCACGCCCCAAAATGGAAACAAAAAATGGAACTAGGAAGCAAAAGCAAACAAAATGAAATGGATAACAGGAGCAAAAAATCTGAAGAAAACACTGAAAGTGAAATACTGTCATCGATTCCAATTTCTATGTACTAGGTTCACCAATATAATAATTTTTAGGAAGAATAAACAAAAAAAACCCTCTCTACAGCAATAATGAAAAGAAGAAAGGGTATAACAAAATGTTTCCAGGAGTGGTTTCCAGGAGTGTAGATTAGCATCAAAGAAACTATTAAGTCATAATGGAAATTAAACATCTCATAAATGTTACTCACATCACAAAGAAATGATACATGCAGAAAGAGAATGATGTCAAGCAAATCTGTTGGTAAATCTAAGCCAGTGGGAAATTTGTGGTGATGAACTCCTCACTAAAATATTTAATCTTTTTAATGAAATATGGGACTAATACAAGCTCTCAAAAATGCCATTCTGGACTAAGTATCAAAGAATAGTGATTAAAGTTACTCCAATAGTTACTGAGTTTTGTTTTTTTTTTTTTCATTTGGTGATAACCAATTAACCACAGCACAAATTAATCTGCAAAAAAGACTTCAACAACTCGTTCACGGTAAGAAGCTGGGATTTTGGCCTGAATGTTCACACATTCACCAGATTTTCAAAATCAGCATAGCTGTCAAAAAGGACAATAGATTTCAAAAAGCCACTGAAATACCTTTGATATTTGATACCTGCAACTTTGAGGTTTCAGTGGAGTATTTGACATTCCATACTACAATTCACTCTGGAATATCTTGAAGTTTAAGGTCTACCAACAGAAATAATTAGCTTTGAAAAGGTTTCCCATTATGGTTAAAATAAAAATGCACAAGTCTATAGTAACAGAAAATCATGTCAGTGAGAATTTGCTCTCTTACAACTTACTTAAGTCTTGCTCTTGATTTCAGTATGATAAAAAGCAGAGATATCATATATCATATGACATATGACACATATAATATAAAAAATGCTTGATTCAAAAACCATTTTATAAAGTCAAATTTTCTGAATGAAGCTATTCTTTGAAGAAGTGAAATTTAAAAGGAAATGTATAAGAAGAAATTACATGAGTATGTTCTTTCAAAGAGTGACATGAAAACATGCCAGCAGAGAGTATTTCTTCCAGAATTGCACAAATAGATTTAATAATTAATTGCATAAAGCAAACCAGTTGCCAGTTCATGCATTATGGTAGAAGGCAAGAAGATATTTGGCCCTGGGGCATTCATTTTCTTCACAGGTAATATGAATTCTGATAAGAGCCAAAGGTCTGAATTTCCAAAGCAGCAGTTTCAGTTGATCATTCAAAATCTACAATTAAAAAAAAAACAACCCAAAACCCACAAATGTAACTCCAGTGAAATTTTTTTAACACAATAAAAGCTTAAGATACTTAAAGATACAGCTGAGCAGAAAACACTATGCAGTTAGTGTGAGGTATTTAAAAATGCATCCATCATTGTTAAAATCATGGATAAACTACATCTTTTTTCCTCGAATTTTTTTCTGGAAGCTAGAACTAACCAGGTGTATCTTAAAAACTAATTAATAGAATCTGTAGGATAGACCTGTGCTGAACGTGGAGGAACACACAAAAGTGGGCACACAGAGTTTGGTATAGAAGAATGACAAAGGTTTATGTCTAGGATAGACATCAGCAGTGGAGCCTGCTTTGTGTTCTGCCTCATTATATGACACAGAAACAAATCACACTTGACACAAAACCAGTCACGTAATCATCAGGGTATCTGACCATATGACTCATTCTGAGTCTGGATTTGTGATTCTTCATTTAGTGCCATATCAAATTCAGAATTTACTATCAATGACTTGCAAAATTACACCTCTCATTGATCATGTAAGGTTTTTATTGCACCAGTGCACAAAAAACTTTGTTTCTTATTCACAGTATTTTTGGTCATTCCTTTCATACTGTTCATTTGCAATTTATAACTTCTTCCCAGATGTTCAAGTGTTCTGTTCATTAAAGGCATAAATTCAGCAAGTTTTTAAGGCAAATTCATATATTTAGACATGTACTTAGTTCTATCAAGTCAATACTTCAAAGAGATCTTTAAATGAAGCTCATACCCTGAGGGGTATTTTTGAACCAGAGCTACAAATCCTGTCAGAAATCCATGTCTTGCATGCTGACTTTGTTCCATTGTGTTTCAAATTGGACCAGACTAATATATGTCTAAGCTGCATAGCGTATGCTCAGCTGACAGAATTGCCAAGCATGCACACATGTCAGTTATACACTAGAAATGTTTGTGTAAACCAAAGAGCAGTAAGTTTCTCAGCTCAGGAAGCTTACTTCTCTTCTGTTCAACTACAGGAAATATGCAAGAAATAAAAACATTTATTAATTCAAAAAGAAAAAAGGGAAGGGGACAAAAAGAAGGGAAAAAAGTTCAATTAAGTTCAATTGTCTGCCATGAAGGTAAAAGTTTGTGTGGTTTTAAAAGAGGTGCACATGTTAGAGATATTCAATTCTTCATTGAAACCTAAGGAACAACATGTGTTATCTCCCTCTTGAGGTTTAGGTAAAAGCAGTAAAACTCATCATCTGATCCAGAGTTTTAAACTGTGACCTGGGGAGCCAAGGCTACTCTTGGGAAAATATGAGGGACACACATTCTGCACTTACATTCTGTACTAATATTGATGATGAAACTCGGAAGTCATTTACTTTTTTGATGTTAGTACAATGTAAATTTGTCGCCACATTGTTTAGCTGACTGATTAAGCTTTCACAAACAAACCAACAAACCAACCAACCAACCACCACCACCACCACCACCAACAAAAACAAACAAAACAAAACAAAACAAAACAAAACAAAAAAAAAAAGGAAAAAAAGAGAGAGAGTAATGCAAACTGATTTTTCAGGATTAGAATTTCCTGGTGGAGCCATAGTACTGATTGTCCATAGCACCAGAGCTGCACAAATTCTCTATCTAAGGAGATCTTTCTGGGCATGGTTCACTGGAATTTAGAAATTCTATTTATTTAGAAATTCTATTTTTGCATGTTAGGAAACCCAAATATAAAACCATGTTCCTAAGAATTCTACTTGTTTTTCAGTAAATGAGAAAGAAATCCATAAAAAGAAGCTGTGTATAGTTGTAAAAGAAGCTTTCTGGCCAAAAAGGAAATTTTTGAATCTAAAAGTCTCATCAGCAGTATTTTTGGTCCTTCACAGAAATTCTCTTTGCAGTAGCAGTTGTTGGACAGTTGCTCCCTTAAATATTCAGACTAATACCACCTAATGCATTGATACCTTTAGCTTCCACAGTGCTGAATTGGATATCCTAACAGAACATCTCTTTCCCTTGCAGTTTTAAGCTATGTGCTCTGTATTTGGGACCCACATCAAAGAGGCAGTAAAACAACAATATGAGCACTCATATCTGAGCTGCATTTCTAGATTCCCAGAAAGAAATAAATTTTTTATGTATCTCTTAACCCCATTTGGGAAGGATAGAGGACAAATTTATATGGCTTCTGCACTGGAAACATTTATTATCGGAATCTGGGATGGTACCATGTTAATGTAGTTATTTTGTGCTATTTCTGTCCCACTCTTAAGCTGTGAGGTCTAGTGGAATCAGGAACAACCTTTTCTGTATGCTTGTAGGCTGTGACCTCTACAGTTTCAGTCCTGCTTTCAGCTCAGCCAACAGCCTCCCATTTCATTAGCACATTATTTCAGGCAAAACAGCACCTGGAAACCAGAATTTTATAGATTAGCATTCCTCATTTCTATACAGAATATCAGCAATTCACTGCTGATGGAAAATACTGTGACTACTTGCCCATGACGTTTTTATTTACTTGCTGCAGAAAATATGCTGCATGTCTGTTTGGTTTTCTGTTGCTTTACCCACAAAACAGTCCCATGCTTGCCCAATTTAACTTCATTCCCATCACAACTTCCTTCTCTATGCTTTGGGTAAAATTAGATTTTAGAGGCCACCCATGCTTTTCCACTTTTTGTAAATTATTGCCTTTTGCTTTTTCCCATTTTTTCCCAACAGCAGCACCTTTGGTGTTATTTCTTTGGCCTTGAACCAGTTTCTATCTCCTGCCAAGTGCTATAGATCCACAAAGTGCTTGTTCTGCAGTTGTAATTTTGCTGCTTCATATAAAAGAGCAGAGCTTGCTCTGGAGCCCTTGCTATAAATAGAACAGAATTTTTCTTAGGTCTCCTACTGATTTGCCAGATTGATTGTATCTCTGCTAATCTCAATAATGCATTTGCATTCTCCTTTTCTCTTAAAATCAGGCTGTACAAATATTTTGCTTGATACTTCTGAAAGGTGATTTATATTGTTTTAAATAGAAGACTATCTTTATTACACCTGGGTGTCTTAACCCTAAATTTTCTGCCAAAACATCATTATATGTACAAATCATTCGTATGCATATAGTAGAGCTATTTCAAGGTTAATTTTGATAAGGTGACCCTTAACTAAATTTTTTCACTCTTTTCATCTTTTCCATCTTTCTAAACGCCTGTCGTCAGAACATGTCAATGATATCACAAAGTTATTTGTCATGCACTTAAACATAAATCCTTTCTCTCTTCCCCATCCACTCCCCTATGAACACTTTGAAAATGTTTTCAATTCTGGGTTAGCACCCTGAAAACTTTTGGCAATAAAGAAAAATACAGATTAGGCATTGTAGAGTGGAAAGAGAGAGAAATTTGGTTAATAAGTCTTTTTTAAAAATGTATAATTAAAAATCCAAGTCATTAAGAGAATAATAAAGAGTTGATCATTGATATGGTATTTTCACTGTTGTGAAAAGAGGAAATCAATAGGTCTATTTAAATAAGTGATTGCCAGTATAGCCTTGAATATATGCATAGTTTACAAGTTTACATTTAAATAGAATGTAGTCTAATTTCTTTTGGAAGAAAATACTTGCAAATGCAAAATTTGCTATGGGGAAAAAAAGGAAATATAGCTGAAGTTGACACTTCCACGTAGGATCCAATCCAATTCAATAGAAAGTGCCTGTACCTGTAATGAGCTGTTTGAGTGTTCAGAGCAGACATCAAACTTGAACCTTCAGTTAATTGCCCAATAGAGTACAATAATTAGGAAAACAGCCCATGAATAGGACACCAATTCCTCATTCCTGCCTCCATGTATTTAAGATGACTTTTGAAATTCTTATGAATGTTTAAGAAATACTGCAGTATCCTCAGAAAGCAAAGAGGAGAGTAAGCATATTTTCGAGTGTGCAACATGTATTTGCTGTTGTGCTGATGTCTCACAACAACCTGAAACATTCCTCCACAGTTCTGCCAGCAGTCATGGCTGACTGTGACACATTGGATGGCAAGCCCAAATAGGGTCCAAGCCTGCCACTGTTGGCAGATTTGGAGAATGGAGATTTGAAAAGAAAGGGCCGAAAAGAAATGTTCAGGGAAAGAAGAAAGGATATCAGAAATAAGAAGGCAATCTGGAAAGAAAATGTTGTCCGGAGGGAAGACCTTGTAAGTCAGGAGATGTCCTGATTCCAGAAGGTGGAGATAAGGGAAATGTACAGAGATAAATGCTGGGTGATACTCAGGGACCTTGGCCCTGTAACAGCTGAGATTGGGAATTATGAGTAGTGGTACCACAGAAAACAAAATGGCTTTGTGCCCAGCCTTCCTTGACCAGCCATGATATCCAGACTAGAAAGCCAAGAAGTAGTGAACCTGACACTAGGAGGGAAACAAGTGAGTGTATAACATAAGAAAGTAGAGTACAGTCTTAAATAGTTTTGGTTCCTAAATAGACTCTAGTGTCTGGTTCCACTGCAGCTTGTCATTCAGATTGTCTCACTCTTGGCAGCTGTTCTTATCAGAGCCAAGCCAAGATTCCCCAGTTTAGCATGCATAGCTTGGGTGACCTGCCACATCCTAAGACACCTGTAATGATCTTTGCTGCTCATGGATCCCAGTACAGCTCTCTTGCCTTTAATGAACTTTTGTACCTCATTGTTTCCTATATTAGAGGCTCATTCAAGACAGAGGATATATACCCTCTCTATCATCTTTTTCTAGGATCATCAGCATAGCTGGCCTGGGTTTACATTGATACATGAACTGATTTACATCAACACCTGCTGTAATATATAGACCCAGGAAAATATTGCTCTTCATTCTGCAGCAGATTTATTTTTTTAAATTATTTATTTCAGGTCAGAAGTGGATGTAGAACTGTTACAGTCAATATTAATAATGGGGCCTCTTGTACCCAAGAGCAAATCAGGAGCACTGAAAATACACTATGATGGTAAATAAGCCCATTTAATATGGTGCTTAAGGAATCAGGGTCAGCTACTGTGATTCCACTACAGATGTAGTGATTTGCTCAAGGTGCAGCATTCATGTGGCAGCACTGAGCCCTACTGTGCTGTGATTAGCCAGGAGCTACATGGAAAGAAAAGAGCTTAATACAAAGGTTTGGCCCCCCCTCCTTTTTTTAAAGAACTCCTCAGGCAGAGGAGTGCACTGTAGTAATCAAAAAGGAAGAAATTGTTTGAAGTGCAGCCTGCCAAAGCAGCAAAGGCAGTAGGAAGGGATTGAGACCTGCTCTACAAAAAGGTAACAGAAACAGCAGGTGTTGCACTGCCACCCACACAAGAGCAGCTTTTTGCCCCTCAGGCAGTGTGGTTCTCACTGCAAGGTGTGCAGGTGTCATGGGTGTTGTGCACACAGAACAGGGATCTTGGGGCTCTGAATGTGCTCACTGTGGGGTTTTGTTAACATTTGCAGTGTGCCAGGCTTCTCAGCACCACGGCCTCTATTTGCTCTGGTTTGATCTCCTATGCCTTCTGGGCTTTTTTGAAGCTAAGTTCATACACTACCTCAGCAACATCCCTACTTCGTTTATTTATATTTCTCTGAGTATTGATATCCTAATCAGATGCTGGTGCCACTGTGATCTTTTAATCAGGGTAAATTTGAACATATATTAGTTTATTAGCATATGGTCACATAAAGATGTTAAATGTTGCATTTTCCTTTTCCATGATACTGGTTGTACTGCAAATATATCTGGCTGATATTTCAATTTAGGGATAGCAACATTTCACTTAAAACAAAACAAAAAAAAAGCCATGTCAGGTATGTGTCTGCAAACTAGGAGACACTTGAATATATCAAACACACTCATTACAAAGCAGGAAAGTGAAAGTCATTGTGACCTGATAGTGCAAAGATTTGCAACATCCACACAATAAAAAAAATCTTGGATAAGATATCATTAAAGGCCATCTCACAGAAACAAAAACCTGGACATATTCACCTTCCACTCTTTGTTTCAGCTTCCCTTCCATATAGAAAAAGATATTACAGAACTTTTAAAAAGAACTCTGGGCTTTGTAAATTAGCTTTCATAACAGTGCAAGTCTCTAATTTTTTTAGTTATAATAGATGAAGGAAATTTTGCTTCAAACTTGGGACACTGCAAAAATTTAATGTCTGAATAGCTACTTCTCAACAAACAGAGCTGCCCTCTCAACTGAAAACACAGAGCAGATATCTATCTGCACATGGATGTGGATGGATAGATAATAGATTGATAGGCAGATAAATAGATGGGCAAATAAGTATCATCTGAGGTAATATATTCCACCTTTATTTTCTTTTTATCAGCCTAAAATGATATCAAATTTTATACCTTCCTTTTCTAATCTAATTAGCAACCAAATCTTTTTTCAATGTTTCTTGACTCTTATTCCTCCTATTTACAGCTCAAAGAAGATAGTGCTCAAGCTTTTTTATTTCTCTAACTGATTTCAACTCTCAAACATCAGAGAAGCAGCAAGCTAATCTGCTAATGTAGATATTTTTGAGATTGTTATTGCAGAAGAAGAACTTGCCAACCATTTCTGTTCTATTCCACTCTTTTCTTCTCTCTCCTATTCATCATGATGGACAGTTCTCCAGTTCTCTTTTAAGAAGATGCATTTATAAAATTATTAAAATTATTATTTCTTTATATATATTCACTATATTTTTTCTTTGAAAGAATCTATTGCTATAGTCCTCATATCAATCATTCCTAAAAAAAAACAATCCCAACCAGTCATCAATTCTTCCTTGTGTCTTCTTGTCTTCTTCTGTGCCACTTGATCCTGCTGATCAACTCCGTCTAGGACACACAAAAAGAGGAGCTAATTCACCTTTGGAGATAGATTAGCCCATGTACAGATGCAAAATTTACCTGGCATGAAATGACTGGTATTACTGCAGTGGTAAGTGGTGCGTATGTAGTATTACAGGCTGGTTGTCTTCTTTCTGACCACAATTTTTGTGTCTCAGTTTTATCACAAATGTGTTTATTGATCTCTTTTTATCTGACTGAGTTTCTAAGATGACACTACCAGTTGTCTTTTAAGTTAAATTGGGATATAGAGAAACGGAGGTTTTTCTTCATACTGCTATTCTGAGTTATAGTAGTACCTGTGTTTCCTTCTGATTTGAATTGTAGTGAACACCAGCATATAAGAAGTTTAGTGTTCCTGCTTGGGACTGACTTGATGAACTCAACTCTTGTTCAGGATCCTATTGCCTTGAATTACATTCTCTTCCCCCACAAACAGCTTTCAGTTGGTGGAAAACAGGCTTATTGACAAAGATTCTTATTGGACCCAACCCTGCCAGACTGCCAGCTTCCAAGACTAGATTCAGAAGTCAAAAAGAAACATAAAAGAAGACTTCCTGTGTCTTTATCTAGTCAGAAGTAGAATTAATAGGTTTTTTTCTATGTGTACCTAAACAGAAGCAGTCACACCAGTTGTTATTCTGTTACAGCTTTTCCTGGACAGTGTGGTGTGGGAGTGGGCAGAGCCCTGGCTGCTTTGCCCTGGAGGGAGCTAAGCTGAGGAGTTAAGGAAGAATTTCGCAACTTCACCCAGAGCCCCTAAGACAAAGACAAACCTCCTAGCCACGGCGACCTGTCCGGAGACCCACAAGCCCCCTCGGGATTTTATGTAGATCTGTTACAATTGATTGGTTCTGTACCCTTTTCCTCCCACCCTGGTGTCCCATAAAAAACCCTGGGTTTCCTCTGGTCGGCAAAGGTTCCTCGTCCCTGGATCCCTTTCGCTGGTACCCTCTCAATAAAGTACCACCTGCGGAAATTCCATACGAGACCTCTCTCTCTCTCACCACAGCCGGCTAAAAGAGGGGCTAACTCACAAGGGCAGGAGCTGAGAGCACTGAGAGCTGAAATCACTGAGCTGAAAAATCACTGCTCTGCCCGATGCTGAGAAGCCCCTCTGCCAGCTGAGGAGCGCCCTGACCCCCCAAGGAGCTAGCGAGACATAATTTGGGGTGGCTGTGGCTCTCTGGGTCCCAAGTGGCAGACCCCATCCACCAGCTGGAATAGTGTGGACTATTTCACACTGGTCCTTTTGCAGAAGTTTGCCAAGACACCCTGTTTGGAAGGAGCTAGATGAAAGTTCCTCTGGTAAAATGCCTCATCAGGTAGCTGTAAAATAAACAGCAGGAAAATAAGTTAGATTGTAGCTTGATATTTTCAACTTCATTGTTTTTTCCTGGAAAAAACCCTCAAAGTCTGAAGTCTTTAGATAACCTTTTCTTTAGACTAGGAAAGAAATCTCTTCCCAACTCTTTTGTCTGCTGTACTAATGAAACAAGGGCAGCTACAGGCACAACTGTAAACCTTCTGAAGCACAGAATATGAGACCTCATCACTTCTGTAGTCCTTCCCTACTGCCTGTATTTTAGTGAACTTTACTGAGCTGATATTTTTCTTAACAACCTAAATACAAGAAGTGAGAGAATGTGACAGCAATTTGGTTTCTATATTTTAATTCTCCTGTTTTTCCTGTCAGATCCTTCATTACCAAAGGAAAAGCCCACTTTCAGATACCAGTATTCAAATAGCAGCAGTCAAATATAGACTAGATGTTAAACTATGTAGCTGTCAGTCCTAAATTTTTCTTCTGAGTTTTGTGCACTGGCGTAGCAATGATCAAAGAGGCTGTGACATCTCTGGGTGCAATGAGAAAGACTTCTTCCTTGCCTTTGTGCCAGAACTGGTTATAGAAAAAGGCGTATTGAGCACTTTTTGGAATAATCCTGTTCAAATCTCTCTTCAGATTAGCTTTCACTGCCTCTTACACTCAGTTATACCTCTAGATGTCCAACCTTTGCTCTTTTCCCTTGAGTGGGGAATGGCAGCGGGGAGCAACCACACTAAGGACAATCAACTTAAATTCCAAGTACTTTGAACCCTTTTTGTCTTTCATTGAGCAGAACAAAATATAGCCATATGTAAAACCTATATAAGTCATAAGTCATAAAAACCTGCCTGAGGCTAGGTTTTTTACTTTCCCTTCTTTTCCTGATTTATCTTGTTTTACAATGAACATGCACACTTCAAGGGACACCTCAGGAAAGAAAGAATAATTTTTTCCCATTATTTCTTTGATGCGCACTGCACTATCTTCACTTCTCAGCTTTACTCTATAGTGGACAAAATGGATAAAGTCTAAATTTATGAGGAGAGCAGATTAATAGCAAAGATATTTGGTCTCCATGGTAATGTCGCATCTTTGTTACTAGAGATGAAAAATCACAGGTAAATAATACAGAAAAGACAAAACCCCAGACTCCTGTCAATAATAATTCTTAACTCCTTCCCCACCTCTTCGTTTGGTTTCTTTTAAAAGAAAATTCTGTACTGCTCAAACAATTAAATATTGCTAACACATTTGTGAGAGAATGTTGAAATGTAATTAATGGATTGGTTACTTACAGTAAAATAGAGCCATGTAGTCATATAGACTAATTTTTTGAAATTCATTCCCTGTAAGAAGAGAACATTTGAAGTGAAAACATAAGTTTAATATATGTTATTTTGGAAAAGGAAAAAGAAGCAACAATACCCACTCTATCTGCCTTTAGATATTCATTATCTATGCATTACAATCTGCCCACTAACGCACATTTGCCACTATTGCCCAAGTTGTCTTTTATTAAAAAAATATGAGCCTGGATGTAGTTTTTTATCTCACAAGGAAAAAAAAAAAAAAAAAAAAAAAAAAAAAACCACAAAAAAACTTGAAGAATGAGCAGAATAAAAGGAATAAAATTCAATTATTCATTCACAGTCACATTTATTAAGGTACGCTTTTTCCTGCCACAAGAAAAAAGGGAAAATTCACACAAAGAGAAGGAGAATTTTCCTTACATATCTGAATTCCTTCCAACTAGCTGCCACAGATTTGCACTTTCATAACACTACAATACACAAAATTATATAAGAGTTTGGTGGGAAGATATAAAATAATTATTCATTTTACCATGAAAGAACACTCAACAACTCATCTCTTGAGGATTCATTGCAGGTCATTGTTCAATTTGCTCATGGGACAAAGACAAAAAGTCAATGGAAACAATGCCAGGCTACATGTGTGAGGACTTGACTTCACATTTTCTGCTAATGTATTTCAAGAAATTAACAATTGCAGCAGTTCCTACAGTTTCCAAGATAATTTTAAGAGAACACATGGGCTTCTGAAAGCCTGTGTGTCTATTTGCTTTGTACCCTTTATTTTAATACTAATTTAAATGAGATAATAATAAATAAATACATACAAAAAAAAAAAAAAAAAAAAAAAAAGAAGGGAAAAGAGCAGCATGACACATAATGGTATCTCCTGCATTAAAAATTTCCTTTTTTGATTTTTTAATATTCTCACTCAAAAAAAAAAATATATGCTTTACGTCTTTCTGTGATTTTATTTTTCTTTTCTGCAGCATTTTGTTGTAGGCTGATGACTCCATTTCAATAATGAACATTATGGAAGTTATCCCTCATTAAACAGCTGGTTGTTGAGAAGCAAATAGAAATATTAAAGAAATTTATCATAAAATAAGTTGCTCATTTTCGAGCACAGAATAATAAAAATAGCTTTTGCAGTTTCTTATTTCTGTCCACATTCCTCTGGTGATTTTAAAATACCTCTTAAAGTTGTATGTTCTTACTGCTTTCTCCTGTCCCTGGAAAATAAGTTCTTAGGTATAATATCTTCTTTTTCTTAATTTCTCTTATTATCTGCCATTCTAAGCTGTTGTTTTTATTCCTCTTCAGCCTAGAGGCTGACATACACCTAAATACTCTCATTTCACATTAGGGATTACTTACCTTCTCTTAAGACAATATTGTTCCCAGTAAATGTTTATGAGTTTGGGCTTAAAAGAAAAAAAAAAATAGAATACCTGCATTTACTACCAGTATTTAATCTTTATAGGAGGACACAGAATAAAATCCTACATCCAAGATATGCTGATAATAGTTGATTTATATGTGGTGAATTTTATAGTGTGCAGTGGCTGTTTGCATGAAAATGTAAAATGAAAAAGGACTTGCTATGTTCACACACTGTTTCTAAATATTTTATTTTAAAATTGCTTGTGAACTCCAGCTATTGCTTTCAAACTCTGATTCACATACATAATTATACAATCCCTAAACAAATAAAATAATTAATTCTGATTTAGTGTTTAGAAGTCTCTTTACAATGGCTATTCTCAGACAAAAAAATATGACAGCTTGATGCAAATTTTAGAGAAGAGAAATTCAAGTTTTTAATTTTATGGATACACATGCATACATACCATATATACATACAAATATGTATGATCATAGTAAGCAAGACTTTAAAACTTGCCATTTAAAATTGTCAGAATAATTGTCTTCTCTCAAATGAAAATATGTTTTTCTTATCATACTATCCTCCATATTCTTTTGACTTTATTTCTGAATTTTTATAAATTTTTACTGTTAATAGAAATAAACAGAAATTTTCAGATTAAGGTTTTTTTGCTTGAAAGAAGCAGTTAGAAAGAAAGCTTTTCATTAAAATGGTGTCAATTTCTTTCGGGAAAATTCTCTGAGGTCCAAGGTCGCATCTAGCAAAATGTATTTCCAGGTGAGTGTGACAGACTGATTACAGGGATTTGTTATTTAACCTTAAGCCATACAGCAGATCATTTTCTATTCTTAGATGAATGTACTCTAAGGTCATTCTGGACTATCTGTGAAACCTGTTGGTGCTAAAAGACCACTGAGTTTTTCAGTCAATATGGTCCACATGATTAACTCATCCTAATTTACCTTGTGAGGGCCCTTCAGCTACTTGAATTTGATGTGGAACTTGCCCAAACCTCACTATTAATAAACACGGCAGCTTTATATTAATAAAAGAATGGCAGGATATTAAACTTTCTAGGTAATACTAAATGTTATTCATGTTCTTCTGAAACAGCATTCTGTGTTTCTGAAATTATGATGCCAGGTAAGCTCAGTTTGTTCATCTGCTTGACTCAGATGAATTGCTTTGATGGATAATCAACTTTACTGGCATTTGTCAGCAAAGCCACTATTTTTCATTGTATCTGATGTGACGGAATTTTCTGTTAAGTGCTATTCTTAATTTACTTCACCAACATTTTTGTATTCTTGAAAACAATTGAAAGCTTTTAAATTCAACAATCTATGTAAAATAGTTTCCACAAATCCCTGTGTTGGAATACATTTGTTGAGCAAAAAGCCAAAAAGGAAGACAGAGCTGGACCATCATGTGACAGGTAGAGGAAGCCAAGGGGGCACTAAGCAGGTAGTGGGCTGAAACCAAAGGCTTGTATGGCCTGACACTGTTAAATAGGGCTGAACATTTCTTCACCCCATCATCCAACATCCACACAAAGGAGCAGCATACGGCGGCAGGCCAGGCCATGTGGGTATCTGCAGGAGCTCCAGCAAAGATCACAGCAAAGGCAGCAAGTGCACTGTCAGCAGGGCATGGGAACATCTGCCAAGAGCTGATGGGCTTTTGCACAACCAGAGCAGGCATAGAGGAAACATTCCTGTCTCATCACCTTCCCATTAGTACACTCTGATACTACCAAATTAGAAAGTTTAGTATTTAAATTCCTGAAAAGATCACAGTATTTTATGAAGTAAGCCACCTGTACTGATCTTTTGCAGGAATGTGCATGAGTCCTAGGAGTGAATGTTTGCAGCAGATACAAAAATGTCAATCTGTGCACCAACAGTACAGAATATGTCTAAAATTTGAGACTGTCTATTACTAACCCTATTTAGACAGTGGCCTGATGACTTTTGGAGATATGTTTTTTTTCCTGTGTGATAAGGGCTCAAGTGGGAAACACACAAGGAACAGGGGACTCTGAGTGACATACCACCACAGACCCTTTCAGCATTTGGTCTCACATTTGAAACGCAGGAAAGAAGGAACTGAAAGTAGGGAGAGCTATGTGGGATGAAACACTATCTGAATGACAGACAGGTTTATCTGGCTGAGTTCTGGGCCAACAGCTCAATCAGACAGCTGTGAAGAAGCTGTCATCTAGGAAAGACATAACTGCTTGAGATAATACTATCACATAAGACTCAGCTATCTTGTGTGTGCTGATTGTTTTTTGTATACTGTTTTCTGGCTTCCAAAAGAATTATTCTGTGCCTTATCCTGTAGTAGGTTTTACATATGGAAATAATAGGTCTAGGTTTCACATGGAAACAAAATCAACAATATTGTGAAATGAATTTTCAGATTCATTACTTGATGAGGTTATGCAGCATAAGTGAATTCACGACTTGGCATGAAGCTCCTACACAATATTGTCAATGATAAAAATACAACTGCAATTTTCATCTATTTTTGTTGAATTAAATAATTCCCTTTTTTTAATAAACAAAATTCAAAAGATTTTTCAGTATAACTAAGTGCTTCTGCCTTCTGTTGCATGTAGTTATAGGTATAGTCTTAAAGACCTAAAAAATGTCAGTATTATAGAATTAAATTGTGCCTTAGCAGGATAGAATTTTACAGCTGATAATTGAATGTTTGTATCCTTTGATACAATCTGGCAATAAATATCCATCCTGGATGTGCTCAACACTTTTGCACATGCCATTTTGGGGGGGAATATTTTAATACTTTTATAGATTTTTTGATATCACTTTTATTTATTTTTTTAATTAATTATTTTAGCTTCTCTAAATTACAATTTTTTTTCCTGTGGAAAGATCAAATTCTTGTTTGATCATATTCACAGATTTTTGCATTAGTCAAGGTGAATTTATAATGCACTTTTACAAGTTGTCAATCAAAGTGCATGAAAGATGGTTTGTTCTTCTCATAGAAAATCTGGATCTAAATGTTGTATTAAATTTTTCCATCATGCTGCATGTATCTTAAAATAGTACTACTTAGCAGTAGTGGCTTGCAGGACTCATCTTGCAAAAGAAAAAGGGACAGTAATGAATAAAGAATAGTAATGAAAAATATTTCCTCTTGTTTCTAACAAAATGGTTATAGAAACTGTGTATAAAATATAACATACATTTATTGTCTTCATGTGTATCAATATGATTTCCTTAAGTCTTAACACTTTCTATGAAAGACAGAATAGTAGTACCTGATCCTATGTTTTTCTCTAAACACATACACCCCAATGTTTTTAGGAAGAAGGACTAGCTGTCTCGCACTAATCCCTGGGATTTATGCATGACACAGAGAGGCTAAGCCCCATATGCCTCCTGCCAGTCTTTTCCTGCAGCTTGCTTTTTTCAAGTTAGTAGCAGCTTGTGTCTGATAGCATCAAAAACTTGAAGTGATACTCATGTTCATGCATGACAATTTATACTTTACCCAAAGGCAAAACTTTGTACTCCATAAGTGATAATAATTTTCATGAGTATAGGGACTCTGTTTTGAGAATGCTTGTGGACCTTTGTAAAGATATTTAAGGTGGAACGTGGGGTGCTCAGCATAGGGATGAGAAAGCAGAATATTGTGGGGCTACAGTCCTGACTGCATTGCAGGTGGCAGCAGAAGACAGCAGCTCATGTGGCTCAGGTCATCCCAAGAAGAGCCGATCTTTCCCACCTCTTATCCCTGGAAAAGCTACATTAAAACATCTGGTATGATGGACTGGACAAAGCATGTAGGGGCTTTTCTGATGCAGGCATTCAAAGGTAGTGTGATTTTAAGAACCTAAATCTTCTTAGGGTTTTGATATCCTCCAAAGGACCATGAGCATCCCCTGAAAGGCCTTTTCTGACAATGAATAAACTACTCAAAATAAACTGTGCAATAATGTTGTTTACACAGCAGATCAAAAGGATGCATTTTTTTCTGCAGCAAATGAGAACATGGCATTTGGAAAAAACCTTGCAGTGATACTTTCTAAGCTTTCACAGTCATTGTCATGAGTGGATAATTTTGCCAGATGGAAAGAAAGCTATTTACATCATTTAATTTGGCCTGTAGAAGTAATTTTGCCAGAGGTTTGGATTATAATTTTATAAAGCCCAGGTCAGTAATACTCCCCCCATGGACTTATTCTGCATATAAATTGAATGCTTTCACAGTACTAAATCAAGAATTAATTTTTTTGTTTTGACAGGTGATTGATCTCTGAGATGAGCTGTAAGACAATTTTCAAATGTCTGAGGAATAAAGGATTGTCTTGGTATCACTCTTTCACTTTTTCAAGATGATTGATTAAATTTAAATATTAGCTCACCATATAAAATACCAAGGCAGTATTTCATTATCATGTATTGTGCTTTCTATAAAAACCAAGCATAGAAAACGCAGCTAGTAGGATTTTCAGAAAAGTATTACACAACTACATGGTGCTTACACAATGAGGCATCTAATGAGTCCTATTCTAAGTAAAGCCCAATTCTGAGTATACAAAGCAGAAGGAAGGTCAATTATTTGTAAATAAACCACCAACTATAAACTGGTAGTGATTCAAATCCAGTTTTATATAATGTAACTTTCAGAAGACAACAATAAGCACTCACCTTGGTAACTTGTAGATACCACTATGGTTTTTCCCAATGACCATCAACCAGTGTTAAGTAATGTGCTCTGTTATAATTTGTAAGAAAATTAAAAAATAGCCTTGTCTGCCTCACTCCCATCTTTTGCTGTGATTAAAGAGGGAATTCTTTCTAGAGATACTGGATGGTTACATGCCAAATTTCTGTGCCAGATGATGCGATTACCATCTATCCTTTGACGAAAATCTCTGCAACTCATCTGACTGCATAGTAAGAAGTCATCAGAAAGGAGGGAAGTGGTGGTGGAGCTGCCAGGAGGAGGCTACTGCAGCAATGTAAGTACAGAGAAATAGAAAGTACCCTTGGTTACAGTCCAGAAGGGCTGTAGTGAGATGACTGGGGGTGAAATCAGGGAAAACTGGGAAGTTATATCCACATTCTAAGAGACGTTATAACAGTGAGGAAATTATGGAGTGAAATGCAGTTGCTGCTTCCAGGATGGAATGCAATTGGCATGCAGGAAATCCATTCCATGATAATTCACCACACACAGAATCCACAACCTTAAGCACATGCTAAGAGGGATGAAATGGAGCAAATTGGAGACACTTTGGCCAGGCTCTGTTGAAATCCTTGCAGGGATGGGAACCCAGTGGTGCCATGCACAGGAGCTGCCACGCAGGGGAGAGAGGAGAAGGTGTCTTGGTTCTGAACCAGCAGCTGGGGTGAAATTACTCTCCTTGGGTGAACTTGGTCCATGGTGATCTGATTGCAATGCCAGCACACACCTCCATGCCAAAGTTACTCACCTCCCAGGTGTGACCACTCCACTGTGCATGCACCCCATTTTTATTTGCTATATATTTCAGAGCAAAGCAAGAGAATTTTGATCAATTCAGTAGCAAAGGTGCAAAATACAACCAGAGCAATTCAAACTCCATCTAAATGTAAAGAAATAATATAGAAGTCAGTTATCATTATGGAGAAGCTCGGTAAGACTTCTTTGTAACTACAGTAGTGAGAAGTTAGGGAAGATTCATTATAACATTTGGGATCAGTTGGGTGGAACTCGGCTTCTGCCCAGTAGAAATGCCTATTTTTAGAACTATATTCCATTTGCTCTAAATTGTTCTGTTGAGCTGGATTCCATTGATGAGTTAGAGTTTGTCAGTATATTGCTTTAAATTAGTCTTTGCAGTCCCTCACTATCACCATCATTCTTCAAAGCTTAACCTGTCACAATTTCCTATTATCAGTGTGTTAATTAACAAAGTGTGTAATTTTGTGAAGTGTTTAGTGTGGGTCCTTCAAGGGCACCAGCTCTTGGTGGCAGTGGAGAGCACACCTGACTAAGAGAGGGGAGATGCAGGAGGGGCTCTCTCTCTCTGAAGTGCAGTGAGGGTTTCACTCTGACATGCTGTTGCTGTGTGTCCCTGAACAAGTTGGCCAAGCTGCTCTCGGGTACAGAGGGCTGTTCACTGGGACCCTGCAATGGGGCACTGACACAGTGGTTGGGCCAAGGATTTCAGCCCTCCTGGGGCATTGACAGACCAACAAAAGATGTTTGAGGAAACCCCTTTCACATGACAAGGGCTCTGTCATCCTTTCTCAATGTGCACAAGATAATAAATCCACTATTTTTCTCTCACCTTGTGCTCTAAACACCTACTATTTGGTGCATTCAGTTATCTACATTCACTTATTTCCTTGCTGTTAATAGTTGTGATCTTCCACTCTGGGGGGAATCTATCAGTTCAGGTTTGAGCTAGTTCCACAGCTTCTTTTGAACTGGCCTAGGCAGTGGTGATTGTCCAGCGTCCAGTGCAAGAATGTGATTTGGGACCAACAGCAATATTAACACAGCACATGACCATGCACCTTTAGGGGCAGCTATTCTTGGCAACCCTTCAAAGCAAAACTCAAGCATCCCCAGAATTTGTAAAAACTTCCTGAGTCCAGTTTGCTTTCATGTCACACAGATGTTGGTTGCTCTTCCTGCAGATGTCCTCAGGGGACTGGGCTCCTGCAGGGAAAGCTCTAATCCCTCAGTCTGACATCATAAGTGACAAGATAGATCTGGCAGCCAGAGGCTGCACAGAGACCAGGTGTGGTCATGGAGAAGATAAATATTCTTTGGAGGACACTGTAGACACTCTTTACCCAACATTTTCCTTCTCAAATTATTAGTTAAAGTGGTCTACATATAGTCCCAAGGGTCAGCTGGATGGTGCAGCCTCCAGCCTGCCTTGTGATTCTGCTGTCAATGTCGTGTGGCTCTCAGCAAGGACTGTGCAAGTATAGCCTTACAGAGAGAGATTCCATATTTAGCCACAAAGCCCCTGTGTGCTAAGTACTATACAGAGCAAGTTAATAAAGAAAACATCTTTCAGCTAGCATAGAGGTCAATGAGGAGATGAAGGGAGTTTAACAAGAACAGAATTTCTGTCACTCTTTTTGATTTTTTTGTTTTTAAACTGACAATACTAGACGTGTGTTTATGAGCTGAGGGGATTAAACTGGTATGGCTAAAAACATGAAGCACTGTGCTACTGTTTAAACTCATCAGACTGCATATCTAGAGAGGGGAAAAAAAGCTCACAACCCTAAATTACTTGCTTAAATGAACCTTTTAAAAAGATAGTGATGTACAAGAAGCCCTGCAGGATTTGGGAAGCTTATCAGCCTCAATGCAGGCTTGCTTGTTTCCGCTCTGTGTCTCAAACATCATTCTAAGTGTTGAAAATTCATTTTCTCCTGTTGCACTCTCTTTTAACCATATAATTTCAAAGCTGACAGGTTGAAAATACGTTCCAATCTTGAAAATACAATTTTACTTCAGAAACAACTTTGATAAGTTGTAATTAATGACACTGAAATAACTGCATCAGGTGTTAAAACAGACATGAAATGATACATCCTTGGGTGTGAGAAGACAAGAATTCAGCAAAGCCAGGAAATGGCTTCATTGCAAGCAACCAAAAGAAACTCAGCCATATCTTCATGCATTTTTTATTTGCTTTTTCAAAAGTTCAGCTACTAAATGGGCAAATCAGGAACTGGAAGTCTTGCCAGGTTAATTTTTTTGATACACTAAAATGCAGAGAAGCCAGGCATGAATATTCATCATCTTGAAACCACACATTTTGGACAGAGGATATCTGGCCATCTTGCAAATCCCCCAAGAGTTTAAGGGCCTGTTTTAGAGCAGCTGAGACTCAAAAATATTGGAAACTATTCCAGTATCTTTGAAGCTAGATTGTAGTTCAGACAATGAGCTTACACAGGTAGAAAATGAAAAGTATGATAATCTTATGTGGCCCTCTGCAAATATCGTATAGTGCTGTAGTGGGTGCAAGTTGCATGGCCACTGATCTTTCAGCAAAATACGTAGAAAAGGGAGGGTGAGGAATGGACAGAGTCAACCTTCTGTGTCTCTGGAGTGCTGGATGGCAGAGCTGGCCTGAGGAATGCAGCATAATGAATGGCAGTAGAAGTCATCAGCCTGATGCAATAAGGAAGCAATGAGGAATGGAATTTTACAGGTGTGAAAACTACTTCTGAGGTGGTACAACTTTTACACCAGGTTTTGACAGGGGCTATGCCAAAGGACATACCAAATTTTAATGCTATGTAACAGCTTTCCCAGAGGTAAGCAGAGGTCAGTTACATGCAGAATGCTGATCTAAAATGTGAGGAAATAAAAAATATGAGAGGAAAACCAGATTGCTAACCTACAATTTATTGTGACCCAGGAAAAATAGCTAACATCCTCATTGATTTATTTTGTCCATTGACCAAAAGGCTTCTTGTCTTTCTACTGTATCATATATGTCTTTAATTAGGAGAGACATTTTTTATCTTCTTGCTCTTCTTTCCTGAGATGAATCAAGCATTTATAGTTTTGATACATTTTCACTTAAACTTAATTGGCTTGGCCTTAATATTTGTACATTCTACCAATGTCACTCTCAGAACTCCTAGTGTCTGCACTTCTTTCTAACTAGCTGAGTCTTCTTCTTAGATTGCATCATTCACTGTATCTTGCAGATTGTTGTAGCATGCAAGGGCAGTACTGCTGAGCAGGAGTGCCCAGCCCACAAGCCTCAGTATGGCAGGTTTTGGAAACACAGAGCTCAACCACCACAATTAACGTAGATTTCAGTTTGATTCAACAAGCAGAAACAAAGTGTTCCAAGTCAGAAATCGTTGAACAAAAAGATTTGTTCGCAACTATTCAAATCAAAAACAAACAATCAAAATGTCAAAGACTAGTTCTGTAAAAAGGTTGATTATGAAAAAAAGAGAGAATGCATTTCTATTTATGATATCGTGAAATATGGAAAGGTTGTAGAGGTTCGGAGAAAACTTTGAAGGAAGTAACTATTCTATCATATTCTCCCCATAGAAAACTTCCATCAGAAATTCCCTGTGAAAAATGTCCTCATTGACAGTAGTGACTTCTATGACTTCTATGGAGGTTAAAGGAGTTTCTCTTATATGATTGTCCCTAATCTATTTTCTCTAAATATCTTACATTAATCTTAGCTATAATATTGGAAGGAAGAGAAATGTGGAGATGCTGTTGAAAAGATTACTGTTAATGTTTTAGTAAAAAGATCAGGTTTTAATGCCTTTTAGTAAAGAGGGAAATATATATTCCCTATAGAAAATAGAAATAATATACAATATATTATAAGTTGTTGGGTCAATGTTAAAAACAGGGTTTGTAAATATACTATATATATATATATAAAATTATAATTGAGAAGTTTAATTGAGGTTAATGAGCACCTTAAACACACTAAGACTTTGTTCCATTAGTCCTTGTTGGATCCTTTATGTGCTTAGGGTGTTCAGTGGACAATTTTTCTGTTACTGGGGTCCCCAGGACGGGACCAAAGTGTCTGAGACTAGACAGAGGAGGGAAATGACACTGTCCAACAGGTGACTGTGCTCAAGCAGAGTGTATCTACAAGGCTGATTGTCAAGCATCCCCTGGCTCCTACCGATAATTTTTAGACAAATAAGGATAACACTGTCATTTTTTGTTTGTTTCCTTATTTTGTTCTTTCTCCTTATTTTTTATGCTTCTATTAAGACTATTTTCTTCTTAATGTCTGGCAAAATGCAACAAAAGTTTTTGCATTTTTTTCAAGCTTCCTCTCCCATAAGTGTAATTCAAGTTAATGTTGAGACTATTTAGAAAGTATTTCCCACTCTGATGCCAAAGTAGAGGCTCTTTTAACTTTCTCTGATTAGATTCTCTTCCAAACACAGAAATTAGTTTTCCACCTGCCCCTTCTAATTATTAATCCTCTGATATGCAAAAACATGTCTTTTCTAGAAGAAATACTTGGCAGGAAATTTCAGCATCCTTGCACTCAGTGGGCTTCTCACCACCCTGTATATCTTGAGTACTATTGCTCCTGGAAATGGTGACCACTGCTGTCAACCTCTTGTGCTGCTTTAGACTATGCACACAAACACAGGGTGGCAGGCTGCAAAGGCAGTAGCCTTTGGGGGGTTGGTGAAAAATCAGTGGCTGAACTCCCTTTTCCTCCAACACGGCTGAATATCAGATACAGAGCAGTCTTGGGCATACATCTTACATGGAAATAGCAAAAATGGCTGGGAAATCTCTCATCCTACTGCAAAAGCTTAGCCTTTCTGGTGAAAAAAAGGCCTTCAAAAAACTGAAAAACGAAAATGTTAACATCTTTCTTCAACTGATCTTACAAGTGTATAATGTGTTCTATGTTTATTCTTGACTCCATGTTTATGAATTGGTTTTAATGCTTGAACAAGACTAGTATCATCCATTTTTTGTGGTTTATGCTGAGTGATAAGAATGCTCAAAAAATTCTTTTAGAAGTGTTACTTGTTTTGAAACACCTCTTGGTGTAGTGTAGAATGCTGACATTTCCAAAAATGGGTAAGGGGGGGTACTCTCAGAAATGTAAAAAAAAAAAAAATTCTTCCTCTTGAAAATGTAGGAGGTATATTGTGTTGTTTGTGATTACTTTATACTCTTAGGTAAGCAGTTTCAAAACTGCTTTCTTCTCAATATATGTGGCAGATGCAGTGCAGTACTAAGGAGCTTGCAACAAATGCAAAGAATACAGTCCTATACGGTTGCATAGGAAACCTGAAAATGTTTGCATTCACATCATCCATATTTTAAATACATTTTCAAAATACATTTCAATACATTTTCAAAAATCTTTCTTTAATAATCTTACAATGAAAGAAACATCACATTTTGCTAAATCACTTCAGTTTATTGGAACAATGTTATAAACCCAAGGCATCAAAATAAAATCACTGAAATTTGAATTAAGTAGTTACCAAATGAAAATAAACAGTATGTTTAGATGATAAATGAAGAAATTTGTGATAAATTCTGGAGCCAAGTTCATAAATGAGTACTGTTTTCAAAGTTATTAAAATATTTTGGTGTTAAACATGGTTTTTATGTAAGTATTGCACCTTCTAGAATTTAAGCTATGCTTTTCTATTATTACTTGATAGATAAAAGACTTTGATTACAAAGAAGCAATCACTTGACATTTAACTTTTGATCTGTTGCCAACAAAGCAGGCAAAGAATTTATTTATTCCTACAATTTAAGAATGGTGTTTGTAATAACTTTGGGTGTCACAGCAAAGTGAAATGATAATTCATAAAATTGTATTTGAATCCTAGGTAGAGAGGTTTGTTTTCATTATGGTTTGAGGGTTTTGCCTTTCTCCTTTACAGGGTATGAGATTCATTATTTCTGTGGAGGTAAGGAAACGAGGATTTTAAATGTGTATTGAAAGAATTACTGATGGTAAACATTGTAGGTTTTTAGGAAAGGTTGGGGGTGTGTGTATGACCGTTTTGTTTATTTTCTGGGGGTGTTAATCCCTACGGTCAAGACAAGTTTTATCCTAAAGATTTGATTTCCACATGAACTGTAGACAGAAATTAAGATGTAAGAAAACTGTCCCATTTTTGGTCATTTGTGCAGTTTTGCTAACTTATATAAATCTTGCTAGTTATATAAATTGCTCTTATATAACTTTTTTTACTTCTCATAATTTACATACTGAATGAAAAATTCGGTCCAACTGCTCCACAGCTTTTGGTACGCTCTTCACAATTCTTGGGGTTTTTTTCTAGCCAAGGAACTGGTCTTACTTTACTGTTACTTTTTGGTAAATCAGTGGGTTTACATGAAAGATATAAGTGATGTTATCTTCAATAATAATTTTTCAAGTTGTAGTTTTCTTGCATATTTCAGTCCTGTGAAATGGGCAGAGAAGCAAGTTGGCCACAACATTCTTTCCTAGCAGCTTTCTCACAGACAGAAAATTGCATTAAGATGACTGCAAAACTTCAATACACATCATAACCATTTTGGATGCTATTAAATTTGATTTTTTTTCCTGAAATGATGTTCATTATTTTCTTCTGTTTAGATTCCTTTGTTGAGTGCCACTGCAGCTAATGTGCTAGTGCATGTTCATCTGCGAAATGAAAAACTGTGGAAAAGAGAGGCTGGAAATATTTGGAAAACTTTATGCACTTTGAAGCAGAATACCTAACTCATGGATAGAAATAACTTTACTCAAGTTCAATGCGTATTCTTGTCAGTAATTTGAAAAATATAGTATTTATATAATTTATATAAGAAGAGACCACCTTTAAAAATATTCTATGTATTTTCTTTGGCAAAAAAATTGATATTTGTTCCTACAGACAAAATCTTGTATGGAATTGTACCCTGTTTTAAACTGAAATTATCTAAATAACAAATATAAGTGGTAGATCACTAAACAATCTACAATCTAAAAAAAATTATTAATGTTTTTAGATAATTTTTGCTTTAAAAAGACCATGTAAATAGAAGTCTAGCTTACACAGGCATGTCTACTGTACATGGATACTGGCTCTCAGAGGGCATACAGACGTTTTCTCTCCACCGATCTGTTCATTGGTTAAATTCAAACCAAGCAGTAGAAATGTTCATTTCTTCATGTGAACCAGTATTCAAACCACTGAAGTGAAGAAAAGCTGAGTGAGTGATGCAGAAGAGATGGAATTTGTCCTAGAGATAAGGTTTAAGACCAAGGTCTTAACATATACACAGTATGTCTTCAAAGTATATAGCAAATTTATATTATAACCCCTGTTGCAGTTCCAATCTAGGCAAGCTACATCAATTTCCCAAGCAGAATGTAAAAACACTGGAAGTTTTCATAATTGTCTGCTGGAGATGCATGCAAGGGATGGATAAGCACCATATGAAAACCATTGTGACAATGAGAGAGTATGAGAAAGCAGTGGCAGGCATGGGGATGTGACCTTCTCCTCTCTAAATATGCTGGCATTAGAGATTACCTTAGTGTGGTATGGAAAATGGCCAGAAAAAAGGTCCAAACCAAGGCCACAAAATCTCAAGGCTGCAAAGGTAGCCAGGCACAGCACCTCATTAATAAAATTATCACCAAACTTTTTAATACATTAAAAGGAAATAAAAATGCCAGGGATGCCTATTACGGGCACAGAAATAAATCAATCTTATTGCCTCTTTGCTTCAGCAGTAGCCTTAGTGCAGAAATGTGATAAGACTTTGTACTTAATGGCTGCAGAAGAGGCATTTGCCAGAGCACACTGACATCCCTAATTTTAATGAGCTGTCTGATGAGCTGTCTGTAGGGTTACCTCAAGTCAAAGCTTGTACTCTATAACATACCTTCTTCTCGCACAAAGACAAATCCAGTGTCACCTCAGCAGCCTGTGCCTTTAAGAAAGAAGGGTTTTCTTCCTAAACATCTCTCTCTAGTGAGTCAATAGCTCATGTCTCCTTTGGGATCCCCTTTCCTTTAAAACATCTCTCTCCAGGAGGTAAACTCAATATGTCTTCATGAAAGCATAGGCACAATCTCTGTTCTTTCTAATTTCAGGGATTTTTTTTTCCCTAAAGATTGATTAATGAAACAACCAAAAAAAAAAAAAAAAAAAAAAAAAAAAAAAAAACAGACACTGACATGGTTTTCCTATTGCTAGGATATATAAAAAAAAAAAAAAAAAAAAAAAAAAAAAAAAAGGAGGCGAAATCTGAACTCAGCAGCTGGAGAGCTGGAGCACCTTTCCTACATTAATTGTTTTTATTTGCATTACTATTTGGGAGGACAGTGCAGTTAAATTCAAAGGAAATATAGCTCTGAAACTGATATGAGTCTTGTCTTGTTTTAATATCTGTTGTCATTGCTATTGTGCACAGCTACCCATGTCTCTTCTGAAGCAATTCAAAGCATCAATTCACTAAATTATTTTGATAACCCTTTTATTAGGAAAGAAACATGAAAACAAAAGGGGACAACAATGTATGTCTAGCAGCTGCAGTGCTGCATGAAAATTTTGACCTCTGCATCACACTGTTGCTTCATCCCCTAAGATGAAGGGTGGGCTGGTTCTCCCACTGAACTGAGCACCTCTGCCAGGTCCTGCAATACACCCTGTGGGTGTGCCAGCTCAGCTGGGGTGGCATTACTTCACTCTCGTTTGTGGTGGAGACATGTTGTCTTGGGTTATGCAACCAATAAATATTTATTCTATTCCATGTGTTGAAACTGGTTGGGGAGGTGTTTTCTTTATCTCTTGTAACTCCAGGAGGGAGGGGACGAGTGCCTTCTGATAGTGGGCCAGCTGTTAGAACCGAGTGGGGCATTGTTCCTTGTCTCTTCCACTACACATCCTCCTTCCAGGAGATATTGTTTGTTAATGGGCGGTTAAAGCTCACCAATGACATGACACATTACATCATCCCTCTGTGAGACACTCCACTCAGTGGGGGGAGTCAAACCATTCCTACCTATAAAAACTGAGATGTAGGAACACCAGGAACTCTGGTTTTCCACTGGATTCCCAAAGGAAGGCTGGACACATCTTGCCTTTTTCCACAGGACCCCCTCTATCTTCCCCAACAGGACAACATCTGCCACTCCAGGAGGGCTTACTTTGGACTGCTTTCAACATCCTGACCAACAGGGTGTCAGGTTGTATTTCTGACTCTGTCAGGGTTTCTAGGATTTTTTGTTTGTTTTGTTTGCTTGGTTTTTGTACTATTACATTTGTATTCTTAGTACTCCTGATAAAGAACTGTTATTCCTATTCCAAAATCTTTGCCTGAAAAGCCGTTAATTGCAAAATTATAATAATTTGGAAGGGGTGTGTGTGTGTGTTTACATTCTCCATTCCAAGGGAAGCTCCAGCTTTCCCTGGCAGACACCTGTCTTCCCAAACCAAGACACATGTCCAGAGTAGTAACCTGCTCCCAGGCATTTTTAGGACTGTGCATCAGTCAGAGAAATGCTCTGAATCCTGTCCCCTCCTATCAGACAGTGTCAACAGTGTGCAGCTATATCTAATTATTCATTGAAAAAATAATTTATTTAATACTTTATACTAAAATCACACTAGCTGTAGCACTGCAAAATATTTTATATGCTATTCTACCATAAACTGCTACTTTGTAGGAAAACAATTTGTATTCTGTGAAGATTTCTTAAGTATTCACAAACACTCCTCTTAGTTATGTTGTCCCATAAATTACAAAGAACATAATTTACAATGTTTCCACTACCCATATGATTACTGGGTCGGGCATATAGTAAAACTTCAGAAAGCTATGAAAGCACCATTAATCATGAACTGCTAGCTTAAATGTTAGTTTAGTTTCTCTTACCAACCCCAGTAAGCCAGCTTGATTCAGAAAGGAAGTTTCATCATTTGAAATCTGAGGAACCATGGCCTTAAAAAACAACAACCATTTTAAAAACAAAATTCAGTTTGAAATATTAGTCGCCTTCTTCTGAGAATATTTCTTGCTTTAAGTGTACCAGTCCCTCCAAAAGAACATGCTATCATTATTACACCAGAATATTCTTTCTCTTTACTGAGGTATGATCTTCACAAAGATCCCCCATCAGTTCTTGCCTCCAATAGCAGTGGAACTATTTAATAGTCATCAAAGCTTTCCCAGGCCTGAAAAATTAGTAGAATACTATACTTTATAGGCTTTATAGTGTGATTTAACAATGTTTAAACCCATGTTTGTACATGTGTTTTCCAGAAAAGGTGTTCTTTGACACCTGCTATCAAATGAAAAGTTAACCTTTCATGAAATCAGAAATAGTTTGTAAAAACAAAGGAAAAAACCTAGCCTGAACTTACCTTCAAAACCAACACCTAAACCAAGCAGATGTATTGTATATTTACATTAATTATTTAAGGAGAGTTAACTCTGCAGCACAGGTTTAAGGCACTGACCTGTGCAGTGCCAGCATGAGCAGAGAGACCCCTGTAGGACCAATGCAGGCTCTCACACCCACATCTAGGGAATGTCACTTCTCCTGGTTCTGAGAAGAACCTGAGCCCTCTGTAGGATTTAAGCAAAGAGCCACTCAAGGCCATAGCTGCCTGACTTTATTAAAACACTGTATGAGCAGAAGGATAAGTCAATGACCCTTAACTTTGCAGTGAAGAAAAAAATAATGAGTGACTGGGAATGTGTAGTGGCTTCATTCTGTTGGCCGCTGACTCCTTGATAAGAGACCAAATTTAAAAAGGGAGATTTTCTAATATCCTTGTGCCTTTTTCTGACAAAGAAGATGCAATACCTTTTCCAGTGTAAGAATCCAGGCTGCTGCATTCCTGCTGTCAGACTCCATGAAAGAATCTCTGTGAGTCAGCATAATGGCTGTGAATGGGAAAATGGGGAGACAGCAGTTTCAGAAAAATCTGCAGTTATTCAGTCTGTGTTTAAAGAGTTGTACTGACCGAAACCAAAAAAGCATTATGCAGTATAGGGCAGAATAAAGGACAAGTTATGCAATTTTAGGGTTTTATATTTAAAGCCAAAGTAAATTTAATTCATTTGAGTAATATCCAAGGTACAGCAGCCATTGTTAGGACCTTGAGAGATGGCTTCTACCTTCCCTTCTCGAAATATTTATAAACACTCCTTTTGTTTTTATAAACAATCCTGCATCGTACTTATTTCCGTTCATTGCATTGGTACTGACTGCCATTGGTACTAATTATTCTTTCTAATACCTTATTTCATGTAGCTAATATTTACTGTAAAAGAAATTGCATAAATGGACTCCCTTCTTAGATGGGAGAGAAGACTGGAAGATTTTTAGGGCAAGAATTACTCTTTTTCTATCTGAATAATTCCCAAGTGTAACTAGCCTTTGTTTTCTTGACCAAAGGCTTATAATCATTGCTGTTTTAGAAACACAAAGCCTATATGTCATTGCCAATTTTTGATTTAATGTAGCTAACAGGGTGCAGAGGGGGTTCTAATTCCCAAGCTGGGACTGTGAGAGATGCTATGTTGCTACTGTAATAATTACAACAACAAATTTTATTGTGCAGCCTTCCTCAGCACTTGTGACCAAAATCTTAGGAAAAAAGTGCTGTTTTGTTGCCTTTATTATTATGAAATTTAATATAAGAATAATTTAGTTCATATTGCTGCTATGACTTATGTTTTACAATTGTAACCCATTCTTTCAACATTACAAAATAAATGCTTACATATAAAATTGGCAAATGTATTATATTTTACATTTAGCCTCAGAGCAAAGTAAACATGTCAAATCTAACAAATCCCACTGCCTTACTTGCTAAAAACCACATAACCTAAAAAACATATTTTATTTTGATAAGTAGTTATGTTCAGGTTTTTAAAAGAAAGCAGTGATAGAAATAATTCCTGAGGAGGCAAGATGACAAATGGGATTAGAGGAACACCACATCAATCTTAATCATTGCACAAAAAAAATTTATTTCATTTGACCTGTATAATAGTTGTGGGAATAACAGATTCCCTATACTTTTATCTCCAGCCACGTATTAATGAATCTAAGAAAACTGTGCTTTGTACGCCTACGTGGATATATCTCTACGCTGACACTGCAGCCAGAATTTTACACAGTGCACTGGAGAGAGGATTTCCATAATTGCACTGCCCAATAAACACAAACCGAGAAATGATTTGCTGCAGGGGAGAGAGGGGCAAGAGTGAAAGGAGGCACAGATTGTAGGTTTGAGCCTTCAGTCTGGAAATTCAGGTATCACAGCTATATCTGCAGTCATGTATCTCCCTCATTAGCAGTGAATAAACTGGGCCACATGTCTCAGAGGATTAAGTACAGGCCACAGCACAAAAGAGCAGCTGGAAAACAAAAGAAAACAGCTTGGCCCCTATTTTTTTCTGACAGAAATAGTTTTTTGGGGAGCTATGCTTAATTGGAGCCTTTGAAAAATATCTGTAGCCACCGGCAACTGGGGTGAAAGTCAGTTTTTCCTGAATTTAGATCTGCTGTGCAGGTACCTGCATGATTCTGCCAAGCTCTGGCTGGGGAAGGAAGGAGATGTTCAGCAAAGCAGACGGGAGGCGAAAACACCCGTGAAGCAAGGCTGCACCAATACAATCAACAGCTGGGTTGGAATTCAACATCTGTCTGCCCCTCAAGCAGAGGGTGCCCAGGTCCCACACCAAACCCTCACAGGGGACACGATGGCCACAGCGGCAGTGGGGGCCTATCCCTGCCCCAGTGCTGCCCCACTGGCCTCTCCTTGCCCACAGCCTGCAGAAGATGGGGCTTCTGATAAGGGCTGGAGGACTGGCACCAGGTAATGACCGAAGTAATCCAGATACAAACACTGAAGGAGGTCAAAACTTTTCAGTCAATGTTGCCTTTTAGAAAGTAGGATCATACCTCTATATTCAGGCATTTTCCCTCCACATAATATTGCATATTTTACAAGGAAGATTAGATGGAAAAGGTAAGCATACACATATCATAAAAATGCTAAGTTATTAATTCCAGCCATTAAGTGCCTTATTTTGTGCACACATGGGGTGGTCCAGTCTTTACTTACATTTTGATTTGAATGGTAACTTGCATCATTAGCTAAACAAGTAGCTATTTAGTATGTGCTTTTCTCATTTGATCTATGTTCCTATGGCCCATTTAGCATACACCTCATATATAATTTTTTTAATGGCTTTGTTCACCTTTCTGGAGAACATCTTGACTTAATGTAAGCCTGACTGTATGGAAAATACTCACATCCCTGATACTGGGCCTCTGGGGAACAAACTAATATAAAAATTTCATAATTCAAGAGAAAACTCAATTTTTTAATTCCATGATTTGGCCAGCCCTTAGAATGAATGAATCTTGGCTCTCATCCTAGATTCCTGACTATTGCTTGTATTTTATACTATGACTAGCTACTATAAAACACAAATACAGTGTTTCCAGTACCTTTTGTTCAAACTTTTAATTACTAATATTGATAATTCATACAGAAAGGTTTTTAGGTGCTTAAAGCTTTGATTTAGTTTGATTCCTATATTTTCTTTTCCCCAAAATAAAATGTTACTAAAATTCTGCAGGGAAAACTTTGAGTGTTATATTGTAATGTTATGTCCAGTTCAGCATGGAAAATCCTCACTAAAAATTTATTGAGAATATTTTTTTAAATCTGAAGATAGGTCCCCTGTGAGGGACAACGTGCTGATGGGGCTGTTGAAATTGTTCTAATTTGTTTTTATCATTGTTGTTATATGACTATGACTATAGAAGGTGCGAGACTTGATGCCATAGGGGATGGTAAAAGTGACAACTAATTTTAACTGTGTGCATGACCACCAGCTCTGTCTCTAGAATGGTACACCTAGGATGATGTCTATTCATGCAGAGAAATAGAAATGTAAATATAGCTGATGTAATAGTCTTACTAGTGGCCAGAGTGTAATAAGATTCATGAAGATGTATCCGGTCTGAGGGCTGACCTGCAACCTCTCAAAATGGCCTAATAATATTGCGAGATGGCTCTTTGGGTGTGTTTTGTAAAGCAAAGGTTTTAATAAAAGAGAAAACAACAAAAGTAAGAGCTGAGCATAGGTGTCAGAAAAGCCCCTGACACCTTGCTAAGACACCCCAAAAAGCACTGAGCACCTCTGAGCTCATTCTTAAGTATAGGATGATCAAGGAGGGACAATTTGGCTTGCTGCCAATAGAAGCAGCTATAGGTTTTGAGAAACATTTCCAAAGCTCAACCCCTGCCTCTGTGCTGGCTCTGGGCCAATTACTGGGAAAATAACATCCAAGTTTCTGGGTTCTTTACCTTATTAGAACAGAAAGGGGTAAGTCTTAAACCTTTCCTTATATGGAAACACCCACTAAGGTTGGGATGCATTACTACAAATAGCTATTTATAAAGAAACAATAAATCCATCATGGATAGAATTTGCATATAAATATTTGAATATATTTTTGATGCACCAGAAAACTAGGTCTTTATGCATGGCAAAATCTTTGCTAAAAAGCATGTAGAGATAATTTCTGTGTATGCTTGCAATCTGCATTGTATAGGGATGAGTAAAGTCCTGATTAGTGATGGTTTGCTACATAAGTATTGAGCAGAATAGGAGTCAGAAGGGAGTAAAAGACCTCAAAACAAACTGCAGAGTATAGTAACAATTACTTCTTTTTTTCATGACACTTGAGTTACTACTTTTAGCTTTTCCAACCTATGTACATTGTGCTCCTCTGGAATGCATTTTCCTACAATATATGCATTTTCCAATACAAATTTCTCGAGGCTGACATGTTTCCAGTACTTTTTGGATGACTAGTAGTGGAACAAACAGTAGAGGGACTGCCTCTAATGGAAAAGACTTAGCAATAGCTATAAGTCACAAATTAGACACTGCAGGAAAATTATATTCAACAAAATCCAGTGATTGCACTGAAATGATTCTTCACAAGGCTAAATTTAAAACAGATTTTTTAAGACTCAGGAAATAACTACAGAAGGATAAGAACAAGTGCAGGAAAATTATTTCCAGCAATGTGCAATGATGGCACTGAAAAGCAATTAATTGTGACAGTAAGTTAAAAAGAGCTCTTTTTACTTTCAATTTGAGACTGAGGGACAACTAAATGTCTCCTGTAACATTCAATATTTGGTTCAAGATATTGTTTGGTGTTTCTGTCATTGCCATAAAAAAGGATGAGAGCTTTTCTTCCAAGCCCAAATTTCCGTGTATAATCTATTTAGCATTCAGCAATACCTCATTATCATCACAGACTAAATGAAGCATAATGGTGTAGTAGCTTGATTTGCATTATTCTACTGCATGATTCCTGACCCTAAACTTAATTCAGTGTAACATAGTTGAATTGTTGCTGCCTTTTTCAAATTGGGTTGATGTCCTTGTCTTTCTTCTTCTCCCAGCACTGATTTAAAGCTATATTGTAAAACATTGTGTGGTGGGTTGACCCCAGCTGGGGACCAGGTGCCCACCAAAGCTCTTCTATGCCTCCCCTCCTTAGCTGGGCAAGGCAGAAAAAAACATAATAAAAGGTTCCTGGGCTGAGAAAAGGACACGGTAACATCATTCACTAGTTACTACCACAGGCAAAACAGATTTGACTTGGGGAACAGAGAATAATTTATTACTGAGCAAACGAGAGTAGGATAAATAAAAAAAAAATCTTATAACATGTATCCCGGTTTCCCACACCCCCTCCCTTCCAGAGGCAGGACATGAGGAATGGGGTTGCAGTCAGTTCATCTCACATTGTCTCTGATGGACACAGGGGAAGCTCCCAGGAACTTCTCACAGAATCCACCCCTGTAGCCCTCCCTCTACCAAAACAATGCCAACCAATACTTCCCCCATCTCCAAAACCTGAAGATTGCAAATATACACAAAACTGATCTCTTTATGCTTTTCAACAACAAAATAACAGTAATAAATATGGTACAAGCCTTTGGAAGAAAAAAGAAACAGAATTTATGTAGGCTATTGTAAATGGTCGAAGTAGATGTAAATGCAGAATTTAAATAATGACAGGGATTCCACAAAGAAAAATCTATGGTATTTTAATTTTTTTTTTAGTTTATTTTTGTTTCTGCAAAAATATAAAATTCAGAGACTTTAAAGTTACCATTCAGACCTCAATGCACAAAAGTAAGACACTACTATGAAAAACATGTTAGAATATATTGGGTCTTGAATTTTTAGAGTACTTAATCTTCTTTTTTATCATTTGTAAAAAATAATGGAAGATCCTATTAATATAAAAACTAGCTCACAATATAAATTGGTATTTTTGTATAAGTAATTTTTTTTAAATCTTTAATTTTTCATACTTTAGTTTCACCATTTATCTTTAACTATCTTTAATCTAGAGGCTGCTAAACCTGTATGTGTTGTGTATCTGAACCACCCTTCAGAGAAGAGGGTTCCTGCTTTTTCTTCTCATTCAGTGATATTAAAAGATGGAAATTTCATTCATCCCTCTTAGACTCTGTAAATCCTCACAGCCAGCTGAATATATATAGCAAAAGCCAGCCTCTATTTTCTGTAAAAACAAGTTCCTAACAAAGACTCCTTTGCTGTTTCTTTTACTGCAAAATGTCAAAATAAATGACAAAGAACTGAGGGTAATCACTCTCCTGGTAAGTTGCAGAAAATTGAGACAGAGCCTAGAAGAAATTTCACATTCATAATCACTCTTAAAGGAAGCAGTCTCACTCTTTCACTGAGCTACTTTACCTGCAAGACCACACATGGCTCAGGAGAATAAGGTTTCTTGCACCACTCAATAATTTACTTCCAGATAACTTTTGTCACTCCATCATGTTTGTCTCCAAAATATTCTTTTTATTAATAAATGGAAAAATTCTCTCTTAATTGTTTGCAGTCTGCTCCCTGTGTATTTAGAAAGAAAAACAACAGAAAAGAAATTAAATGCATGAAAATACTGACTATGTGAGGGAGATTACATCAATTGTCTCATTTAGTTCATAAAAAAATAAAATTAGAAAGGCAATTATCCACCCAATTCTATAGACAGTCTTCTGCAGAAATTGTAGAATTGGTACAGGCACTGGATTCTTCATCATATGAAAGGATGTAATGTGTGCTGCTCATTTTAGCTTTCAAGCCTGCCTACAAGTCAGTAGGCAGAGAAGTATTTCAGAATCTATGACTGAGATCTGCCCTTATAGTGTGCCTTCAACAAATTACAGAATTTAAAAATAAATTTCCTGCAAAAGTACTGATGATCTCTTCTGGGAGAATCTCAAAGAGAGCCTTTTGCTTTTTCTACAAGCAATGCCTTGAATATCTTTGAAAACCACTACTCAAACTGCTTCAAAACAAGTCCGTGAGTGAAAAAAAATGGAAAGACTACTTACAATATTTAAAATGTTCCATTTCATTCAAATGCTGTGGTCTTTTATTACCTAAAAAAAGGCAGGTGCATGGAATAACTCTGTTTTTTCTAAATGACTGCATGCTTTTAAGAAAATCTCTCTTGGCTCCTTAGCCACTGTGTTTCGGATGTTTATAGTGGGAGAACTCTTGCTTTGCTTTTAGCCAGCAAACACAGCAACACAGGATATAAATACCCTCTTTCTTACCTAATCTCTCTGAGCGGGAACTATCTTCAGAGTAGCTAACTATCCTGTGGTATAGATCAGAAAAGAACTGCTTAACAGTACAGACACTGGGCATGTATGAGGAGATATAGATGCATTCAGTGTCAAACACATTTCTTGATTTCAAGCAAATGAATCTCAGGAAACATGGCACTTATATAAGTGCTAAAATGGCAGAAAATCGGCACTATCAGAAGTAGTGGGAATGTTTCCCAGGGAGAAGTCTTTTGGGAGAAAGTCAGAATTTGTCTTCTCTTGAACAACCTTAGAGTTGAGATGATGCAGTCGAGAACAACTAACCTTTCTAGGCATCACAGATTGCAAACTGATTAATGTGCTCTGCATTAAATCCAGATGCAAAGGTAAAAGCTCTGTCCCATGGTACATGCAAAAGCAAAGACTATTTAATAAATAGGCTAAATGCTTTACTCACATCTCTGTACACGACTAAAAGTTTGTAAAAAAGGATTATGAAGTGACAAGCCTCAGTGAAATCGCATTAACCCTCAGGTCTTTGCTTTGGTTCTTGATTTCAATGGAACTGCAAACCCACCCCAGAAGCATATGTATGAAACATACTAGAACAGAGAGCAGTCCTGAAATCAGAACCCAGTGTTTGGGAAAGAATGATAGCTGCTCACTCTAAATGAACTAGTGCATGCTCCTCTTCCCATGAGCAGGCAGATGTTCAGCCATCTCCAGGGGAGCAGAGAAGACAAACCCATCACTCTGAACGACCCCACTTCCTTCTTCTTCCCCCAGCTTTATGTACTGAGCATGAAGACATATGGTCTGGAATATGCCTTTGATCAGATGGGGTCACCTGATCTGTGTCCCCTTCTAGCTCCTTGTGTACCAGTCCCTCGCTGATGGGGTGATGTGAGGGGCAGAAAATGCCTTGATGCGGTGTGAGCACTGCTCAGCAGTAGCTTAAACATCCCTGTGACATCAGCACCATATTCACCACAAATCCAAAGCACAGTCTCATACTATCTACTAGGAAAATCAGCTAAAACCCAGCCGAAACCACAGTACACAAGGACAAAGTCTCATTTAAGGGATAGTGTGTTTGAAAAATTTACAAGCAATGTTTATACATACACATATATCTCTTTAACAATATTAAAGACAATTTTATTTCTTTGTCCTGCTAAGACTATGTATATTAAGTCAAGGAGTACGTAGCCTCAGTAACTTCTAATATTTTTCTTTAGGAATCACTGACTGCATTAAACATCCAGAAACATTGCGTTGAAAATTGCATCATAATTATCTTTGAGAATTGTACAACAAGATCAAATTTCTAAGCAAACAAACCACATCACAATTATATGAAATAGAAGGAAATAAAACAAGGACACAGGCAGTTACCACATGAACTTTTAAAATAAGCTATGAACATCCTGTCTGAGTAGCCCTCTAGGCTGTATTGTTCCCACTCAGGTTTGTTCAAGCAATCTAGTTTCTTAGAATGTGAATACCACAGCAGGGACCATTTTGTAATAATTTCTTGCAGTTGAAAATACTGTTGAATAGTTTTGTTTTGTTGTTTCATGTGTTCATGAGAATTACACCACTCTGCTTTCAAGTTCTTCCTGCTTTCTTTCCTGTAATTAACAGGAAAAACTAAGCAATACTAAAAGAAAATAACATTGATTTGGCTATCACTACTGAGCTTGTTATCCATCCTTGTTTACCTGAGTCTTTGATATAAATTTACAATTTTCATATAAGAAATCAAATTATTATTAAATATTAAAGTTAATTCCAAGTTATGTAATTTGAGATAAATTTATACATTTAAACATCAAAAACAAATAAATAATTTGTCCAAAACTATCAGGGAATACTGAATGAGCAATGGTTATTCATCCATGGGTCATCGTTATTATACTCCTTAAAAAAATCAGCAGGCTTGTGGACGAGATTGTATAAAGTTATGAGATAAGGTACAAGTGATTACCAAAACTTCCCTCCTGACATTCCCAGGCTGTAGAGAAGCAGCACCATCCCTTCTATGGTGAACCACCTCATGTGGAGTATTGAAGAAGACAGTGACCTTGTTGCTCTTTCTTAAAACTCAACTGAGTGGGTAAGCTCCTTCCTCCTTCTTTACAAATGCTGGAGAATGTTCCTCCATGTTTTGCCAGGATGGCCCAAGGAGGCACAGGACATGGCAGAATTCTGCTTTATTGTTAATTTTGTTGTAGAGGCCAAAAGAACTTTGACTAAAAAGTTCTAATAATATTGTGATTATTGAAAAATTGCTGAAGGTAAAGCTAAACGCTTTGTCAAAGTTTAGTCAGGAACTAAGAAACTACATCTAAGTATTTTCATATATCTACCTGTATCTATCTACATCTATATCTATCTATATCTATATCTATATCATCTATATCTATATCTATATCTATATCTATATCTATATCTATCTACATCTATCTATATCTATATCTATATCTATATCTATCTACATCTATCTATATCTATATCTATATCTATATCTATATCTATATCTATATCATCTATCTATATCAATCTATATCTATCTATATCTATATCTATATATCTATATCTATATCTTTATCTATATCTACCTATTCTGGTTAAGAAAAAAGTATAGATTGAAAACATTTATTGTATTAGAAAAATTAATTGGTTCCACGTCCGGGTAGCTGAAATGCACATCAGATTCATGCAATAATTTTGTATTGCTTTGGGTATTGAACTAACAATTACTCTGTAAAAAAAAACAGATCTCAGTTTTGGATGAATAGGCTATCCTGCAAAAATTTGCTTCCAATATTACACATCTATTGCAAAGTTTTAATCACTTCCTTTGTTGATGAAAGCTTCAGATTTTCTACATTTACTGAAAATTTAGGCATTTTAACTGTATTACAATCCTCCGCTGTAAAGATCTCAATTCTCTTCAGAAAAAGCATCTTTTATCTCGTCTTTAACCTCAATTTCTTTTGTTAGTAACAAGTTTCTTCCACAGTACTGTGAAGTCAATGTGAAGAGGTCTTAGTGACAATAATAAGAATTGAGTGGAGCTTAAAAATGCCTATTTTGGATTTTTGCCCTCAGTTTTTTGTCTTAGTCTTTCATCTACCTTTTTCCAGATAATCAATGATTTTAAATATTTTGTTAGTGTTAGATACTACAAGACAAAACCCATTGCAGTAGTAATTTAAAGTTAATTTACTATTAATACTTTGAGTTAATTTACTACTAATAATTTGAGTTATTGTAATCTCAAAATCAAAAATAACCTGCAAAAATTGCACATCTATCCTAATTCTTAGAAGAGATCTAAGCTTTCTCATAAACGTTTTTACAAAAATCCTACAGGAAGATTTGAAGGGACGAGAATATTTTAACTTTATCACAGTCTTTTCCCCCATCTTTATTCGCAAATTGCAACACCTTTAATAATACAAATACATAAAAATTTGATGCTTTTGAAAGTGTTGTGGAATCCAGGAGACATGCAAGAAGAGACCATTTAATTTTTTTATTTTAATAAAAAAAAGACATCATAAAAATAAGCACTGATACTGCGTATTTATAATATCACATATACAAAAATATTCTCTTCTCTGTGCCTGATGTCTTCATTTTTCTAGTAAAGTTAATCTGTGGTGTTTCAGACATGGAAGTACCCTGGGAAATTTCTTCCCTCGCACTGGCATCTCTCATTTTCTGCAAGAAATTCTGTCCCTCAATTTACTTTATTTTGCTTTATTCTGGAATTTTGGAATTTCCACGACAGCTGATTTTTTTTTTTACACAAAAATGGCACTCATATTTTTTTCATAAAGATGAGAATAGGTTTTTGTTTAATTTGTCAAACTAACATTATTACTTGACTTGTTATATGCCTAGCCAGTAACTAAGCACCACACAGCTGCTTGCTCATCCCATCAAGATGGAGAGAAAGAATCAGAAGAGTGAAAGTGATAAAATTAATGAGTTAAGATAAACGAAGTTTAATAATTTTAATAAACTAAAATTAAATAAAAGTAAATTAAATAGACCACAGTGAAATAGAATACAAACTGCAATAAAGAGGAAAATAGCTAGTTGTTCTGTTTTAAAAAATACAGAAGATAGCACTGACACCACAATGATTTTGCAGAAATATATGCCCTGAAGTAAATAAGAGTTTAAAAACACCTACTCTTGGCTGATTTAGCAAGATAGCCTGACCTAGTGAGATGGCTCTGTGTTGCAGTTTAAAAAGTTCTGAGCTGATATGTCCTTTTAAAGCTGGGATTTTTTTTTAATATTAATATTGTAAAATTAATTTTTTAAAAAAAAACCTAAATAAACTGAGATTTGCAGCAGATGCATGTCTGTATGCCTCCTTGGCACAAATGAGCATTTTATACTGAGGATATGGCCTTAGTAGAGGCCTCAGATAGATTAGAAAAAGGTTACCTTCGCTATAAGTTTTGCCATAACAGTAGATTTCCCAAAAGGTAACAGAAATAGCACACTGTAATTACTAAAATTTTTCTAGTCACTGGAATGGTACTTGAAAAAGTCAGAACGACATTTTGAAATATATATTCTCCTCTTCTAGTGGGGGCAACTCTTTTTTTTTTTAACAAGTCTTACCTAAAAAAATAGCATTAAAATAACTTTTTTGACAAGATTTAAAAGCAGCCTCCTTCAGGGATGTAGGGTGGGAAGTAAGAGAAGTACAGAGAAAAAAGAACTATTATTAATAGTATTTAGTCATCCAGGAATATCTGGTTTATATTTGTGCTTTTAATAAAAAGTTAAGATTGTTAAGATTTATCAATACTGCTGGCTAATAGGAAAGCCTTTTTTTCTCCATTCCTTACTGCAAGATGATGTGATGAGAAGGAATTCCAACCTTCACCTTTCCATAGTGACATTATCTTAATAAAATTTATGAAAATTTTATGATAAAAATATGTCTAAAGGAAATTTAGGCTTGTTCAATTCAGATTAGGTTGTGATGGGTTGACTCTGGCTGCTGGCCAAGTTTACTCCCAGCTGCTCACTCCATCTCCTCTAGAGGAGTGGGAATAGGAAGACAAGAGTGAGAAAATGAAATGATCAGCATAAAGGCACTTTAATGAAGGAAAGAAAAGGAACAAATACCCAAGCAAAGCTTTAGTTGCTGAGTTATCACTCTATGTGCTATTGGAAAATCCCTCTGGCCAATCTGAGGCAACTGCCCCAGCTATGTCATCTTCCAGCTTTTTGCCCATCCTTTAGCCTAGTCACTGGGGTAGCAACAGACTGGGAAAAGGAAAAGGTTTTGATGCTGTGCAATCACTGTTTAGCAATAGTTATCAACATTGTCTCAGCCACAGATCCAAAACAGCCCAGCAGGGGCTTTTGTGAAGAAAATCAGCAGCTGGTGGACTACCACGGGGCTCGTTCTGCTGTGTGCATTGCTCTTCACTCTGTTTACACATCAAACCATACTGAACCAACCAGCAGAAAACAGGTCTACACAAGATTTTCTGTTAAAGTTACTGATCAAGTTTCAAGCTTTTTAAGGGTGAACCTAAAGGCTGAGGAGATGGTTAAATGCCAACAGACTGTCGCTGGCTATTATTCCCAAAAGCTTTATGGGAGCTCATTATACTGTACACAGTTGTACATTCATTAAACAATATAATTGTTCAAGTAAATTTTGCTGTTTAGGCTACAGATGTTTCATTCAGTGTATAATCAAGGCTAATAAAACATAATAATATTGAATAATCAGTCATGCCATAATTAGATTTGACTCAGCATACTTGTAGTTTATAAAGGCTCAAGATACAGATTATGCTTTATTCTCTTGAAACAAATAATTCAAATGATGAGGTAGGTGCTTTCTCTGGTTTTATTACAATTCCTCTATTTGCTGATTTACATTTTTAATTTGTTTTTCAGTTTGTGGATGGATGAAAGCATTTTAAAGGACAGAGGAGAAAGCAGCCAGGACTCATTTTTCTAGTCTGAAACTGAGGAAACTAGACTATTTCTCTGTACCATTATGTATTTTTAAGAATCTTCATGTCAATTGACAGTATACAAATAACTTTGCCTATTACAGGATGAGGATGGCCAGCAACCAATTCAGAAAACTGAAAGTCCTTCAGATCAGGTGCAGAAGCAAATCCCTCTGAATTCTATGCCTGCAGTGACACATTAAGAGTAAATTGTCCAGACTTCCTGAAAGGAATATTACATTTTCAGTGGAAAGATTAAAAATCAACAAGAACAACTTATATGTTTAATGTTTAAGTTATATGTTTAACAATGTTTAAGTTCTCTGAAATTACCCATCTTAATGAATGACATGACCATTTTTCGTTTAAATAACTAAACTGATGGTCTTATAAATATTTACCAACAATAAAAAGTAGGACAGTACAGAAGCTTTACTTACTGTAGGGCAGAGTAGCTGAGTATGCCCCATTCTGAGATCCCCAAATGAAAACAATTCAAAACACGTAGAAGGATATATTTTTACTATGGACACTAAGAGTACTCTGTTTCTATTCTAGAGAAATCACTAGAAAACATGTGCAGTGCTATCTGCGAAGCTATATCTTGGAGTTTTTTCAGGTTTTTCCAAAGAAACATGTCCTTGGGGGCTGAGATCTGTCTGTGTATTGACGGTGTTGCTAAACCTCCCTGCCGCTTTCCTCCCCTCACAGTTTTAGGATATCTATTCCCCATTTGTTTTGCAACCCAAATGTCTGATGAACTTAAAAATCAGAAATTCCCTTGGGTTTTTTGGAGAGTTGATTCCTTCTCTGACCTCCAGATATTGAAAGTAGGAATACACTGTTACATACATTGAAAGTAGGAATACATCCCTCTCACTACATGGTTACTTATAATCAGTCCATAGAAGATACTGCCACTGCCTAGAGAGACTCTAAATGGTAGAGTCTGGTGTTAAATATTTATAATCCAGATACAGTTTGTATGAATATAAAATGAGTGCCACAAACTGAAGCATTCTCATTTTGAAAAGCTATTACAATTTACAATTAACTTGAGAAAATTACATAAGACCTACTATCTGTTTTTCCTCTGGCATTAAAGTTCCAGGGAAAGTTTTATAATTTTCCATGATCTGTAAGGCTTGTGATATGGTTTAAAGTGAGAAATCATTGTTATGAAGATTTTGAGCTTGGGATTGGTTTTTTTCTGTTTGCCTTTTTTTTTTTTTTTTTTTTTTTGTACTATTGCTTGCTCCCAATATGTGATTTTTAAAAAGACATTAGTGTGTGCTCCAACCAAATATTCCACAAAATATACTTTTTTGAATGGAGAATGTTTAGTTCACATGATAAAAAGCAATTTGTTCACTCTTCTTTCATATCAGAAATCATTATTACAGGTACACTGTTTATGATATGTATTAACAATAAAAAGTATTTTTCTAAAATTTTACTAAAATAGGATTTTAGTAGAAAAAATGCACTATATATGATGCAGTTCTGCACGTGACAATGCAATAACCCCTTATTTGACTGGGGGTTTAATTTCAAGTTTAACTTCTAAAAATGTCATTATGTAGACACTTATAGAGAAGCAAATTAATCTGAGACATTTTTCTTTCTGTTGTTAAGCATGAAACAAGGAGGGTGATAGCTGTGTTTTTCTAGAGATAAAGAAGCAAGAAAGCACAAAATGAAAAGGGAAAAACATGGTCAAACAGAGGCTCAAAGCCTCTTCTCATTGCATATGGAAATGGGCTCTTAGGCTGTACCAAAGCAGCAAAGTGCTCACATCTGGTTTGTGCACTACAGCTCTGGTTCTGTAACAAAATCAAACATCACATGAAGCTACTTCTTTTAGAAACCACTCAGGAAAATCAGGGCTAGAATCCACCTCCCACCCTGAGATGCTGCCCCAGAGCAATTCCAGGAAAAGGCTGGATCCCGGGTTCGTCACTGGAGGCAGTAAATCATTGGTCCCCCAAATGTGACCTCAACAGTTTGTGGAGAAGTCATTCTCTTGGAGAGTGATTCTCCTGTCCACTCTTCAGCAATCACCATTCCACTCTGTCCCTACTCAGTCAGCTCACAAAAAAGTTCCAAAATATGGTCAACATGGTTAAACTGTGTCAGAAATACGAATGTCTAATGTAGCTTCTGTCATCCACTGTGTTTTTAACTATCAATTCCTGTTTTAGGGTACATTTTAATAAAGGTAAATTCAAGATACACAAGACACATCACATCTTTCAAAATTCAAAATTGCTGGTAATGGCAGCCTTTTAAGATCTGTGACTCTGATTTGTGCTCGTGTACCTGAGTTTTTTAAGGACTTTCATTCTTATTTATACCACTGCAGTACTAAGTTACACTCCTCCAAGCCCAATAATTTGTCTGACATAGAGGTACCTTAGACGTCTTCATGAGTGGTTTCTTTATATGATTCTACTTAGGACATCTGTTTAAACAAGTGAGATTTAGATGTTCTAAGCTGAGACTGGGTACAGACTCCTGAAATATTAGCACCATGGCATCCTTTGCCACAGCAAGGACAGTTAATGCAAATAATTCTGGAAAGCAAAACAAGCTTAAAACACAGACTCCAGTAATAAACAGAATAAAGAAAGTATTTTGAAAATACTTTCAAAGTCTTTGCCTTTATCTTAAGTATCTATGCCAGTGTTAGATTAGAATTATAATATTTAATACAATAATATATAAAATATATTCATTATTATAATATATATTAAATATTATATATTATAAATATATTATTATATATTATAAATAATATATAAAATATATAAAATTATTTAAAAATGTTTGTTTAAAAATGTTTGTTTTGTGTTAAATTTGATTTATTAGAAAAGAAAGGTAGGTATATTGAAAAAATCATATCTTCACATATGATTTTCGTCTCAGAACTTTTTCTGAACATGTTAGGATAGGGTTAATAATTTCGGTTACCAGAGAAGCTGGGAATAGAGTCTCTGCTTCACTGCAACCAGGTGTTGCTTTCATTGTTTTAACCAAATCAAGTATAACTCTGCCTGGGTAATCAGGATGGGGGGAGAAGGAGAAGATTGGGACGACTTGTGTTTGGAAACTAGGTCGGGTGAAACTGTACCTAATCATCATAAGATAGATGATCGAATTGTAATGATTTTTGGTAGCTAAACATGATTATTATTTCAAACCAGAATCGTAAAGAAGGTATTTACAAAATTCATGCTTGGATGTATACAATAGAACAATGTAAGTTTAATGATTAACATAGAGTTATGTAACGAAATGGTATAATACGGGGCCCTTCTTGGACCCTCGTTGGAGTTGGATTTGGGTTTGTACCCCGGCTCCCAGAGCTCTTCAATAAAGCACCTCATAATCATTTCGGTGGTTATGTGTTTTCCTCGCTAACAAACAAAGCATTCATTTTATCATTAAGTGAAGGAATTTATGATTAGAATAAAGGCTAACAGTTCTCTTAACTCAGCTGCATGAGCACAAATCAGTTACAGATCATAAATAGCTGCTGTTGCCAGCTTATTTAAATTTTGAAAGACTTGATGTATCTTGTGTATCTTGAACATTACCTTTATTAAAATGTATCCTAAAATAAGAAGAATTCAAAAAAAGGAGATAGTTCTATGATAAAAAAAGAAAATATATTCAAGTTTGCTTTAAAGAAGAGCAGACAAAACACACAACAGCTGTTTATAACAATTTCAGATGTGATATGGTACAAACAAATGTCCTTTCCTTCCACAAAAATCGCTATTTGTTTGGGATTTTTTTCTGAAGCCTTCACTACGTTACATTTGTGCTAAGTTTCTTCTGAATCTTAGAAAATGAACCCCATCAGTCTATGGCTCTGAAAAGGAGGTTCTGCTGGTTTTCAAAACTGTAAGCAAGGCTCTCAAGTCTTGTAAGTATTGCCTTACACTTTTTCCAGTTACTTATAGTTTCGGGAAATGTTCCTGTTAGGTTTATCAAGGCTTCTTGTTAGATTCTTATCAATCTAACAGGATTGTATTTTGGATTTCCTTGATAACAATCTATCCTTGATTGACTAGTATGCACATGCATTTATACAAATACATATATTTATGTATGTATATATAAGTTGCAGCCAAAATATTCATCACTTCAGAGAAGGTGGAAAAGAAAATGCTTTGTTCATCTTAAAAATCTGAGTCTCATATTGTTTCTAGAATGCTATTTCTTTGCACTTGGAAGCAACTCAAAATTTGGCAAAGAATTCATCCAAGTGTTGAGAAGATGATTTTATTGTCCTTCTGCAAAAGATCCTAGATTTCTTTGTTTTCTGATTTTGTAAAAGATCTCAGAATTTCACACAGTTGAGCTGCCTGAAAATTCCACTTCTCCTAACTCCAGACTTCCTAGAAGGGCAGACATGGAGTTTGAACTTTCCTGAAATTTTTCTTCTCTGCTCTGGGAGGCATTATGTTACAAGACACCAGAACTGAGAGCCCAATTTCCCCTGTCAGGTAAGGTAGTATGCAAGAAAAAACACATGTCCTACAAGTAAATAAGGAAGATGCTGAACTCAGGACAACAGAATTAAGTGTCTCCACAGACAAAGTGCACGTTGCTGCAGTTTCAAGCAGTAAGAGAATTGATAATGGTAACTCCTTCCTCTTCATTTTCTATGCCAGTGGAAGTTCTCTCAACCTGTTTTGCAGATACATTCAGGAGAAAAAATAGACCTTGGGGGAGATCTATTTTGAACTTAAAAATTTATCACATGCTGCCAATTCCTCTCAAAAAAAAAAAAAAATAAAAAAGCCTCTGGGCCTCTGTAATTAGCAATCACAATTAATTATTTCTTGGAAATGTAGACATTACTCCTGCACTTCAGTTCCAGGTGTGCAAGTAGGTGTAATAACAGCACCTTTTTTTACAGAGAGAATACTACGTTATATGCCTTAATATCTGCTATATGTTTTGTACATAGTGGAAAACATAGAAATCCTAAAAAAACAAGCAGTAATTTTTTTCTGTTCAAAAATAGTGAATATTTTAGTGAAAAAGAACATTTTGCCAAGAACTGACTGATGTTTATGAAAAGTAATACTGAGTAACTGATGTATTCAGTGAAGGAACTAGAGACATTGTGGCAAAAGAATAGAAGGAGAGCTTGTAGTTGAAATCTGGTTTCCATAATCACAAAGGATTCAATTTAACGCTATCCTGACAGGAACAAAAATTAGGTGCTTCTTGAAATTTGGCTGCTTGATCCAGCACTTGACCACCACAAAGTCCTTTCAGAATAGGTAATCTTTTGTCTAATATTCATATACTCTAGGGAGCAATTATTCCCACTTATATTGAGTAAGTTGATGCTGGGTGGCAATAAATCTCATTGCAGCAGAATTTCTACAAGCTGTGCTCTGCTCCCCAGGTTGTCGGAAAAGATAAGAATGTAGAAAATTTATATTTTGCCTGGCTGTGAAAAGACACTCTGCCTACTAGTCAGTCAACAGACAACACCTGACAGCCTCACCAACATTCAAATATTCAAATAAAAGCCAAATTCAAAGGTTCTATAAAATACTGTCAGGATTTGAAAAATTTGTGATAGCACAAATCAACAATTTATTAATTAGTTATGAGAATCTGCAACTATTTGTTTAGTATTATCTCTACATAATTCCTCCAGGAATGACTGTTTGGAGTTGCTCATTCATTTGGAATTGCTACCTTCAGGAAAATAAAATATTTCTAAATATGAGACAAAGATGGATGAATATTTTCTCATGAATTCCTGCTAAAATTTCACTGATAAACATGGCTATATTCTGCCCCATTCATCCTTCACAGGTGAGAGCCCTTCATGTGTAGGAAGAGCCTGTTTGATCTATTTCACAGACAAAAGTAATTTACTTCCAGAAATTTCCAATGCAGTGACTAGTGACAAACCTATCTATTGCACACTCTATAAAATGCTCTTGTATGGGAGAGCAGAAGTACTGTACCAAATGAATTCTGCTCTGACTGCCCTGGAAAGTGCTAATGGCTCTACTTCACTCCTTTTGTTCCGAGTAGAAGTACAGTTTTGAAGCTAATCCCATGCTTGTCCCCATTTGCCATGTGCTGCTTCACTGCTGAGAGCAGATTTGGTGTTCATTAAATATATTTTTTTAAAGGCAACTAAATCAGAAGCTTTTCTCTCTAAGTGCTTCAGTGCTAATGGGGGCATTATCCTCTGAACCAATGTGCAGGTTCTACCACAACAAGATCTTCCACCATGTACTTAAAACTTTTCCTTAAAAAATGAGTCCAACCTCATGAGTAGCTGTAACACTCAACCCACAGAATGAGTTGAATCACTCAATCCAGATTGAATTTAAACCAAAATAACCTCCATACTATCATATGGAGAGAGTGGGAGTACCCAGTTTCAGTCACTTGTGTTTACACATCCTTTCCCATTGTGCTGCACTGCCTCGAGATTGATTCTTAGAGATATAGTAAGTTTAATGTTTTATCATTTAAATAAACTTTGATGATTTTAGAAATCTACAAGTTGAAAACCCTATGGCTTTAATTTTTTAGCAATGCAAGAACTTTGACAGGAAACCCAGCAGTTTCTTTCCTCATTCCATCTTGAAATGAAAGTCAAAACTAGTCCTGTACTTGCTGTTCCAGTTAAATGGTGTATTGCCAAAAAGTCTGGAAAGAAAATGGCGTAAACTAGTAGCACTTTTTTCTCAGAGATGTTTCAAGTGTTTCTGATTTCTGGTAATCAAAAATAAAGTTTTTTTGGTGTGTCTGACTTCTTATGAAATAAAGAAGAGGAAGTCAAGGTTGTTATGTAGTGTGGCACAGAGAGTACTTCAATAGTGCTTTAAGAAATCATTCCAAGAATGGATATCTGGAAAACAATGGTGTCACTTATCCAGGAGTCTGATTACAGGATAGTGGATTTATAGAAACATTGATCTGCAAGGAGCCTCAAAAAAAGCCAATATCTTTCTATTGATGTAACAGTAAAATCCTACAGTGGTAATTGATAGAAATCATGGAATATACACATAAAAGCAACTCCTGCAATGTCACTGCATAGCACTCGCTGTAGGTTCTGGCATATGTTCATACAACATCACCTAAAAAGTAGATTCTTAGCTTCAGATCTGGAAAAGTGCTGGTGTTAGTAATAACAGTGATAATTTAGATTTAATTTAGAAAATAATATAAATCCTGTAAAAACTTTTAAATGAGGCAAAAGTTTATTTTAATTGATATAATATCATTTAATTGATATAATGTTATTTGCTGTGGATTTGCCTGTTATTTGTTATAGCTTATCACATTTGATTTTCCCTCAGAATGAAAGGGAAAAAAATCCTTTTTAAGAGGCTAGATTCTGTTATGAAAAATATTTCAAATATAGAATGTAGCCTGCATTTTACAAAATGTCAATATTTAGTGTATTAAAAGAGATAGGTAGAAAGAAGACTGAAAAAGTTTGCTACTGACAACCTTTAAAAATTAAAGAAAAGATAATTTTATGACCAGAAGCTAAATCTTCTCCTCTGCTAGTCCAGACAGTGTTGGTTAGATAGGGATTGCCTATGTTTGTGCTCTCATTAAAGTCACTGGGAATTAGCAGTTGAAGTTGATTAATCAAGTGTAAGTCATTGGTCCCTCGAAGCAGCAAATCTGCCTGGCAGAGGTGTGCAGCCACATGGAGCAGCCACAGCTCCTGCATGACTGGGGAGGGAGGTGGTGTGGGGTAGTGCTGCCTGGGTGAGAGGCACACCTTGAACATCCACTCTTCTGCCATGGCAGGGAGGAGAGAAACGTAAAGAAAGCAGCAGAAAGCTTTCATACAGGCAGACAGAGCATACTCACAGTTGAGAGACAGAAGACTGAGCTTGCAAGGATTGTCGCACAACTTTGAATCATGAAATATCTTTTTTATCTATTCACCAGCATTGCACTGTAATAATAGCTGCTCTGTAAAGGGATTTATTGTCTTCTGGAACATCTGATGATCATTTCCACAGTTAATAATAGGACCTACTTCTAGTCAGCATTTTCTGTTCTAAACCTGAATCCTTTATAAGCAAGGCCTCATCCTCTCCATTTTATAAACAGAGAAATGGATGTACAAAAATTATTTGGTCACTGCTGAAGCTGGAAAGGGACATAAACCAGGAAATTTTTCCACTTTTGTCTTGTTCAGAGAAATGGCTACATAATATTTGCAGTACATGCATCTCAGGGCTGATACAGCAAAACAATTTTGGGTGGATTTTGCCTTAAATTTCCTGGGAAGAATGGGCTTTCCCTTCCTTGTTTTATGCTTTTTCAGAAGTGAGTGTTTAGCAGCAGTAGGGAATGAAGGTTTTGTTGAAGAAATAATAGCAGTCTGATGGTAGGCACAGTATGGTACTTCTCTGGTCTGCATTCAGCCCAGCAGGAGTACCAGAACAGCAGCGCTCACTCACTCATAGCCATGCGTTAAAATACCAGTTAAACTCTTATAATGTTTTTTTTATATTATTATTTTCAACTGATTTTCAGCTGGGTTTTCAATGCATGGGTGAGAAGCATGAAAACTCAGTCCTCTTCCCACCTCTCCCTTCAACCACTGAATATTCAAATTTTGAAAAATGAAGGATATAATATCTTCTCAACTTTTAAAATGTGTTCTCTTTTGATGCATTTTTGTGCCATCATTATAACATCCAAATGATGTTCAGCAAATCAAAAGGTTGCACGATAATATGTGTTTATTTTACATTTGCTCTGTGTTATGTGTATGTTTTTTCTTTTCCTTAGGAGCTGTCACTACAAGTACCTAACTACTCCAATTTTAAATAAACCCCAATGCATGTGGAAAACTAAAGTACTTGACAAAGGACAGAGGGATTTGCTGTTTGTAGCCCAAGATATTGCAACAATCTTTGCAAATACTAATCACTTTGTAGCTGTCAGTACTCAAAAAAAATGTTTATTTATAAATAATGAGAATTTTATTAGGCAGGTGTCTTTATTCTGGAAGCTGTCACCCTTCAAGTCTAATATGCTGCTCCATAGTTTTGGAGTTTATAGACTTTATCATTTATGTGCTAGAAAAAAATAGCAGTAAGTCTTATCATGACATGTGTTTTACATTCATCTCCACTACTATTCTGAAATACTTCAAAATACGTATTAATGGCTCTTTCTTAGTTAGGACTGTTGCTTTCTTTTCATTCTATAGCCCCTCTCCATCTTTCAGACTGAATTTCAAGGAATATTTACTTCCGTCTGAAGTCTTCAATTTCTACTTAGAAACTTTCAGATTCTGCCTTTGCAGTTTAAATGAAGCCATTAATTCAAATGGTAAACCTAGTGAGACAACAACACTAAACAACAAGCTAAAGATCTCTCCTGCTAATATCAGCAGAAAATGTCTCTGGAGTATTTATTAGAAAAAAAAGAAATATCTGACAGAGTACAAGGGACATGCAGCATTAATCAATGTCACATTTTTTTCCCCTGTAATAAATTTTGTGGGCAGCAAACAACAGGAAGTTATAGCACTCCAAACCAAGAAGAAAGCTCTTATTCTAGAGAATATGTGCTGGGTGTTTAAAGTCTTCTAGGCTATTTAAAGTGCCAAGCCACAGAAGATACACAGAAGATGTAATGTTTTCTTGGAACTGAGCACACATTGAATTATACAATTAATTTTTATAATGGAGAAGAGTATCTGTAAAATGGGAATTAACAAAATTAAATACTTCTAAGATACAATATTTTCTTGCTTACCTCTTACTCAGACTCTGGAGATTAGGTCTAATAATATCAGATGGTTTAACTTCTAGTAAATAGAATTGCTTATTATAGCAAAGAAATATTAAAACCCGTGAAAATAATATTGCTAGATTGATTACTACGAGTGTTGGCCATCAACCAGTCAAAACACATGTGTTGGAATAACACTTGATTCAAAAACCTAAGGCAGAACTCCATCGGAAATCATAATGCATATTGCCTAATTAAAGAATATCAAAATACATAATCTCAGTGACAATGATTAATTGTTAGGACAATAGACATGCTATTGCTGTTAATATTCCTTGATTTATGCCTGGTGCACTTTACAGAATCAATAATAAGTAGAACTATTTTCAAACACAGATTTCCTGGCAGGCCTAAATGTAAATTGCCATACCTGATGGGGCCAGTGATCAATGCCAGTGCTCCAGGAGCTGCAGGACCCACTGAACAGCCAGGCTGTGCTCTGGAACAGACACTTGCTGAGCAGTGCCCACCTTCCCCACACAGTACTCCAAGGCTGGAAAATCCACAGTCATGAGTCTTTGCATCTCTTCTCACTTTTCACTAATGCCTTTGGACACTAAACTTGCTGTCCTTACAAATATCCTGCCTTCTCACAGTTTTACTGACCTCAGGGCTCAGGGCTTTTGGATGACCATCACTCAACAGTCTTTTTTTTCCCCTGTGACTGAGACTACCTAATGACTCTGATTCCAGACCCTCGTTTTGTTTATAAATTTCAAAATTACAGGGCAATTATTTGATGACTTTTTATGCTTTTTTAGAGAACCAAACTTTCTGAAATACACAGAGATCCCAAAGTCCCTTTCCCACTGTGTGTCAGGTTGGAAATTGGGCAAATCAGAAGTGTGCTTTCACAAGTGGGGATGTTAAAAGTGAATTCACCACTAAATACCTAATGCAATATCAACATTATATGCTGTTAGCAAGTGAACATTTTAAGTGGATTTTGTTTCAAGCCACATGTTTTGTCTATTTAGTGAAAATTACTAATGAAAATAGAGGATGCAGGGACAAAATCCTCACACTTTGAGCAAGACTTTTACTATTCTAAGGCAATTACCTCCAGGAGTTATTGTACAAAGGAAATTATCGGTGGGAAAAAAACTACACACACAAAATCCCACACACCCATACATATACATATACATATACATATACATATACATATACATATACATATACATATACATATACATATTAAGGAAAGACATCACTCAAGTTTTGCTTGAGTTAATGATTAATTCAGTTAATTAAGCCTCCTTCTTGACAAAGCATTAGGAAGCACCCTTCTAACATGGCTTATGTCCTTTTGTACATCTTTCATTTCCCTATTTCCTTCTTTTAAAAGGTGTAGCTGTATTCTGCAGTTCTCAGAGTAGTACATGCTGGTGGTATTTTTCGGTCCTGGCAATCTGACCTTGTAATGTTTAGTCTTTTTAAAAAATTCCAGGAATTTGGAGGATTGCAAGTGAGAAAAATAAACTGTCTTATTTGTGTTTGATTATTTGTGCAATTTGTGCAATTTGTGCAATTGATAATTGAACTGAGACAAATCTTTGAGTAAATTGATTTTATAAGTTGTAATAACTATGAGTTAGTTACTAACCAGTAACCACTAGTTAGAGTGAAAACAAATGTTGTTTGCTTAGACTGGAAAGAAGAGAAACTTTTATAATGTAAATTTTTAGGGATTGTAGATTATTACCTTCTCTTCTAATACCTAGTAATTCTCATCTCTACATGTTATGCAGTTATCTGAAACATATAATACGTGTTATCTATTTTTAGTGAAATGGCCGTCATGTCAGTCATTTAACTGAATGCTGACTACATGGCAAACATAGAGGCATCTATAAACACTAGATTTTAAAAATTTTGTTATTGGGGGTGGAGGAAATGTGCAGATAGCTCCAAGACTGTAAAAATTGCAGTAGTTCTATAAAATACAACACCAAAAATTAGAACAGATAAAAAAAAATATATTTTTCAAATACAGGTGTTTTTTCTTGTGAGTATACCATACCTAACTCCCTAAGCAGTAAGCTATGTTCTCAAACCAAAGCAATGTTCCAATGCTACTGGAACCACAGCCTCAAAATACACACAGAGGACAAGTAATAAAAAAATAAAACCCAACCAACCAACAAGAAATAATTACAGTACATAAGTGTATATTTATGATTGAATTGTAAGAAATTATTAGGGGTTGTCACAAACAGAAGAATAGTCGCTTTTTGAAATAAATGTTTCAGTAGAAAATTGGACCCCCTGAAAAATCATTTCCGAGTTATTTGCTTTGAAAATGTGATTCACAGTGATTTTCTGTAATTATTGAAAGATTTCTGAGGAAGAGAAGCTGGTTTAACCTTAAACCATAAATGTCTTATATTGCAGCTACCATTTTATTGACTATGGCTGCTGTCTGTCTTTATTGTGACATCTGTGTTCCTTTAAAACAATAGCATGCTTGTTCCACATGAATGATGACTATGAAACACATTGTAAAAATTTCCTTTCCCAGTAGGATAGTTTTGTTTTGAGTATTTCTTCTTTTTCTCTAAGACCAGTGACATGATATGAGCTGGTGGAAATCAGCAGAATTCTGTGACTCTTCTCCAGAGCTGTAAATCAAAGCTGTCAGGACAAGCAAGAAAACTTACTGGGTTTGCAGTTCAACATCAACAGGGTTTGTTACATCACTAGTAAACAATTTCTGCTTCAAGATGTTTTAAAATACTTCTGTAAAGAAATGGTTAAAAGAAAGTTAGAAGAAGAAAACATGCTTAGGGTTTCCTTCCAAGAATTAATGGAAAACATACTTTCTTACTGTTTGCTAAAACGTACTTTCTTACAGTTTCAATCAAGTGCTTCCAATGTGTGCTTCTACTAGAATCTCTGCAGAACAATGATGTTGTCTTGTTTATGTCAGCTGTCAGTATGGATGGAAGCAACTCCTGCACTGATGTTCATAAGAAGTGAATTTGCAGAGTGTAAATGAATGATTTGTACTGGAACAAGTGTTTTTGCTGTTATCTGTTTTGTCACTGATTGTTCACCTATTCTGCCTCTTTCTAAAGTAAAAATCTAATAAGCTGGTGTAAGTCAGTACCTCCTGTTATTCTTGAAACATTCCATGCATAATGTGGAAATGAACAGTAACCAGAAAAACATTAAAGTAAGCATCTCTCTGATTTCAAACAGTTGTTACATCAGTGTACCTCTAAGAGGTGCAAGAGAAGAGGACCTTGTTGTTGAGCACTGAGCTATAACTCAGAAAAGATGAGTTTCCAGTTTCTCAGATTTTCTGAGATTTTCAGAAAGATGCCACAATCTTAATGCATCTTAAATTCTTCAGCCTATCAAAGAAACAATACTGTAACTTGGTAAAAAAAAGATTATGTAGAAATAAACTTGCTGCTTTTTCAAGAGTTTCTGTAAAACAAGTTGGGAATGTACAGAATATACTACAACTCAGAAGACCTTTTACCTATAACAAATGTGGTTCTTTATCTGACGTTTCATTGTTTTCTGATTAAGCACCAGAAAAATGCCAAACATGCCTTTTTTGTCTTACATTACCTTCACTGAAGAGTATAGCTTTATCTAAACATGTGATAACTATCATTAGAGATTTTTTCAAAAGAGAAAATCTAAAATTATCTTACCTGAATGAGATAGTCTTACCAGATATCCTTGGTATTTAGTCAATACTTTTTGCAAAGGGAAAAAAGTTTCATTTTCTTCTTGTGTCTCTGTTTATGGATTAGCTTTTAAATGGAAGGAGACTATGAATTTGTTTTCTCTTGTGAAAAGGCCTCACTGGTGTTGTGAATGGAAATCTCCAGTGTTAAACAATTTAGGTGTGACTATAAAATTTTTCTCAAATGCATATGAAATTTTCTTAGATATTTAGAGTTTTTAGGTTATGATGATATGGGGGAAAAAAGGGGGAGAAGAAAGGAATCTCCCTGAATCTCAAGGCTATATCCCTGGAAATACCTGAAATTTGAGCTTTTCTGTGTTTGACCACTTATGTAAATTATTTCTGTTTCTTAATTAGATGGATGTGATTGCATTCTATTAGGTTTTTTCAGACTGACAAGTAGTGACTCCTAGGAGAATTGTAGATGATATGCCTGATAGAAAATCTGGCAGGGCAGAAAGATGAAAAGCCTTAAAATTGTAAACATTTCTTTCAAATAGAAAGAAATGTTCTGCAAGGCGAGGCAATTTCAAAATAATTTTAATAATGATGCTTCAGCATTTACTCTGTAGTGCTTATTCATTTTCTTCAAGTTTTTAATAAGGCATAATCAATAATGGTTCGGCCTTTACATGGGAAAACATTTAACAACACAAAAAATTCCCCTTAAAGGCTGATATTACAGTTGAGCCAGTCGTCTTCTCTTTGACTTAAATGAAGATTACAATGTCAGCCTTGGAAGAGTTTGTCTTCATATCCATGCTCTACAAGATTTCCTCAGGATTGTTAGATTGTATGGCTTTTTCCTCCTCAGAGACTTAGCTCCACAGCATACAATTTCATGCCACTGTTTCAGGAAATTTTGTGCAGGAACTGCTTTCAAAGATAGTGGTGCTGTTTCACCCATTTTTCACTGCCTCTTTAGTGTAATAAGATATGAGGTTCCCTTGATGTCATGGAGTCCTGTGCAAGTCCTGGACTTCTTTTCTGTAACAGAGACACTGTGCTGTCCTTGCTATCTGCCCTTTCAATTTGAACTACATAGTTCAAATAGTTCAATAGTTCATAGTTCAATTTGAACTACATAGTCTTCCATGCCACTAAAATACATAGAAACTCTTGCCACTGGTAACAATGGGGACAATAAGTGATCTGGCATAGCACACAGGTTTTTTTCCAGTTGTGATGAGGAAATAAAATGACAATTATAAAGCAAACAAAAAAATCATACAGCAGCAAAAGGAAGAAAAATATAGAAAGCAAAAACCCAAACTTATTTTAAGGTTTGTATTGAAGTACCTGAATATTAAAGCAAAAGCAATACTCCTAATTTCTCTTTTAGGATGGAAGTCCTATTTGAAACTCAGTAGAAAATTCTACATTTTTTTTTCACATGTGCTCTGTATCTGTGATCATTCCTGTTTAGAAGTATATAATTAACTGCAATACAACTCTTACCTCTTGCTTATGAAGGCTAAATCTTAGATTAACCCTTTGAAGATTAAATGGGTTAAATTTAACCAAGGTTAAATGTCATTTTTTGATCAAAAAAATTGTTTGAATTAGAGGATAGTTGCAGTGTCAATAATATATTTTGCTGGAAAAGCATTAAATAATTGTACCTGTTCCCAGATGTTTGTGTCATTTTGTTTAGATGCAAAGATGAAACATATGTACAATTTATTACCCAGGGCTGCTTACATAGGAATATGTTTGGAACAAGGACAGTAAATGGACTGAGAGAAATTTTTAACAAACAGATTGCTCATTGTGCAATTGTAAGGTAACAGACCAAGGTGGATGTTTTCAGCATCATAAATTAGTCATAAATCAAAATTTAAATCAGGCAAGCAATTAACACTCACGTAATTTTTACACAACTCTAGAATTAATGTATTGGTTTACAGTCTTGTTTAACTGTAAACCTCAGGGGAGGTCAAAGTGCTCAATGCTTTTTGAGCCAAATTATTTCTCCATTGAAAGTGAACAAGACAAAATGCAAGTTACTGTTTCGGGAAAACAAAACCTAATTTTTTTGATGTCAGGAGCTGAACTGGATTTAATTGGAAAAACAGCAAAGAAACACCATCTGATTACAAGATGATTTGAGGCCTTGAAAGTAACAATATCCTTTCAAGATCTGAAGTCTATGTATAATTCGGCTGAAGAAAGATGTTAGAATTGCAGAAGGATACAAAAGATTGCTACGCTGATAAGAAGATTGAAGTGTTTTCTACATGGAGAATAAAAAAAAGCTGAAGTTCTTTGCTTTAACAAATTAAGGTTGAAAGGAGATATTACTGTTGCACAAAATATGCGAGAACGAAAGTAATGGGAACAGGAGAAAATTTTAGCACTTAGAGCTCAGACTAGCACACAGAAAAATAAATTAACAAAAAAACAAATTAACAGAAGACAAATTGCTACTGAAACTAGAAAAACTTTTGGGACATACTTAAAATGGAAGTCATGGGCCCCAAAATCGCTATAGTCTCATGAAAGAAGATCATATAGCTGCACTCTGTGTCTCAGGAGAGTCATTCTTCTATCTAGCCTCACCAAAATGCTAAAATAAATTTAATGGTTTTTTCCCCCTTAAGTCTTTCAAGGCCTATCTGTCTAAAAGTGATAACTTTCCTAGGTTTATAACAATACTAGGTTTAATAACAATCCTAGGTTTTTAGTGAATTAGGACAAAATTTAAACATGGAGTTTTATGTATTTCTTTAATTGCAACCAGATTAATTCTGGTGTGTGAAGAGGACAGATGGTAATAAATAAAAATTTGCAACCGTGTGCATGCGTGTGCACGCATACACTCACACACACTTTTTCTGCATAGTTACATAGCTTAATATAGAATCATTCTTCAGCTGATTTTCAGTATCTGCAAGCTATTTAAATATATATAATTGAACTGGAAAATTATGGTAGCAGCTGTACCCAGAGATGTCTAAAATGAAGCAGACTCTGTTATTAAATTACAGATACATCTCCTAATTTTATTGTTTCAAAATAAAGATAATTATTGGTAAACCAATTGAGGGTTCTGAATAATAACTGTAAATGTACTTGTCAGTCATTTACAATGAAAGAAAATGCATAATTATATCTATCATACAGAAATGAATCCACTAAAATTTTCTTAGTTATCAAAAATTAATTCAGGTTTCACTGTAGGAACATTTCTTCTTACTCAAATAGAAAAGCCCCTTGACCCCAGTTAGAATTTTCCAATCCAGAATAAGCATGCGCAAGTCTTTGTGTATTAGCAGTCTGTAATTTACAGTTCCATTTTGAAAAACAGTAGAAGCAACTGGACCGTGGAATAAATTATCAAGGGAATTGGTCATGGCAACATCACTTCAGAGAGTGAAGTCTGGGACATTAGCAAGGATGGCTTAATGAACTGCTGTGGCAAATACAGGTCGAGCTCTACCATACAGATAGTTGGATTATCTGACCCTGAAAACAGTGACTTCAGTTTCTGCCACCATCAATCTGTACTTTTCCTTTCCCCCAGCCTTCCTGTCTCATTCTCAGGCTTTTTCCAGCTGAAGGTGACTGCCAATGGTGAGGGATGCCTGTGTCTATGCCCAGCCCAGGGGTACCAGCTGTTTGAGTTCCTGACTGCATCTACTGCCTTCCATGTCCCTGGAGAATCCTCAGTCCTTGTTTTGCCCCAATGAAGAAGCCATGCACAAACCTCATGAGAACACCAGTCTGACAGCCTGAATTTGCTGGTTCAGTAAAGTAGATGAAGAAAGTGGCATAAGACAGCTCTCCTTCCCAAGTTAAAAAATAAAAACAAATGAAAAAAGGAACTGGAATGTTTGAAAAGTGCCTGTACCTGTAACACAGCCCATTTTGTTAGTGTAGGTATTTACCAGGACTTAGCCTGGCAGGCAGGTGTACCAGAAGGTTTTGACACCTTCGTCTCATAGTTTTTGTTTCTTTTTTTTTGGTTTTGTAGTGTCATCTCCAATGTCAAATTGATTGATGGCATTTTTTAACATTTGTGTATTTCTGCAGCTTTGAACATGCAGAGATGAGTGCAACCTCAGTGTCTGGATGTAGCACATTCCATGATGTGTGAACACATTCTCTGCAAATTCAAGATAGATATTGAGTCATATTTTAGGCCAGTATTGTCACTTTTTTCATGCTCTACTCTTACCATAGGGTTATTCCATAGGATTCATGCAGAATTTAATTGCTTCATAGTTTTTTTAATTGATGAAAAATTTATTACCAATTATAGTATTCCTGAAGCTACAAAGGGGTAATTTTTCTGAACTACAGCCTTAAAATGAAAGCCTTTGCATGATTTTACAACAATGTATTTTCTATCTGTAGACTATAATTACTTTCTCTTGTAGATCCTTAATAAAACAATAACAAAACCCTACAACAAAACACGTCCACTAGAACACCCTAGTGAAAAACTACCCTGAATATTTTCCTTCTCAACTACCCTCTTGACTTACTAAGCTCATTCCCAAGCTGTATCTATGAAATGTGAAACATGAAATGCCAGAGAGACCAAAACTTTCAATAAAAATGGCATATTGGTCACAATAAAAGAAAAGATACATTCTACATGGAAGTGAAAAACACAGTCTATGCCTCTGCATGCTGTGATAGGTACTGCTCTGAATGATGTACTATGTAGGAAGGGGTGAGTGCACTTGGACTGTGTGATTATATACGAGCGTGTGCCTGTTGCAATTGTTACAAAAATGAACAAATCAAACTTCTATATCCTTTATTTACATGGAATGAAGTCATAACTTCAGAGTGCAATTTACCTCAGAAATATTCACAATCACTGGTTCTGATGGGCAGGAAGGTGTTTAGCCATCTCCAGGAGAGCAGGGCTCCATCACACATAACAGTGTTTTGGGAAGACAAACACCACATCACTCCAAATATTCTCCTTTCTTTCTTCTTCTTGTGGCTTTATCCCTTTGTGCCTTTATCCCCTCTTCTTGTGGAATATCCCTATGGTCAGTTGGTGTCAGCTGTCCTGGCTGTGTCCCCTCCCAGCTCCTTGTGCACCCTGCCTCCTCGCTGGTGAGGCGGTGTGAGGGGCAGAAAAAGCCTTGATGCTGTGTGAGCACTGCTCAGCAAAAATTAAAACAGAGGGCTTATAAGCAGGCTGGAGAGCGCTTTAACCAGGGCCTGCAGTGACAGCACAAGGTGCAATGGTTTTAAAGTAAAAGAGGGTAGATTTCAACTGAATGTAAGGAGGACATTTCTCCCAAAAAGGGTGGTGAGGCACTTAGCAGATTTTCAAGAGAAGTTGTGTGTGCCCCATTCCTGGAAGGGTTCAAGGCCAGGCTGGATGGTGCTTTGAGCAACCTGATCTGGTAGAAGGTGCTCCTGCCCATGGCAGAGGTTTGGAACCAGATGATCATTTCAACTAAAACCCTTCTATAATTATGTTTATGTCTCTCCATTTATTTATCTATTCAAGCCAGTTCAAAACATAATAAAATAATTACTTGTCGTATAGTTTTCTGTTGCCTCTAAAGTGAACAAAGGCAAACAGAAAAAAAATGTAAAATATCATAGTACAACTACATTTGCTTATGGCACATAAATATTTTATTGAATTGAGGCAATTGAGTAGGTCATCACATTCCAGTCTAAAGCATTTTCTGTATCTTCACTCTCATTCAATGGAGAAAATAAAATGGGAGACTCCAACATTCCAGGGCAAGTAAAATAAATATCTGTTTCTATTTTTAATGTGTATGTACTAACATCTCCATATTCTTGTTTTTACAAAGCTGTTCTAGTACAGATTGTATAATGATATATTATTTGTTTCCTCATTTTCTTTTAAGATTGTTTCCTTATTGTATCGAATTCTATGAATTTGAATTTTTTAAAATAATAAAGGAGGACTAGAATTCTGTGCATGCATTTCCTGTATTCATCTATACCATCACTGAAAAATGGTTGTAAAGCATTACTGAGACTTGCTGAAAAAAAATTTTTGCTCAAACATTTTACTGCAAATGAAAACCAAACCAGAAGCACAGTGTAAATCAAACCATTTAAGAGCTGTGACTATGTGCTAAGAGCCACTTGCTGATAAAGACCTGTCAGCAAACAGATGACTCTAGGCCTCTCTCTTTCTCTCAAAAGCATTTCATGCTCTTTCGGAAGCAATTTCAGGAAGTTTGAGAAGTTGTGAACTCTGGCCACTGAGCTTAGAAAGACACCTTCCAGCCTCTCAAGCTGGAAAGATGCCTTCTAGCTCTTGGAGGCAGCTCAGGGAAAGACATGTCCAGTCATTCCTAATAGGATCTGAATTTGTGGTTTTGAGACCATTTTACAACCTTTTTTCTCATACTTTATCATTTTATGTTTGTTTAAGTAAGTCAACTAATTATACCACAGCCATCCCCACCTTGTCCTCGGAGCAATCAGCATCTTCTTGTGCTGATATACTGGTTGTGTAGGATTTTGAATTCCTTTCAAAAAAGCAAAGGAATTCGTTCAAAGCAAAGAACAAACTGACTTTACCTACATTCCTCTCACTACAAGAGGTTGTTTTGTATCCTGTAAAAATTGAATAGTATGTCTCTGAGCATTGTGCAGATAACAGCTGCAGTATTATTAGTGGGAAACAGCTGTATTAGTACTTACTGACAAGCTGTTTCTGTTTGTGCAAGTTCTTTTCTTAAAAAGTATGCAAATAGACTAACACAGAACATTTCTCTTCCTTTTTCACATTTATTGTTAAAGAACGTACTTTGCAATTAAAAAAACCTATTTCTAGTACTTAAATAAAAACCATTACTTTAAAAAGGTTTTAAACAGGTTTACATAGAAGCTTATACGTTCAGGATATGTTAGAAAAATATGAATATCCAAAGTGCTTTAGTGATACAATTGAGCAACAGATTTGAGTTTTATATTTATTCAGTAAAATTGTTTGTTACAGGTGGTGTAAGCAGTAAAGACTGTACTTAAAGGTGCCTACTAGTTTCCATTAGAAGACTCAGTTTTTAATTACTTTCAGTCTTGTCAGACCTAATGTACTGTTTTGATTGGAATTTTTAGTACTAACCCTACTAAAGAGAGAAATTGCAGAGGAAATAGAAATTTAAACACTTCAGTCTTTGCCCAGAATAATACTTGGGAAAATATATTGATTCCTTATATTAATAAGTCTTTAAAGTAGAGATATTTTTCTTTCTTTTGAAATATGTAATGTGTTCTAAATTATTAAGTATAATAAAGCAACCATAATTAAAAAATATATCTGTTAATGCTCTCTTAAACTTGGCCAACTGATAAACTTAAAAAAATTATATTATGCAAATATCAATTAATATTCTGCACTGCCCACTGTGACCCATCCACTCTCAGGTGATTTATGTGAGCAAGCTTGGACTGGGAACACAGAATATATCTAGGCTGTTGACACAGTAACTGGTAGCAACAGTGGGAATTACAAAGAACAAATAGAAGTCAGGGCAGTAGCAAGGTGATAATAATAATAATAATAATAATAATAATAATAATAATAATAATAATAATAATAATGAGTTCTTGATGTGAGTATGTCTGTTGCATCCATTCAGAAGCACAGAGAACAAGATGAGCTGACCAAAAAAAAAGTGACGCCTTAGATGAATGTAGGGTGGCCTTGATTCTGCCACTGAGTGCCTTTGTGAGAAGCTGTACAGTTCACTTAAACATGACTGTTAGTATGTGGGTTTGGGTATGTCAGAGAACTCACCTTATATCTATTTAGCAGAAAAGAAACAAGAGCCCTGTTCTCATCATTTAGAGAGGTAAAATGCATACAAATGCTATCAAAGTACTAAGTATTCTGAAAAAATCACATCTGTTTCAAATTAGCACTATGAAAAATGGATACTTTGGATAATTTTTGGCCTTAAGCTATTTTTGATAATTCTCCAGGTTCAAAATGGAGTTACCTCACAGAAGGACTGTGTAGATAATTTCATTTGCATCTTTTAAAAATGCATTGGATGCACTGGCAAGAATGTAGAAAGCACATGAGAGAATGAAAAATTCTGTGTGCTCAGTAAATAATGAATGGATCCATCCCAGAATAATGAAGAAGAAGCAAATAAAACAACATCAAGATATCCAGCCAAAGGATACTCTTTTTTCTTGCACTACAGCAGACAATGTTCAGAGGAAAAAAAAGTATATATGTCTTTCAATCAAAACTGCATTGAGATGTAGGAAGTCTAGTTAATGTAGCCTGAGCCAATTTTGCAATTTCAATATGCATTTGAGGAGTGGAAGAAAATGCATTATTATGTAACACTAGAGATTTCCATCACTATTTAATTCTTTGATGTGAATGCAGCAAGTAAGGTTCCAAAAAGGTTTTACTTCACATATAGTTTCATTAAATGAAAATACTTTCTTTTGTGTCTTCTCTGAGGTGGAGGTAGAAGTCTCATTTAATTTCAGAGATGGGAAGACTGAAGCTGCTCATTATGCTCTATATACAGCACTAGAGTATTTAGTAGAAGTCAGACTATAGTGTAACTATACTGTTTTGTAAACATTTTCTGTTGTTTTTTTTAAATTAATAATATCTTCTGTGTGTATCTTTGGCCCCCCTTTAATTTTTTTTTCTCTCTTAAAAACCACTGTATTTAGTTATTCCATCTCAAATAATAATCATGTCTTGGAATATAGTTGTTCTAGCATGAGGAAAAGAAGATAGATGTGAGCCTTTTTGTTATAATTTCTCTGCAGATTGCACAAACAACTTTCGGCTATACAGATTTGACAGTACTTACATGTTTTCTAAAGATTTCAGTGAAAGTAAGAAATCCCTGTACTTAGCTTCAGTACTTGGCAGTTTCACCATGATCTCTTGTTTCAAACAGAAGTTTATACTCTAATCTTTGAGGACAGCTTATGTAAAAGAAAACGCTCTTGAAGAGAAATAGTGACGTAGTTAGCTGTGTTATTAAAACCTTCCAGAGCATAATGATCACTGTCAGGCACACAGCATTACAGACCAGTGTGCTTCTTTCACCTTTCAATAACAAAAAGGCTCAGACTATGTTATCTGAAAGTCATTGTGTAGAGTTAGCAGTGACCAACTAGTCCATGAAAAGGTCGTCCTTTAGTAATAATTCAAAGTGGCATCCAGCTGACAGTTCATAGGAAAGAGTGAAAAATTTTAATATAGGAAGGTTAATTTATTATTTGCTTTCCATATCCTAAGTTATTGTTAGTATGAGTGAGGGAGAGCTCGGAAAATGAAGACAGACTAACGTACCTCAGCTCAAGCATCTGTTCAGTTCAGCCAGGAGAAGATTTAGAAAAGTTCACCCCTTACTACTGACTTTTGGTTACTTACAGTTTATTCATAGGGATTATGCAAATTCAGCTTTGTATTTTGAAGAGTGTCATGCATACATTTTCAGGGAGCACAATCTGTACTTGTATACATTGCTTTTATGTTATGTGGTTTTTTTGAGAGTTTGAAACAGAATTCATGGTTTGACAAACGAATGAATCCACCTAATACCTTACCCTCAAAAACCCCAGTGGCTTCCACGACATTAGAAGCAATTTCATAGCATTCTAATAGCTGAGGCATGTCCTTCCCAGCTCAAATTATTCTACGATTCTATGAAAATATCAAAGGAAGTTTATTCGTAAAAACATCAATGCTTGATTATTATTAGCTTTGGAGCATATTCTGCTTTAGCATAATCAGACTTCTGCCTTCTATTTTTAATGGAAGTGGTACACTTCAGTCTGAGATTCTGAAGTCAACAAATATGTTCTTCATAGCTCCTTGTCTATGGGGAGTCTGTTTTCTACTTTGAGAACAGTTGTCTCACTGAAGAAATACTCAGATACACCAACATGAATGAGATTGCTTATGGTCTTGTAGCACTATTTCCTCTTTTCACATAATAAAATATGGATTGAGGCCCCAAGAATAAATAAGTGCAATAAATCATCACCTAAAATGCATATATGAAAGAAAAGTAGATATTTTGAAATTAAACATATTAAAACTATTGTATGTTTTGTAATTCATATACACTTCCTAAAGGGAAGCAGATAAATGTGGTCTGATTCATGATGGTCCTGAATTAGTTAGTGTGCTGCTAATTATTCTTGCATTTAGAAAAAAATTTACGTGAGAGCAAGTACGGGGGTGCTTCCTGAGCAATGTAGTGTGGCAACAACATTGCATGAATGTTTGACAACAGTTTTAATGGTACTATACCAATTCATGATAGGAGATAGGTCACCTACATCATGTCCTAAATACTTTATAGGCTTATGTAAGCAACAAATATTTGAAGAGGAAAAATATTAATCTCTCTGAAGAACAGAGAGCTCACATAACAATCCTGTTTTCTTGTTGCTTCATTGTCTTGATTGAAATAAGCTAAATTATGAAAAAAAAAATCCATAATACATTGCATTTAAAATTAAATATGAAATTATGGAGTGATAAAGTTTCATATCATTAATTATCTTACAGGCATCCATCTTCCATCTTCCATATTCTAACAAAACCAGAATTCCCCTGCCTTTGGAATTGAAATATTTATGGGAATCCTGAGGAAAAGCAGTGTTTATTACATTGTGTTTGTTATTATGTTGTGTAAAAGCAGTGTTTATTATGTGTTGCTTTAAGCACAATGCAAAGCATGAAAACATGGAGTACATAGGATGTGTAAAGATGGGTGTAATCTAGTCAGGATACCTATGGACATAGTAATGAGCAGATTTTATGAGTGATCATCTTTAGAATAACTTTGCTTTCACTGTCTTTGAAAGTCATGCCTTGGAGATGTGAGAATCATTCTTTATTAAGAGTTTTTTTTTAATCCACTTAGTATCTTTTTCTACTTGTTATTTGTGCATCTCTAAAATGTATGTATGCAAGCCTACTTCTCACTCTGAAGCTGTGGCGTATTTCCTATCTGTATCCTTCCACCTTGCTGGGTGCAGGTCAGCACTGCACTGCTCCTTGCTTTGCTTTCCAGGGAAAGACAAGAGCATTGCACAGAGCAGAAGGGAGTGCAGCAGTCCTTGGCTGGGATCTTATCGCAGTCACTGATATCCTGAGCAAACAGTGCTCACCTGCCAGTTTAGATCCTGCTTAGGATGAGCCTCTGGCAAATCAGGCATATGGCTAGAGACAGGACATACAGGAAAGAGTAAAAGGGAAGGAACTTCATAGGTACATGCCCATATGTATAGATATATATACACATGTATGTCTATACATACAGCTTTTCCTTTACTCAGAGGAAAAGCTTTTTTAACCTAGGTGAAAAGTTTTCCTGTTACTGGCATGAAAATACAAATCCTCAGGATAGCCAAACAGCATATGTTTTTTCCTTTTTCTATTTTTTACTTAGACCAAAATAGATACTGGATCTGAAGTCAAGATCAATCAATAGTGTCATCCAGCAGAAAAAAAAGAGCAAAAAATTCGAAAGGACATAACTTTTCAAATGTTCTTGATGTGTAAAATTAACACGGCAGCTGTGTTCCAGTACTGACACATCATAAACAAAAATAACAGATGATTTCAAAATTAGGCCAGAGATGAACCTCTCTGACAACCTCCAGCAATGACAAAATCTGGCATGACATAGGGTGCTAAACTGAGGTATCTTGTGCCTGGCAAGACTCTCTGTGTATCTGAAGCACTCACCTGGGGCTGTCCTCCATGGGAACCACTAAAGGGTTCCCATAGCCTGGATTGGTGAAGCTCAAGAACAAAACCGCAAATGGCATTAAATACTCTGTTTATAATGGAACTCATGGGCTTGCAGAGATCAGCATCTGCCTTGTGATTTCTAGAACATTATTAACTAAATAGGAGTTGAAACTCCCTCTCTCAGAGACAAAGGAAACTAGACTAAACAGATTTCTCTAATAAAGGAACTAGACACAAGTTTCTGTCTTTGAAGCTGCATCCTTTGAGTAAACCATGCATGTTTTTGAAGGCATCAATTTATTTTGCCTGCATTGTAGTGATTCTGGAAAATTTTTTTCATTGAATTATAGAATCATAGAGTGGTTTGGGTTGGAAAATCATCTAGTTCTAAACCCCCATCACAGGCAGGATCACCTTCCACTAGACCAGCTTATTCAAAATCCTGTCCAGCCTGGCCTTCCAGGGATGAGGCATCCACAGATTCTCTGGGCAACCTGTTCCAGTGTTTCACCATCCTCACAGGAAATTATTTCTTCCTAATAACTAATCTAAATCTACCCTCCTTCATCTTAAGATGATTCCCCGTTGGCTCATCACTACATGCCCTCTGAAAAAAAGCCCCTCCAGCCCTTTTATAGGCCCCTTCAGCTGCTGAAAGGTTCTATAAGGTCATGCCAGAGCCTTCTCTTCTCCAAGCTCAATAACCCAAACTTTCTCAGGCTTTTTTCCAAGGGGAAAGGTTTCATCCCTCTAATCCTCTTGGTGGCCCTCCTCCAATGAGTCCTTCTTGTGCTGAGTCTGTCGATGCAGACAGGAATGGGATGAGGCTGCCGGGGTGACTCTTTTCAATCTTTAATGAAGCATCAGTCTCATTACAGGCTTTTTCATAGCTAAAGTATGGCAGCAGGTCACGGTCTGCCTGCAGCAGCTGCCAATTTCTTCATCACAAAGCATCTTAAATTTTTTTCAGACAATAACATATTGTTAAAGCTTACTGACAATTGTTCTAACCAATCAATTATAGCACACGTACTTCTGCTTTGAACAATGTTCATTTGCATGTTTTTCTATTAACAATACACAATACCCTTATTATGCTTAAGACCTTCTGCTATCTTGTCAGGCATATATTTTCTGCAGTGCTAAGCTTTAGTCAAGCCAAACCTATAAACTCAGCCTTTGTTTCCCATGTCCTTGTTTGCTATACTACTGTATCTTTTCTAGTTTCAAACTATTTCAGTTACAGCAGATTCTGAGTTTTCAGCTTTTTCTGTTTGAGGCCTAGTTTTTCATCTCCTAAAATTCCTTTATACTTTTAGTGTTTCCCACACTGAGGACCCCACAGCTGGTGGCAGATATACTTGATTGTATGCCAAATACATTTGTTCTGTCATTATGCCCTGGTATGCAGTTGGCAAAATGACCAGATTACAGAATATTCTAATTGGAAAAGGACTCACAAGGTCCAGCTCTTAAGTGAATGGCCCATATGGGGATTGAACCCACAACTCTGGTGTTATTAGCACCATGCTCCAACTGAGCTAATCTCAGTGACATACTCCACGGAAAAGGAGAGAAGGGTACGCAAGCCTGTCCCCACAAGAACGTGCTTGCGATCTGTAAATGGACTAAAAAATACAACTTGAACTCCAACCAGGAGCAGAGGTTGAAAAGGCCAAATAGATTTTGGTTTCAAAGGAATGTTTCCAATTTGTGTGAAATAATCAAACATCTGTAATTCTTTAAGCTCTCAAGATTTCTAAGAGATTTTTTGCCAACTAATCTGCAAAGGAGCAAACATTTTGTAGAATGCCTTCTGTGCATATCTGCTTTTCCTCTTTCTTTGTCAGGACTTCCTTTGGTGTAAATTCAATACTAAAGAAATTTCTACAGCACAACAGACATGAAGAGGTAAATCCATGCAAAGTCGTAAAAAGATTTGAGGAATAAGTTGAGACATAAAAAGACAGTTTTTGAATACTAGCTACATTCAAATAAGCAATGGCACACATACACCATAGAAGCAAATAACCAAGGAACTACATTTATCTTTCTGTTGACTGAGAACTTATTCCATTAAAATACATGGTAGCTTAATTGAGAGCTTTAGTCTTATAATTTCTCTTAAGAGAATGCTTTGATGCCAGTTTATCTGACAAGGCAAGATTTCAATAAATGAAGGAAAGATCTTAGCAGGCAGGAATGCAATCAATACACTGCAATTATTCAAAGCTCTGCATCTGCTCAAAAGAGCAACTCATAACAATGCAAGAAATACTCATCTTCTTGTCTGTTTTATGCAACTCACTTAAAAACTTTACTCAATTATACAGAAAAAAACCCCACCAATTTTGAAGTTTAGGGTAAGTAAACCTTCCCAACTAGATGACATTAGGTCATAACTAGAAGGATGGATAGCATTGTTAAATTGTACATACATGTATATATAAAAGATAGCTCTAAGACAGTATTAGACAGTAAGGATTTGATCCACTTTAGGAAGAGACAGAAATATAGAAGAGATTATTTTTTGCATTCAAACCTACTTCAGAATTAGATATAAAAGGAACTTATATGGATAGTGATTTTATAGACCCCAAGGATTGGATATGAATATCACTAATATTATTAGAGGTTATCAATAATGCCTTGATACAAGACACTGTAGCTTCTGATAATACAAAGCCAATGTTAGGCTATTCTGCACTATGTATAGTAATAGGGATGATAGCCTACAGATATTTCTACACAGTCACTGAACTGAAAACAGACTACCTTATTTTAAATGTGAGTTTTTTAAATAATGAAGTAATCAAAAAAAAGCTATAGGTAAAGAGCAAACTAAAAAAAAATCTTGGATTGACTGACCATAAGCGGATTTTACTGAATAAAACTATATCTATAATGAAAGTTCTTCAGCCTGACTCAGTTCCCTTCAGGCTTCTCTTCTTTTAAGAGAATGTCATTTTTCATTAAGAGTTAAATTAGAATAGCTATTGGTAAGGAAGTGGGAAGACAACACAATGAGTCAGAATAGCATCCCACAGCAAACACTTGAGAGTAGTTTGAAAATGAGTCACAGAAGAGGCTAGTTCCACTTCCAGAGTTCATTAAACTGTTTTTTCAATGGCCTCAGTAAAAAAACAAACAAAAAGACCCCAAAACACCAATGAACCATAAAAGAACGCCCCCTCTCCAGCGGCCCCCTCCACTCCTGCTCCAAAAAACCCCAGAAGCCCAAAAGCAGACTAAGAAACAGAAACCTAGTCAAAAGTGAAACTCAAAATGGAAAAGGAGTAAGGACTGATAAAGAAGTAGAGAGGCCAGGTGGCTCTACCAAACTGTGTTTACTGGGGTTACCAGCTATGACTGGCATTTTTGTAGGCAGTCTGTTGTTTTAAATACCTTTCCTTTAATACAGTGCTTGCACCTGATGTGGTGATGATGGTGATGATGATGACCATGATGAACTTCCTCTTTAGTCTGTTCATCAATGATCACAGTCTCTCAGAAAGAAGAACACACCTGTTGGCCAAGAGCAGTTGATCTGGAGGGTATTTCTAACCAAGGTGCTGCCTGAAAAAAAGTAGACTGGGTAGCACAAGAGCTGAAGGAGTTCCTCCTGGTGAAGTTTTGTCGATGCTGCCTTTTGGCAGCCATCTCTGGAATAAACTGTCTTCTAATCTCTTCTGGCCTGATCTTGTCTCAGAGTATGCCACTGGAAAGGAGAAGAGTAATTGGGGCTGAACAGAAGACTGTGGATTTCATTCACTGGGCAGGTGCTCCAGGGGAGGCAGAGTTGTCACTATGACCATCATCAGTTACTGCCCTATCCCCAGAATCAGAGGAAAATTATCCTGAGTTCTCTTGCAGCCCAATGGGATATATAATTATTTTCTTCCTGTGAATAGTGAATATACAATTCAGATTGAGAAGCACTCTTCTATATTGTCAGTACTTTGTCAGACTTGGATGGTATGAAGCTGTGTCTCATGTTTTTCAGCTTCCACAGAGAAAGCATTTTACTAGTTTTTGGAAGCATGGTGCAAGACAAAAAATCCTTAATGAATGGAGATAGAATCACAGAATAGCTGAGCTAGAAAGGGCCCATCAGGATGATTGTGTTCATCTCCTGGCCCTGTGCAGGACATCCCAAGGACACCATGTGCCTGAGAGCATTGTCCAAACACTTCTTGAACTCTGGCTGGTAGTGTATGTGCTATGCAGCAAATTGCCATTGTATTGACAAACAAATATAAATAAAACTGAGATAATCTATAGAAATGTTTGTTATCATTATGTGCATTTCATTCTTCTGATTTTTTTCCTTTTTTAAAATAAAATTATATTCTAAATACGCAGTCTTGTACATAGCTACTTCAACTTCATACACAGTAAAGACAGTAAAGAGTCTCTTGTCAAGGACACAAAGGCCTAAGAAACAGGAAACTGGCTGCCCTACCCTAGGGCACTGGAATCCCATGCTATAAATTCTCATACATAATTCACATTTCTACTGACAACTAGAAAGAAATCATAAAAATATCTAATTACAAAGAAGTAAATTTACATGATCATTCTTTTGCTCGATGTGCAGCCCCAGGGAGGAAGAGGACCTGATGCTGACAAGCCATGCTGGTTCTCAGAAAGGATATATTTTGGGTGGCCTCTCTCTGTTGTCCAGGTAGAAACTGAAGTGAGACTTAGTCAGGAAATTATGAACCCTGAAACTGTAGGTAGAGTATGCAGTAAAACAAGGAAGAGGGGAAAAAAAGTGGACAAACCAACTGAATACAGTGGAAATATATAATTAACATCCTGCATGCGTGGGACAGTAAGCTAGCTGCATGTATGTGAAATAATGGGGAAAGCAAAAATTATAACCAAACATGCAAAATGAGATAGGCTCAGCTTGTCTCTCACTTGCAGCATTTGTTTCCTATGAAAACAGCTGGTTTTATGCAACTTGTAACAACTTAATAAATTCAATATAACTTCCCTCCAGGGGAAAGGAACAGACATACCACATACAGTGTGTAATCATGGAATGTATTATATTTAAAATGAAATAAATTTCATTATCTCACCAGCAAAATCTTGTTGATGTAGTTAAAGCAATGAATTATGGCTGAAGTTTTTGACTAAAACAATTAAGTTAGCTAGCAATGATGGTTGTTTCATAGTAGTTAGAAGAGAAATCACAGAATCATGGAATATGCTAAATTGGAAGGAAGACAAAAAAATCCAGTTAGGATTTACAGAATTATTTTGATTTTTTTTCTTTTTAAAATAAAATAATATTTTTAATGAGCAATCTTATACATAACAACTTCAACTTTATAGACAATAAAGACATTTCAAATTATATCTGTGCAACCTTTTAGATTAGAAAATCCAAATATCAAAAAAAATGAAGTATCATGCTTTGCAGAATTCGAAGTAGTTGTACTTAGAGAAGATGTGTGGAAGCAAGTGATTTGAAGAACTACATTTCATAAAATCTTCAATTACCAGATTTGCCTGAATCACTTGTCAATTAATTAGAAAATCAGCTGATAGCTCTGAATTCCACAAATGTCAAGAAAAATCAAATAAAAGGTAACCTTCAATGAAACATTAGTTTTACTAATGTCTTCTGGAAGATATTGTAATATTGATATTGCCTTTATTTCAAAACAAATATTTCACTGAATTTCCTTATTTATACTAAGAAGAGATCATACTAGCATGTTTCTCCATGGGAACACTAACAGGATTTCTTTCCTCTGTACAACTATCTATTTTCAGAAAGATTTAAATAATATTTAAATATTCTGAAATGACAAAATCGGTCAAAAGTGGCCAGTGGTATCAGAAAATACTGAGTGAAGGCAGAGGAAGTATTTCACAATAGTCAAGCATTCATGAATCTATGAAAAAAACTATTTGGGTGCATCTTGTTGTTTTCAAGACCATTCAATCAAAATCTGAGTAAAACACAATCACACTATAAAATGTCACAACTTTCTACTCTTGACAGGACACAGAGGAAAGAATTGAAGTTTAAAAAGACAGAAATTGTGGAGTGCTAAAACACCAGTGATGAGCAAAGATTCTTCATCTCCTTTTCTGATGAATCCCTTGAAAAGGAGATGTAGGAGCTTCAGTTTCTCAACAAATGCTCACTGAGATCAGGCTAATAAAAACAGCTTCCAAAGTTATTTAGCAGTCAGAAAAATGTACCTTTTAAAAAGAAAATAATTTCATCCCAGTATGTCCAAGCATATTGCAAGAAGGTACGCACAGTTCTGTAAAAATGTTCAGCTATAGTGGGGCTGAAGGCTTTTGCTATATATCCAAAAGCCTGAGTTTGAGTATCACTTCACACTCATTTCAAAACTGACCTTCATTGGTTCAGCTCAAAGGAATGCAGGTTATCAGGAAAGGAAACAAAGCTGATTGTAATGTTTCTTGTATATCTCTGGCTATAAAAACTCTTATAATTTTCTTATTCTTGCACAAAAGTCCACCTAGGTTTAACACAAATTATTTGTCTGTATGTTAGGAATGCCAGTGATGGAATTTAAACCATTTTTGCAGAATTTTCTAATTGTTAGATAATGGTTCACAACATATTTATGAAATGATTCATGCTGCCGTCATAGCGCCCTTCCAAGCCTTCTGTTATTTTTGTAGCACATAGAGCACAGAGTACACAGAGATCTCAGGCCTTAACATGCCCTCTGTATTTCAACAGATAAGATTTTATAAGACAACACAAAAAAGAGGTGCCCTTGCCTCAACAGATCTTGCAGTTGACTTTGATATGGTCCAGTCTTGCCCTTGGAGCAGCTTGTAGCACTTTCTGTGCTCTTTTGCAATATTGCATGGGAGGAAATGTTGCATTCTCATTTGGAACTGCATTGAAGGCAGTATTCCATGCTAGAGAAAATGTGAACATCTGCTACTAGCATCAATGAAGTTGTCCGATTAATTAATCAATGTTTAAACTACCTTAAAAATTAAAAGAGCTATGTGTTATTATTGCTTGATGTCTTATGATGAGTGTATTAAATTAAAATATTTCAGCTAATTCATGAAACCCTAGAATGAATATTTTGATGAACAATTACAATATGGGAACCTTGATTCTATGGGTAAACGAAAAAGGAAATCAGGTTGTTTGTCTCCAGCACATCATTCACAAGATGAATGGATGTTTTCTTCAAATTAAGCAGAATAAACATGAGGTAAAATAAAATCAAATGCCTAGAAATGTTACTTATAGTAGGATATATATTTTTAGGAGGTTTTTTTACTTCTAACAAGTGTCTTCTGTTCCTAAATAGGGAATCACTTTTCATTGAAAACTAAGTGCATTGTTGACAGTTTTCAGATTAATTAACTGGTACCGGGATCAAATACTGTCTGGGATTCTCTGTCAAATGGCATGGGCAACAAAATGTTGAGTGGTTTTATGACCTGGAATACACAGAGCATTCCAGTAATCTCAAGTGCTAGTGCAATTATTTACTGGATTTCAACAGCAAATAGTAAATTGACTATCAGAGCAAAGGCTTATTGCAAAGTGCACTGATTTTGAATAACTGTGAAAATTTGTACACACAAATAAAAAGATGCAAAAAATTTTGGATCATTTAATAAGCTTTTTTTTCAGTAAGGGGTAAAATGGGCTTAATTTCACAACATCACCATCAGTTAGAGGTCAATAAGTGGAAGGAGGAAGACAACTATTTTTTTATTCTAGGACAGGCCTGAACATTAATTTCCCCAAGGAGGCTTCTCAGAAGCAATTTATACAATTTATAAATCACTTTTAACAACTGCTCCCATTTCAGAATGTGTTTGCTATATTCATTCATATGACTGGGTTTTGTCTTTCTGAGATTGTTGATGAAGATCTTTAAAAAAAATTTCTATCTTTTCAAAATTTTTGTCTTTTAAAAATTCTAATTTTTCAAAGTTCCTCTGACTCCTTTGCATAAAAACATCCAAGTCCTAATTCTTGATATACATGGGAATTAAAAAAAAAGGTGTTTTCAAATTAGTATGTCTTTGTAAACTTTCCACTAGAAGTATGAATTTCATATCTACAAATGTGAAGCATTTGAGTGCTGAGTATAGTTTGGATTCTGCTTGGCTGTGTAAAATACATCTTTTTGTCTGACACATTTCTATTTTGGCTGACACATTTTTATTTTGTCTACCAAGCAGATCAAGTAGCCCAGTAAAATCTGTTTCCTGATCTACACAAAGTCTCTGTGGCTTGAGACAGGCTCTCAAAATGTGCTGACAGCAGCAAGTGTGTGCTCTGCAATGCCCTCCGTGACAGCCTGCTGTGTGATGAAAGGGCTGAGCAATAACTGATTTGCAGAGGGCATCAATCTGCCAATGGACTTCATGTTCTGGGTCCTCCCCTAATAACATATCTTGGGAGGGAAGGGAGGCCACGAGGCAGCTGGAAGGACATTTGGAAAGGAGGTGGTCAGGAAGTCAGGTTCCCTGGGGAGTCGGGGGTGGTTTAACAGGGAGCTGTGGTGGGCAGGTGGTTGGGTGCTCTGTGGCACCTCACCAGCAGGCAAGGACAGCAACTGGTGCCTAAGCTGTGATGTGCAAGTGACTATTGAGATTCCTGCACATGTTACAGCAAATCACTCAGTACCCACACCAACTGAACTAATGGTAACAATCATGAGAACGTTCACATTAGGAAGTGGTTGGGAATTTTTCCACAGAACTTCCTACCAACAGAAAATTCAATGTTCTTTCCTAAGTTACAACTGCTTCTCTCAAAAACATTGTACTTGTCCTGTACTAATAACTCTTTCTCAAATAATTTTACCCAATATTTTATAATAACAATATTAAACAATAACCATTTTTTACCAAGATTTTATAACCATATTAATTCTGGTATGTAAAATTAATGACCCAACCTATATATATGAGAATCTTTTAAATAAATTGATACTTCTAAAACTGTGAATATGTAGTGAAATTATGATGTCACTTCTTACAATATTTTAACAAGCAGAAGTACAAAAATTCACCTACCTGTAGAGACTTCAGAGACTTCATTTAACACAAAAATAAAATCATTAATAGCAGAAGAATGAAGAGTTGAATAAATAATATTTCTCTCAACAGCTATTGATAATTTTCTCTAGATTGTAGTAATAGAATTGTAGATTGATGTGTTACTGTGATAACTAACTGTAGTTTAAATAATGGAAGTAAGATTTCAAAGGATTTTTTAGAGAAGAAAAGTGGAGGTACCAGGAGTAGATAGAGTCTCGAATGGCTATTATATAAAACAATATTTGAATGTAAAATAATTAATTTATAAATATATTTAAAAATAATTAAAGGAAAAGCCTTACTGGCATATTAATTGGAGAAAATTGAGTAGCATTTTGAAGATTTTTACCCAATTATATTAATCACTGAGATGAAAAATCCAGTGCTTCCAAATATACTGTTCTTAGAAAGGAATGCTAAAGGTGATGGGAACTCAGGTGTTCACTTTGAAAAACAGCATCGCTTTAAAAAAATAAGACCTTTCAATTAAAATCTCCCTGTTTACTATTAAATTTAACTATTTAAATACTATTACATTTAGAAAAATAAAAAAAATCACATTATTAATGATAAAAACAATAAAACAATCTAGGCTAGGTCCTGACAGATAATTAAATTATTTCTGATGAAGAAACAGAATGTCTTAAAAGTCATTGCTTTAAGAACATTCATCATAATATATTAACCTATCACTGATGCAGTATATGAAAATAACTCTTACATTATGCAACATCTTACTAAGTGTCTTCAGCAGAAAAAATAACCATATACATAATCATATACACAACCATAACTACATGCCATTCTTCTTGCCAGTTATACCATAGAGTAATGCTAAAACCTGACTGGAAATCAGAAAGTCATCCCCTCCTCAAATAATCTTTCAAGATGACTCCCTCAACACCCTTTTTCTGGTCTGAAAAAAAAAAAAAACGCCTTTGCTGAAGCATGTCTTCCTACAGTGTGATTATTATAATAGCAGTGATACAGATCAGTTTTTTAAAGTGTGAGCCTCTTTTTTAAAAATTTGAAAAAAATCTCTTACTCATTCTGCTTCCATTCTGATTATAATAAGCATGAAGTACTATGGCTATAAAGCATTTTTAAAATCACCCTCAGGCCAGTATTTTTAGGATCTGTCTATCTACCTAGGATCATGCTAACACTTCAAATGAGATGCATGAACACAGCCTAAAAAGTTCTATCTAATATAGATTAAATTTAGCAGGGTAAAGCAATCAAAAGCTATCAGCTCAGGTTTCCTTGTGGGCCTATCAGAACTTTCAGAAACTTAACTACAGGTATGACTTCTGTGCAACAATTGCTTCAGCTAGCTGGATGCAAGCAAGTTAAAGTATAGCTATAGTTGCTGCAATCATGCCTCTAGTTGCAATGTAGACAAAACACAAAATTTCCTGTGGAGAGATAAATCAAATGCTGAGAGTCAAATACATTTGCTTTCTCAGGTATGGTTCAGGCAATTTACAATTACTAAATCTGCACAATAGGATTGCTGGTTCAACATGATATAAGGTCTTTGGTTGTGCTACACCAGTTTTCTCTGCAAAAAGGAAAGCAGGGAAAAAGTTATTTTAAATTAGAAAAAGAGATGCTAAAACAAAAAACTCATCTAAAACAAGACTTTCAGGCAGTCACAGATCAAATTATCTGTACAACTTTAAACTTCATCTTGAAAACATATCTTTAAAAGAAAGCCAGGGAAAAGTGCCTTTTTCTTTCCTTTTGTCTTCAATAAATCTGAATGACTTGACTTAGTGGTTTTTCATGCCAAAAAATGGGTAAACATATCTGGCACTACAATTAGGTTATAGTCACATTAATTTGTGAATTTATATAATTAAATGTACTAATTCAGTATTTTTAATATTTTCCTCCTCTAATTATGTGGAGAGCAGTACAATACATGCAAAAAATCCTTTTGCAATAAATATAAGAACTTACAATAAAAGATAATGGATTCCTTCACTGTTTTCAGTGACAGTTTAGAAAAACATACATTGGTTTCTTGTTTCATTAATTTTTATCATACCTATTACACAGAAAAATGTGAGGTTAGTAAAATATCCTTATCATAGAATATAGTCATAGAATCATCAAGGTTGGAAAAGACCTCTAAGATCATCAGGTCCAACCTTCAGATAAATTCCACCATGGATATTAAACAATAACACAAAGAGCCACACCCACTTCCTTTCTGAGCATTTACAGGGATGATAATTCCACCACTTCACCATGGACCAACCCTGTTCCAATGTTTAACCACTCTTTCAGTAATTTTTCTTAATACCCAGCCTGAGCAGTTGTTCCCTGGGGCAGCTTAAGGCCATCTCATCTTGTCCTGTCACTGTTGCCTGGGTTAAGAGGCAGGTACCTGGCTACAGCCTCCTTTCAGGTGGGTGTGGAGAGTGGTAAGGTTCTCCTGAGCCTCCGTTTCCCCACTTCCCTCAGCCACTCCTCACAGGACTTGTGCTCCAGACCCTCCATCAGTTTGTTGCCCTTCTCTCAACATGCTTTCAGCACCTCAATGTTTTTCTTCAAGGAGCAAAAGCTAAGCTGATAACAGTCTGCTTCTAATTACTACATAATATTTTTACCACTTCACGACAGATGTATATTAGTAAGATACATGTTACCTCTTTGACAGCTTAAGCTGGAACATGCTTCTTTATTTTAATTCAAAAGCATAGGGAATGAAAGCTTTTTGACCTCTATTGTGAGACAGGACTTCAGGCTAAAGGTAGTCTAAAGCATTCATTCACCCAGCTTAAAATCTAAAATACACTCTGTGTGAGAAACTTCTCCCCAAACGCAGACATTGAGATTTATTAGGCATCTAGAACCACTAAAAAGGAGCTATGTTTTGACACACTAATTTGTACAGAGTGATAAGCTGATAAAAAATTACGAACAACCTAAACAAGACAACAATATTGCATGCACATACACATGGTGACAGATGTTGTTGTCATGTTTAGCAGGAGTTTGATCCATTATCTTCTGAAGTCAGTAGAAATTATCTGGCTTTATGGAGACTGAATGAGACTCACAGAGCTTTATGGACTTTTTAATATCATGTTAGGTTCCTTTGTCTAGTAGTTAAACTCATAAAGGTTCCTCTCACTGGAAAGAAACCTGAATTAGTAAGAAGCACTCTGGTCTTCAAAAGGAATTAGCTCCTTACAGATATTCAAAACTATGAGCAATTTCTGCAGTTTCATGCACTTTCAAAGATTAGTTTGCGTGTGTTGCTATCACTACCTTGCAGTGGCAAAATATTGTTCTTCACTGTCAATTTTTTTAGAAATGTCAGTTTCATTTAAAACTAGTTCTTACTCTAAGTACCAGAAGGAAACACAACACCCCTGGAAAATGGATATGAGCAGGAGCTGCAAAAATTTTAATATTGATACCAAAGTATCATTGGTGGCTTCTGAAGGATCACCTGGATGTTTTGTGATGAAACCAGGTTTCTACATATGACGTGACTTGGTCCTCTGTGAAATTTACCCATTGTAGTAAAAGAAAGAACTTAGAGGAAATGAACAGTGCAGATATTCTGTGTGGGTTTCACTCTAAGGGGATGTTTCTATGCAGGTAGATGTAGAACAAGATGGGCTCATTGCACACACACTCTGAGCCAGCTGGCCTGCCCCAGCACGTCTGGAAGGCATGGAGATCCAAGAGCACAGACTAATGGCTGAGTCAATGAGCTCATCCTAAGAAACAAAAAGAGGATAAATTGTGGAAAGAATTTGCAAGGTCAACAGAAGGATTATATCAATATCTTCACCCACACATCCCATGCAGGGCCTGTAGCAGCTTCTAGTATTTCCTGTCTCAGGGGCCTCTATGTCTCCCAGAACTTCAGAGCTTCTGCTCCAGAGATTACCCCCAAGTTCTTCCTTCCCAGAACTTTCAAACTCCTCTGTGCTCACACTTCCCTCATTCAATTTAATGCACATAGTGCCTACTACTTTTCTCCAAGAGTCCTTAAGTTTATTCAGTGTATTTGAGAGCTACTCAGTGGTTGTCAACCCACTTACAAAGTGTCCTCGCAATGAACCACTTCAGGAAGGACTTCTTTCTGTGTTTGCCTGATCCAAGATTTTCCATTGAGAAACTCATGTATCTTCCATTTGAATCTGTGATCCTGGAGCTAATTCAGAGAATTACATCAAAAACTACGATGAATCCTTCGTACTAAGTAGAAAATTGTGTGTCCTAATAATGCTGAGATTCTAAAGAAATGTAAGCATTGGTGACTTACCAAAATGTATGGGCCCCAAAATGTATTTGATGATCTGGGCTTCAGTGATTTCCAAAGGTGACAGGAAGTTAAGAGCAGAGAGAGGAATTATAGAAGAATGCAAACTGCAAAATAATCCTTGTTTCTGTAATAAGTACCCTATTTTTAATAATACATTGCAAAAAAAGTCTTCTATTTCTAGATATACTGCATGGATTTATAAATTGTTCCAGTTCTTCAGATGAATCCTTTCTTCCAGGCAATACCATCTCATTTATTCACAGTCTCTCTGACTGACTGTCTGCATTCTATTTAGTCAGTCATCAAACTACAGTCTTAGCCCTGCAAAAAGTTTTCTTTTATGACCTGTGAACACTAATATGGCTCAATGCTGGAGCTTGTCCCCCAAATAGCCTTTGATTTACAGCACTCAAATGAATTAAAAGTAACAGATCTCTATGTGTATGTACTCCTTCTCTTGGCTTTCCCCCAATTCCTTAGATAGACACGATTTAATTTTAGAGCTTCCAGTTGTCATGAGTTGCTTCAGTCCAAAAATCATACTGGGGCATCTCTAGGTCCTCTTCCTTTCTTCGTAGTTTGAATCCTTTTGCCATTGACTCTTTTGGTCTACAGGTCCTAATTTTGAGTAAAGGAGAATGCAACAGCCTGGTTCTGCTGCTTATCAAGCCCTTCTTTCACTTTTCCTGCTCACAGCCTTCCATGATCTCAACAGTACAACTATAAACACTCAAAAGTAATATGTATTTTTCCTTCTATTCACCAAGCTCTTATAGTTTTTAAGCAATGTTTCTAAATTGGGGGTTAAACTAAGAATAGACTAAATCTATCAATCACAAAGGATCGTATTTGCACTTTATTTTTATTTTACTGATGAATACAGTGACCAAACTGTCCTGTCTTCTTTTAGGTTGTCATTTAATCTTTTCTAGTTATGACTCATGCATTAAAAATAGATGATCAATATTTATGTATATCGAGTGTGTTTAGGAGCACTGAGTGTGTAATAAGGAGATACAAAGATGTTCTTTCAGACCTACCCTGTTCTGTAGGCAAGTTTTTTAAAAAATGGCATATTTTTTAGTACATGAAGGTTCTACTACTGTGGCAATATTTGATGCTTACAGTGTTGGCATTGATTTTACCCACTCCAGGCAGAACTACTTATTATAGTGTTTATTGGAGCACTATAGCTAGTTAAAGGCATAATTTCCTTTTCTTGCTTAAGGTGCTTTTTTGCACCTTCATTTTCGTTTTAATATAGCTATCACATTATTAAAGAAACTATGCTTAATTTCTGCAAGCTATAGAGGTATGTGGATAGACTGTGATGTAGATTCCAAACAAAGTCTTTCTTTTCCTGTCACTGACCACTCTAAACTAAACTGGGACACAGCAATAATTGTTAAGTATATTACTTAAAAAAATTTAGTAGGAAATGAGTCATCTTTCAAACTATATATATTTATAAACAATATATATATATTTATAAACAATATATATATATATATTTATAAACAAAATCCTTTTCTCTAGTAGTGGATCGATATGTGCTTATTTTAACTTGCGGCTGTCAAGCCAGAAAAGAAATAAAATGGTATTTTTGATGCTATGAGAACCTTATTTTGGTTTCTGCCCTATGTGCTGGTGAGGACATGCCCACACAGTTTGGCTCATTACCTCTAAGCATGACTGATTCATTTTTGATGGAAAAAAAATGGCACAACACGGCAAATGAGTCAACTGAAGCTATAATTGAAAGTAGAGCACATGAAAGAATTATTTTGAATGCCCAGATAAAGTCACTTAACATTCACTACTCAACACCTGACAAAGCTGGCAAATATTCTGGTGCTATAAAAGCCTAAGACATGCAAAAGCCTTTGACACCCTAGTTGTTGGAACAAGGAGTGGAAAATACTGTTTTGGAGTGGGAAGGTGAACGGTATGAAATGTGATAAGTTTGGTTTGCTAGTGTTATATCTGTGTTTAATTCAGTGAATTATAGTAAATACAAGCTCCAGAATTTTTTCTTGTCTTCACCCTACCACAACCATTTATGTCTATTACAGCACCCTGGAAAATAGCCTGGAGTTTGCCCTGACTGTTTTAATTAAGCAACCTCTTAGAATTTACTATGGTTCTTTATTTTTTCATTCAGAACTACAAGAGGAAGGTTATTGAGTCACACAAAAGCTTAGGAAATGGAACGAATTTTGGTACAAAACCATGATGACACAAAAGCACACTTAACAAAAGATAAGAATCAATATAAATTACCAGTATCTGTAGATTCCCAACAATCTTCCCATCTCAGCTGGGAACTAACAGAGACACTGTCTCACCAGAAATACAGATGCCTGCTCCAAGAAAGTATTGGTCCATCTTGTCTGAATTCCCAGTCAATGGAGAAAGTACCTCCGACCACCTACTGAGGCAGATCCAGCTGTCATGAGTTGACCCTGGCTGGACACCAAGTGTCCACTGAAGCTTCTCTATTCCTGCTCTCCTCAGCTGGGCAGGGAGAAGAAATATAATGAAAGGCTTCTGGAAGGGCAGGCAGAGATCAGTCACTCACCCAATACTATCACGGGCAGAACGCACTTGAATTGGTGAAATTAATTTATTACCAATCAAAACAGACTACAATGACAAATGAAATTAAATCTTTGAAACAGCTTCTAGCCCTTCCTTCTTCCCAGCAAATAAATCTCAATATCTGCAGAGTCCTACTTGTGAGGCAGGTGATCGCTCTGTCCAAAGCAGCCTCCTTTAAGTACGAACAACTAATGTTAAATTCCAAGGGAACTATTAAAAAAATAGGGAGAGCCCCGGGAAGTAGATTAACTGTATTGCTACATAAACCAGAGAATTTTGAAATGGACCAAATTCCTAATTAAGCAGGATGTAGCACATGACTAAATCTAAATGCATACTACCTAGGCAATCCTTATGTGGAGTCATGAGAGAGGTAACAAGGTGGTAAGAAGAATTCTGAAGAATTTTCCTCCCAATTATACTTCATTGAAGCATTCCCATTACAGAGTTACTTCTATCTGTACTCCTTTTTTCATTGTGAATTTTAGAGGCATCATATTTGATTAGATGTACTTATAGCCATGCTAACTTTATATGTTAATTATGCAAATAAAAATGTAAAATTGCATTTCATAAATTTATGATGCTACTGTGAGAGGCTTTTTTACTGTGATTTACATTTCTTCCATTAGCAGTTCATTATTTTTCACAATGTCTTAATGAGTTGCCTAAATTATTCAGCATTGCAGTAATAATACTAATTTGAATAATACAGCATCACTGTTAGTTATCTTGCAAACTTGCATTGAACTTCTACCTCGTACAGGTTTTCAGACCTGTTCATTATATTTAACATTCAGCTTAGCCATAGGCCTGTGGTTATGATTTAAAATCTCTGGAAATCAGTAAAAGCAGACCAAGATCTATCAGAGTTCATTCTACTTGTACTCCTTTAGTGTTTTAAGCTTGTATCCAAAAGAGGCAAGGAGGTATTTCAGTCTCAGTACACCACAGTGCAGACTCTAGGCTCTATGTTACAGTTCTCGCCCAAAGAACACTCGGTTGCAGAAAAATGAAGAATTTGAACATGTAGGACTGAGATTTTATACTTTCCCATTGATCAACTTTGGACACTTGCCCAAAACACAGGTTCAGGCAGACTAAACAGACCCATCTCAAACGGACTCATAATTGATGCAGGCCGTTGCCCAGGAGCTTTCTCTCCTATATGCTGCATTTGGTGAATAAGACATCTGACATAAAGTAGGACTGGGCTCTGGTCCTCAGAAGTGCATGAGCTGTGCCATCAGTTTTATTTAACTGGCTGTGGGATGGCGTCAGTGTTTGGGTAATCTTCTCATCTGCTCACTGACATACAGCCACGGGTGCATAAATCTAAGGTGGAGCTAGGGACTTAGAAATGTAAATTAGATCTTTAGTGGTTTTTAAATCTTGTCCTTAAATTGAAATTATTGCTAGGCTTGCAGAGGACTGGGATTTCAGAGTACTTTTTGCCATCTCTTCACCTTTCTTTAGATTTTGACAAAAACAATATGAAATCCAATTTTAATCAACATGAAAGGTGTTGCTCCACCAGAATCTATTAGAACATAATCTAGAACACAGTAAGTTCTATTAAGTTAATATATAGAGGACATATTAAGGCCTTACACTTAAATGACACTTTCTTTTTTTGATCCTTAAATGATCCAAAGGCAGGTTTAGCCTTGCATGCATAATTCTATTTAAATAATGCAATATAAATTTAAGAAAATTAATTTTCTAAGTTATATGCCTTTTTGTATGGGAAAGTTGCAAAAATAATTTAATCATAAGTGGTTTTTTTATTTCTGTTGATAAAGTTGACTTTGTGGTACTTAAGGACATGGTTTAGGGGTGGACCTGGAACAGCTATGTCAGTGGTTGGACTCAATGATCTTAGAGGTCTTTTCGAACCTTAATGATCCTATGATTGTGTGATATACCACAGTGTCTCATTACAATGAAATATTATTATTATTAATAATAATAATAATAATAATAGCAACAACACTGGGAAATTTCCTAAAGCCTCTGCAAATTACAACAGGAGGTTTGCTCCAGTCTTATTATCATCCACCACTCACATTCCAAACATCAGAAATGACAACCAAATACATCCAAATAAACCCATTTGTACAATTCATGAAACACTGTAGAAAGGAAACTGTTCTTGAAATAAATAACAGGTTTTCTGTGATTAAAACAACTACTAAGCAATTCTGATTTCTATCCCAAATCACTCTAACATCCTGCTTGGATGCTAGGATTTTTTGAACTACAGATTATACTGTGATTTACATTTCTTCCAGCTGCATATAAGCATAAACCACATGGAGCCAAATTCCTTTCTATTTTAACTCTTGATAATGTGAGATATCCATTCCTGGGTAAAATTCTAAAGTATACCAACATGAGAAAATAATTTTCTTCAACAGATTTAGTAACAGAACTTAAACCTAAAAATTATCTCATAACCCACAAATTCAATATATGGATTTTTAAGTCATGAAAAAATCTGCATTATAGGGTTTCAACATGGAAATATTTTCCTCCTTTGGTCCAGGTATAGCCTCTTTTTTGTTTCAGAGTGCTTTTAAGATTTATTCTTAGATTCATTCTTGTTACAGCCACAAGTATTAAGAGTCCTTCATATGATCTTATTTTCTACATTGTTCAGCTGAAGTTACAAGACAAAATTTCAATTAAAACAGTACAAATGTTGCATCTAGACAAGGCCAACTTGTTAAATTCCAAGTGTTAAATATTTATTTTTGGTAGTAGCATGACTCAAGGAGATACTACTTGCTTATAATTCCAAGTGAGAACATTCATGCTTTCTCATTCTCCTTCCAGCCATATCTAACACTGCCCAGTTTTCAAGCATTGCTGCTTTGATGAGGGATATTAAGCAGTGACAGAAAATGCAAAATCCAAAATGTTATTTTTAGAGGTATTTCCAAGACCATTGGTCATTTTTTAACAGGTCACAAAATTTTCCTGAATTATGAGTTATTATTTCACTTATTTATTTCTAAAAAGGTAATTTTCTTTTACATTTACTTTCATTGTTCTTGCAGGAATGATATTATTTTTGATAATTTTCTTTTAATGAAGAGACTTTAGTTTTATTGTAATTTGTGTTTTCTGTTCTGAAAGCAATTTTTTTCAGCTTTCCCAGTTTAAATGCAATTTTTCTTCAAGGAAACTACACACAGGAAATATTTACATAGGTATTCCAAAAATGAAAACTTTTCCTTAGTGCACTTTCCAAATTTTCTTCAGAACCTGAGATCAAATTTTTCCATGTGTGCACAGGGTAGGCAGAAAAAGAAATAAAAATCTCTGTAGATGTTTGACTGATGTTGGATTTAAAGATGAACAGCATTTTTCATACCTGCAACCTAAGGTTTTATCTTCCTAAGGGAATAAAGCATCACAGATCAACAAAGGCTGCATTATTCTATGACAACAGCAAAACTAAAAAGCTTTTCTTTAGTGCATAGGAAAAAAAGTCCCATTTTGGGATGTAAATACTTCATTCATATTAGACTACAGAAAATAGGTAATACTACAACATCTTGGGCAAAAGTAAAATGCATCAAATTGCTTTAGCTTTTGCTATATACAACCAAATTATCTTATCTAAAGATAGATGATTTTAAAAAGAATGAGGTGATACTTTTAAGAAGTAAAATATCTTAGCTCAATGCTCACAACACTTTTATTGCTGGATTAGGAAACAAGCCTTCTCATGTTGTCACACTAACTTGTTTCTTCTTTCCTTTGCTAGAGTTTATTCCATTTTTCTTTCTTTTGTTCATTTTTTATTTCATGTTTTTTTCAACTGGGCAATTGAATTCTCTATTTTCCACATTCAAACAATTAAGCTTTTTTTGCATCCTGCTTGATTTTTGTTGCCAGTCCATCCTCTAGTCATCCCCACAGATGCTGACCACACAGAGTTGGTGTCATCTAAGCTGATTCTGCAGATGTAGCAACAAAAAAGGTGACACTGCTGTCTCCTCAGCTCAAGTGAGTACTCATACAATTCCACCATATATATCAGCACAAAACAGGAGATAGAAGAAAAGGTAGAAATATTTACAATGGACAGAAAGCCTCTTTGCATTTTTGCTGACATAATAAGGATGGATTTGGATTGTTTATGATTATTTAAAATCAGCTTTCCTGATTAATTCTAAAAATTTTCTGTTCATTATGTAACCTCTTCTTCCAAAAGAGATTACATCATTCTGCAAATTGCTGAATTTCCTTTTAAGTATAAAAGCTTGTGTTACTGATTTGGTGGGTTTGGTGGTGATCAAAATACTTTCGATGCTATGCTAGCACAGTGCATACCAACGCTTATTAAGGAATAATGAATAAAGACATGTAATTAAAATTGCAATAGCAGTTTAGAAAAATGAAAAGAAATGGGCACAAACGTATTTCTCACTTGTACAGCAGCACCCCTCTGAACTCAATCTGTTTAAGGGCTTGTTCATTCAGGTTTTTGAGCTGAGGAAACTTCTTCCTGTACAGCTGTGCTGGGAGCTGTTTTGTGGCTCACTTGTTTTGGTTTAATTTGGAGGGGAGGGGTGTTTGTTTTTTATTTTTCTACTATAGTGCATAAAATACCCCACAGAGAAAAAAACAGTATCATGTAAAAATTAGAAGTGATAATGAATATTCTGTTTTCCCTTGCGTAAACACTGCTAAGCAGACCAACCAACACAAGCTTCAAGCAACTGAACCAGGTTGCTTATAAATGAGTTAATTCTAAACATACCATTAATCCACAATTAGACTCACTGTCTTCAAGCTGGGTGCCAAAGTAGTTATGAAAAAAGAATATCCAAACAGGGTGCAAAGAAAAGACAGATGTGATATAACAGTATATGCAAATGAAATTCAAGCCCTGTAGCTGTAAATGTCATCCTGTGTTGAGAAAAATTTTAATATGAAAGATTTTGTTTTCTGCTCTATTTGCTGTTTTGGTGTAGAAGATATAAATATAAGGGGAAGAAATGATTAATTTGTTTTGAAAAGCAATACATCCATTGCTTTATTTGCTGACCCTCTAGAATCCTATTCTGACATACTAAAACTTCTGCTGACTACTATTTTACTTTGAGGACAGCCTCATTGATTTTTGGTCTGGCCCTGATTCTGGGGAGAAAAGTGCCTAGCATGTGTTGGGACTTGGTTTTGCTTTACATCAGTGATGCAGAAGGAAGGACAACTGATACGTCATTTGAAAAAGAGTGATGTCAAGTCAGCATATTTCTTCCTGCTCTTCTTCCACTTGCTGAAGAATCACAGGGGCGTATTTAGAATTTTTAAGACTAAGAATTCTTTCTTTGATTCTTTTTCTCCAAGGAAGGATCTCTCCCTGCTTCTGCTGCCCTCCCTCTCTCTGTTTTTCTAAATACCAGAGCAACTGCTACTAATGGAGATGCTGCATATGTCTACAATGAAGGACACTGCAGAATTGAAAAGGACTTCACAGTGATGCAGATATAACTTATGCCCACTGTAACCATGGTTTCTTCAGTGAGTACTTCTATTGTTAGTACCTAGTTCTAACACAAAAAGGAAAACACCAGGTCTTTCTGATAGTAAGACAGATTTGAATCCAACGTGAAAGAATGTCTCACATAAGGAAGACACAAGACTCATGAGAGATATATATCATGTCTCCTTATTCCCAGGACATTCCTGAATTACTAAAAAAAAAAAAAAATCAAATGCTTGACAACATTATATGTCTACTGATTTCTTGGTACTTTGTAGAATACTCTGAAATTAGGAAGATTGATTCATGCAAGTAAAAAGATAAAATAGAACAAAATACCCAGATAATTTGTAGTATGTTAATTAGTATCCTATATATTCATCAAATATTTTCTTTAGTAAGTAGTTTTGGATTAACTGGGTTAGGGAATTTTAATTACGTTTATTCCCAAACAGGCATTTTATAGCAAGTCATATTAATACATTTGGAAGATACTTTTTTCCCTCTTGAAATTTTGTCTGAAACTTGGAGCTCTCCATCTTTAATCCCCACAGAAAATATCTACTTCAGGTATAATGGCAAAGGATTAATTCAATACAGAATTAAAAGTAAAAATCAGTAAAGAAAGTTGTCAGAAAAAAAAAATAAACAGACATAAATACATCTCTATTTCCTAGAAATACTGACTACAAGATAAACAAGCCTAATATAGTAAGAATGCTGAAAATTCAAGCACATGGCAGACAAGAAATTTCAGACATAAAGACCAAAAAGCCATGGAGCATGCATGTACATATATATATAAAAAAGCAATATTTTACAGATCTGTAATTTTAAAATCCGTATCATAAGTTATGTATAAACTTCATGATTTATGAGTCGACTCTCTGAAATGTAGTCAAGGTAGTAACTGAGTAAGAAAGTTTGGTCTCTTTATATACATACCAATAAAGTCATGACAGTCTTTACCAAAGTAATGTAAGCATTTGGAAATTCTGCCACCAGAGTTTCTGCTTATCAACTGGAAAACAGATCTGGGCTATGGGACAAACCGCTTATACGAGCCCAGAACAACTGAAAGACAGATGGACAGACAGAAATCTTTCTCTTGCTTTGTTAACACTTGCATTTTGAAGGTAATGTTAAGCAACACACAGATGATGTGTCTTCAGGCCAGTCTACCTGCTTTGGAGTTTGCTGTTTATGTGGAGAAGTCAGGACAAAGGATTAAAGATTTCTCATGCTGTTTTTACCTTCTTCCCTAATTCTTGCAGACTGAACTCACAATTTCACAATTTCAGTCTCATTGGAACTGTTTCCTCCAGGTTCAGAAGCACTAATCCACGTGTAAGAGGAAAATGAAACAATATGAAAGAAGACACTTATGTACTCGATCTTTTTTCACAAGCATCACTCTAGTTGTCCTTATTCTGTCTCTTTCATCCTTTCTACTCAGAAGTCCTAGTTAAACCTATCCATGCCTATCACTTCAAATCCCAGAGTCATAAGATTGCATGAGAACAAGTTTATTTTTAAACAAAATATGAAACTCTCGAGTTCCATTATGCTGCAAAAGAAGTCTTGAAAATGTGGCTAGATGTAACAAATACAGCCATATGTGCAGAAAACCTGAAACTCAAGTTCTAAAATCTGTCACAATGAGATACAGCTGGAGAGGAGAGCTCAGACCTCACAGCCCTGTGTTCTCTGCCACACTGTGCTTCTGACAGCGCTTGTACCACAGATGGGCATCCCTGCAGCTCAGCACACTGCCAGCACTAGCTGCTCTGGGGACCTAGCGACACTGTGGCAGCAGTGATGGGAGAAGACAAGATGCATCTCCAGAGGTGGAAAGGGGAAAAATGTCCTCAAGCAAAGGCCTGTCTTGTCCTGAGTGGGGCACATCAGGAGCCTCCTCACCTTGTGCCAAGGCAGTGGAGGGCAGCTGACGGGCACACCCGGTAACACCTCGCCCGCTGCAGCGCAGCAACCTACGCTTCTCCCCAACAAAGCTCTGTCACCTCAAATGAACCCTCACTCAAAACAACAACAAACCAAAAAAGCAAGAAAGCTGCATGTACTTCAGTCTTCTATCCTTTAACTTGTTCCCCAATTATGTGGCTCACTATTTAAAGCATTCAGTCTTTGTGTACAGTCAGTATGAAGTTATTTGTAAAAATAATGTGTGGTAAATTGGCAGACAAGCACAGTTTAAAATATAGGCAATCTGTTGAGTGATTTAGGAGAGCTGCCATAAAATTTCCTTGCTTATATTATCATATGTTTAGCATTTTATGCAACATAGTACTTCAAGAAAAATGATAAACAGTAAAGATTCATTGAAAATGCCTTGTAAGGAAGAACACATAGGGTGACTTTCAGGGCAGAGTGGGGGCCAAGAGAGAGTCTGGTGCCAGGGCTCATCCCACCTCCATCTAGAAGCTGGGGGACTCCAGTGCAACCCCAGCCCTGCGCACTGGGCTGCAATGTGGGCCCACGGGCAGGCAGGGCAGGGCTGTGTGGAGCTGGAGAGCTCCTGATGTGCTTGCTGGGCCAGGGGCGGATGGCCCCTGTCGGCTAACACGGGGTTCTGTGCCCAGGCAGGGTGGGGGGAGGTCAGGGTGGGGAGAGGGACAGCTGGGAGAGATGGTGCCTTGGGGTTCATTGAACTTTCAAAAGATAGAGAAATATCTACAAACAGTCCCATTTTAACTTTATGAAAATGACGCCTGTAACTGATATTCTATAACCCACAGGAAAAAAACTTCATCACATTTGTCCAGGGTGGAGCAGATAGTATTGTGATATGGTGAGTTTATGAAATAACAGGATTCCTCTTCTTGCACTGGGCTACAGAAGTTTGCAAATATCTTGTAACATATTTGGAGCTTGAAGGCCTTGGGACCTATTAACAAATGCTGGCAACTTTCTGCTTAGATTCCCCACTTGTTCAAATTCCATGAAGACTCAGAAAACAACAATCATTTTCTACACTCAGATAGTAATATGGGAGCAAATACATCAAGTTTTTTTAGAAAACATGAACAAAAGAGATTATAAATTGTTTTTGTAATTGTAATTAAAAATTAAACAGACATAATGAATGTCTTTTGAACACCTAACCACTGAAATCCCAAGTCTACTGAGGATAAAATCCACGAGCATGTATACCAGAATTTCATCCCAGTTCTTCACACCAGTATCTAGCAAACAACGTAGTCACTTTGTGGTGTTGCCCTACTGTATTAAAACCTATCTCAAGAAAAGTAGCAGGTATAAAAACCATTCTTACTTTATTTACTTAATACATTTCAGAAGATTTATTAATAAATTTTTAAGTTCAAGACCTGCAGAACCTTTCTCCAAGTATATAATTTACTTTTGGTTGCCATTAAGAACCCATTTTTTTGTGTGTGTTCCACATGTATAGGTTTTCCTTTATCAGTAAAATATTTTCTACACCAAACTCAATACTTTTTCCAATAATTTTGTTGACAAGAGTGCACTTGAATATTCTTTCCTCCATTGGCATCTGTAGCACTGAAGTTTCATAGTAGGGAATTTCTCAGCTTTTTAAGATCTATTTATACCCACCCTACGCTTTAGGCCTTAGTTAAGTGTTAGATGAAGAGGTACCCTACTGCTTCTGAGAAGAGTCATGCAAGAAAATGAGCTATGCATGAAAAGGAAGCTGTGAAGGAAAACAGGGTTTTGTCTAGTATTCTAGGAGGGCTGTACTGCATCGTGAGATGAGGACTGCCAATAAATATTTATTAAATCAATAGATGGGAAAAAAGCATCCTATACTTTGTGGGTGCTTTGACTCCTGAACTCTGCTGCTAGTGGTAGTCACAGTCTTTACTCTTGTCTCTCCTTAGCAGCATGAGTAGTATGATACTCATCTTCTGAACATAGCTTCAATTTAATTTGAAAATAACTGACTAATTGTATTAATCACCCTATGATGATAACAGTTGTTTTTTTCTTCCTGAGAATGGTAGGTAAATTTACTTATTGTTTAGCTACATCTCTCTATTACCATTCTGTCTGGTGTTTCAAATAATTCCTTATACAGAGATTATTTTTTACCTCAAAATGTGTATTTTTCCTCTTTGAAAATTTTAGATAGTCTTTTTCCTATTGCTTGACAGATTTTTATCTTTTATGATAGTTATCTACATGTTATTTTGCTTTTATCTCAACAAACAGAAGGTGATATAAATAAAAGATAGAGTAGCCCTTTAAGAAAATGATTAATAATCAATAATAGCTGTTAATAGTCATTGTCAGCTTTCCCATAATAAACTGGAAAATATTCTTGCCAAAATCAAACAAATATTGAAAATGTAGGAAGAAAAAATCTACAGGATACAAAGTAGACATGGAGAAGAAGAATGTGAACAACAAAAGATCATTTCCTAGATGCGTGGGAAAATTTAATTCCAAAATGGAACTTCTACTGGTCATATTTTATAGTGAAACTTGCTCATTTTCAATACTTTCATAATATTTGTGATTTTGACAAATTTATCTGGTAATTTTGTGGAAATTTCTTATTACACTGAGATTTTGTAAGCATGCTTTTTTTAAACTCTTTTGGGGATCTGTTGCTGGATGAGTACACAAGTACGTGCATGTGCCTGAAATGTGTCAGGTCTTCAGCTGGGGTCTGAAATACTGCAAAAAATGAGTTTTTGTTCCTCTCTGCTCTTCTGCTTGTCTTTCCTCCCCTTCTGTTAGCTAATGGTAGGAGAAATGTGAAGTTTGTCATATACATACAGATGTTAAGAAATCTTTGCTATGACAGAAAATAGTTTGAAAGTAACAAGATAAATTGCTAGCAGCAATGCATATAATTAGCAGAAAATATGGCTCACTTGGAAGGGTAAAACTTAAAAATATTACAAATACATACATTTCTCCCTACTACTGAATTTCTAGACCGTTACTATTATTTCTGGGATTTTTTTTTTGCAGATACTTGAAAAACACAGAATTTGCATTTTTATATTTTTCATTAAATATAAAAAGCATTAACTACCACTAGAACTTACAGGCAAAAGTAACATATTTGACAATAATATATAATGCAACATATGTTGTAGAATAGCTTCATTTTGTCTAATGTAATCCATATAACAATCTAGTATATAGACAGCAAAATAAGGAACAGGCTCAACATAACTGAGTTTAGTGTAAATTTAAATTTGTAATGCTATGTATTTAATGGCACCACGAGCAGTCATAGTTTTTGATTCACGGGTGGCTGAGTATTCATGTTACTGTATCCATGTAGAGAAAAGAGCAAAGCCAAGAGCGCTGTATTGCTGTGCAGTGTGACAAGAGGAGAGACTGAAACCCAACAACCCTCTCACACCCTCTTGCAATGCAGTTAATGCTGCTTGAACTACACTGCTAAATAAACTTCTGGCTGCAGGAGCAGTTGCATGCCAGCTACTTCAATTCCTATCTCTCTCTCCCCACTTTTTTCTTTTTTTTTTTTTTTTCCTGTCTTGTTTTGGTTTGGTTTTTTTGTTTGTTTGTTTGTTTTGTTCTTGTCAGTCATTTTTTATAACTATTTGAGATTCTCTGTCAGGTATATTTTGAGGGCAGCAAACCCAGCAGAACATAATAAAATGATTTGGGTATGAAAACACATGTGAGCACATGGCCTACTAAAACAATGGACCAGTAGTGACTTTCTGTACTCCTGCACCTTCCACTGGTTTTCTCTTACTGATGACTGCAAATCTTAGGTGGTGCCACGAAGAGCTAAGGTCCATATACTTTTGTTATACTGACTTTTGTTCCTCAGTTTTACATTATGAAAATATTTTGTGTAACTCAGGTATTACAGGTGTAACTCCCAAAGTCAGTCTCCTTTTTCTAGAAAAGAAACTGAAAATCTCTCAAAAGTACCTGGTATTATCAGGTTTAACAGGACTGTTGGACTCCACAGTAAATAAATAATTCTATTTCTATTTCTTTTTCTTGTTCCCTTTTTTTTTTTAAAGTCCTGATTTTGTAACTGGCCCTATGTACTTGACAAAATTAATTTACATTATCCCGAAATCAAGAAAGCCACTTTCTTTTGTTTCAATGCAATTTCATTAACAATTTGCACACAAAAAAATCTCCAGATAAAAAAAACAAATAAACAAAATAAAATAAAACAAAATAATAATTAAAAAAAAAACCAACAGAAAACCAACCAAAAAACAAAAAAACCCAAAACCAATCAAAAAACCCCGCAATGCAAACCTTTAAATGTGTGAAAGAGCCAGTACAGGTATATGGTAAATCTAAAAATATACCTTGCTGGAGAAATGTTCACAATTTTTACTTTTTTTGTTCTGCAAACATGCCAGTATTTTATTAAAAAAAAAAAAAAAAAAAAGAATTAATGTTATTTTGCATATCTGTGAGGAAGATTTCCCAGATGTAACACAGCCCCATGAACAACTCAGCATTCTTTAAAGCTTTTTACACTCAGTAGGAATGAACCACAGCAGATTGTAGTGCTGGAATCTCCTACATGATTGACTTTGCCTATTGACAAAGCAAGGCTTTATTCTGTTGGCAACCAATTATCTTATGAAATTCTTTCATAGCAACAGGAGTTATCATCCTCTTAACTGCACCAAAGTGGAAGGGCACACACTTTGGCTATATATGAAAGGTTAAAAGATGCATAGACATTTTTAAAGTAAAGATAAACAGATAATTTTTAGGGAAAATTTGTTTAACTTTCCAGGTAATGCATTTAACCTATGGTCCCTTATATCCTATTCTCTCTGTTAGCATTGATGCTACTTTCAAGTAATTCACAAAGCATTTCCCCTAACATCTGTTTTAACTAGCATCTCTTGTGCATTTTTTACTTTATCTTGTCAGAGGCAGGTGGTGTACAATGAATTGTCTTACTTCAGAATGTTTTCTTGCGTGTCTTTGTTTTGGCATCTTTACACACTTTTGCATTCAGCCCAGAAGCTATGAAAATCCTATGAGAGTCCTTCATTTTATTATTTTTGCTGAGGAGATGAGATATTTTTTCAATAATGAAGCATTCTTTTATAATAAAAGAACATTAACCGTCATCTCCTAAACTTGAATTAATTTAAACTACAGGCATGGAATATTTGAAAACATTGAGAATCATGACTTGTTTAAAATTCTCTCTCTCTGTGCATAAAATCTGGAATAAGAAGTGCAATGTGCATTATGGCTTTCTCTGGCTAGCCTGTCTAGCTGAGGAGCAATATTGCACCAAAATGCAGAGATGCAGTTTCCTAGTCATTGAAGGATTTTCACCCAGGTGGATAGTGTTTTTGCAGAACTATCTCAAGCTGTCTCGCTGAGAGAGTTACCTGGCAATCTAGTGTGGAAATTCTGATATGAACATGGCTTGACATGAGTTCAGTGCCAGAAAGTTTTATTTATTTATATGCGAAGGAGCCTCTCGGGTTTGGTTCTCTTTTGCCTGAGATTCAGGTGGTTAAGTCTTTTTGCCCTCTGAAGGCCCTGAGCCAGACATGAGAATGAAACTGAGACTTCAAGGTCTTGTTTTTCAAGGTCTCTCACGTTGTTTATTATTTCTTATCTCACAATGTTCTCTGTGCCTTGTTGAGCTGTTCAGCTGTTCAGACACAGGATGACTCCTGCCTCGACGGGAGGTCATTGCCCTCTTATACAGATAATTACGCGTATATTATTTGCAGTTATGTGTCAATACCTATCACCTGTACTAACACGGTCATCTCTACTCTGACCCAATCCCCTTAAACTACTTTGTGCCACCGTCACATCAGAAGATGGAGGCCAAGGGAGAAGAAGCCAGGGCACCGCCCTAAATCCTCCATCTTATTCCCCATTCACATCTATATTAAGAACCCCAAAACTACAAAATTTTTCACTACACTACTGTCTGTCAGACTTTTGTGACTTGAAATTCTTCTCTCAGTGTTAGAAGCTTTTTTCCACGGACTGAGATCAAAGGCTGCATCTCCCTGGGCTCTGTGCCAGGCAAGCCCTCCTGGACAGACACTAGGCCCCCCCCGGCCAGGATTCAAACCCTCTTGCTCGGGTCCCAAACCTCTCTGCCGAGGTCTGTGACTTTCCAGGGCATCCAGAAGAACACCCTGGACTCCAACAGGAGCCAGGCATGACCTGAAACATCTGTGCGGTGGTTCAACATCTTGACATTTCCAGATGGGGAGGGAGATCATTGGTCTTTACCATCTAAACTTTTTCATTTATGATGAAGCAAGAATCTCAGTGTGGACAGACAGACTAGTGGTGTCATTTTGTTGTGATGCTGGCTGTGATGTCTGTTTTACCACCAACAGTATTATAGATTGGATTGTTTCTTAATGACAAGATCTTTCAGCAGCAGCAGTTATGTGTCATGTTATTTTTTGCTGATTCCTCTGGTCAACATCTACTTCGTGGTCCTTGAGCTTTGCTTTGGAATTAGCTCCTTCCTTAACTCACACTATGTAATGAAATGGATTATGAATTAAATGACCTTTAACAAATGCATTACGATCACAAACTTGAAAATGCTTAAAGTATTTTTAACACCACAATGCACTGTTTCTTGATTAGACTTGCTGTTTTGATAGTCTGCATGTTTTACATTTTCCTGGATTAAAAGGAAGCTCCATAGCTGAACAATATGCATATAACACAAATTTCTCTTTCATGTCTTCATTTCAGCAGCTTTTAAAGACATTGCTGTTACCCACTCAGATCTGTTCCATATCATTGCCAAAGCCTAATCTAGGGCACTTTTTAAAAAACATGAAACTAGACAAAAATTATGCCAGAAATATAAGAGGTTTCATGCTTTCATGTACTATTTTGAGTTAACTTATATGTTGAAGAAAATTAGAATAATAAATAAATTGTATTCTGAGAATCTGATAGCATAGCTATCTATTCTCAATTCAGCTGAATGACATGTTTCAATTTTTAGGGTAATTAGGTAAAGTAAAATTTTATATTACAGCATAAGTATTTCAGTAGCAGACTGAATTAAAACGTTTACTCATATCTTATGCCACTATCATTGCAAGTGACACTTCAGCTGGCCATCACGAGACAGAGTGGAAAAAGAACAAAATTATTGTTCTTAAACCCACTCTTAGGTCACAAAAAAATTTTCCCCTTCAGCTTAAGGTTCTCAGGTACAACAGTATAAGACTGGGATACTCAAGCAGGTCTTTAACAGCCCTTAAATCATGTCACCAAAAAAAATCACACTAAAGGAGAGCAATAAGACCAAAAATTTCCAGTGGCCCCATCAGCCACCCTGTAGCTGCAAACTACAGCCTGCCTTACAAATCAGACTGAGACAGAAATAAAAACTATCCTTTCCCAGCTAAGGACTTTCATCTGTACCAAAAGGTGTTAACTATGCATTAAAACTCTCTGGCTTGTATTTTATTGACCTTTAATTTGCTTTGAACAAGTCACATCTAAGCTAAAGGTGTATTCCTCCTTTGAACTTTATCCCTCCCCATCAAATGTCTGCAATGAGAGACTTTTCAGTCTACCGTGTTGATTTTTGAGGCCACATATGGATTGTGTGTGTGTGAGAGAGAGAGGGAGCAAGGGGGGGAGAGAGAGAGAGAAAACAGGGTTTATACCGTCTCCTAGTAAAATGCAGCAATCAAGTTCACAACTGAAATAGGTAAGCAATTTAAAGTGAGGAACTACAGGGTACCCCTCAATGCTATGATAATATGCAGAGAACCTTTGGGAAATATGCATGAATGTAATTGTAAAGTACAACTGGAATTCTTACTGAAATTACATTGGAATGTAATTTATTCACACAATATTACATTTTTCCCAGTCTTATACAAGATCTCCTGAACTTTATTTTTGTGCTTCTCTCTTAGTCTCTAATGGCTTCTTTATCAAGGGAAGACTAGCTCTAAATATTGCTTCATTTTTTGTTTTGTTTTGTTTTTTTCTTCCTGTAACATTTCTAAGACAGATCTTCCTTTCTCCCTTTTATAATATAGAAACCTTGTTCAGGCCTTCAGCATGCTGTAGTACCCATTAAAAGGCTATAAAAATTGGAATGGTGCATCATTAGTATGATTTGGGAACAATTCAGGAATCACTTTCCACTCTTACTCTGTTGACTGAATCATGTAAATTTGCCACCATTTCTTGTCCCTCAGTTTGCACTGTATGTCTTCAAAGTAACAGCAAATCTTTTCCAAGTTGGTCTTCACCTCGCTATATGATCAACTATTCCTTGTCAGCGTGGTGGTGTCCTCTTTTACCCTGTTCCTAGCAAAGGATTTCATTATTCTCCACTTTACCTTTGTTGGAGACAGTAAATGAGAAAGCTCCACAGGAACACTGACAGAAGGAAGGATGACAGCTTTCAGATGTGTCTTTCTGACATAAGATTATACATTTTTTTTAAAGTAACCTGGGAAATGGTAAGGAGGACTTCCTAAGGCAACGAAGAATATTGTCTCACTGTACTCCTCTTACCTGTGTTCACCCACTCTCTTGATCAACTGTAAGTTCCAGTTACTCAAACACCTGATGCCAGTACATATACACACAAATGCAGAACCTCCCAGAACAACAGGGCATTTCATACTTCTGGGGCAATTCATGGAATTATTAGAATTAATATAAGAAAATAGATATAGCAAATAGATAATAGATAATAGATAATAGATAATAGATAATAGAATTAATATAATACTTGGATCTTAGATAAGCGAAGTTATATTTTGAAGATCTGATGGTCAAATTTCATTCAAGGGACTTTTAAGCTCATAATTAAATAGTACACTAAATACCTTTCACTACTTAAGTTTTCATGGAATATGGAAATATGCTCTTTTATATTCTCTTGATCAAAACTTTCCACTTAGGTTTACCAGAAGATGTCCCCTACTGTAGGAAGAATTCCTTTATTATTACCAAGCCCAAATATCTTTTTCCATCTCATTTTTTTTGTGGCTTTTTCAGTTCTTCATTTCCCTTTCTTTAGAGCTCTCCCTTCTTCCTCCATCTTATTGACCTAAAACCCCTACATGCTTGAAGAGAAGGAGGCTCCTGTTTAAACTGGTGCCACAAAACACATGTGCTAATTGGCAGCTTCCTGCAGTAACCTCAGAGCTGTGACACACAGTACTTCAGCCACTTACTCATCTGTGAATCTGCAACGCAGAAGATAAGGGCAGCAGGTCGACAAGTGCAGGTAGCAATGCCAATACCTTGAGTAGCAATAATAATCTTTCTGTGCTGGGTTTTTGCTTTAATGATTGCAAGTCAGTAGGGAGAATGGGAATGAGGAGCTGAGGGACCAATAGACGTCCAAAACTATTCTACAAATGTTTGTAAATCAAATAGCTGTGAAGGAGGTCTGTCTGCTATACAGCTTGCAAATAATTGCCTCCTCCAGCGCATGGGACAGGGATGGGAATATTTTCCAAAGTGAGTGCTGAAAACAGTCCCTTTGGGTGAACACGGATAGATCTCTCACGTGTCTGGCAAACACTTTATGCAGGAAAATGCTGTTTGAGAGGGGAAAAAGGCAGGATGTCATCAGTAACACCTATCTTTATCAATATTTAGAAAAGAGTGATACTTCCATGCATATAGATGTGTTATAAAAAGTAGCAGTGGTGAGTTTTAGGGTTTGAAGCTGCAAACCTTGATCTTTAATTTCAAAGAAAGGGAAAAAATACCTTAAACAAATATGTTAAAAAACCCATCACATATGTTCTTTGAAGAAGTTCATACCAGCCAGCCTGGGTGGTGCCTCCTGAGCATGATTGCTCTCAACGAGTGCTGTTTGAGTCTCCTACGTTTTCCTTACTCACCTAACTCGAAGCTCACATTTGTGACAGTCATGCGGTAGAAGAATCTCATAGATGACAGCTCTTGCTCTCAGCTACAGTGGGATTATCAGGCAACTGCTCTAATAGTTTGTATGCTGATAATTAAGTCAAGATAATGATCTAAAATGACGGGGTGAAATGACAAAAAGCCACTTGGAATAGTGGCATGGGTGGAGAGGAATATCTTATAAAAAATCTTATTTTTTTTCTTTTTTTTTCACCTATGCATTGCACTGAAAGCCCAGGCTCTGGCAGCACACCCTGTCATGGCACCAGTCTTTTCTTTGCACTTGATTTTGAAATGTCCATGATGACAACTCTTCTCAGCTATTTGCCTTACAGTGAGGATGTGAATCCTCCGTGCATTTATATTTCCCTCGATATGGTGTCACACCTCCTGTGAAGCCAGCTCAGCAACAAGCACCACAGAGTCTCAGCACGCCGCTGGCTGTGGCTGCCTCCTCTCTCCAGCACATTTCCACAGCACATGAAGAGACTTCAGGCTTCTGAAGCAACACAGTGAATCCTTCACGGATGGAATGCTTCTTCTATGAGGGAGAAATGTAAACAAATACTGAAATATTTTTTGCAAGAACAAAGTTTGAATAGTTGATACATGCACATACATCATCATCCTCAAACTGGGCTGAACTTAATTTCAAACAAACGCTCTGAAAACGGCGGCTGGTGCTCGTTCATTCACAGTGCCCGGTTCCACGGACACCCGCCGCTGTCCCACCTCACCCTCGCCGTTCTCCCGCCGGCCTCGGGCCGTGAGGGCCGTGCGGGGCGGGGGCAGCCCCGGGGGCGCGGATGCCGCAGCCCCTCCAGCCCCTCCAAGCCCCACGGCCGTGGGCACAGGAATTGTAAGGGCTGGAGGCAGCGCCGCTCAGCATCCAGGTCACGCCCTGGTCTCCCCTTTTTCCTTTCTTTTTCTTTTTCTAAGGAGTGGGCGTGAGGGAATTAGCGCCGAGCGAGCCGCGAAGCAGCGGCAGCAGCATCTGGGGAGCCGCGTGCGTGAGGCAGAGGAGGCAGACGCGATTACTTCAGAATTTATTTAAGGACTGGTGAAAACCACTGCAGCGGCTCCAGGGGAAGTCCCCGCGCCGAGGAGCGCGCCCAGCCCGGCACCTCCGCGCCGCTCCCTCCTCCTCCTCCTCCGCCGCCGCCCTCAGGCCCCGGGCACAGGGCACCTGCCCGCGCCGCCGTTCCCCGATGTGCGATGTTAATTACACGCCCCGACTATGGAGATTATGGCAGGTTTTATCCCTGCTTTCTCACGGTCGGATTACCGCAGATGATACGTTTTATTACGCTCTACGGCTCGAAGAGATGTTGTGGCGTTTGCCCGAGCTCCTTAAATTACGGGATGTAGTAGCGTAGCGCTGTCGGGCCGCTGCCGGTGCCGGTGTCCCCGGGCGATGCGGGGCTGGCAGCGGTGCCCGGGGGCGTTTCCCCACGTGCCCTGGGTGGCCGCCGGCCGGGGCTCTCCCGGTCCCGCTCCCGGCCCCGGCCCCGTGCGGCTGACAGCGGGCTCCGCACCGTGCCACCCAGGCAGCGATGTGCCAGCCAGGCAGCGACGAACCGTGGGCAGAGGAGTGCTCTCTGTAAAGCAGAAAACGGCGTCTGCTTTTTGATCATGCAGGCAGTCGTGCGTGCGTGTGGACTTCAGTCACGCAGAGAGACATAATTAGTCAGGGAAGTACCGAAGAACCAGGGCTACCAGATACCGCTTAGTTAAGTTTAGCAAAAGATAAGAAATAAAAGAAAGATGCTTTCGCCCTGCCCCCTCCCTCTGTGATCGTTTGCCTCCAGCTGCAAAGATGCTGTTGCTCGAAAGGGGCTGCTGGAGCTTTAAGAGCCGCTCCCCCCCCTCCTGCTCCCGACAATGGTCTGAACCGAGCTCTGCTTCCCAAAGCAAAATTTGTAATATGCCATTTTTCCCATGGATGCTTCTCCTCTTGGCTGCTGACGAAGTGACCGAAGAAAATGTTGAGGTGCCAAGCAGCGAGACTTGCCGGAGGACGGGTGCGGGGGCTTGGGGTTCCTCGGAGCAACGCCTGTGTCACCATTGCTAAGAAGATGGTCCAGGAGTGCTCGGCTGTGTGAGTCCCCGCTCGAAGCCGGTGGAGACTGCGGTTGTTATTGCTCAAGTGAAATAGCAGACGCCGAAATAAAAGATACTAGGTACTGAACCTTCTATTTCTGAGTTAGACGTTCCTTCCTTAGCCCCGAAATCCTCGGGGGATGAGGTACAAACGCAAAATCTAGTTGCCTGCCTCTTGCTGTACTACTTGTGTGGTATTTAAATGCATTTCTGTAATGGGAGGTGGGGGATTTCAGATTCAAAAATGTGAAGCCAACTTCTTTTTATTTTTTTTTTGGTTGTGCGAAAGGGAGGTAGGAGGTCAGAAGGATGACATAAAGAACATATAGTTTGGAATGAGTCCTCTTTCTAAGGTACTGTGTTGACCACCCCTCCTGTGTGGAAGGAGTGCAGGATGCTTCTGTTAAAGGTGATATCATAGTTTAGTGGAGACTGGCAGGTAAGGAGTTAACTAGGAGGAGGAATATGCATGTAATGCAACTCAGACAATAGGAAGGATTTTCCTTATTGGAATTACACTGTGCTGCCTAAGAGTGATCCTGCTGGGGACATCTGAAGAGACATAATTGCAGTAAGATCTGGTTTTATCAGTCACTATATCTATTTAACGATTTGGAAAAAATAGCTTGTAAATGCAAAATACCCGGAATGATCCAATGAAATGAGTTTTCAAGCTGATGTCACTGTGGACAGGCTAGAATGTATGGTAGGTAGATTTCTACTTCTTTTTCCTGCAGCAAAATTACAAGTAACTTGAAATGATTCCTCAACCGTGGCGTGCAGATCAAACACCAGCGTGAAAGGAAAACAAGCTTTTAAAGCCAATTATGGAGAGAAAGGTGAGGGACTAAAATTAGATTCACATCTAAGGTGGTGGCCTTCAAGGTGAGCAAAATGAATGCTTGTCTAAGAGCCTTTGTCAGACAGAAGCCAAGTAGCTTTGTGTCTTCTTATTCCCAGAGCTTCCCAAGTGAAAGAACCCCATCTGGTAAAATATTTCCAGGCTAAATGAGATCGCAGAGGTGTTTGTTACAATATTCACTTAAATAAAGAATTCCAGGACTCTTGGACAATTGAGATCAGAGAAAATGCCAAATAGGGTGGGGTCCAGTGAGAAGAAGCAAGGACAACTTTTTCATTTTCCACCTCTATAGGATATGTACCACAAAAATTTCAAGTAGTTTTAGGGAAAGTCAGTATTGAGGACATGCTCTGATACCTGGTCCATAAATTATCATAATCAGAGGGAAGTTAATATAAGAGAGTTGCTATCAATTAATTTGTTAATGGGGCCCTTCCTGAAAAGAAGCTTTATATAACCCTTCACCAAGGATGGCCATATCCTGTGCTCTGTGTTGGAATTTTTGTCCATCCCTCCCATCTGGATGTTTAGACTGAGCTGCAGAATTCCTAATTGAGCTAATACAGAGTTCACTCTTGATGGAGACATAATGCAGCTAACGCTATAGATTTGCTGTGATATTTTTGCATATGGCCTGAAAAATCTTAATGTAATGCCAGTGAACAACATTCTTTCCACCTCTAGTAGGACAGATTACTTTAAGCAGTCATTGATTTTTGCCAGTTCAGTGATGTGTGTTTAGAGGGGAAACCTGTTCATGATTTCTGGTAATATAGGAGGCAATGGTGACACAACATCCAGCATGCTCCCTGGTATCGCATAACAGACATTTTTGATCTTTATGCCTTTGTTTGGAGGGAATAAAATGACAGGAGATTGATGGCTTGTCTATGTTAGTGACTTTTCCAATCTACTGAAGTCCATAATAGAATTTCCATTCATTCAAGCATTTGCTGGATTAGATTCCATGCAAATGACTAGAGAAAACACTGAACTAGGAACCAACCAACCTGAAAAAGGCTTTGTAGTAGATGGTGCAGTAGATACACAACAGACAAGAAAGATAATGTGTTTAGAGAACTTCAGTGTAGTGCTTCTCAAGCTGCCATTGTGTGTGGCTGTGATGCCTGAGCACTCAGGACCAGAACTAATAAAATAAGAGCCTATGTTTTATTTCAGATTAGAAGGATTCTAAAGTTACTACACTATCTAAAAGTCTATTTCTAGGGAGTATTTATGTGCTTCAAGGGAAGCAGGAATTTATCAGTATCCTGCTCCACCTTCAGAACCTCTCTGGGGTTTTGGGATAGTTGCAGGTGCTACACAAGTTCACCATGTGTTGCAGTCCTTGCAGGTTTTGGATGCTTTTGGATCCTTGACCAAGGGAATTGTAATGTTTGCTCTGTGGCTCAGGATGGATCTAAGGAACAGTGATTATGTGTTAACAATAAAATGCTGGTGATTTAATGTATCTTTCATTGAGGGATTGCTTTACTTACATTCATGATACTGGGTAAAGTGATAAGCTTTGTAGAAGTAGAAGTACTGTAGAAGTGCTGTAGAAGTACTAAGTTCAGTATCAATGGAGCTTTTATTTTTCTATTTAAAGAGAAAAACATTTGAAAAGTCTTACTTTTGTTGGCTTAGATCAGTCAAGCATAACTTTAGTTAAGTTATATTACTACAGGGCAAGTCAGACTTTCTCTGGCAAAGAACACAAGCTTTCCTTCTCTTCCTTTGAATGAAGAGGTATACAGTGCGCATTCAGCTATTAATGTCACCTCTTTAAGTTGAAGAATGTGCCACCTTGTTCATCTCTTTCTCTCCTCTCCTTCCTCTTCTTTGCATCCTGGCTGCATGTGAAGTGTTGCACTGAGTGATTTACAGGAGAAATCATTCAGTTACCATGGACTTCTGTGGTCTTGAAAATATGGGACTGAGGTGTTTAATCCACCACTTGCAGTTCTTAACACCCATTGGAAAGAAATTCCAGCTTCTTCAGTGTTCATTCTTTGCTGCCTGTGTTCCACTCAACATGCCTTCAGGTTGGAGTAGATGATCTTCAGAGATTCCTTGCACCCCTAAGTATTCAGTGACTCTGTCATATCCCGACAGAGCAAGGTGGCTGTCCATTCACTTGTGGGTTGCTGTAGTTACCTGCCTGTACCTCACTTTCTCCTGATGGAGAAGTGGATGGACCACTTTCTCAGGATGGTCAATTCAGGTCTTAATTACCTGTTCCCCCTCTACTTCCATTCCTCCTCCAACTTCTTTTCTGCAGTTTTCTGGGGCAAAAGCCTGCAGTTCTATGGTGGCACAATGAGCTGCAGTAGCTTGCCAGATGCATGATTAGGCACCACTGGTATAACCAAGTAGGATTTGAGGTATCAAGCCTTGGTAAAGAAATCCATAGCAAAATCCTTCAATGGGATTTTACTCACTCTCTGCAAAGGTGCCTCCTTACATCTGGGTACAGATCTGGGTTCTTGATTTGTTTGGTGGTTGATTTGTTTGATTCCTATCCCATGGAATTGTTCTGTGTGGAAAGGACCTTTGGAAGTCACCTGTGACAACCCTTTGCCCGGTGCTGGGCCAAGTGCAAAATTAGATGAATCTGCTTACTGCAGGTTTGGAAAATAAAAAGAAGATTCAGTATTAACTGTAATTTTCAGGAATTTAAGGCAGATATTTATGCCCTCCAATTTTGTCACATTTAGATTTTGTCACATTACCTGAAATTTATAAGAAAAGTTGGTTTGCAATTTAGAGTTGTGGCAATGCAATTCAAGGTTTCTGTTTTAAACTTCAGAGATGGGGTTCTAATGCTTCATGTACATTGTTGATGGTCTTCACTTATTCTCACTTTTTTGTCACTGTCAGCTCTGAATTCTTTCTCACTAGTAGTGCTCATCAAAGAAATGTAACAGTAATCACCTTGTAGAAGTTGATAGGAATGTACAGATTAGGGAAAGGGATACTGTGCTGGGATAACAAATATCTGAACATAGGAGCTGGCACATGCAGACCAAATGGAGAGATTAAAATACATGCACAGACTCAAAGATGTTTATGCATCTGATTTCAGTGTGCATTTGGATTTGAATGAGAAATTAATAGCCTATTACGCTGTATAAAACAAATTCAAAAGATCAGAGGGCTGGGAGTCTTCATTCCAATCTTTGATATTTTGGGGTTATTCCTGGGCATTTGGTTATGTTCCATCAATCATATGACAGGCTGATAAACACAGATAGAAAATATGGACTATCCGGGTGTCAGTTTATGAATGTGCTTGGTCTATCCAGCAGTTATGGTTTAAAAAAATCAAGTTCTCTGAGCCTAGCTGGTTTTGGGAGCAGTAAGAATGGAGAAAAGAAAAGAAGCTTAATGACAGTCCTGTATTAATCTCGTTCAGTTCCATTCTGAGTAGAACTGATACCTGTACGTTTAGTAAGAACTGAGTACCTGAGATGAATACCTGCTGTATGCATGGATGTGTTGAGCTGTACATGTATCATTAAGTCCAGGATGCAGCTGTCCTGTGTATATGAAATTTGATTCATACATATATAGGGAAAGGTATCTGAGTTTTTTCAAAAGTCCTGTAAATTCACAGATCAGCAAAAAAAGTAAGTGTGGCATGGTAGTTTTGAAGTGTAATAGGAGTGGGCCTGCCAATAGCCTTATTTTGAGCTTTTTGTAACTACAGCATTGAATGTGGCTGTGTCTCCCATATAAACACAATTGGAAAAGGCATATATTTTTCACAGAAATAATGACTTATTCTGGTTAATTTATTAGAGAGATCACTTTCAGTGTTTGATGATTGAAATCCTTCCTGTATAAAATATACTTCAGCTTAACACAGATTTATGGTCTGTAATAAGTGGGAAAGAGTAGGTAGGTACAGTGATTTCTTCTAGTTTCATTGCATGAAATATTTCAGCTGATTATATTATGAAACCAGACTAAAAATTTCTGGGGTGATGGAGGTTTTTAATCACCAAATGTAGATTTAAAATTCAAATTACACAGAAGGAAAATCAGAAATGCCCCTCTTCCTCTACTGGAAATTTTTAAATATAATTCAAGTTACTCAGGATATCACCACATTAGTGATCAGACCAAACTGATCATAGCAGTACTATTCTTATTTTATTTTTTAGCATGAATGCCTCAGTTGTTTCTATCTGCATGTGTTGTCTTGTTCATCTATGTGCTTCTGGTGTATGCAAACTAAATTCATTTCTGTGATAACTGAACTGGGAGTTGACTCTTACATTTAAATCTCCTGACCCCATGTGTGAACCACATCATCCTGTGGTTAGCCAAAGGTTGACTAATAATACATACACACACCATAACAAGGCTTAGGAAATGTAACTCTGTGACATAATTCACTTCCTATATAAAGATCCATATGCATATGCACACTTTTATTCATCCTCAGCTTCTAATCTTGCACTACTAGACTGATAGGTCTGTTTGCTGACACTCTTCCTCTGTTTCTGTGAAATTCTTCCTCTGCCTTACCTGCCCTAGCTTTTGTTGCTATCAAGCAGGAAATTAATAAAAGGTGTAATAAGATCCTGGGGAAGTAGCTCTATTCTTCAGCATGTGCTTGGGAACAGTGTTAAATGGTGCCTTAGGACAATGAAAGCATCCCATGTCTTACACATGTAAGAGTGGTAAACGTCAAAAAAATTTTTAAAAAAGGAAAACAAAAATGCTTTTCTGAAGGCAAGAAGACAGAAATCATAGTAAATCAAACATCACAGGATACTAGATCTTTCATGAAAGGCTGTAAGAAATTTTTCTTTGGAAGCCCCACAGCAAATTTGCAGTTTGAGATTTTGCTCCTTTTTTTGTGGCTTGGTGACCCAGGAGCACTCTGAGACTCCAGGTTTCCTTTAGAGTTGTTTGGTGTCCTCATGGGCCCCCACAAACAATCAGTGTGAGGGCATGGTCCAGGATTCCCATATCTCCTGCTCCTGGCTGTTGCAAGAGTCAAAGCATCCCTTTGTGTCACACCCTACCAGCATTTCTCTCTGGCTCAGGTTAACAGACTGCTTTGCTGTATTCCTCTCTGCTCTCAGGGTGGGGGAGGGAGAGGATGCATGTGGTTCCAATGGAATAATGGCATTCATCTCTGAACTTCCAGAAAGCGATGTACATCACCACGCTGACTACAAGAACTGCTGTACCTTTTAAAGATTCTCCTGGGGCTGTGAGCTGTGGGAGAAAACTTCCAAATAGCAACTGCCTACACCAGGAACTGCCCACCCATTCCCTGCCTTCTCTGCTGTCTTAGTCATAGCCCAAGTTTGTTCCTTGCGCTGTCAGAACAATGCGGTCCAGGGATTCAAAATAAGAGCAATGCATGGCCCCCTGCCTTCCCTGAACGCAACATCTGAGAGGGGCAAGATGAGGTAATAGTGCTGTGAGCATCCAACTGATGGATCCCCTTGCTATCCCAAAACCACTTACATATATGGCTTCCACATCCCCACAATGACTTTAAGAGGAGATTTCCTGTCTAGTTTGAATGCAGGGTGCTGAGGTAGCAACATCTGTCCACACAGAGGTTTCTCTACCTGTTCTCTCGTACTCACCAGTGTTCCTGCAAAATTGTACCGCTCTCACTCTGCCAGAGCCTGTGTGCAGGGGTAGCAAATGCTGTGCCCTTCACACCAGAAACCTGATCTGCATGTGTGGGACATTGAAAGTAATTTCTTGAATGATGAAGCTTCACTGATGGGAATCCTCAGGGACAAGGACAATTGATAACTGTGAGGCAAGAAGGGTTCAGTGACAATCCAAGTTGTTAATTTTGGTCTTGAAGAATGGGCATGCACACCATGGTCTCTGGCCACCTGCTGCATACCAAAAAATTATGATTGAACTGAGCAAGTGGGAGATAGATGGCCTTGGACGTTTGAAATTATCCCCTTGCTCACTGTGAACTTGACCATCCTAAACTGGTTAGCCACAGGCAGGAGCTGAGTGGAGACTGGTGATGGCCCCTTGCTGAATGCAGTGTACTTATAAGATGTTATGAGAGGTTCCTGGATGCAAGATGGGCTCCTCTGGCTGGCATTCTGTATTCCAAGGTCCTTATGGACACTGGACAAAGCAGTTAACATCAACAAGTTCTCCCAAGGATTCCCAAAGATTCTCCTGTACATGAACTGGGGGCTTGAGATTTGCGTAAGAAGCTTTGTAGCTGAAGCATGGGACTAGGTGATGTTATTTGCTCTGCTCAGGACAGATCTAAGAAACAAACAGTGATTCTGTTCCTGATAATTCAGTTTGCACAAGATATCACAGGGTTGTAATTAGCAGGGTTTCTAGTTCTTGACCTCTTGCTGAACAAGCTCACTGGAGAATAATTTCCCCTGAGGATGGGAATAACTAGATAGAAAAATAGATTAACCTGGCATTGTTAAGGCAGCATGATACTGGATCAATGGTTAGCCTGAGCTGTACTGTAAAATTGCCTAGAGGAGGACAAAATCTGGCAATTAGTGGCAGCTATTGACATCAATACCAACAATTCAACAATGAAATTAAGAAAGAGAAGGAAGAAAAGCAATGATAAGGGAGACTACAATTGCAGAGGAAGCATTTTCTACTATTTTAAGAGAGCATTATTTCCAAAAGTATTAATTTAAAATATGCCATAATCCTCCGTCTCCTTCCAGTCAGTCTTCTTTAGTTTTGGGAAGCACATTCAAAGTCTCTCTCTGTGGAATTAGTCACTGTATTTAATCTCTCTCTATTGACCATCTGATTAACATTGCGCACAAGTTTGAAAGTGGGAACAATGCAATAATCTGCTGTGTCCATGTGACAGAGTTTATTCCTCTTATGAAATATCCTCAAATGTTTTCTCTACTGAAGAGCTGTTCCTTGGTTTGTGTTCTTTTTAAAGAAATGATGTGTGAAGTGATGCCAACGATAAATGAGGACACCCCGATGAGTCAACGGGGGTCCCAAAGCAGTGGCTCGGACTCGGATTCTCATTTTGAGCAGCTGATGGTGAACATGCTGGATGAAAGGGACCGTCTCCTTGATACCCTTCGGGAGACACAGGAAAGCTTGTCACTTGCACAGCAACGCCTACAGGATGTCATCTACGACAGAGATTCCCTCCAGCGACAGCTGAACTCAGCACTGCCTCAGGTATGTAGTTAATATAGATTCTTTTTTTGTTGTTTAAGTTCACTATTTTTTTTACTTAATACCACTCACTTTAACCCTAATATGTATGTATTCCTTGAGGTCCAAATGTTGCTCCCATTGATGTCAGCTGCAGAACTCCTATTGAATTAATAGTACCTGGTTTGACCACTATGGGACCTCTTTTCATATTTAAGAATAGGAGTAATGCAGTTGACTTGAAGGAGAGCAATATGAAGGCCTGTAGCTACTGGTTCTTTTGGCTGTTGCTCTAGCATTTACAACAGGTGAGAGATAATTTAAGTAGAAGATCTAATAGTAGAAATAAAGCAAAAAGAATGAGGATATTTTCTAGAGACTTTTCTGGATAAGAGTTTCTAATAAACAACAAATAAAACTAACTTATGTAGGTTAGATAAGATACTACACAAACCCACAAAAATCCTGATACCTTAATATTTTAATTCAGTTAAGTTTAACTATTTATATATTCTCATTATCTGAAGTTACCCTAGTGCATTTTAGGAACTTCAAAATGAACTACTTAAGTTAAAAGGCTAATGTGATACTATATTTCAATATTATATGTCAATATAATTGTTTTTATAGAGTTAAAAAGCACAGAAAGAATTAAACTAGAACTGAAAGCAAAGAAAGATCTTCAGTCTGCGTTTGTGGCAGGTTGGAAGGATATCATGATTCAAAATTCGGGTTTTCTCCATTTCTCCATTTTTTTTTTCTTTGTGTCTCTCAGCTGTTGCTTGTTAGGGAATATGACCACGAGAGCCTAGGGAAGAATTAGGAGAGTGTGTGGTTGGAGTATAGAGTTTGATAAGGATGAGTGAAATGAGTAAGAGAAATTATAAGGGTAGAAGAGGAAAATGGCACCCTCTGGAATAGGGAACAGCAGTTGTTCAAGGGCTAACCTCAGCAGCTTGTGAAAATATTTTGGGATAGGACTAAATAAGAGAGAGAGAGAGGGAGAGAGAGACTGTAATCAATTGAAGTACAGCATTAGCAACTTGCGCATTAGATCCAGACAATAAGAATGCCTGCAGCTGTCTTGGGACTAACAAAAAGGAGGAGCAGTGATCTTGATATAGTGTAAAATCAAGGTTGGGTTTTTTTTTTTTCTTTTTTTTTTTCTCTTTATTTGTGGACAGTTGAGCTTCTTTTGTACAGGTGTCTCTCCATAGAAGAGTAGAAAAGAGTAAGTGAAAGACAGCATAAATCCTTTATTCAAAGATTTACTGCTGGAAGTCCAAAGAAGAGAGAATGCTCTGCGTCTGTGAAGTCCCATTCAGGGTGCAGCTCAGTGTGCAGAGGCACTTTCCACTGAGCCTGTAGTGAGGTATTTTTGTTGAGCACTAGCAGGTGTCTAAGCTTTAATGTTTCTGTGTCTTGCATATGCAGAACTCCTGCTAAAATACTGGAGACTAGCTAAGGAAAATAATATTCAGCATAAATGTCAAACAGTCTAAGAGAAATAAATTCTAAGGAAATGGATTACGATAGTATTTTATTCTTTATTTCTTCTAGTAAGAAATAAAGAATAAAATTATATTATGTTATGCAGTTTTGAGTGTTAGCTATACACCTCCTAAAAGCAATTGATTTGTCAGGTGAACGCTTTAGTCTACCATGTACCATGAAGAATGTGTGTTTCAGATAGCATTCATCTTTACACCTAAAAGAGATGTAGGTTTCCCATATGAGCAAATGTGTGACACACTGCTTACACTTTAAAGCAGAATCAGATTTTTTGTGCATCAAATATGTTACCTAGATATTCATGTAGGTAATTATATTTTCTAGAAATCTGTTCTTTTAAGTACAAAACACTGGCTTAGTAATATATCATTCTAGTAATAGAGTCTTTCAAGAATATGATTTCCACATCACTGCCATACTATTTAGTTTCAGTTCTGGAATTGAGATATTCTACATAGTACTTCTTATAGTTTTTTGGTTTATGGTTTTATGAATGGCAAGCTTTCCTTGCTAACTGCCTGACAAAATTTCTGACAAAATATTACCTAGGACTTTTTACCTAGTGGAGAGGAAAAATTCTCTCTTCCCTCAATTTAGGAGTAGAATATATAAATATAAGATATCCATATGATAATTATCATTTAGTTACAATTTGACATCTAATGGGTCTTGCTTTATCAGAATTTATTCTTTTTGTTCTTAATCCCTCCAATGGTTTTCAAAATCAAATTATTTCTTAGTATTTTCATAGTGCTCTGTGTGTAGAAACTGTATATTGACACAGTTATATTCCAAAACATTTTCGTTAGGACACTGTTTTTGTTTATTGTCTGTTAACTGTTTACAGTGAAAAATATGTTCTGAAAAATCATTACACTTACAATAAATAGAACCTGAACAAAAAGAGCTTGCATGAAAACTCAGCTGTTGAAAAATCTTGTCTGATGGGAAATAGGAAATCATAAATAACATTAAGTAGGAAGCTTATGTTATTAGTTAATGCTGTTACAGCTGTTAATGCTGTTGCCAATGACAGTAAATGTCTTTAAATTCTTATACGGGTCTGCACTGCAACAGAACAATGTATTATTAACTATGTCTTTCAAGTCAGAGTTACAGAAATATTGTTGTCAAGCTAAGTGCTATTATTGAAATAAATTTTATGTTGATTAGATTGGCAGTCTTAACTTTATGAACATCTATGTGTAAATGAGGAGCTATGTTTAAGGAAGGAGGGGAAAAGCGAGCAGACAATTACAAGCTAGTCTAAATAAAATAACAGAAAATAATTTAAAACTTGTTTTGGATGAAAATCTAGTAATATGTCAAAAAGCAAACTTAAAAATATGACCAGAGTTTATCAAAATTATACAAAATAACTCAGCATGATTCTTTGGTATCAGACTTTTTAAATTAGGGAACTACAGTATCCCTAAAATGATGTTTTTTGAAGTCACCTCATTTAAATTACTAATGGATGTGAGGTGTGTAAGGAAAATCAATATAATAATTAGTAAGGTTAGAAATAAAAGGGAGAGAGGAAAATTTTTCACTTACAGTAGACTGACAGGATGGAAGGAGCGTAGTAGTAGTTAATGTATTTTGAAATCAATTTTTATTAATTTGAGCATAAGAAGAAGAATGCCAGTGGAAATTTCAGATGACAAAAAATGGAGTTGAATGGTCAGCTAGGGGAGTATTACAATACACAAGAACAAGAGTAACAGAGGTGGGATGGTAGTGCAAGGTACCAGGGTGAGGGCCTTATATCTAGCAGGTAATATAACAATTCATGACCTTTTAGGTAGTGGTAGTAAAGAGGGATAATATATGGTTTACAGTGGTGGTAGGCAGCCAGTGGGAGGTGGAAGTAAAAAATGAAAAGTACCATTTTGAAATGTGTTATGTAAGAGACTTCTGTTGGAAATAGGTAAATATTAATGCAGTTAAACCAAGGGGTGGTTTGGACCTTATTTTTCTGAGTTTTGCCCCAGTAGTGATTGAGAGTCAACCTCAAATTGGAAGAGGTTAAGAAAAATACTGCTAGAGGAAAGAGGAAGTAACACCTTCTGCCTGAGAAGACTAATTGAAGTTTTCCTATTTCTGGGGGGAAACTGACTTAAGAGGGACTATGAATGATTTCATAGATTTTCTTGGAGAGACAGGAAGGTGAACGAACGGGTGAAGATGGAAGAAGTGTTTTAAGTCAAAATAATGTTGATGAAGGAAAAAATGATTATAGGGTACCATGAATAAAGATAGATCATTCATCAAGAGAAGGTCTTGAATTATGAAGGAATGGCATTTTTCTTAGACAAAGACATGGTGAAAACTCAAAACTGTTTTCAAGGTGAAGCTGGTACAAAAGGCATGTGTCATAATACCTTTGGTTCACCTGTGAACTTGACCCAGAACACCTCCTCAGGTTCTTTATTTCAGACTTTATTGCAGAGATATTCAGAATCTAGTTCACAAGTAATCTTGTTTATTCCTCCCAAAATTGCCTATTAACAGCGGAAGCCTCTAAGGAAAGTGTGTTTGGGTCTGCACTGCATTTTCCCCAACAACAGGAATTTATTGCATTTAGGTCATGACTCTTGAGTCCAGAAAAAAAAAATGGTAGATACAATGAAGTGCACTGTAATGAGAAAGCATAAGATCTAAATACTAAATAATATGTTTGTATTTTATTGGAGTAAAATTAGGTCTTCAACTGTAGCATAAGAAAGTGTTCTGCAAAAAAGTTTAGGAACTCTAACTCCCCTTTTGAGTGCTAGAAAGATGAAAATGATAAGTTACAACTTTCTCAAGCAAATTTAACCATAATCCTCTCTAAGCTAAATTGTCTACAAAATATCACGTTGACTAGTTACCTTGTAAACAAACTGGTAAAATACAGTGTACATCACTGTAAGACTTCCAATGGCTCATAGAATCATAACAGTTCTAAATGTACTCTGACAAACAATACTGAATAAGTCTTGTTTTTTGGTTGTTTTATTGTTTCTTTTAGTCTTTCAAGAATAAGTTTCAAGGTACGAAAGATATTATTTTTATGATGATGTTAGTAAGTTATCACTCTCAAGTTTATTTTGTTCATTAGTTGTGTACTTGCTCAGTGATTTACTTAGAAATTATTATTCACAGAATAGTTGAGGTTGGAAGGGACCTCAGGAGGTCACCTTGTCTAGCTTATCTGCTGCAGTAGGGTTACTAAGGACAGGCTGCCCAGGACTGTGTCCAGATGGCTTTAGAATATCTCTGAGGGTAGACTACACAGCCTCTCTGGGCAACCTGTGCCAGTGTTCAGTCACCCTTACTGTAAAAAGTAAAAGTGTTTCCTGATGTTCAGGAGGAACCTTCTGTGTTTCCATTTGTGTTCATTTTCCCTTCAGTATTACATTACCAGGAAATCCTGATTTTTCTGATAATTTATAGTAGCAGATTTTAATTTTTAATGGCTATAAATCTTTTCATGTATGGATCATTGGAATCTGCTCCTTTCTTTTTTAGTACGATTGGCTGTCACTAGTCAACTCATTATTTTCCGTATGCCTTAGAATCATTTCCAGGAGGATATGCTCCATGATCTTGCTGGTCACCTAGGTGAAACTGACTGGCCTTCAGTTCCTTAGATCTTCCTTTTTACCCTTCTTAAAAATTAGGGTTGTTTCTGCTTGTCCAGTGAGTGGGAACTTGACAAGGTTGGCACAACTTCTCAAATACAAGGGATAATGGCTTTGACGCTTCATCCAGTTCCTTCAGGACATGTGAATGCATAGGTGCTATGGACTCGTGCACCTTCAGGTTCCTCTAGATGTACATAATCTCAAACCTGCTCTTCAGTGAGTGGTTCTGCATTCTCCCAGCCCACACCTTTATCTTCTGCAACTTGGGATGGTGTGGCTGGAGGACAGTGTGCAGTTTGCATGGTTTTAAACAGCTTAACTTAAATGAGTTGAATTCTTCTATGCATGGGCATAAAACTTCCCGTCTTTAAAACAGACTTCTTAAAATGAAAGCAGTCCAGATATATTAATTTTTGGTAGAGATCATTGAATAATTTATACTGAGAGAGACCATTGAAATTCTATTTTCTTTATTTTTTAAAACTTATTTTGTTTATTTCCAGCAATTTTGAGTATGTTGTGATTTGAGTGAATCTCTCTGGTGGATATATAAACACCTAGTTCTAGTCGAGTTTAAATTCTTTTGAATACTGCAAAAATTTTTTTTTTCTCTGCAATAGATATTATTGTCAGCACTGTTTGTAAATCTTTCTGGATATAGATAGCAGAATTGTTTGGAATGTGGAACTACAATACTAAAATGAATCCTTTGATATCCTCTAGTAACCCATAGATTTCAACCAAATTGTAAATGTTAGCTACAATAATACAGTAATAAAATCAGTAATAGAAATATAGTGGTAATCATTAAGGTTTTATTTGATCTAATAACATACCATTCATTTAGAAATGCTTACTGGAGGCATGATACAAGGGAAAATCAAAAGAGGGAAATGTAATGACCTTGTTTTATTGAACCAGTTTATGTAATTTGATCAATATTAACCTTTAATAGGATTGTGATTAGAGAATTTTGTTGATTTGCAGTTTCTTCCAATACAACAAGCAATGAATTTTTTACTGCCAGAGACAGGAAAGATATAGGGAGACAACAGTAAGTCAGTAGGGCCTTATTCTGATGTTGTGTTTTCTGTTTAGTTATTGTGTATGCATATAGTACATGGATACAAAATGCTAGCATCACACAAATACATATGTAGATACAAAAATAAAATAGCCCAACAGAAATAAATACACAGATTGAAACAGTAGTGTTTAACATAGGCTTTGGCCTTTTTTTTTTAAGATTGGACATTTGCTGTTTGGGTGAAAATAATAGCTTGACCCACAGTATTGTTCTCAAAACAGCTCTTTTCCCATGATGAAGATGGAATTATGGGTTTTTTCCACTATTTATTTCTTTCTGGCTGTGCTGAAGAACATAAAGTGCCAATGGCATCCTGTATATTTGAATGAATAATCAGTACTTTTTCTGAGGTTCTAAAAACATCCGCTTGTGTGAAGGACTTTTGTAAGTTCTCAATCTATTTTTTTTTATCCTGCAAGATTATTCATTTTTCTCTATTTTCCAGGGAATAGTTTAAAAAGAATTCCAAGTAGTAAAATGGAGTTCTGAGTGAAATGTGTCTGAGGTGAAAGTTCCATGTTTTCTGTCTCAAAAATCCAGTGATACACTCTGTATTCATGTGTAAAAATTAAAGCTTGACACAGTGTTTGTTTCTACCTCTGTTTTATAGTTTTGTGGGCTACTAAATATAAACGTGTTAATTTTCAGGTATTCTGAATCCATGCAGTTTCCACTAAAATTAATGCAAGTAGAAAGTTTTTGTGACTGCCAAAATCAGTTTAGATTAAATAACAGAAATATTTTCATAAACAAATTGGAATGATACTTTTTGCTAGATATCTTAGTCTCAAGATATTAACATTGAGGGGGGCATACTGAGATGTATGCAAAAAAACCCCAAATACTAACAATAAATATTAGATCTAATAGAGTAAATATGTGAATCCATGTTTTTACAGGAGTTAAATGTATAGACAGGAGACAGAGCATTTGGAAATCTAAGAAAACTTAGCATTATAAAGTTGCAATAGTTAAATGCAATGCAATGCTGAAGTATTAGTTGTGACCAACCTAACAAATGTTTAGAAAAAAAATTAAGATTTTCTCTCCTCAGTAATGGAACGTGTAACATAACAGCACATGGCAGTTCTTTTGCCACATAAAATTGAATGAAATTTGTTTTCATAGTGTTAAATACCATTTTTTTTCTGGTGGATGACTCCTAACTAATACTATCTGATAAAAGACAGTGACAGTATCTATGGTTTGAGTAAGACAGTGGATCCTCTCTGGACTATCTGTTTTTTTTTTTAAACTGTCATCGTATTCCCAACAGAGCACAGTTAAAGATATAATTATATATACAAGTTATAACTTGAATTCTTTACAACTATGAGTTTATTTCCTTGCTGTTGTTAAGTTCTGTGTATTCAGTAGCTTACTATAAATAATTATAAGCAGGAGATTTTCTCTTAAAAGCTTTGGACTTCTTAATAAGTACTTGATGACTGAAGAAGATTGATGCAGAAATCCATCAGAGGAATAAAATGGGATATGAGGAAATAAAGGCAGAAACTTAAATATTTAGAGGAGGAGGAACACGTGGTAGATGCCTGAAGCAATCAACAAGACTATGTACTCCCATTTCACTCTGTATCTGCTTCATAAACATTAATATCAATTATTTTAGCTTCAACCAGGTACATCAACTGCTACATTAACTATTGATGGCTCATTATCTGAATGTTTAAAAAGACACACAGATGAATATGAGAAAAAAATATATGGATGCTGTTCAAAAGAATAGAGCACAGATGGTTACCCAAGTCCCAATAAATTAAGCTGTTGCCATCAAAATTATAGACACTGTAGTTTTAATAACAGCCATAGTCATGGGGTTTATTTCTAGTTTTCATACAGCTACAGTCATGCCTCTCAGTGTTTAAGAAGCATTTGTACAATGGTTTCAACAGTATGATTTAACTTGGTCAGCCCTGAAGTGGTCAGGCATTAGAACAAGATGATTATTGTGCCATTGTCTAGTTGACACTTTGTGACATGGTCTAGGTGTCAGGGTGGTGTTTGGTCATAAGTTGGATTTGATGATCTCAGGAGTCTTTTCCAACCTAGCTTGTTCTGTGATTCTGTGATCAAAAGTGCTCCTGGACATTCTCACTATCAAAATAAGACTCATGAGAGTATCTGAATATGAAGTGCAAAATTCTGATTTTTGTATTATTTTTTCCTGTCATAATGACAAATACTTTATAGGTATTAAACACTGAGATATTTACTGCATTCAAAAAATAAGACTTCATCTCCTGGAAAAAAACCAAAACAGCTTTCTTTAGCACTGTGAATACAAGTGCTATTTGGGAAAAATGTGTTTTGGAAATGGAAGCTGGAGATTTTACACTAAGTTTGTGTTTTTCTACTTCCTTTGCTTAAAAATATCAGGCTGACATGGGAAATAATGACTGCCCAAAACATTAAGATATGCTGAACACATTTGCAGTGTTTTCTCAAAGGTCAAGGAGAAATACTATTTCATATGGTTGGTGCATAAGCCTATTGATGTATATCTTGGGTCAAAACATGTAAGGACAATACTTCTGAATTGGTGAACAGTAGGTTCAGGAATAATTGCTCCCATTAAATTAATTTTTCATTACCAGTAAAATAGAGATATTAGAAATATTCCAAGAAAAGGTAGAGTATTTTAAGATAGACAATTTCTTCTTGTTCAGTAATTGATTCACATCCATATCAGATTCAGATACTCTGCTGTAATTTGGTTTGCTCTTTGTATCTGCTATAAACTAGCATAAACTTTGTTAGCCAAAACACATTTAAAATTCTAACCCTGTATATGTGGAGAGTAAATCAACTGACTTTTTCCATTTCTTTATCCTTTTTATTGAATATTCAACTACCTTCAGTAGCTCATTTTCCTTTCCATGTAACTCTACTTGGGCTCTTAGCTGTAATACAAATTCAAAAGTCTACTGTATTAAGAAAGAAATCTGTATTTATTTTTCTATAGTCGTAAGTGGTTTTCAGGGTGATTTGCTACTACTTCTTATCACAACTGTGGCATGCTGTTATGAGCATACAGTCAATAATCTAATAGTAAGTCACATGTATTTTATATATTCCCTACATAGGCTCAGTATTTGGATGGTGTGGACAGATCTGAGGAAGTATTGTTTATTGAAAATTGGAATTTCAAAAAATGCTTTCAAGAAGCAGCACAGTTTTTCACAATTTGAACAATTATGCCTTTATAAATTCTCAGATTAGATCTTCAGAAATAATACTGTGCATAGGAAGTATGTTCATGCAAACCAGAAACCCCTACATACTTAATAAATATAAGTGAAGATTACTTGGGAGCCTACATTTAAGTATGAAACTTGATAACTGGTCTTCCAAACCAAATAGTTCCTCAGGATCTCAACCTAAATCAGACTTGCAAAAACGTGTACCTTTGTCATAAAATTTCTGATTGCACTATTTCAGCTGGGTGCAATTCTTCTTAATACAGTCATGCTTGAATCTGAACCATACACTTATAGTTATTTTCTGTTTCTATATATCCATATTAATTTGGTTTCTTCCATATTACAATGCTGTGATAGCAAGCATTACAACAAGATCAGTAGCAATTTAAGGTAATTAAAAAAAATCGGTGTTCTGATCTATGTTAGAAGATAAAGAAAATGAAATTCTTTATTACTGATTGTTATTTGTATTCTCAGAATTACAGAAATAGAATCACTTTTGTCTTGGACAGAATAAACCAGAAAGTACTTATCTTCTAGAATAACACTAGCAGATAGATATGAAATGTCTGAAATGCTGCTTTTCTCAATCCAGTTCTGTATTTTTGAGTCCTAAACCATGATGTCTCTTTGTTTTTCAAAATAACCTTGCTACATAATTGGCATGGTGTTAATGATGTGCTAGGATTCCCTTTAAAATAGTCACAGAAGTGTTTCTTCTACTCATAGTTAAGGAAAAAGAAAGATTTTACACTTACAGATGTTTTTAGATCTATTTTAAAGATGACATCCAGATGAGAATAAAATTCTTCTTTCTCACTGGCTGTTTAAACAAATAAACAGTATTCATACGGCACTGAACTGAATGTAAAGCACATTTTTTCTAGTACATTAGGAACTAGCTTTACAATTTTTTCTTTGAATTTCTAGAGATGGGAGAATGACCTCAGGCATAACATACAGGAAAGTGTTTCCAAGTTCATAACCCCATAAATTTGTTTTTAGAGTGTACACATACCAGCTGCTCACAAAGAATTATTAAAGCAAGGGCTTAATGAAAGGAGGTAGAAAAGGACAAGCTCTTTACTGATCTCCAGAATGCTTTCTCAGACTTCTGTCATTGGCAGCTGAGGGCAGGTTTTAAACTTCAGTTTATATGCTAATCCTAAAATAGAAGTGTTTGTGTCCCGAAACTGATTTAGTCACTTTTGTGCCTCTTCCACTTACTTTGTTCTTTGGGTTTTCAAAAAATTTATCACTTAGGATAGCACCAGCTGATATCCTCACCTCCACAAAAACCTAACACATATGAAAAGACAGCAACAAAGGAAAAAGGATTTAGATATTTGTAAACATGCTAGTTTTGTACACTAATGTCTTGTCTGAATGCAAGCAATGAAATAAATATAAGAAAACATACATTTTACTAATTAATTACAAGCTACTGATTCAGATGCACTTAAAAATCTGAAAACAGATGTGACCACGTGCAGTATTAAGTTACATTTAGTGGACTCATAAATGCAACTGTTTTCTCCAAGTAAGGAGGAAGAATTAAAATATACTGATACTAATGAATGAAAAATACTTTTGGGGTTCTCTTAACAGCCCTGCTTCTGAGAGGAGTAAGTACAAATTTTAGATTGTCCTTGCAAAATTCTTCTGTTGTCACTTATGCACAGAACATATCCTTGAGTAAGAAAGTAACCTGCCTACCTTGTCTTTTTCCATGACTCAGTTGTGACTCATGACTGTTGTGCATCGTCCTCCAGAAGTGAGTTGTTTTGTGAGTAGAAAGTGTGCTGTGTATGAAGAACTGTGACATAAGTCAAAGTCACAGTTAGATATTATTAGAATATTTACATGGAAGGTTATACATCAGCAGAATTTTAAATGGTTTGGGACATCTTCTGTTTTGAAAAGGATGATGCTGTACATGCTGAAGTTCTGCAACTTGCGCCTTCTGAAAGGAATTTTTTCATAACACACACACTTACTGGGAACAGTTTTAATCACTCTTAATAATGGGTTTACAAGAATATAGATAAAGCACTGATGGCTGAGCATGCCTAGGTTTGGATGAACTGCCATTGCTGGAAGAGTTCTTACAGTAATAACACATGTTCTGATAACCAAGAATTTCTATTAAAATTCAAGTGCTTCTGTAGAAAAGTTTACAGTGTTTTTTATTTTTAAAAAATAAAAAATTAATGTAATTGCATAATCAAACTGTAAAATGTTATTAGTTATCTAAAACATTTTTTTAAAAATTACACATTGCATTTTCTATGAAAGAAAGTCTTTAAAATATTTTCAGTCTTTAATGCCACAGTATTTTGGAAATATTTTGGAAATATTTTGGAATATTTTGGAAAATATTTTGGAAACCTTTAATACAAATGCATCTTTGAAAAGAATTGTTTAAAAAACCTAGAATTCACTATTGGCAGCAGAGGCTTCATTTTGTGAAGAAAGAAATTATTTTCTAAAAATTACTGTTTTGACAGTCAGACCTATTTTTCATAGCTTCTCATGACTAGGTTATTGTTTTTGTTAAGAAAAAAAATTAGAAGAGTTAAAGATATTTCTTTACAGACATTGAAACATTTTTTAGCATCTTAATGAAATGTTTATAGTTTTAATTTATAAGTAGTCTTCTGCCTTGAATCTGCCAATGCAAAAAGAAAAAAAATCACCTTCAGCTAGAATAAAACATGGCAGCTGAAATGAAAAGAAAATTTTGGGTTTTCTTCTGGTTTTTGTTGTCAAAGAACTCATAAAAAAATCTGCTCTGTAGAAGATAAAAACAATTTATTAGAAATTAAAACAGTTAATTGCTAAACACTCAAATCAGCAAAATCAGCATGAATAGGGTCTGTTACTTTCCATTGTCTATTTCACTGAATTCTTCTTCCGTATGTAAATATGATGATTTAGAAAGAGGAGCAGCCAGGTCTCTGGCTAACCATTTACACTCCAGTTTTGGTAATGATTACTTTAGGACAATGTCCACATATGTGGGGTTTTTGTCTTTTTTTATGAGATATAAAATTCATCAGTATTTCACGTAGGTGTAAAAATTTCTATCTGCCCATTTCTCTTCTGTTTTGGTAAAAAGACACACAAGTGATTATTTTGCCTTCCACAAACATGCCAGCTCCAACTTTATTTATGTTTGTCTCTGTTCATAGCTTGTGAGAAAAAAAGATGAGGAAATACTATAGTGTGGCTTGATCTCGTTAGTTCTTTTCTTAAAGGCAAAGTATTTAGAAAAAATGAAGGCCTGCTTCTATTTAATTAGTCCTTGTTCTGTAGTTCAAATTCAAATGCTTCATCTTTTTAAAAGAAAAAAATTAACTCGGACTATATTCCCATAAAAATTGCCAATATTTAGTTATTTTGCACCTGATTTATGTAAGAAACTTCCAACAAATTATTTAAGGAACTCTCACCAGTCTGGACTCTCAACCACTTGTCTCCAAAAGTAATTAATACACCGCATTTCACAGTAGTGGCTTTATTTTTGAGTCAAAGTCTAGTGTCTTTTCTATTACTACCATGGTCCATATAAATGTTTTGGCTGGAAAATCTAAATAATATTTTGTTTGGGATTTCAGAGGTAATTGGCTTTTACGACCTCCAGGAACTAATAAGGCCATTTTTTACTGAGCTTTGTATAGAGATCTTTTGAAGCTTATTCTATCATATTTGGTTAATCTGGAGTTCAGTGAACTAAAGCAGTACCTTCCACATTTTGGGCTTAGTAGGAACTGACAGCCTTATTTGCCATTTAGTAGCTATGAGGTGTTCATATTACTGAGCACATGGAGGCAAACAGAGCAGTTTACTTTTTTTTTTTTTTTTTAAATACAGTTTACTCTATTTTTTTGTTGGTAGGAATGCTCCTGAATGATGAAATGCTTCATTTGTCTATCTGTCCCCTACAGATGATATCTCTTTTCCTTCATAATTTACTGTCTCCTCTGAAAAACTGAGATATTTTTTTGTATCTCAAACAGAGAGATGTTGCTTCCATGCTTACTTTCAATAAAAATTTTAAAATTATTTGCAAAGGTAAATCTTGATTTCTTAGGACTAAGGAGTAATTGCATCAAGGAGTGAGGAAGCAACCTGCTGTAGATAGTTTTTTACTTTCTTTGTTCAGGGTCACTCAGCTGGTGAAAACATTGCAGGAAAATTGAGAGTAATCTTACAACTGCATTCAGTCGATGAACAAATTGCTTTGTAGATTGCACATATGCTTTTCTTGTTCTAAGCTGTCTCCCGTCTCCTGCAAAGTGAAGCTGAAGACAGTTCGTTTTTTTTTTAGGGAAAAAGGTCTTGGATAGCCTGAAGCCTACATCCCACGTGTATTATATGAGATACATATAATCTCCTGCCAACATTGACCAAAGTTGCATCATTTTTATTTAGTTTTTAAATTATACTAATTTTGAAAGTGATTATAAAAAGACAGAAAACTTACTTTTTAAAAAAATTTAGAAGTAATAGTGGCCATTTTTTGAAAGAATGGCCTTCTTTCAGAGGTATAACTTGTGCTTATGGGATAAAAATGCACATACAACTTTTGTAATTTACAGATAATATAATCTTGTGCTTCAAACTACCTGCTTAGGAATTTAAATAGAGCAGTAAGGAATAATACTCACATTTGTTTCTACTAATTCATTCTGCAAAAGCAGTTTGAATATAAAATGAAAAATTTGAGACTATGTGCTTGGGAATCTGTAAATGGGATGGAAGTGTACAGTGAGAAAATGAGTCTTGTAGAAAAATACACTCATCTGTGATTTGGAAAAGCTCAGGAGTACTTAAGTCTGCCTCTGATGCCCTGTGAAGTCACTTAAATTTGCTGTTTATCAAATCTGTGAAATCATTTTCTTTCAGTTTCTTTACATTTTAAAATTTCTCAGATGTAGCACATCCTTCTATCTGGTCACTAAAGAAAGCACAAACTGTCAATACACCATGGTGCACATTACTCTAATTTCTTGATGTTGAACTCTGTTCAGGTATATGTTAGTCTTTGAAAGAGCACAGCAGAGTGATATCCATGTTACTGTTCGATACTAGGCTGAAGAAGTGTTTTAATTGAAACTTTGAGGTGGTTTTGGAGTGGATTATGTGGACATTCTCAAATGAGATTTCAGTATCCTGTCCTGCTCAAGTACAGAAACACAGATTCATCAAGAAGACTGTTTTAATAAAGCTTTTAAGCAATTTTGCAAGGGAGAAGTGGGAGCAAATTAGTGTTAACTATAAGAGAATGATAACCTGTGCACCAGACAGGCAGGTTTAATGCTAAGTCTGTGTGACATTAAGTGAAGCCGAAACTTTTGATTTATGCTACCAGCAAATAAGCACCGTAAATTTTATGGTGTGGAAACTATTCATGAGATAGCTAAGGAATACTTAGCAAGTTTTCCTCCTTTCACCAAACTTTCTCAGAAAAAAAAAGTTTGTATTGTAGTCTTTTTGCAAAAGTATTTTCTTTTTGTGTCTTGTATCTTTTCCATTTAGGTGTTTTTAAAGTTTTTGTTTAATATTGGGCCACAGTCTTAAAAAGAAGGGAGCTGATGACTGTCTATTTTGAACGTCACTTACTTTTAGGTTTAGGTGGGCAAAATTTCTAGCTGTCTTAAAGCCATAAAAACACCCCCATATATGGTATATTGAAACAGCACAACTATAGTGCTTTAGCAGCAAAGGTTAATATCAATCTGCATGGGAAAGTGATTTGCATAGCTATTAAATGGGTGTATTTATTATAGAAATTAATTACACTGATGCACAATCGTGCCATATTTTTCTCATGTTTTGCTTAGTATGCAAGAACAATACAAAAAAATAAGAGTGAGCTTTGAGTTGTATATTTGTGGCATTTTTTCTGCATTTATTGTATTTTAAATATTGGCAGTCAATATTAAGTGTTCCTGTGTACTGTAGATATTAACTACTTACTTATTTTAAAACATTATAAATAAAAATGCAGTAAATGGTTTTTTTATCATGTGGGTATATGGTGCCAAGGTGCAACAAGAGTAGGGAGCTCCTGGTGGAATTCAGGAACCTCCTGAGGCAGGGCCTGGCACCAGAGTCCATCCCACCTCCAGCCAGGAGTGGGACAGGCGAGGGTACACATATACTGTGAACTGTGGAAAGGTTTTTCTTGCATATGTTACTTGTTCAAGCTTTTGGGGCTTTTTGTGCGTTAATTGTTTGAAATGGGTAATTCAGAAAGAATTTCCCTATCCAGTTTTTACACTGACAGTTACATTCAAAAACTATGGTCTTCGAGGTTGTACAAAGTGGTGTTCAGCCCATTTGACTTCAGCAGGATTCAAATACCTGCTAGGACAGAGTTCTTTTGAAGAAGCAGGGGGCCTTGCAGATCTCAGACAAGTAACATGCATTGAAGTTTATGAAAACTTGAATTCTGTCCCACAGAGATTTAACAGTCTTTTGGCTATCTTTTTAAACTCTGCCTGCACAAATGTGATGAGCCTAATTATGTATGTCAGAATGACAAAACAGTATAAATTAGTGGATTTTGTTATCAATACCTAATTGGTTACAACTGAGGTTTGTTTGGGATGCCAGTTGTTATTGAGGTTTTACAACAAAATTACTTCTCAACTAAAATTTCTTGAAATTCCTTATATGAGAAATAAATTAGTCATTAATATACTATTGGACTTTATTACAGATGATCTTACCTAGTAGTTTAGAGCTTAATGATCTGGACATTTTCTTTCATTATAATGGAGATACTTCATGTAATTGACTTAAGAGATACAGTCAATTATAAACCATGTATGATTTTTACAGTTGTTGTTATATTAAGGTTTTAGTGGCTGTCCAATGTGCAGAAAAAAAGGCACTTCATTTCATAACAAAAACCAAAATCCTAATGAGGCAAAATAGAGTCTTATTATCCCTACAAATGATGTTTGATGTGTACTTCAATCTTTTAGAATGACTGCCCTTTCTTTTAAAAGATTTTAGATTGGTGAGATACTCTCCTAATGTGACAGCCGTAATTAGAAAAGTGTCCCTTTTGGAATGAATAGAAAATTCCATTTTGAGTTCAGTGATTATATTTGTGAAGTCCGTCTAGTTAATTTAAAGTTGCAATTGTACAGGATGCTATTAAGTAGAAGTCTTGTGCATTTTAATAGCTGTGTAATGCTGAATAATTTCTAGGAGGTTGTTAAAACAGATTCTGCGATACTGTTAGAGAAGCTTTCAATACAGTAGATTGTTCATAGCCCATTCATTGTCAGTTTCTAAAAATAAATGGGAAAACAGGTATAGGTTAAATCACTTGAGAGGCTGGGTGATTAACCTACTTAGCAGGCTCACAGAGTCATTGCTGCTCCACCTAAGAGTGAGATGGGCATACATCAATAGGGTGACTTTGCGTCCTAGTGGGACAGATTGCCCTTTTTCTTTGGGGCATCTGGAGTTTTCCTATTACTTTCCCTGACTTAAGGAAGAATGGCTTAGATCCTTAAAGATCTCTTTTGCCTAAATGTCTTTGATTCCTCAAAGACATTAAGCTTCATAAGTTACTGTTAGGCATAAGCCAAGTTGTTACCCAAACCTCCAGCCTTCCTCTATGAGCCCTGTGCCTCAAGTTTCCCCTCACTGGCTTTAGGTAAATGCTCACTGCCAGTAATTAGCTCAGAATGTCCAGCAGCTGCAATCTCTGCAGCCAGCAGCCTGCACTGCTGCAAGTTCTTGGTAAAGGAACCTTGATTTTCATCTAATCATCATCTGTTCTGTGAGAAATTAAAAACCTCTAATTTTGCTTCATTGCTTTAATGCTGAAAAATACAAACCTGGTATAAAATGTAGGTTTCTAGAGTACCAGATGTTATTTTTTTATTGCCTACAGGCTGGCCAACCGAGTAGAATTGGCTGAGAATGTATTTATTTTTTGGCTTCTCAGGCTGCTCAAAATTGAATGCTGAATTGTGTGTGAGAGGTCGTAGAAAGAGCACAGTGTATTATGCCATTCATTTCCTCTAGGCAGAGCTATGCAAATATATGTAACTTTGCACTCTGTCAACATTTTTATGAGTAGATTTATTTCAAAAGAAAATTGATCTTTTCTGTTCTTTAATAATTGCTTGTAGTTTAGGTCACTTATCCTATGACCACTCTCCCTAAAGGAATGCAGTTTCCTGTAAACTAAGTCGAATCATGGGGATTGGTTTCATCTGAATTTGTTTCCCTGATGTTTTTGTCTTGTTATAATAGTGACATGATACAGAACCAATTAAAAAGAATAAACAAAGTAATCAAAAACTTAATCTACCTCATGACTAATGAAAAATATCTTCAGAAAGTCTTCCTTCTTCCTAGAGAGAGAAGTCTGTATCAGGAATATGTAAGTAAATCTATCATATATACATGCATAGTTGTCACAGAAACACTCTAACTGGGCTGTTATCATTATAGAGGTCTGGTGGAGGAATATGTTTCTTTAAAAAGCCTTTGGAAGTATAGACTTAGGCTTACAGTAGCTGTGAATTGAATGTTGTAGTACAGAACAGATAATCTAATTTGTGAAAGACATGACCAGATCCTTAAAGGCTGGATGTGATCACCAGAGTCAACCAGAAAACAGGAGAACAAAACCTTAACTTTTCATCTCTCTTAAATCTCTTTTTTCTAGGCTAGGATGAAGAACCGAAGTCACTAAGTCAGACATGATGCTGAGGCAAAATGTATCAAAAAATATTTGAGATTTTTTTTAGTTCAAAATTGCTAGCCTGTTAAGCTCTAGGTTTCAAACCTATTGAAATTATCTGTATTTAAGGTACTAAAAAGACATTTTGAAAGTAAAAAAAAAATAAATTATTGGATAAATTGAGATTAACAGTAGTCTGAAAAAAAACCAGATACAGGGATAACATTTGTACTTTCTGATAGACTCATTAATTTCTTAGCAAGACCTGTAAGGTGATGTAAGATATAAGATACTAAGGAGACTTGTCAAGGAATTTGGTGAATTCCTTTTTTTTTTTTTTTTTTTTTTTTTCAATTAAGCTGTTTCTTGTTATAACTGAAGACTCCAGCCTTTTTCAGTGGTTTCTCAGTAAAAATTGACATTGCAGCTAAAAGCATATTGCTTCAAAATATCGGGGAGGTAGGAGGAAGATGCAGTAATTCAAAATTATGTCAAATGAAGTTGTAAACTGGACATAGAGGTAAGAAAGCCTTAATGAAGAGAGTTTACTTAGCAATGAAAGGATGAAAAATATTGTCATGCATTTTCGGGTTCTGAAAACAGAAATGTAAAAGACTACAACTAAAAAGGGACTGTTTGAATGAAGTTTGCAGCTGAAGGTGAAATACCATGATTAAACATGATTTTTTCCTTAAGAAACTCGAAATCAAGGAGGGATCCTGTGTTATGGTAGTGAAGATAACACTGTGAAAAGTAAACAAAAAATGTGTTAACCATAAAATTTAGTATGCCTGTGAACACTGTGTGATCATGAAAATTATTTTTGTGTGCAATTAGTCTGTATGTGAGTAAAAGTAATTTATTCAGTCTTGAAAGTAATAGAAAAAATCTACTATAACATCAATATTCTGGTGAAAAATATTTCATAGAAAATCGTGTGTAATAAAAAAATGCAGTTAGTATCTTAGCAACTATGTGGGTGAAAATCAGGATAGGCTTGCAACTGTTTCTTTGTTTATGATGATACACTGTGGGTAGGAAAATAAACCTGAACTTCTTTCCAAAAGGTTGTGTTACATTTCCTCATCTGCAAGTCTGAAGTTCTGAGTGAAGATGGTGTGGCTTGTCTAAAGGGCTCAGCAAGCTTCTGTAAAATGAGAGATTTTACAAAAGTGTGGTCCATCACTAATATTTCTTGGCACAATATCAAACATTCAGTTGACACACTGTGAAGCGGAAGAGCTGTGACAAAGGCCCACAGGGGAGGGACAGTAAAACTGAAAGGAAGTTACAGTGGTACTTAAAGGCACAACTTGGAGCATTACAAAACAAAAAAAAACAATAAAGAAACCCTAATAAGCAAAATAGTTCCTTTGTGGATCAGTGGTTCTTTCTGCTGTTGCTTTGTTATCAGTTTGGTTTCAGGGCCCTGAATTTATTAATGTGTTACACAGTAATCTGTATGCAAGTTTCCCTATTCAGCTCCTTTTTTTTTCTCTATTATAAATTATGTATCAGTATTAATAAAATAACGCTGTTGTCTCGAGAGCACGTTTTTAACACAGTGTGGGGACAGGGAAGCAATAGAACGTGTCTCACACACAAACCCTGCTCCTGCCATCCCATTGTAGTTCTTGTATGCTTAAAGCAAATCCCATGGGCCTATGTATAAATAGAAGCAGCAGCTTCACAAAGTGTTCAGCCTCTTGTTGTTTGTTTGTGGAATGAGAACATGACCTATTCCAGACACACAAAAGCGCCTAGTTTAAAAGGAAGGATTCTGGCAATTAAGTAATCCTCGATAGTTTGGTTATTTTATTGAATTTATATTATTATCTTGGATCTTTTGAGAAGTAAAAATGTTTCTGATTTGATAAATTTTACTAATTTTAAGACTGAGTATAGAAGTAGCTGACAAGAAAGAAGTGAGCAGAGGTATTTTTGACATTACTGGTTTGTATCTCAACCTCACTAGGCATTTTTGTTCTTTAGATTTTTGATTTATTTTTTAAGCCCATATCAACTGCTGTGTGACATGCCTATCTGCAGGTCCCCTTACATTATACACTACAAAATGCTCTTCTTTTTTCTCAGTAAAACTGCTTTTGGCACATGATGTAAGATACGCTCTACTGCAGATGAAACTTTTTATATGTTTTGCTTTGCAAGTTCTTCTGCATAAGAAAAGCAGTATCTGAAAATATTAATCATGAAGGACTAATTAGTGGTGGAAATTAAAACATGGCTGGTGATGGAGTAAAGAATCAATGTTAGAACTGAGTTGGACTGAAATCACAAGTGCTTTTGTTTTTTGGGGGTTTTTTTTTGAGTTTGAGAAAACAGACTTCTTACATCTGACAGAGTTGTTTTGCGTGTTCTGGAAAGGTGAAGAAGTACAGGGCTGGCTAGCTACACCTGAGTGAGTTTGATGTCTCTGAGACATCAGAGGACAGTGGCAAAGTGGTTGCCAGAGGCAGCAAACAGTTGGCAAGGGGAAAGCAAGGCACACAGCTGTGTGGAGGCAGAGACGTGGTGGGCTGACTTACAGACTGTGGCCTTGTGCCAGGGAAGAAGTTTATCCCACCGAGTTACTGCTTGGGAGAGAGTCTCTTATCAGATAGTTTTCACCGTCAGCAGGATGGTTTTGCCCTCAGTCTGCTTGCAGGTAAAGAAAGGAGATCCTAAGTGGGATTCTGCAACACCTGAAGTTAATATTTCTTGAAGAAGTCACATGAAAGTATCAGGAAGAAGAGCAGGGAGTGGTAGAAAAATGGTTATAGCTACTCTAATCTCAGTAGTACAGTAAAACTCCTATGAAGTCTGCATAATACACCGGGAGTGATGTTGCTATGAGTTTCTTGTGCTCTACTGGGTGGTGAAGTGGTGAGATGGTGTCCTGTTGCAGCATTGTTACCCTTTTGCCTCAGCAGTGAGTAAGGCAGACCTTTTCGTTGGCACTTCCCTGCATTAATGCTCTCTGCTTCATCTCCAATTTGCTTTCTTGTGGCAGTGCTGATGTTTTCATTAGCTCAGATTAATTTAACAGTGCACCATGCTGATCTAACTATAGTTACTCTATTTTTTTAATAAAAGCTCTTAGGCATGATTTTCAGGTATAAATTCACAGCACTGTGTTTTAAACGTGAATATTTTTATTCTGATCTTACTAACTGTAAAGCCCAGAGGAAACTTTATCAGCATTCTGTCAAGCTTTTCTAAGTGACCTTCCAATTTACAGAAAGAACTTCTTATCTCCTTCCACAGGGAAAGCAAATTACCTATAAATAAATTTCAGCTCCCTTTTTGCATGATATTTATCATACCAATGTCTTCCTTTGGTTTATGTTAAGCTTGTTACTCAAAATCTTGATGGAGTATAGTTTCTGTTCAGAACCACTGCTCAGAATAGTTTCTGTAGGACCATCTCACTTCTTTCCATTGGTCTAAAACATGTATTCTGATACCAAAACAAAAATTCTGATACCACACTATATACTGGTGGCAGTAAAATCAGAAGTATATTACTTTCTTCTGCACATGAAAAGAATTTCATTGGAAAAAGAAAAGTGGTATCAGGATAGGCCTGTTTCTTTTCCTGTTCTGTTGTAGAACTCTTGTTAGCCTTGCCAATCTAATAATAACAACACTGGATATGTGTACACTCTTGAATTTATATTACTTTCAAAACCTGTTAGTCTCTCCTTTAATTTTTCATTTCTTCAAAAACATCATATTCATTTCTTCAATTCTTGTAAGCCTGGACACAATATATTTGGGTTACGCCTTGTTTTAGTCAAGCAGTGATAGCTGTTTGCTACCAATAGCCTGTGGAAATACAGATATTTTTTCCTAATATCACCTCTTTTTTTCAAAGAAATGTTTAATATCAAATGAAGAAGTTAAAGTCTTTTAGTTACATGTGTATGCTAAGATTAAATTTCTGTAAAGAATGAAATACCGGAGGCTTTGCATACTGCTGCATAGTTTCAAGTGCTTTTTTAGTAAAAAACATTTGCTCTGTACTCAGGACATAGTTTGCTGGAAATATTTCAGTGAGCACTCAAATGTCCGTTTTGGAGCTAATGCAGATTCTACAGTTTTGTGCTGTATTCTCTTTAAATATATGCTCTGCCTTCTGAAGTTGTTAATTGTATTTTGTTTCATCATTAAGTTATACAATCCCATTAATTACCTTTCTTTTGATAAGAGCTCTATGTAAAGTAACTGCTTTGTATGATGATATAGTAAATGCAGCATACAAATGGAAGGGAAAGAAATTTTATGTTTTAAGCCGCTATTTATGTTTGAGATCACAACAGATTATTGTTTCAACTTATTCTTAAAAGAATATAATATTAGTAAATCAAGCAATGTAAGAAACATGATGAATCTGATGTGCAGACCAAGAAGTCTGTAGCTATACAAAACTTTAAATGGTGAGAGGTAGGATGGTATTTCTACTAAAAATGTAAACCACTGTTAGTTTTCCTCTAGTTCATCGTAGAAATGTGGGATTCTGTGAGAGACTGAAATGTTAATGGTTAATGACTCAAGGCATTATCCATCTGCAAAAGCAGCAGGTGCTTTGTTGAGGCCAGGTTTGCACCCTCAGCCGAAGGGAAGGAGGCAAGTTCTTTGTGGTGGTGAAACTGTAAGATAGAGGAGGCGTGCACCTACCGCCAGCGAATGGCCAGAAACAAACAACCTTTCTCAGAATCACAGAATCGTAGACTAAGCTGAGTTGGAAGAGCCCCCCAAATATCATCAAGCCCAGCTCCTGGCCCTGCACACGACCATCCCCAAGACTCACACCATGTGCCTGAGAGTGTTGTCCAAGCGTTCCTTGAACTCTGTCAGGCTGGTCCTGTGACGCTTCCCTGGGGGCTTGTCCCAGTGCCCAACCTCCCTCTGGGTGAAGCAGCTTTTTCTTTGTTTAGCTGGGTTTTGAGACAGTTAAGGGCTTAAAAGAAATATCCTGTGAGGACAGATAATACTTTCTGTCCTGCCAATCTCCTGCTTTACACAACTGGCTCAGGTGTGAAGCTGCCATCCGTGGACATTCATGTGTAAGCCTGAAGGTTTTCATTGCATCTGATGGGGCATAACTGGCTCTGTGTTGGTGTGAGAAACAGGAGCTATGGCTTAGAAAGGATCATAAACCACTGCAGCCCCCGAACTGATCCAGGGCCTCTCATTTCTGGGGCATCCCACCAGAGGCCTATGCATGATCCACAGTGTAGCAACAGACTGTGTTAATTCTACCCCCGGGGGAGGTACCTGGGCATTCCCACCTGAACTGAATGTGAGTAAGCCAATGAAGTCTTTGTTTTGTGGGCTTCCCCTAAGCCCCGACAGGTTAAGACTGTGACCATCACTTCAACCAATGAAAATTTTAAGTGCATCAAGCAAGTCTTGTCCCTGGATCCACAAGTGGTGTTTTCTTTCCTCTCTGCTAGCTTCTCTTCTCTGCTAGCTTCTCTTGTCCCCTCTTTCTTTGAAAGAATGAATTTTTTTGAATGAATTTCATTTCTTCCCCCGTTATCTTAATGCACAGATTAGGTGCATTTGCACAACTGCAGAAAAAGTCAGATCTACATGATGAGGAGAATGCAAATTGTCTACTTCAGGAACAAACTCCTTCATTCTTTTCCTGTTGTGTATTACATTAAAGCAATGGAATGTCTAGCTTGTCTGAACTACTCCTGTTTTAGTGATGTACTCTCCACATCACTAAGAGGAAGAAATTAATTACTAAGAGGTAGAAAGTGAATTGTTTTGTCTCCAAATGTCTGCCTTTCTTGCTTTAACAAGATAATATAAAAATTAATGGCAAAACCCCCATATTGGACTTACAGGTATGGTAATTTGTTCCTCAGATCCTGTGAGGTAGCTTTTGTAGCATAGCCAGTTTTTTTATAAATCAGTGATCTGAGAATAGTCAATAGTGTTCAAAATCAAAAGAAGTAGCATTTTACCCGAGGCTCTTTATTAGTTTGGATCCTCTTGTTTTCTGTTGTTTGTTCTTTAACTATGGGAGAATTTTTTCAAGGACCTTGTATATTTATGTATGTTACCTGTATTCACACCAATGTCTTAAAATATATTCCTGATGAGAATTACTGTGGTCATTCAGCTGTTTAGCTGTGAACATATTTAATTACAGTCTGGTTTTATCTGATTTTTTTCACTTGGATTAGGAAATGTACACTGTGTTCTTCCTCAAATACAGTAGTATTTTAGTCATCTGCTCATTCCCACAAGCACAACAGGCTTATTTCCACAGGAGAAGCTTTGGTTTCAGGAAAGAAAAATGGTCAGCAGACTGTGCTGTGTATGTCATGGCTGTCAACATTAAATCAAAACTTCAGTTTAATAAAAGCAAATGAGATTTGCCATTGTTATTCCAATACTTACGGTCTGAACCTAAAAGATCTAAAAATTTTTATTTTGAGAGATTGATAATGCATTCTCAACAATTAAAAAAAAGTCTTTTAAATTACTAAACCCACTGGATAAAGATAGAAGATTGAATCATAAAGTTAAAGAGTCATTTGGATTGGAGAAGACTGTTTAGGTCATCAAGTCCAACTGCTAAGCCAGCACTGACAGCTCGACCACTAGCCGTGTCCCTAAGTGCCACATCTATGTGACTTTTAATAACCTCCAGAGATGGTGACTTGACCACTTCCCTGGACAGCCAGTTAAACTTAAAGGGTTGTTGGTTGCTTAACAACCCTTTTGGTGAAGAAACTTTTGTTTTAATATCCAACCTAAACCTCCCAAAGGCATAACTTGAGGCCATTTCCTTTTTTTGTACTGGTGATTACTTGGGAGAAGAGACCAACCCTCTAGCTAAAGCCTCCTTTCAGGGAGTTGTAGAGAGTGATAAAGTCTCTCCTGAGCCTCCTCTTCTCCAGGCTAAGCAACTGCAGATCCCTCAGCTGCTTCTCATAGGCCCCTCAATGTCTCTTTTGTTGTGATGGGCCGAGAACTGGACACAGGATTTGAGGTGCAGCCTCAAATAGAGTTTGCCTTATTAAAGACGGAGTGGATGGCATTATATGATTATATGTTGTTGAGACTGCCTGATAGTTTTGACTCCCGAAGGCATGCTGGTTTTGATAAATTTTTAGACACTGGAGTGCAGCTTAATTTTATTTCTCTAATACAGAAATAGTTCTGATTATCATTCTATTTGGCATGAGATACAGAGTGTTCTATTTCCCTTCTTTCTGCACATTTTAATATGGCATGGTCTTTACTGTAGTTTAGAAGCACTAAATCTATCTGTCAACAGTGAAATATAGATTATTATGGCCAGAACTTGTCTAAACAGATGACACAGAAGTTCACTTTTGTTTGTTGAAGTGACTGGGATTATTACACAAGAGAAGAATTCCAGCTTCCTTGCAACACTGAAATGACACAAATTACAACATGGTTCTTTTGTTACCTTCTGAAATTAATTCATTTTGACATAATATTTGCATAGATTCTCAGGTCTTATGTAGCAAAGATACTAAATATTTAATCATATTCAAGTTACACTATGCTGGCTGGAAGCAAAAAGCTACATGGGAGAGGCTCTGCAATGTGCAAGTTCATGGTACTCAGTGCTGAACATTTTTTCAAAGGTGCATGAGTTTCCTCACTTCCTACCACATTCTTTAGAGAATTCCAACTATATCACAGATTATCATCCATGCTGTTGCTCTGTTTAGTATGTCTTCTTATCACTAATAGTTTTTGTCTTGAAGGTGCAATGACTGTTGAAATGTAATTTTTTGTGTAAAAATTTTAAAGACTGATGTACACTGACATGTATATCTGCAGAATAGCAGATCATGAAGGTGTCAGAGATAAGGACACTTGTTATCTTTCTTACCAAGCCCTGTAAGAAGCATACAGTTTATAACTGCCAGTGTATTTCATACATATCATACCTCCCTCCTCCCATATTTACATGCCAGCCGTGTCCAATTTGGTGACTCAGTAGAGAAGGTTATGCATGTGGAAGTCAAAACAAAGTTAACTAAATCGGGAACTATGATGTGGATCTGTTTAGATCAGAGCTACCAAACAAATAAAAATGATAAATTGTTGGGAGTGAATCTCTTTGATCTGGAAGACGTCAGTGTGTTTTTACCATAGGAACAGTATTAGTATGGTGCTAATAGAACCACACAGACCTTAGAAATTCAGTCTTAAGGAGGCAGGAGGTCCTGGTGGTGATCAGAAAAGGCTATCTAGTACAACACCACTTCACTGTTCAGATTTGATTTCATTTAATCAAGAACTTCTTCATGCTTCATTATTATATTTCCCTTCTGGTGAATTAGAAACAGATTTGGACTGTGAAGAACTTTGTGTTTCTAATGCGACTGAGACAATCTCTGACCCAGTAGTCCATTCCAGTCTATTCACACTAACTCTGAACTAATGTTTCTATCCTTTCAGTCTTAAGAGTGTAGATTAACAGTGAAAGTGCAGAATGAGCAGTGGAGCTTCCTGGAGCTTCCTGTAAGACAAAAACTGTGCAAATTGCACTGCATATGAAGTAATAATTCAGCTATGTCACACACTGGCTTTGCACCCCCCTTACCCCTCCCTGAATATAAATTGCACTGACTCAGTGCAGACTCAGAAGCAGATGTCCAAGTTGTCTGTATTCCTGGCTTACAGGTAGGAATTCGGTTTGATCAGTGTTCAGCCTTTTAAACAGGATGTGAGGGATGATCATATGCGTATGAGAGCAGTATGTGTTGCTCCTGTGACTTGTGCTGATTTCAATGCTGCCAGTGTGGGTTTTAAAAGAAATAACTGTCCCCCTCTGCAGTGACACACTACAGTTGTGCAAAAAAAATCTGTTCTAAGATTTTTCCACTAACCATGGTAGTTGGGAAATAAAATACAAGTTGGGAATTGGGAAGTGTGTCCTTTGGCTGTTCTGTGCCTCACTTAACACCTCTCATTAGGAATGTACTCTTCATTTGAAATTAGCTTAAGAAGTTTTCAACTGCTTATTTGAAATTAACTTTCCTAATTTGCATCCTTTTTCTTTTGTTGTAGTTTTCTGGAAACAGCATTAAAACATTATTTCTTGTTGCATAGAGTTAATAATTTCTATACAATTATGTTAGCTATTTCTTCTGTGATAGGACGTAAATGTGAGTTTGAGAACTTCTTCATTTGAGACAGGGAATTTGAGTAGCACTCTGCTGCTCCAAAAGCCACTTAAATCTTTCCTCTCCGTTTCATTTATGATGTGATTTTAAAAAAATCCCCTTAGGGATCCACTCATCCCACTAGGAGCAGGAAGGCACTAGAACAAAGGCAAGCCATGTCAAATGCCACACAAAATGGAAGTGTATCAGTAGATAGTGCTAGTCCTGTCAGTTCATTTTTGTGGTAAGAGGAGTTTATGTGATAGTGTTCATTACTGATGTATGCTGAAATATAGAAAATTTAAGTTTGGGCAGGGGAAGAAGAGAGAGGCTCAGATTGTATCTGGCCTTGCTGATTAATATTGTGTGTAAATCTAAACAAGTTTCTTCCTTGGAAAATGCTTCACAATGACACTTTTTAAAAACATGTCTATATGAGGTGAATGATTTTTTTATTTCTTGTGTTTACTCAAAATTTCCTGGTACATTAGTTTTGTGAATAAATCAACCTCTTACACTTAATCAGGAAAATGCATGTTTATCACATTCTAAGAATGTATTGATGTTATTGTCAGTTTTGCCTGACCATATATTTGAACTTATAGAGACTGATGTAATTATTTTCTTTTTAATGTGTTAGATATAAAAGTTTGATGTGGAATAGACTACACACTAGGCAGGCAAAATCCTAAGAATTTCTTGTAAGACTATCTAAAATAAAAAAGGATTGTGGAAGTCAGTCACAGTTCATGTAAGCAGCTTGTAATGGGGAAACATTTGGAATGGCTGCACTATTCTGATGTCCTACATGTGCCAATCTAATTTAAAAAGAAAGAAAGAAAAAAAGCAGCAAGCAGCCTGTTACTGAGAGACTGTTCAGGAACATTTCAATTTTTAAGATCGTCACAGCTGCAACACTGAAACATGATCTAGAATTTTTCTAAGCCTATGATTTTGTCTACCAGTTGCAGACCTAGAAGTGGTCTTCATATATTCATCCTTTCCTGTGATGAGCCATTCGGCATTGTAAATTGTTTTACTTTATAGGGGAATAGAATGGCAATTTTAGCAGTCGTTGGCTCCACTGTGGTTTGAGTATTTTGTGTGTATTGCTGTATTCCTCCTACTGACAAATGAAATGGGTATGCTGCAGTAATTCTATCATACTTCGAGTAGATAATAGCATTTGAAGGTGAGTTTTATTCACTTCAGTATAAAATTGTCTTTATTTCCTTATCATGCATCTGTTTCACTACAAAAAGCGCTAAGAAAACCACAGCATCTATAAAATCAATGACTTTTGCTTTTCTGTAAAACTTGGTAGCTGTTTTTTGAAGGCTGATGTTTCTGAGCTCCAGTTCAAAACTTTGTGATTGTCTGTGTTTGATTCCTAGAAATTTATTTTCTTTTTCATAAAATTAAGAACTGATTAGGGTAAAAAAGATTCACTTTTTCCTTGATATCAAGAACTGTGGATTGATTGAGGATAAAGGGACCTCTGATTACAATGTACTCTAGGTTACTCAGAGCTGTGTCCAGCTGAGTTTTGAATATCAGGGTCAGACACTTCCTAACTGCTCTTAACAAATTGTTCCAATGTTTGATCATGATTGCAATAAAAAAAAAGCTTTTTTTTACACTTTTTTAAAGCAGAATTTTTTTGTATTCCACCTTGTGCCCCTTGTCCATTGACTGTGCATTGCAGAGAGCAGTCAGGTTCCACCTTCTTTTCACATTCTCCTTCAGTAAATAACACACATTGTTAAGAGCCCCCTGGAGCCTTCTCAAGTCTAAAGAGTCACTTTGAACTTTAAACAACTGAGATGGTACTGTTCATGTGAGTACTTAGAATTTGCTGGTAAGTAACAATTTCAGAGAAGACAGGATGTTTTCACCTATTTGGCATCATGCCTGTACCTTGTGGCTGATGTTTGCACAGCTGTTGGAGTTTGCTTGCACAGAGATTTGCAGTAGGGAATCCAGCTCATAGGATGACATACAGCAAAACTACAAATTAATTCATTGTGCCCTGGGAAGTTTTTTAAAAAATATGTGTTTGCTGTCAAATTTGGGGGTACTACTGACATCTACTAATGCTTTGCAGTGAACATGGAGATGATTTCTTCAGCAAAGATGTGCCATTATTGTGGGGCAGGGGGTCAAGATAGCAAGAGGAATTTAGCTTGGCAATGTTAATTAGCAGAAGACAATATTGATCACAACAGTAATCTACATGATCCTGCATCAACCCTTGCATAAATTTTTATTCTTACAGCAACAAAATGTAATTTAATTAGTAGATTTGAAGAGAAGTAGTAAATTCAGAGAAATTTGTGGAGAATTTCTTTCAAAATTGAGAAATAATTTCAGATGAAACTCAAAGATGTAGAATGTCATGAGGGGCATTTTGCCTCATGGTATGCTTAAACGTCAGCTCCCACTGACTCCCCCATAGAATTCTATTTAGTAATTCAGATAGCTATCTTTCTAATACTGCAGTTTGAGAGAGAAAGAGGTCAAGAAACATCATTCCTTATGGAAGATAAATGCATTACGAATCAAGCAACTACTTTCCCAGTTAGATGTACAGTAGAAATAATGGAGGAGGTTCACTGTTTTGGGTTTTCTTTTCTACTGGTTAAGTAGTATCTGTTATGTTGCTGTATCTCAGTTTAAGGGTTTATTTTTTTTTTTTTTTGCATTCAATCTGCATATCAATATCTGGTATTATCAGATTGCATCTTGATTTACTGGTGAGTAATTTCACTATGGGTTTTAGACACTTCTCACCAATAATTAATTTCAAGAGTGAGTGTGGGTGGGAAGGCTTAGCTAAAAACTGTTGCTGTGTGTACAAGAAATGCTTAGAGTTTCAAGAAGAAGTATTTCTTCTGATTCTGGGACACGACTGTTTTTTCTGCTTTGATAGCAGAATCATTTTCAACCAAATGGTGAAAGCCCCCTTCCATCTTCCATTTTCTTGATGCCTTCTTGTGGATGCTCAGAACAGGAAGGGAAATTTGAACATAATAGTTTCTTTCTTGACGGAGCAAACCTGGAAGTAAGTTCCTAATTCTTCACCTTGATGGAAGTGTATGTATGCGATATATCCTTAAATTAGTGTTTAAAGTGAAGGGAAAATCAATGTGAGTACAAGTTGGGGTGTTTGGTTTGTTTGGTTGTTTGGTTGGTTTTGGGTGGGGTTTTTTTTGTTACAGATATCAATGTTCATTTCTACAGAAGAAAGGAGAATTTCTATTCATAAAACAGTTTATAGTGCTGTTGTATGGTTGTGAGAAATACATGATTAAGCAGAGCAAGAAAGAACACCCAGTAGCCTTTAATGTTTATTTCTCTGTTTCTGTAAACATGTCTGTATGCTGAGTAAATAGCAGGCAGCTTTTCAAAGCCAAACTGTTCCATCTTCTGGTCCAGGTAGTGATGAAGGTTACTGAGATTTAGATGTCATATTTGATACAAAGTTTCATTGTATTGCTTGTTTAATGATCTGCTTTAGAGTCTGATCCAAGATCTCTTTTGAGCAACCTGTCACACTTCTGAGATATCTTGGCAAGAACAGCCAGATCGAATGAACACAGATTACAGTCTATCGGAGAACTTTGTAATTAGCATTTCTACCATTTGACCAAAGATTTGAATTAAGACCTCGTTATCTTTCTGTTATTTTTAGTGCCACACTTATCTTTATTCTGTCCTTTAGACTTGTAAAAAGCTTTTGACCACAGAGAGGGCTTAGTGGAATATTCTTTTGCCTTAGCAGCTTTGATACTAATGTAGGGAAGTGCATCAGGAAAAATGGAGATGCAAACTCTTGCACATCAGCTCTGGACAGCCCTGCTACCTAGGGGAGCCTGGTATTTCCTGCTGTACCTTAGATGTGCCAAAACCCATTATGAGCACTGGAGCAGCACAAACTTAGGAACATGCAATGACTTTGGCTCTCACCTCCCTCAGGCCTCTCAGAAACAGTAACAGTACCTCACAGTGAGATTGCCTTGTATTTCTGGAGCCCATGCAGGTGCCAGCTGTCCCCAGTGAGGGCTGGTGTTGCTTGTGATGCAGATCTGAGACCAGGAAGTAAATGCTCTAAACTTGTTTTCTTTTAATTTTCATTGCATAGTACCTTAATCTGTCCATATCTTGTCAAATATAAAAATTGATACATTCACCAAACTTCTTAGTTCTGCTGCTGTTCATTTGAATAAAGGAAAAGGGGCCGTACACAAAAAATAGTGAAATGGCATGGTAAGAATACAGAGATGCTGCTTGCTCTGTAGGAAGAAAATTGTTTTGGTCAAAGCTCCATGGGAGCTGAAACTAGCCAGAACTGTGGGGGACAATAAAAGAAGTTTTTTCAATTATATTAATGGCAACAGATGATGTAAAAATAACACCATCCTGTTATAGGATGAGGACAGTCACCTCATAAACAGAGACAGGGACAAGGCAGAGGTGTTTAATGCATTCTTTGCTTCTCTCTTCAAGACAGATGGTGGCCAAGGGGGGGTCTCAGTGCTCTGAACTGGACAAGCATGACTGATAATGATAAACTCCTTCCTAACAGACCCTGAAATTGTATGGGATCTGCTGCTTAAGATGGATCTCCACAAATGTATTGGGTCTGATGGGATTCACCCAAGGATCCTCAAAGAGGATGCCTTATGAGGAGCAGCTAAGGTCACTTCATCTGGTCAGCCCGGAGGAGACTGAGGGGAGACCTCAGTGCAGTTACAGCTTCCTGGTGAGGGAAAGAGGAGGGACAGGCACTGATCTCGTGTCTGTGGTGTCCAGTGGCAGAACCCAAGGCAATGGCCTGAAGTTGTGTCACAGAAGGTTTAGGTTGGATATTAGGAAAAGGTTCTTCACCCAGAGGGTGTTTGGGCACTGGAGCAGGCTCCCCAGGGCAGTGGTCACAGCACCAGCCTGACAGAGCTCAAGAAGTGTTTGTACAATACTCTCAGGCACATGGTGTGACTTGAGAATGGTGCTGTGCAGGGCCAGGAGCTGGACTTGATGATCCTTTTGGGTCCTTCCAACTCTGCTTATGCTGTGATTGTGTGAATATTCTGGGAACTTCCTCATCGTTGTTTCATTGTCCAGAGGAAAGAAAGTTCAGATACATTCTAAGAAGCAGTTATGACATGGTGTTTTAAAAAAGGCAATAATCAGATTTATGTGTTTTGCTTGCAAACAAATATAAGTATCAAAAGAACAAGAAAAAAACCTCTAACTTAAAGTGTAATTAGAGTGTAAATAATTACAGTATGTGAATTATCACTCATCTGCATTTTGTAATTTTTTTCAGATTTCTTTGGGTTTTTTACATCAAAACAGAATAGATTGCCTCCAGTTTTACTTGCCCAAACATGTGAGTAATAAAAATTGGATAGGCATAGTGTGCTCAAATATCTCAGCATAGATGTTCATACTCACTGAGAAAGAAAGAACTTTATATTAGAAATGCAAACAACCATGAATAATCAGACAAAACTCTCCATGTATATTGGGACTTATGCATAGTAGGAGGAAGATAAAAAGAATCATTAGCAAAAGAACAGCTGGCAGAAACACATGTTTATTCTTTATTGTCTCATGGGATATACAGCTTTCTTCTCTTATTGGAATATTTAAATTGATACTGTCGTTTGTAATAAAAACAGTTCATGTAGCTTGACAGCAAGATAGTAAATTTTTTACAATTCTTCAATACAGTGATATCTGTTAATAACAATGAACACTTACTAAAAGCTACATAGTGACAATTACATACCAAATCATGTAGATAATTTGTTTAAAAGGAAAATCTGGAATAAACACAATTCTGTACCCATCTGAAGCAAGATCGTGTTGGGTAGAAATAATTTTTCTCACAGCTTAGTGATATAACCCTAGTGATAGTTTCCTTAACCTATTCCACTTTAGTTATAGTCCTTCCTTAAAGCAAAACACCAAAATAATAGTGACTGATTTTGTTTTATTTCTGAATATTTGTAAACTTATTTTTGTAAATGGTCTTGAATAGAGAATCAATTGATCATTGAACTGAAAGATCATTGGTAACAGATATTTTGTGCAGTATCTGAAGGATGTAATATTTACCATTAAACAATTAATAGGAGAGATCCTCTCACTTCCTGTCCCTCATTGTCCTTTGACAGATACATAAAGTACCATTAAAGATGCTACTAAAGTGAGGCTTAGTTGGTGTAGCTTCTGTCATGTTCTGCCAAGACTGAAAAGCTTGTCTGTATGGATAAAGTATTTATCAAGAATTTATGATCTGGAGGGTGTAACTTGCTGAACTGGTCAACAAGGGTCAGTTTGACATAATTTCCCCCAAGTTCTGCTTGGCTGAAAACAGTTGGCGTACACAGTCCTCACGCAGTCTGTTGTGTTGTGCATACTTCCCTTCAGTACTTAAAATCACATGACTGAAATGGAATACTGGTATGTGCCTGGGCAAAACATAGCTTGGTGGTTTTTTTGTTTTTTTTTTTTTTAAAGAAATACACAGACAGCTTTGGAATGCCTATTTTTAATTCATTATGTCTCCTCAATATAAAACGTGTTCATGACTAGAAGAAAATACACCTTATAAATACTTAGAGATGGTTGAATGTGGTTTTTCAAATACATGATTTTCAAATACATGATGCAACAAATTGTTATTGAATAATTTGAAAAAGAAAAGAAAAGGAAAAAGCTTTAGATTCCTGTATATATATCAGGTGCTGCCAGGACTCACTTGAAATACATAAAACAAAAAATGCTTTATATCTCCAAACCATGTTGTGAGTGAAGATTAATAAAGACTGATTTGGCAGTGGCAAACATTTAGTTATTCTTATGGTTAAAGCAAAATAAATAGAGAGGCTGATTTTTTGAAAGACACATAGGATAACTGAAAAACTACATCCATGCACTAATTGTTACTTTAAAAAGAGAGCTTTGTAATGAAAGTTGGTTTTATCAAATTCAACTTTTACCTGTAAATTTCTGCCTAAGGTAAGCACTGTTTTAATGCCTCTGATTTCAAATGTTGTACAATGTAAACAGATATTAGGTTATTCACTACTTTTATATTATAGGGATAAAAAGTAAGTAGGCTAGATGGGATGGATGCATATGAAACACCAAGTCACTTTAAATGACTGTTCCTGTAAGTGAAAACTTTACTAAGACTTCTATGTTATAGTCCATCCTTCATCTGTCTTTTCAAGTTGCCTTGTGACTGTGACCTCACTGGTCTGCTCCTGTGTGGGGTTTGTCCTGTGTTGAATTATTTATTTATTATTTCTTTTGAGGAAAGTGACTTTCATCGCTTGATGGAAACTTCTCATGATTGAATGGCTTGGCTGGAAAAGCCTAGTTTCATCATTTCCCAGGCAAACTTCTGTCACACACACTTGGTCATATGTATTTAGGCTGTGCCAGGAGCTGCAGGCAGGAGAACCTGTCTAGTTTCTCTGCTGCATAAGTGCTAAGGTGATCCTTTGGGAAAGATACTGGATTCTTCCATGGCAGTTACCAAGAATTTCTGTTTTTCTTCTCCAACCTGTCTTGGTCATAGTTGGGAAGTTCCTTCACTGAAAGTACAACATCATCTTCAATAGTTCAGATCTGTTGTAGGTATTGACAGCTCCTGAAGGCAGGGTTTTAGAGCTTGCTGTGAGTGTGTTAAGTCCAGTCAATGTACTAGTCAAGCATTTCTGTGGATTGTGTGAAACACCTGGAATGAGTGCCATTATGGCACGATTCAGCTGTAGGGTACCCATGTCCTGTGAATTAGATACATTCCTTTTCAATGTTTTGTTGTCAGCAGCTGTCCCTGCAATGCCGTGAGTTACTGCCTAGGGATACCCAGGGCAGGATTACTGGGTTTCCATCACAAATGATTAGGGACTAACTGCTGGCAGTGAACTGCAGCCTTCCTTCACATCTACCACCATGGAGTGGAAGGACAGGATTCTTGTAGTGCAGTGTAATGGAGAGGTTCCTTCTAAAGACCAATTTTTCTTCCTAGCAAGGCTAAGAGAAATGTGTGGCTGTGCCAAAACAATGTTGCTTTCTCTTAATCAAGGGCTTGCCAAGACAGTATGCTCAAGGGTAGGATTTTATTGCAGGTAATGTTTTGGTTTTGTTTCCAGACTGAGATGAATTTCTATTTAAAGTTCTGCTCTCAGTGGTGTATGTTTATTAACATGTAATATTTAGGCTACCCTAAAAACCATTAATATTTAGAACCTTACTAAATCATGCATATTTACATGAGCTATATCTGTAGCCATGTTTCTTTTGTCCTTTGAAGAAGATGCTATAGCATGGTACTATGATGGCTGAACTTAAAGGATTATTAAAATAATTATAAACCCTGTGATTTCCTGTGAATGTGTCATATCAAATTAGTATTACAAATGGCCTTCCCTTGTGTTTTGTTTAAGCAGCATTCCTTGTTTGTCTAGTGTAAAAACATTGAAATAGCTTTGGGAATTCTGCTATTCAGAGAAGCCCTTTTTTTGCCTTGTGCTTAGAAAATTGTTTTTTCCTTTTTCCCCCTCCAAATAATTTTAGCATCTCTACAACTCTTCTCAACTAGTTATCCATTCCTGTGATATATGAAATCTTACCTTGTAATTTTGAGAGATCAATTTTCACGTTTGAATATTGTAATAAGACACTGGTTGTCCAAATAGGCATGTTTAGTAATTAAAATGTGTAAATGGCATGTGTAAATGGCTCAGCTGAAAACCAGAGTCCATATTAATGACATAAAAATCAAATGTAAGGCCATTTTCGTCAAGTGCCTCCTTTTTTTGTGATTGATACAAGTACACGTAAGTGACAGACGTTTTTGGGTGGTACTGATAAATATTTGTCAGTAAGGCTTTGTTGTTTTTCATAAGAAATTAAATTATTAAAATAATATTTAAGAATTATAATTCTCATATGCCAGTCTTTCATTTGCATTAAATTTCAGCATTTGTGAGTCTGAATGTTTTAATTAATGAAAAAAATGCTGTCTAGTACTGTGGAAAAAGGTGGACTCCATCAGGGTATTCATTGTGAAAATTGTTTTTATGTGAAAGCTATAAGGTATGTGATGTTCCGAACTTCATGTGCCTAGTACATCGATACATAAACTATAAGGCATCATCCACTAGAGCCCATTAAATGTGGAATCTCCATTTTGTTTCTATGCAGTGAAATCGTGGATGAGAGGATGTTTGATTCAGACTATTTTAAAACTAATATGGAAAAATTTTCATCCAAAAATTCAGATTTTCATACTTGATCCAAAAAAGAAGCATGTTTCAGAAAAAAAAATCCAATTTAAGAGTTTTTGGGGCTAATGCTGATTAGAAATTGGCAGATTTTTTTAAGAATTACTATTTCTGTCCTTTATTTAATGAGCATACTTACAAGAAAAAATGTTATCTGTGATTCCAACTTCAATTTTGTTATGTTACCATTTTGAAAAAACATACTCACCATATCTCATTAGAATGCAAATACGTGATAATGCTAATTAATGCTTCCGGAGTTAAGATATCAAACTGGGGGGCTAACTATAGTTGGTATTTTAGGGGAGTTCATTTTAAAGCGTCTCACATGGTCTTAATGAAACAACCTGGACTGGCTTGTCCTCTCTGATTCATGCTCATTACTCTGGACAATACACCTGGAGCTCCCCTCACACCGGTGTGAGATAAAGCTGCTTCAGCGTAGGGCAGATGTGGATTGTTTTAGCAGAAAAGAAAGCACAAGATGAGGTCTAAGCTGCTAATTAACCTTAATTGGGAGCAATTTGTTTTAATCAGAAGTTTTACAGCCTACTCTAAGTAGTACATTCCTCTCTGTAGCAGCTCTTTTCAGGAATTCCAGTAGATGAACCATGTATAATGCTTTGAATGCAGGTTGTATCTGAATATCTGTGAAATCTTGACCTGTACAGAGGACAGAAACCTTTATTTACACTGAAGTACAACTGTATTTCTTGGAAGTAGTAACTTCTGCTACACTGCATTTTTTATTGTGCTCTGTTATAAAGGTGACATTGGCACACATTTGAGAGGCAGAGCTGAAGTTGGTGCACACTAGTGTTATGCAGTAAAAAAATATTTTAGTTCATTTAGAAGAGATATAAGGAAGTCTGTGCCTGTGGTTCTGCAAGGTCTGAGGTCTAGGCTGCAATATTTTGCATTATATCAGGGACATGAGATCTGTTGCATTTAAAGGTTCATTCTTTATTTTCGTTGCTATCTTTGTTATCATCCTGTTAATCCACATAAAGAATAACTGAGTTATTTGTGATTATAGCTTGATTTCTGAAATGAGACAGTGGAACCCAAGGAACAATTTACATAAATTAAATTGGAAGGAAAGCCAGTAACACCTTAATAGCACTTAAATAAAATTCAAAAATTAATTGTGAAAGTAAGACTCTTAATACACTTTTCATGGTGAAAGAAAACATTGTCACAAAAATGTATACAAATATTTCCTCTCATCTTACAAATACTTTCAGTTGAGATGGCGGGATGTAGTGGTCTTATCTAGTGTACAGTAAATAAACCTGACACGTCTCGCAAAAACCCCCCAAACTTCTGGCTGAAGTTGAAGACTGGAGAAAGTTGCACTGCTGTTCATATTGCTACTTCCTTTTTAAAATTTTCCTAATTAATGTACTTTAAGATTATGAGTTTTCATCATACTCTATTTTTCTGTGTGAAGGAAAAGGAGTTAAGGCTTCAGGAGATGAGACCTTCTGGGAGCAGATTTGAGCTTGCTCACCCTTTGTGAGCTGGAACAATCCCAGCTGGTAGAGAGTTCATGCACTGTGATTCCAGGCAAAGGAACTGAACTGTAAGCTGCTGGCCTGGATGTCATTGTCCTTTGGAGAAAGGATTATTTTAGTGCTTGCATTAAGACACCAAAGTGCAGCAGCCTGAGCACAAGCAAGAGCCCTGTACTGGTGATAGGAAGCATGACCTTCCCCAGAGGATGGTTTGGAAATCCAGTGTCTGGCTTGGTCAACCTTGGAACAGACACATTGCTTAACATGGAGCAGTCCTTAATCCCTTCTTGAATCCTACTTGTATGAGCAACTGGGAGAGGGAGCAGCTTTCAGCACATAATGATTTGTTACAGTGCACTTACAGCCAGTGAGATGAACAGTGTCCAGCCCCAGATCTCCTCACAGTGGTGAATGTCAGCTCTCCCTTCAAATTGACTGACCCTCCCATAGCCATATTCATATGGATTGTTGGCTCATCGTTTAAAATTAAGTCAAGGAACAGGGGAAGGAACTAGTACAGCCACAAGTCAACGGGGAAAGTACTAAGGGACTTGTGAACCAGCAAGTTCATTCTAATGGGAGAATAATTTTCCATTACAGGCTTTCAAGGCAGACAAATATAACAAGATGGTTAAAAGGCATTTCCTCATCCAGTTGTGCTCTCAAACCCTCCAAGTGCCATTTATGTTGTTGAGAATTCAATTTATTTCACAGCATGGTTTAGGCTCCTCTGTTTCTTTTAAAGTGGATAGAGTATTAAATTGACATAAAGACTGTAAAATACTGCAATTCTTTATTTGATCCATGGTGTCAGCATAGTGGACAGTACTGAGACACAGCTTACAAGGCTTCCCACTGCACATTCAAGGGAATTGCTTGCTAAAATTTTAGTCAAAAATACAACTAAGCCGTAGAAAGTAACTTCTTAAAAGGACAAAATTAAGACGATGTCAGAATTGATGTTTTACCTATTTTTACTCTTCATTTTCTATGTCTGTATTTTCTAGTTTTACTGTGGTAGTAAATTACCAAAATTGTTGCCTTTCAAATCTCTTTTGTTCGCTTTTGGCAAGACTTGAGGGAACTTAAAGAGATTAAACAGAGCAACTACTAAGTAAAGTCACTCACCACACTGTCTCTTGCTAATGTGAGAAAACATATGCATGCTTCAATTTGAATGAGAAATGAGTAAGACAAGTTTTTAATACACCATAGTCCCAGAGCATGTGATGTAAATGGGTTGAAGCAGTATGATGGTATGTTGGACAATGGAGTAAGAATGATTTTTTTTAAGCTTGTCTCATCCCCCATCAAATAAAATAACTACTGTTTGTAGCAGTTAAAAAATGTAATTCACAAAATAAGATCTCTTGCATCTCCTAGTAATTCTGAGAGGATAAAGAGTGTAGTGGGAGGGGGGAGGAAAGCTGCACAGATCAGCGTTTGTCTTGGTACTACTGGTACTACTGGTACTAGGAGATGGGATTGGAGCAGAAAATTAAAGTGATAATTTAGATATAAAACAGAATATTCAGTTCTGTGGGCATTGCATGTTGCTCTGCTGAAATAGTGTTGGAAAGCAATCAAAACACAGAATAAAGTTTTTTGTCTCATTGATATACTGCTTCATTTTTCTGTTGAAAATCTGAAGCCCAAATATCAAAGAAATAGAGGAGACAAAGGAGAATAAAAGTACTGCACCGAGGGAAGAAATAAAGTGACTGTGATTATAGAAAAAAAAGGAAAGGCAGTCATAATTCTGGTTGCACTGTGCCTTTATTGAAATTGCCAGTGTGCTATTATTCAAAACTTTTGGCTTTATCAAAGGTGATCAAAAAGAAGAGGGTGCTTTATGAAGTCTGATGGTTGTTATTACAAAAATGGCTATATTAGGCTTTCATACAGAAATTTGTATTATGGTAGTGTAGCCATTGTTTAGAGCTTATTCCACAAAGGAAATATTAATATGGTTTACACTTTTAACTGGTGTAACTTTCCATGGGAGAAAGGTATGTTAAACGGTGTCTTCCACCATAGACACATTCTTGCCAAGAACAAAGTCATTTGCCCCAAAGCTAGTAAGGGGTTTGTATTTGACATATGTATGTCATAAATGAATATTTCTGTCAGAACCATACCCATTTTCATTGCCATCCATAATCTCTGTGACTCTCTCTAAATACATACTAGGGTTTGAAATGTGCTGTCCCTAAGTAAATACAGTCTATTTTACAAAGTCACCACTGGTCTGAAATAATGTGAATCAGGTGTAAAAGTTATGTGCATTATACACACAAGACAAACCTTTTAAAGAAAATACTTGTGCCTTGTGTAGCAGGTGATGTTTACATGTCTACTATGACACAAAGGTGACTGATTTTGTTACTTATTTGCATGTTTCTTTCTCTTTTATAGAAGCATTGCAATTATTACTACATCAGAAATCATTTTTGTTGGCATCACAATCACATGGAAAACTTGTGTCCACTTGAACACATTGTTAGATAGGAAATAGGACACACTTCTGAAACTGCTCTTTGCTCTGTGCCAGCCCTATTTTCTAGATAGTAAATGCACTAATTATTTTAAGATTCAGGAAGCAACTAAATACTATGAATTAATGTATTAAATAGCCTTGGAGCTGATGTAAAGAGTATACATTTCAGCTATTTCATAAGAACTTGATTTTTCAGGCTGTTTCTGGTTTCTAAAGGAAAGCAGAAAGAATTTTTCTAACTTGGCCATCCTTTGAGACATATCCAGCAAACCTAGTGCAGCTGAAGGCTGCATTTTATTTCTCCTTTTATACTGTTGATAGAGCTCTTTTGCTGTGCCTCAGATTTCTTTAATCATATTCACTTATCTTTGCACCTGAGCATGAATTCTGTATGCTCTGTCAAAATTCCCTCTAATGTGTTAATCCCCTTTTTCTTTTAAAATCACAGTTAATGTGAATACAGAGTAAATTACTTAAGATATTAATATTTTTCTGCTTAAACTTGCAGGACGTACTTTCTCAGTTTGTTACTACAGATTTCCTCTAGTTTAGAAGGTGATAATGGGGAGCAATATTTCTCTCTCACTTTTTTTCCAATAAGTACAACAAATTACGAAGAAACAAGTAATATGCTGCAGCTGAAGTTCTGAAAACAGAGACTTTTATTGTATTTTTCCAAATGTAGTGCTTAATTACGTAAAAGAGTGATGTCCTGGAGATTGTGACAGAAATATGCATTTTGCATATCCAAACAAACACACTTACTCTTCCATCTGAACTATATAGCATTTATTTGCAGAATTAATTTTACTGAATTTGTCAAAGGGCAAAGAGTTTACTTTTTTTATTTAGAAATAAAGAGGTGGTATTTCTTTCTTTGACTTGATATCTAAATATTGGTTAGATAAGTTTATACAATGCAATTTTTTATTTTTTTATAATTATGTCTATGTGTTAGTAAAAGAAAATTAATTGTTGCTTTATTTTGAAGGGCAGTATGTTTAATATGTCTTCTTACCTTTACTATTTCCACATGCATCCTTGTGAAATAAATAGGGATCATGATCCTAATCTTCCTTGAAACTCTTTCACCTACAGAAGTACTTCAGTCTTGGTCAATTAAAAAGTTCAATTTGTATTTGAATTTTTTCTTTATTTCATTTATATTTTAATTTAATTGCAGAAATCCAAACTGTTTAGTTTGGAAGAATATTAATGGACCATTTCAATAGCAAGTTCTTGTGTGACATTTCTGCTCAAAGTTCAAGTTAAGTTAGAATATCTACATTCATTTAAAATGGTTTTGTTTTGACAAACCAACAAAAGAATATCCCTCACAAACTCCTATTGAAAAAACCTCTTTACTTCAATGAAGAATAAAATAAAATTAACATTTTTAGTCTTCTAGAGCAGTACTGCCTCTGTTCTTGCATCTGCACAATGGCATGTGTCATATATTCTCAATTTATTTTACCTTAGTCCCTCTTTCAAACAAGCAGTTTGCATTTTTCTCCACTGAAATTATTTATTTGTAAAATTATTTATTTGTACTTATTATTTATTTGTACTTCAATGATCAACAGTTGGATTCTCAGCTTCATAGTAGCCTCGCTTGTAAATTGGTGCTTTGCTTATGCAGCTTGAGTGCGTAACACCATTCTCTGCACACGCATTTTGCAACTATGAAGTGTGAGGTTGTACTTTGTGCTATTTGTCTGCAAAACCACCCTGACTTCCTAACTCTTTGGGCCTCAATATTCTGATGTACTAATGTGCATTGTGATGGGATAGAAAATTCCACTCTCTTGGAACTACCTGTGCCCATTCTGTGCATTGTGAGTAGTAGTTACCTATAAAATAAACTTCCTAGGAATCACACCTGTCTTTTGAAACACAAATACAAATTAGCTTGGGCATTTGCTGAAGGAGAAAGATTAGTGGAGACATATTGTTGTATCTATCTTTTAAGCCCCCAATGAAATAATCTCTCCCAAATAATTACAGGATTCGGAAACTATATGAAGTTCGTGAATTTCCAGCTAAATCTGCTGCAAGTAATAGGAACTACTAAGGTTATTTTAAATTTTACTGGTGGTGCTGCTATTACTGCTATCTGGATTTTCCCTCAGAGATGTACAGAGTATAACTACTGGATGGAGTTCATGCTAAAAGGAGTCTGGAAAAGGATTAGGGTCTATCTCTGGCTAGCCAACTAGATGAGGGTATGCAAAGAAAATAGTCTGCACCCAAAGAGGAACAATGGAATTTTCACTGTGATACTAACACAAGAAGCTGATGAGCTGCTCTAGGCTCATCAGTCTATTCCCTTATGTGAACCCATGTCCAAAGGGATAATAGTAATTTCTGCCTTGTCAAATTCTCCCATTTTTCCTGATTATCCTTGCACCACTGATTCAATCATCTGACATTCTGTTGCAGATTAATTCCCCTCTCATGGGTTTTTTTAATATTGTTATTTTTATGGAGACAGGGTATGGCTTCAATACAGAAATGCATTGAAGAAATTTCAGAAAGTCCATTTACAGACAAATGCTTTCATATTAGCAGAAGAGAAAGGTAAATAGGGTGGATACAAATGAAAGGAAATGAGTGGGAGAGAGAATGTAATGGGGAAATTATTTTCTAGATAAAATGTCAAGAGAATAGGAATGTGGAAAGTTCTCTGGTTGTTTCACTCCCAGGGGACTCTATAAGAGAATTAAGTCACCTGCAAATAACAGGTGAGAGACCTATCCCCGTGAAAGGAGCACACAAAAATGTTGATCTTTTTTCAGGTTTATGTATGATTTCTCATTTCCTCTTATCAGTCAAAGGTGAGCAATATGAATTACAAAATTAGAGGACCTTTAGGTAACATACATCTTAAAAACCCACAGCAGTTCTTAGGTACAAATCATTGAGGAGTGTAAGGCACAAAGAAGAAGCTGAAGAATGGATTTTTATGTTCCTCTCTCCAGTAGTATCCAGAATTACCAAAGAGAGGGACATATGATATGTATAAGAACTGAAGTGGGCCAAAAAACTGAATAACTTCATAGATTACTGAGAGAAGTGGAGTTGTTGAGCCCTGAAGAAGGCTCCAGGGAGATCCTATTGCAGCCTCTCATTATATAAGTAGGGATTATAAGAAATGTGGAGACTTTTTACCTGGCCTGTAGTGACAGGACAAGGGACAGTGGTTTTGAACAGAAAGAGAGTAGATTTGAATTGAGTAGATGAAAGAATTCTTTTATGGTGAGGGTGATAAGACACTGGAACAGGTTGGCCAGAGAGTAAGTGCCTCATCGCTGTAGCTTTTTAAGGTCAATTCTCAGGGGAAATCGATGAGCCCTGCCTTTCTAATCCTGTTATTCTGTGATTCTTTGAAGATTTGAATGCTGTACAGTGCCATATTTGGCCATAACAATGCAGCTAAATTATTCTGGTGTGTATAGTATTCATAGTAATCACAAAATCAACAGAATAAAATCACAGAATCACACAATAAAACAGTTTGGGTTGGAAGGAACTTTTAAAGATCACCTAGTCCAACTCCTAGTGAGCAGAGGTGTCCAGCTGGATCAGGTTGCTCAGAGCCCCAGCAAATCTGATCTTGAATGTTTCCAAGTTTCCAGGATAGGTGATGCAATCAGTGTTTCAGGACTTTGAGCACAGCAGAAATCAAATGAAAGACGAGATGCTCTTTGAAGGCATTAGCTATATACAGGAGCTTATTGCACATTTTTCTTTCATGTCAATAGTGTCCAAGGAGAAAAATACCAGATGTGTAAGTAGGCTTTGTGTCCTACACTGTATTTTTAAAACTTCATTGTGTAAAATCTTCACCATATGTCAGAAATTTTATCACCTCTTAGAGGAATCCAAGTAAAGATACCAGAGATGTTCAAGGATCACGAAGTTAGTCCCATAAACTCCAGACAGAAAATGAGCCTGCAGCCCATCTTTTGAACTTTGAATCTTCTTATGTAGTGAAATAGTTTAATTCCAAAAAGAACTTTTTAAAAAAATCTTAGTCTTTCTTGGGACATGTTATTTAGATGCATTAGAGGAGAGAGACCTGTTTATTTTACAGAATCTTTGGTGAAGATACAGTTTTGTATAATAACAAAAAGTCAGATTTGATTTTATTTAAAAATTTAACACCAAGAGTTATCATCTCACTAAAAGGAAAAGTAGTTTTTACAACCATGTTGCATAAAGCTTTCAGCTGAAAATAATTAAGAAGAATAAACAACTGCACCAAAAAGTGATAGGACTGTTTGCTTAAAACATACAGTAGATAAGAAGATTAAGAAAATAAGAAGATTAAGAATGAATTTGTATGAAAATCTAAAATTACCTGCCAAATTTAATGTCTCACATAGGAAACTGTAACAGTTCTTTTGAACGTTGATGTTTGCATTAGCTCTCCATATTTTGGGATCATTCTATAATTCATAATACTTTTCTGTAATCATTCCAGGCCAGCTACATGCACCATGGCATCTCAGCTAATTCATGCACTGTATTAGGAGTGGAAATATTTAAATTATTAAACTGCCTGGAATAAAATATTCCTTGTATTAGGAACACTGTGGTTTCTCAATGACACACAGTGGAGCGGTACAGTCCTGAAGTGAATGCAAGAGGGCAATGTTAGATATTCATTATGGGAGATCCTCTAAGGACACAGTCTCTAATAATTCCTGCAGTGAGTCTGGGATGTCAGCTCCTGTCAGCAACAGCCATGCATTGGCAGTTTTAGAAAATCTCTAGGGCAGTGTAGCATATTAGCCCCAGAGAAGATGGTAGGGGAGAAGCCCTTTGCAGTTTTTTGGGATGCGCTGGAACTTCATGCCGTCAGTTAACATGGAAGGTTGGCTAAGTGTTCTTCAGCTATGATTTTGAATTGTTAAAATATAATTACAGCTTTATTATTATGGTGTTATTTCATTTCTTAGAGAGATTTTTTCTCAAACATGATGAGCCAAAGCTGTGCTTCCTATGAAGGTGTTAACGATGCCTGATAAAAGTGATGTGCTTTCTTCAAGCTAGTGATTTGATTGAAATTTCTCCTAAAAATAAAATAAATTCATTTTAATGTATATTTAGAAAGGAATGTAAATACTTTATATGTTATGCATGAAAAAGTCTCAGCAATTTCTACGTTTCCAGTTATCCCACTTCCCAATGGGATCTGGGTATATATTACTCTTTGAAGAGAAAGGAAAAACATTCCTACTTATATATGATCTTACTGAATCTGAATATGTTTATAAATACATACTTACAAGGAAAATTTATAAAGTACTCACAGAGGCACATCATTTATTAAAAACAATTTAATATTATTTATGAAGTTTAGGAACAGCTTGAAGCCACCTGCCATTATTAAAGTAATTGCAATACTTAAGTACATAATAAAGCAATGTTTCAATGTTAGAAGCAATAATTAAAAGATAAAATATGCCCAACTAAAGGAAATTTTGAATACATTCTTTACATGCTTATGGCTCTTGCTTTTCTTCTTGCAAAGGACTTACATTGTTACTGTATTACTTTCTGGATACAAAGTCATTTTTTTATAACTGATCCTCTCAGGAGAATTCAGTTATATTTGCATTCAAACTGCTTAATTGCACATAGGTATAAAGATAAAGACTGTCCCTGTAAGACACAGACCCAAACAGCAAAAAGCACAGACCTGAAGGAAATGCAGAGGGGCATTTTGTGCCTCAGGGAGGGAGAGACAAAAAGAACAACTCATTCAACAGGAAATGTGCTTACAGCAATACTCTGAGAAAGATGTCATCCACTGCTGAAGGTGATGTGGGATAGGAATAATTTCCTTCCTTAATGGCTTGCACTGTTTACAAGGCTACATTCCTATTTGTGCTACAACTGAGTGATCTGGGAGCTCCAATTCTTGCAGCTCTGCTTCTCCAGGTGTACCTGGCTTTTAATGATGCCCTGAGAATGACTTCTGACTATATATTACACAGAAAAGATCATGACATGCCCTCCATATTGGACCTGCTCTGTCATCAACAGTGAAATATAGGAGTACAACAGCGGTGGTTGTTATGTGAGGGAAATTCACAGTATGACTGATTAGATTTTCTTTTGACATTTTAATCATCATAAAGGCTCATTGCTGCTTTGTTGCACTGGAACCTTTGTGAATTGGATAATAAATACATGTCATATATTTGAAGGATGACTCCTTTCCCTGAAATGAGTTAAGCTTGACTAAATGTTGAAAATGCTACACTGCTATCAGTTGGCAAATAAGTTGATTTCTTAGAATTGGTCTTAGAGTGTATGGGACATTTCTTTTAAAGTATCCTACAGCACTTATAGTAAAACTAAGACTGTATATTTTCTTGAAACCAAATTGATAATTGGACAGCTTATGTGAACAGATAACTAATTACTGTGATAACTAATTTAAGATATTGTAGTTTTTCTGATAAATGCTTTTGGGAATTGACTTTATCCCAGTACAGTTTAAATGTATATCAGAACAACTTGCAGTAGATTTGGATAATATCCATTCAATTGCCATCTAAGTGGCAAGAAAAAAAAGATTATAATATATGAGCAGTTCTTCAAAAAGTTGATTGCTTGTAAGTAAGTGTGCTAAAATACCTGAATAACTCTGCAAGATATTACACAATGTAAGTAGTCCCATTCAAGCTATGAAGACTCATGAACTGGATAATTTAGCTCTCAGAGATTGCTAACAAACTACCTTATGAAAGCCACATGGGAAAAGGTTCTCAGTCCTGTATCATTAGATACTTTTTTGAGATTCAGGCTTAGGTCTTACTCTGTAGGTAGCCTTGGCTTATAAATTGCTTGTCTACAAGCACTGTTTTATAAATTTGGACTTTATATCCTAATAACAACCCAGACATTATTTCTAAAAGTTGACATTTGTCATGAGCAGTTTTACTGCTTCTAGTTGTTTCTGTATGGTGCCTAATTTTTTTATATCCTGCTTAATATGTGTCTAGTTTGCAAAAATATGTACATAACATATGTCTTTTCTGTTTGCTCATCTGAAACAGCTTTAGCACAAATGAATATATAAATAGTGACTATTATTAATGTTGGCATTAGTCTGGAATAATTTGTTATACCCACTCATCTATTTCACATACTGGTCATGTTGAAAATCAGTGAAGCATGTGAAATTGCAAACGACAAAGTGGAAGCATTTGCAGTTCTGTCCACTTCTTCTTACAAATTGGCTGTTTTAATCTTCAAAACATAAAGTCTGCATGATTTTGAAGCCAACAATATGAGTCTAGCCACGAGAAATTTGTCATGTCAGCAAATGGAGAATTGTACCTGTTGTACCAGAATTTCACAGAAGGAGGTCACATGATAAAGCAGGCTATAGGGACGTATAATCATTTCTGTTGTAACTGTTTTGCACACATTGATTTTCTCACATAATGTACAGTATGTAAGTTAATGTTGATAACACAAAAGAAACATCTATAAGGAGTGTAGCTGATTTACTCAAGGTCATTTATGAAGTTAGTAGCAGAGGTGGGGCTAGAAGTCAAACATTTTAATAATTGTGCTCCAGACCTATCAGTCCCAAAATTCTATCTAGGTGATAATATCCACCTTACATTGCAATGCCTTTCCTAAAGGGCACTAAACTCCAAGCTTGATTAATGGTGACACATTACTTTCTGTGACAGGAGCATAAGCTCTGAATGAACAATTATTTAAATGTTCTCAGCTGAGAATCATGTCCTCATCATCCATGCTTGATGTACAAACATGGTCTCCTGACTGTCTACGCTTTTGCCCATCTGTTTGGATGGCATTATGCCTGTTCTCAAGTAGGTCAAAACCTTGCCGTAGGGCATGTATGCCAGGCAACAATGGCTTTCAGTGGAAGACTGCATAACCCTGAAAGTCTACACTTTTAGTGAAGTTAGTCCTTCCTTTGGTAGGATTCCATCATCAGCTCCTCAGGTATATACTCATCCTCAGATATCTAAAAAACACCAGGGAAGGGAGGGAATGGACTAATAGGATGGAAATGAGACAATAAAGAATCTTTACTTTTAGCTCTTTTGAACTCTGAGAAAAACAGTATAATTTTAGTGTTTTAAAGAGTGGGACCAACCAGTCAAAGGGGAGAATGTGGTGTAGTCTCTGTTGTGTTAGGTTTCTCTGTTGATTTCTACTCCATATATTCAGTCCCCTGAGGCTGAAAAATAGGCAACATTGGTCAATGCACAGACCTCAGATTTCTCAAGGCCACTTACAGTACAAAGTATTTCATGGGGAGCAGACAGTCTTAAAATAATTCTCATTCAAGAAATTGAATGTGAGTATGTGAGTATATATACACAGTTTAAGTTCTCTGACCTAAATACTTGCCTCGTTTATATCTGGTGCATAAAAAAGGCGCAAATAAAATGTAGTAATGGAACTGCTATGACTTGTTCATTGTTTGAACACATTTATAGACAGCAACATACATATCTCTTTTCAGGAGATAATAAAATATCTTATAAATGTGTTGGTCTTCTCTCAACAGAACAAGTCAGATGATCTGAGCCTGATGGCCACTGTATTCTTCAAATTACAAGCTAAGCTCTTTTAGCTTATTATTAAATAATGATTCAAATTTTCCATTACAAAATACTTTAGAAGCTATTGTGTATTTTATTTTTAGCTAGTATATACTAGCATAGCAATATAAGCAAAAAAAAATAGTTAAAGCTGTGGTTCAGTTTCAATGGCTTCCGTATCCTGAAAGTCATTAGAAGGATTTAAACTGGGCATTGTCCAATTTTTCCCCCTACAATTTAAGATCTTCAAGGTTCTCTTGGATAAAAGTATTGCCTGAAATTGATAGTTATATTCATGTACTTAAAAAAACAAAAACAAAACAAACAAAAACAAAACAAAACAAAACAAAAAAAAACAAAAAAACAAACAAACAAACAAAAAAAAACCCCCAAAAAAAACAAAACAACAAAAAAACCAAAAAAAAACAAGACAAAAAATAAACCAGACAAAAAACCCAAACCCAACTGACATATTAAAAGTTTCTGGAATTCAAATACTGCAGAAAACTCCATACAGGTTACTAATTCAGTGAAATATAAGAGAATAAGCAAGGTGCCCTCTAGTGTAAAAATCTTAACAATGCCTATTTGCAGAGTATATTTCACATATATATGTATAATCATCCACTGTTTTTGAACTAGTAAGGGCATGGGTAAATCTGAATTTATAAGCTGAACTTATATTGATGATAATTCATAGCTAATTTTTTCGCTAACACATTAGTATGATTTATTGATGGTGAAAGCAAGTTCAGGCCCACCAGCAGGACAAATCAAACAAAGGAGTAAATAGCTCAAGAGTAATTTTAGGCATCTGCCGTCCTAAATAAACACTAGTTTTCATTATGGAATACTACTGGTCTTTTTTTGAACAGTGTCAGTCCTGGTAGTCTCTGCCAATATGTTGTGTTTCTTCCTCTCCGTGCTTGCTCCTGCGCTGAAGATTTCAGCTGAAGTTGCCATTGTTAACTAGAATCAACAGAAAAAGGACTAACATCACCAAGGTTTCTGCTTAAGGCTCCCCACATATACCTTATGATTGGTCAGCTGTTCCATTCTGGATATAATCCAATGCACTCTTTTATTTAAATTCTCCCAGTTCTCAATATGAACTATGTATGTATACATACATATTTGTATGTATCTTCAGGTGGGCAGTCCTGAGTGCTTAAACCAAGAGCCAAAGTCTCAAGATTAGATGCTAGGCTGGAAGTCTGAAGGCAGCTGGTAGGAAATGTTAACAATTCAGATATTTCTGTGCACACTTGTGACTCAGTGCTTCTGAGACGTAGCCAGGACGTAGTTATCTTCTGAAATGATGGGTTCTTGTCTAGTAGTCTAAAAGCTAGAATAGGAGATTTGGGGTACTAGTTCTTCTCAGCTTGGATCTGTAACTGTATCACCCTAAATGAGTGACCTAGCCACCAGTCTGCCAGCAGCTGTCAGTGGCCCTCAGCATCCTGCCCACATGGGAGCTGTGTTACTCTGCAGCCACAAGGGCAAGAACCTCTCAGGCAAAACAAGGGGGAGCTGGAATCCAGCTGGAGACCAACCAGCTGGGGCAGCTGGGGCAGCCCCTGGACCAGCCAAAGGGCAGCTTATAGATCCAGCACCTGGTGCTTTGGCCCCTGGAATCACATAGAAAAACACTGAACTAATCTTCCTCTAACCAGGTGCCCCAAGTTTTCACAGGGTTTGTGTGGCAAGCTTCGTTTTGCCTTGTTTCTGTACCCTTGTATTGTTTTGCAAGTCCTAGCATCAGCAAGGGCCATGGCAGGAGCTCATGCAGAATAGACATTGCCTGGAATTTAAGGCTGTCCTCTTGCACTGGGAGCTTTGATTCACGATCTTCTATGTGTTTTTACCACAAGACATGATAACTTTACTTCATATTGGGTTGGAAGGGACCTTAAAGACCATCTAGTTCAACCTGCTTGACATGGGCAGGGAACCTTGCACCGGACTTGAGGTTACTCAGAGCCCCACCCAGCCTGGTCTTAAACCCTTCCAGGAATGGGGAGTCTACAGCTGCTCAGGGAAACCTGTTGCAGTGTCTCACCACCCTCACAGTAAAGAATTTCTTCCTAATATGTAATCTAAACTTACCCTCCTTCAACTTAAGGCCATTCCCCTTTGTTCTGTCACTACATACCCTTGTGAAAAGTCCCACTCCAGCTCTTTTCTAGGTCCCATTAGGTACTGGAAGGCTGTTATAAGATGTCCCAGAGCCTTCTCTTCTCAAGGCTGAACAGCAGATCTCTCTCTGCCTGTCTTCATAAGAGAGGTGTCCCAGATCTGAGGTTAACTTAGTGGGCTCTTCTGGAATTGTTCAACAAGATGTAGCCTTTTACCTATTATGTACCTGAAGAATCTTTTTTTATTACCCTCAGTGTCCTTGGCCAGATTTGCTTCTGCCAGTGCTTTAACTTTCCTAAGCAGCTCTCTGGCTGTTTAGAGGATTTTTTCATATTCCTCCCAGAATAATTTCTCCTGCTTCTACCCCCTGTGCCTGTTCCTGTTTAAGCTTTTCTAGGAGCTCCACGTCTCCTGGTGTTCTTCACTCTGATCCATTTTGGAAGGATGTATTGCTCTTGAGCCTGGAGGAATCAATCTATGAGTATTATCATTCTTATAGTGTATTGTTCCATATACTTCAGATACATCTAAACATTCTTCAGAGACCTGCCTTTCAATAATGGAAAAAAAGGACTAGGAAGTGCTGAGTCCTTGGAATGCATCACAACATACCTCAATGAAACAGCAAACTGTCAGAGAATCAAAATCAATTCAGAGTTATATAAACAATTTCCCTAATGGTGTTTTAGAGCTGCTTCAAAACCACTTGTCAAGCTTGAAGGTACATGCAGGGGTTTGAATATTCTTAGAGCAGTTTAGAAGGACTTTACAAAACACACTTTTGTCTGCTTTCTCTTGGCATATCCTAGAAATAACAGGCAGCCTCCAGAGAAGCTTGAACAGTTGTGCTCAAAACATTAGACCAAATCTTTCTTAATAAAATTCATGAATGTGCACTGCTGATGTCTCAGGGTACATTAGCAGTGATGGTCTTTTCCACCCAGAGGATTGTTATGATAGACCATAGGAAATGAAGCATCCTCCTCTGAAGCACTAAGGGAGAATTGTTGTCTCCCTCCGCTGACCTAATAAATGATGGTGTGCAGTAGAGTTCCCAGTTTCATCAGAAATTTCTGTACGCTTATCTCTCCTACAATTTTAGACCACCCCCTTTAACCATATAATTAATTTAAATGACACAGTTTTGAGGTCAGTCTGCCAAGGAAGAACTGTAGAGGAAGCTCTAGGAAAACTGTCTTGATAAATGTTATGGTTAGGAACTATGAATAATCCCCTATTATTTGCTTCCTAGATTTAATCCTTTCAAGTAGCAGCATTATAATAAGGGTCACTTATGGTTTGCCTTGCACTCGTGTTATTAATACTAGGAAGGAGAGAGTCATTTTACAGATCTTACAACTTCCTAGTCAGCAGGTCTGTATTTAGGGTTGCTATTCTAAGATACCTAATTTCCTGTGCGCTCTGTGAAGCCTTTGGTGCCTTAATACAGGGTTTTGGATTCCACCCCAGCGACCAGATGCTTCCAAGTTTCTTACAAAAGCTCCTGACACTTTTTTCATGTCTAGCCATTAAACCAGACAGTTAGTCACGGTTGAACTCCAAATGTCTTATGTTTAGTCACGTGAGGTAGCTGGATGTTGGGAAACAATACGGTGAAGAAGTTCCTGATCAGACAAATTAGACAATTTTTACATGAGGAAGAAAATAACCTACAAGAGGATTTATTTTCATCATCATAATCATAAAAATCATAGCGGTATAGGTCAAACCCACGCAACTATATATATGTCAACCTTCATTTAAATGTATTATTAAAGATATTTAATAGGATTAACATGGCAGAAACTTGAATTCAAGAGCAACTCCCTTTGAATTAAAAGTGGTTCACAGAATATCAAAACTTTGTATAAAAATCTGGAGATACCTGGTGTAGGTTTTGTTAACACCATGTGGAACATCTGAAATCAATCACTATTAATTATGTTTGTAAATAGTAAGGAATTATTTCTTGTATCACAGGAAATCAGTCAGGCTTCTGACACATTTATGACTGTCAGGCTTTATCATTCCTGGATTCACTGGGTATGTGATGGACCTGATAAAATGTGATTGAGTCTCATGAAATCCTTTCAGGACAGGTCGCTGGTACTGAAAATCGAAAATATTTGATCTGTGGCAAAAGGAGCTCTTTGCAGTAAAGGTCAAGTATTAGCTGTTCTGAAAACTCTCCTAACAAGTAAAACAACTCTTTTTGTTGGTATTCACTAGCTCTATAAAACGGGGTGTCTGGGGAATCATGCTGTGGTTATCAATAAGCAGCAACACAGACAAAAGTGTCTTAAAAATATAGGTTAAATAAAAACTCAGAGGGAGGAAGTGGTCTATGGTCTTCCTGCTACCATCCCTGCTACTTCTGTTTCCTTTTGCATTCTGTGCTAGAAGTGGTAAACATTATAAGGTGAATCCCCATGTGATGCATCTTTGATTGCTATTTTATTATGTGCATTCCATTTTCAGCATATTTTTTCCTTGCTGTTTATCTCGCAGCTAAATTTGGAAAGCTCTCTGCAGGCTGGTGTTCTGTTGAATAAGCTAACTGCCTGAATAGACAAGTGACGTGATGTTGCACCAGTTAGGAGGGACTGTAAAGTAACAGTACTGCTCTCTGTCTTGCCAAGGCTCTCTCTGCCTGTATTAAATCTTGTTTCCTCATGTCATGTGGAAAGGCAAAACTGAACCAATCGTCCATTCTCTAATTAATTCTCAGATTTAGCAGATAAATCATTTGGAATAAGGCAGGAAGGGGAGATTCCCCATGCTCCAAAATAACATAATCAGGACATTGTTAACAAGTAAGACTAGAAAGGGACCAGGAAGATAGCTGCAGAGATCTATCTGCCCATAGAGCTCCATTTAGGTACCCTGTTGTGTCTGAAGTGGCTGAAACCGCTTCATTTTAGAGACTTGGATTGAATTTGTCAAATTTTGTGGTAAATTACTCTGGATTTTAATTTCTAAACAGAGAGATGTTCTTGCATCATAACTCTGGTCTCACATGTGTACACTACTGTGCCAGATCAAGAGTGAAGCAAATGTCTATCTCATAGCCAAAATCTTGAGATTTTGCCTTTTTTTTCTATCAACCAAAGTTAACCAACTGCTTATTTAAATTTTATGTTCATTTTCAAAGTTGTCCAGTCTTGAGTTCACAAAGACATTATTTCACAAACTTTTGGCACAAAAGTGCTTCTGCATTAAAAAAATAAAACCAAATGAAACACACTGCTACAGAAGAGTTGGTGAACAGGAGAAGATGATGAAGAAGACAGAAGCAGGGCAGAGCTCTGAGGCACTTCAGCTGTGAGGACCTTGCCTGTGATACAAAAGGGAATCTGAGATGTCTTTGCCTGCTGCTCTGGGAAAGTTTAAAGAGCTATGCTTTGAAGTCTATACCTGACTCTAATGGAGGTCCTTCGGGAATCCTCTAATCTTTTCCCTTTTGGTCATACATCAACCACCTTGTGAGAACATGTTCATTTCTAGTCATCACATTTTGAGAAATACATAATATACTGCTTTCCCAGTATCTCATTTTAGGTATTACTCCTGTAATGTTTCCTTTATTAAGTGAAGAATCTGCCATATAAATGTCACAGTTTTATATAATATTGTTGCTATTCTATAGTACAATTGGAACAAAATGAAAACACATAACTTTCTAAAGGTATCTATTGTGACTACCACTGGCAAGTATCCAAAAATTCTGTGAAAGAAACTGCTACATGCTGCTAGCAGCTCATAACAAGGACGCTGAAATCTTTGCATAATATGTCCATTTTGAGTATGTGGCTTTTATATCTGAAAGTAGTGCTGAAATTACTTTGCCCTGATTTTTTTTCTGGAGAATATATGTACATTTCCTAGGCCATTCTTGCTTTTCATACATCAATTTACTAACAGGAATGTTCAGTCATGAGAGGAATTTTATTAGTTATAAAAACTAATTTTTAAAATTATAATTTAATTTTAGAATTAAAATTATAATGACTTCAGAAATTGCTTTATGTTATATAAAGATGTAAATGAGTCCAGTTAAGGGACCAGGGATGTCAGATGAGAATACTCATACATTTCCAGGAAAAGAACAATCAAGAGTTGTTAATGAAATAATTAGAACCCCCACAACATTAAATAAATACTGAAAAAAATACTTTTCACAGTTTTGAAAAATGGCAATAGAGATATAGTGAGTGAATAATTGTTCATTTTGAATTAATCACCCTGCTGCAGTAATTCTTATTACTAATAATAGCTGTTTGGACCCCCAATTTGGATAAATTTTTTCATCTGGTCATCAAAGTCTTCAATTACACAGACACTTGGAAAGAATTGTTAGGAATTGTTGAGTAAACACAGCTAGAACTTTGTGGAGACATGAGCTATATCTTTTACTATCTCTTCCAGAACAAGGGCCACCCCAAAGTCACAGGAGATGTTTTGTCATTTTCCCTCTATGGTAATTGTAGGATTTTCCTTCTCTTCTCTGACCTTTGTCTCTAAGATCTGTTCACAAGAGCTCACAGGATAAAATTGATATGAGTAGCCTGAGAGTTGAAAAGATCCAGCTCTGCATCATACTGATCTTCTAACTAGCCACCATGATGAAGAGCAGTGTAACTTCTCATTGCATCATGTTCAAACTAGCATCCCAAGTGATGTTTAAGGGTTGAAATTTTCCTGTGCATCATGACACACAGAAATCCACACACACTGTTCCAGCTCGGGAGTAGTAGGTCTTTCCAATTACCAATTATTTTATCCTCATCATATACAATTCCAGACTAAAAGGAATGAAAGTGAGATGTATGAATGAAGGAGTATGGTTCATGGAAGTTTTATTTTCAGCAGTAGAAAAATAACTTCCTTTTTATGTTTGCTTGCTTGTTTTTCAAGGCTACAGAAAACAATATATAAAATTAGAACCTTAGTTTTAAACATGGGCATGCATTCGATTTCAAGAATGTAGTTTGCTGATTTGTGATACAGCTTCAGACTATTCCATATTTCTGCAATTAAAAAACCCCTACATGTTTGGTTTCCACTGTTCATCAAAAATACAAGAGAAAACAATGGGGTTTGCTGGCATGGAGCTTCCTGCTCCTTTTTTGCTCCCTGTTTAATTGGTTGCCTCTTCTCCCCAGCTGCTTAAGAGATTGTTCTGTCCCTGTGGCTTTGCTCTCTGAGGCTTCACACTCTTGACTTGCTCTCTGCAGTTGTCTCCTCTGCTGCTTCACTCTGCATGTGAGCCGCAGCAAACTGCCATTGACAAATCTCTGAACATTAGGAGCTGGGATTTTTGTCTTTTCCTCTTGCTGTGCCTACATGTGGAAAAGCAAGAAAACAAGCATGGGGGAGCATATCTGGTTGATGTTTATTCGGTTTCCCTCTCTATCCTGTCTAAATGATGATGCATGTTGTGCTTACATGTGCCTAAAGCATAGCATAATCAGGGTACAGACAGTAGCATTGTACTGAAACTAAATAAATGAGACAAGAGTTTCTCTCAAAACCTTTTCAGTGATTTCCTTTAAAAGATTGCCATAAATCTCTCTTTGCTTCATAAAAAACAAAACAAAACAAAACAAAAAAATCTGCTGCAAAGTTGCAGAAACACTGTCTTAACACATTGCCAGATCGTTTTTCTGACCAAACATTGTTCATAGAAGAAAATTAAAATTATAACAATATTGGGAATTTCTGTGATACATGTTAAAAGCAATTGCATTTTAAACTTAGTATGTATGCAAGACAAAGCGATTTCCACTACTGATATTTTTACTGATAGTATATTTCAAGAGAAATGCATTTAACCTAATTTCATAGAATGTGGTTGCCTGAATTTATTGAGATTCAAAAAAGATCCTGTGTGCTTGTGTAAAGCTTCCTTATTGCTATTATATTTAATTTAAAATTTGCAGCACTCAAATTTACAAAAGGAACTTGGAAAATCTGGAATCCAGAGTGAAGCATCTAGAGAGTCCTGCAGGATTTGCACAACATCAGGTTGATGGGGCTGACAGGGATGTGAAGCCCCATTTCTCTCCCCTGGTATTTTGCACGCTGTAGATACAGTGTTGGAAATTCTCCTGCCAAATGAGCTCTCTTGATACTTGAATTGAGAGCTAAAGGAAACCAGCCACCTGCAGCATTAATTATTGAGACATTTACAGCAACTCAGAAAACTTCCTTAGCTTCCTGGCCCGCATCAATGCTGTAACTTCAAATAATTACTGGGTTATTCTGTCCATTGACCCAGCCCCCTTAGAGCATACGAAGACCTTAAGTTATCTGAAATTTGAGTCACTGCAACTCATTAGTCATCTTGACCATTATTGATCAGAAAAGGATGTTGTAGTAAGCTTACCTGACATCCGATTTCAGGAAGGCTGAGCCACCTGAGGCAAATTCCCTCGCTCGATGGAAGGAGAGTAAAACTGCCAGTAGCAAGAATCCTGAGGCATCAGAGGCAGTTCACAGCTCTTGGGAGCTGGCACATGCTTGGGGCAAAACTGCTTTCCTGAGGGCATGGAAGTACTAGTTGTGCTTTGTGTTCAAGTGGGCATTCGTAAGGCTGTCCACAGGTGATAATCCTTTCACATGCTGACATCTCTTGGGATACTTTCTTTGCAGGGAGAAGGGATAGGTAAAAAAAGAGTGTGTACAATGGATAGAGCATCCTGGAGCAGTTTCTTGCGAAATTAATTCAATATGCAATATATGTTTCTCCCTAGGCTGGGTCCATTAATACAAAGATCAGATTGTGTATTTTCTGTGAGCTGATGCAAGTTACAGCCATCACAATACAAAAGACATAGAAAGAGGCTTTCCTTTGTTTTATTTTTCCTCTTGATTACTTCACTCAGGTATGCAAATGAATTTCTTTTAGTTTACTTTTTGTGAGGGGACCAAAGAGAATGGTACAAATCTGGTTCCAGGGAACTGTTTCTTCAGGCTGTGCCAAGGCAGAGACGTTGCAACTCTGCTTTTTTTTTTTTTTTTTTTTTTTTTTTTTTTTTTTTTTTTTTTTTTTTCCAGCAAGCTGTACACATTCCTACTGCTCTTGGCACTGGTGATGCCACTACGAAAATTGTAGGTGATTTTTGGAAGGGTATTGGAAGGTGTTGGAAGGGGAAGGCGTTGGTCTCTGGACTTCTGATGCCAGATCTCTGTCCTTGCAACCACCTGTAAGCCCTGGGAGAAGGAGATGGTCCTGTGTTGAGCCCTTCCTGCCAGCTCAGGGGGAATAGCTGGGTGTCAGTGAGGAAAGGTGATTACATGGGGGAAGGTGGATGAGGGACAAGAGCGTTTTTTAAACGGGACTTGCTCCTGCAAGAGCCCTTAACCCCTTTATCTCTAGCTTCCCCACTAGCTATCTAGAGTACTTCTACTTCTCACTCCTAAGGCAGTATTTTATCCATGTGTTTGTCCTTTTAATTCTGCCCAGTACCTACTTTCAGTGTCACACAATATTATTTTCTGTTTAGCTTGCATTTTCATAGCACTTTAGCAAAATGAAGACTTTTCTGCTGTGAAGATATGATTGCTGCAGTATCTGTTACAAATTATAGTTCAAGTTTATTTGTTGATAAAAGAATTTTTCGTATGACTAAGGGCAGTTCAGGTCACAGTGGAATTTTTTTTTTCAAGAAAAGCAAATGTCAACACCTGCAAATATTGTTAAGTTAATGAAAATGGTCTAAGGTCAATAAATATGACAAGCCCCTCCCTCATTGCACCAGAGGTTCAGGTTTCAGAGATGTTTGCACAATTCCCACCAAAGCCTGTCCTTTTCATCAAAAGCAGAACATTACCAGTCTGCTAATATTTTGCTTTACTATGTGTGTTTTTGTTATTTATCTGTCCCTATGAGTAACACACAACTTTATTGGATTTGTGCTAACCTGGTTCCCACAGGACTCTGACATGTAATATTTATATTTCCCAAGTGAAGAAACAAAATGAAGAGAGATCAAAAACCTGGGTTTGACAATTCTGCTTACCCTGTAGAGTTGCTGAACCCTGGGAATGACCCTATTGCTGCCAGTGAAGGTTTTGCATGAAGCAAATTGCAGCTATTACAGACTTGAAGAGTGTGTCTAAATCTATCTGGAGCCCATCTGAGCCAGCTCCCCAGTGATGGGTTCAAAGAGAGCATAGGAAATTAACTGCAGGCTTCCCACACCCCTTCTGGCACTTCGAAACCAGGAGTTCTGTTTCCATCACACAGTTCTGTAGGCGACCCTTGTAGCTCATGACAGGAGTTGGGTGAAGCTCTCCAGAACACAGCAGAGTTCTAGAGCTGTGTCTCCTCACGGGGACAGGCAGCAGCAGCTCCACAGTCCAGCAGCCTGACACCCACTGCCACTGCTGCAGACCTGCTGTCGGGCTCCCTTGGCTTCTCAGAACTTTGCCATGGTGAACTTCATCTTGGGAAACAAGGCACGAACCACCTTTTATGCGACCTTGTCTGGACTGGGAGGAGGTCACTGGCCAGAGACCACAGTGTTTAAATCACATGTTCCCAAGCAAATTGGTTCCTTTCGGGTGTTTTTCTTCATTGTTTACTAGTCAAAACGTTTTATTATGCAGGCTTTGGCATCGTATAATTGAAAATATTTGCATAGGTAAAATGGACTTGAACCGTTACAGTTTCTTGGCATTTTCTGGTTAAGCACAATAAAGTCGGATTTTTTAAGAAAGAGCACCATCTTGTGGAGGTACGTGTTTCACTGTGCAGAACAGCCGAAGTCCTCTTGAAAGCTGCACAGTTCAGCTTGGGCACTGCATATTTCAGCAGTTGTAGTCTCTATAATTTTACCACTGAGAATTAAAGAAATCAGGAAAAAAAAATGAAGTAACATATTCGTTTTTTAATATCATAAGATTTCATGGGGACTGATTTGGAGGCATAGAAGTAATTTCAGGGCTTACTGAAGTAGATAAACTATAAGATTAAGGTGATACCTCTGTACATACTCCAGAAAGACAAAGTGACAAAACTAGCTTTGAGCCTAATTCCTGAGGTTATGATTCCTTCAGAAACTATTTTAGACTCTAAGTTTACCTATACAATTTTGTATAATTGTTTGCTAGACTGAAGTCATGGCTTTTAAAGGGAAGATACAGAACTGTCCTTTGCAGTGGAGAGAGCTATTACAGCTTGGATTTAAGCCTGTAGTGCAGTTGTTTGTACAGCAGTCATTTCTATGCTAGGTGTTAGTATGATGTAGAGGAATTGCAGTTTTTATAAACCTGTTATGTTTGACATTTGTGTGTATCTTTCTGTACTGGCTCTGTTCATGCTTTGTTTTCCAGAGTCATTAAGCCATAAATGTCAAATTTAAGTCATAAAAATGTCAGCTAGAACTGCCTCATTAAATGGAAATGAGGTGATAAATTTATGAGAACTGATCAGTTTGCTCAAGGTATCACTTGTTTGCATAAAATCAAAATAAATCAGTACTAAAAATTCACTTTCTTTCCTGTACTTCATTTTCATGTGTATGTGGCACTCTCAGACCCTTCAGTGTAGTTGCTATGGCTCTGAACAGCATAGAGTAGCTGTTGAAATCAGACCTGGTATTGCACGTGCAGGATGAAGGGTGCCCAACTGTCCCAGAAAGAATACCAGATTCTGTCAGGCAACAACACACTGACTTTGAGCATTTAGTATGCCAGAAATAAAACCTTTTTATAAGAGCAAAAATGTCTCTTGCTTAGAAACTAAATACAGGATTTCTTTTGTTTTCACTTAAAAGCATGAGAGATTTCCCTGTGACAAACATTCTGTTGCACCCATATTATTTTAACATTTTATATATATGTATATGTGCATACATAAATATCTATAATACAGATACACATGTTTAGTTATATATATATGTATATATATATGTATACCCGCAGAATAATGTCCAAAAGTTGATTCAATGAGTAAGTGAACAGGTTTATATTTTTATTTCTCTTTCCAACATACAAAACTTTGCAATAACTGTTTTCCTTGGTGTAAATGCAGTTCGAAGTTGATAGCTTAATGATTTATCCAAGTACTTAGAAATACTTTGTATGACCAGAGTGAACTTCATAACCATGAAAATAAATTTTATGTTCCCATTAAATGTCCCAGCCATCATATAAAGCCGTTGATTGTCACTATTATTTCATGTCAAATGGTGTGTGTTTAAAGTAAGCACTGAATCAGACTGAAATACATGCATTGATATGTGAATCACTCTTTAAAAAGAAGATTTCCTGAAAGGTTCCCTTTAGGCTTTTGAAGGAATCAGACTATTTCTGGTGGCTTCCTGAAACACTGCATATTGTAGTTTGCTTTGTAGAAAGTAGATTTAGTAAATAGTAAACTCTTACTGTTGCTGAGGGTAGGCTAACATGACAGATCACAGTGGTACCTTTGTTCCTATCCTGGTAAATGTATTTTGAATTTGCTCTGCTAATGTCTGTGTATTTAGGCTAAAAGCATATATTAAAGTCCTAAAGTTCTAGCTCCAGTGACTGCAGATCAAAATAAGTGCACACTGTATATTGCACTCTCATCCGAAGGATCAGTAAGAGAGACCTTTTGACCAAATGTTACAGACAAATACAAGTGCTCCCAAGAAAAAAGACTGGACATCTAACAGCCTGGTATGCCCTTTAAACATGCTTAGACATACCTAGTTCCACAGAAGACACAGAAGATGGTTTGATTATCCATTTAAAATTACCTTTATGTTGGTGGTACTTTATTTGCCGGGGCGCAGTTGTGTTTTAAACTTCAATGTAAAGATAGAAATTAGCACTTGGGATATAAATTTTTTTTAAATTTATTTTTTCTTGCAATGCTAAATATTCTTTGCATGAAGGTAGATGACTATTCTTTAACTTCAAACTTACTAAGTGCTGGAAGTGAAAACTCAAAGAAATAGGCCATGAATTCTGTGGCTTTGAATGACTGTTCTAGTGGAATTGGCATTAGTTGCTTTTCCTTATTTAGCTGCTGCTGCTTTGCAGTTTTGGGAAGAATGTTTTCTCTCTTATGTTACTCAGAAAGCTATCAGATGATGTTCTGAAACAAACACTTGCAGCAGCTTCAGATATTGTCACCTCTCTAATAGGTGAGAGATGCCTGCTCTTGGCCTGTGTCACCTCATGTTTTGACAGAAACAAAGATGTATTTTCATCTCAGCCACTGGAAATCAGAATCCAGTGCAGCAGTGCAAATAATTTTGATTAGTAGTTTGAGCTAATATTAAAGCTTACAAATTGTAATGTGCAACAGTGAATCTCTGTTTGGGAAAAAGGCAGAATACTATAAATGAGTATACATACTACTTTGTATAGTTTGAGAAAGTCATTGCCTTTAGTCAACGTCTGTTCATGTTTAAGATGTGTGAAAAGTTTCTTAGTGTTAGGAACAGCTTTTCCTCTTTTGGTATGTGTGATGGGTGCCTCCTTCTGAAGTCACACATAGTAATGCATCTGCCTGGAGTCTCAGAGCCACAGCTTTACTGGAGTTGTAAGTAAAGAGGTGTAATTATATATTTGTTTTGTCTGAGGGCTTTTTCTCCCGTTTTTAATTATTTCTTATTTAGAACACTGAAGTTTTGTTTTACTGTGTTTTCTCTTTTTATATGTACTGCTATTACCTCATCATATTCAGATTTTAGTGTGCACAGCAAATACATCAAAAGAAAATAATAAAAAAAAACCAAATCTTTTTGTTTCTTTTCTTCTCCAAATATAAAAAATTCTAGTTCCTTTAATGATCCTGGCTTTGTAGAGTTACTCAAAACTGTAAAAAGCTGTGGGATGTGTATTCCTACCAGGAGTAATTTTTATATTTTATTATGTGTATCAAAATAATTTCAAGAATTTGGTCCTGTATTATGTAATGTCAAGATTGATACGCATCCAAAGAGGTCATTAAAACATGCAAGCTGACAGGAAAGCTGTGTTTAAACATTCTGTATGAAGCCCCTAATTTTAAAAATGTTCATAGGGAAATGTTTCCTTGCCAAAAGCTGGGTAAAGCTTTCCATCATGGTTTGCTGAGCTGAATGTTAAGGTGTTGCCTGTTGTCTGGTGAACCAAAAGAATGCAGCCATCAACTACTTACATTTAAGTCATAGTCTTTGTGTGGCCAAGAAAGCACAATTTCCCTACTGTACTGTGTATTTGAAAGATTTCTGTAGAATTGTCACAGCCCTGGCAAGCACAGTCACTGGTGCTGCTGCATGCTGCTTCTGCTTTTTAAAACTCTGGGTGAATAATCTTCAGTTTACCTGAGTTGCTTTGATATAGAGCAATTTTTGCTCCATTTTTAAAAATCACAGTTAATTCTGAGACCCACAAATCCTTTTTCTTGGTTCCACTCCTGCAGGAAGGCTGTGTTTGCAGATGGGCATTTGAGAGGTTGAAGCATATACGTAGAATACAACACATGATACGGGTGTTATGCATAAACTGATTATTTCTAACACAGAAGTCTAGAGAATCTCTGCACCTGCTACAAATTTTTCCCAGTTTCAGAGATCTTATTCCTTCAATTTTCTTATCATTCTTGTCTGGGCACTTTGGGGTTTCTGTTTGGTTGCTGCAGGTTTTCTCAGTTCCATTTGGCCTGCTGGGGGGCTCTGGCAGATCCCCGCCTGTGCTGAGCTGCTGGTGCTCTGCGTGGTCCCATGACTCACCAGAAGAGGTGACTCCCATCAGAGTTTCTTTTCCTTGTCATGTGCTTGCTTTTCTTTCTATTTTGCCACCCACTTGAAGAGAAGGAGAAAACATGTTCTCCCAGATCACAAGTGCATAGTTTTGTGTGTCATGAATCAAGAATGCTGGTACAAATGGCAGAATTTGCATATTCTGATATTCTATGATTGATGAGTTTCACTTTAATAAATTAAACAAAAAACATTAGTGCTGACTTTTTCTGCAAAGAGCTAGAAAATCTTAAGGCATGCTCCTATACTCCTAATGCAGCAACATTTCAGACAAAATTTCAGCCTCATCGCACTTTACAGCAGTGTTGTTACAAATGTCATGTACACAATAATACCTCTAGAGAACAGACGTTACTGTGTCTTTTGTACTGTTCTTGCATGAAACAGGACACACAGTTCTGTACAAAATTTTCACAAGGGATATGAATATTTGTCCCACTTGTGTGCCTTAAAGTTCATTTCAGTAAGACTATATATTTGCAATTTTAATGAGTTCAGTAGTCTAAAAACAAATTGAAAAAAATCATGCGAAGTAATTCGCATTCCTATCTATCACTGATTTTGAAAGTTCATCTTAAAACTTCACCTAGAGCTGTTTAAATGCAAATATTTTTGCAAGATTGCAACTCTAGAGACTTTTCATGAGTTAATGCCTGGCCTTTTTGCTGAGCTTTAAAAAAAATCAGAAACTAAGAAAACAGTAATCCAAAATTATGTCCCATGTTTTACCAGATGAAACATATTATTCATTAATTAAAAATAGTTAGCAGTTTACCTTACTGCCTTTTCTCATGAATGAGGCAATAAATTTATTTAATTTTGTTAACAGCTGTAATAACACTTCAAAGGACCCCTGATTTACTTCCTCTGTAATTGCCTTCAGCTTCCATTAGAACTGTTTACCACTAATTTTAAGTAATACATAACACAAAGGATTTATAAAATTATATCTATTTTCATTAGCTAGAGAAGGATTATATATGTGAATTAGCTAAACTTTGTCATGTCTTTTCTGCCAGGAAGATAGGAAGATGTGGCTTACAGAAAAGTTTGGTTTTCTTTGTAGTTTTTATTTATTGCCTCTAAGTTAAAGTAATAATGAAACAGACAGAAAGAAAACTTTAATAATTCAATAGTCTGAATTTAATATTTAATATTGAATAGTCTAATAGTTTGGATTTGGTTTATTTTTAAATATAAAGACAATATGGTTATGACAGCAAGTCAGGACGATATATTCCAAACTCCTTCCTGGCTTTCCTTGATCTGCATCACCAATTATGGAGTGGGCAATTCGTGTTGAACAGCAAGCACCCTTCTCTCATGGGTGGGATTTGTTTTCCCAGAAGCAAGTCCTGTGTGGCAGAACGGTATCCAGGAGAAAGCCCTGGCACGCATCATTTTTTCCGGCATTGTCCTTGTTCCAGCGGATGACGTTGCATCTCCCCAGAATCATGGTCTATCTCCAGCTGTGCCAGGCCTCTTTTCCCCTCCAGACAGAGGGCATCCTCGGCAGCGGCCCGGCGATGCATGGGAAGGGATGGGGTGATGTGCGGGAAGGGATGGGGTGATGTGTGGGAAGGGATGGGGTGATGTGTGGGAAGGGATGGGGTGATCTGCGGGAAGGGATGGGGTAGTGTGCAGGAAGGGATGGGGTGATCTGCGGGAAGGGGTGGCAGCGTTTGGCTCCGGGCCCCTGAGGGCTGCGCTGGGCTCCTCACGGCTGCGGGGGCTCACGTCTCACTGGGACCATGCCTGGTTTTCTCATGTCGTTTAACAAGTGAACTCTTGCTAGGAATAGAATGGGCTGTGCACATAAATCTTCTCTTGCATGTCCATTAAAATGAAAATAGGCCTCTAAAGCGTCTGTGTAAACTTGGCTATTCTCTAAAGATTTAGTGCCTGAGTGCTTGTTGAATTTGTGACATATATCACTGTACCTCTGAGAATCCATCAGGTTCCCATGTGCTGCTGAATGTTTATAGGTGTGTACTCACCGCTGGGCAAAGGTTAGAAAGTGAGCCTTACATTTTAAATAGGATATGCATGCGCTTAGAGGAAAGCCTGCTTAGTGACTGAGGGGCCGCATGCTATACCTGTTTGCTGTATGTGGAGAACCATGACACTGGGCAGAGATTAGCATGGAATTGAACCTGTGCTTTCTGAGGAAAGTTACTTGTAAGTTGATAAATATTTTAAAATAATTGCTTAGGAGTTGGGTGTTTTATTCTTCTTTGTATGTGTATCAGCAACTTCCCTAAGCATTTTTTCTAAAGCCTCTGTTTAAAAGCCAGTATAAAACGCTGATGTGACCTTTGGTAGGATGATTCACAAATGATTTTGGCATGAATAATTTGATACCCACATTTGTCCTCTTTGTATTTGCAATTGCAAGTCATATGGGGATAATTGACTTTGTTTTAGAAGCAACCACAATTCTGTGAGAAGGCTACATCTTTCACATAAGGTGAATTCCTTTGAAGTATCTTCCTATTTACGTGGTTTTGGTTTTGTTTTCCTGTCTTTCTTCCTGAAGAAACATCCTCATCTTTCTGAAGATGAAACTTTGTTTTTTTAGTACTTTATAATCATCACTGAAAGCTGATTTTTAAAATGTCTTAATTGACAGGAACCCAGTGCAAGGGGCAAAGTAATATGTAAATGTTTGTAAGTCTCTCCCAGTTATGTAATCTTTCAGCAGTAGAAAGTCAAAAAGTATTCTGGTTTTTGCACAATGCTGTTATGCTCACATGCTGCTCACAAAACCCTCCCTCTGCTGACTTAGACGAAGATTAGCACTGACTTTTTATTAGCTGAAATAGAAAAATATAAAACTTCTTAGTATTCATTGGGCTAGACAATTCTTTTGAACCCTTAAATGTACATCAAGATGCTTGTATGCTGAATTAGAGGGAAAACCAATTCAAGAGGGTTAAGTCCTCACTTGGATGGTAGATTAAGTCTGTTTTTGATGGCATTCATGTAAATAGTCCACTGTTTTTACCTCATCCTTTTATTTATGTAGCCTAGTTTCAGGGAGAATGTTCCTTATCTTTCAATCTAAACCTTTTTTCCCTTATACATGATCTTTGCAATATCTCTTCAATAAATACTCTTTGTCAGCAGAAGCACTATCAGGCAGCCTTTGTTTTGTAACAGTCTTGAAACCTACTCATAGTATAACGTTTGTTTGAAATAGCCTAGTTGCTTATTGTGAGTTATTAGGGGATGCATTTCAAAGTTGCAGTGTTCATAAGTGTGTATTTGTTTCAGGGTGTAGGTCAGTGGTGTTTTCTGTATGAGCTGGAGAAAAGGAGTAAAAGTATTTTCTTCTCTCTGTGTATGTTTCCAAGGCTGATGCATCACAGTAAATGGAACAAAAAGGGCTGCACAGAGCCATACCATTTTGGGCTTTTTTGTGGATAGAAACATGTCTGAATAGCCTCAGACACAATTCCTGTGTTCTGCCATCTTCACAACAAAACATTTAAAGATCTGACCCAACTAGACCTTTATGAAAGCAACATTTTTGTAATAGTTTCTATAAAACTATCTTACCAAATTCCTGAAGAAGCCAAGATAAAAAGAAACAAGCCAGTAAACAAGATAAATCCCATGTTTATCAATGCCTAAACCAAAACTCGTCCATTGTTTAGCCTGCCAAATCCATAGAACAGAAACATTTATATTAACTGTTCTGATAGAAAAAGTCTGGTGTAGTTTTGATGGCAGCATTTAATAAGCATTATAATTAATGACTCTTTTCATAAAGGAATGAATGAGCAACAACATTCAGTGCTCTGGATTTAGCCACATGATCCTAGCTCAAGCTTCAGTAATAAATCCCCAACCAATCATGAAGTAAATTGTCATGAAAGCATAAATATTACAGCATTAAGACTTGATCTAGGAAACATTGAAAATTTTTAAATTATGAACATTCTGTCAAAAGTTATTTACTCTCATAACTGACAGAGTAAATTCCATTCTGTAAGTCTAGATTTTTAGGGCAATTTTATTCGCTACTGGTAGTAATTTCTCTTAATGAAGAACTAATTAAAAAATAAAGACTTAACAGTCTTATCAGACTTATCGGACTTTTCACTTAGCACAGCTCAGCTGCCAGAGAAATATCCATGTCCTCCCACTTACCACAGATGCTGAGCACCCGTCTTTTCTGTGGAAGGTGATAGGATATAAGTATGTTCAGAATGTGTTGAAAAGGGCCTGTGGTTAGCAACACCTCTTGGCAATCATTAACTGAAACAAAAAGGGGGAGAAACGGGTTTTAATTAAAAATTGCTTCTCCAGAGTCAGCTGCTTGTATCTGCATATAGCCAAAGGGTGAAATAATTTGTGAAAAAAGCAGGATAAAAATAAATTAAAAAAACCCCAAATCAAGTTTATAAAACCTCAGTTTTTTTCAAGTAGAGGCATCTACAGTTTTATGCAGTACTTCTGTCCACAAGATTGAATATGATCTGTATTTTGGTGATTACATCAGGAAGACTTCCTGAAGGTAATTGTCTTTTGAACTTTGCTGTGCCGCTGATTACAACTCTTAAGATATTGGAATGTGGCAAGGGAGTGCATCCAGGGAAGTGCATCCCCCTGTACCCAACACTGGAGAGGCTGCACCATGAATTATGTGTTCAATTTTGGACTTTTCACTAAAGAATGACCTCAAGGTGCTGAGTGTGTTGAGAGAATGACAACAGAGCTGGTGAAGGGTCTGGAGCACAAGACTTATGAGAAGTGGCTGAGGGGGCTGGGGTGGTTTAGCCTGGCTCAGGAGTGACCTTATTCCTCTCTCCACCTCCCTGAAAGGAGGTTGTAGCCAGGTGGGGGGTCGGCCTCTTCTCCCAGGCAACCAGCGACAGGACAAAAGGCAGTGGCCTTCAACATCAACAGCTAGGGATATGTGAGTGAAATGAAAAGTAACCATTAACCATGGTACCAGTCTGCATTCTCTTCCCAAATATAATGTGTTCTTCAGCCAAAAGTGCAACTGTGATGCAGCATCCAGTCTAATTTATCTTGACTGAAGTTTTAGAAATAGTTGGTTGGTATTGATTGCTCATACCCTATCTCTAATTTCCCTGAACACCAAATGATTTTCAACAGCAAGACTGGAAATGCCTTTTTTTTTTTTTTTTTTTTTTTTTTTTTTACTGTGTTCCATAACTTTAAATCTTCTGGAAAGGCTTAGCATTTTTATATGCAAGTAAATCAGATAGTACTGGGAAATGTTCCTGGATGGTCAAACACAATAATCTGTAGTAGTAATCTCTTGGCCCTGACTCTGGCACACTTTCCATTCACACTAATTTATACTTTTTCCAGGCAATTACTAATTATGGTGTGGGAATAGGACAGTTGCAGGGACCATTCCCAATAAGCAGTTTGCATGCAGGCTCTTTGGACACTTCAGTGTTGACTAACATATTTGTGTACTCTACTGTGCCAGTTGGCCACAACAATTGGGAACTTTCCCAAGCACATTTAGTTTACTCCTATAAATATAGCTTTCCATTTCCCTCTAATGATGTCACAGCCTTCATGCCAACTCATGTCTCTTCTGTTTTAGCTTTGACACGTTATGCCTGCCTCTTTCTTGCTCCATTAATTGCAACTCTAGGAATGGGCAGTAACAGCGAAACACAGTAATATTTGGGATGGAGTTGCTTGGGAGGATGATCTTTGTCTAAACTGAAGCAATAAACAACTGAGCTGAAAAAGGAGTTATTTGAAAGAGCATCCAGGAAAGATTTGTATGTGATTTAAGTTGCTGGTAATATAAAAGCTAATTTTAGCTCTCATGAAAAGGGATGTTTTTAACCATGGAACTAGATCAAATATGTCATTTTTAATTTAAGTAGCACACTCAGTGTAACAAAGTGAACATTTTTTACTCCAATGACCTTTTACTACATTGCCTTTCAGATCCATTAATTGCAAAAATAAAATTTCAGAAATTAGGAAGAATTTTTGAAGGTTCTTGTAAAGCAAATTAAGAGTTTACTGGTTATTTTAATATGTGAAGAGTTCAAAGACACATGAAATAATAAAACATCTTGGTTAATTTGCACATAAACCAAGTTCATCTGTTCAGATATTACAAGGCGGAGTGTGTATAAGGGAAGCTTATGGGGAGATAATTGTGAATGAGTCATATGAAATTTTTTAAAAATAAACTCACAAGTTTTATTTTAATTGTTGACTCATCTGTGATTTATTTTCCCAACTGTTCTATCTTGCTTGTCTGTCAAACCACATCCATGGTCATCTTAAACTTTTCACTCAAATAGACTGTGCAAATATTGAAAACCATTCTGCCATTTAGTAAAATATCTTTCTTGATCAGTGTCTGAAAACTTTTGAGTTAGAATTATATTTGTGCTGGTCTAATTTGGTTTATATGCCACCTATTTATTCTGAGGTGCAATGTTGTTCAATCTTAGGAAACCACACTTAACTGCATTTGCAGTGCTGCTTTCCATGCACCAGCTAGAAGGTTTGGAGTCTTGATAAATGGACAGGAGTAGGAGTAAGATAAAATGTTTCCATCTGATTTCCATCTGGCTGGGCAGAGAAGGAACAAGATATATTCCATCATGGTAAGATACTATCTGGAGATGTAGATACAGATAGTGAACATGATCTGGGCTAAGAAGGAATTTTTAAGTGAAGAGAGGCTGTCAGGATTAGCGCTGTTTAGTTAAAGATGAAAGAAGCCAGGATGTATTTATGTAAAATGTAACTTCTGTAGAGGAGCTACACTAAAAATACATCTATTCATTTTCTTTAAAGAAGAGAGGTCAGTGGGTGAAGAGGAAAGATAATGTATAATTTTTCCAATGGCTGTCTTTCCCATAAGGTATTGGTGAGAATGTCCTACATCAGACTCAGGAAAGGACTGAACCTTTATGTGGCAATGCAGGTTAAACCTTAGTTGGCTCTGTTTTGGTACCACTTTTTTCTTTAGAAGGAAATTCTTAATGCACTAATGTTAGGAGAATTCTCTACACATGACAAATATTATGGTTTTTCTATTTCATTTACCACAAGTGCATATATTTTGCTTACATTTTAAGTTCAATATGTAGTGCTCTGCTGTTTTTTCAAAATTTTTTGTGCCACATTATCAACATACTAATTAACATTACCACTACTTGACACTAATAAAAATTTAAAGCTGCTGCATGAAATTGCATGAAGTATAGTATGTGAAATTCTGTGAAGTTCTAAAAATTCTGAGCTTTGAATTGTAAAAAATACCTGTAATATCTGTTTAATGTTCATAAGAAATGTGTTCACGCTGCACATGAACTGCTGCAGTGAAGATGAAATAAGCACAGGTGTAGTACTAACAATTAGGAACTGCCTGGCCTGAGGTTGCTTTATTATTTAACCTTGTAAATTAATTTAACTTGTTTGTGTCACATTATATCCTTTAATAAAACCAAAATAATTTTGCAGTTAACTTTGCCATGTTCAATAGTCCTTTGTATCTTATTCTGAGATATTAATCTTACCTGTGATTATCACAGCAGACTTAATCTGGATGTGACTGTGAATTTGTCACTGCAGATGTTGCTTTTTCACATAATTTGTTTCAGGAATGTAGGAAAAGCCATTATTGGGGTTTGTGTGGTTTTGGTTTTGTTTCACATAGTTACAGAAATATTTCTTATAGTAATTTCCCCTCAGGTGTACTTAATCAGTGGTGGGGGTTTTATCATTGATTATAATACCTTCTTGTCATGTTTTGATAACTTGTTTAACATTCAGTTCAGGCTCCCAGGGTAGGATTCAGTGCACCTAACTTCAGATATCTAGAGCGTAGGCATTTCTGTCTTTTCTGCCTCCCACCTCTGTAGTGTGATTCATCTCAAACTAAAATAGACATCTAAAATAGGTCAGAAACAGTGCCCCTTGAAAGTGCCTGTCTTTATTGACTGTAAAGAGAGCCTGTGGTAACACACAGGAGACACAGACGCTTCCACTGCAAATAAAGCCCACCAGAAGATGCCAAGGTTCATTTCTGCCATTGCTTCCATGAAAGAAATAAATGCAAAAGCTACCTTCCCTTGGCAAGGAGATTTCAATGTGTCCTTGCTCAATAGCAGCCACATAATTCCCAGCTTTCCATCTGCTCTCATTCCACCTGAGATTCTCTGTCCATGAATAATTTTCTTCTTTTGATCTAGAAACTTTATAGTCTTACCACTAAGCTTTCAATGTTTTCAAAATAAGCTGTGAGTGCAGAGCACCAGGCAGTAGTCATCTGCTCCCATATAGAGGGGACAAGGTTTTTTCAGATGAGAGCAGTACTCCATCAGTATCACAGTGTTTAATTTAGGTTTCACTACATTTTTATGCTTTTGTCAAGTAGCTACTTTTCCTGTCTAAGTGTAGGTTTTTAGACTGTGATACTTAATAAGAACAACAGTTCTATCTTCATTTAATATTGGCACACACATTTGTTCATTATCAATCCATCTTCATCTCAGTGTTGTACCCTGAGATACAGATTAAGCCATAAGAATGTTAAGAACGTATACATTCCACTGTTTTTAAGTGTATGGCATCTTTTAGATGCATGGCAAGATTAATCGTGAATAATGCCACTTAGTCATTTGCATGATAAGTATTGAAGTCATCCTGACTGAATGCAGAAAGGAAATAGATAATACTTTTTCTTTTCCTATGTCCTAGAAATACTATCTTACTTAATATCCTATCCTACTTTTTTTTTTTTACCAAAGCGTCTTTATTAAAGTGAAGTGGTGACTATTGTGAAGATTAAGACTTAGGAAGTCCTTTTTTTGGGATTTAGCAAGTTTTGAAACCATTCAGCCTGAAGATTGGAAAAATTTTGGTTTTATTCTGTTGTCTGTTGACTTTCCTTTTAGAAATTCCATGAAAATAAATAGGGTAACTGAAAATCAACATTAAACCAGCATTAAGTAGCATAGCATATTCTATGGTTGCCCAAGTCTGAAATGCAAATTAATTAAAAAAAAATAGTTCAATGAGATTCCCATTTTCTAGCACTGGGAAAGTATCTTTCAGCTGAATTTTTATATCCTGGTTTTCTTTGCACAGAAAAATGCAATGTTTGCTTCTACTTAAAATAACTATGCAGTTGCTGGGTCACTGTATATTTTTATAATAGTTTGTAAGAGGTAATGAAAGCGTGCTGAGTCAAGACCTGGAACAGCCATTTGCCCTCAGGATGGTATTGACTGGTTTGTTTTATAACCCCATATCTTTGCTGGAAAGATGATTTTAGACATTATCAGTAGACAAACACTGCCACTGCACTTTCAGAAGGGAAAAGGGCATCAAGAGGTTAAAGACAAACACAGATAGGATACATTTTTGAAGAGACTTTTTCTGCTTTCTATCATGACCACTTATAAGGCTGTATGTATGACAATGAAGTGATGTGCACCATAGCAAAGTCTTGAGGTCTTTTCAAGCTACTATGTTATTAATGATTTGTGGAATGAACTTAAAGAAAAAAAAGACAATTAAAAGGTTTTATTTGGTTTATCTAGCTATAAAAGGGAATTTTACATTGTCTTTAGGAGACTAGATTTTGTGAATAAAGTTGGAGCAACAGGTCTTACATTTTCAAACTTAGTCACTCCAAGTGCTTTGCCTCTTACGTGTACAACAGTGAGACCTACATGCTCAAAATGGCATTATCAGGGCTGATGTGACTTCAAAGAGACTATTCAGAGGCTGAGCATCCCTGAAAATTAGATGAAAGATGTCATTAATAAAACAATTCAATTAGTTACTGCTTTTGGAAGTATGAGTGTTAATATTAACTGTCCTTCAGCAGAAGCCAATTTCCAGGGTTGTGATCCCATTCAGAACTGTTGCACTTATTACATTCAGGACAGAAAAGATACCAGGGTAAATCCACTTAAGGGAATTTTATTAAACCATCAGTAATATTTCAATTTTTTCACAATGTGAAAGAAAGCCTGATTGTGTAATTTTATGGGTTTATTCTGGTTATTCTTACTTTTCAGTTTGTGTTTGTGTTTGTGTTTGTGTTGCTTTTCAGTTTGTGTAATTGTGTTAAGTTTGTGTTAATTTCATTCAGAAATATATTCAATGACAGTATAGAAAAGTTAAGAAATTTTAATTGAGAAAGTAAAGGAACAGATGTCCTTTTGCAAAGGCCTGCTGATGTCCACAATCCTTACTAAACAGAGTATTTCCAATTCCCATGCAAAGTATGGGACAAATCAGTCATGAATTTCAGCTTCTGACTAATTTCTGTAAGTTCTTACTCAAGGACCAGTTTAGCAACTTGCATCACTCATTATGACAAAAGATACTTTTCAGATGGGGCAGAAACAGAAATAAATAACAAAGACAATTGCCTTGGCACAAACTTTTCTGACAACCTTTGTCTTTCAGATAAAATTCTGTTACCCATTTTCATTAATAGTTTACTCTCTGAACACTTTTTGTACTTCCAGAAAAGGATACATCTCTGTGTAAAGATTGCAGAACATTTGCAGTATAAAATAAATTATCAGAATGAAAGTGAATAAAATAATACTGTTAGGAAGAAAAATGTTTTTCGAAGGGAGGATAGGAAGGTTAGAGAGGATATCTATTCACAGTAAGTTGTAGTGCCTGAACACATTATCTCAAACTTGTATCTTCTTCTCTTTTTCCTTCATAGGCTTTGATCCTATTTTTATCCTCGAGACGAGGCACATAATGTAAGATGTTCACTTAAAAAGAAAAAGCCACTCTGCTGATGATGATACATAGACAATGGTTATCATCTTATGTTCCTTCATAATTTCACTCATCCTTAATGTACTGTGTAGTACATTAAGGTCCTTTGCAGTAATGTACATGATTTAGATTCTATGTTTGCTGATAAGAAAGGACTCACATTTTGCCAAGTGCCTTGATACCACTGTGTATAATGTTTCAATACAATCAACTTAAAGCATAAATAACAAAACTGACACCTAAGTGATATGACACATAGTGAAATAACAGGCTGACTGTCTACATTATTTCTTTTCTACTATCTGGGATCATATTATTTTGGAGGTGTTGGTCTTGATTCATCAGGAGTTAATGTTAGATTTGACCAAAATGTTAAAAATGTTCATAAAGGCAGTCACTTCTTTGATTCTACATAAAAGATTATCTTTGATTCTAAGGACCATCTAGACATTTTCATGAAATCTGTAGTCTTGTCAGAAAACAAAAAATGTAGTTCTGGCATCAAAAGTGAATGGCAGAGGACCATTATATATAGCAAATATGAAACCCAAGAGTTGTGGAGAAGAGGAAGTAAGTATGTTTTCAATTCAGGAATAAATTAACATTCAGAGACAAATGTCTCAATTTTTTGTGGTTTGGTTTACTACACTTTCTCACGGCTCTGCCATCCTCTCCTTTAACTCTCACAATGTGCTTAAAGTCCAGTTTACTTCTCTATATACAAGCAATAAGTTTTCATTCCATTTCCTTTTTGGATTCACTCAGTCAGTAACTGTCTGATAAACACAAAACCTGTGTTTATATCAGGTTCATTTCAGTTACCTAACAAGCCTCTGTGTACAATCTTGATTTACTGATGGTCGACTCATACAGAGGAAGCACGGGTCCAGTGCTGGGAACCTGAATTGTTTCAAGAAAAGTGGAATGGTGCTTTGGATATTCCATCCTAGCTTTGTTGAACCATGTGGAAAGGGAGTGAGATACAGAATTATTTAATAGTTAAGTCCTTGGAGTGGGAGAATTAATTCTGACACTTGTGATGATCAGAATGTTTTTGGGCAGTGCTGCACAGGAGTCCTACTTGTGCTCAAAAATTGCTTGTCCAGAATACAAAAGAAAGGGAAATTTTGCTCCTGCACAAGCAATCAAATGGTGTGTTTTTGACTTAGTGTCATTATAGTTGCCTTCCATATTTATTGGTTATGAACTGCATACCTGATAGGTTATACAAAATATATTCTGAATGAGCAATTGTATTCATAAACTCGCTAAGATATTGAATGAGCAATTTTAATTTTATTGGCCTTTTATAGCATAGAGAGATTTACTGTTAGGTAAATGAATTCTCAAGTTTGCCATTTGAAGGAAAAATGGTTATAAGAATTTGAAGTTGATTAGTTGATCTCAACTCTGTTTTTTTCAAAGTAAATGCAATACTTGGCAAAATATTTCAGTATATGCAACAAAGCAAGATTACTGTAAAAATTAATTGTATTCATATTTGCACTTCCTGTGAAAGTTTTGTCATTGTTTTCATGTTTGAAAGAGAAGCCATCATAAAGAATAAACCTATTGGTACATGTTGTATCCTTTAGTATTTCTGACATATAGTTTTTACTTCTAACAGAAGATATTTTGTCCTGCAGTGTACTTGTCATCAAGGCTTACATAAATCCTTATGTTCAGAGTTAAAATAGGGCTCATAAGTTCACACTGTCTTGGTACCAACACTTGTTTCTTGTGAGACACTTCTTGGTACAAAATCTTGGTACAGTACTGAAAAGCAACAAAGACCAGTGATGGAAATGTTGATAATTCACTCTTAATTACAGAGACAAGATGAAAAACAGGCTTTATTTATCAATAAGATAAGCTGATCTATTTCTACCAGTTTTAAATTCTATAAGGATTTTATATTAGTACCAGAAGCCTGAAAGGGAGCAAGAACCTACTTGTCCTATGTTTTGTTGTCTTTAATTCTCTCACTTTGCTTTTTGGGAGCTATACCAGTTGGAAATGGTTAGTTTCTGAAACTTCACACACGTGAGTTTTATACATCCTTTAAAGTACATTCATCAGTTTTGGTTTTGTGTTGCTTTGTTGATGGGGTAAAGAAGAAATATTTTTTCTTGTCAAACTTCATTAAATAAGCTGAAAGGAGCTGTAAATAAATTTGGATATAAAAAACCAATTAGATTTCATGTGTGGCTTCATGAAGATAGTAATTTAAATTTGAAATGCAATTGAATATTTTTTTCTGAACTGTGGTAAAGGTTTAACATAATTTCCAGCCATTAACCGTTGGAAGAGAGAACTCTTTAAACATTAATATTTTTCAGTTTAAAGCAAAATCTGGATATTTTTAGCTAGATGAGTAACATATCATATGATACTCCCTCTATTTTGATGCCTACAATGGAAGATGATAAGGAAATATCAATTCAAGTACAGTGTTGTCCATATTGGAAGATTACTATGGTTTCTCTGAGTCTGTGAAGTAGGAGTGATAAGGTCCAGTGGTTTAATATGAAAGCTCTCAAATGTTCTGAAAATCACCGACTCGCACTGCTTCTGGAGGAAACATGGTTTTCCCTCGTAGAGACAGAAATGAGAATAGTATGTGATATAAAGTCCTTGTTTCTGGATAATTACTCACCTAATTCAATAAGAGCTGATGATATAGATCTTAACTCAAAACATCTGCTTTATATTGCACTACATATTCTGAAGAGAAAATATATATCACAAGCACTAGCGCACTAAAAAGCTAAGTGTGTTTGTCAATTTTAAAAAGTGCATCTTCTCTTTGTGGTCAGAAATAGAAGGGTTTGTATTAGTGTTCCTGAATTTTCAAAGTACTTTGCATAATCATCTGATATATACATATATATGCCTTCCTTTTTGATGTGTGACTTACTGAGTTTGTATATATCTATATCTATGTATCTATATATGTATATATCTATATATATTTGATATATATAACATATCTTGTGTTTTGTACCTACTATCAAGAATCATGCATAAAAATACTAGGCATAAAAAACCCCACTTAAAAAAATTAAATACATAATCACACTGAAAATTTTGGAGAGTAATATCTAATTAAAATATAAAGTTCAACATAATTTGTATGATATAGATTCAGTGCTTGATAACTCATACATTCAAAAGTAACTGGAACTAAAGCCATCTCAGAAGCATTGCCATATCTCTTACTTTAAAACATGTAGGTAGAACCTTTTCTTTTCATCTACAAGATTTTTTTTTCCTCTACTACAAGTTTCAGTTTATGAAATAATTAAATCAGTAGTTGCAAGATTCATGGGAGCAAATATTTGAATGGGGTTTGCATCCATTGTAAGTACTTCTACCACTGAGCAGTAGTCATGGTCTTTAGGTGTTTTTCTCTGTCCTGTTGAGTCTCTTCAGTTTCCTTCAGTTCCATTTTCTGCTGTCTTTCAGTTCATGTTGCTTGGTATCGTTGTTGCCCTCAATTAGACATCAGAGACCTGGTTCCAGCTGCGTGTTCCAAGGATATTGCTGAATCCCAGCTTTGGGCCTGCTGGCTGTTCTGACATATGAGTCTTCCTGTAATTGTAGACATTCATTCTGTCATGCATCAGTTCATGCTTTACTGAATTTGCCTGTGCTCTAACTGTTTACTGGCAGAAGGCTAGTTTCATATTTTTCAGAAAAAAAACCTGCTGTAAACAAATATTTTCAATCTATTTGCATTGTTACACCAAAATGACTCTCTGATTCCATGAGGATACAACAAGAATATGATGTTGCCTGTATTGTGGTGAGATAGAAGAAAATTCATACTCATTACCTTTCCTCACAAGGTGTAAGTTAGTGGAGAGTTAGAACAATTACAACCTATGCCTTCTCTCCAGATTTATACTGGTTAGATAGGGAGATATGTTTATTGGAACTGAAATGCAGACACAGGGGGGAATGTTGCTTGTTTTTTGTGGTGGCGTTGGTGGTAGGTATTTTAACTGCAAATTTCTTCACCTAGGCAGGAATGCCAAAACAACAGATAAAAGACCAGGAACAGTAATTTGAAAAGCATTTTTCAAGTAGCAGGCAGACATGGTGATCCCAGTAAGAGCTCCCACTGGAAGGCTATCGCTAAAAGAGGATATGTAGTCCTAGAGGAACAAACAGGGGACTAGCAAGTCTAAATACAGCAGTAGTGTTATGATCATGAAAGGCATTATTGTTACTAGAGCAGATACGTTTAACTGTGAATTAACTACCTTAATATATAGCGTATGCTAGTGTGAGAAAATGAACTGAATTTTCGATATCCCTGGTAGAAACAAGGATTAAAAGTTATGAAAGCTGAAGCAAGAGACTTTCAAACTATAGGCACAATTACTGAATGGTGTAAAGTATTTATTTAAAGTAGTGTAAAGTATTTATTCCTCCAATAAATTCCATTGTTTATTGGAGGAATGTACGTGGGATTTTGCACATGCATTCTTCAAATTATGCATTTGTTGATGAAACGCTGATTTAAACTTCTTTCTTCTTCCATGGCAAACCATTATAAAGGTCTATAAAAGAAACTACATTCATTGCACTATGGAGAAACAGTATGTGTTTGGTAGGCATATTATAAGGAAGAAAGTATCAGCTCATAATAAAAGATTCTCTACTCAGATTATAAACAAACTGGTGTCTTTCATTTGACCAGCTGAGGGGCCTCTTTGTTAATACAAGCATCTAGATCTTCTGGAAGAGAAATCAAAGAGGGGAGAATACATTGTAATCTGAAATCCAGGTCTTCAGAAAATTTTCCAGACAGTAGTTTTGCTTTGATTCTGTAAATGCTATAGAAGCCATATGATGGTAATTATAAGAAATTGGTAGATGTGAATAGGATCTGAGAAGATTTTTTTTTCTCTTTGGCTAACGAAATTTTATTGCAGTATGCGTCACTCTGACATACACATTTAAACAGACAGACATCTCTGCATCTTTTCCAATTCCTTTCATAGTAATTGTACTTTGGAAGTTGCATTATCTCCTGTTGCTAAAAGCATGAAGATAAAACAGAATAAGAAACATAGACAGCCTGCAACTCACCAGGCTTTTAGAATTTTGACAAGTTCCTTTTGAAAGTACCATTTCTTAAGTGGTTTTTCTGTCTCTTTTAAATCTTGTGAATAAGATACAAAGTGCTTGACAGAACATGCAAAGTTAGTTTTGCAACCACTTTACAATTTTACCCTTTTCTGTAGCCCTGCTTTTCAATTTTTGTAGATTGAACACTTATTTTTTGTTGCTGAAAGGTGTCGAGTTCTTCAAATATTATTTTCTTTATAATCTTCATGTAGTTCAGATGATCTGTGTTTGAGGAAAAGATGTGATGAATGATTTTTGAGTGTTCAGTGCAAGTGTTCACAAGTATTACCAGCTTTAAAAAATAACTTCTTTAAAACATGTCATGTATAGCTAATGAATTAAGCTGTAGGTCTATTGTTTTACTAAGCACAGTAAGGCTCAGAATAAAATTCCAGCCTTATACTTAGCAATGTTAGGTAAACCTTTCTTCAAGAGAGATTTGGACGGAAGATGAGAAAAAAAAATTAGAAAAAAATCAGAAAAGAAAGCTTATAATGTGTATTATATTTAAACTGACTGTAGCTCTTTAAATAGTCTCACAAATACTTATTTCTCCCCAGTAGTAGCACCAAAAATTAAGAAATGTAAAAAATACTAATTTGGAGAGCAATACACAGTTTCTTTTTTTTTCTAGACAAGATAGTCAAAATGACAAAAAAAGCCACCTTTGTGTTATTTAAAGCAAGTTGTATGTGTTAACATAGCTGTCAGCAACTGAAATGATAAAATTATCGTTGTTATCAAATACAGCTATAAACTGAACACGAGGCATGCTTCAGGTTAGTCAGAAGAGGTCCTCTGTTTTTCACTGTGCATGCTTGCTTGAAATGAAACTGTGTTTTATTGGTTAACTGGGATGCTTAGCATAATCACTTTGCAAGGCTGTGGTGGAGGGAGGTGATTATCACTGAGAACAGATGGGCAGGTCCAAAGCGTTGCCAGATTCTGCACAAGCTCCATGTACTGTGGGTTCTGGCTCTCTCTTCTCTTTGGCATTTCTAATTTTTATTCATTGTGCATATTACAACGGGCTAGCTGAGCTGGAGGTCAGGGAGCAATGACCTTACAGTTTAGCTCACAGATGCAGGAGTGAGGAATTCAAAGCTCTGTCACTGTACATCTGAACGGATGGGGCAGACGGAATTTTGTCCAATTGCCTCCCTAAATGTATAAAAGGATTTGTCTCCGAGCTTAGCACTCTGCTCTGCATCTGTAGCGCTCTGTGGATTGTATTGTGTGTGACCAGAAATGATATTCTCGGATATGAACACTGTCTCAGCCTCTCCTAAAGTGCATCCTCCTAATGGGACCCGGTTTTATACTTTTCAGGTAAGTGAATTTTAATAAAACTGAAAGGATTTTAAACGATAGGTAAACTTTAAGTTAGAGTAGCTGATATTTTAAGAAGCTTATGCATTCATTAGTTTTGTATAGGTAGAAGAAAAAATGTAACAAATCAATATAACACAGTAAGTTTGCTGCCTTAAAAAATTCAGCATGCAATTGCTCCTATACTAACAAAAAACTACATTCATTGTGATTTTGCTATTGTTTTTGTTTTCCAATAATAGTATCATCTTGCAATTAATTAGATTTACAGTTCCTTACACTGTCTTTCTGAACTCTTTAGTTCAGACAAGAATTCTGTTGAAATTATAAGAAATTCCAAACTCATGGTAAATAAAATATATTTTAAAAACTTTGTATGTTGTACCTGTCTGGATTTTTAAATACTAATCCTGAATGTAATTTCATGCTAGCTGATGCTTAATTTGGTTCCTGTGAATAGTAATATGTGTGCAATTGATAAAACAACAGAATCTATTGGTAGGTTTATTAAGGTTCTCAGTTTTAAGCCAAGTTTTGCCTCATCCAGGTAAATAAGCTTGCGTGCTTAGCTCAAGGTAAAAATGTATTATATGCTCTGTATCTTAATTACAAACCAATCTAATTACAACCATCTTCCAGTAGCATTTCATTATAAGTAATCTTCAGTACCTTGGCTCTGAAAAACTATGTAATCCTACATTAAGATTAAACAAGAATATAAAAGCCCTCACACACAGCCCTGCCCCAGATGGTTCTTAGAGCATTTTGGCCCTGCAGGGCAAATCAAACATTCCACTAAGTTAAAGTGGCAGCAGCTTTTTCAGCTCACCCTCTGATACAGCTAGGATTTAAATATCCTTCCTGCTCCTCATTGCCTAGCAGGTTTACCCTTTTCATTACTTATGCTATTGCAGAGGGATTCTTTAGTATGTAATAAACCCTGTGTATACGACCAGAACAAGCAATCTGAAGCAAAGATGATCATAAAAGTTGACTATAAAATGAATGGAAAACTTATTTTTCAAAATCCAGGTACAGCATTCTTTCAGTCCAATAATTGCATTTCATTCTTGTCTCATTTTAAATCCATTGTTTTTAATTGTGCTGTCTTGCCCTTCTTACAGTGGTGTCAAATGATAGTTGAGGGCTGTGCAGAAAGAATGGCATCCTCCTAACAGTGACGATCTGCTGATCCTGGCAGTGATTCAGAGACATGAGTGCCCCAGGCCTGTTCCTCTACAGCATGACTACTTTTTTCACACACTGACATCTAAATATTCTGTACAGCCTCCTGTAGCTATGCTCTTAAACACAGTTCCTGACGTCAGGTATTCTTTCTGAGTATGTTGAGTTGAAAAAGTCACAAAAATTAGGATGCTTGGTTGTGATGCCAAACTGAATCTCTTATTTTGTGATACTTTACGAAAATAAGTGCCAAAGTATATTTTTGACACTATGTGTTACTGCTACTAGTGATCCCTGTGATTACTGTAGACATTATCCCACATACAAAAAATTCTCTTCTCAAAATTATTTCTTCTGCAGGTTTTTAAGCTAAGGGGTCACTAAATAAAAGGAAAGTGGAACTAAATTTCCTGTTACATCCTGGGTACTTTAATGAAAAATGTAGAAATAAATGATGTTGGAATGTAAAGCTGTTAATTCTGGACAGTATGCGTTTGTGTTCTAGAACAGCTTGATGTTGTCAGTGCTAAAAGAATCCCTGAAAAATAAAATAAAATAAAATAAAATAAAATAAAATCAATCAATGAGAGCCTGTATTGTCCTTTGATCTCCTCTTTCAACCTTTTCCCCATTTACTTGTTTATATATGTGCAGTATAAACTGATGTGAAGCAACTTTCCAGTTCTTGCCCTTGGCTTCATTGTTCCTTGTCTCCTAGCTTTTGACCACCATGTTTGTGCTACCTTCTCTTTCCCTTTTGAGTTACTGCAGTCTTTGCTTACAAATGTAGTAATTGCTGAGAAGGACTTAATATAATTCTTGTTACTTATTTTGGTCTGTATTAGAGTACTTTTGCTCTCCCACCTCTTTTATTGTTTCTATATGTTACATTGAATCTCTTTGAGACTGAGAATCTCTTTTGTTTAAATAGCTTTCAAAGTTTTGGGACAGGTTAATGGTTCTTAATTTGAAATATGTACACAGGTACTTAACCTAAATATGTGAAAATAGTCTTAGTGAAAGCAATGTTTAGCATGTTCAAAACAGAACAAATACAAAAATTGTGAGATGAGGGCCTGAACATGGATTGATGGAGGGCAACAAGTGATTAAGCTACTGATTTCACTGCACATTGATGTAGTGATTGAACAGTTGAGTTAATTGTGCATTGTGCAAAAATAACACAACATATTAATTATTTCAGCTATGGCAATGGTATTGAAAGAAGCAAAAAGCAGGTGTGCAAGTTGTAATTTTATCATCAGCATTTCACTGGTGTTCTCAGGAACTTAGACCCAATTGGATTCTAGTGGCCAAGGAGTCAGACTGGCTGTACAGGGATGCATCCAGCTGAGCACTTGGGCTAGGGATAACCAGAGTTGGTGTTTGACAGACTATCCAAAGATTCTTGATACTCCAATGTCGGTCCCTTATTGCATCCATATCTGTGACTACCTAGAAGCTATGATATTCCTAGTACCATGGTTCTGCTCAAGAAATTTGTTCTGAAATTCTGTAAATGATTTAGTTCAGTCTATTTCCTGAACCACCTGCTGTAATTCAAAGAAGCTTAAGCTTTGATCTTTAGACTATACTTAATTAAAGCAGTTAAAATAGAAAAAAATAAATATGAGAGGAGCTTATATAAAAGGTTATGTATTTTTTGAAAGAAAGAGACTGTAATGCTGTTATGAACAAGGTTTAACTTTATTATAACTAGAGAAATACCAAAATTTAGTGCTTTGTATTTCTGTATCTCTATGCTTCGTCTTAATTTATGTATGTTTATTTTTGCATTCAAGCTTGATAAAAAGATTATATTTCTGCTACTTGAGGTGGATAAAATAGTTTCCCAAGAGTCCCACAGTGAGCACAGTGAGCATCTTTCATTAACATTGTAAACAGCAAAATTAAAATAATAACATGACCTTGCTCTCTGTTTGGTCGTGTATTTTGCTATATTTAATGGTTCTTTGCAAATAATGATGATACAAGTGGAAAAGTTTGGATTAGAAAGGAGATAGTTTTAACTTGATTATTCGTTGTGAAATTTGAAACATTAATTTAGTGAAAAAATAATTTTATTCAATCTGTTTTTATTGGGGCCTTGAGGGTTGTTCTTTTTTCTGTGAAAACATAGAGGAAAGGAACTTAATTTAAAAATTATCAGATTTTGCTTCTGAAAGTAGTTTAATACTGCTTTGGTCATTTAAAAGCAACTTAACTTTATGTTGGTCTTTGTCATATCCAATAATTTTTTGTTTTTTTTCTTAAGTTGGTTGTATACAATTACACAAGTGAATACTAACATGCACAACTTTTGAACATTCAAAGTATCTTCACATTATACATGATGTTTATTTCAACAGAATTTAAATTCAAAAAGACTATTTTTCTCTTTCATTTTCTATGAACAGTATTTCTAGTTTTTAAAAATTTCAGTTATTAAGCTAAGCATATATCTAGAGCCCAGAGCTAAGCACAGACCTAAAGGGAAAGTAAAAGGAGTTGCCAATAGGTTCCAACTTAGGAGCTAGGCATGTGCAGTAGAAGGAGAAAAAACATCCTCAAATTGCTGCAGTACACGATGTCGTGGTTCCAGCTGAATCTTTAGCTTTGAAATCAGTGCTATGTAGTAACAGTTTCTGTAAATGTTGACCAGAAACTTTTAGACTTGGAAGCAATACTAGTCTATTTTATAGTCAGATGAGATTTCTGTTTTATAAATGCAGTCCTTTTTGCTAAGAAGGGGAGAAGTGAGGGCTGGTCTTTTTCTGAAAACTGGAGAGATTCGAACAAATTTTTAAAGTTACCTGATGAGCAGAAGAAATAAAGAAATAAAATTACTTTCTTACAAAACCTGCAGAGAGATCCTAAAATAGTCATGTGACATAAAATTGTAAATATACTATGAAGTACTGTAGAAGTGCATTGCTGATCAAAGGTGTGAAAGTGGGTTACTGGGAAACTGGGAAACATTTCTATACATAAAACATATCTATCACCATGATACTGATTTCTGCTGGCTGCTACTTCTTAGCAACTAAAAGTTACTAAGAGACAGTGAATTAACAGAATGCAAGTAAAAATGTGACTTTTTGATGCACAATATGCTTTGGGCCTTGTGGACCCCCCCTCCCATGACTCTATAAGAAATTCTAGATGTACTCATTAGGTGTTCTATTAATATCTATATTAGTAATATAAATTATTTGTATTCCTCCTCAAAACTTCTGATTTTTACTGTTTTAGTTATTCTATTTTCTTTCTTGTATCTTATATGAAAATAGTAAAGGAAACAAAGAGCCACTTCTATAAGAGAAAGTATCTTGATAGAATTTGTAATAGTACTTATTAGCATACAGTTAGTAGGTATGCCATGCTACACTTCTTTAGTAGGCCATAACTTTTCAACTACTTTGTTGCTTCACGTATTTCAGTACAATATAATTTAGTTGCAAAGGAAACAGCTTTTAAGTTTCTTTGCAGAAATAATGCAGCATTATGTAAAAATATTAATCCCAGGTGATGGAGATGGGTTATTAGTCACCTTGTAGCTCACCACTCACAGCACAACAAAGTCCTTGTAAAATTAGGTGACTCTGTTCCTACTCTATGCAGACTTAATTGCACATGTAGAAAATATGCTACATATAACATGCAGAAGAGAGCCAAAAAATTGTGTATACTTTCAGACCTCTGTCACCTTGTCCATAGGAGAGCTGTGGAATCTGATCTTACCTTGAGCTTCAGCTGGCTGAGCATGTGGGCAGCTCCTTCCAGCAACCCTCTGCCAGGTGTGAGATTCCTCCCTTAGTTTTGACTAAATAAGGATTTTTCTGGGTTTTTTTATGGCACTGGCAGAGTACATTTTTTTCAGAAACATCATGTAGAAGTTTAGGGGCATGATCTTTGTGAAAGCTGCAAGTTCAAGCCAGTTGGTAACTTGTACCAGTAATGATGGTGAACATCACTGAAAGGCCAGCTATAACAGGAGTCCACTGAGTAACTGGGTTGGTGTGGGAGAAGTTGTGGTACACATCATGTAGGTTGCTGTGGCCTTCAGAAGCTTTGGAACCTGTGTTAGTGAATATAAATAACAGTGGCAGAAAGGCTGACAGCGAAGAAGTTTTTAAAGACTTCTGACATGTGGCAGAAAATAGTAATGCTGGACCAGTGCTTTTCTGGGTAACCAAAAAAAAGTCTTTAAAAAATATGGGCAGTGTCAAAGGCAGGAGACAATAATAAAGTGATTTGCATTGCAAATACCTTGGAAATATTTATAGATGTATAAGTGGGTTTATATAATTTTGGAATTTAGGAATTTCAGAGGAGTAGTGTGAAAAATATGCTTACAGGCTCTTTTATTCAGAAATAATAGCCTCAGATTCAAGGTTAGTATTATTTACTATTATTTTAATTTATTATTCTATGATATGTATTTTTATTGACTGTTTGGCGAGAATAAACCCAAGTTTGTTCTCACAAAAAAATTTGAGTTTTTCTTCTCAAATACAGACCTGGTAATTCAGTGTTATTCTGACAGTAATCAAAAAGAAGTTAATTCCTCTGTACACAGCTATAAAATCTTGAAGGAGAAATATTTGAAATTTTATGCATTAAAACATGCTATGCCAAATAAACTTACAGTAATTTTAATCTGGTAGAATTCTTTCTAGAATGAAGAGTGTGAGCATTTGTTAATCAATTCAGCTATACTAGCAATTAATAAGCTTAATCATTTTACTAAGTTGGTGAGAATGTGGCACTTGGACTCTAAAAGTGGAACAGAATTATTCAGTCTGACAGGAAAATAAAAACATTGTTGGAGTGTTCAGCTAAAATGTGTTAAAACTGTGTTACTGTGAAGTATGTAATGTGCCTTTGGTATCTAAAGAAATAATTTCATTTGCACAAGAGCTGGGTTTTTTCTTTTGCCATAATTCTGTTGTGCCAGAGAACTGTAATTTGTGGCCATCAGAGCTCATAAAGGCTCTTGTTTTAACCACAATCCACACCTATGCCACACAGACCATCTCTGAAAAGGTATTTGTTTTCTGATTGGCTTCTGAGTTTTGACTGCAATTGGGCTTAGAGCTGCCCCAGCTGTGGGGCTGCTCCACCATTTACCCTCCTCCTGCTTAAAAATCAGTAGTGCTACATGGGCCCATATTTTCTGTAGTTTGTTTTTCCAGCCAGTCAATAAAATGGTCTGATAGTTTTTATGAATCTGCTCTGGATGCAGTCGACTGGGAAGGGTGAGTTTACTGAATAATAACTGACTGTTTTGATCTGTAACATTTGCATCCTCTTCTGGGAAGAAACACAGGTTGCTTAAGGAAAAACTTAGAATAATTTTGGCTCTAAGATAAACCTATTTACCATGAATTTGGTAGTAGAAATCAGGAAAACTAATCCTTCTTGCCAAAAGCCCAAGTCAAAACAGTTTGCACATACATACACACATACTTTCACAAAGACCTCCAAATCAATTAAGAAAGTAATTTAGCACAGAACTGGCCATAGTATTTTTCAGTTGTAGAGACTCTGTAAATCATATTACTTATCAAAAAAATACAATCATTAGAGTAAATGAAGAATCCAGGATCTTTAAATATATAGATACAACAAAACAAAAAGAGCTTAAAGTCTTTGTCTTAAGAAATATTTATGTAGATTTTGCTTTTCGTAAAAACATATTTTTTCTACATAATGCCATTATTTTATTTGTTGAAACTAAACAGCAACCAAGCAGTGCAGTCAATTCAACTTTCCTATGTGGAATTCCTATCATACAGAGTGTGGCCACTTCTACTTTGCAATGTAATGAGATAAAGTCAGAAAGTATCTTTTCTTTTCCTTCCAGAAGCAGTGGAGTTATTTCTTTTGCAGCTGAGTGGATGTGACCAATAAAAGCAGGGGGCCAGTGGGAGGAATTGCAATAGGCGTGCTTTCCTCCTGTTCCAGAAATAGGATCATGGTACAGTTTCTGAATCATAGCTAGAAACGCTGTTTCTGCCTCAATTTCAGAAGAGCTTTCAGTGCTGGATTATTTTACCATAATTTACATGGGAAATAAAGAAATGTATTGGTACCTTCCAGACTGGTAAGGTTCTAAGGGTTATCACACATCAATATATGTTAGTTTGATACTGGTTGGTCCAATTGCTTACAAGCTGTATAGAGTTTCAGATAATATGCTTTCTTTATAGGGTAAATCAGGACTAAATAGGCATAGCCTGTTGTGAGAGAGCACAGGCTGTTTCTCTGTGGAGAAATGTTCTCAACATTCTGTATAAATTGTGATGACAATCTGTTGGAAATGGCAAGGTTTTTCCCTCGATGGATATTACCAATCTTGCTGTGCAGCACTGATGAAACTTTCCCATCCCCATCTGAGAGGAGAGTAATTGGCTGATTTCATTGTGCATTACAAACATATTCCTAGTAGTTGTCTCAGATCTAAATCGTACTGCCACTGTCTTCTTGATCTGCTACACATTGGACCGAGTAGAGGACACTACCATCTTAGAACAGTATTAATTTTATTTTATATAAAGCTCTTTGTCCTCAAGGTCTTTTTATATATTGTTGAGAAATTTGTAAGGTTTGTTGCCTGCCTGGTACTAGTAGTCTATTCACTCAGCATCAGCTGATGATCTTGAAAGGTGGGTGATTGCTTGAAAATTTCTTTTACTTACGTCTGTCTTTAAGCAAGCAAAGAAAGCAACTGAAGGCAGAAAACTCAAAATACTGGGCATGCTTGAACTATCCTATGATTGAAGGCAACCAACAAAGTGCTTAAGTGAATTTAATAGTTTCAAATACTTTGAGATGTGAATAAAGTTTCTGCTGAGGAACTTATGAGGAACTATGCCTGTAGATATGTCTTTTTTGGGAAAATTACTATGATAAAAGCATTAAAGTAAATAATTTACCTTTTATTTTTAGGTTTTATTTTCATTTTGAATGCAATACTGTTAGTATATATCACAATATTTTTAATCCTAAATTTCTTAGTAGTGATTTTAGTAAATAAATTTTATTTTGTGTCATCTATCCCTGTGTAGTTCAATATTCAATTGGCAGTTATGCTTAGCAGAACATTTATGGAGAACTATGAGGTTAGGATTGTTTTAAAGTGACAGCTGGCATAATTCAGTTGAACTGTGATTCACTCAAAGATGTAAACTAATGAGAAGAATATGGATTCAGTATTTTCACTGGAAGAATTAGAATTAATGATTCATGGAAACTTAACTGTTCTGTGTTATTTTTACACTAGAAGGAATTTTACATTCTGCATGACTAAGTGTGCTTATTCCTATGATATGTGTTACTCCTACTGATGGGTCTGACAAAGTATAAATTATTTTTTACTTATTTTTAATTAAATATTCTGCATGCATTGTGGTGGCACAGTGTGAGGAATGACTTTGTCTACACCATCAGCCTTAGCAACGTTGGCACCGAGCAAAGCTTTGCAAAGGATGGTGAGGAGATGTCAGTAGCTCTGAAAATGCATTGAGGATGCAGTTATCTGTAGGGATTTGCTGGTTCTCTGAGCCTAACCAAGGAGTAAGGGAAGGTACTTGATGTGGATTCTTGTATTTACATCTCCATTAGTAGGTAGTGTGGCAAGGTAAAAGTCAATCTGTACAGCTGAAGAGGAGGATCATGTGTCTGTGTCATCCACAGGGGAGGATTTTGGAATAGGTCATCACATCCACAGGCTGTACATCCACAAAGGGATTGAAAGTATCAGATTCACTCTCACAGGTAATTTTTCAGTTTCATTTTATCCAGGAGGTACCCAGGCACTCTGAAATCACGATGCAAACCAAAGTGAGTTGACACAATAGGGAATTTTGCTTCAGATTAACTGATAGGAAACAAAATACTAATGTAGACTTGATTTCTCTGATGCAGGACCTGATAAATAGCATTTCAGAATAAGGGCCAAGATGTGTCAGTCCCAAATCAGGTTCTGGAAGAGCATGTTTCTTTGAAGGAGTCCAGGAACATAAGCTGCCCAATGTTGAGTTAACCTTTGTCAATACAACTATATTGATATAGAATATGTTGACTCTCTAATGTCATACAGTCACTTCAAATTAATCTCTTCCACGCATGCTATTTGCAGTGTGTTTTTTTGTTTTCTTAGTGGACAGCTTTGTATCATCTTGAGTGTGATCACACTGAAGGGGACATCTAGGGGATCAGACCTAGCCAGAATAGATTTAAGGAGGGTCAGGTCCTACCTGACCAACCAGTCCTCCTCTTATGGTAAGGTGCCCCAGCTGGTGGATGAGGGAAAGGCTGTGGATGTTGTCTACCTGGTTTTCAACAGAGCCTTTGACACTGTTTCCTGGCAAAGCTGGTAGCTCACAGCTTGGGCAAGTGCACCTTTGCTGGATTAAGAACTGGCTGCATGGCTGGGCCCAGAGAGTGGTGGGGAAAGGTGCCGCATCCAGCTGGTGGATGGCCCCTGGTGGCGTCCCCCACAGATCAGCTCTGGGCCCAGTATTTAATATTTTTATTCGTGGTTGAGATGAGGGGATTGAGTCTACCCTTAGGAAATTCTCAGACGACACCAAGCTGGGTGTGTGTATTGACCTGCTGCAGGGTCAGAGGGCTCTGCAGAAGGACCCAGACAGGCTGGATCCATGGGCTGAATTCAAAGATATGAGGTTCAACAAGACCAAGTGCTGTATCCTGTACTTTGGCCACAACAACCCCCTGCAGTGCTACAGGCTGGGGACAGAGTGGCTGGACACCAGCCAGGCAGAAAGGGACCCGGGGGTGTTGATTAAGAGCAGCTGAACAGGAGCCAGCAGTGTGCCCAGGTGGCCAAGGGCATCCTGGCCTGGATCAGGAATGGTGTGGCCAGCAGGAGCAGGGAAGGGATTGTTCCCTGGTACTCAGCACTGGTGAGGCTGCAGCTCGAGTGCTGTGTCCAGTGCTGGCCTCCTCAGCTTAGGAAGGACATTGAGATGCTGGAGCATGTCCAGAGAAGGGCAACAAGGCTGGTGAAGGGTGTGGAACACCAGTCCAGTGAGGAGTGGCTGAAGGAGCTGAAGATGTTGAGCCTGAAGAAAAGACTCACGGGGAGACCCTACCACTCTGCATCTCCCTGAAAGGAGGCTGTACCAGGTGGGGGTTGGGTTTTTTCCCAGGCAACCAGCTGTAGGACAAGAGCACACAGACTTAGGCTGTGCCAGAGGAGATTTAGGTTGTACCTGAAGGTTAGGAAGAAATTCCTCACGGAAAGGGTTACTGGGCTTTGGCATGGTCTGCCCAGGGAGGTGGTGGAGTTACCATCCCCGGAAGTGTTTAAGAAAAGACTGGATCGCACTTAGTGCCATGGTCTGGTTGACAAGGTCATAGGTTGGACTTGATCTCAAAGGTCTTTTCCAACCCAGTTGATTCTGTGATTCTGTGTCTTGTAAGGTTTGAAAATATAAGGTCTGATGACCTGAAACCTTGGATACGTTGGCTAACACTGTGATGGACAGTAAGGCATAAAGCTAAATATCTGCTAAACAGTGCTTACCAAAAGAATGAAATTAGCAACTTAGACCAAATAGGCATTTACAGACATCTGTTTCTTGAAGTAAAGCTGTCAACATCAACATTTGTGTCTCAATTAAATCATATTAGCATGTCTGATTACAGTAGTGTGTACGTTCATCTCCTTAGACTGGGAATATGGTAGAATCCCCTTTTGAGCAGCCCAACTCCACTGCAAGTTTGGGATTTGGGCAATTTCATCCTCTCTCTCTTTTGGCTTGTGAGAGTTTCATAAACCAGCTCTCCTTCCATTACTTTAGATTTTTTATCACTCAAAGGCAATTTTTAGAGGGAAGCTTAAACCTCTGGAAGCAAAGAACTATCACTAACATATTAGTGTCCAATTTAAGCTCTAATCTTTGTAAAATAACATTCTTTTTTATTCAGCAAGTGGAAGAATTCACTGGATTATCTAGTTATAATTGCCCTTCCCTCTTCATATAGGCATCTTCTCCTTAAATCCAATATTTATCAGTAAGAACTTTTACATGTTATTGCTAAAAATAGAGAATAAAGGGAAAATATATGTTCCCCACAGTAGTCTATATTTTGCTGCAATTTGCATCAGCTCTTAACTTTCCTTTATAAAGAGGGACATCTGATGTACATTATGGCCTCTAACACCAGTTCCTGATCCTGTTTGCATTTATGTTCAGTGGGCTGTACTGAGAATTTATCTCTTCAAACAACCTTCTGGGGAAAGAGCAGTTTGCATCTTTTCAGTCAATCAGAATTACTAAATTAAATCATCATGACTCCTTACATGGTCTGTGACTCCATCTCTAGAGTAATTGTGAAGGGATTTATTAGAGCAATATTATACTTAGTGTATTTTAAGAATTTAAGGAGGAAAAGCAATTCAGAAAGCAAATGCTCATGGAGAAATTCATTCTTATTTATCACTTGTAAAATAAAAATTAAAAGGATGAGTTACCTGTCTATTTCTGTAGTTAAATTATTTTTTTACTAACTTGATAAAGATCCTAACACTGCAAAAAGAAAAAAAAATTAAAAATAAATATCCTCTGTCTGTATGACAGACAATTGATTTCCATGTGTTTATTCAAATCCTTAACTATAAGTATCCATGTATTTTCACAGGACTAAAGTCTGATTGTAAATTTGAAAGCTATCTAGTTTATGGTAAAATTCTGTCAAGTGACATCAGTAAAGTTGTTATTCCATCAACTGTGAGATACTTTTTTAGAGAAGTGGTACTTGCAGGTGCACCTGTAGCTCAGTTTGTGTGGTCCCTAGGCTTAGTAGCATAGAGAAATATTGCTGCTCTCAAGTATTTTCTGCCTTCACCACAAGAAATTGTGTGTTTTAATTGTTTGATTGGTTTGGAGCTTTTGTTAAAGAAGTGCCATAATGATGTTGTGACACCTAAAAGAAGTGTTCTGGAACAGTTTCTAGGTCAATGGTAAATTAATCCATTTATGTCTTCAAGAGCTCTGACTTTTTAAAAATAATATGTATTTTGTATTTTATGGTAAACCTCATGAAGTATGCCAGTACTTCAGCATGTTTGTGAGATGATACTGTAGAAGATTGATTTTTCCTGATGTTTATTTTCAAATATCTTGATAATGCTTTATCTTGCAAAATTTGAGAAATTCACTTGAGAAATCTTTCTCACAGTACCTATACAGCCACAATTCACTGGATTATTTTTTGCCCTGTAAATATATATCAGTCAAGTATATATACATGAATTTGACTATGTGGTTGTGTGCATAAACATATATTTGACTAGGAAAAAACAGCACTTTGTAATCTGTTATAAATGGCAGGGCATCAGAAAGCTTTGGAGCACTGAAAGAATTTTTAAGGGTAGGAGGGGTTTTTTTGTAATTTTGAGGGATTTCAGCAGCCAGAGTTTAAAAATATCTCTGAGAAAGCATGAGCTCTTACAGCTATGCAGCTGTCATTAGCTGTCACAGACCGCTTAAATATGGTGTTGAGTATTATTTAATTACTGACACTATTCGTAAAATATTTTGTGTTTTTCCAGACAAATTTGAGGGTATGGCGATCTAGTCTCACTTTCCATATGTACAATCAGCCAAAGACTGATTTTTTATGGTGTCTGAGTAAAATAATAAGCTAATGAAATTCTAATGTCAGGGTGGGACTACAGGTGAAGGGCTTGATATGTCATTGAAATAAGAGTCCGGGAAGGAGTTCAGCCTTGTGTCTTTTATCACACCTATGCTCCTGTGGGTAGGAATATGATTTATGGGAAATGCTTGCATATTTCAGGATCTGTTTTCCATGCTACCTGATTAGTTGGGAGCTCTACAAATAGAACTTTTTTATTCCTCAGCTTTTTTTACTGCTTTTAAAATATCACTGGGTATGGCTGTATGGAAATCTGATCAGAGAGACAGCTTACCTTCCTTTTCTCCAGAAAATGATGGACTGTGCAGGCAATTCTTTCTCATCATTGTCATTTATTATCTAAGTGAAGCAAATTTCACTTGAAGACTTTTACCTCTTGGAGACCTCTGACCTTAAACAAGCTAGGGAAAGTCAGTATACGGTAGGAGCTGATAGGTTTGTTAGCACGATTCCTCTCTGATTCATTCTGAGAATGACAGATTTCAGAAAACTACTTTTAAATTCTTTATTTCAGTTTCAAGGAAAAAAAAAATCTATTAGCTGAGCACTCATCAATGAAGAAGGAGTTCAGAGCTGTAAGGTGAAAATCCAAGGGCCAGATGCTCCAGGAGACAGTCATCATTTTTGTTCTGTGTCACAGCTTTCACTAGAAGCGCAGGAATACCACTGTATCTAAGTCTAAATCTGCAATTAAGCAATTGAAAGGAAATTTGAATTAGTGCACAACTGAGCACCTGTAACACTTGAAAATCACATTTAGTCTGTGGGTGTTTGGTTTTGTTTGTTTGTTGGTTGGTTGGTTTTTGTTTTGGTTTGGTTTGTTTGTTTGTGTTGTGTTTGTTTTTTGTTTTTTTGTTTTTTGGTTTTTGGTGTTTTTTGGTTTTTTTTTTCCACCAAAGGTAGCCAGAACAAGGAAATGAGGTGTGTTGACCAATAATTCAAGACCAAATGTGTTGGCTTTTGGCAAGTCAGCACCTATGAAAATTTCTGGTAATTCCCTCTTCACCAAACTAGATTGTAATGAATCTCCTAGATCTCTGCAATTGGGCAAAGCGCTGAATTTAGCTCTTTTGGAGGTCATTGTTCTTGTAAAAAGAAGAACTTAGAGAAAGGAATTGGTTTTTATCAAAGCTAGGATTTTACCAAGATAACAATTACCATTCATTTTGATCTTGAGAAGCTAGAATGCAGAGTAGTGTGGTTGAGGAATATGCTGGAAGATTTCCTATGGCAGCTGCATCATCAGAGATCCAAATCACAAATTGGATTACATTTCTCTCACACGCAAAAAAGGATATGGATATTTTCAAATTTAAATCCCACTCATTTTGTGTACCAGCTGCTTTATCACCATTTAGTCTGCTGTTATTCCAATTACAGTTCTGATATAGTTACAGTGCTTTTATCATCTCCTAGAACATGACAAAAATATATATTCAGATAGCAGCTGAATGTACAGTATGGTATGACTGGATCGTTGAATCTACTGAAGAAATAATAAGAACATTTTCATTCCATATGTTCTGCATATTTGGAAAAACCAGACATGTTAGCTATGATTTTCACCTCACTTTTGCACAAAACTAATGTAAGAATGGAGAGTAAAACCCATTATTTTCTTCCATCTAGTTTCTTCCAAATAACAGTGTTATATTACTTCCTGACAGGGCTTAATTACGGCTCTGAAGATTTTACATAAACTAAGGTTTGAGATTCTTCAGAAAATTCAGCAGTGAATTTATTTGGCCATGAGAAACTTAGCAGGCTTGATGACATTATTATTTTATTCACTGTGTATACCTGTTCGGCCATAATGTGTGAAAGTTAATATTAATTTCATTTATATAAATTTTATAAATGGTGAGCACAGCTAAGTGAAGGTAGAGCTCTATTTTTTCTCTTTTCAAAAATTAATTTGGATTAAAGATCAAAAGAAATACAGATTCCCTTCTTTCTTCATTGTTTTGGGATCCTCTGAGCCTTTCCAATATAAATATTTTACCTTCACTTTCGAAGACTTCTGCTTTGAAAAAGGAATTCACTCAAGTTTGTAAGAATGAAAATTAGACATATTGCTTCTGAAATACAATGTAATTTTTCACTTTTCTAAAGTGATTGGGAGAGACATTTCAAGTGACAATGTATTGAAGAAACAATGTATAAGGAGCACTATAGTTATGAAAAATGAACATTGTCTCTCTTATTAAAGCCTCATTGTAAAAATAGTTATAGACTTCACCATAAAGTACTGAAAGTTAAAATCCACCCAAATTTTCTCTCTTCTGACATGCTGTTTGATTCCATACTGAAGAATATAGTAAATTTTGCAAGTGCAGTCATTGAATAAAAATACAATTAAATAATAGAATTAAAAATACAATACAACTAGTAGTATATATCAGGTAGAACAGATTGAGAGGCAGCTCAGCTTTTGTCCTCTGTCTCTGAAAAGTAAGCTTTCCCTCAAGTGGAACTAAAAAGAGCAGACAACTGAAGCTCTTTTTTTCGCTTTTTCAAACCATCTGTGATGGTTTTAGGACTGATCTAACAGCAGCTTACAAATGCTATGACCTGCACAGTGAGGTAATATAGGTATGGCTCTACTAGGTTCGTAAACTCTTTAATGATTTGGTTCTAGAGCAGTGGACTTGGTGACTTTGCAGCAAACAAATGCAATGCATTTAGATAGGCAGCTGTCTGGAAAACATTTCACCACATCTAAGATACACTGACTGTTTTTTTCTAAAGAAACCAAGTGTGTGTAACTGCAGGATCCAAGGAGTGTAACTGCAGGATTCTAGCAAAGAAGTTAGGGAGTTACTGTCCAGAAGGAGAAGAAGTACTGGTCAGTGTCTGCTTTGGACTGTAATTCTTTAGGATCTCCTGCTTTGCTATTTGATGCGGAAGGTGCCACTGCTCATTAGCCAAGGATGACTTACAGAGTGCAAAAAATACAACTCATTGTCAAAAGGCTTGTGTGGAATTTATCTTTCCAAATATCAGCTGGCTCCAATCCTCTCTTGCTTAAAGCGAAAACCATCTGAGACCCATATAAGACTGTAGGATGTGCAGCAGGATTTTTTCCCTGGGTCAAAATACAGTCTTTGGCATTAGGTGGATATTGCAGTAGAATGAGTGAATTTGTTTGTAGACCCACAATTCCAAGAAATAGTATTTATTGCAGCCCCTAGCAAAACAGATGGAACTCCATGCTTCTCAACTTGCTAATTAAACAAAAATTAAAGCTTGTTTCATATAAGCTACTACTTGTCTTCCTTTGTTCAGAGCAGTGACAAGAAGGCATATAATTCTCTTTATATCCCTCTCCCTTCATGCTTCTACCTATTTTAAGAAAAGCTAAAATTTTGTGCACAATCTTGGGTTTTTAAGAGATAGAAGGGTAAAATACTTCAAGAAATTTAAGCTCCCTTCACAGCCTGAAAATTTAAATTCTTGGGCTTTGTGGGGTACAGACGACATTGCCATTTTAAGTCCTGCTGTGGTAATAATAATAATGAGAGTTTACCATTTATGATCTAAGGGTAGCACTATTGCAAGCATTCAGAATAAACAGCTGGTGAGGCAACCTTTTCCATGTCTTAAAGGAAGGATTGATGATAAAGGCTGGCGTGTCTTCTTCAGATTGTCAGTTTCGAAAGGCTGTGAACCCCCAAAGCTTTGCCACTGTGTAAAGGATACACTACACAAAAAAGTACTGCTCTGTAGGAAAGCTGGTGGAAATATATAAGATAAATTTTTTAGAACTACTTCTGAGTATTTTAAATATAAAATTTCATATGAAATCATATTAATATATATTCTAAGATTTAATATCCCATGAATTATTTGTTGTTGGCTTTTTAATGAAATACACATGAAATTATGAAGCATTGCTATTCTTTTTATGAAAAAAGGGTTATATTTTGGTGTAACTTTCTTTCTGATTTAAAATTATAAGGTTTTAAGGTTTAACTCTGTCAGTCTTTGAAATGCTGGAATTTGATGGCAGTATTGTGTCTAAATTATAAATTGTATGAGTTGCTTTGGCCAGCATTGACCATAGCTACATAGCTCCACAAATACATTATTCTGTAATTAATTTCTATGATACATTTACTTAAAAAAAATCTCTGTTGTCCTGCTGTTTGTAGTTGTTGGAAATTAGCAATACTAAAGGTATAATATTAAAAACAGATAGTGTTTTTTACTTCCCCACAATTATGCAGAACTTCTATTTCTAATATTGTTCCACTACTTAACATGTAGTTGGAAGTATTAGAATTTATTTACCCTTACTATCTGCACTTGCTATGGTGCAAATTTTTTCCCCCCGAGTAACAGATTAAATATCTGATACCTGTCTTTCTAAATCGGAAAATTGCAACTTACATTAGGTGGTTCTTGAAGAGCTCCAAAAGATAGGAAGGGATAGTAAGCTTTCTGTTTATTGCCAAGGAGCAAAGCCACAGCAATAAAGAGGCTGCTATGACCTGTACTTTATTTTTTGTGTTGTTGGGTGCTTACTGGTAATTAAAATCTGCTGGAATGACTGCTAAGCAAAATGACTCGCTTCCTTTTTTTAGGAGAGGGAGAATGAATGCAGGATAGTGTTAGAAAAAAAGGCAGAAACAGTAGTCAGCATGGATCTGTGATTTATTCACTTTCTTAGCTACCTCTTCTGACTTGCAGTTTCACTCTGTCAACGGGTATCTGTGTCTAGAAAAAGAAGTAAAAAATTAAACTCATATGTACTGCTTAAATAGTATTGTATAAACAACAGTATATACAGCAAGATGAAGAATTTAGTCTATTATCCTTTGTTAGGAATTAGAAATATCTTCCAATTATTTCAACTGTCAATTTTTTCCTTTCTTTGAAACTTAAGAACTGTCTTGTTCTCCTTAGAGAGCCTTTGCGATCCAGGAGCAATGACAGGGTTTTGTTGTTTTGTATGCCATAAATACAAACAGAAATATTAAACTGTAGGGTCTGGATTTTTCTATCTCTCCTGAATCCAAAAAGATAAAGTCTAAGGTCTCAATTTCTTTTTTAATGCTATTAATAACGGTATAGGACTACAGAACAAATCCAAGATATTTTTCAGGTTACTGAATATCTCTCTTGCTGTTTTTTCCTTCTCAGAACTTATGTCCACTTTCCTTCAGCACTTATGAAAAGTATTTTATATGAATGACCTAAAAAGACCAAATATTTTCCCGTCTGTAAATAGCTTTTGTAAGTTGTGTTTGTATACCATATTTTCCTTATTTTAGTGTGCTTTCAAAGTACATTTATTAAGCTGTAGAGTTAAGAAACTTCCATTCTTTGTATTAAACATACATAATTGGAATTGCACATAGAATATATGTCTTAGTCCTGGCCTAATATGCCTGCCTTTAAAGACAGGACTAGTTTTTAAAAATGTAGCATTAATACATAAATGAAATTATGTAAATTTTTTTTCAGTAGATGGTTTTTATATTCTATACTATGTGAACAGGCAGTTTTATTTAAACAGTAAAAAGCTTTCCAACATCTACATGGGAAGTTTGCTGGCACTGCTCCAAGCATGTTCTTTCATGTAATTCACTGCATGCAGCAAAACTGCTCAGAATAATCAGTAAAGATTTTTATCTCACTTTTGGTCAGTCTTGTGTATTTTAATTTAGGCCTGAAAATTCTAATTCATTGCATATTGTCAGACTAGGAATTCAAAAGTAAAAAAGTCAATGAGAAATATAAACACTTTGATCTGTGAGAGCACTATGAATATTTTTGGAAGAAAAAAAAATCCACCATTTCCTCTCGGTCTAACCTATTTGCTACGTTATTATCAAAAAAGTTTCTACTGATGGAATAGTACAAACATATACAGATCGCCTTCAATTTTCTCTATTCATCTTACCACTTTTTCCCACTACACCCCTGTACATGCTGTCCTGAGAACAGATATTTTGGAAAGGATATTATCTTTAAAAGTATCTGATGAACTTTTTTCCACCCCAGCATGAAAGGGCATGGAAATGTTAGGAGTTTTTAGAGTTGGAATATTGCAGCATCATATGCTTAACAGGACGTTTTGTTGCCAGACATTGATGTAACAGCTAAATTAAAGTGAAGCAGCCATGAGACTGATGAGACAAAGCTAATAGCTTGAAGAAACTGAAGTTATTATATATTTGAAGCCTAGCTCTAGGTAGAAAGCATTTTCTAGTATTACATTAGAAAAAATAGAATCAGATTAAAAAAAAAAAAAAAAAAAAAAAAAAAAAAAATTCCCACTTTTCAATCACTTTTCTATTTTCTTAATTCAGAGCACAATGCAACTTTGGTTGTATTTCTTACCTAAATTTTAACTATACAATCTTTTCTGGAAGATACATCACAGGGATACACATTTGTTCTGCTCTTCCCCATCTTTTCCTCCCTACTCCAGACTCCTCTCCTTTTAGAAGCAGATGTCTGCTGTAGACAAACTACTTTTGTGCTTCCCTCATGTGCATGGGCTGGTCTGTCTGTGTTACCAGCAGCTTCTCTGCCCTTCTTCTGCATTGTTCAATAGTTGGAAGTATTAGAATTTATTTGCCCTTACTATCTGCACTTGCTATGGTGCAAATTTTTTCCCCTCGAGTATCAGATTAAATATCTGATACCTGTCTTTCTAGATGAGAAAATTGCAACTTACATTAGGTGGTTCTTGAAGAGCTCCAAAAGATAGGAAGGGATAGTAAGCTTTCTGTTTATTGCCAAGGAGCAAAGCCACAGCAATAGAGAGGCTGCTATGACCTGTACTTTATTTTTTGTTCGAATAAGGGACATGCAGAAAACAGGGGAGACATTTCAGAAAAATATGCACTGCAACCTGCTCCTCTACTGAATCTACTGTTATTGATACGCAACAGCTTCAGGAGGAAAGCTCCATGGTGTAGGAAATAGAGAGCCTCTGTATGCTGGACAAATTACTGAGCTGTGCATGACATTCCCATTGAACTCTGGCTGTGGTGATTTCCTTCCACACTGTTTCGTATTGTGAGACCTGAAGAATGTCATACCAGAGAAGATAGCTGTGTTACCTTGGAAACATCCAGCTGCCCATGGATAATCTGCCCAGCACTTTTGCCATTTTTTGGAGGTTTTAGCTACTCTGGATTTTTTTATTCCACTTCAGCAGCCTGATTGGAAAATACGTGTTTCTTATGCAAGAGCAGGTCTTTCTGTCTGTCCAAAACCTGAATGTTTCTCATTTACTCCTTCTTCCATCTCACTGCTCACCCAAAGAGACTGCCATTATTGCAATAGTTTGAAAAAAAAAAATCATTTCCTGCTTCTTGAAGTGGCCTCGAAGGGGGCACCATTTTGTTGGGACAAGGAACCAGACACTAAAGTAATCACCTTTAAAAATAATTAAACTTACCGCTGAGATCTGGAGTTGTGTGTTTCCAATCTAATAAAATAAAGAACACAAAGATTCTAGCTTCTGCTGGTCTCAGTTATAATATGCACACAAACTAAATTGGGGGACATCAGACAGTACATTGCTCTGTGTTTTTGAGATAGATAGTGTCAAATGTATCTAAGGTAAAGGGTTGAACTTCATGTTTTACTTGAACAGACTGCCTTCTTTAGTCAGTTAAATCAAGCCACTGCGATTCTGAAAAACTGTTACAAACTTCTCATACAGACTCAGGCAATTTACTTGACCTTCCTTTTCCATCATTCTTTTGAAGTAAAATCAGATTAAAATGCCCTTTTCCTCATCCTTTAATCTTCTGATGTGTTTAGATTGAGGATGTGATGGGAAGGGAGTAGGGCCATTGACTACATGACTATCTCTACTCCTTTAAATGTCACTGTTTTTATTTAGAAATGACTTGTGTTTCCTGAGACCTTTTGGTCCCGTGTACTGGTACCAGAGGTGCAGTTAGCAGAGTTGCTGCAACCAGATAATCCATCAGCATGAGAGATGTGGAGAGTGAGTCACTGATGACAGGGCTATGCTGCTTCAGAAAGACCTGTAAGAGCAGTGCTCCCTCGGAAACTCAGGTAGCACTTGGTCAGTTACAACATAGTTCTATAATTAATGGACTGCTTGTAAAGCCAGGGATATAAATAACCCAGTGTAATTAGCACTATCAAAAGGACTCCTCGTCAATTCTTTAAGGCTATGAAACCATTTCATAAACTGTGGTCCTCATTCTGTGTCACATTTAAAACTGGTAGCCTTGTTTTCCTTTGAAAGTTTTATGTGAAACTAATCCCTCTTAAAACGACTGCTTTTACCACATTGTGCTGTGAAAAGTTCCTCAGGAAATATCCCCGGGACTGTTAATTCCATGTGTGACTTCTTCGTCACAAAGACTTAGTTAGTGAGAGGCAAGGCATTTTCCTTTCTTTCCTAGAAAATCTCAATGGAAAAGGTCTGAAAAAAAATGCTGCTCCATAAAGCCTTTTCTGGGGGCATGAGACAGATTGGCAAAACCCACTACAGAAAAAGAACTGCAGCAGTCTTATTTTTAAAGTGACTTTCCAGCTTTCTGGAAAGAGAAGACATTTTTGTAGATGGTTTTTAGACTGAAGTGCACAAAGACTTATCAAATAAGTGTTCTCCTTCTCTGGATGGACTTGAAGATACATTTCATATTTCATATTCTCAGTATCAATAGATCCTGGGAAAAGCACACTAGCCTCTAGAGCCTGTGCTTTAGAAATGCAATAAAAGAGACAAATATCTAGGGAACAGTCAATTCTAAGGGACATTTTAGAGATGGTAAAAACACCGAAATATAGACAAACAGTGACACAATGATCTGGGATAATCTGGCATCATGGAGTGATACGTTGTATGTGATACCTAATAGTTATTGAAAAACATATTAACAAAATGAGAGGAAATTTGACTGTAAATAGGTAAACCTGGACTGAATCCTGTGCATATAAATAATGTGCCTGTTTCCAAAGCTGTTGGAGCAGATTGCTGATACAATAACTGTTTGTCTCCAAAATTTCTTTCCCATGTTTTAGACTATAATTAGTTTTTTAAAAAATCTGAAAAAGATAAATTCAAAGACTTTTTTTCTTTGTGTGATTATATTGAGATGATTTTTTTCAGAAATCTGCATCCTCTGACTAAAAAAATCACAGAATCGTAGAATATCCTGAGTTGGAAGGGACTCATTGGGTTCATTAAAGTCTTGACTCTGACCCTGCACAGGAAAACCCAAGAGTCACACCATATGTCTGAGAGCATTGTCCATTGCTCAGTCATGCTCTGAGTGAACAATCTATTCCTAATATCTCATTTAAACCTCCCCTGACACAGCTTCGTGCCGTTCCCTCAGGTCCTGTCACTGGTCACTACAGCTTATGCTCAAGAGCTCACTTTAAAAAAAAAAAAAACTGTACAAAAATTTCATTGATTGGATTTTGAAATATGATGAACTATGTTTTCAGCATATAAAACAGAGGTCTCAGAGCATCATGGTCATGTTCTTGTTTATAATCCAAGAGCTGAGTAGATCAAGGAGTGTCAGGCTTGCATTTATAGTGATCAAACCTTGTAAGTTTGTTATAATTAAGGTGTGTGAATTTTTTGAATGGTAGAATTACATGAATAAATCCAGTTGTGTTTCTATCATAAGAATTAAATTCCAAGTCCACTGTAGGCCAAGGGAATTAAATGCAAAGCATGTCTAATACTAAGTGGCTAACAGGCACATAATTGCCGTGGATAACAAGAAATAACAGGATTAGAAATTACAAATTGCACATTGTAATTCTGATTCTCAATTTATTGTACTATGATTCAGTTGTGAAACCATGCATGGCAAATACCAGGACTGTGAGTTAAATAGGAATGGATCAACTTTCCTTGCTATCTTTGGAGGAAGTGAGAAAATAGAGGACTAGTAGGAACATACAAATTTTCTCTCCTTCTAATGCATAGACCAACACAACCCCACACTTTAGTATGGTCTAACTCATAGATATGTTTTCACTGATAGCTGCAGCTGTGGGAAACCTTTTTATTGCTCTATAGGAATCTTAGAGAGTGTTATAGCGGGTATTATGAAGCTGCTTCTCATACAAAACAAGGACTGGGTGAACAAAAACCAATTGAAAAGGAAGCATACAATATGTTGTAATTTGAACTAAATATTTCATTAAAGACATACTTTATTTCACTTCCCAATGTGAAATATGGTTGTATTTAAGTTAAATACATAATTTTTTCAGTATGCAAATGAGTATTTTGATATAAAATGCCAGTTACTTTTGAAGACGTCAAAATTTAGTAAAAATATTAGTTAACTTTATCATCTAATGAAAATAAACTTGTAAATTATTTTATTGACCTGAATTTCTACCTTTGTTGTGTTACTGTTAGAATGAAAAAAAATCTGGTTCCCTCCATTATTTTTCCCATGACAAGGTGGTAAAATTATTTTTATTGGTAATTGTCATCTTTAAAAGTTACTTAATTGAAATATTAGCTTGATACTATGTGAAAGAGTGAGCAATATAATGTAACATTGACCAATAAAAATAGATATTTACATTAGAAAACTATTTGTGTATTTTATGTCATACAGGGTAGTTTTTAACCACTCAGCTGCACATTTTCATTTTTGCCCATCTCTGTTTTTCTCATTTACATATCTTCTTTTTGGCTTGAATCTGGTTCAGAAAAAAACCCATTGTAGCCTGTACATAAGATTAACTTATGTACAGGCTTATGTTCAGGTTTAACCATATCTGATTCATCTGATAAAAGATGAAACAAGCTGTCTTTCTTACCTGAAGTCCCTGTGTTCAGCTTTTTACAAGTAGTATATTTCAGCCTTCGGGCCATATAGGTGCCTTTTCAGGATAGAAAGTATCAGAAAATTTGACCTTGCAATCCACTATACCCATCTTTCCTTTCTGCATGTGTTCTTGCCTTTTGTGAACCCATACTAGAACCTTAGTGTTTGATTTTTGAATTTTGTCCTATCCTGTTGATGAAACATCTATCAGCTGTGTCTGAAAGCTTGCAGGCTTTCAGGAGTCAAAGGGGTGCCATCCCAGGCATCCAATGAGTAAGGTCACTTCCCTGAATTACAGCCACTTGTTATACCCCTATTTTTTTTTCCTGGTTTATAATAGTGTTTGTACTTCAGGTCAGGATGTCTATTTTGATTTATTTTCAAATGTAATGCAGTGAGTTTTTCAGACATTTAAAAGGCAGTTATAGCAATTGCTACTACCAGAAGCCTTATATCTGGGAAAGCTCTCTGGAATCTGTGAAATATACTCTAACAGCTCCTTTGATTGTAGAAGGTAAAAAACCCAAAGAATACTGTAAAACCTGACTAGATTTCTAGATTTTTTTTTTTTTTTTTTTTCCCTTGGTAATTATTATTGGTGTTACAAAATTAGAGTGCATCTTAATGCTCCAACCATGTTGTAGCCTCCAGGGCAGGCTATTTGATGTATCAAAAGCTGCCAAGCTCTTGTGCAGTCGCATGAAAAATTATCAAGAGACAAAGGTAAAAATTGGCTGATGGACCGTGAACTTAGGAAGCAAGGTTAAGGAGATCCAACAAATGAGATACCTTACAGACAGTGTGATCCCTGAGGGAATAAATGTTACTTTGCTCACATTTATGCAATACAAACAATGCTTTCATTACTAGGATCTGAGTATAAACACACCTTCTGCCTGGTTATTATTTCATGTGTGTATTCCAGAGAGCTGTGGCCAGTCATTTAAGCTTTGCTCTTTGTGTTATGCTGCTTTTGTGGGTCTAACCCAGTTTGGCATTTTGAGAGTCCTTATGTATTCAGCTGAAATCTGAGTGAAGCCCTCTGGGACTGTTATTTATGGGTTTGCTTTGGTATTCTGTCATTGTTCTGTGCATGTTTGTTTAGTTGTATGAAATGCAAAACTCTTTGTTTACTCTCTGACAAGGGATTAGTTTCACCTAGAGTAAAAGAGCGCTTTGAATGAGCTTCTGCTTCTAACACTGAGGAGGATCCTAAGCTCCAAGTCCTTAAACCTTTTATGTGAAGAGATCAATGGGGATTGTTAAATTGACTAAACTGATAGAGATTACTGTACTGAGCAACCCACACACAGCTGAAAATGTTGGACATATGTTTCAGACAAATGTACTTCAGCAGAGTAATAGGAAAGCAATGCAGTGTCAATGAGTTATGTAATATTATGAAGAAAATTACAGAAAAAATCATTAGGGGCTTTTGCACAGAATTTACATGGAACTTACTGTGCCAATATAACATGGCTCTTATCTGTGACAAATAACAGTTTCCCTAATTTCTATGAAAGGTCTCTGCTTAATTATAAATAATACAAGGATGTTACCCAATAGAAAATTGGATTAAGCTTTAATTTTTAGAAAATCCTAAATTATCTAGATACGTAAAAAAAAAAGACAATTTGATGTGTTCATCAAGTAAAATCAGTGCCAGACTGATTTGAGAAAGATTCTTATTATGGAATCCAAATTTACCTGTATTTGTAATATATTCACATGGAAGTAAAATTACTTTTGTACTGTTGCAGGACTTACTTAACTGCTGGTGATCATTTACTCCAACTTTAGGGTGAAATGGAAATTCTCAATAAAATATTACTTTTACATTATTAAAGTTACTTAAAAGCCTTGAAAAAATTATAATCTACTCCTGCCCATACACTAAAAATACGCTCAAACCGTACTATGCATATTTTTTTTTTTCCTTACAGAATGCAAAATATATACTGTAGATTTGTTCTTGTATCTTGAGAAGCTGAAATGTGTTTTGCTACATACCATCAGAAATCCTAGAACTACTGGGACGTGCATGTTGGCCTATAGACTTCCACCCAGGGGAAACCTAAGGCTGCCCTCTAATGGCACCTTCTCCTGTAATCCACTGTAGCACAACCCTCCAAAACTGCCCACTAGAACAGCTGGCCAGAACACCTGGTCATTACCCTGCTGTAGGTTACACCGACCAGTTGCAGTAATTACAGCTCTTCCTTATTTCTGCAGAACACATCTATGTGCTTTTCCTCAAATGAGGAAATGGTTGCAAATGTCCAGGACAATTTCAGTGTTACAGAGTTCACATGGGGGAGAATGGTTTTCAGGCTTCAAAAAGCACTTCTGTAGGAAAAAAAAAAAAAAAAAAAAAAGAAAAAGACAACAGTGCCTAATTTATGAAGCAGTAGGCTCTGCTCTTTGCTGAAATTAATTTCGTTTTGTCAGCACACGACAATTAGGATTGTTAGGGGAATGGTTACAACTGTGCTTTTTTATGCATCTTGATGTGTGTTTGAGCTTCACTTCTATCAGCTGGATATCATCCCACATGAAGGAAAAAGCGTATTCTGCCAGGACTCCAACTAGTCCAACTGGTGCACCTGTGTGCTGCTGTGAGCTTTACAATGGACCTAGAAAGCAAATGAGAACCTAATGCAGTGTAATTGTGGTTTGGTTTTGGGGTTGTTTTGTTTATTTGGTTGGTTTTGGTTTTTTGTTTTGTTTTTATTTTTGGTTGCTTTTGGGACTTTTATTTTGAGCCCTGTGAGAAAAAAAAAAAACACCTTTTGATGAGAAATGTATCTGTGATATGAAATAAGAGGGCTGTGTTCTGCCTCAAAATGAGAAAAGAGGTGGTTTTTTGGCATTATTGCTCAAAATAAAAAGGTGAGAGTTTGGAGAGAAGGGATTATAAAGAGCATTTTCACATCTTTTGAGCACTTAAATAATTTATTTTATACACACCTTTTTTATTAGGTCCTGTTGTTTGGCTCTGAAAAGTAATTGCAGTTCATACACAAACATGTTCTTCTGCTTTTAAATAGCAATGCTTTTTCAGAGTACATTCATTTGATCAATTATGACTTCTTAAAAAAACACACTGATGCTGAGAAATAACACAGGGTTTTTTACTTTGTAGACCTGCCAGTGTTACCTGAGAAAAGTTTCAAGTGTATTACTCTCAGGAAATCTGTCTGCTAGTCTGGAGGCAACATGTCAGGTTGAGCTGAAGCAAAAACTGAGGAGCATCTGTAAAATGTCACAGGCTTCCTCAGAGAATTGGCAGTATTCTGAATGAAAAGTGAATTTTGGGTTTTCATTCTTCCAGGAGAACAAGGGGTGCACAGTAATGGAGTGGCAAGAGCTGTGTTTACACCTACGCCTACTGCAGAAGAAGATGACACAGAGACTATACTCAGAAATGCAGAGCCTCTCAGCAGTAACCCTATAATTTTGTAGGCTTAGGAGAACCTTTCCTATAAGCACTTAATCCTGTGTGGTGTTTTCATGCTCTTTCTATGCAGCATCTGGAAAATTATATACCTTGTAATTATTAGGAGAGTGAAAACTGCCATTTCTCTAAACCCAAAATCATGATATGTGAATAATTCTCAAAACTTTACCTGTGGGAGCATATGATCCAGGTGTTAAAAACAGCCAGGAGGGTAGTGTGAAGAGTAGATAGATACATGGAGAAGGAAATAGTGTTGATGGGTACTGAGATGGTAGCAACTATCTTGGATCTGTCTGTTTTCCTATATTCCTCTCCAGTCCATTTTAAAAGGCAAAATTATTTTATAGGATGTTTCACTGTACAACCCTCTTTCGAATTAATATTTCCTAAGAAGTAAAACTATGTAAATGTCTAATTTGTTTTGCACCAGGTGGACACACAGGATAATAGAAGTTAAGAAGAAACTTTCAAATGTATCTAAAAAAATTTCTTCTGTTAAAATAGAAGCAAAAAAGAATTCACTGAAACAAAAGCATAACAGTGAGAACATTTCCAGAGGTTCATTCCAGCTGGAATGTATTTATCACTGGAAAAACAGTTTTACAAAAATAGTGTCAGAATAGGGGTTTATTCTGAGTTCCTGAAGGCAAAGTCTGACCATGGGTTTGTCAAGGGCATTAGAGTTGAGAAGAGAAATTTTGTTTGTGAAATCTGATAAAAAGTAGGTGCCAAGTTGATGTAAGTTTGATTTATATAGATACTAGACAACTTTGAGCATCTCCACATTTGGTGGTGGAGGAGTTTTTGTTTGATTCACTCAATACTTCATGCTGATAGTGTTTCAGTGTGATAGTGAGGAAGGTATTTACACTGCTTATGCTGGGTGTTTAAAGTAGCTTTCCAGACCAGGGAGAGAGAGTCTTCCACAAGATCATGCTTATGGCTTCCCTATCCTGAAGCTGTGATTACAGCATTAATATAGCATTAGTATTCCCACCCCTTCCCACTAAAAAGTCAGCCAACAAGTTGCTTTGGTTTTCTCTTTGACAGAATTGCACTCTGTCACTCTCTGGAGTTGACCTCTTTCTAATATTTATAAAGTTTGAATTCCTAAACTTGTGTAATTTATCATGTCATTGCAGTTGCCCTCTGGGATGTTCTACAGGAATTTTGATTATTTTAATCATATCATTCTAATTGGCTTTATAAATGATACTCTTTAAAAGTAAAAAAATAATTACAGAGTGTAATTTACATTTAGAAAGAGCACATAGCTCATAATAGTGAATGAATAATACATTTACTTGACCTTAAGCTTCTTCAGTGATGGTGCACTGATACGGACAGTTTCTAACATGTTTCATACTCTTAATTCTTAGAACAATGGGTTTTAAGGGGTTTGGAATTTGTGGTTTTTTTTTTTTGTTGTTGTTTTTTTGTTTTGTTTTGTTTTGTTTTTTTGTTTTTTTGGTTTTTTGGTTTTTTTCAAATGCCAAGTCTCCTTAGAAAATAAAGATTAAAAAAGAAGACCCTCTGGGGCATGTCTCTGTAAAATAATTAAATTATCTCCTTGCTAATGGCAGACACTCAGGTCTGCAGTTAATACAATCATAGAACTATTCTGTTGGCCTTTCCCATACAGGAGTTAATTTCTTTGTTCCTATCTGCTTGTCAGTATTTTCTAGTTCAAGATAAGCTGCTAAAACTTTTCTAATTTGCAACTTTACTTGAATAGATGCATTTTAGTGTCAAGCCAGATTATAAATGCTGCCTCCTATATTAAAAATATAATTTGAAATTGGCAGTTGTAGGGAAGAGAAAGTCTAAGAAAAGATTCCTACAACTAAGTACTGTGCTCTTCTATTGATATCCCATATGTACCAACACCAAAGAAAATCAGTAACTACTCAAATCAAAACACCCTCAAATCTGTACGAGGCTATTGTACAGTGCAAAGCCTCAATGCCCTTTTTTCCCATTTTCAGTATTTAAATAGTAGAATATTGTTCTCTTACTTCCTTAGCCTGCTAGGAGTCAGTTACACCTATGTATAGAATCTAATCAATTATTCATAATTATGAATTAATTTTATGCCTAATGTATTGTAAATATTGGTTATGGTGATACCTCAGGGACATCTCAAATTCATTCTAATTTTTTAATGTAATTTTTTAATTGAATGAATATGTAGAAAGCAGACAGTTCTCTTAATTTTTTTTTTTTAATAATTGTGTCCACTGCAGAGGTTTTAAAGGAAACTTATAATTGGTGAGCACAAAGTCAGATTTTATTTTCTTTTGCAGAATAATTTCTGTCCTAAACTAGTAATATATAGAGTATTTATACAGTTGGAGAATAATGCACCCCTTTAAAAAAATATTCTGAGGTAAGGACCCAGCTCTAAGAGAATTATACTATTGAATTTTAGGTAAAATTATATTCCAGGAGAAAGCTGAGGGGCGAGTCTTTCTCTGCTCATCATTTCATAAAAGTGATGGCTTTGTTGGTTATTTTCTGGATGCCATGAGAGTTTCTCTCAGAGAAGAGCATGCTCACTGTACCCACACAGTGCACTGGCACAGCTGCACTGAGCTGCTGCTACTCAGAGACTACGTGAGGTACTGTGCAGTCACAATGCAAGCTGATTTCCAGCAAGCTTCCTTATATTTCAACGTCATAGTATTTTTGAATTTTAAAAAAAAGACTTTATTTACCTCTGACAGAAATGACCTATGCAATTGTTTTAAAAAGTAAAAGCTGCCTTTTTATATATAAACTTAATTTACATGATGAAGTAACACTCCTGTATATCCTGCCCTGCAACAGTGCAGGGCTTCCACAATAAGCAAGTAGTGTTCAGTTTTCATTACTCTGATTCCACTTTCTCCTTATAGCTGGTATAGTTTTAGTTCTTAATCATTTGATACAGCCTCCTTTTGCCCAATAATATCCCCCACTAAGCCTCTAAGCCTCTTCGTATTCTGAAGTTGCATTTTTTTTGATGTGTGGGTAAAATTAACTGATAGGAAGTAGGCGTTGCTGTAGATTAAATGTCAAGACAAAGGGAGGACAGGCAAAAATTTACCTAAGATCTTTTCTCTTTATGCTATTCTGTAGTTAAAGTTTGGCTAATAATTCTGACATTTCCACTGTTTCAGTGTCTGTAACATTAATACACTACTATTAAAAATAATAGCCTTTCTATGAATTACATATGTTCTAATAATAAAATAATAGGTAGGAGCAAGTGCATATGAAACTTGTTTTTAAAACAGCATATGAGAGCAATTAAATGGATTTTTAAAATTAATAATTGCCTCAGCATTATTTTATTTGCGGATAGAGTGAGAACAAACTGATGATGCTACTTCTTCATAAAAGATCTAAGGTAAACTGTAATCATTATTATCTTTAGGAGGCATAGTTTTGCCATCCTGTTCTTTACTGCATTATCATCACCTTGTTTGGGTCTACGAGAATTAGAATTTATCTATGTTACAGTCTGACAGCATGCAGGAAGGGAATAGGACTTGGTTATTAAGACTAAACTAGACCAGTGTACCTATGAGCATATTAATATGTCTGTTATGACATTTTCCCTATTAGAGTGGAGTTGTCTATGTTTGTAGATTATACCTCCCAAATAGATATATCTGTTTTGAGACAGATGGGAGAGTGGGCACTCTGTATCAGCTGTAGGGAGACAGACTTGAGCAGTCTCAGCTTGGCTTAAGTGTTATTTGCACATCTTGACTCCTTCTAGAAGTTGTCTTTGTTAACATCATATTAACGTTTGCTCTCTGTGCAATATATTATTTTTTCCTAAAAATAAATTTTATACTTCCATTGTTAAGCATTTCTTGTAAAAGACAATTTTTCCCATTCAATAGGATCTACTAGACATTAAAAATAATATATTGGATGAGGCTAGAAGTTCCAAACAGAATTCAGTAATGTGTGTGTACAAAGCCACAGCAAGACACAGGATGATCTCACAGCTTAATGTAACAGTTAGTAAATGCCATTCATACAATGCAAGAAGTGCATGAATGCTAATTCTTCTAATTATATTTAGATATTGTTAGTGTCTTTACATTGAGTGTATGCTCAGCATCAATGTGGTTACTCGAATAATATGTTGCTCCATGGCAGTGTCTTCTGTACAAAGAGTTTTTTTGCTTTCAGCTGGGAAGGTGGAAGTAGCACCAAATAGTGTGAGTTTACCAAAATGTCCCCTTGGAATTCTAAATAAGACTGTGAGCAAGTTTTAAATTAAATACTGTCTGTCCAAGCTACACATCCATCTGCTTGATCAGGAAGGCTTGAAAACGTTCTGCTAAATCCACTATTGTATATGTTACATATATTCCACTACTTCCTCAGGAAGCAAGTAAACTGTGCTTAGGGAAGGGGTATGTTCATGAATTCACAGTGCATACGTTAAGCCAGTGATCCATTCTATTTCACTTGCAGTATTTGTTTTACTGCAAGAAAAAACTTCTGAGTAATAGCTATGTCCTTGGACTTAGAAAATACTGTAATAGTGGTGAAATTTCTTTCTTAACACATTTCTTAAATGAGACATCCCAAAATTCCAAACACATCCTATTTCCTACACAGCATGTACTTAAGGCTAAATTTAGGAAATTGGTGTTCAGTATAACTATCAGCTTTTCTAGTGTGAATTTGAGTGTCATCTGCTGAAAGTTGCCTCTGCAAAAGACAATGCAGGAATGTGTTTAGAGCTCAGGAGCTGTCAAAGTCTCTGACAAGTACCTTACAACCTCCTTTTGTAAGGAAAACCCTGTTTTAGTTTTAATAATCACAAAGTAGACTTTAAAGTGTAAGGATATATGGAGAAAGCAAGAAGTGATAACTAAGAGGGCAGGAATTGTTCCATTAATCCAGCTATGTCCTAAATTTCATGGGAAGACCTTTGCCAATGGTATTTCTGTTCTCATCACTGTCAGCAGCAAATTGCAATTTCAGTCAAAGTATTTCTTTGATAAGGGAACTGGAGTATGAGTCATCTTCATTTTGAAATGGACTTTAACTGGTCTTGTGGTGCAGTGAAAGTCAAGAACAGATTAAATAGCCTTGTGATTTTTTTGGGAAGTTTTTTCATGTATTTCTGAAAACCAGTTTAAATATCATGTGCTTGGAATGCTGCTCCAGCTAATAGAACCTTTCCATGATGGGGCACTTGCTCTTGAACAAAGTTCATTTCCTTCTTGCCAGAGAAAATTCCAATAACTAGAAGCAGGTGAAAAGCAACCTTAGGAGTTCACTTGCAACAATAAAAGAACAACAGTGATAAGGAAGCAAGCAGCAGATGTGAAAAAATAATAAAAGAACCAAGTGCTGATCTCTAGCTCCTAATAATACCTCCATCATATATTGTTATTTACTTAGTTAACACCCAGGTAACCTAAGAATTCCTCCAACATTCCTAGTACTCTCAGGTTCCTCTGAGACTGCAGAAGATTGACCAGTTCTTCAGTCTCACTTGTGCTGGCAAGTTCTGCCCAAGTTTGCATACAACAATTGGAAAACCAAATAAATTCTATACTGCATATACTTACTGCATATTTAAATGAAACAATTGAATTCAGAGCATCTTAGATGCATCGAAGAACAGCATTCTGCCCACTCTGTAATCGATGAGAGTTTTTGCTGTTGTAGGCTGACCTGGGATTACAGAAAAAGGAGATAATAAATGTGCAACCTTCCTCTGATTGTAAGATTACCTACATCTGTCTGGGATGGAAAGAAACAAGTTTCTGGTTTTGTCCTCCCTGATGTATTTGTGCATGCATTTTGAAGGAACATCTACGTAAATATTGCAGACTTTCTGCGTGTGTCAGCTATGACCCTTTTACACAAAGCACAGCAGTCTGACTTCCTCTGCTGCAATATCTCTATTACTACAGTAATTGACTCTCCATGGTAGTAAAGTTCTGCAGATAGAATGTGAAGTTTAAAGCTAGATACTACTGTGGAGTGCAACTACTGAAAAAACTAGGACAAAATACGTTTGTTCTGTTCCAAGAGCTGGTTATGGGTGCTGTGGCAATGCCAAGTCACGGATAGGCACTCCAGATGAAACTTGATCCGATTCTGAATATATCAAATCAAATGTCCTTAAGTGCTCAGATTCTTGTGTTTGGCACAAGTCAGGTGATAAAGATTTGGAAAGTCTTAAAGGCAGTTAATACCTATGAGGAAAATTATATAACATCAAACTTTCAATAGCGAATAAAGCCCATCCAGCTTCACAGTTTATACATAGCAGAGTTCCATTATGCATCAACCGTATGTTCTAATGAATACTTGTGAAATAAAAACAATTTTTATTAAGACAACAAACTAATTGATTGCAATCTGCTATTAAATAAAAATTACTCATTTAACAGAGTTTTGAACACTATTTTGTGGTAATTATTTTCTTTTTGTTTTCTTCTGCTGGTACTTCTAACTACCCATATCTTCTAGTTGATAGAATAGAGTGCATCTGAAATCAAATACTGATTAAAGAATAATTTATGCTCTTGTTAAAACAAGAGAAAACATTAAACCTGCAAGAAATTCTGCAAATTATGCAAAAATGTGCTTAGCTCTTTTTGCAGCATTTCTTCCTCAAGTTCTTCAAATTATAGGTTTCAAGAGTCTTCCTCGTGGAGGGGGGAGCAAGAAAATTGCAATACAGCTCCTCAAGGAAAAATGCTATGGGCCAACTAATGCAGAAGGAATGATGGACTTCTAAAAATAGACTCATCCTTATAATTCCCTGTTACCACCATAATTTCCAACCATGTTGTCAGGCACCTGGTATGGAGAGACCAAGAAATTACACCAGAAGCTTTGCATTTTAAAACCACACTGAAAATTGCTCTGAATGCTCGCACATTTATAACTGGGGAGTGTTACTGTATGTTTCTGATGGAGGAAGCTCAAATGAATACACACGTACTTAAACAGGTAAAATGCAAATTATTCATTTGTAGCTTGAGGAAAAGAAAGGGACTATTAAAACCAAAATCATTAGCTAAATCTGGTCTTTGTTCTCACAGTATTACAGTCATCTTATTTTTATATTATATATATAGTAATATATACTTGAAAATAATCCTGAAGCATCTGTTCTCTGTAGAGAAGCTGGGTATAAACAGCATGCTCACACTTCACTGGTCTGTCTCTTGCACATGTTGTGAGTCACACACATGCACTTCAGGGACAGCTATTTTCTCTCTGTGTTTTTCCTCCTCTGTAGAACTCCTCTGTAGAATATCAACAGCATAGGTGCAATATATGCCAAACAGAATATCATCCCCATTAGCACTGACTTAATTTTGATTCCAAAATGTTAATTATTCTTACAGCCCAAGATAAATATAAACTCTCTGAATTCAGATCCTGATGTCAACTAGCATGTAGTGGGTTTCTCTATGCCTTTAAACTGAAATATGTTTTTTCATACAAGTAGCACTTTTTCAGTATTTTTTAATAGTAGCCATAATATTTACTGTAGTACCTGTAGGAACCATTTTTTGTGCATTGTTTTTTCAGAAACCAGTGCAGAAAAAAAGCCCCAATGCAGCATTTAAGAGATTAGAATTTTGAATATCTTTCACCATATTTTTCCTTTATTTGTCAAAATAATTTTTGATAGTTTGTTCTTTATGCAGTTTTCCTAAGAAATGCGTGAGATATGTATCAAGCTCTAAAGGTTTTTAGCTGCACATATGTACATATTCCTTATAGTTTAATTGATACGAGTAATTTTAAGTATTTATGGACCTTCGTACAAGGTTTCAGTTATTTTTTGTAGTGTTGATAGACATGTTGTTATACATCAGGTATTCTAAAGAAATACTTAGAGTAAAACTGAAGGAGTTTCACATTCAAAGACAAAAAATCAAAAGCAGTCACCAAACTGAAAATATTTCCTGCTTACTTTTCAGACTGCATGCTGTTTTGCTGGAATACCTGAACTGAATATGCAGCTTGTTTCTCATTTTGATGCTTTGATGCTATCTGTGCATTAATCCCAAAATAAAAACGGATTAGTAGTTAAACCACAGAAATACTTTCCTGGGGAATTCCTGTTACTATATTCCTACTTCCTTATTTCTGTGTTTAAATTTAATAGATCTAAAACTGCATTTATTAGTAGCTTATCCCTTCAAAATCTGATGGAATTGAAAGACTTAAAAGGTTACAAAAGGAGGGTGTCTGGGAAATAAATTGCTATTAAATGCAAAATCTAAATCTATGTCATTTTGTTCTAAACATAAGAGGGTTAAGTTTGCTGCCAGTAGCAATGTTCAATTAAAAATGGCTTATATCCCATAGTTCTGGTATTATGGTCTGTCTGACTTAATTCCACAATAAAATTGTTCTGTTAAAAATTCTTGTAACAACATATGGACAGGTTTTTATGTCAGTCAACCAGATGCACACAGAATTCTGATATGTGCTTAAGGAGATACCCTTTTAACAATATGAAGACTTAACCTATATTTACAGCTGGGATTTGCATGAGTGTTTATTCAGTGAGGTATTAGTGGCCGCTATCATGCTTCATATGCAAGTTTTTTAAGGCCATATTCAAATAAAAACTGAAATCAGCATGATGAAAATTATGTCAAAAATAGCCTTTGCTTTCAATTTTTATATATTTATATGTGTGTGTGTGTGTATAAAAACCTAAATCAAACATAGGCTGTGAACAAGCACTAAGTGTGCTTTCTGACTAATTCAGCACACTGTCAGCTGTCAAAAAGCCTTTAGTCTGATGTGTGTTTCCCAGTACAACACTGACAATAAATCTAAATAAGGAGTAGTGTGGTTTTTAAAAGTGGCTGAGATGCTTGAAGATCTGGTAGCATAAAGTTTTCAAACATTATTCTGGTAGCATAAATGTATCAAACATTCTTGAATCTTGTGGGAAGGGGGCACAAAGGTGGTCACAGAACATGTGACATCTGTGTGTTGCCTCTCCTTGACTTGAATCTTGAATGTTCCCATGGACCCCAGCCAAGTATTTGGTTGTGCTGTGCTGCATACTGGACACAGAGTGTATGCAAGCCAGGTTAGGCAATTTATGTGAGTTAGTTAACACCAAGCTCTTAGGAAAGGCAAGAGGCAAGAGCAGCATAATGGGAAATGGGCAAGGGAACACTGCCTCTAGGCCATTGGTAAATGACTTTCAAGGCTGCAAGAGAATGCCAGGTGGAAGTAGTAGCAATTCTTAAGGGCTTTGAATCTAAATAGGAGAGTTTTCAGGCGTTAAAATTATCGCTGGGCAAAATGATTTACAGTATTTGAGGAAAAGTTGGGCTGTTACGTGACAAAACAGCAACTACCCCTTCTCTGTGTGAGCAAAAAATTATTTAAAAAAAAATCACCATTTTTATTATTGCTCTCTGTTCCTGTATATTAATCTGGTGCAGAGAAATTCTGGAGATAATATTTTGGGTTTAATTTATAAAATAAAGTAGAATGCAAGGTTTAGTCTACATCGCTTGTGACTTTTTATTTTAGATTGAGTTTCTTTGAACATTATGTAAGCCCAGAGAAGATACAGGATATGATGGCTACAGTAGAGGAATAAGATATATAATAAAGTGGATATTTTTATTCATGTACTTGAGAAACTGAGAAACACTCCTAGAGCCATTACCTCTCACAATGTTTGGTTTTGTTTCATTGGGCTTTTTAATTTTGTAAAAATCATTGCAGTTCGTGCTGTGAAATAATATGAAACCATCCAGTCTATTTTTTCAGCCTTACCCTAACAGTGCAAAGGCTACATTTCAATACATTTTAATTTTCAGTGTCAGAAAGGTTATCTGCCAGCTAAACACCTTTACAGGAGTACACCTATGAAGGACTCTTTATCTTTTTCCATGTGTCCAAACTCAATGTTCAGCCTTGTAGTTTAGCTCCCGCAGAAGCAAGGAAGTGAAGCTCTCTGTAATTGGTGTCTCGCCAGCAGTAATCAGCCCTGTCCAGAAATGCTGCCTGCTGCTCTGCTTCTGCCTCATGATTTTACAGATCCCTAATCTGCAGGATCCCTCTTAATCCATCCCTGCTGGCTTTAATTTTTAAGGCTTTATTAAAAGGTAAAGACCTTGAACTAACTATAGTATTTACAAAGAATAGTTTTACACTTTCGTCGTTGTGACCTACAACATTTGTTCTCTTCAGAAATATTGCACCTCTTGTTAACATTGGGACTGTTTGGGACTCTCTAGTGTAGACACTCTTCAATATGGGTGATACTACTGAAAAAGTCCACTTAAGCATGAGGTCCCATTGTTCCAGCAAAGTAGAAATGTAATCTTGACTACAAAGAGTACATGGTGTAAACATTTGGCACATCATTTAAGGGAAGGATGGAACAGAGGTGGAAACACAGAAAAGAGTATATTACTATGTAAGACATGTAATGCTTATTGTACGTGGAAAAAATGGTTGGAACTTCCAGATTTTTAAGGCATTTTAAATGTTTCACAATTCAGTTAATCATCAGTGGATATCTCTTCTTTCTAGAACTTTAATTTATACTCTAAAATCTCAATACTCAAAAGTAATTTAGGAAAGACAAGATCCTATTAGACAGCAGCGACAGCAGTGTGTCATTTGGAAGATAAAGAACAATGAGGGATTTAAGTATTTAAAACCATAATAAAACATGAGCAGGTGAAGATGTGACACTTCATTCCCCTTTCAAGGTGTAAGTAGATTCCTCATGCAAGTTTTTTCATATTGTGTCAGGAAGTGACATAGAAAAAAAGTACACATACAAATTCCTAAATATCACAAAGGGCTAATTTATTTTTTTTTAGTAGTAGTAGCAGTATTCATATGAGTATTTCACTTTTAAGGGAGTGATCTAGTTGTTTTAAACCAGCCCTTTCTCCTAAGTGTGGTTTCTGAATGCTGATGCACCAAGTGCAGCAAAGTATCCTTGTGTGTTTGGAAAATTATCAGGTCCAAATTTAACATGGTTTGTTTTTTTTATCACCACCTCATGCTTTGGTACTTTCGGAGGTCTATAAATGATTGTGAATTAACTTCAAAGAATGTATACATTTGCTACAGTTTTTGGGGTGACAGAACTGTATTTTTTCTCTTTAAAAATAATGAGGTGAGTTGGCAGTAGTGCTGGTTAATTTGAAAAGACATTTATCTGTTAAATAATCTTAAGCACTAAAAGACTATGAAATCAACCACTTGGAAGATATTTGTTAACAGATTTTCCTGAAAGCAGCAGCACTGAATATGGTATAGATACATGATATGGATATAGAATAGTTATATCTATTCTATATCCATTTAATGGCAATAATGTGTTGAGCAGAAGTGATTATTTTAATCATCAAGATACCTTGGATATTTCACAAAGGTCTATTTTGGAAATTTTAGAGAAAGGTTAATTTTTAAAAAAATCTGGAATAACTTAAAAGGATGCCGAACCACTGAAAGATTTTAAGGACATCTCTTGTGGTTTATGTTGCCCTAAAGCTGGAAATCAGGTTTCAAAATGCAGTTTTATAAGTTGCCTGAAATGTTACTCATCAATAAGTAAAAGTTGAAGTTTGTTTGTCGCTTATGTGATCGCAAATAAGTAAATACATGAGGCAGGAGCTCTGATAATTCATAAATTCATTCATAATGTTCCTGAAGCTAGTTATCTTATTTCACTTCTCCAGAACAGATGAACTTGCTTCTGCTGATCTTGAAAGTAAAAGATGAGTGAGCTTCTTTCATGATTTTCCATTATTTTGCACTTTTGACACAGCAGAGAAATATGAAGGGAATTCTTCCTTAGCCATAAGCAACAGTTTTGAGAAGTTGTAGTCTGCATCTTCTTTACTGTAGATCAAGTACTCAGATCACATATTTTAAAGCAGTTTATTTGATTGCCTTACCTGCCTTTTGAATTCAGCACCTTCAGAGAGGCTTTCTCATGTGGGTGGCATGATTTTATTCTACACAGCATGCAAGGGTTTAGTGTTTGTGTTTCATATGACTTAAAATTCAGCAGAACTGCCTCAGAGCTGTGGATTCTTTTACTCTTCTGGCAGCTGTAGGGACTACTTCTTATCTGCATCATTATATGCAAACAGAAATTATTTTGCAACATCCTTGTTGCAAATTATTGATATTATTATTGACATGACCCTTTTTTAACAAGCTTTACTTATGAATCTATGTCTACATTTTTTAAAGTGCAAGTTTCCCTTTTTTTTTTCTTTTTTTTATTTGGAAAGTTGTAATAAGAGCCAATTGAGTCATCCAAGATCTTAGAAACAACTATTATGAGGCATGAGTCATTTCACCTTCTCTATTGGAGCCCCATGAATTTATACAGCTGGCTGCAGTCCTTAGGAAGCTAACACTTCAACATAGCATGGCACAGAGCAATGTAGAAATTCCTGCTTTGTATCCAAAATCAAGTTATTCTCTGGTCGTTCCTGGGTTAGTGAGTGCTCCTTCCTCATAGGGATCATATGCCACTGGTATAGCTCTCCTGCTTTCCCTTCTGGAGCAAGGTAATACAGGATAATTTCAGGGGTTTCTATGCCACAACGCAGCCATTTTCATGGCTGGGATATTTTGTTCAATTTTTGTGTCTGGTCAGTACAGTCTGGGCTGGGCTTCTTTTTCAACTCTTACTCTTTGTCTGCTTTTATATATATAAGGAATCAGTTATAAAATGTGATTTCTGTTCTGTGCGCAGCTCATTGATGCACTGAGGGAGCAGGATGCTCCTGATGAACACACTGAGTTGTGTTCTGCCTGGACACCTGAACAGCACCTGAAGCTTGGAAACTACTGGCACTGACTGTAGATTCATACCTTTACTAGAACATTTTATTGCCAGGCTACCTAATGATAAAACTAGATCAGAACTTAGAATTTTCCTGCCTAAAGCCTGCTGAGGAATACTGCTATATGTGAGTGGGGTATTCTTGTTTTTCTGCTGTGAGATTTTAAAAAAAAATCATCATTGTGTAAACACTGTGAAAGAAAAATTAGCTATCCCATCTGCTTTCCTCTGACTAACATTTCTTCCATCACATGTTTAACACTAAGCCTCTCTGATGGAATTAAAAATAGATGGCTACAGAGGAGCCCACATCTATTAATTGACATTCAGTCTTTTAACTTACAACCATAAAATCATTGGAGTAACAGACCCAACCAGGCTTTTATATGAGTGAGATTTTCGGTAAAGGCACTGGTTATACTCTTTCTGTATTTTACTATTTTGGCAAAATTCTGTTGGGAAGTTCAAATATGAAGATACATTTATGAGTCTTACAAAAACTGGAAAAGAGAAAAAGATTAATTTTAATCCCTGAGGAAAGTGAAAAGCGGAAGGTTTCATTTTTTCTGAGTCTCTTACCAGTCCATCATTGCAATATCTGATCACCTTGGAGTCACTCTTTTGGTGACGGTGACTTGATCTATTTGTTTTGCAGCGTGATACAAGAGGAGCACCATTCCACTCTGAGCTTGTCACAGCCTGAAGGGTTATCCGGCTTGTGGGATCACAACTGTGGGTTGTAGGACATGGCATGGAGCTTTATCCTTTAAATCTTGACTTGTAGTCTGGTAGTGGAAATCTTTTTAGAAATTAAGACAGAAGTAAAAGAGAGATGATCTTTCAGAGTCACAGGAGACAGGCAGATTTAATGCTTGAGTGGTAACTAAACTGGTACTGGAATGTCATGCACATAATTCCTTTTTTTTTTTTTTTTTTTTTTTTTTTTTTTTTTTTTTTTTTTAATAACAATTCAGTAGTTCCTACCAGCATTTCAAGTGCATTGAAACTTTTGAACAGCCAACCCAAACTGTGGACATAGTTCTATTCTGTGGAACTGAAGAAGCTACCACATAAACTCACTTGAACAAATTTGCATATAAAATGGTTTATTTTTGGTTTTACTGAGATGATGGTTGAAACAGAGTATGTTTGCAAAACAAATTGACATGAAATCATAACTATGATTCCTTAAAATTCCCATGTTATTATAAAAGCACTGAGGCATTTCTCTCACTAAAAAAACTTGAACTACTCAGTATCATATAGGATTGCAAAATGAGTTGGATTTCTTTTTTCTTTAGATGCTTATCATTTAGATGCTTATCATCCATCATTTTATTTGAGACAGATGAATGAGTAAAACAAGAAAGCTGTTAAAATTGCATCAAAAGAGGCAGAACTTTCGACAAAAAGAATGGGATTCTGGGCTAAAAAAGACAATTCTCTTAAGTATGGTTACATGACAGTTGTGTCTTAGACTATTAAAGGAATACATGTATTGATATAATGATATGTGTGTTCCACAACTAATTTTGTGTTAATGATTAAAACCACTACCATTCTATCTCATATATTATTAATCATGTCTTCTGCCAGTGTTCCTTTGATGCACACAATTACATAAGCCAAGCCATTGTCTGGAGAGTGTGTTAATTAGTACACATGTGGTGACATTCTTCATAGCTTTGCTTTTCCGTATTGTTGAAAAATAATATATTGTATTCAAAACATGACTTATTCAATTGCAAAATTAAGCTGAAATATAAAGTATTGACTAAATGTCATCGTTTTGGTAACCAACTCTTCCTGAGTTTATTTTCCATGAATACTGCTACAATTTTAAGTAATATTTCAACTCAAAAATTGTAGTGTCCCATTTTAATTAATGTCATGAACACTCATGAACCAAAATAAAAGCAACAAATAAATAGAAAAAAGTCAGGAATTAATCATACGAAGGGAAGGGAAGGGAAGGGAAGGGAAGGGAAGGGAAGGGAAGGGAAGGGAAGGGAAGGGAAGGGAAGGGAAGGGAAGGGAAGGGAAGGGAAGGGAAGGGAAGGGAAGGGAAGGGAAGGGAAGGGAAGGGAAGGGAAGGGAAGGGAAGGGAAGGGAAGGGAAGGGAAGGGAAGGGAAGGGAAGGGAAGGGAAGGGAAGGGAAGGGAAGGGAAGGTTCACAGTGCATCCTAGCAGAACACCTCTTCCATACCGATAAAAATTATAATGATTAGAAAAACACACCTTAGAATCAGTGAAGTAACTGCTGTCTCAAGATAGGTTTTTTAGTTCACTGCACTTCACACTTCCTATTTATACCAGTAAGATTAATTTCAGAAGTCGGGTCTTCAGGCCTATAGATAACTGGCATCCTTGGATATATTTTGTCACAATTGGAGGCAACTTGCCAGAGAAACACTTGTATTTGCATATTCAGATTTAGGAAATTGACTATCCCTTAGGCTCTTCTGGATTTCCACTTTTGGGAACATCATGTTATGGGTTTCCCCAAGATGTGGTCTTGGCAGCTGTGCATCCAATGCAAACAGAAACTGGAAGAGAGGTGTCTCCATTTCCCTTCCTCCTTCCCCCTACCTAGTGCAAGAGCTGTTTTCACTGCTTATCAGATACTCCTTTTAAGACATTCCCAGGGGGTTGCTTAACCTGGGCAACTATTCAGGCTCACTGTTAACTGCTGCTGTGTGAAAGCTGATGCAACCTAGTTTAGATCACAGTGAAATAAAAAAATCTATTGAATGATTTCAAGTTGTATGAAGTTGAATTACTATCTGTTTTCCAGAGGCTAATAGCTGGCAGTCAATCTGTAGTATCTCTTTTGGTGAATTCACTGTCATCTGCATATTTGTACTTGTAACTGCTTTTGGCAGTTTCTTAATGCCTATGAGACATATTTTCTTTTGTGCTTTCTGTGGAATTGTTATATTGAAGATTACATTAAAATTAGCTTTTTAATTTCAGTTGATCTGAAATGCAAAAAATCTTGGTGGAAGGATTTATTATTGAGAAGAATTGGGGGGTGGGGGGTGGTTGAGTGTTTTCAAGCTGGAATAAATTTGCTGTAATTAAAACCTATAACATATTCCTTACACTCTCTAAGGAAAATATTGCTGTCACTGTTGTTTTGGAGAAGGTCTTGGCATCTTAATGTGTCTTTTATGAATAGTTAGCAACCCTTTTTTATTTTGAAATAGAAACTCACCTAAGCCTCCCACTGTCAGAGATGTGGTCGGTCTCCAGCTCAGGAACAACTTTGACCATTTGGAGTCAGTTCAGAGGAGGCCACCAAGATCATTAGAGGGGTGCAGCACCTCTCCTTTCCTGAAAGGCTAAGAGAATTAGGATTGTTCAGGCTGGAGAAGAGAAGGCTTCAGGGTGACCTAATTGCACCCTTCCAGTACCTAAAGGGAGCCTACAGGAAGGATGCAGAGAGACTGTTTACAAGAGCATGTACAGGAAAGGACAAGGGGGAATGGCTTTAAACTGAAGTAGAGTAGGTTTAGATTGGATATTAGGAAGAAATTCTTTAATGTGAGGGTGGTGAGGTGCTGGAACAGATTGCACACAGAATTTGTAGAGTCCTCCTTTCTGGAAGTGTTGAAGTCCAGACTGGATGGAGTTCTGACCAACACGGTCCAGTGGAAGGTGTCCTCACCCACTGAGGGGTGTTGAAACTAGATGATCTTTAAAGTCCCTTCCAACACGAGTGATTACATGGTTCTATGATCTTCAGCACCCACCAGAAAGTCCACTGTATTTAACACCTGCTAAAGTTTTCCTTCCCTGTGCTTGCTAGTGAAAAGTGATGGTGCTACAATGGTGAGGAACCAACTTTTTGGAGTAAAGTACTGTGTTTTGCCAAGAAAAATGCAATTAAATAACAAAATGCCTTGTCTATACTTGTCATTTCTTTGGAAGCAAGGCTGGTGGATTTTTTCGACCAAGAGAGAGGGCAGTGCTGCATTCAAACCATCTAATTTTAGGTAATCCACTCAGATATTGAGTAGCATTTAAGGCAACCTGTTTTTCTCCCTCAAGGGTCAGGAATCTTGAGCTCTTAACTTCAAGTATTCTCAATTGCATTTAAATTAGATAAGGCGTGCAAATCATTCCATTTCGTCTTTCTTGGTACAGATTTGCCATCATAGCAGGTAGTTACTAATCTGTGCTCTCTCAGTTTCTTCTGTGGAGGTCTGGTCTTTTAACTCATCAGGGTTCTTTGACCTGCCCTTTCTCTACTGTTAGGAAATTTGCCCTACTAACAAAGCTAAAATCTTCATTACATTGTGAGGGATGGCTGTGTATTTTATAGGATTTCTTCCTAGCCATACTAGCTCATTTCTTTCTTCTCCCTTTCTCACTATGTTTTATGAACACTCTATGGATTATAAAAGTAATACTTGAAGGATACATAACTTATAGATGTAATCATGTGGCAGGTTTGTCATATGATTGTCACTTGCTGATTTTTCAGTGCTGATAAGACGTAAAATTTTGATTTTTAAAACATAGGCATTGGAAGTCTGTGATTTTAAGGCCCCAGATAATGTCAAACAATTCTATTTTTTATTAGTAGTGTTGTCATATCCTCATGGTTTGAATTCGTATTTTTATACTATTTTTACAAAATACCTCTGTTTTGAAAACTAGATTCTCTGGGGTTTTTAATATATTAATTTGTCTATATTTGCAGTTTGATGTACCCAAACTGATTATTTTTGTATGGATCTGGAGTCTTTCATATTGCTGTAGAGATGAAACAAAAAAAATTTGCCAATATTTAGCCAGTGATGCTCTGATGTCAATTCTTTGGCTGTTTGAATAAATGTTGCCAGAATAGCATTTCACTCTTTTTATTACATTCTTTTCATTGTAGTCAGTGAAGTCTGTGCTCTTGAATTTAGTGTTTTAAGCTGTGCTGTTGTCTCAGTTTTTTATGGGCATAATAATTGTTACAGTTACACTTGAAAAATGTGTTCTTGGCTAGGTAAAATACCCATATGCAGAGAAGCAAGATCATAGGTGTCAGGAAATGCTTTCTTCGCTGGACCACTCCTTGGTCCCTGCTGCAGCATCAGGGACTAGTAACAGCATAAAAAAACTAGTAGCAGAAAGAAGGGGGTCATGGATGTACCCAGCTGTCTCAGTCATTTTCCTCAAGTTGTCTGGTATACAGAACTACAAACGCTTTTGTCATTATCTTCAACAGATTTTCAACATCAATTTCTATTTATTTACATAAAAAGACTCTTCCAACATACTGTGTGAGGAGATGCGGTCTGATGTATGCTTCAAAAAGCTGAAGGGAATGTTGCATATTGAGAAAACAAACAACAACAAGAAAAAAGTTCCTAAAGCTTGTTTTATTCTTGGAGCATTTTAAATTCAGGCTTTCTGTCAGTGTGGTGCTGAGTTTTAAACCAGTGTCAAAAGTGACAGTTTAAAACAGTTTTAAATTTTTTTTGTGGATAAACATGCTGTTTCCATACATGAAGACAAATAATCCTATCTTCCTTCTTCACTTGCAAAGTTTTATGTTTAATTTAAATCAAAATTGTTTCAGTTCTTCCTTTTAATATTAGAATTTCATTTCATTTTTGAATGTACTCTTTGTAATACTGTTTCTCATGAAAGTTTTTGTGGAAAGACTGGCTTGTCTACCTCTTGAACTTAGGCAAGTTGTCAAATGTAGAAATCTATATTTGAACTATTTACTGCAGAGGAATAACCAGTTTTATGTGTTAAATAAGACAGACATCCTAAGACAGTGTTGAGGAATGCATTCAGAGCAGGTATCTCAGTGTGCGGGTTCAGTGCCTGGGGACAGAAACTTAGAGACAAGGCAGGAACCCCCAACCCCCAGCCTTTGCCCCTCTTGGACTGTGATGCTATAAAATCACAGGAGATCCTTGGCTCAGGGTCACTTCTCAGAGGCAACAGGTCAAAAAGTTATTTTGTTTTTTAGTTATTGCACCAAGATTAAATTATTTAAAGGATCCAGACGTTGCAATGCAAAAAGGTAAAACTGTATCTAAGGTCTAATGCAAACAGTGGTTTTCAATCCCATAGATACACTGATTTTCAGATTATTTCAGGAGACAGTGAAAAAAGTGACTTCTGGTTCAGGCTCTTCCTCACTTACAGCTTCTTATTTCGTTTGCATACAAGCGCTTCCACTCCTCTCCACAGATATCCTCCACCTTTGGTCTGTCTTTTCAAGGTGTATTTTCACTGCCTGCATCTGCCACTGCTCATTTTTCAAATTACATTAATGTGAAGCTGAACTGATTTCTGACATCTGGCTGTTGCCCAAAGCATTATGAACAGCCTAGAAAAAGACCAAGATCTTGTTTATGTTTTCTGCTGTTTGGCAGCACCATGATCACTCTCAGTTCCCAAGACTGTGTGTTAATTGTGAATGTATCACTGTACTGCTGTATGTTTGCTTGGTATTTGGGTGTCTTTTGGTATCTCAAAAAACTGAGAAGTAGATATTTAAATGCAAAGAAAAATACTGTACCTGAAATCTGTGAGTTAGGCTTCTATACTCACATGAAAAAGCAAATGAAACAAAAGCAATGGAGTGTTTGGAAACATTGCACGTGTATTCCAGCTTATTAATGAAATATTCTCAGAGCTATACTTGCACAGTGCCTAGCAAAGTTGGTGGCAAGTTATATTATGGATTATTTTAAATAACAATTTCTTGAAATCAGCAGGATTTTATGTGATAGCCCTGACCTGTTCAGGACCTGCCAAGTGCTGTACAGTGTGATGGATTGCTTGGAAGCTGATCCAACAGAGAAGCATTAAATCCCCAAGGAGTTACCACTGTCTATGGTTGTCCCACTTGTATCTTCAAGAGCAAGCTGATATTTTTCAGCAATGTCTTATCTAGAAGGATAAACACACACACAAAAAAATCAAACTAAGAACAATTCAACCAAAATGCTTTGCAGACTGCAGATATCTGTTTATCTGTACACACTTTTCTCTGAGTGGTCAGACTATGAAAAAACTGTGTGTTAACAGTGTTAGCTGTATTTGCTGGGCTTGTAGAATGAGATTATAGTTATAAATGAGGTACCTGTTGCTCCTTTCTGTTTGCTCCAAGTCATACAGAATATTTGTGTTCCAGAGACCTCCAGAGCCCAGGCAGAACAGAATGGCTCTCTCGGGCACATTTCCTTCTCCTTACCCTGCTTCCAGGTGATCAGAGGGCAAACTGTCCCTCTGAAGGACACTGGATGTGCTGGCACATGCCTTCAGGAAGATGAGGGAAATATGCATTACTGCAAAATCAGTGATTCACTGCCCTGGTTTCTTCCTTATGTAGAAATCTGGGGAGTGAAACAGGAACAGATTTAGAATAGACTTCACCTGGCCTTCACTGGGCAAAGAAAGTTGCATGAGGCTTTAGAGAATTATTTAAGACATGGTTTTGGCTTTTCTGTCTGCTGTAGTCATATAGTAAGAATGAGACTACAGAACAAAGTTTTCAAATAAGACCAAGTATGATTCACTGTGTTTTGAATGTATTTCCAGAATTTTGACTTAGTTTTGTCCTTAACAAAACTCTGATATTCTCTGTGGTCTTTGTCCTGTTTTTGAGACTTCTTTCACAAGATCTATGAAATTTCTGACACATGTACACGCTCCTCAGGTGTGCTCGAGTTCCCTTTAATCTGGATGTCTCAGCAGCTCTGTTCTCCAAGGACCATGTGTACAGTTTAGCATCAGTCTTAACACACCTTCCTAAACCATACTTGTCTTTTTGCAGGGCAGTATGCACATGTCGGTGTGTATGTACATGTGTGTGATCCGCTGTCTCTCCTTCCTCACAGCCTGGAGAAGAGACATTAGTACTGTAGGCTGGGGGCAGGACTCATTTCTGGTTGACTATAGAAGCAGGATTTCAGGGAGTGCAGGAAAACACTGTAGATGTCTTTGGTTGTTAGTTTATTTTTTCTTTTATTTTTCTCTTTCACTCATTTAACTCTTTCCTTCCTTCCTGCCTGCCTTCTTGCTTTCTTTCCCTCCCTTTCTTCCTTCCTCTTTTCCATACCAGTAATCAATAAAAGACTTGGAATTGAATCTGGAACATAAATATCAGACAGTTCATGCTTCATTAGACAGAGCAAAAGAGTAGGCAGCATGTTTTCCACAGAACTAGTTTAAAAACCAATCACTATAACACTGTCCAGGGTAAGCAAAAAAAAAAAAAAAAAAAAAAAAAAAAAAAAAAAAAAAAAGTGTAGTGTATTCCATATTTGTGCAATGTTCATATAGTTTCATATTTTTACACAATATGGAATTTTTAAAAGGACATGGAGGTGCTGGAGCGTTTTCAAAGAAGGACAACAAAGCTGGTGAGGAATCTGAAGCACAAGTAGGGAGCTATAGTTTTTTAGCTTAGATAAAAGGAGGGTCAGGAGCAACTTACCTCTCTAGAACTACCTGAAGGGAGGTTATAGCCAGGTGGGGATCCAACTCTTCTGTCATGTCTCAAGTGAAAGGATGAGAGGAAATGGCCTTAAGTTGCCATTCCTGAGGAGGTTCAGAATAGATATTAGAAGAATTTTTTTCACTGAAAGAGTGGTTAGGAATTGGAATAAGTTGCGCAGGAAGGTAGTGGAGTCACTGTCTCTGGAAGCACTCATGAAGAGGTGTCTGGATGTGGAATTTGGGGTATTACTTAGGGTTGATTATGGTGGTGAAGGGTTATTGATGGCCAGACTGGGTGATCTTAAAGGTGTCTTTAAACCTTGGTGATTCTGTGCTTCTGTGAAATGAGCATGTCCTTTGTTTTCTGCACTTACAATAAAAAAAAAAAAAAACAACAAACTTCTAGTCTAAAAACACTGGAGGAAATTCTGACAATTAGGAAGGAAAGCAAGACAATATTTTTCTTTTTTGAGTAAGAACCGTTCAGACAGTTTCTTTTTAGAGTCTTTTTACTAAGTAAAATTTTAATGATGGAATACATGCCTGAATTATTTCTGTGCCTTGATACAGCACAAAGGCATGATCTCGAGATGTTTTAATGGATATATGAACTCAAACTCTGCTTATGTGATCACTGTTCTGAATCTTTATTCATTGTAATAAGCATCTCCTACAAGAAGAGTATAAATATTTTATAGTGTAAATGTAAGATTTTATTTTAACTGTGGTGAATTTCCTGAAATATTTTTAAGGGGATTTATCAAAGAATAATTAGAAAATTCAGTTAGTTTGATACAGGTAAATAAATATATTTTAATCTAATTTTCCCTTTAAAATGCTCATACTTAATGAGGTATTAGCTTACCTTTTTCTGTCATGTACTACTACATGGCACAACTACTATACAGACTGCAAGGCCTGTCTTTCCATATATTGGGTTGTAAGGAATGCATCTTGCCAATTTTTGCATGTAGATTTCACTGTGCAGAGATAGAAAGTTCTCTGTAGTTCAGTGGGAGTGCTCCCATGGACAAAGTGTGTACAGGTCAGCCTAAATACCAGAGAACTTTTTGATATATATGGCTTATAGGTGGGGTTTGTTACTTCTTTTTACTTGTGTGGGGTTTTTTTTTTTCTGTTTTGTTTTTGTTCTGTTTTGGGGTTTTTTTGGGTGTTTGTCTGTTTGTTTGTTTTTGTTTTTTGTTTGTTTGGGGTTTTTTTGGTGTGTTTTTTTTCTGGACACTATGTATAGTATGTATATATATATATGTATATATGGACACTATATATGTATCAAACATATAATATTTATTTATGCACAGTATGTGTGCATACATATGTACAAATAAATTTATTTTTTATTATTTCTGAGAGCAGGGTTATCATTATTTTCTAGTATGTAGATTTCCTCTTGCCAGAAATCTATATTATAGATGTAGAACTGGGAAAGATTCTGCCCTGGTTTATTCAATATGGCAATAAATTAGGTTTATTCAGCGAGTATCTTTGAATTTGTCAGCAGTTTTTGATGCCGCTGATTATAAAATTGGACTTTCTTGTGTATTCCCTGTCCTTATTTTGGATGTGGCCTTGAAATTAGAGCTTGTAGCATAACTGAGTGCAGGATTTCCTGCTTTACCAGAGCTTTGACTGGGGACTTGCTAAGAAGGTTTGGAATATAGTGATGTTGGTGCTTAGGAAAATATGTTCTTTTTCATGTGACCTGGATAGCAGGATCACTTGTATGCCCAGTGTAATTAACTAGTTAAAAATGCAGTTTCTTCATGTTGTAATTAATATGTCAGAATTAATGAATTTTCATCTACTTTTCATAGGTTAATTTGGAGAATTAGGTAAAACTTACTTTAATTTAATTTCTTCTATAGAAACTTAGAAGTATAGTGTCATATATCGTTTGTCACTATTTCCATCTGGTTGTGAAAGGCAGGCCAGTTTGCTGCATATGGGTGCCATTATTTGTGATTATTGTCTCACGTGGTCTTGGGAACTCCAGGAAGTGAAGCATGGCTGTGTATACACCTGGAGGGCATTACATAGGTGATGCATTTTCTGAAAATGTTTTCAGATGTGTCACAGCCTCACAAAAGCCTCTTCTATGTGGAAATTCCAACAAAAGATGAAAAGGAGACTGGAAACATTTCTGAGCCCATCAGTAGGATACAGCTTGAGGATCTGTCCCTTTGCATGGGGTTTGCAGCAAATCGCCAAAGTTCTCGTCCCAAGCAAGAATATAGACATGTTCTAGAGATTAATTTTCAGAATTTTTTCTCCCTGTTAACCCTATTTTCTCCTCTGATAAAATTTAATTTTCTCCTCTGTTTAACATTTTCTAAAGGAGAAAGCCCAAACTGTAATAGCAAGTTTCATTAATATTAATTCTAATATGTACTAGTTATTAAGGTAGGAAATGCTAAGTTGATCTGTACCATTAGATTCATTCCTGACTGGAATAACGATTTTATCAATGTGCATGAATGGGAATTGCTGCACTACTTACAATCTATAACTCTTTCATAGATTCTTGTACCTCAAATAATTGCCAGTAAAATCTTCATGACAATATGTGATGCATTTGCCTCAACAAATGTTGTTCAAAAAAACCCCAGTTTTAGAATTAATGCACAAATTCTATACTTTTAATAGAATATTTTTCTTTCACTTTTCTTACACTTGACACTTTGGATGTTGAAAGTCCGGTTGGGTAGGAAATTACTATGGCTATAAGGAAATAATAGCCTTACAGCATTGAAGTATCAGGGATCACTCATTTCCAGCTATCTTAAGTTTCCCACAGTAGGCCTGAAGAGTCAAAATACTGAACTTTAACCCCATCAGCTGCTAGAATTGAATTCAACAGAATTAATTTTATACCTTTTGTCACTAGGCCTTTCATCACAGTTTCAGAAAGGGAAAGAGGGAGAAAATTACTTACAAGATAATTTGAAAAACTATGATAAAGTTGCTCAGAGGATATTGCTGTTAATAGTGATAAACAAAAAGAGTAAATTAGTTAGCAAAGCTCAGATGCAGCAGTCAAAAGTATACAGTAGATCTACCTTTCTAAAAATAAGTGCAAAATTATCAGAAAAAATTGTATATCAGACATATGGAAATTAAAATATGCAAAAAATTCTGAATTATTTTCACATTAATCCAGATGCATTTATTTCAGCTTTTTTATTAGTGTTATATATATATATTAGTGGTTTTTATCTATATATATAATATATATGTTATATATATATATACACTTAGATGTAATTTATAAACCATTGAACCATGATTAAATAAAGATGCATGACACTGAATGAGTAAAATTTTTAATGTGTGTGTTTACTTGTGCTGAAGTATTGTTTATTTAAAACGGTGCCATGCTGATATAATATGTACTGTGTTTTTCTTAAAAAATTCTGGAGCAACAGTGTTGTTATAAATACATCTGAACATGATACATGAATTAACATGAAGTTGTTTTGCATGGAAATCATATTTTCAAAAGTAGCTGCTCTGTATGAAGTGAAATATCTTTAAAGTAAAGAGAACAGCATTATAAAAATATTTTCAAATATTTGAGGCAGTAAATCTAAAGAAGTGAAATCTGACAGAAACGAGTTAAAAACTTGTCAGCATACAGGGAGTTCCGCCTAAAAAAAAGGATTGAATTTCTTTTCTATGTGACTGCTTAATTGTCCTTTAAAAGACTTAGAGTTTAAATATATATATATATATATAATATAGCAGTTTCAAGTATTTAGAAACTGCTATAAATCAAAATGTGAGGATCATTGCAAATATGTGATTTGAAGATAGATGGACATGCCTGTGGCTGTTGTTAGATATATTGATAATGTGTGCATTTTTTGTTTACTGCAAAAGTAAGCTGTAATAAACAGTCAGGCTTAACTTCCCCAAATTATAAAAGTAAATTCACTGTGAAACACATATTGCAACAAGTTGTGTCTTCCATGTGTTAAAAATAATGGAATCCAAAAATACTGTATTTTTGCCTGCTTTAAATAACAGGTTTACCCTATTGAATTAGTAAAGCTTAGGTCAAAATTTACTTTGAGAAATGATTAAGCTCAACTATAATTAGCATGAACATTGTATGTATTGTTACATATGCTCTCAGCAGTGGAAAAAAATTGTTTAAAGGTTTAGTCTAGAACTGCTGAATTTTTTATATCTAGAACTTTTGAAAATGTCTGCTTTTAATTTATTCTGAAGTAAATTTTGAAATCTGAAGAAATGCCACCTGGTCAGATTGCCTACTAATCAAGATCTGTCTAAAGAAAAATGTTATGTATTAGGCTCTGTAGAAAAAAATTACAAAGTGATAAAAAGAAGGGAAAATAGCATTTAACACTGAAATACATTCTTCAGAAGCTGAAGGGACTTCCAGATTTTTTAAATGTACATAGCTTCTTTCTTATTTTTTTTCTATTTATGATTTTTTAATGCAAGAAGGAAGTCTGAGCATGAAAAACAATCAATTTAATAGGTAAATAGTACCTAGTAATTTAATAGGTTTATTTATTTTGATGCTTTTCCATCAAAATAAATGTTTGATGGAAGATGTTTGAATATGGGGGAGAAGATCCTACTTTCTTCAAACCTCACAAACAGGTAAAATTCTTGCTTTATGTAGAGACCTCAGGGAAAAGTCAGCCATGGAGCTGTGATTATTTCTCCATAGTTATTGGACTGGTTGACAGTGCTTCAGACCACTTCTGTGAACACAGTGCAGAACACCAAAGTGATCTACTGTTTGGTTGTTCTCAGTGCTTCATGAGCCAGGAGATGTAACAATACTTTCAATTTCTTTATGTGAATTTCAGTTGAGCCACATCAGTGTTTTCTTAGATAAGCTTGTTTGAATGATCACATTCATCTGTTAGTATGGTGTAATTTAAATATACTGTAGTACTGTGCAAAATTTTGTTCCATTCAGCAGAATCTCTGTTGCCCCCTTTTGCAGATGACGGTTGCTGCTGGTACGAGCATTGAGAATAACATTCAAAGGACCATATCCTGCCCTAATGTATGTTCCAAGTATCTTGGTTTTTTGCATAATTTAAATGTGAAGCCTCCTTATGTGAATTTGGTAATTTGTTGCCCACAGAAGCTTGTACATCTCGAGGTTACTTCACATTATGTATTTCAGAGTCAATGAATATTGTACTACAAGTGAGGTCTCAGCCTGTCAAAATTCCCAAATTGCTTTAATTTCTTTCCGTACAGTTTGATGGTGCAGCTAAATAAAGATGTCGATAATATATTCACAGTTCCTTCTGCATTTACCTTGCTTCCCAGCCAGCTCAATGCTCCTGTCAGTTGAAATCAGTAGAACAGCAACAGACAAAATGAGGAAAGCAATGAGAGGCTATATTTATTCTACTTAACCTTGTCCTAAATTGCATTTGATATGAAGATGTGTAATAATAAATGTGGAAGGAAGGTAATTTCATTTTTCTTGCTTAGGCAAATGTATACCATGACTTAAAATAGAAGGAGGGAGGAGTTGTTATTGCTTATGAAAGGTAGAATTAGTGATATATCTGATTAAGAAAAAAAGCAAGTCATTCACTTGTAGTATAATAAGTCATTTGTCTTTTTAGACCAAAACTATCTAGATAGTTTTTGGGCCAAAATTTAACTCTTATACATTAATGTGACATTCTTTTATACTACAACAACCCAGACTTCGAGCTTCAGAAGACTGAAATGACTCTTTTATTTTTGGAATGTGTCTCTTTTATATACTATTTTACACAGACCAATTTGATTGGTGAACAAAAGGTAAACTTCTTCAATCACATTTGTCAAACTAGAGGGACATCAAGAATAAGTCTCTCCTAGAAAAACGAATTAATAACAAAGTACAGTTTACAAAAACACTTCTTTTGTTTACAGAAAATTCCCTGGGAAAAGAATTTCAGAAAACTAAAATATCTCAGGCATGAAAACAGGGCTACATTAATGGGGAAACATTACTGAAAATTGGGATGTACTCTCAAGAAAAGAATGTGGCTCTGAATTTTATAGAAGCTATTTTTTATCATGTAGTGTGTTTACTAATTTATTTTCCAATCAAAGATTATTATATTTATAGGGGAACTGTCAGATGGAATTCTGAATAAAACACTTCCATCCCCTTAAGTTCTTTGAAGGTATAGCAAATGATTAAAGAACAAGCACAATCCGGTTAAAGTAACTAATATCTAAAAGAGAAAAGGCTTTGATTAAATATTGGTAAAAAGTGAATTTGTCCTCCCTATCTGGGAAAATAATTTCAAACCAGTCTTTTTTTTTTCTGGAAAGTTTATGCTCTTAAGGGAACATAGAGAAATTCTTTATGCTGCATTCTTGGAAGATACTGCATCTGACCGTCTGAATCACTGTGGATTTCTGCATACATTCCTGGAATAGATCAATATTATAAATTCTTGGCTATGATTTTTAATGTTTGATTCCATTTTCAGACTTGCTTCTGTTCAAAGGAAAAACCCTTCCTCAATACATTGTGTATGATTAATCTCCAATCTCTTTTGGATTTTCAACATGGCTTTAACTTCTCCAGTGCAATTTTAGCATTCCAGTTTACAAATTGTGCCATTTGTAATGGAGGCTAGTAATAGAGACAGACAATAGCTAGTAATATAGAAAGATAATAACATGGCAGAAATTATGAGCATGGAAAAATGTACTATTTCCAATTTAGGTATAGAAGTCCGTGCTATTACTTCAAAATAATTTGTGACCTTTCAGTTTTCTTTCGGCAACCTGGTCTAGTGAAAGGTACCCCTGACTGTGGCAGGGGGTTGGAACTAGCCGATCTTTAAGGTCCTTTCTAACACAAGACATTTTATTATTCTATGATTTTTGAATTTGTAATTAATAATGACCAAAATCTCTGTTGGTTACTAAATAATCCCATTCAGAGATAGAATATAATCTCTATAAACATCTTCATGTCATCTAAATGCACTTGAGCTGGAGCAAAAAGTGGAAATCTGTGCTCAGCCTTTCAGCCAGGACCTTGCTGGGAGGACAGGAAGGCAAGTCAGTTCTGTTTACAAGTACAAAATTAGGTAAATAATTTCTTTTATTCCATTTAATGCCAGCTCCCCCATTACCTTTGTGAACCGTAGCTTTAATGGTGGGCATTAAGACTGTCAAATCTGCAGCTGAAAGTGTTTGAATGCATGGTAAATTTTCAATTATTGGGCTACATTATTCTGAAATGTTTCTTGTAAGTACCGTGAATTGCACAACTTTATATTTCTGCCTGTTGTAAAAGGGATAATTGCAGAGGATAGCCCAAAGCCATAAAATTTTCTATCAGTATATATGGCACTGGTTCAAAATTTTAATTACATGGCATTAATAACAAGTTGTAATGAATTATAAACCTCAGATACATATTCAAAAAGGCACAATGCATTTCGTTTGGCTTTTCTGGCTCTTAATGACCCAAAATATATTTCTAGAACTACTCACCTAGAAGCAGTGTTTGAAATGCTAAAACACATAGAATAGATTGTTCATGAGACAAATATGCTAAAATATTTAAAAGGCTTTCTTCCGCCTGAGTAAAGTTTCTTAATGTTTTTAATAACAAATATAAGAAGGCTTTTAGATATGAAGTGTGCTTACTATGTCATTTTGCCTAATGAAAACACACTGTAAGGCTTGCAATAAAGCTGAAGATCAGGAAGAAACTGCTATATATTCAAAACTGAGAATTCAGATATTATGGTGGTTTTCAAGGTGGAGAGGTTTGTGGACAGGTTCCCGCGTATTGAAAGTTCTAATCTATATGCTATTGCTCTGTGAACTTTACACCTTCATAATTATAGACTTTGACTTGCCTTTATTCCCACGTAAACTGTTTTCTATTTTTCATTATTATCAACTGTTCATGCAGCAGAAGCTGCATGTTATATACAGTAATGAAATGCTTTGCAGATTATTCTCCTCTGAATTGTTTAGTAGGATATTAACTGCTAGGTTTGCTGTCTTTCATGCAAGATATCCCAGATCATGATTCTAATGATTCTTTCTATGTATCTATCTATTCTATCTATTCTAGCTATGTATTCTAGCTATCTATCTATCTGTGTTTTTGAAGAGATGGGTCTTTAAAAAACCACTTATATACTTTGTAAACACCATTTCTTGATAAGGATATGGGAAGCTATAAGCCTTAAGTGCACATACATTATAAAATGGCTGGATGAACATTACTGATGGATGTAGTCAGGACAGTTTATTGTACTGCAATATCTCAGTGCCATTACACAATGACAGGGAGCAGTGCACAGACAAAGACAGGGCACTTTGTATGCAGATGGGCTGCCTGACCCTGAGCTTCTGCAAAATTGCAACACCTTTCTTTACAGCTCTTTAAGGTCCACAGTGAAAATGTAAAGAGCAAAAAAAAAAAAAAGAAAGTGGTGGCAGGTATTAAACATGCTGTGTCTCTTCATTCAAAACAGAACTTGAATCTGTAAACCAAAATTGAGCTATATAGCAAATGAAAACATGCTTCATTGCATGTTGAAAAGAAAACTATTTCATTTTAATCAAGTGCAAACACAATGCATTATGTTTTGAACCATCAGCTATAACACTCCTCTTTCATGGAAAAGCCATGCTCATTTTGTCTAAACAGATACATACCTTCAGAAATTTTTTGAGCTAATTAGAAGTTTCAGAGTTTAAGTACTCAGGTCTTTTGAATTCCATGTGACTCAGACTGGTTTTTTGGATAGATGCTTTTGCTAATGACAAAGCATAATGTGCTTAAAATTTTAACATCAATTTTTATTATTATTTTATGGTTTTAGCCAAGATGTAGAGAATATCTCTAGACATCTTATACAGGAGCCCTGTAGAAAACCAGAGATTTGTTTATATTTTGTCAAAATTCAGCGGTTGTGCAGCACCTTATAAAATTACTGCTTTTCATCCATCAGGAATCTTAGTGTTTTACACTTTGAGGTTTTTTTTATATCAAAGATTAAATCGTGGGTTTTTTCATAAGTTTCTTCATTTGAATCAGCAGAGTATTTCTTTTCCTTAAATTGAAGCCAAATTCCTTTATTCTGAAGCAGAGATAATTTTTTTCAATGTTGGGAACATTTCTGAGATCAAGAGGAAAAAGTACTCCAGAACTGCTACAGATAGGAAGAAAAATGCCAGAAGCCAAAACATAATTACAGCCCTCCAACCTTTCTCAGATTGTTATGAAAGTACCCTGAGCTTTCAGCTCAGCTACTTCAGCTCATTTTCTACCTTTATAGAAATCAGGGATTTACCAACCAGTCACCTACCACTTGAAGATAGAAAGCCATTTTATGTGATCACCTGACACTTTCAGGCCTCAGACCCTCTTGACATGTAGATGTTTTACTTATTTCCACAGAAGGAAAAAAAAAAAAAATATTGTAGGGAGGTTTGTTTTCTCAAGCTTTTCACAAATTCCATAGTTTAAAGTCTTCTGCAGTTACTTCATTCACAAATAACCTTGCAAAAAAAAAAAAAAAAAGGCAATTTCAATTACTTCTCAGTGACAGTAGCTGTGAAGCTGTGTATTTTCAGCATGACACTAATCTTTGGCCCTCACCTCTCACTTCCCTGCCACAGGGCCAGCAAATCTCACTGTGCAGCCCAGCGTTTCTGCCTCTGCTTCAGATCTTGTGACAGGCAATGAACTGGCAGACCTGCTGCTGAGCCAGCTGTGCCAAGTGTGTTAGATCAGGGGGTAGAAAGAGATGGCAGCAATGCTTTGCAACTGGGGAGATGTGTCACAGGCAAGTGTAAGTCTTGGCAACAGTCGGGTGTCCTCGTCCTTAAGTACATAGCAGCACACCGCTGGTAATGCTCTTACATGCACAGCATCCATGTCCTGGCATGGCTTTGCAAGCATTCCAACACTTTCTCATGGCATTTGGCCTGACACAGGCCCAATGCATTGATTTGAGAGATTTAAAATTGCAAAATGGAAGTCAGGGATTTGGAATTGTTGCAGCATTTGCAAAGGTTTGCAAGAAACAATTCTCAGATGATATCTAAGTTGTTTCACACCTTTTTAAATTTTTTTTTCATCTTATGTTTTCCTCTAGAACTCTCCACTGGCTCTCTTTTTTTTGTTTGTTTTGTTTCCTTCTCTCCCTCTGAGGCACAGTTTATGCAGGGAGCTTACAGCCACAGGCTGGAACTCCCTACAGCCACGGAAGGAAGATCTAGATATGGAAAAAGCAATGCTTTGGGGAGAAGAGCAGGTTTTCATTGCTTTGGTAACATTTTTCCTTTGGATTATTACTGAGAAAAATCTTTGCCCTACCACCATAAAAGAGGTAGGGCAAAATAGTTTCAAGGCAGAGATTTAATATACAGGAAATAATTTTTTAGATAGCAATGATGCTGCTAGATACTTTCCTTTTGTCTCAAAGAAGAGGTATACAGAAGAGCTATCAGCTGTTAATGTCAGGGGAAATAACTCATTTGGCAAATCCCTTTGAAAGAATAAAAGAATGCCATCTATCTCAGGACATGTGAAAAATAAATCAGCTCAGATTCAGATTATTTCTGTGTTTAGAAATATGTAATTGTTATGGTGTACAGTTTTTGCTTAGGAACCTTTCCTGCTGCTGTGGTGCTGTTGCTGGAGCCAAGGGGAGGCAGTGGAGGAAGTTCTCTCAGGGAAAACATTCCTGAATAAACAATTAAATTGAAAAGGGCAGCCATGGACTGGAAGGGGGAAAATAATTATGATTCATTAAGCATGGAGTGGGGAAGCAGGTGGGGGATCAGAGACACCAGTGGGAGCAGGGGCTGGTGCCTGTGGGGGTGGAACATGATCTGAGATGGAGGAGAAGTAAGAGTGGAGAAGGAAGTTTGAATGGCACAGTTCTCCAAACTGAAAACTGATCTTTTCATGGAAATGGGGAGTTTGATTGGAAAGATGTCTCAGAGAGGCTTAAAGTGGGAGAGAGATGCCTCTTCCTAAGGTATCCTGAGTCCCAGCAGATGAAATTATGCATAATGGTATAACAGGTGGCACTTGTCACATGGTCTGGACATTTCTAGTTCTAATTCTCTGTTCAGCCCAGATTTGATGCTGTATATCAGGCATATCTAACATGTTGGTAAGAAAATGAGTCTTTGGAAATTTATAGAAGTTGCATTACCTAATATACTTGTGAACTCCTTAGACTTATGGATTAGTTCCAAGTCAGTAAAATAATCAATATCACACCAAGATGTATATTGCATTTAATTAAATATTTTAAGAGAAAGGCTCCAACTGCTAGTTCAACCACTCAACTTGGTGAGTGCTCAGCTTCTAGACAATGGTAATCCTGGTACTGGCACTTAAATAACACTCTTACACTCTTCAAATACAGCCCTTTTACTGTAATTATATACAGCAATATATTACATTTTGTGTGGTGACATGGAAATTTTGTGGTAATTGTTTCCTTAGCCAATAGTTCTGCTTTAATAAATTGCTAACTGTTGTCTTCTGGAAGGAGAGACAAACATGCCGTGAGAAAGAAAAGGAATTATTTCAAAGGTCAGTATTACTTAAGCACTTGTTTCACGCTTACAGCAGACTGGAGTTAGAAGTAATTGGAAAACATACTGATATTGCAAGTGACAGACCAGAGGAAAAAGCTTGCACCAAAGATTGTGTCCTGAGTTTCCTTGGTGCCTCAAGGTAGTACCTGGCTTGAAAATGCACAAATGCTTTATACAATAACGATGAAATGTAATATTAACACAAAGATTAAACTTGATTTAAGTTTCCCGAAGGAAATGTCTGGGGAAAAATCTATACCATGAGAGCTCTAGACATTATATTTAAAATACAACATAGTTATTTTCTTTGAACATTAATGACAACCCATTAAAATAAATTAACAGAAACTCTCCTTCCAATGGCACATTTATATTCTCATGCTGCTACAATGTGAAGTAGTTTATGTTTGCAAAAAAAAAAAAAAAAAGAAATGAAAATATCATCCTTCTGTAGATTTTGAATTTCTCCTGACCTTTAAATTGCACCATTGTTATTTCATTCATATGTAGTAAGCCTACTAAAAGTTACCTAGTTAGTAATTCAATGAATTTTCCAACTCTCTTCTTTTCTGATTAAAAAAAACAAACCCACCACCAATTAAAAAAACCAAACCAACCAACCAGCCAAAACCAGAAAAAAAGCTTCAAGTTCAGGAATGTTTATCACCCATTATTTATTTATTTAATTTGGTCTGATCTTTCTTATATCTAATTATTGTATTTATTACATAAAACATTTATTTTTGGTCTAGATAGATCTGTCCTTCAGATTACACATTTTAGACACCAAACAATATCAAATTATTAGCATCAACTGGCTCCTTATTTCACTACTCCCTGCCTTGTATTTATGTAGGAAAAGGCATAGTTATAGGGTATGAGAAAAAAGTGAAGAGGCAGTTGATTTGAAATAAGATAAATAATTAATAGTGAAACAAAAAGGGAAAAAAAAAAAAAAGAAACATGTTTTGGGACAAGTGAGCAGAAAGAAAGCCGGTGAAGATACTTCTAGCAAGGCATCCTGTGATCTGCTAAACTTTCTCTCCTAAATATGTACTTTTCTATAGGAATAAATTATTCCTGAGGGAAATAATGCATACATTTTACTATCATGACTTCCTCATTTTGATGCAGCTACTTCTTTATTTTTTTTTACAATTTGATATATTGCAGATTTTATTCAAATGGAAAAAGAATCCTTTTCAGATTTAAAGTTTTAAAAACTTCTCAGGATTAGTCTGCCTCTGTCTAGATTTCTGGTTTCAGAGTACTACTGTTATAATTATGATATACTAATATAATTATTATAAAATAATTCTGAAAGTGGATAGTAAGAAATCATAAGAAATTTTACATAAAGTAATTAGTGTCTCCATTTTAAAATACTAATTTGAAAAATATCTTTGAAGAAACAGCCTTTTTAAATTTCTTCTGTCCTCTCCATGACCGCATTCTCCAGGTGAGGATCAAAACCAATTTTTTAATTTTGCCATGATTTATGGATTCAGCTAATACTGCACTTGGGGAATAGATAAGTCAGTTTTGAAGTATTGAATTGGTTTAGATACTTCAAAGTATGAATGCCAACAGATTTAGATGCAGAGCATGTGCTGGGAGGCTGGTTTCCACTCATAAGTCCTTGATATCTTCTTGTCATAAGATCATTCTGTGCCTCCCTTGAAGGGCATGATCCCTGCTAGGGAGAGGGGGAAGGGAAGCAAAAATGTGACAAGATTATAAACATAGAAGCAGAACTGTTTCCACTTCACAAAATTATCAAAGAAATAAAAATAGCTTATGCACATTTCCAAAAAGCCTTACTGGGTTTCAAAGGTGAGAGAAGTAGCTGTAAAATGGTCTAATTTTTCTGGTGAATTATGTAAGTAATTTAGTATTGATTTCCATATATTTTTCTCATTTTCATCAGATGAAAATTTGGCCCTGAGTCTCTTTGAACCACTATTTTGATAGAGCAAAATAATTAGAAAATTAATTAAATGTTACTAGCTTAAGCTTACACTGCTCTAATTCTTTTTACAGTCCTGTAAAAGGAGTTTTACATTTCTATTCAGTTTCAGGAGGATTTTTTTCCTTTTTGTCTAGAAAATATCATTACTGAAGATTTATGAGGAACTGTAACCTTTGAAATAGTTTTTTTCTTCAAATATCTTCCTCCAATTTCATTATGCATTTTGATTTGTTCCATAAACATCTTTGCTATTTCTCTTAGAGCAGATTAAGATAGATAGAGAACTACCTCAACTCAAAATATTTTAGAATATTAGGTAAACATCAGTATTTATCTTGGAAAGGAATCAATTTTGATTAATAACTATATTTGAGAAGATGCAGTTTTTCAATATGTATTTTTTGCTATTAGAGCCAGCTAATCAATATGTGAATTACCTGCCTGGCTGTTTAAAAAAAACATGAGTTTGTCATAAATTACATGGACTGTAGCTCAAAAATCTGTCACAAGTTTGTGCAGCCACCTGGTAATCTTTCCTCATTTTTCTTTTCTCACACATTTACATCTGTTTTAACTCAGAACCCAAATCCAAATGAAACTGGTAAAAGCAGATGAAGGATAAAATTAGGACTAAGAGGTTAGAATCTGTTTAGTATTTCTGAATTGAGATTTGTAAGATGTGATCTCTGTGACATAGTCTGTTAGTCTGGTCTCACGACCTCCTGCCCAAAAGTAGTGTAGCATCCCTGTTCATTTTCCTGTTCTGACATGCCTTAGAGGACAAAACCAAGCTGTTACAGTGGCACAGTTTGAAGATCTCATTTACCTCCAACTCCAAGACCAGCTGTCCAGCTGACATACACCTAGGGGTGGTTTTATCATTCTATAGATTTAGTTACTTCTGCAAAGAAAATATGCCTTAAGGGGTAGGAAGACAGGTTTTCAGGAACTATCTTGTGGCATAATTCCTTTCTAGTAACTGTGGATGTGCAAACTGTATTTGTATTTCTTAGCTAGTCCAAAATACTCCAAATGTATCTGTGATGGCATGTGATTTTCTCCTCTTTGTGGCTTCACCTTGAAATATTCTATTCCCACATGAAAAAAATCTGATAATTTTGTTATTATTCATTTATTAATATGTCTGAGGAACAGAAAAGGTTTATATAGAGTTTTATGGGAAATAACAAATTTATGAAGAACTGGCCTCTAGCAAACTGTGCTTTCATTCTTCACTCTAGAGAGGAAACTGAGGATAAGGTCTTCTTTGTACTATCCCTGTCGCAGCCCATGTTACCATGCACTCTCCAGCTGTAAGCAGAGCGGATGGAGTGTTCTGATTGTAGAAAGGAATTTTTTGGCCTGAGAAGAAACATTTGGACAAGATCATGACAGGGAAGGCAAGGTAAGGGGCAATGCTATGGCCCTTGGGAACTTGGGAATTCCTTGCACAGTGAGAGAGCCAGGGGCTGGAAGCCCCTGCAGGACATCTTCAGTCTTAAATATCAACTCGATGATACAACAAGCATCTGCAGAGTAGTTTTTTTATTCTGCCACTCATATGGACAGCTCCTGCTGAAACTTGGGAATTACAGACTGTTACTGTTTGCATGTTTTAGTTTTATTCCCATCAGTTTCAGTTACTGTTCATATCTCTACCATTATTTTTTTTGCTTGCTTTCCTGCTTGCAGTTCAGCGCACTTTTCAGAGCTGCTTCATTTTGCTGGAAAGAAAACCTTACTGCTACTCAGAAAAAGGAGGAATATATTTCCTATGTTTATAGTCACAACGCTATCTTGACATAAAGATAAGCATGGCCCATGGTGATGCCCCAAAACTCTGTAAAGGAGGTGGCAGCAATCAAAGCGCTAAAGGAGAGCACACACATCACAGAATACAGACCCAGCAAACTCTAGATGCTACTGTATGAAAGTGCATCATTCAGCTCTCCACAGGGATTACTATTTGTTTGTCAGCCCAGGTGTATGTGATGTCTGTCTTTTCCCATTCCAGCTGATTTACCAGGAAAATTGATTATGCATTATGTAGCTGAAGCCAATTATCTGTCACGTTGTCATGTTGTCTCTGTGTTGTCCCTCTTAATTTACTACTTCTTTTTTTATACTTAATTTGTAACTTCCTTTGGAAAGAAAACATATCTTTTTGTGCTTTCACACAGTAAGATGAAATACTAGGCCTTGGGGTAGGGTTTCAAGTGCAAATTTATAAAAGTTACTTAATACAAAATAATTTTTTTTTTTTACATGAAGTGTTAAAGGATAAGAACTGAAGGGAAAGTTTTATTATTTTCACTTGGATCAACCAAAGACAATGCTTGGTAGATATTTGACCTCAATGAGAAATTGTTTCCAAGTATTGTAGTGCTGATGACAAAACTTTCCAAAGCTCTGTAGGCATGAGATGATATAGCTGAGTTTATTAATATTTTAAAACCACATGAAAGTAACAACTTTCTGTATCAAGTTTTGGTGTTTTACTTCTTTTCCCTTCAGAAGTTTGCTAGTTGACTTCTAACCCTGACTGACTTTTGAAAAAGACACGTGAAGTCCTTACACTGGGCATTTCTGGTTGCTGGAAGGGAATGCATAGGTTGAAGCCAGCTTAACACTATTGCTCTCTTTGAAGTTACTTTTGCTATTTGCTCAGTATTTATAATTGTTGGGTTGAGCCATATATACAGCTCTCCCATGCAGATCTGTCTGGCTTGGGAAAATAAGGTTTTCTGTTCTTTCAGGGAAGTCCATTTACACAACAAGTTGACCCTCAACTGACACAGCCATTTATCTGCAGTCACGGCCACCCACTGGCCAATCCCTTGGTGTTGAGGCAAAGTCCTGTATGATAGCTGTAGCTAGTTCAAGAATTCTTTTTTCGGCTTCAGGGGTTTATCATCCTTGTCTGTCTCTCTGAGCTTTTTTTCATGGTAGACAGTCGTTGATTGATCACACAGAGTTGGCAATATTGCAAATTACAGCAAATATTCTTGGAAGAACAAAAAATATTAAGCAATTTGAATGTGCATTTCTCCCTTTTTCCTTAACAAGTCCAGTTACCAACACTCAGATAATAAAGATGAAGTTTCTAAAATTCATGGTTTTGGTCAAGTCTTCTGGAATACAGAAATCCTAAAACAGAACTTTCATCAACAGATAAAATAAAATTATGATGCTGCAGAAAGAGTGAAGAAGGCATCAGTCATATGAATGATTCTGTCCATTACCTCATTAGTTCTCTGGTAACAAAACCAAAGATCTGGTTTTAAATGCTTTATAAAAATATCCATGAAATACTATTCAGTTATTACAGAGGAGGTTTTCAGAGAATAATTTTAAAGAAATTTAATTAACTTTTAATTTTTATTTAAAAATTAGGACATGTATAAGTTCCTAGGCATAATGTTATCTGAAGATCTAGTGAACGCTGCACGCGCATATGTTCATACACTTTTACATAAGCTATGCAATATAAGACAAAATTTTTCAAATCTTCACATAATTTGTAGAAAAAATGAAAATCAAGTTGAATAGCACCCTGAGGCAAAAGAGAAAATATAACTTTATGTAAAGCTGAACATGATCAGAGGGCAAGGATATTTTCAAGTATTTTATTTCTACAGTTATGGGCTTGCTTGTCTGTGTATATAAAATGCAGAAATGGATAGCTTTTTTATGCTCTCTGTTTTTGCAAAATGTCATCATTCAGTTCTCATGCCTGAGAAAGTGGGGTTTTATGAGCTGAGAAAGTGTTTTGATATGAATTCAATGCTTTAGGGTTTGGTTTTTTTTGGAGTTTGGTGAGAGGAAGGGGTTGGGGTATTTTTCATAAAGGTCTAAGAGGGTAATGAAGGGTAATGAACACTGAAATGCTGTCGCTACATTTTAATTATTTTAGTCTTTTTTTTTTTTTTTTTTTTTTTTTTTTTCCTACTGAATGCAGCTGAAAAATAACTCCAGAATTTAAAGAATTTAAGTACATAGACTACATTGCTTTCTTAGGGCATATGACAGATATGTTTCACTTTAAATAAAAATTAATTTCTCAAAACATTGCTAATAAAATTGTAAATAATAAGGGCTGGAAATGTAATTTTTTGACAAGATACAGCTTTACAGAATATTGAAAACCAATTGATTCAAAAAATGAGAAGGAAAAGAAGTGCTGCAAGGTGTTATCTTGAGTTCTGTAACATGAACTGATTTTCTTGCATGCCAGTAGTGCTAAAATAAATGACTGCCTACATAAATATCTTTAGGACTTTTAGTAATATGATGGCTACATGCTAAATATAGTGCAGGCAGCAAGCCTTTTGGCACACCAAGTCAGATTTCCAGTTCATTGAGCAGGTCAAGGCACTACAGGGTGCTCTGCCCATGTTTATTGAAGCATTCATTACCTTTCCAAATTGGTTTAGCACCCAGGGAGGGATTTTTCCTTCCAGATTACCCACAGATGGTTCACAGACAAACTGGGAGAGAGCTGTGGTCCGTGTGAGAGAGCTGAAACTGGGCTGAGTTGTAGATGCATGAGACAGTGTTTGATGGGCAGCTAGGATGTAGACCTCAAGACTCTCTGGAGCCTTCTCTAGAGACTTTGTTTCTTATTCCTGAGATTCTTTCATTTCTCCTTGTCAAAGCCCTTGTCAAACAATATAAATTTTCAAGTACTAAGCTAGGTGTCTGCCTGAAACAGATATATCCCACATATTTTGGCTGTATACTAAATATATTCTAGACAACTATCGTTTTGTGATGACACAGATTTTAGGGCTTCAGACTAGGAGAGTTATGTCTCTAAATCAACATTTGTCAAGTATAGCATGATTGCTGTAGTTAGCAGTTTTGTTCACTACATTTCACTAAGTCCCACTGGTTTTTTCACTAGTGGAAAAGCGCATACATTCCCTAGAGAATGGAGAACTAGTGAGGCATCATTTTCTGCAGGATTCATGTGACTATTAGAGTCTAAGTCTAGCTTTTTATGAGATTTAAACATATCTGGTGAGAGTATTTAATAGTCTGTATGTGTGAATTTGTGACTGTGTATGAATTTCACTAAAATACTACTTTAGAAAGGTGATTGTTATTTTCTATTCCCTTCATGTGAAGGGGATAGAAAATCCCCATCTTGTAGTGGTAGCTGTAATCCTAAACAGAGCTTTCCTGAGCAGAAGAGCTCAATATGTCACATATACTCTGTCCTGAACGTTATCATATGTGTTTATTTGTCAGTAGACACAATGTAGTAAAAGGGAAAAAGGGGGCAGATGTAACATTGAATTGGTAGTAATGTGATAGAATAATGAACTTCAAACAGAAATAGGAGCTCTGCAGCACCTCAAAGGCAACTAGAGTTGTTTGAAGTATGATTTTTGTTTAGGGCACTAGACCTGGATCAGCAAATATGATTTAGTTTTCAAAGTGACAGTCACACTTCAAATAAGCCCGATTGTTTCTGAAGTATGTGTGTGAAGATTAGGCAGCAAACCTTCCCCAGACACAGTCTTGTAGTAAATATTTTAAATAGAACTTTAAAAATAAATAAATCTCTGTGTTTGTCAATTTCTGATTTTTCCTTTTTATGGAGAAACATGAATAGTGTTAGGTGGAGTAATGTAAATTATTTGAAAAATGAACAAAGCTTGTAGTTGAGATACTGTGAATTGTTTATGTGAGGTGATCATACACCCTCGTGGGTAGGTCTGGCAAATCATGCAACACAGCTCACAGATGTGCATGCATTTGTCATCAGAACAGATAATTCACTTCATTTCTTAGAAGCCACGGACTACATCCCAGTTTTGGAGTCCTGTTGTTCTGGAAGTCATGCTGTTCCCCTGCCTTGCACAGGCACTGTCGATGCCTGAAGGACTAAAGAACAAGAGGTGGTCAAAGATGCATGAACTGCCTGGGCTCTGAGCAGAATCTGCCTTTGGACCACCTTCCTGTCCAGCGGGCAGCCAAAGAATGTATTGCTAACAAGGCTGTATTTTGATGTAAATGTTGTATTTATTGAGCACAATCCCTGGAGTCCTACAGAGTTCTTGATTAGCAGTATTTTTTTCTTATGTGTCGAACTACTGCTTTGTTATGATCTGGTTATTAAGAGATACCTCTACTCAAGTTAAAGTGCAAACAACATCATGTTCTGAAGTAAATAATACGGATTTTATTAAACAGTAAATGTGAGGGAGAGAGATAGAAATAGGAGGGGGAGAAAGGGAGAGCAGAGAGAAAAAATTAATTGAAAAACCTCAAAGTGTTTTATATCAACTTCCCTATAGTCTTAAAAAAATAGATGCCAGCGTCTGAATGTTAACCTAATTTTAAGATGTTTTATTATTCCTTTATTTCCAATAAAGGCAGAGAGGTCAATAAGATCTTTGTTGCTTATGCAATTTCTAATATAGAATACACCATTCCTTAATTTGGTTTTCTTGGCATCTGTAGCTACATTGTATATTTTTCCTCAGGACAAAGTCTATGTCAGTAATTACCAATTCATCATATTTCCTGATGAAGAACATCTGCGACTAGTTATCTTGTTTTCACGACTGAAGTTGTTATATTTTATTGCAATAGCGTAGACAAAATGAAAGACTGTTGTTTTGGTTTTTTTGTTAGAATCTAGTATGATTAATATTCTGAAGTTTGGATGATACTCAAAATAATAGAATTAAGCATGTTATCACTTTTTTCATCCTCCTTTTTTTCTGTAGTTTTACTCTGAGTAAATTAATGAAAAAATTTGAAACGGGAAAACAGCAAAATACTGGGAAAAATGTAAATAAATTTAAAGTATTAAATTGTTTAATGCTAATCATTTGGTACAAATTCTGAAAGGATAAAAAATATGATTTTACCACGGAAGGAAGGTTGGATTCTGAATCAGAACAGGGGACTTGACCTATTAATAATAACTGAATGTGTGATCATGGATAAAATTTACCCAGAGTCAATGCTGAGAAAGCAGAGACAAGTGTCAGGACAGTTATACAAAATGAGAGAGAAGAAAAGGTCATGCTGTATTTTGTCAAGTTTGCCTGGAAGAAAACAAGTTGCTCGAGGGAGAAGGAAATTGAAGCTAGGAAAGTAGAGTTTGGAAAGTGAGTCAGGGATGCTAAAAAACAACTGGACTAGGCATCTGGAATTGGCACCAAAAAAAGGTGCATATTCCTTATCCAACATTACAATAAAAGACCTATTCTGTTTACTGGTAAGTATGTGTTGCTTCTTTTAGTCACCCTTCATTATATCCTCTCTGTCAGGATTTATTTTAGGTTATTTCTTAGGGCCATGTACTGACCTCAATCTGCCTTTTAATGGGGGTTGTATGTGTGCATTGATGTGCTGAAGCCATTGTACATGTTGTAAAGCACTTCAATAATTTGCATATTGTCCAGGCTTGTTCCTTTTATTACCTTCTGTTTATTTAAAATTTGGGAAAAAAAAAAAAAAAAAACAAAAAACAAAGCAAAACAACAACAACAAAAAAACAAACAAAAAAAAAACCCCAACCAAACAAAAAAAAAGTAGGATTGAAACAAAATCAGACTCTGTAATGGGTAGCTCAGCTGGTAGTGGGAGGTTGCAGTCTTGTATTTCAATGCAGCAATTTATTTTGTGGTGTAGTAATGCTCTGTGATCATTTAATATATATCATAATTAAATATCTGGGAAAATATATAACTGATTAATCAAAATAAAACCAATCCCATTTTCCATAGAATTATTTTTTAATATTAGTCTGTCATTTTTAGATCATATTTTGCTCTTTTTATTTCTTGATGAAAAATTTTCCAACTTGGGAGGAGTAAGTTGTCATGAGTTTTTATGCAGTACAGTATCTAATCAGTCAAAGCATTTTGGTATAAATATTTTTAATGCTGAAAGATGTCACTTGAAAGTGATGATATGCTGTAATGTGCAACATAGCTATATCTGCAAATTATTTATGTTTCCTCCAAGGAAAAGTGAATATGACTATCTATAAAACAAAGGCATTCATTATTAAATGAAAAAAAGTTGGTAAGTTGATAGCATAATTATTATTTAGCTGACTCACTTCTGTACTGCAATAGTATGATTTAAGGAAAAAATCCCTGCAGTCGCAACTAACGACATTTTCATCCCACTTCTGGAAAGTGTGCTGCCATGATGTTGCACATGCGTAATACTTCTACAAAAAACATTCCAGCGTAGTGTATAGTAAAACATTCTGAATACACATTGTAAGCCAGTCTGCAGTTACATCCTACACTGTATATAAGATTTTGAGCTTTTTATGTCACATTCCTGAATTACAAATTCAGCTTTATTATGTTTAAAGATGTTTATATGAGTGATGTTTTCTTCCATCCTTTTTCAGTACTAGTCCAACAGATGTTTAATTTGCTTATAGACCCTCTGTGCCTCAGTGTTCCCATCAGTCAGGAGCAAAGCACTAAAGACACAATTAGTGTTACTTGTAAGTAACAGGGTGTGTTACTGTCATTCACTGTGATATCTGTTCCAAACTAAACCAATCTAGTTTACTCTACCTGCAAGACAAGAGACCTTTAAATTTTCAATCTGCCTTTTTCATGGGGAAAGAAAAAAGACTAAGTTCATTCTTCTTCATAAATATGGAAGAGTGACTTGTTTGGTGTAATTGGATTGGCTAAATTGTAATGAAAATATTAAAAAGTATTAAAAAGCTGTATTTTTATAATTATAAAAATATCTTCTTTTTTTAAGGGGTGCAGGCTGTCAAAGCCTTTTAAGCCTCAAGCTTTATAGCCTGATACTAAGGATTACAAATAAGTAATTTTGAATTTTTGTCATCTACTATCTTGTGCTTGAGACAGTTTTTTAAGATTTTGCCAACTCATATCTCTTATCATAATCTGAAGAGTCTCACAGGACACAGGAGATTCTAGATTAAAAACAAGAAAAATCTTGTTAATTCCATTATGCTTTCCCCTCTTTTTTCTTCTGTTTTATTGTTACTGTGAGTGTTTTAACAGACCAATACCTGCTGGGTGCATATTATTCTTCAGAAAGCATAAATTTTAGAGATCAGTACACAACCAATAATATAGAGCACCAAATCTAAATTATTTAAACAGAGGAAGTGGGAAAATATTAATAAGCCAACAGATTGCATACTTTATTTAGCAGTTCTTCATTAAAAATAATTTAACTATGAAAAAGCCAGGAATGCCAACTGGGCACTTTTTATCTGTCATCATGTAAAATTTACACTTTTATATGACAATAATTCAGGCTAATTTGGGAAATAATGGAAAAGAGATTTGTGTTTGACTGTGTGGTACTGATTAGAGAGTTATACATGGATAAATGTGGTTATATTGCTAAAACCATACAAATTATATTCATATTATTATTGCCTTAGATTCAAGTGCAAACTACCATGGCATATTTGTGCCCATGTCTTCTGTCTCTAGTGTTAGATTTCTTCCTGAATGAGCCTCTGTGGGAAAATCATTGCCAGAAACAGTCATTGTCATAATACTCATCTTCTTGTGGAGATTCTCTTTGACTTCAAAAATCCGGTGGAATTAATCTTTGTATGGCAAGCATGTACTAGCAAAATTAGACAGATTGTGTTGTAAGTCCTGACAGTGGTTTGTTCTTCCCATTATCTTTGAATTTCCCATCACCTAGAATTGCTGTCACATCAAGTGATATGTAAACAGATGCATTTAAAGCTTCTTTCTGACTGAATTTCAAAATATAATTTTGAATACTGTTGTATTCAAAAACAGCTACACATTCCAAAACTTCAATCACTGTTCACATTTTGGGAAAAAAAAATTAAATGGGGTCTCAAGTTCACTGTGTTACCAAATGTGATGATTTTCAGCCCAGCTGGAGATGAAACAGCACAGAGCCACTTGCTCAACCTCCCCTCTGTCATCCCCCCACCCTGGTGGAATGAGGAGGAGAATTGAAGTAAAATTTATTTGTTGAACAAGAACGGTTTAATAAGTGAAAATGAAGCAAAATGCAATAATAATGGTGAATAAGAATAAGAATAAATAAGAGTAAGAATGGGGAAAAAACAATGATGCACAGTGCAGGTGCTCACCACACCCTGACCAATGTCAGACTCCCATTCCTGAACCCAGATCAGCCACCCTTTCAGCAACTCCCTCTGGTTTACATACTGGGTATGACATTCTGTGATGTCTCTTTGGTCAGTTCAGGTCACCTGTCCCAGCTTTGCTCCTCCCCCGGTTTCTTTGGTATTCCTCCTCACTGGCAGAATATGAGAAAAGGAAAAATATGGGTCCTTGACTTAGGATTAACATAATTTAGCTGAAAATCATAGCAGCATGTTGGCAACACCATTCTCATTCCAAATCCCAAACACAGCACTGCAGCACCTACTGAGAAGAAATTAACTCTACCATAGCTGAAACCAAGACACTCAGTTCTCTCTCTTACATAATGGAAATCTTGTTGTCATCTTAGAATAATCGAATAGTGGTTGGAGAAGACTCTAAAATCATTGAGTCCAATTGTTAACCTCACACTGCCAGGTTCACCACTAAATAATGTCCCTAAGTGCCACATTGACACTTTTTTTTTTTTTTTTTTTAGCACTTCCAGCAAGGTTGGTTCCACTACTTCTCTGCTTAGCTTTTTCATCATATCCAGTCTATACCTCCCCTGATGCAGCTCTTCCTCTTCCTTTTCAATTAATGGAACTCTCAGGTTGTGACACTTAAGCCTACTTCCCACATTTTAGATGTCTTGCAGACCACTAAGCAACCCAAACCAGTGCTGTACTGGTAAATCCAGCACTGATCCCTTGATCCTCTTCCAGCAGTTCTTACAGAGACATTAATTGTGCTTCAAATTGTTTCTGTAAATATCTCTGTAAGAACTGCTGGAAGAGCCACTGTCTGTAAAGAAGAATTATTCCCTATCTGTGTAATCATGGTGTGAATCAGAGTAGCACTCAGTTCATATTAAAACCAAAGTAGTCCTACATGATGTGACCAGTCCACATCATCTGGTGGCCTATTTTTTCAAAGCAGTGGTAAAAAATCCATTCCAGTGCCTAAAAAATGTGGAGAATAGAGACAAAATCAATTTTGCTTACATTTATTTGTGGAGAGGTAAAGAAAATACTCTACACAAACATTGTAGTGCAAACTATTCTGATGTTTTTAAAAGACTAATTCAGAAACTAATCTACAGTTTTGAAAGTTTTGCTTTTGTGTATGAAGAGATCAAAATTTTAGTCCTAAGATCCAAACAGATTTCCGTTTTTTTACCCAGGTCCTGTTATTATGCAGTATTTCAGGTACATGTCCAACCTAAAACTTTTTTGTGCAAATGAACTCTCATTTTGAGCAGTAATGTAACAATGAATGCTTTAGACAACTGACACCAAACCCACTTGTTTAAATCACAGAATCATGGAGGCATTGAATGACCTGAATTGGAAGAGACCATAAAGATAATTTAGTTCCAACCCCCCCTACCATGGACAGGACACCTTTCACTAGACCAGGTTTCTGTAAGACTCATCCAGCCTGGCCTTGAACACTACTAGAGACAGGAAATATCTTGCATTCAACCTAGTTTAGGATCAAAGAGCATTTATTATGACTTCTATGTAGCAAGAAGATAAATAGTGAATTATGTGTATAGTTTGTTTTGTATTTTGTTCTGTTAATAAGAGTCAGCAAGGAGGAAGTGTTCAATCAAAATTGCTAAAAATAAATCCTTAGTCATTTAAAAGGTGAGAAGAATATCCAAAAACATTTCCAGCGACAGAATAATAAGAAAAGAAAGAAGATACCTTTTTTTCTCCCTCCCCCACACACGAATGGATTGGATGAAAACTTAATATATAAAAGGTTAAAACTCTGAGGGAACTGTAGAAGATAGTGATTTTGTGTGTTAAATTAATTACGTCTAAATCTGTAAGAAAGAAAATTGATTGAAATAATTTGTGTTGAATGTAAAATAGAAATTAAACCCCTACCATTCTTTTTCCACGCAGAGATTAGTTCACTTACTCATTCCTGAAATGAAATGCAGTTCAATGATGAAAAATCCAGAGGAGATTTTAAGCTGAATCTTCTCAGTGTCTCCAAAACTGAGTTTTATGTATTTTAATTTAGTTTTTGTTATTACTGTCACAAAAATTCTACTTTATGTCCATATTTTTTGAGGGAATGATGAGAGATTGTTTTCATTTCAGCTCAGTTTTGTCTGGATCATATTCTGAACAGCTGAGTGTCAGAGATATGAGATCTCATAATTTCTGTGACATATCCTCAACTTGGAGACTAGTTATCTTTTATGCATATGTATCTTTTATGCATATTTGGTCATAAAAAATAAACCTTGCAGACCTTTCCTGGGAGCAGCAATGAAAACAGGATTTCTTGAGCCTGCCCCTAGAGGCAGAAATGTAATGGTAAGAGAGCTGTAATATGCCTCCCCTGTCCAGTCCTGCTGCTAGCCTTCATCTGACAGCTCTGCCAGCCTTCCTGTCCCAATGTCATCCCACTCTCTCAGGCATCCTCCAGCCTCTCCTCCAACTGTATTTCAACTGCTTCACCAGAGAAGTCCTTCAATTTTGTTTATTGGTAACTCCTAGTGGGCCTACAAATTTCTGTTCAATTGGTTTTCAAGGCTTAATTTCATAGGCCAAGTGTTAAGAGATAAAGACAAGTAGCAGTTAAGACAGGCTCAGAGATTATGTTTATTCAGATGAGGAAAATAGTGCTCCTTCAGATTATTTATCTTGAAAAGAAATTGCAAACATCTTGATGTCATGATATAGTGTAAAACCAGTGCAATCAACTGAATAATTTTCATACAGTTTTAATTCACTTCAGTTCTTAATTAGCTTTACTGCCATACAACTTCTATATGAGCTTTAAGAGTGCAGTTGTGCCTGTCAGCTCCAATTAGTTATGCAACAGAAATTACCTTCAAGGTTCCCAAAGTATGACTGACTGTCGTGGTCACTGACCATGCAAGATTTCTGCTGCAAACAGTAATTCCAGATGACAGTATTCTCTTGATCCCTGTATATATATACGAGGGAATTGCATGAGCAGAGGTCGTTATCATCACATGTCATTTATTACATAACTGGGTGTTACGTTGAAACAAAAATATGCTTTGCTTAGCATAGAACCTGTGGGGGAAAAAAATGTTTCCTGGAGCATTGGTCACAGCGGTATCTTGGATAAATAGGTTTTTTGAAATAAGTTACCATGTAGTTTTGGAAGTACTATTTGGAAGTCATGAGGTTTTTATCCTAGTTATTAATTTATGAAAATAATCATGTGACAGAAATAATAATTTGTAAAGCTGTGGGGAAACCTCCACTTACTTTGAGACTTTCCTTGTAAAAGGCTTATGATGTAAACACAAGGAATAAAACTCTTTCTGTCATCATTCAACTCAGAGAATTCCAAGCTCTTGATGAAAAAGCAGTCTCTAGTACTTCAGATGACGTTGGCCACTTGAGCTCCAGACATATGAAGAGGTGATTGCTTGTTGTAAGTGCTTGCACTGCAGGTATGTCAAAAGCACTGAGAAATTTTAGAGAGCAGCAGCAGCAAGTGAATAATTAAAAGGCTTGAAAGGTCAAGGTTTGCCACTCAAGTAACAAAGTCTAAAACACTGGACACATGTAGCCCAGCTAAGGTAGATGCTAATAAATGCTATGGATATAAACTGAAGATATTTGGAGGCTGAGACAACATTACATTGGGTATGGGACTCTATCATTAGGTATGGGAATAGAATTTTGAGTAATGATTTGCTTAAAAGCAAGGGAAAATATACACTGATGACCAGACAAAATTACCCTAAGAATAAACTCCATGATGCTCAGCAAGCAAATAGGAAATTCATTCCATTGTCATTTGAGATTATTTTGACCAAAGCAGTAGGGATTGTACTGAAGTAAGCTTGCCTTGGCACAGCAAAGATGTGCAGTTTGATAAACATACCTTTTTTCATTTGCAAGGAAAGAAGCAAATGTGAGTTGCCAGACTGGTTTGCTTTACTGTAGTTCAGTACTCCAACTGTAAGTCACCAGATGACATTTGTTATCCTTGCCACCACCTGTCACCCATCCGGATGCCCAAGCATATGCCAAAATGTCTATTTTAATTCCAGCTGAGACAACACCAAGAAATAAGAAAACATAAACAGCAACAATATACTCCATAGATTACACTGGAAGCTTATTCTGTGAGGCTCTGAAAGTATTATAGGCATATACATGTGTATGTAAATTAGTAACAAGGGCTCCACTCTGTAGGGCTGTAGAGAAATATGTGTTTATGTGTGGTTTTGTGCTTTAAGATTCTGATTCAAATGTGAGTTGAGATCATTAGTTCTCTATTAACTACGATTTTTCGTTCAGTATATAACATTACTTATAACCTTAAGTACAGGAGATTTTTTAAAAAAATTCCGAACAGAATAACACCGCTGGACTGGTAGCTTCTGAATCCTAGTTTAAGACCTGCAGGCAGAAGTTTTAATGATACTTTTGAAAAGGAAGGGGGGAGTGTCACAATAAAAATCTCATTTTCGAAACTAAGCTATAAGGATTTTAACATCAAAGTATGCTGTATGGCCTTAAATTTATGTGACCACTAGGATGTAAAAAGCAAATACTAATTAGAAGGTATGACACAAAAAATCATTATATGGTTCATGTGATCCACAGCCACTGTCTAAAACAAAATCCATTTGGGATATCAGAAAAACACTCTCTTTCTTACCATGTGATTTGCATGGAGGTCTATTGTGCTTCCAGTTCCAGCTGCTGAAAAATGAAAAGAAAAGCACCCTTAGTTATATGTTTTCAGAATAGCTGTTGAAATTTATTTGAATAATTTTTAATATATAATACTATATACTGTTAACTATTTAAAAACTAGTTAACAGTATATAGTATTATATATTAAAATATATATATTTTAATATATAATACAAACCAAGCCCTTTTGAGATCATCACTAGCTTTTGACTTAAATAAGTAGATTTAGTATCAGCTTCATCCTACTGACTGAGAAGAAAAACCACCTGGACCTGTTTTTTTTTCTTGAAATGCTTTCTCTTGGAGTGCAGTTTAACTACTTGCTTGTGGGCTGGTGGGCTCTTATGCATTGACTATTCTGGTAAAATTAAAATTAACCTAGTATTTAAAAATACGTATGCATCTTTTTTAAGCAGAAATTCTGTTCAAGATTTTTTTTTCTCAAAACATGATCACAAATCTTAAAGGTTTTTCATCCTTTACCTTACTGTGTTTCTGAGATACGTAGCATCTTTTTGCTGTAACAGAAAAAATTAACCACTACAGCCTAGTATATATATGCCTGACTAAATAAACACATATGGAGTGAAATTTTTTCCTTATGGCAATTAACAATACTCTTTGTATAAACAAAAATTTATGTGTATTGTTGAAGAGTTACAGCAATGGTAAATTCAAGACATTTTAATGGGAGTCTTGAAAACTGAAAGATGTTTTTCAGGATACCTATTAGTTGCATGCGTAAAATTTAACATCAGGAGCAGCTTAAAATTCAGCTTCATTTTGTGTTGTTGATTCATAGGATATTTATTCCAACTAAAAAATATTGTTCTGAGCCTTTCACTATAATGGCTGAATACATTTTAATGGCTAACTTCAATATCAAGTAAAGTATTTTTTCACAACTCAGTATTACTCATTTTAATCTGATATTAGGTAGATTTTGATTAGTGAATACCTTTTTTGTCACATGGCATGTTGCAAATGCTGCCTTATGAAGTGGCAAGAATGCTCCTAAGTGGGTATGTTGAGTTGAACCTCATTATGTGTGAAATGTGGTGTCTCTGTTGCTAGGAAATTGGCTGGTTCTGTTCTTCTTCTAGTGTGGTTCTGATACATAATGTATAGGAGATGTTGCCATCATTTTGAATATTCTTTTGTTTCTGAACTTAAATCGGTAGTTACCTCTCATTAGCTATGTCTAGACTTGAAATGATTTTGGTAGATGCTGAAGCTGACATATGCTATTTTAGTTTGTGTTGAAATTTTCTAAATATTACTTAAATTCTTAAACACTAGAATGCACATGTATTTGATTATCCTAGTGCTTACATCTTCTTGAGTAACTTCATACATAATTTTATTCTACAGGAATTTGCTGCACTGACAAAAGAATTAAATGCATGCAGGGAACAGCTGCTTGAAAAAGAGGAAGAGATTTCAGAACTAAAAGCTGAAAGAAACAACACAAGAGTAAGTATACTTTTCCGGATATAATGTGTGTGTAAACTTACATATAAATGTAGATCTTCATTTGTATGAATAAGAAGACAAAATTCCATCATTTTTATGGGTAAAGGAGATTCTAAGTTGCAGGACATATCCACCATGGTACGGTCCTGAAGGAAATTAGTGTATTAGCCAGATAAATTGCAAACAATTACAATTACAGGAGATTTAGTATGTTACATAATAAGGTCATTCTGTTTAAGTGACTTTTAAAGCAAGGGATTCCTGCAGCCTTCCAAGCCTGAGTACCCTGCACATATCCTCACCGCTTATCAAGGCAAAAGGCAAGGTTACAACAGACAACCAGTTATGCCTTGTGCCTTGGATTTGGTCTGAGTAAGGATGAGGTGAAGGCTGCCACACATGCCAGAAGCAGTCTGTTTAGTCTACATGCAGCCTTGTGACCCTTGAAGTAAATGTCATTTGCCATACAGCTGAGCGGAGACAAGATTTAATCCTGAAATTTATCATGTTCTGGTTCAATAGGAAGATACTGTTCTGTCTGGGAACAAGAATATATGATGCAGTACCTTCTTAAAATTCTCAAATTATGGACAGAATTGCTTTCAGAATAAAACAATTTGCACATAAAAATGTCTGGGTAAAGGCAGAGTTGATCTAGAAACACAGGAGGATAGCATAGGGGACTTTATGGTGTTTGTGGAAAGGTGTGAGAAAAGAGGTAGAGTAGTCCCAGATCAGGTGGGAGTCAGGCTGGTAGTGAACATACAAAATAGATTTCAGAGGCTGAACACGGAGGATGATTTCTCACATCCATATTTCGTTCTTCTGTAGCCTGTGCAGCTTTTCCTATTCTTAATAAACCAGTAGCACTTTGGGTGCTCAACTATCATTTCTTCTTTGTCAGCCAATTGGCATTCTGAAGAGAATCTTATAATATATATGCCAAAAGACCTGAGACATGGCCTTTCTCCTTGCTTTCTTCTTCCCATCTTCCCATAGAGTGTCATAGAGTTCAGAAATTCAAGGCAGGACAGATAAAACAGATGCCTACAAAGAGGCAAAATTGACCTATTTGTCTCTATGCTTTCCTGGATGTTCAGGAGATGATTCCATTTCACACAAAGTTCTTAAAGGTGATGGGTTTGGAAAATCTTATGAGAGGTATAAGTGAGACCTAAGTTTTCTCCTATTAATTAATTAATAAATTGTTTTTGAGAAACATGTAGGAATTACACTTCATTTTCCAGGTTTAGCAAATCATGTCAGCTGCAGTCTTAAGACTGCTCAAATTAACAATAACTTCTGCATGTGTATTATTTATTATTTAATTAAAAATGCTTTCTCCATTTCACTCCAAAGTCCACTGAACACCAGCTTTCATGTGTTAGAACTGCAGTGCACCAATACCTAGTGTGGGTCTGATATAAGCAGCGCAGACTAGCAAAAATTCCAAGACACCAAGTAGCCAAAGATAGTCACTTGCCAAAGAACTGTGAGAGAAAAGGAAGATGACTCAACTGCAAGTCATCTCCCAAGTCAGACTGATCTCTGTCAAGGCAGTTTCTGTGCAGAACAAGAAGCTTAAAGATCATCCATTCTTGCATTTCTTGTGCTATATAAAAGAAAAATCGGTAAGAGTTTTCCAGGAGAACTAATATCAACAAATGGGAGTTACAGTGTTGTGAGTAATCCTTGCAAGTCCTTGCAGTGAAAAATAGTAAATGCTAACAGTGTGTTTTCAAAATGATGATGAAGCTAGACATCAAAATGTTTAGGCTATCAAAAAATATACAGAATGCAGGAGATGTTACAGCAAACAAGGGGAAGATATGGTCCAAACATTAATGGAGAAGGAGAGAGGAGAAATTCAGAGACATGCGTTACCCTGACCTCTAGCATTTTCATTAAAAAGTTATTACACCATGATGTCATATTTATGTTCTTGCCAGGCTTTAAGCTACTATATACCATGATATATCTCAGAGCTGGCTGTAATAGTCATGCTGTCTTCTATAAAGACAGTCCTCTGATAGGGAAAGATGGGCATTTTAGTTGCAAAGCTGTTGTTTGAAAGACACTGTCTCGATGATGTGCTAATGATGAGATTTCTAGCAACATTCATTGGGAAGGCATTACCTATAAAGAGGCACTTTCACAAACTGAGGTTTATGGTGTTATTAATGTAAAACAGCAGTAGTATTTTGTAAGAATAAAAACTTCTTCAAAATATTTCTGTTAATTTAGCAAGGATTCTGGTAAAATAATAATATTTGGAGGACCACTGATATACTTTCACAGTGAGAAAATTGAATGTCTTTTCTCATATATAAAGTTAGTCCAATTAATGCATCTTTTGTCCATCCCTCTAATGTTCACACTTAAGCCAGCCCTAGCTTGGCTACATTAATGAGGCTCACTTGACCTCACAGAACACATTCATGCATAACCACACATAGTGGAACTTCTCAGGAGAACCACTTTGTCCCAAATAGCACTTCCCGCTGTTTTTAAATGAGGATGCTCAGTTGTGAATTGCCACTTCTGAAATTTTCATCCAATCTTTTACCTCCTTGGGGTAATAGCAAAAAAGGTATTGTTTGATCTGTCCTTGTTCAAATTGAATATCAGCAGAAAGGGATGAAAGTGACAATTCTTGAGTCATGAGTATATACTGAGTACATACCAGCCTACCAGGTCCCCTCTACATTTTCAGTTATGCCTAACTGGCAGCATTTGATGTACTCTAGACTTACATCTATATGTTTGGGGTTTTTTAATTTTCACATAAACAAACAAAACATAAAACTGATTTCACATTCTGATTTCCCACTGTTTGCCAAAGCTGTAATAATAAACCTTGATGGTAATATATTAGAGAGAGACCATGATGGAATGACTTTTTTTGGCACACCTACACTTCAGATCTCAGCCAAAATACCAGAAATTAAACTTACCCCAATATTTAATCAAGTTTCTACTCAATCATTCTAGCAGCATTTTTAGGCTTTTGCTGTTGAATGTGTATTTTTGCACATTCAACTACCTATGATAACTAACTTTTTCTGAAATATTACAGTAGAAATGTTTTCATGTTAAGAACATAGCTGGCAACTTAATCAATCAATATTTCGGCAAAATAGAAAGTGCGTGAGTGCTGAATGTGTAGCGTTGCTAGCGGGAAGACAGGTTCTCTCCAGAAGACCATTGTACTTCCAAAACAGATACAAAAATATCTTAATAGAAACTCTTACAGTTATTTATCTGCATATTCTCTAGATGGAATGATCACCTATGGTATGTAGAAAGAGCATCTTTTCTGAAGCTGGAAGGCCAATCAGTGTGATCTAGCATGCTATTTCATGGAAATTATAAAATAACACAACTTTGGCTGTTTAAATTAAAATTATTTTTTCTCAGTCTGTATTCTTCAAAAGTATAAAAGATGGATAGGATTAATTTATTAGATCATAATATTATTATGAGGACATTTGGGGGTTGGTTTGGTAGCTGAAAAAAATATGTTACTGCTATGGATTAATCTGATCTTGGATTTTTCCCTACAACAACACAAAAGGATCAGACACATACATGTGATTTTTAAATAAAGTATAATTTTTTTACTCAAATTGGTCTGAAATATTTTAGTTCTAACAGTTTAGAAACAAAAAAAATTATACCTGTGTTCATAAATGAAACAGCAATAACAAAGACAGTGTCATTAACTCTCTTTTGCTTTTGCTTTAGGAGATGAAGCACTTACCAAAGTGAACAAGGCTGAGTTATATCTAATTTTATTCATATTTTATTGTCTACATTCCTTATTGAATGGTTTATGAAACATCTTCAATTATGCACTGCAATATCATTATACCTATAGATTAGAACTTAACCCTATATTTTATGATCCAAATTCCTTTCTTCTGTGTTGGGAAACCCTAAGAATATATTTTAAAGTATGGTTTTACCTATTTTAGCTTATTTTCTCATAGGCCCTTTTAATTAAATCAATTTCATAGGTGCTAAAAATTAATCAGGTACTCTATTTCTTATTGAAACATGAGGAGTTCTTACAGTCTAAAAACACTGTACATATGAAAATAAGTATATCTATCTCCTAAAGTTCTGCAAATGGCAAAACATTAATTCAATAACATAAGTAGCAGTATATATCATTGCCTCAATATTATTGACTATCTTGCACACTAGATTCATGTGTCTCTTTCAAGAAAAAGAACTTCTGTCAGAAAGTAGTGTAACAACAGATAGTAATTGTAATATGTACTTACTCAATAACTATATGTTTTTGTATAACTATATGTTTTTAGGTAATCTGTGCAGTATAATGGTTATATTATTTCTATTCATTATTCCTATAAAAGCCCTTATCTTCCTATTACTTTGTGTTGTTATCTGATTGTTACATTTTCTTTCACACCTTTGTTTCACATACGTGTGATTTCACTAAGATTTTATGTTGCTTGCATTTTGGTTTCTGTACAGAAGGACAGATATGGGACACAGTGCAGTAGTTGGGCTGGAACTTTATTTTTTTTTAGAGAAAGATTTTTACTGTTAATTTACCAGTGCAGCAGTTGGAGGTCACACCACCTGATCACAGGTGAAAAGTGGTTTCCATCACTGTGGAACAACGCTGAAGAAAATGACTGATTTTGGACGTAGTCCAAATGACCGATTTTGGATGTAGTCTTCAACCCCGCATCTACTCATTTTACTTGTCTCCTCTGCTCACCCCAGAGATGGAGATTCACTGAACAATGTGAATTCTGAATATAAACTGAAATAAAATTCAGTTTTTCCTGTGCTGGTGAGAAATTCTAAGCTGAACTTCCAAAGAAAATTGTCTTCTTAGTGGTTTACCTCATTCATCTAAGGAATACCTTAAGCTAGGTCTGTCTCATTTCAGTAAAAGATTTCTTTTATTTTTCTTCTCTGTATTTCATTGTTTATTGACTCTCCTTTTCTCTCCATTGCCATCTGCTGATTTTTTAATTTCTCCATTTATTATCCTGCTGTGAACTTTTTCTACAAACAAGTTTTTTGAAAATAATGAAAGTGAAGATAAAATATTTTACATTGATTAAATCCAGGTCCTGTAATAGAATTCTATTGAGTCAAACTAGAATCAACTTATTGAACCATCATTCCTTAAAATGTGTATTTCAAATTCTTTCATTTTGCATTTGTTAATCAATGTCTATGTAGTCATGATGGTATGGTGTAGTAGAGCAGAGTAGGTGATAATCTACACTGATGTAGTTTATTCCATTAAATCTAACTATGCTTTTCTGTTTCACAGAAATCAATCACTTCCATAATTGCTTTGTAAGAAATTTGAGGAATGAAGGAAGCTGGGTGTATTCTAAAAGTTTTCTCCTTTCATGTTCATTTAGTTCTAATTAACACTTTAACCATGCTCCATTCATTCAAAAAATATGCATTAGGGCACTTTTCAGTCTTTAAATTATTTTTTTATACATCTTTATGCTTATAAAAAGTCGAGAGTTCCAGAAACAGTCCTATTTACATAAGATACAATTATCAGCATGACATCCTCAACATCCTAAAATTTGCCCAGCATAAAAATCACTTGTCAGATTATTTCATAATTCTTTGTCAAGCTTATGCTTTCCAGTAGGAAAAGCATAGCAATGATGCGTGGGTGATTCTGTCCTACCTGCTGCTGTTGATCTTCATCTTCTTTTCTCTGCAAGCTGCCTGTCCCTCTGAGTGCTTGACAACTATAACAGCTTGACAGCATGAGGGAGCAGAAAATGCTCAGCAGCCCATGATCACTATTAATGCCAGAGTTTAATTGCAACTTACTGAAATCCCTAAAGCTGTTTCTAACAATTCTTTTATAGTTTATATTAATTACCATTATTGTTACAATGTTATTTCAAAGTGAAATCTTGTGATGTTCTCACAACTACTTGGTATATTAATTCTTTTTTTATTAATATTAAAACTACATATGTGGAGGAAAGTCCTCAGCATGCCCACAAGTTATTGTGATTTCCTTCCCATGTTAAATATTGGTTGGACACGCCATCATCTTCAATGTCAATCCTTTATGTTTATAATCCCCTCCTCTGTCACTGTAGCCCTGAGACACTTCATAATTCTGTCAGTGTTGTTGACATTTTCACTTCCCAGGGAAGCTGGGAAGATGTATTACCCCTTTTTTAATATAATTGTAACTGGGGAAACATTGAATAAAACACCAGCTATTGTTACATGTCTGAAGTACAGCAACAAAACTGAAGCACAAGTCTTACAAGGAGCAGCTGGTGGAACTGGTGGTGTTTAGCCTGGAGAAAAGGAGGCTCAGTGGAGACCTCTTCAGCTGTAGGTCAGGTGGGGTCAGCCCTTTCTCCCAGGTAACAAATGATAGTACAAGAGGAAATGGCCTCAAGTTACACCAGGGGAAGGTTAGGTTGGGCATTAGGGAAAATTTCTTCACCAAGAAAATTATCTTGGTTATTTGATACAGAATTGGAACAGGCTCCCCAGGGAAATGGTAGGGTTGCCATCCCTGGAGGTATTTAAAAGATGTGTAGATGTGGCATGTGGCACTTTGTTTAGTGGAGGATTTGGTAGTGCTGGATTTATGTTTGGACTTGATGATCATAGAGGTTTTTTCCAGTCTAAACAATTCTATTATTCTGTGAACTTAGCATATCATCAGAGCAGGGGGCAAGGATTTGTTATCAGGCTCTCAGTCACAGTCAGATGCCCTACTCCTTGGGTTTTTTCCCTTTCAGCAGAACTGGGAGTAATGTTTCACTACAAGACCTGGTAAATAGTATTCCCTAACAGCTGGTTTTGTTGTTAGCAGTGCTCACAGAATTTGTGAAGAGATTATTTTTGTTGAAAAGCAAAAAAAAAGAATATTTTACAAACAAGAAACTATGGTGACACAGTTTCTTGAGAATTCCTAGAGCTGATGGTAAGGAAAATTCCAGTGTTCAGAGGTAGTTTCCAGAAGAATGAGAGATTGCAAATGCTTGAGTAAATAAGAACAGAAAGAAAAAGTATAAAATGTTCACAAGCATTTTTTTTAATTCTCCATGAGTCTTTTGACACAGCTGTGACAACCTCTATACAGTAAAATAGTCGACACAGCATTTTGTACTTGATTTATGTAACTGTGAAATGTATGCAGATATTGGATTTTTCTCCTCTGAAATGGTAGTTCTAAGCTAAAAACAAACTTAGCTTTTGTGTATGCTAAATGGATGATTGTCATTGGTTTAGTATTATGTATTATGCATGTTTCTAACATTGCAGTAACACAACCCAAATATGTTATCTGTAGCTCTGCCAAAGGCTAGAGTGCTGAACTGTTCATCTCAAATAGCAAACTCCTCCACAATCACCCCATTAGAAATTCTGAGTTCTCACCACTCTGCTCTCTTCATATACTTGAAAACCTTGTTTAACTTGTTTTGTCTCTTGGTCATTCCAATCTCCATTCTGCCTTTCTTTAGCAAGTTTCTTGTCTTCTGTCCATGCTGACTTCACATTCCCTATTGGGATTGTCTGTCTGCACCAGTTCAAAATGAGTTTCTGGATGAATGTTAGGATGTATCTTTTGCTTTTTCTTTATATCTCTGCTATAGGCATGTGTAATTTCTTCCGTCATGAATATTTTCCCATGTCAAGGTTTCCATGTCACTATCACTTTTTCTTTTCTCCTAAACCAGATTTTCCCATTTTCCTTTCCAAATAAGTCTTGCATACATGCTCTCAGAAGTCCCTGATCATCACAGCATTTGTCTGGGAGATGTCATTTAGGGTAGTAGGACACCAAATATGATAAATTTGCTCAGAGTTAGGCTGAAAAAAAGATTGCCAAGGTTTTGTAACTCTGGACTGGTTTAGTGGGTCAGTTTGAGCAATAGACAGCTACAGATCTATGGAAGTAATGGCCATACTAAAACTCAGCTGTGGATCAATGCACATTATTTTCCCAATTTCTTCAGAAATCTCTAGCATTTTAGCTGGGTTTAGACTGATCCAGACATAGCTATGATGCACTGAAAAATTTCTGCATAAAAAAAAAAAAAAATCAAGAAAAGTCAGGCTCTAAGGGAATCAGCCAGGAGGTGGGAATGACTGTAGGAAATCTAAGTGCACAGCGTGGATTAGTCAGGTTAGTGGTTACCCCAGGGCAGAGTTGGGCTGCACAGAGAAGGAAATGTTGCACCCTCACAGACCCTTTTAAGGGACAGGGTAGAGAGTAGGCTGAAGAATTAGAAATCAGCTATTGACTTGCTTTCCTCCATCTCTTTCCCAGATAAACTAGATGGCCTAGAAAAGCCATGACGATACAAGAATTTAGAACAAAATTCAGCAATTCAGTTCTATGTATGAAAGGAATTAATTGTTAATTTAAGTCCTCTGTGAACAGAAATATTCTGTAAATATTTGAAAAATATTCTGATCTCACTTAATTTGCAAGCTTCCCACAGCCCTATACTGAATTCTTGATGGCTCTATCATTAAGAGGTCTCTTCAAATTTCTGTGCTACTTTGGAAGACCTCAAATAATGATAAATCCACCTATATCCACTGTTAGCCCTTCAGGGATGAGAAATCTTGTGAATTTCTTCTTCATTTGCTTTTGATAAATACAGGCCACCACTTGGATTTAAAATGATAGAGACGCCCTCTTTCTTGCACTGCAGGGAGTCATTATAACTCTCATTATATTAACATTGTTCACATATTCATTCACTACTTTTTCTGAAGAATATAGTTGTTTTTACATAATAACCAGGTGCAAATCCAGACCCAAGAACCATGTTTGAAGGAAAGATGACTAAACCATAATCATTCTTAATCTGACTTAATATCAAGATACTACATCTCTAATGTAATTGCCCCCTGCTTTTGCTCTTCTATGTCTAGTAATTCATGTAAGAATAAAAACCATTATGTAACTGAGAATAACTGTGGATTACAGACATATATATATATTTACTAATAGTAGCTATATTAAGAACCTCTTCAAAGGAGAAATATGAAACAGTTGTTCATGTAACTTTCAGATTTCCAGTTCAATGACTTAGATATAATTGTTTGTTGTAATTACAATACATTTAACATGCATTCTGATTCAAGAACATAGCTGCCTTGATTTAACCTCACAGATAACCAAGTCTCTTTCATGTTCAGGCACCAAAATCAGCAATGGTAGCCCTATGAAAGTATGGGCAAGTGAGGATTTTTCTACCCAACATCAACATAACATTTTTATTTTTCCTTTAACCTCAGAGTAATAATGAAAACTAAATGTAATGTATTTTTATAATATGTTATTTACAGTCTATTTTACAGATATTTATGGACTTCTCTGGGGTTTTTTTATGTTTTTAATACAGCAGAGACAATGAATATTTTAAAGCATGCGGTAGTGACGAACACCATTAGCAGTGGCAGTTCTAATGAATAGTCTTAAAACTCTAGCAAAATATACTGTTCACTCCTACATATTTTGTTAAGTTGTTGTCAAGAAAAATTGAAAGTATATTACGGTTAGGCTGAATTAATTGTAAACTTATTTAATATTTTTACATGATTCTTTAGACTGTCTTTACTTCTTTGGCTGTCAATACTCATCAATTACTATCACAAATGATATGTAAATATGTCATTAATTTAGTAAAATAGTGATCCTATGCTTAGTGATTTGTTCTTGTTTTTCATAGCAGAGTTAAAGTGAAATCATGAGTAGATTTTCTATTTTTCCATTTAGTCCCTCTGTTTTAGAAACATGAAATTTTGCTGATAGTTCCAGCAATCTCTCCTACAATGAGGTTGCAAGAAAATTGCTGTTTGATATCATGCACTTTGTAGTTGGAATTTCTGTGGCATTTAGGGATGCAGAAATAAATAACTTTTTATTTCAAATCCAATAGCTGTTACTGGAGCATTTGGAGTGCCTTGTCTCGAGACACGAAAGGTCTCTGAGGATGACAGTGGTGAAACGGCAAGCACAGTCTCCCTCAGGAGTTTCCAGTGAAGTTGAAGTCCTCAAAGCTCTGAAATCTCTGTTTGAGCACCACAAGGCTTTGGATGAAAAGGTACAGTATGGGAAAAAAGCTTATTAAATACAACCTTTAACTTGCCTAATTGTGCTTTATGATGCAGCAGAGGAACAGTATCGTTTGTTTACTCCTTGGAATAAATCCTGTCCTTAGAGCACTTATAGGTGTTCAGAGAAATTTGGATGGTAAGAATATATGGCCAATAGCTGTAATGCACTCGAGGTCACTTCAGCTATCTTTTGTAGACAATTGAAATGACTTCTCAAAATAAGCAGATCTCACCAGACAAGCTTCTCCTATTTAGCACTAAATAAAGATGACCTTATGGAATTTATTGGGTGTAAAATGTGCTTTTAAGTTATAGCCATGAAAATGTAGGCATATCTCAAATTTTAAAAAAAGATCGAGAGGCAGAATAAGATGTTCCTAACTACATAACGGAACTTGGTTCTTAGATATTTTTAGGAGGAAAACCTCCTAAATTTCAGAGACTTTTTTAGCCTTTGCTACGTAAGGACAGAGTTCCCTTTACAAGTAGCATAACCTAAATTAAGTAGTAAATTCCTCATTAATAGAGGTGATGAAGGGTCTATAGAATCAAGGTAAAAACCACTGATAACTGCATCAAGTCATGCTAATGAAGAAGATCTTTTCACTGCATTCCTCATGTATCCTGTGCTGGAAAGACTGCATTTAAAGTCAATGAAACTTTGTATAGCTGTGAATAATCACCTTGAGCGTAGTGTACATGAATTCAGAAATCTAGTTGAAGTCTAGGAACAATATACTCAGAAGGTGATGTCTCTGAATTAGTGCCTCAAAACTACACATGCAGGGGGCACGTGAGAAACAGGGCTCCTGAGCAAAGTACCTCATTCCTTACGGGGTTTGTTTTGGCTGATTTGCTCATTGCTGCTGCTGAGTTGCTTCTCTGAGATGGCTGAGTAAGCAGGGATGACATTGTGCAGCACAGCACCTGAAACTATTGACTGCACAGATGAGCTGTATTGTACAGAACCAGTTTAATGGTCTCACAGTAAGAAATTTAACATTAACTTTTAGAAACATACTCAGAAAGTTGACTTCAATGAACTGAGGTAGATGCAGATCTATAGCAATATATATATATATATATATATATACACACCATTGGTAATGAAAGGATGAGACACTGTGGGTTATGAGTCATACTAGGTTAGTTACCAGGTTCAAAGTTAAATAAATTTAAGGAATTTAGACCAAATAAAAACTTATTATGTGTTTAGGTATATCTTTTGGGTTAAAGGTTCTACTCAGATGTCGTGAAAGCATCTTTAAAAAAAATCTAGAAAAGGAAAAATATTGACTTCTATCCACTGCAGTATGCTTTTGGATGTCATTAAGACTTAAAAAGAATTCTTAAAAAGACCTTTTGAGTATTGATGGGATTTGTGCTCTGAGCTTTGATCTTCTATCCAGCACTTTAAATACCCATAAAGCTAGCATAGGGAGCTCTCCAGCTTTTATACTTTTTGACATTGTGTTGGATAAGTATGAGAGATAGGAATAACCAAAATTGAAATACATTCTGATTATTCAGCAGTTGTGTACCTCTTCCACATTTTCTTTTGTGAATTTTTTAGTGTTTTGGTACTATACAGCTTATTTTACATCCCATTTTGAAAATTATTGTATTGAATTAGATTGAAGCTGCATGTAGTATTTTGACTTATATTATTGAAAATTTTGACTTGCATTTTTGAAAATTCTATTCCTATATTATTTTAAATTTAACAGGTTAAAAAATTTGGAATGAAGGTAGACATCTTATGCATGTAATTGATTCCTGTCTCATTGATAATGACAACAATAAGGCTAGAAAAGTTAGCCATCTGCAATCATATTAACAGAAGATTCATTCCATTACAAAACAAGTTTCAAAACTGGTCAAAATTACTTTTTCCAACATGCTGTTTATCTGTGTGTAGAATCCTTTTTGTTTTGGTGCAATAAATCACATTTTTACTATAAAACATTCTGAGATAAATCCAGTAAACAGTTTAATAAACTACTTAAAAATAATTTTTTATAAACCCAGCATACATTATTTTCAAGTACAAATCCTATATAAAAAATACCTGGTTTTGTTATAGTGTCTCTGGAAGGATTGGATCAAAGACGTTGCATATATCAGATATACCCAGATACTTGATAATATAATGCTTTCACAAATTGTCAGGATTATGGTGATTGTTATTTAAAAATAATGAAAGTTAAAAAACTGCATGCACCCAAATGTGCTAAAATTTTTTTTATGGCATGTGAGTCATATATTCTGCATGGTGACAGTAAAATTATGTAAGTTAGATTTGTTTCAGACCCTTCAGAAATAAGATATCAATCCACCTATAAAAATGCATTGAAGCTTTTCAGGGACTAGTAGAACAATGTGGGTTGGAGCTCCTCAGGGACATCTGGGCCAACCTCCTGTTCAAAGCAGGGCCAACTGTTTCAGGTTGTTTAGGGTCCTGTTCAATAACTTCTGAATATTTCTAGGCAGAAAACCTGTTCTGGTGTTTCACCAGCCTCACTGTAACTTTTTTCCCATGATACCTGTCTGGACTTTCTGTTCTTGAGTGTTGCACTGGTTCCCTCTTGTCCTGCAAGATCTTCCCTTCATTCATCTGCAAGAAGAATCTGGCTTATTTCCTCCACATCTTCCGGTTAGCTGGTTGTAGACAGCAATTAGATCTCCCACTAACTTTTTCTTCTTCGCTTTGAGCAGACCCAGGTCTCTCAGCCCATCCCATATGTTGTGTGCTCCAGCCCATGGCCAGCTTGGTGGGCCTTCACTGAAATCTGCCAGTATCTTTCTTCTACCAGGAAGCCCAAAACCAAATGCAGCCTTAAAAGTCTGGAGGGAAATAATAATTTCCTAGGTATTTTCTGCAAAACTGCTTTCTCTTCCTGAATCCTGTCTCGCTCCCCAGGGTTATGCATTTAGTGGCAATGGGCTGCCACATGTACTTTGTGTCACTTATCACAAAGCTCTTGCAGTCCAGTCTATTTCTGATGCACCGTGGAATCTATTTTACCAATTCACATCTCACCAGTTTCTCTGGGGATAAATGGAAGATTTTGAAAACCTCAGTAAAGACAAGAAAACATTCACTGTTCTCCTCTCATCCAAAGGAGCCAGTCCTCTCATCATGCGAGGCAGTAAGGTTGGCCAGATATCATTTGGTTTTCACAAGGCCATACTGGCTCTCTCCAATCACCGTCTTGTCCTTTATATGCCTGAAAATGCTTCCTGGAAGATTTGCTCTGTAACCTTCCCCACACTGGCCAGCTTGTACTTTCCTGGAACTTCCCAGGATAACTCATGTATTTCATGAAGAAGGACAAAACATTTGTGAGTTTTTCACTCATCAGGAATCTCCCTGACTTCTCCTACTTTAAAAGCTGAAAAAGACCTTGCTGTGACAAACTAATCAAGTCTCTTGGCATCCATGGATGGAGTCAATCTACTGCCTTTGACTTACATGTGTCTTGTCTTCCTATATTGTGGGTAATGCTTCCCTCACATAGACTCTGCTGCTGTGCTCAGGGGAGACATGCAGGCAGAATCTCACAGTAAAACTGAGGTAAAAAACATGATTTATGATACACTGATGTCACAGCAAAATAAACAGTACCCCATCAGAAAATGTGCACAAAGCTGAAGTAGGTTAATGGATAAAGAGTAATGAAAACTGTCAAAAGTGTACTGGAAATGTAACATGATCCTTTGCAAATGAATAATGCAAATTTTTATTTAATTTTTTTTTCTTCACAAAAAATGTTGACACTGAAACGATCAATGTAGTTACATACTTGGAAAAGCATAACAAAATATTTTCATGAGAAGTTTTGCCCTTTAAACTTACAAAAATATGAAGAAAATCTTATAATTCTGCCTAAATGCAAATTTTCTTTCATGTTTTCACTTCCTACTCTACAACATCTTGATGTGTTGCAACAAGCTCTGCCACAAAACTTGACTGATCATGAAAGGATTGCTATGTGCACAGTACAAAAACTACAAAGCCATACTCATTACTATAAGAAAGTGTAATGAAACCTACTAACAGATTGGAAAGTGAAAAATAACATGTAACAGTTTCTAGGCAGGCCTGCTTAAGTATAAAAAGAGTCAGGAGTGATACCTTAACTTATTTCAAAGTCTGTTGACTTTCTATCTATTACATGAAGTCTGGGCTTTGCCTTTACCTTTTGTCCAAAAGATAGATCGCCACAGAGAGATCACCACAGAGAGAGCTGTGATTGCAGTATTCAGAGGAAACATGCCTATCATTGCAGCTTTTTCAGTCTGACAGCTCCTTCAGGGTCCCACTTGTTATCTACATGCCACAGCCGTGGAGAATGAAAGCTTGTCATGAGCTTCCCATGTGAGGGAGCCAGTCCTGTTCGGCTGAACACAATGGGTATCTTCTAGTAAGTAGGACGTGGTAGGAGAATGCTTTTAGTCTCACCCCATCATCTGTAAGTGATCTTAGTAGTGCCAAACAAAAGTCTTCACAGACTGTTTTTGCTGTTTTATTGTATGTGAGAATTTCCACTTTAGGGCATGGGGATAATGATAGAGATAATTTAGTTTAGAAATGTTTACAATTTTGTGTCCCTCAGAAAAATGTCATTGTGTCTCCTTCGGTAAGCTGTGTCACAGCAAATGAAACTGATACCACACTAACTGTATTTATTATTATTGTGGTGGTGGTGGTGGTGTTATTTAGAAATTTAATTTGACAGAAGCTATACATATTTTCAAAAAAAATATACATATAATTATGCTAGCATTTTCAAAAATACAAAACCAAAGCACATGGACAGTTCTGCTAGCAATTTTAAATTTTCATCATGTGAGAAATTAAGTTCAGTCACCATCGTCACCATCTTACCTAAGTGTAAGGTTAGGTCATATCTCTCAAACAAGGAGCATTGTTAAAAAAACAGTGAAGTTTTAAACACTAGAACTTAGGAGTGATTTAGGCTAGGACCAATGTGAAATTCTGACTTAACATTTCTTATAGCTTTTGCTATTGTATAAGTCAGGTGAAATTTGCAGAAGTATTCAGAGAGTGGAAACCTCCCTTCAGTTATTGACCCTGTCCTTGTTAATGCTACAGGTCTCAAACACTTCTCTTACTGCTGCTAAGTAGCCCATACCTTTTGTGTGGGTTTTTTTTTTCATGCAATGAAAAGTTGTAGAACTAATGTAAGACAACAGTACAAAATATTTTGCACTATAATATATGAATATACATGGAATTGTTTATAAAAGAGCAAGTGAATACAATATTTTCTAGAAATCATTAGAGCTGAATAAGAAATAGAAGCTCATGTTAACTTCATGGTTAGAATAGACATTGAGTAGGTCAGGAAATACATAGTCCCTATAGACAATTCAGGAAGAACAAAAGCTAGAAAAATAAGTATGCTAATTGTGCCGTTTTATAGTTCTACTTGACTTCTAATATCTATCTGAACATGTCTCTTGTCCTGCAGACTTTTTTCCTATTTTGCATTAAACTTTAAAAATGTGCATTTGGAAAGAAGATAGAAGCAACTTCTCCAAACTCAGTTTTTTGATCAGAATTGTAACAAAAGCGCCCAGTTGATCTTCACCTGGAAAGCAGCTACCAGATGTTACTGTCTTGCTAAGAATCAAAAACCCACTGGTTCTCTTGAGATTAATTAATGGCAGAAAAGTATACTTAATATTCTTGCAAATAAAATTATCATATTCATGTCAGCATTGTCACTATTTTTTATTCATTAACAGGTAGCTAGGAGAATTTTTATTCAATAGACTGTTCGTGGGGGAAAAAAGTGATTGAATTCTAGCATGTAAGTGTTTTTTTAAAAGCTCTTTATGGACTGCAGATCTGAAGAGAATGAAGAAAGAATTTGACAGTAAGCAAAAAAGTGGGAAGCAGTTGCTAAGAGACAGGGAAAAATGGGTGATATTTTGCACTCACAGCAGTGTTAACATGACATTGACTATGTTACATTTAAAGATGATGTGGTTGCCTTTAAAAACCAGAAGAATACCCAGTTATCTGGACATATGCTGGATACACCCTCTAACATGGAGAGAGCAATTCTCTTCTGCTGTGTCTGTGACACTACAACCATAAAATCACAAAATGGTTTTGGTTGAAAGAAATAATTAAAAATCACCTAGTCTGAACCCCCTGCTGTGTTAGGGATACTGTTCCCTGGATTATGTTGCTCTGGGCCCCATCCAAACTGGCCTTGAGCATTTCCAGGGATGGGGCATCCACAGCTTCTCTGTGGAAGTCTAACCTGTTCCACTGTCTTGTCACCTTCATAGTAAAAAAATGTTTTCCTAATATCTAATTTAAATCTGTCCTCTTTCAGTTTAAATCCCTTCCACCTTGTCCTGTCCCTACCTGCCCTTGTAAAAAGTCCCTCTTCAGCTCTCTTGTAAGCCCCTTTAGAAACTGGGAAGTGCTATAAATTCTGCCTAGAGCCTTCTATTCTCCAGGTCTTTGTCCTTTAAAAATGTTTATGGTAGCATTTCTGTTAGATCAGTTGATATCTGATTAGTCTTACTTTGTGAAACCTTTTTTAGTAAAGCTCTATGGCGTGCCCAAGAAAATAGAAATGTGTTGAAAAAATTACATGAAATTTAGGCAGAGTAACTTCTGAAGTGATACACTTGATCTCACTAAGATAATTTTTATATAACTACAGTTATTCACTGTCACTTCCAGAAAACAGAAAATAGTATAATATGACAATCACTAATTAGCATTCATCATATGAAAAAAAAAAAAAAAAACAACAAATATTGTCAGATAAAAATAGTTTGCATTTGTTCATGTTCCTTTTTCTTTAACAAGACAGTGACCAACAACATAGGAACAACAACTTTTCCTGCACCTTTCAGAAATGAGGATGGTTCTGTTTGGGATTTTTTTTTTCTGTAAACATAAACTTAGAGGGAATCTAATAAACAATCCTTTGCAATACATTTGTGTATGACTGACAAATAAATGTAAAATGAGAAGTAAAGTTACAGCTTCTGGGTTGTAAACCAGAGCAGATTTCTCCTTCAAATCAGAGTGCTGGTGTAACTCTTTATTTTTTACTAATAGAACCAAAGATTTTCTTCAACTTTAAAAGCTGTTATTTGTGTTTGAAAATGAAGAATTACTTGCAGACCTTTCAATGTCACTATGGCATATTTAAATCTGAATTTGTTGTTCACTGGTCAGATGAAAGGAAAAAATTATATTTTCTGTGCCAAGGCAGAACTGCTTTCAGTTCCTTTAGCAACTGTTAGATTCAGAGAACAAATAAGACCCATCTTTATAGGTAATTTTTAAGGTCATTTTTATAATGACTTAACCAATTTTGGTTAGGTCATTATAAAAAAAGGCAGTGTATTAACTGTGTATGCGGGAGAAAGGCGAGGTAAGCTGAGGCAAGGCAGGACAAAGGAAACAACGTCCCACTGTTGCTTTGTCTTACACTGGTAATGTTCAGTGTAGTCACTGACAGTAGGCCAGGAATGAAAAGAAATGTATTTGAATGTAATAGCTCAATAGTCAGGATAGAAACATTAACTCTCTACCTAGTTTTACTGAACTGCCATGTAAAAAATTGTGTATCCAGATTTGTCCATTGTTTAGAGGAAGTGGTGTTTACAAGCTTTAAAATGGCTGTATGAAACCCACTAGGACTCAGTTCTACAGTTCCACATTGTGTTAACTTTAAGGATAATTCTGATTCCAGCTCCTTGTAGAGCTGTGACATCCTCAGTAATGGGGCCTAGTTAGTTTGCAAATTCTAGCACCATTCAAAGTGAATGTCAGTGTTAGACATATTATAATGTATATTTTAAAATACATTATCCTTTATAAAACACTTGGACTTGAATACATGGAGGTTTCATAAAAAAAATTCAAGTAAAGTGGCCAACTCATTGTATTTAATTTTGACTTCTAACCACTGTCTGCTTGTGAATTTTCTCTCAATCATGTTGTCCCAAGGCAGAGCTTACAGCCAAAGGGATTGAAGCCAGAAACATGTTTGTAATTGTTCCTTTTTTTTTTTCTTTTTTTTTTTTTAACATCTAAGCTGAGATTTTTGTTAAGAAACTGTGGTATACCAGCTCCCATTGTAGTTAGAGAAGTTGAAATCAGGCATCTTGAAGACAGGTTTGTACCCCTCACTAGTTGTTTTAAATAAACTATGTAAAGAGGAACAAAAGCCTCAAAATACTGCATAAAAACTATATTTGAATCTGTTAGAAAGGATGAATAGATTTATTTTAAGGTGTTCATTTCTTGAATATGTATTTCATCTTTATATTTAGTCAGTTTCAAAGTCAAGTGAACATTCTGGGTTATAGTTTTGCTTACTAATTTTCATCTACCAAAGTCCATTCTTGGGATATAGTGAATCTGTTTGCAAAATCTCATTTCTATTAGTAGTAAATGAAAATGAAGTGTAAAGAAAGGTAATATTTATTAGACTAAGTGCTATCACTGGAAAAAATAGGAAAGCATTAGAACATATACAGCTGTTTTAGGGATCTCCTTTATTTGTCAAGGATGCAAAAGCAATGAAAACCTGTCATGTTCATTTGTAAACGAAAGACTGATTTTGTTTTGCCTCATTTTCCAGCTACATCTCTTGGTCTAATAGAGTATGTGCTACCTTACCCTACAAAGATTGTTAATAGCTTTAAACATGTGTGGATCAGCAGGTGGAGCAGCATTGCTGTGGTGTAGCTGGAACATGTGAAAAAACATACCTTGAGTGTTGACTGATTAGCCAGGTTATAAACTCATTTATTGTGAGGTGCCTAATGAAGTTCTGTAGATTAGGAGAGTGACAGGGTCCCTGAACAACCAGGAGAGAGAGTCACACACAGCCCTGGAGGTCACTTCAGGTCTGATTTGCCTTTGGTTGTACTGGGAGACTTCAGCTACAATGCTGGCTTAGGTTACATGAGCTACATGAGCTGGCAATGGGCCAGAGCACTCAAATCAGCTATGAATGTGTATTTGGACACATTTAGTATTGGTTTAGTATTAACTATTATTAGTCAATATTTAGCAATAATTAAAATGCTAGAAATAATAATAATTGAGATCATAATAATCCTCTGAACAGATTAGGTTATTTATGAAACTGATGCAAACACAGAGGCATTTTCTGCTTATGAGGGTATACATTGTTTATGAATTTTTGCAAAACTGAAACAAATGCATGATGATATAAAAGATCTCTAGTATATGGGCCTGAAGGCAATGCTACAAGTTATTTTTCAATGAATTTATTGCATTCAGTTACTATAAACAGATTAGTTATCTTCCATGGAGTGAACTTAAAACATCTGCAAATGTTTTTTTTTTTCTTTATCCTTTGTAAAATATGTTTGTGAAAGTTTTATTTTTATGCCTAATGTGGTCTTAAAATATTTCCATTTGCTGTGTATTCCATAAAATTATAGGCAGACTGGGGAACAGCCGTGTGGCATTTAAAATTTGGCACCTATTTTAATGGGTTAAATTTTCCTATAGTTAGGTTTAAATGTTTACTCCACAGCATGTCTCATGAAAGGGTGCAACACACATGCCTGCAAATGGAGTGACAGGGCATACAGTAGAGCATATGGCAGATTATATAATCTTTAAAGACTAATAGAAATTACGTTACTGCACATATTTTGATTTTTCTTCTAGGTAAGGGAACGACTGAGGGTTTCTTTAGAAAGAGTCTCTGCACTGGAAGAAGAACTAGCTGCTGCTAACCAGGAGGTAACATAAAACACTTTCTCCCGTTTTGAGATTAAATTTCTCTAATACTCTGTCCCATGTGTTCCCTGTCACTTTCTTCAAAACTGTTAGAAAAAAGCCCCAACAAAACAAACAAACAAACAAATAAAACCAAAATTGACCAGAACTAAAGGAAAATTACATTCTGAGTAATCTTCTCAGTTAGGCTTGTTTAAGGTGGTTGTGAGATTAATACAACCTTCTGTTTATCAATTTATTCCCTCCTCTTCCCTTGCAAGCAAGCCAAAATCCAAGAACTAGTGACAGATTCCAAAATTTCTTATTGGACTTGGAAAAGGAGTGAACCAACAAATATGTCAGAGGCTATAAACAATTCAATAACCCAAATTTCCATTTTTCTATAAAATTAAGTAAAACACACCTACATATATATATATATACTCATTCTATAAATGTTAACATTGATGAAGGAAGGATTATGGATGACTGGGAAATGTAGGTTTGTCTCTTGCCTTTTAACTGCAGTGTATCATGGTGTTCTGTGCTGCCATGTAACTGTTGTGAACTCGGACAAGAGATATTTTTTCCTGTTTGCAGACTGTTCTCTTTTTGTTTGAAAAGGTGAACAGCTAAACATGTCTGTATTGAGCAGCTGTAAACTACATGGATTTAGAAGAAAGTTTACATCCTAGAGAGGTGATTTTGAGCCCTGATAATATAAAGATGGAGCCTGCTGGGGATATTACCATTCCCCTTGTGTTCTGAATACATGTGACACTCTTAACAATAATCCAGATAAGAAAGTTAGATTAAAACCATTTTGGGTTATGGCCTTTTTCTGGTGTCATTTCATTGAAGGTTAAGACAGAAGCCACATACAATCTCAAACACTACCAAACAGTTCTTGAAAAGTGGAATACCCATAATTCAGAATAATGTGTGATAATGTAAAGTAGAGACTCCTGAAGTATTTTTAACTAATTTATGCTGGAAAAAGTACTTTCTTAAAATTACGTCTTAAAAGCAGAATCTTCAATTAATATATTAGTACGTTTTTTATAAGTATGATAAACTATTAATACAATATTTTGATTCATCCCTTTGCTCTCTGAGGTAACTGCACTTTATCTGTTAAAAAAAAAAAAAAAAAAAAAAAAAAAAAAAAAAAAAAAAAAAAGAAGAAGAAGATTCTTCTTTCAGAAGGATCCAGAAAAGTTGTGTTCAAGTAATATAGTTACACTCTGTTGTGTATTCTGTCATTTGCACCAGTGTCTCTCAGATAGCAAGTGGTCCTTTTGGTCAGTCAGGCCAACTGAAATGCATTGCATTGCTCCAATCTCTCTTGCTCATCATCCAAATAAATCCAAATTCATTTCACTGGGCACAGGACAGGTCTTTAGAGAATTGCCTTGCTTTTTAGAATGTGGAATTTTAAAAATTAGTGAAACTTTTTTGACAATAAGGAATAAAAGCATGCACAAAGAAATTAAATTGAAATAGGGCTTCCATAGGTTTTCTTACCCCAAATCTTTAGAAATGTTGAACAATTTTTGTGTCCACATGACACTAAAGACATTTAGGATACATGACCATAACATGACCATTAACATAATCTGAACATTTTTATTCCAGTTTCTTTTGAGGGACTGTAAAACTGAAATTCAATTAAATAATAATGAAAAAACAGTGAAATGGGAAGAGATATGGAAGAGAACAAGTGGATGATTTTTGAACAGTTATGCATTTGAACAAGAGTTCAGATAATTTTCACACAATTAGTTATTTGAGTAAGACAAAAATAATTAGATCATTGCTGTATTTAAGTCTAATTTTATGCTAAATTCCACAGTAAATTCCACAGACAATAAAAGGCTTTAAAATTTTATTGTACTATATATGAAAATAAATGGGCTAAGTTCCTAGGGGAATTAAATATATGGTTTTCTGTAATTTCTGTAGTCCTTTCTTGGTGTCTGTTCTCCCAGGAGAATCAGTATTTTCTTTCATACCCATTTTCTCATACTTATTCTAGGAGTGTACTATATTCAGGACTATATCTAAACAGAAAATGATGACAGTAAATTGGTTCCCTGATTTAACAAATTGTGTTTAGGTATATGACAAAGTAGCAGAAATATATAGGTTAAGATGTTCCCTTTCCCTGAAAGCTTGTGGCTGTGGCTCTGACACAGCAACAGTGAGAAACTGCAGACATTCATGAGTACATATTGGAAATATTCTTATATTAAAAAAAAACCCAAACAATAAAAGTGTAGTTTCCCATCATTAGGTGGTAACTAAGCTCTCATTTAACAGTCTTTGTAACACATTACATACCTCACAAAGGGAGTGAAATCATCTCTAAGTGGCAAAGCTGATTTCAGCTCTAGTTCCAAACAGAGTCTTGGAAAGCACTTAATATTGGATAGGCAATAGTAACACAGTCTAAACTCCAGAGCAGCTGGGGTGGACATTTGAACCTTTGGGGGAGCTCAGCTTGTGTAGCTAATGTTTACATGTAGTTACACAAGGGTAATAGAGAAGGGGTTATGTCTTATGAGCATGTATTTTATTAAAGCTTATATTTTATTAAAGAGTGGATTAAAAATTCTTTAAATATATGTTTTCCTAGGGGAAAAGGTTATTTGGCTATGTATTTTATTTGCTGCAACTGATTAGTGATTGTGGAAGGGGCCATTATACATAGCAGCAAACTGAATTGCTGTGAGTTTTTGTGCAGGTAGGGGCCAGATTAATGCAGTAATAAAGTTTCATGTTCATCCTGCATTTTTTTATTCTGCTTGCACTCAAAGCCATTTCTAGTTCATGACTAGCAGATGTCCTGTTCATTATGTCTGTTGTAGACAAGATGAATAGAAGATACTGTAAACAATTTTTTGAGACATTTACCTCCTGTTTTTAATTAAAATTGCTGTAATACATAACTAAATCTGTTTACCCCTTAGGTGCTTTTGTAATTATGCTGGTTCTCATCTTCTTCCATGTAACCTATTGTCTCTCCAATAGTTTCACTATGTACTTTGCAGTTAACAATTAGACAAGCTGCAAGTGGGATATCCAGTAACAAACTCAGTGGTAAAATACTGTTCTGTGAGTATTTTTCAGGGAAATGAGATGTTTTTCAGTGAGTGTATGAATATTTGCACAGTTAAACAACAATCTGCTAACTAGCTTCCTTTTTACACTCTGCTTTGAGGAGAATGAATCTCGTTGGCAAGGGAAGTGAATTTATCTTCAAAGTTTTGTCATGCATGACCTTAATGGAAATTAACTTAAATGTTGAAAATGCTGGCAAAATAACCACTTTTGTTCTACAGCTTTAGAAATACTCTTATTACCATTATAAATGTGAATCATTGTTGAAAGTATGCTAAACTACACACATGCAAACAACACACCAAGGTCAGTCATTAGTGCCCTATATTCCCAGGAACCCAAGTGCTAGCATCTTCCACAGCTCAAGAGTACATGGATTATAGACCATGACCCATGGTGATGCTTTTCAAACCACTTCTGCAGCAATTTGCAGTGTTAAATGACAACTGTTGCAATTTCCATTAACAGATCTCCGTGTTTCTCAAGAGCCTTCAACAAATAGTTAAAAAAGAAACCAAACAACCTTTAAAGCTTTTTTCCCCAAGGCTTTTTTAGTAAAATCAAGCTTTACACATAGTTAATACAATACAATACAATACAATACAATACAATACAATACAATACAATACTGGTAGTATTATATATATTTTTAATGGCTGTGCTTAATTTCCACATAAATTTTCTCCTGTTCATTTTAATTATCCATCCCTTGCAACATCTTTCTGTGTTAATAAGAATCATATGATAAGTGGCATTCCAAAACCCTATTTTGTTTCCAGTTAATATGCTGGCTTTTCCGTCTTTCCTCATTAGTAGAAACTGTGGCATGAAAAATATAGCTTTATTTACATTTATTACCTCAAAGATACTCTTTAGGAACCCAGAAAACATTAGGACTGCAGAACATTAAATTACAGAAACTACTGATTTGACTGTATATATCACTGTACTACCATATGCTTTTCCTCAGCATTTGTTCCAATTGCCAATGCTATTTCCAAATGTCAAATATCATTATATTGCCTCTGTCAACTGACACATAGATTATATTTTAAAACACTCAGGGTTCAATTCAAAGCCTCACTGTTACAATCACTTCTGTAAAAATTTACTTGACTTTAAAGCTAAATTTAACTCCTGGAGCTCTGAGATCTTGCAGGAGTTTTGGATCATAGCTCACTGCTTCATAAAACTGCTTACATTCTCCTGTTTAGGCAGTGGGTTTCTGGGTTTCTTCTTGACAGTTGGTTACTTTACTCATTAGGATACCCTAATGCTAATTTTATAGCATTTATGAATTATTTACATCACTGAAAAGAGAGGATGGTTTGAAATTCCTAATTCTTTATGTTCCATACCAGAGACAGCAGAAAATGTATCCACTTACACAGCAAAGAAATTCCAAATACCATGTTAATTGCCAAACTTCTTCTGTTCAAGGCACATCAAGAACACAGTGAAAAATGCAGTAAAATTGTTACAGCTGAGGAAGTTTTTGGCTTGACCATGATGGCTGGTGCAGACATGACTATGGTATCATTACTGCTAATGAAATATTCTGTAGTAGTTCATATAAATATGTATTTCAAAGTGAAGTCTTAGCTAAATGTGGCATGTCCTTTTTATCCATGGTTCATATGAAAACATATTTCCATGCCTAACTTTTTCATTTCCACTTAGGTTAAGGCATTTTTTTAACAGGAGTTTCTTGGTGGCTTTGGGCTTTCTGTGTAAATTCAATTCAAAGTGATTTTTGGAGTAAAAGTCTTGTAAAAGGAATAGTTTGCTGGCAAAAATAGATGTGCATTTCTTGAGCATACAATTTACAAAAAAAATTCATCAGTCCAGAATTCAGAAATTACAGATATCAAAACTTTGGATGAAATGGTGGAATTAAGGGACCTTTTTTTTTTTTTTCTGAAGGCTAGGCAGATGACTTATATCTGATCCTGGTGACTTGAGGCATACATTTTTTTGTAAAGAATCTGAAACACCTTCCTCTATACTATCTCCTTTCACCAAGTTTTCTCAGAATGATACAACTGCAAGTTACTCCTTTTTGAACTCTCTCCTATATCTTAATTTTTGCTTTCATTTCTTTATAAGCTATAGATTTGCAGAGATCTGACTCTGAAGAGATATTCTTTGTGGTCTGAACTTCAATTTAAATGACTATGTAAATGTAGCAAACTATATCTTTTCTGCAAAATTGCACATAATTAAAAATATCTTGATTTGAAATGTACTTTAAATGCTATATATAATTGCTTTTTAAATTTGCCTTTAACCTTAGCCATCTAATTAAATGTTACCTCTGCAGAAAGTTATTGTTGCCCTTAAGTTTTAAATGTGGCAATGATGCAAAATGATGATTTGTTTTAGTGATGATTTCTTATACTACATGCTTTACATCATTAATTTATTTCTCTATACATTTAAATTAGTATGTGTAGCATGGAAGTTGAAGAGGTTGAAAATTAATACAGCAGCACTACAGCCTTCATTACCTATTTTTTTAAAAAAGTGAAAAAGAACCAGTTAAGTTGCCATAAATATTTCATTTTATGTCCTCAATTAATTCTAATCTGAGTTCTCAGAGGGGAAAAAAAGCACTAAAATGCTTTGTGAATATTGAGGGCATTGATTAATTTTGCATAGCCATCACCTTTTTCACTAATTTTGTGTTTCACTAAAATACAGAGCAGAATAGATCTGAGTCAATTTTCCAGGTAGCAACTGAAGAACAAAAATTTCTATTGACATATTTGAGATGAGCATCGCTGCTGCACTTGCAAGAGTGGTTTCTTAGTACCTGAGTAACTTCCATAAACTTCTACCACAGAGAAAAAATCTTCATATTTTGGCTGCTAAAAAACCGTGCATTTTCTACCATGACAGCAGATAATGATTTTGCAGATAATAGTATTTTTATACAAAAATCTTAGTGACTTAAGCCTATTTATGTGTTATAGTCTGGTGTACGTTACACTACATTTATGTGTACACAGTGTAGTGTATGCAATGCAGAAATTAAATATTAAATACATTCACCAACTTTGGTCTTCTTCACTGGAATGGTCTTGGAGAGCAGAAGTGTGTTGCTTCCCAAATGTCTTAGGGTGCTTTCAAAAAGCATTCTGAAATGTTGTGTTCTCTTTCCCCTCCATTTAGCATGTGGCCACCTGTAACAAATCCTATAACACCAATGTCATGTTTTCATTTTGCACTGTCTTTTTGTCAAAGTTGAATGCCCCCAATGTGTTCTTTAGAAGACACCAATTTGTAAGAAAGGATTCATGGTCTGTGCTCATGTGTTCATGGAGCCCTTAAGGAAACATGTAGCTGAAGATTGAAGGCTTTTACTCCTTCACAAAGACAGTGTGCTTAATAATTTTAATAAAATGTTTGATATTGAATGTTTGCTAGCTTGTATATATTTCTTTTAGTGTTTTTTATATTCTTTTGAATAATATGTCATAAAGACAATTGTTATTTCTGGTTATATTTTCTAAATATTCTAAGATCCTAAGTATGAGAGTATTCAGCTGCTTCAGAATTTTACTGCTGTTAAGGAAGGATTCAGACCCTCGCACTGACATAAAAAATTCTGGCTACTAAGGATCTCCACTGCAATTTTGATTTTTTTTTCTCAGAACTTTGTGTCATGGCTAATTAGTTCTTCATTTTTGTAGAATTCTTTATGGGATTTTTTTTATATAAAGATTTGTGACTAGTATAAATCCCAGTGTCACAGATTTATCACTGAAGAGTAGAGTTTTGTTCTGCTCAATTTATTTTAAAAATATCCTGAGATTGTTTCCAGCCTCTCAGTTTTTTTTGTGATGACACATTCTCGTGTATCAACAAAAGCATGCATACTTTGCTGTTAAACTATTGTAAGCTGTTATTTGCATTAAAGGAAGAGAAAAATTTTAGATTAGTGAAATAATGCTTAAGGGAGCATGGCAAAAGGTAAAAGCAATGTCAAACTGTGGCTTTCTACTTCCTCATTCTTTGCTCTTTGCCCAAAATCTGCTGTGCAGCTATGAAGAAACTGTTTAAATATACATTAAAAGAGCAGTAAGACTGATGTTTGAAATATTTTTTGCAAATCTCTTTAAATCTGCTTCATTTTTATGTCAGACAGAAATATTTGATTTAATGAAACCTTGGTCCCTCATGATTAGAAACTTGGGTGATTTAATGCCTTGTTTTACTGAATAAATGATGACTGGAGACTAAAAATTTCCAGTTTCCTTTAGACCTCGAAGCACAAACTTCCCATAAAATTAGCATCTTCATCAAAATGAGCATAAAGCTATTCCAGCATATTCTTTCATATATCTGTGTCTGTGTTTCAAAAGCATTTGTTTTATAGATTGCTCATTGTGAAAACAAATTAGGTGCCACTACTGTAATGTGAAATTAGGAAATCTAACTACGAATTCTATTACAAATACCCATACTATTCTTCTGTTTAAATGTTATATTCTCATTTTTTTAATACTTGTGGCCTAAATTTTCAGACTTTTGCCTGTGGTGAGATTGCATTTTTCTGTGCATTAAGAACTGTGGCCAAATCTTAACCACAATTTAGATTGCTGCAGAAATATAAATATATAGTTGTTTATTTAGTAGCAATATATTTGTTTTGACTTCCATACGGAAGTGTTCTTGTTGCACGTTTACTATGGCCATTACTGCATTACAATGCCCTCAACAGAGCTCCAGTAGAGGAGCAGGATGCCATTTTGTGGGAAATAAAATACTGAAACACGGTTCCTGCTCTGTAGCACCTAACAGTATAAATTTGTCTCATGGTGTCCATTGCTCATACAGCTGTTGGCTGGACAGCATGACTGTAAAGCCCAGGTAGCACAGCGACCTGTGCCATAGATGGGGAGAGCAGCAATCACTCTTTTTACTACCACAGGAGCTCTGTAAAGTGTCTCATAGGACTCAGGCTCATCTGATTCTTTTCAAATATTCTTGCTCTTAGAAGGATAGAGATTGGTTCAGCTGGGATGATGGGTTAGTTGTTTCTATAGCCTAAAAAGTAGGATACAACCCAGTAGTTAATGGGTTCATAAGTATTGATAGATAGACTTGGCTAAATTGCATTACTTGATTTTTGGCAGCTGATGGCTGTAGTGGCATCTATTCAGGTGCACATTCTGTCACACAGCTGTTGTTCTGGGATGCTGCACAAATCCTGGTACGCTGAGTGGATCCTATCACACTCACTGCGTTGTAACTCCATGCTTGGGAGTTAAATACCAGGTTACATGTCCCCACACCCCAGCTCCATGCCTGGTTTCTTAATGGAAGAGAGGCTGGGGCTGCAGGCAGGCAGGCAGGGAGTGACAGTGCTCTCCATGAGGTTATGCAGCTAAATAACTGTAGGACACAGTATTCATCATCAAATAACACAACCACTCTGCAATAAATCAGCATGGATGGACAGCTTTCTGGATCTCTTGAGGTTGAGTTGTTTGAGTTATTTTGGGGGTCTGTACAGTGTTTTAAATTAATGAGTACAGAGGGATCACAGAGCATGCCTGATATTTCTGCACAACAGCAAACAAATATATCAGTATATGACAGAGCTCTGTGAAGCTGAAGAAGATGCCTCAGAGATTGATAAATAGATCTTCTCTACTTTATTCCAGGGACTTAGAAAATAAGAAAGATCTGAGTTTCCAGCACAGATTTTGTGGATTTCCAATTTGCCACACATTCCTCACCCAAAGCAGAAAAAAAACAAAGAAAGAGGAAATGGCATGTCAGCCAAAGAAATACAAGCTGAGAGAACATAGGGATCACATGAGTCAGATGTGTGGTTGAGCATATTTCACAACTGTTTGCCAGCACACCTGAAAACTCCAGGAGATCAATGAAATTGGAAGGTTGCTTGTATATGGTTAGTTTAGGATTGTTCATAGTCAGCATGAGATTAGACGCAAGGATAACTTCAGTTTGGATTTTGTGTCATCAGTTTGGCAATCTGTTTAGGAAGTTTAACAAGTCAATGGACTGCAGTTCTCATTCCTGATTTCATAAGGTCACTTTAACAAATGCCTCACTTTAACATATTGAATTCCTAAAGTAAAGAACATAGCACAGAGGTAAAAGTGTGCCTAGCTGACAAGCATTGCAGCGGTCACTATTGCATGTACAAAGTATTTCCATGAAAATTTTAATATCTAATGGTTAATTTGCTCACAGTGTTCATAGAGTGCCTTTCATGAGACATCAGAAAGAATATATCATTTCTCTTTGATCTATTATTTTGGGAATCATAAACTTTGAAATGGATGCCATTTTATCCTGCGCTGGAGGTATGAATTCAGGTTTCAGAACATAGCTGCTTGTCTTTCTGTCTTTGTCACCTTTGGGGTCATTTGACATTTGTCAAATGAGACATTCAGGCTGGTGAAGTTAGTTTAATTGCAAGAATTAGACTTGCAATACTGGACTGCAAGACAAAATGATTCTTTACTGTTAAGTATCTTTTTGCAGATCCATCTTGATGAGAACACGAAATACATACCCATTATCCTTTGTTTTTAATCTGCTGGAATTATATATTGTTTTAACATTTGCTCAGTGTGCTTCTTTGGAACGATTATTCAATTTTCTGTGAAACTGTTAAATAATAGATGATTTTTAAGATCACCTACTAACTCTCAAACCAGATTTTAAATAGTATAACTGGATCATAGTATCTTTTATGCTTATTACCCTAAATAATAATTTTTGATGTATGGATAGGCCTTACATGCTGAGTTTTTTATAAAATATTTAAATTGATGACAAGGGTCAGTAAACAAAATTAACTTTAGGCTTCACTAGGTTCATATTTATTAATCAATATTACCATTACATATGGATCAGTAAATGTATCATTTGTGTTTTCCGACTGGATCATCTCAAGCCTACAATGCACATGCAGCTCTAAAAGTATTCTGCAGATTCATAGTTTGATTAATTAGCAACAGTTACAAACAATGAGCCATTGTATGCCTGTAATAGAAATAAATATAGAAATAATTTTATTTGGAATTCAAAAACATAAAAATTTTTGGGGGAGTTGGACTAGGAAATGTCAACATTAGTAAATAATATATATAATCTTCATTAATACTAGTGGGGACCCTTAGTGTATAGGTGAAATTATTATATGAGGAGCTGTAGAGGATTTAACTTGGTTCAGTCTGTATAAAAGGAACCTGCTAGCTTAACTTGGCACCTGGAGAGTGTGGTTTGGACACCTGTAATCATGTAGAATATGTGGTTATATATAAAAACAAGGAAAAAAAGGAAATCATATGTATTATTCCACTACATTAGAAAAAGCTGTCATATTAGATTTCATTCTGCAATAATCCTAGGATAAAAACATTATTTTAGAAGAGCTGCATACTTGGAATGTCCTTTGTAATTAAAAAATAGGTAAAATTTGTTTCAGTGAAACCATATCCTTGACCTTCACTGGAGAAAAAAATTACTACCAGTAAGAATGTTATTGAAAAGTATGGAGATCTTGACTAAAATTAAATGGGTACATTGGTTTAATGCTTGAAATACAGCGTTTTTCTCACTCTACTGAGATTCAATTTCAACAGAGTGGGAATGAGGCTTAAGTTGGGATTTCTTGTACATGCAGTTCATGGCTTTGATACTGTTTAATTGTAGTTCTAGGATAAGGTTAATTTCCTTTCTGGATAGTTTTCATATCCTATCTATCTGTTGTATATTTTCATGTTTTCTACAATCGGTAGCAGAGATGGTGATTTTAATACAGATACACTGTATAGGAAAATGTGATAAAACTGAATATACATGCAGAATGGTGGTTTTCATAACAGCCATGTCCAGCCAAAATAAATCTAAACAATCTCAAATCTCTAGGTGACAATATGCAGACAAAGAATACAAAATTTCATTTGAGGAAGACAGTTTTTACTCATAGGGACACATATTGGTGTAACCAAAAGAGGAAAACAGATTTGCAGTGCAAATAGCTAAACACTCTTTTTCAAACTGAATTATGTATGTTAACAGGGGTACTTCTCAATTGAATGCTTTATGTACTAAGAGCAACTACATAAAGCCCTAGAGGTACAAATATCTGTGCATATATTATCCTAAGTATTAAATATGTACATGCACACTATGTATACATGTTTTAATAACTCATATATTGTTGAAAAGAATTAACATTATAATGTCTCTGCCAAATGCATCCTCAGCTCTGACAGGCTGGAAATCAGACCTTACCAATGCACTCATGAGATTTTGAATAGTAGTCTTTGTTAGAGTAATAATGAAGCAACAGTAGTTTTGCTGCTATTTTGTTGAGCTTGGTAAGGAACTAAAAGAAAAGCAAGAGAAATTAGTTAGCAGGTGTCAAATACACAATATAATTCAACCATGTAATTGATACTCGTTACTGTTTTCCTATTGTGCTTGTCTCTGTAAGAGACAGTGCTCACTGCGTTGTATTTCATTCGAATTTTGTGACAAATTAAAAGTAGTGCATTTTTGTTTACTTCAACAAGGGTTTCTGCAGAAAACGTACTGAAATGCACCTGGTAATCAGTGAAAAATCGTGACAGATACTCTTCTTCACAATAGCACCTGCATCATTGCTTTAAATTGCTCCTGTTCTAAGTGCTGCTACAGAAATAAATGGTGCATGCTCTAGATGGAGTAGGTGTAATAGCACAAGACTAAAGGTATTTACACAGCAACAATTTGGTCCAGAATTCATAATGAAGCAAAGGAGAATGATAAACCCTACTGGCTTATTACCAGCCTGAAATGTTCATGTATTACTACTTTTAAAGTACAAAAATGCCTGCTGAGCCAGACATTTCATGTTCAGGCAGAGTCAGGGGTCAGCGATGGTGCAGACGGGTGGCAGGAGGTCCTGTGGTGGGTCAGTGCCCTGCTGCAGCCAGCTGAGTGCCACAGCTGCACAGTGCCCCTGGACCACAGGGCCCTTGTCACCAGCACCAGTGACCTCCACAGGCGTGTCAATGAAACACGGATAGCCAGGACCTTGTCAATAGTTATCACAAGTACAGGCCGTCAACAGTAAAGGCCCATGGGGTGAGTATTTTCATGTTTTCCATTTAAAATTAGCAATCTGCCACAGATTCAGAGCATTTCCAGTCATTTTTGAATGTTGTCATTCATTATGTGTGCTTCAGTGATGTGAAAGCAGGGTCTGGAAGCGCTGCTCACCATACAGGCAGGACTGCAGAGAGCAGTGCCAGTGTCAAAATAATAAGAAAAAAATAACCAAGACATGCCAGAAGCTGCAAAAGCAAGAGGTTTTAGCTTTCTTTGACAGAATTTGAAGCACAGGAGTTAAAAACTTCAACTGTAAAAGATACGTAACTGAGGGCTGGAGCTTGGTGTGCTACCCACCCATAAACATGTAAGATTTGTTTTCATTACTGTCTGACTTTCTACTACTGTCTGATCTCCAAGGCTCCCTCGTGAGGATGATTTCACTGTGAACAATGTTTCTCCGTAACAATAATAGCTAAACAGCAATATTAATGAAAGGTGAGCTATCTGAGAAAGGGAGAATTCATTATGTAAATATGTTGAATATATATACTGTTCATAACTCCCACAGTTTTTATTTTAATAAAGTAGTATTTTCCTTGTTACGTCAGGACAAGTTTTAAAGGACTCAATTGTGTAAAGTTTCTAGAAAGTTCACCCTTAAATAGCAATAAAATTCACTGTAATTCCAGGCAAATAGAAAACACACCTAGCTGACAGGTTGTCAGTCTTTAGTTTAAAAGTGAAATTTGTGCTAAAAAAAGCCCTACTTGAAAATTTGACTGATTCTTTTTTGGTTTACATTGTTGACTGGCAGAGAAAACAAAGTGCTAATTTTAAAAAAAAATAAAAAACTGTTCTTTTCTTCCCCCAAAGTGAGCCCAAAGTACATTGTTAGGGCTGATAACTTCACTCCCTGCCTCCCAAACTTATTTTTTTCAGTCTGAAAAGAGGTTTTTTTCTTTTATTTTGTTCCCTTGAATTATGGCTAGTGTTGATTACAATGTTGTATGTTCCATAGGCATATTAACTTCTAGCTATTGTGAAAATAGAGCCCAAATTCTGTACTTGCCCTTTTAAACATACCTGGTTGTAAAGCTCAGAACTTGCATTGCTGAATGGAAAAACTAAAGCGTTTCAAAACTGAAGTCATCTTTATAGAGATTTTTTTTTTAGCTGCTGTTTCGAAAGACTTTGTATGGATCTATGAGTTTTGTTCATGAAACCAGAAAGTGCTGTTTATGATACCCTGAAGAACATCTTGTGTTCTCTCTCTCTCAAGTGCTGTGTATATAGCAAATTATCAGTCCTCTGCAGTTCATTTGACCATGATACTAAGATTTGTTTCAACGTTGGGAGATGACATAAACTAATTCAGTTATTTAAGGTCAGAAAAATTATGAGAAACAGCTTTTCAAAACCTTAAAATAATTTCATTGCTTTTATAGGATCTCAGAACCATAGAAAAGTTTGAGTTGGAAGGGACCTTAAAGATCACATAGTTCCAACTCCCCTGCCACAGGCAGGAATGCCTTCTACTACACCAGGTCTCTCAGAGCCTCATCCAACCTGGCCTTGAACATCTCCAGGGGTGGAGAGTCCACAGTCTCTCTGGGCTACCTATTCATAAAGTGATGAGGAACTGGAACCTTATAAGAAGTAAAGAATTCTTCCTAAGTTATAAGATAAATCTGTCCACTTGCAGTTTTAAGGGCATTCTGCTTTGTCCTATCACTATCTAGAGAAGTATATCAAGTATTCCTAGTAAAGATAATTGCCTGGAGACTGAAATTGTAATGAGATAAAATTTCACTCAAGTTTCAGCAGCAGAGGTACCTGGTCATTTAGGATTTTGTATGTTTAGAAGTGGATTCTGATCTCTCACTTCTCAAATAATTTTAAATTAATTAATTTGCAATATATCCGAAGTAAACATGTAGAGTAGTGGCTTCTCTGCCTCATTTTGTGTCTGATGAGAGAATTTATGCTATGAATAAACCCACTGCATCTTTGTGCATACCTTATGTGTTCCATTATATTTTCATTTTATCTAATAATCCTAATTCATATTTTGCTGTGTTTTGTGTCCTGGTTTTTCCTTTCCTTTTTAGTTATCCTTCACAGTTTAGTAATTTTTCCACTACAGTGGGAAAATAAATGTTTTATTTCTTTTATTTTTATATTTTAGTGTTCTACTAAGATTAGTAATCAGACTGTTTCCCTTGTTAAATAGCAGAAATTTATGCTATGGCTCACTGATAATAATATATAACCTCATGTTACCTTTATCCATTATGAAATTTTCTTATTACATTGTCCTTTTCACCACCATGGCTGATGAGTATGGCTCTGGTACTTCTTCAGATCAGTACTGGCTTATGTATTCATCTCCTGTTCTATGCTGTATTTTAATATTTGAAATCAATATTCCTTTAAAACCTGGATTCAGGCCGTTGAGTGTATACGCATGACATGTAGATTTGGCCTTCTGTGGAAATGGAGACCAGTTCAAATTTTGAGTCTGAATTGCTGAACCCTAACTTCATTAAAAAAAATATTATTCAGCCATGTCTGTAGATAATGGAAACAAATTCTGCTAATTTAGAGGGAATTTACGTGGGTAGTATAGAGGAGGTATTTACCAAAATTTTAAGTTCAAAAGGCTGGGCATTAGGAATGTTGAAATTATTTCTTAGTTGAGACAGAAAGGCAGAAGTTGTGTAAGGTTATGTTCAGAATTATTATGACAGAGTTGGGCTTTTGAAATTGAGCCATTGGTTTTGGAGTACCTTTGACATCTGGAAGACAGAATCAAAATTGATGGAAATTTTTTTAAGGTTTTGATGTGCCTTGTGAGTGACAAAACTGAAATGCAAAACTGAGAGGAACATTGAAGATCAATATGCCTGTGAAGCTGAAGGAATATTTTTCAGGTTAGGGGGTATCTTCATGGATTTAAGTTAGAAAGGTCCAACTAGAAAAATAATACTCTACAGTTTGTTCCTAAACTGATAGTGATTGCTCAATTTTTCTCAATCAAAAAAAGAAAAACCCCAACCTTTTCAGTTCTGCTGAATGAGTGGCAAAGAAGGCAAGAGCCAAATTTAGACTTTCTTTAGACTCAACTATGGAGAGACTTGAAATTTTAGTCTTGTTTAGAGTCACTCTGAAAAGCATTACTGTAGTCCAGGTTGTGCTAAATAGGAATATAATGTCTGTGATTGTAGAAATGGAATATAATCATTTTAGATCCACAAGAAGAAGATGATAAGGACAAAAAATGTGACATATTTGGTCATATTTTAGAAGGTACAATTTGGAGTTTCAGTGTTCAGATTGATTTGGTTTTGGATACAACAATCCTAAATAGAATAAGGATATTTATCCCTGTTTATTTCCTATTAATCTGTCTTGGGGCAAGGAGCAGGGGGTATTTTGATTTGTTTTCAGCAGCTATGATGCCATTCTCAAGATTATTACCTTTTACTTTCCAAAACAAAGACCACAGCATGGAAAACATTACGTATTTAACACTAGAGGTTTGATAGTATGTAGGTACTTGGAAATCTGTCTGTGGACATGTTTTGTCCTAGATATTTTAAGCTGCATATCATAAACATAAAAACATCAGTAGAACAGATAGGCATTTCTCAAAAACAATATTACAAAATTTATCTGCATTGAGCAATAATTTTCTTACCTAGATCTCTGCTATTATTACTGTCTGTTGCTGTAATGATCATTAGAATTTAAGAGGTTTTGAAGTCTACCTAGAAAAATTTAGTCACCTGTGTCTTCACCCAGATCATCAAACCTTCTTCCATATTTTGGCAACCTGTTTAAAAAGTTACACAAATGGTTCAGTGTTTAAATGAGCACATTTGCAAAAAAAATTGCACATTGTTGAAAGCTAAATCAGAAAAAAGTAAGTAATAAAAGGGTATATGACAGCAATTAAAAACTTTTGCTTCAACAAAGTAAAAGGCAAAAATTTATCTTTACTTGAATGACACTGAAGAATTTCCATGCTCCCTTAGAAGCACTAATTCTGCCTTAATATATTCATTAAAGCAAGAATAGAACAAGTATGAAAACAATTTAGCTGTGTGGTTCTTCACAGTTTAGATCTGTTATCTGATGACTACCCAAGAGCTGAAATTTCTGCAATGTGACAGACTTCAAACTCTTGATTGTTCCTGTATATATTTGCTCTGCATTCATTACAGTAATAAAATCACTGAAACCGTAATGTTTAACAATAGTGGATTTTTGGCAAAGTGATTGTTCCCAAACATTAAAAAATCAAGAAAATCCCTCCAAATAATGATACACAATGTTGAATTATTTTATTTGCCTGATATCTAAATGCACAACCGTTTTTTTTTTGGGTTTTTTTTTTCTTATTTATTTACTTATTTGGAAAGTAGTGGTACCTAAAGACCCACAGAGGCTAAGAAAAATTAAACTCTTTCGAATATGTGATAAAATGACAACATTTTACACTAGTGTTTAAAAAGTATTATTATTATTCAGGTAAGGTGCTGTTAAGGATTTGTGTAGATTCAGGTGATAATTCCAAATGAAGGCATAGTGATGTCTGCTTTTTAATGGATGAACGAAAGATTATCGTATGAAAAATCCAGATACATTATTGTCTGTCAATTAATATATCTTATGATTTTACATTTTTTCATGTTATATGTAGTTGCTCTACATTAATCAGAGTTTTTTATCTGTTGAAGCATCTCAATCTACTTGAAAGTATCTTTTAGCACTAATTGATTGTTAATTTTGTTTGGTGGAAGCAATAATTTTAATAGTTTTAATTCGAGAGCTATTTGAACCATAAAGAAAAAAAAAGTGAAGATGTTCAGAAAACAAACCACAAATATAAAATTACTGATTGCGTAAAAAACAAGACTGTGCTAATGAGATTATACCAGTCCTTTTTCTGTTACTTGAGACAGATGTAATTCTCTTATTTAAGCAAAATGTTCTAAAGTTCAGTGCATTTGTACAACCCCTAAAGACACAGATTGTCTCAGACAGTTTTAATTCACACTTTTGTAGTTTCCTATAATTGCTTGGATGAAATGTTGCATTCAAGTCTTGGTCTTGGCACTGAAATCAGTGGGAGTATATGACTTCTACAGGGCATGTAACTTGGAATTTTTAGTGAGCAGTGAATTAGCCTGCTGATCAGAATCTCATATTACAGCAATTTTCAACATTTTCAATATTCTTAAGGAAGAGTTGTTTAAAGTGGTTCTTTTACATCTTTAATGTTGGTCAGGGTGATTCAAATGGTCTTTACAAGCAGCACATAAATATAACTTAAACACATTTGAAAAAGAAGGTTCAAATTAAAATGAAATTATTCATATAAGTTTATCTGGATGTCAATTAGAATTAAATTTAATTTAATTTCATAAATGTTCCACAAAATCTTGGCTGCTGCACATGCTTACCAGGTAGTACTACCTAAAATTCTCCTTCCTACACCATGCTTTTGTATTCCAGGACAGTCTTTAGGGTGTTTTTGACTCAGGACCTATGCAGACAAAATATGGTGACAGAAGCCTTTAAACTCACACCAGCTATCCAAAAATGGCATCTATGCATCCTACCAGTTTTCTACTGTCTTTAATACATAATGTTTTTCATCAGGTAAATAATTTAGTATACGTGCTCATAAAAGCAGAACAATATAGAGATATCCAACTGTGCAATTTAACAAAATAAATTGTTCATATTATCCAGATCTTCCAGCTTATCTATGTATACAATGTAAAAAAAAAAAAAAAAAAAAAAAAAAGAACCTAAATCTTTCTGTGCTTTGTATTGCCTGAGAGTAAGTCACAAAGTCGGAGAGAAAGCATCCTATATTCCAGTAGCTGCATGGGAATTTTAGTAGCATTACCAATAAATAACCAATATTTTAAATACAATAAAACCTACTTGAATATGTGCTAAAACAGTCAATGAATGGTAGAGGGTGTTAACGTACATGCTTTTCTTAATAAAAGCCAGGTAAAACGTATGTTGTTGTTGCTAACAGATGGGACGCTGACAGAAAACTACGACTTTGTTTTACATCGCTTGGGTTTGATTCATAGCCTCTTGGTGCGGTTCTCCTGTAGCACAAATTTGGCATTCATCGAATTCTGTATAAAAAAGTTAGTCTTGTTCTCACAGTGTTAGGAAAATCAATGGCTAGCTGCTGTTTCATCTATCAAGCTAAAAAAAAATTGTCTTACCACAAAATCAGGACAGAAGACAAGACAGTGTTGTTGTATATCATGTCATTAGCTCTTTGTGTCCTTAATGGCCTTAAGATGTCATTAGTATGTTTGGGTTTAAACCTCTCTGCATATAAGGACCAAATTTTGCAAATACTACAAATGGCCAACATAAGATTGAGTTGTTAATAGATTAAAAAAAAAATGTCTGCTCAGTATTTTTTTCTGGTTTCATATATATATTTACCACTTTTTTTGTTTTTTGTTTTTTGTTTTTCTTTTGCAGATTGTAGCTTTGCGTGAACAAAATGCACACATTCAAAGGAAAATGGCAGCTGGGGAAGGGTCTGCTGAATCAGAGCATATTGAAGGAATGGAACCAGGGCAAAAAGTTCATGAAAAGGTATAAAATGTTAGTTGTCATTAAATCTAACCATCCATGTGATAAATAATCAGGCTTTAGATTTTAATAATGAGAATATTTTATGGGATGTCCATTTGGAGTATTGTCTGCCTACCTGTGAGTTTGACTCGCATTCTGAGGGTCCAGCCTTGCAGAAAAGTGGCTATAATAATTTGCATGACTGCTCTTGGAAGATATTTTGTAAATCAAAGGGTTTAATAAAGAAAAATAACAAAATAGCAGAATGTTACAGAAACAAATAATGAGCCAGGCACAGGTGCCTGAGAAACTTCAGACACCTTGCTACAACATCTCAAAAAGCCTTTTCTTTCTTTTGTGCTCTTTCTTAAATACTTAATGTTTTAGAAAGGATAACTTGGCTTGCCGGCAGTAAGATCACCAAGGGGTTTTGAGTCACATTCTCAGAGCCTGATCCATGCCCTTGTACTGGCACTGAGCCAATCCTTGATAGGAGGCTATGGAAGAATCTAAGTAAACTTCCTAATATATCAGAGGTAAACTGAAACTCTTCCTCTATTTGGAAACACCTGCTGGGGGTGTGGGGTGCATTACTATACCTAATGAAGCCAATACGAAACAATGAGCTTGTTTAAATGGAAAACAAATGCAAATGGGCAGGTTCTTGCTCTTTGATAGGGTATTGAGTTAGATCCACAGCTTACAACAAACATTTCTTGGAATTTTTTACATAATGCTACAAGTGCTATATGTTGCTGAGCAATCCTTTGTACATTGCATACAGAAGAGCAAGATGTAGTGTCATGTATACTTATATGGAAGGCTGCATATGCAAACATTCCTGCAAAAAGAGACCCTAACGGGATAACAGAGACCTAAAAACTAGAAAAAGTAATTTTTCACTGTGCTGCCTATAGATATTGTTCAAATTCTTGTCCGTGCTTCTATACAGAGCAAATACATAGCACTCCTTCAATAGGAAATAATTGTGTAGAATTCAGGCCACGTATTTGCTGCTTAATGCTAGAAGACAACAAAATGTAGAGACTGCTTTAAAAATGCTTTCTCCTTAGCCTTAGATTTCTACATTGATAAAACCCAAGCTGAGCATCTTCCTCTTTTGCTTTAAAATTATTAAATTGATAGCATAACATAATATTTGGCAGACAGCTGAAATTAGGAGAGCTGCTGCTTGGATCTCTAATCGTGCATTTTTGTGTAATGTCATATGATGAAGAATGGCATAAATCATACTTAGAAAAAATAGCTGTCATCATCATTTATTTTATAGTCAATCCAATTTATAATGGTGCACTTGCAGTGCAGGCATTAATTTTACACATTTTGCAGTTTATGTGTACTTTCCTTTGAGTAATCTATCCAGCTGAGAAACACACAGTAAATAAATACTGTTCAGCCACACTCCCTGTTATAAATAATGAGTCCATTTTCATTAAAATGTCAATTTATTGATAAATTTTTCAAAATAGAATTTATGGAAAAAGCCAAAATCAATCGGATAGCATGGACCCCGGGATCGATGCTGGGTGAACCACAGATCTGACAGCATGCCTTATCTTCCCTGGTTCACAAATTCTGCCCTTGCATTGTCCACTTTTATACAGTTTTTCTTGCTCCAGGCAAAAGTTGCCTCACCCCATTGTCCACTCTGTTGGGGTTTCAAATTCATATTTCTTTTCTTTCCTTCTGCTGGTCTGGTGAATGGTTTTCTAGGCAGTGTTTGGGCTCCTGGATAGATTTACAGGAACTTGGCATTCACATGCCCACAGGTCCGATGTAGACAAGATCCCAATCAGGTGTTGAGCAATCCTGTTGAGTCATTGACAATCCCATCCCCCGAGAGGCCCCGTCTCCTGGTTGGGACACCCTTCTTTGTTTTGCAGATGAATAGGAAGTGGCTTGTAGTTGCACCACTCTTTTATTTCATGGAGGCAGTGGCATTTGAGTCAGTATATATTTTTATACAGGATATCTATCTAAAAAAAAAAGGTTTAATTCCCCAGTATTTATAACACTCCCCTTTCTTCAAAATCTTACTCACAGACACATCTGTGAAATTTTGCTATAGTGTTCACCTCACTCAGTTGTGCTTTTAAATGCAACTACACTGTTTAGCGGATAATTTGATTTCCCACTTTCTTTGTAAGATGTGTCTTCTGATTTGAGCCATTTGGGTTCATTGCTTACCAGCAGAACTAAGTGGAAATAAGATTATACGTCCTTCAAGGAATCTGCATATATAAACACTAATGAGGGGAATGAAATCCAATGTAATATATTATCATCATTTTTATAATTGAATATTTCTATAATATTATGTTCAAAAAACTTGTATGCTTTCTAATAAAAACAATTTAGGTTGGTCGGGTTAAGCTGAAATAAAAATTTCTGCTTACTAGATTTTGCTCCTTCTGGTAAGGAAATCACACTGGATAGGGAGTTGACAGGAGGCTGTATTGACACCAGATCAACCAGTGCACTCTAATTCACATCCTCTGCACTAGCTGCTCTCTGCCTTTCTACATTTACCTTAGTGGACATTATAAATTTCTTATTATTTAGGGAAGAGAAACTTAAAAACTAGGAAATACAAAAACTTGCAAAAAGGCCAACTTGCACAAAGAGAAGAGATTTAAAGGACTTTGTCGGGCGTTCTTTGAAACAATTTGTCAAAGATCACCTGCTGTGGGAATTAAGATGCAACCCTTTCTGTTATCAGATATTCTCCTACTTAGATCTGTGACCACTTCCTGCCACTCAGATCCTCCACTTAATCTCTAAGGGGAATTGCCTGATTTCCCTACAAGTGAAAGCCAGGAAAGAGAGGACTCCCAAGTGAATTAGGTGCACATTGGGAAATCTAGGGAAGCAACTAGGGATGCTGCAATGGTGGGACTGAACAGCCAAAAATAAGATACTGTGAATAAAGAGTTTGTTTTCAAATAAACTCATTGTTCCCTATGGGTATTTATTTCAGCTTCCTCAAGAACCATGAAAGTTGAATTATTCACCAAACAGTATTTTCAGACATGATCGTATGCAAAATAGGAAGCATTAAAGTTGCTTTGAAAAAGAGATCATCTCATGTTGTACACCTTATATATCCACCATTACAGTATCCCTTTCGGTTGCAATAGTATTTTGTTTGTTTCTCTTTCATAATGGAGGATATTCCTAAATTGCCTTCCATGTATTTTGATTCAAATATATAAAAAAATCATTCTGATAATTCTGCTGAAGTTAATGGAGTTTTATCAGAGATAAATTAGCCTGAGGAATGACTATTTTTATCCTCAAAGATGCCATGGATGTGTCAAAAAGTTTCCTGCTTGACAAATCCACTTTAGCATGGATTTTTGTTACACTGAAGGCACAAGTACTAGTGAATAATAGTGAATAAGTATTTAAGTGAATTGTAAATCAGGGTGTTTCTCCTTGGAAGCACAGTGGTCCTTCCTATGGTAAGGGCAGTTTTATCAACAGAAATTTGTAATTCCCTTCAGAACAATACCAGAAACAAACGGAAATAGATACGTATACCAGAATAGGTGAAAGAGCCTGATATTTCTGGTCCAACGAAGACCAGCTGTTACATTTTATGAGGAATTCAGAGACGTATGTAATTACTTTTTGCAAGAATTAAACAGCTGGGTCTATTTTGCTTTACAATAAACCTCAGTCTGTCACATTTAGCTTATTTAAGAATCATGTTTTTTCTTCTTACTCATAACACTAACATATTACAATAATTGAATCAAATGTTCAAAATTAAATCAGTAGGTTATGAATACAAAAATCTGTGAAAACATTGACAAAAATCATAGGCATTGTATCCTGTAGGAGTAAAAGGTGTTTTGCCAATGCAAACATAATGGGCTAAAATGTTCCGAGTGCAAATCAAATCTCTAAGGGGAATAAAATCAAATACTACTAATAAAAGTAGCAAATGTCTTTCACAGTAATTATCAGAATCTGTTCTAGGTTTTGGACTTAATTTTTTTTTTAATTTTCTGATGCATGTTTTTGTATGATTAATAGAAAACTGCAGGAAACTTCCAGGTTCAGTGTTTACTGAAAAAAGTTTATATCACATACATTTGTTTTGAATGAATAAATTTTAAAAAATCTTTCCTTTCAACTGGCAGTGTAGTGAAATGGCAGAGAAAGGAGTGAAGAAAGGATGTATGTATAAATGTGATGTATAAAAATTATTGGGAGCTGTGATTATTGCCCCAAAGCATATACATTTTACATTAGAGAAAAAATACAAAATACATTCAATAAGCAGATAATGGGGTTTTTTACAAGCAGTGCAGATATCTTTCTGGTTTTCTAATCACCTCCTTCTGGGTTAATATTGCTAATGCTACTTAAAGAATCATGTGCTGAGAGGGACAATGAAGGCTGATGGCTTTACACACCTGGAGAGGTGAGGAGTATTGAGTGAAAGAAAACCTAGATAAAAGCTGCAGCTGGGATTAGACCCCTTCATGAATCCAAGGACAGTATGCAGTGCTCTTTCAGAAAGAGTCTAGGCAAATAGTTTTAAGTACTGTTCTGTTTAATAGTTTAGTATGGCTGTGTGACTACGAATACTTAGTGTTCCACATAACATAGAGAGCTGCATTACTTATGCATAGTTTAAATGATAAATCAATAGACTTAGATCTTAGGCAAGAAATCAGTTTTTTACTTTTTTCATACAAATTAGTGTGCCTCTCATTCATACAAGTTTTTTTTTGTTTTCTCCTAGTAGAAACTCCTATATGTTACTACATATTAAGCCTGTTAAACACAGCCTTAAAGGGGGAATTTTGCAGGGGAATTTTCCATTTCAAGTACTGTGATAGCTGACAGCATTGCTCTCAGCAAGGCTGACTGCTGGAAGATCTACTGCAAGGAGTTTCCAGGACTTAATCTCTAATGGTAGAATGGGAAGGGAATGGAGAAAAAGCTGTTAGTCAAGGCAAATGAGGATTGAGTTTGTGTGTATAGTTTGGTTTGAACAGCTAGATAGCCCTTACAATAAAGGAGCAGTACCTGATTTCTGTCTATGAGAGCTAAGAAAGTCTTCTAATAGTGTAAAAAAGAAACATTTGGTAGGCATTTTGGAAAGGAAGAAAGAAAAAATATGCCCACCCATTAAGTGAATGCCCTCCCCTCCCTCATTTTACAAAAGGATTAAAGTGGAACAGATGATCACAGGCATCAGAAAGATGAATAAGAGCTGAAAGCTCATCAGGAAAGAGACATTCTAAATCTTTAAATCAGTAACGAAACTAGGAGTCTTTTGATGGCTCAGTAGAAAGAGCAAGAAAGTGAGGATGTTTAGAGAGAAAACTGCTAGAGAAAATAGCTATTTTTACATCAGTAGTGGGGTAGGGAAGAAAAATTTCAGTTGAGAGAATATTGCATGTGATGGCTTATTAGAGGCTGGAGGTGATTCAAAGTAATTGAAGAGGAGACATCTAATGATCAGGTTACTGACACAGACCTAAATGTGTGCAACAACCTGGAAAAGTAGAATGATTTTCAAACATGGAGGCAATCGACCACTTAGAAATAACTGTGACTGCTTAGGTTTAATGCTACTGGTTTTGGCATAGCTTTTTACTCTCTGGTTTGTGTACTGGTTACATGGATGATGAATATGCTACTTTTGCTTGTTTAGTTGTCCTTTGGGTTTGGTCTGTTGCATAGCAATGTGTCTCTGTTAGTATCAGTTTATTCTGAACATTTTGCACGAGGCATTTTAATGGAATGGGCGGGAGGAAATCTACACTATAGTAAAAAGCATCTGCTGGGAACTTTTTTATTCTTACATCTCAAACAGCATCAGTATTACTCTTTGCAGCCTTGATTTTTACTCTTGTTTTCACAAAAGTAAATTACCTGCATAATTTAGCTTGGTGGTTATTTTATTTAATTTTTGATATTCCTATACTGTAGAATTCAGGTAAGTTTATTTGACCTATCAAGTAAACTGTATTTCTGCCTCTTCCCTGATGACGTGGCCTTCATGACCAGATTTTCTAAGTTGAAAGGAGCATCTCCATCATTATAGAGCTAAAAATATTTATGTTTTTTCCTTGGGATTTGGGACAAAATTTTCCAGATTTCTGTGTGAGGACCATGGTGCAAGGGGGATTTATGGTTTATGGCAATGAATTTGCCAATACTCCTTTAAAAAAGAAGAGTCAATTAGTGTTTGTTATTTAGAGACTGTCAAAGTAAAGAGTAGACATAAGGCACACCATCTTAGGGTTCAAATAAACAAAACCAGAAATAAAAAGGGAGAATACACATACACAGAAAAACACCAACCACACGACCCAGTGCTTACATCATAAAAATACTTGTTCTTGGAATTCTAAAAGACCAGACTTCTGAATTTTTAGATTACTTTCAATTATTCAAAGGTACCTTATGGTTAGATAGAGTTTAATTTAGTTCTCTGACATGGAAATCTTGTGAACCACCTGTGCTTGTGCTACCAGAACTAAGAGGCACAAATGAGGAGTTCTGTCATGCTAATGAGTCCTGTCTCTTGTTCAGAGACAACCTCGTGAGATGTTATTGGTTTCCTCCTCACCACTCTCTGAGGTTACAGTCTAGCAGAAAATACATAATTAATTAATTACAGGTGGATAGTATTTAGATCAAATATTTTGTGTCAGATATTTTAAAGCTAGTGAGAAAATATCACCTGGAGGTGCTTTTCTACCGTTCTTGGGATTTGCTTTAAAAAATTTAGGCTTTCATGTGCATTTTACCACAATATGCAGTTGAACCTAAGTGCTTCCTAGAAAATAAAATGGAAAAAAATTTTGCTAAATAACCTGGTACAATTTTACCATGTCTTTTGAGAAATTCTGTAGACTGGTGTCCCTACTGGTTTATTATTTTATCATAGGTGTAACTCCAATTAGTTTGCCTCCAGTGTTATTCTGCTAGGCTTTAATTGAAAAGGCAGTATGAATTAGATCTCCAAAGACTACAAGTAAAGTAAGATTAGCCTCTCTTCACAATTTCTCATGGTGTTCCTTTTACCATTGTTCTTGGTTTTTTCTAGTAACCTAGTCTGTAGCTGCTTTTCCTTTTATTATTTCATTTAGAGAGAAGCAGCAATATAGGAGAGATTTATGGTTATTTCTAATGCTCCAATTTGCTGTCTCCTCCCTGCTGACATTTCTATGTGAGCAGCAGATTGTCTTGCTGTTGTGCTTCTTTGGATCTTGAAGGAAAAAAAATAAAATTCCAGGGATGTTATTTTCCTTTTTGTACTGTTCAGTGGTAGGGAACATTTACTTTCTTCCTCCATTTCCACAGATTTAAGAAATTACAATTTTACTTCTTCCCCCAAATATTTCTTATTTAATCCCTATTGTCCCCTCAGTCCTGACTCTGCAGTGTGTCACTTGTTATAGTTAGTACTATCACTGTCATCAGATTTACTTGATGATTATTCCATCCTTTCTGTTTCTCTCCCATCTTGTTTAACTATATTTGGATGAATGTAAAGGCTTTCTTTATGAAGGAAAAGTATATTTTAAACTCATAGTAACAACCATGTTATTTATGTTATATTAGTTATTTGTCTAGTGCGGTGATATGATGATATAACAGGAAAAAAAAAAGCAAAAAAATCCCAGCTTACAAAAACCTACAACAAGGCATCCTCTTGCTGTTTCTCTTTCCCTCATTCTTCCCAGGAGAGAAGGAATGCAAGAACTGCATTGCTGGGTAGAGATGTCATTGCTCATATACCTTTGTTTGCTCTTACCTAGCCCAAGAAAAGAGCTTAAGCTTCTCTTGAGACTTTCAGCCCAATGCCAGCCAGATTTCTCATGTGGCTGAGAAACCTGTGGAACGGGGCAGGAGCAGAGGACAGAGGCCTTCCTGTGTAGCAGGTGAACACACACTGCAGCTGTGTGTACCTGCCATGTCTGGAGAAGGCAAGAAAGATGAGGAGGAAAATGTATGATGATGCCCCTTCTGCAGCACTGAAGTCTAAATAAGTAAATGTGATAGAAACAGATGGACTCTTTGTATTGGGTAAACAAGTTGGCAAAAAACCCTCAAAGCATTGAAGCATGTGACCTATTTGCCACATTCCTTTTTTCGAGGAAAAATAGCCATTGGTCTTAGATTCTTTCATGTGAACTAATTGAACTTAAAGAGTGTGTCCATATGTAGCTTTTTCACAACTACCTTTGATAGAAATCATGAAATTTGCTGAACACTTCATCTGGGTGATTAACTTCTAAGACAGGTCTAGAGACCATGTACATTTTTTATTTTCTCTGCTAGAATGTTTTGACCAGTTAGAAAGTTTTAACATTGTTTCTTTAAAAATTTCCTAATTGCTTCAGATTACTTCCACTACTTTTTTTTCCACTACCCAAATTAATTTGACACTATTTTTTCCATTTTTGGGGGGATTTGGGGTAGTATAGGGATATGATAGTTAAGAATGTCTATTTTGAAACTTTTTTTGAGTATGCTTTTCTGAAAAGGCTTCCTTTAGTACTTCAGGTAATAATTAGCAGAGATCTATTTGATTTCATTATTTCAAACGTTCAACTAATAGTTTATTTACAAAAGATTGTAATTAATATACAGCAACAACATTGTAATTGATTTACTAATTGCAATGTGCTGCAATGGATCCACAGCATCAACAACAAAAAGCTCCTTGAATACCAGGAAAAAAAAAATTCAACCAAATAAAAAAAATTCAGCCGGAGAAAAAACAATAAAAAGAATCAAACATGGACATTATTGATAAAACTGATAATAGAGAAGATGCTGCAGTTCTGCCCTTCCAGCCATGGGAAATTTCTCTGGAGAATGGGTGGTTCCTGCCTCTTTCACTAATTCAGAAAATGAATTTGAATTATCATCTACAGAATGCCTTTTGCTTCTACTGACATAGCATATTTTCACATTCTTGTTCAATCTCTTTTCATATGGGAGAAAAGGGAAATTATTACCATAACTGTTTATGAAAACTCTCCTTAAAAACTAAGGAATATTATTTCTTGAATTAATACTTAAAGACTTTCTACCTGTGGTCTTTTGAAGTGATTGCTGTATGTGATGTACTCATAAAATGGATATATCAAAAATAGTAACAAGGCATAAAAGTGACAAAATGTCAGTTAAAATTGGTAAAATTGGTAAACTTTTAAGATATACTTCAAAATTCTAAATACAGCAGATTTTAAACTGAGTTTTTAAAAATTTATTTGTGTCTTTACAGAAAGCTTTTTTTTAATCCTGATCTTACTGAGGAAAATTGAAATGTTGACTTTCTAGTAAGTTGGAAATTTTGAATACCAGCTAGCTCCATATATGAATAGAGGAAAATGCAAAGCAAAGTGGAAGGATGATTAGAATTAAAGCACTTTGTGAAAAGAGTTCATCAAAGAATTATGAGGGAAGTTAATGTGCATAGATCAAAATACATCCATACATTATTGTCAATCACAGCATTGTTTAGTGGTGAGAGACAAGTTCTAATGCCGTATCACTTGTCTTTCCAGAAATCTTGGATCCTAAGTGAATTAGTAGAAAAAAATTGGTCTTCAGATTTAATTTATATGGGATTTAGTTATTAATGTCCTGAGGAAAAAAACTTCATTAATGAAAGAATACTTCTCTTGAAGTGAACATGCTCCCAGATACCACAGGTTTCCATTTCATAATTACCAGGGGTTATGTTATATAAGGTACATGAACATATGCCATTTATTGCATTTGAGATTTGGTATTTGGCTTATTATAACCTTGCAGCATTCCTGGACTGCTCTTCATAGAGCTGTTGGGCAAATTCCATGCAAGATAAAAACTACTAACCTGTGAAAACTGCTAAAATTGCTGAATGAGATTAAAACTGTAAAACAGATTATAATTGGCATCGATATAAACTTTATCTTAAATTTTCAAAATTTTCAAAGTATGATGGTTTGGTTGTCTTATGCTGTTTGAGTATTTGAGTACTATTTAGTTTGTGACTGCTGCATATTAAGGATTTTGTTTCAAGCAGACTAATTGAACACTTTCAAAATATCAAACTAAGTGTAAGTAAGTTTTTAATTTGCTATGGTCATCTTACCATGGTATCCTGAAAGGAGATACACAATGGTTCAGCAGCTAACATAAAATAGCTAAAATATAAATAGGTAATATAAAGAATACAACATTGGAGCTAAGTTACTAGATGTAGTGAATTTTTAAAGTAATTTTGTTCAGTCATGAACAGTGGGGCAGGTGATCTTGATTCATTTTATGGCTGATTGAGAAAAGAATGGTGTTAAAGCCATTAAATAATGTTCTTAAAATATTCTAGAAGATTTCTGTATAAATACATTTCTGTCTGATGTTTAGAATTATAGTTACAGCAAAATTCTTTACCCCTGTGCTTCATAATACAAATTTTGCCAATAAAATTTTACATAATCAAGAAAGTTAATGACAGGTTAAGTATTTTGGTTTTGTTTTTTGATGTTGCAGGTCAAATCAAATATTTCTGATTTTATTTTTTATTTATGCCTGGTTTTTTTGACATGAGAGAATTAAATTTGTATGAAAACATAGGCTTAGCCAATGCTGGAAAAAGCTAATGTGAATATCTATTGTAATGAGGCAATACCAGCAAGTCCTGCTGGTGAATGCACATCTATCTTGAAGTCATTTATTTGCAGTATAAGTCATATTGCTGAGATCATATCCCAAATGCAGCATCAGTTATGGAATCTTGATTTTTTTTTTCTTTGTAACTGTACTCATACCAAGGCTTTCAGCAGCACATAAATTACTTCAGCAGAACTTGTTTCTGATGTAAATTTGACCAGTATGTTGTCCAGACTGAAAGCACTTTCTGGTACACTGAGTTTGTGATTTATTAATGTTGTTTCCTGTCTCTAGCACAGTTTATTTTGCAAATGACATCAACTTGGTTTAAGTTAAAATGCTGTGTAAGTTTTGTTAGGATCAATGAAAGCAATTTGGTGATTTTTAGAAGTATTGTTGTAATCTGTACTCAAATACTCATAACACTAAACTAAACCTTTTTATGTCTAGTATTCTGCTCTTAATGCAATTGTTTACTACAGTCTGTGATGCTACATTCTGGAACCCATTGATATTAATTAATCTTCTGATATTTTTTCATAACTATACCAATCTTATCTACCATGAAAATGTTTGTGTTTTTTTTTGTTTTTGTTTTTTCTTTTTTTTTTTTTTTTTTTTTTTTTCCTTTGTAGTTACTTTGGTAATTGTTAAAATAATCCTTGTTTTAGAAATTCCTTAGCTGGAGCCTGCATTAAAAGATAATTAGTCACTGTCACTTCTCCATTAACAGCGCCTATCAAATGGCTCAATAGACTCAAATGATGAAGCCAGTCAAGTCGTTGAACTTCAGGAGCTGTTAGAAAAGCAAAACTATGAAATGGCACAGATGAAGGAGCGTTTGGCTGCACTGTCTTCTCGGGTGGGAGAGGTGGAGCAGGAAGCAGAGACTACGAGAAAGGAGCTCATTAAAACAGAGGAAATGAACAGTAAATATCAGAGAGACATTAGAGAGGTAAGGAATTCACCACGGTCACCTCATATTTCTTGATTGTTGTTCCTGTCATATCTGCTACAAACTGATAGAGGCCAATGTACATAGAGCAGCAAAAGTTGAGCACTGATGAAAGCCCTTAAACATAGGAGACAGAAAATTTAAATTAAGAAATAGTACTAGAAATTTATTCCTTTCTCTCAATAAATGAAAGTAAAATTTAATTTTCCATCTCTTTTCTCCTCTTAAATCTGTGATGTTTCTCAGTATATAATCTCTTAGGCAGATCTTTTCAATATGTGTAGATGGTTAGCTTCTAGAATATATTTTAGTATGCATTAGCTATCTTTCTGTGACACTGGCTTTTAAGAAAAGGCTGGATATAGTTTCAGTGCCATGGTTTAATTGACAAGGTGGAGTTGTGTCATAGCTTGGACCTGATGATCTCAAAGGTCTTTTCCAACCTAGCTGATCTCATGATTTTGTATCATAGCTACAAGGAATCCCAAAGAATTCTCTTTAAAACTGAAGATTTACTGCTGAGTATACCTTACACTCCTGTCTACTATTAGCATGAAAATTAAACTGGTATAAAACTGTGTAGCATTTTAATTACATGGTTCCTGATGGGGGGTTATCTGTCGCATTAGGCAATGGCACAAAAGGAGGATATGGAAGAAAGAATAACCACACTGGAGAAGCGCTACCTCAGTGCTCAGAGGGAATCCACCTCCATACACGACATGAACGATAAGCTGGAGAATGAACTGGCAAACAAGGAAGCCATCCTGCGTCAGGTGCTGTGCCTGCCTTAGTCACTGGTTTTCTTTATACACAATGAAAATTAATGTTAATTTACTGTAAGAGGTTTCCATTAGGTTAATATGTTCAGTTTTAATGAACAGATCAGTTAATCTAAAAAATCTCAAATTGTTCAGCATCTCTAAATTTCGTATCAGCTACTACAGCTGTGAACAATAATTTCAATGTGTACATTCAATGTTGGAAAATAACTGTGTTTTCTGATAGAGTCTTGCATAAGTACACTACTTATTCCCTAAGTAGTGAAATATCTTTGCTTCTTTTGCAACAATTTTGGAATTTTAATTTCTAAAATAATAGCTTGAACTAAAAGAATTCCTTTCTGCAGGAGAGATCAAAATTTGCACATAATATATTCTAATGATTTTACAGATGAGTAAAGTGCAAATAAAATTTTAAAAAGCTAAATTAACTGTGAGTATCTTTTAAGAAAGCTTATAACATGACTGTGCTGCTTTCTCTCATGGTGCTTTGTTTCTATGGTGATTCCAAATCTGGAATGTAAATGGAACATAAAACACTGGTTTGTAATTTGAAGAATATGATATAACTGAAAGTGAACATGAAGTGAATATAATTCATACTCTATCATTCAAACCCAGCCTCAGTGTCAGACTTCTTTTTTTCCCAGTATGTCTTTAAACAATTTAAAGTGCTATATGGGAAATTAGCCTGTGTGATGGGATAATCTGCTTCTGTAATTGCATGCAGATATATTTGCACACATATGCACACATCCCCTTGTATCTGTGTGTATGTATGTATTCAAGTACTTCTTCAGGGAAACTAAACCATCAGTACTCAAACTCTCCAGCTTTTGCCACCTTCCTTAGACTATTTTGAGAGGTGTCTTCAATTTTCAGGGAAAAAAGCCACTCAACGATGGACAAAGTAAGATGCTTGTATCTGAGTTCTCATTATTGCCAATGTAAGTCATGCTGTGCTGCAGAGTCCTGCCTGCTCAAAGCAGGGATCAAAACAACTAGGCTGAGAGTATACACGGTCAGAGTATATATGGTCAGGTTGATTTGCAGCATTGAGATGAGAGAAGCCTAGCTTTTTCATGTTTTTTGAAGGAATAAAAAAGAATCTACAATCACACTCCATTTTCATTTTGTCTTGTATTACCTGAATTGAACAAGAAAGCAGCAGCTGTTAAAAAATCTTAATTGTGTGGTGCATCTCAGTAGGTCAGAAAATGCTGCCGTTATAAAAAGTCCTATTTCTCTTTAATAGTTACCACAAGTTACTCAATTTCACCTCTGTAAAATGAGATTTAATTGTAATAAATGAAATGTCAGTTTTAACTTTTCATAAGATATGATTGCCATTCATTCAGAAAATTATGTTTGGCAATTTATTCTGGGAATTCTGAACTTTTAGAATTGTACTTCTTTCCCATTTTAGCTCATATGTAAATTTTTCTGTAAGATAGACTGTATTTCCATTTAGAAAATTCATATTTTACTGGCACCAGCAGAATTATTTTGCTCAGATAAATACCACATACATCAGTGGAGCTTTTTCATCTTAATTAGTGTCGTTTTACAAGTTGTTTTATTCAGCTTCATGAGATCCTTGAGCCTCAAATCAGTAGTAAGACTGGTAGCCTCCATTGTTCCATGCTTGGGTTAATACCTCTCCAGTAACCTCTCCCACACTGAGGCATGTATTACCTGTTGTTAGGTTTTGCTATCATTTCACTGATACTTTAGAAAGGGAAGGAAAAACCTTAATATTGATTTTTATTTTTTATACTTGTTTATCTATCTTTGTCTTTCAGCTGGAAGACAAAAACAGACAGCTGCAAGAGCGTCTTGAGCTGGCTGAGCAGAAGCTGCAGCAGACGATGAGGAAAGCTGAAACCTTGCCTGAAGTGGAGGCTGAACTGGCTCAGAGAATTGCAGCTTTGACTAAGGTACTGAGAAATAGGCTCACTTCAGAAGGCCCATTGTTTAACACTAATTTGCAGCCCGATTCCTCACCTCAAGGATGAAACAAAGGTAGCATCGAGCTGATTTGAAAGAAGAAAATGTTTTTTGATAAGTATGTGCACAGGAATGGTTTCAATTCTGTGTAATTCTTAGCAGTTTGATGACAGGAAAAGTAGTTATCTGGAAGTTCGCCTAGGCTATGCTTACAAAGGAGTAATGTATTTCCAATACAATTGAGCATTACTTATTCTAGGAGGACTCATTTTACTGTATAAGAGTTTCTAATTTAAGGGTAGGCAGTGAGTGAAGTCCCTTTCCTACAGGTACTTCTTCTGGATGTTTTCAGATACCATGTATATAAAGAATACCTAGTTTTATTGCAATAAGTGCTATAATATCAAATCCTGGTGGCAAGTGGGTTCGTTTGTGCAATACAAATGAAAACAGCTTCCAGTACACACTTACAGGGTTTGCTTTCAATGATTCTTTGTATCATATATCTGCAAAGAAAAATGTGGAACTCTGAGTGGATTTCAAATTTTTTTTCTCTGATAAATTTATTTTATGGCTGCTTTCTTACAGAAAATAAGATAAAGATAAATTTTCAGGATTTGGTCTGTTTTTTATATTTGGTCTCTAATACTTTCAGGTGTGCATGTAGTTAATACTATAGCTCAAGTTTTATCAGCTTCATAAAGACATATTTTACTCTTCAGTTTAAGGTTTACTCTTTGTCTCTTAAAATTAGACAAAGAAAAATCCATTAAAGAGACTGTATTATATATAATTCTGATTTATCTAAGCTTTCCTTTCTCTATTGCCAAGGAATGCTTCTATTTATGTGGTGAGCTGTTTTTAAATTTGATGGACTTTTTGCAGTTCCTATGTTTTCCATTATTAGTGAAATCTTAAAGGCTCAGCAGCTCATTAATAAAGTCTGTTTTTAAAGTAATTTAGTTAAGCAAAAGAAACAAAGAAAGGAAGGCTTTTGGGGGAATTTGTGTGGGTTATTTTTTATTAAGGCAAGATCATAATTCAGTAATCAAGGGTTTGTACTGTCACTTTAGGTTTGTATGAATGGGGGTGAATCTGAAAGAAAGACTGAAAATTGGGGGAGGCGGCGGGGGGAGGAAGGCAAGAAGAATCAGCAGAAAGAGCTACATGAAATACCAAATAAATTTCATTGGATTTTAATAAAAACTCAAGAGGTGCACAGAAGAGCAATCCCTTGGCATTTTAACTCTTTTTTTCCCAGTTGTTTCTGACTCAACAAATAATCATATATTCTAATGCCCTCAGTAGTTTAAAAATACTGTTTTCTATTTTAAGAGGATTTTTCCTGATTAAGTTCTCCAGCAATTAGCCACCAGTAAGTATTTGGCAGTCTCAAGCATGTCTTTTCTTGCAAGTGCATTTTTCCTTGAACATATATTAACGACAAAAATTGTAAGAAGAAATCCCATTTCAACCATGCAGAACACTCAGGGACTTCCATGAGATACTGTTGTTATTGTGACCATAAAGCTGCAATATACATCTCTGTTTGTCTTCTTACATTATTTCATGGGATGTGGTTCGAGGGCTGTGAACAGAGCTGATGCTCCACTCCATTTCACTTTAATGTACTTGATCAAAGTTTTTGCCAAGTGGGAAACTCTGAGAAATAGGTTATAATGCTGGTTCTGTTCATTTCTCAGTGATTACATGAAAAAATGAAGACATGTATTTCAGTTAAAATTGTGCTGCCTTGGATATATGGCATGGAAAAGAATGTCTTAATTTGGCCAGGGGGCTAAATAGGCCTGTGGCCTATGTGTCTTGTATAAGATTTCTTTGCAAACTGTAGAGCTTAATAAAGTGCTGCTTTGACAGCTGTGAAGTTTCAAGTCCATTACTTTTCATGGATCACATAAATTAGGCTGTGAACCAGAGATGCTGTAATAACTGCAGCTTACTTTAGTTTTAAGTTATCTAGCTGGTCTGCCCTTATATGTGGCCAGCTATTCACTGACAACTGCAAGTCCTGCCTGAGGGGCTGAATAATGCTTAATTAACTTTGCCTTGGTTGGACTTCATGCCAACATACATGCTGTCTGTAGGACTCAAATTATCTGGCTGCAGAATCCCCGAGGCCTGCCTACCTGAGCTGTGTCTATGCAGAACAAGTAAAAGAGGAGCCACCAAATCAGCTACTGTTTCTGCACTGAAATAAAAAAGTCAAAACTGATTCTCCTTCCTTTAGTACTATGTCAGTGAAAGTGGCTTCTCTGAGATTAATGGGGTTACAATCATATGGAAGAGGTGAGTTAAGCTTAACATGCTTTATATGTATTTTAAAGTGAAGTAATGTGGGTTATCTGCTTTGCTGTGGGTAAAATATAAGACAAATAACTTACATGTGGAGATAAACCAGAACAAATATGTTCTGGATTTGGCTATGATTATTTGCCACCCCCACCCCACCCCCGTAGATTTAAAAGGTGCATGTTGCAGTTCTGCATTCAATATTTTAGATTTTTTTTTCTCATAATAAATCCGGCCTGGGATTCTGCAAATGAAGGATATAAACTGTGATCCTTCTGTTGTGTCAGTTTTTAAAATCAGTTCATTTTCCATTTTTTATGTATATAAGCTAGTGATATCTCTTTCTGCTACTTTTCCATGCCCAAACTTGTCCATAAGGAGTGAACTTCCAAAAATTTGGACTATACAGTGAACTTGGATAAGTACCCATAAATTTACCTGAATCATTTGAACTTTTCTTTGGCTTTGTTTTCACTGTGTTCTGCCCATTGGGTGAGCAACTGGAGGGTTAGTCAGCCTCTGGCAGACTAACCTGGAACAGCATGATCCCATACACTGTGCTGTCCTGCCTGGCCATCACACTGGTACCTGTCTGGTCATGACAAGTAGCACAGCTCTCAGCATGTATCCCAAGATTTAGATTCCCATGACTCATTGAGCCACCTTCTACTCACTCTCACAGTACTGGTCTGTTTGCCTGTCCTGGAGAAGAGGCAGTTCCTAGTAGAGAGAACCTTCCTCCTGTATTAACCTTTCTTTATTCCAGAAAATGTTTCTTTTTCTGAGAAGGAACAGGCACTGGAGCATCCAGAATCTTCAGATGGCTAGTCTGTTAAACGCAGTTTCTCCTTGCATGTGTTCAAGGAGAGGTCTAGTGAGGCCAGCCAGCATCCACCCACTTCCATTCACTCACTCCCACTTGTAGTCCTTCACCCCCTGGGTTCTTGTGCAGCAGAGGTTCGAAGTCACTTCTCTGACCACAAGACAGCAGTCAGCATTTTACACCATCATTCCTCTATGCAGGTCACCACAAATAACAGCCATGCTTTTCAGCTGCATTAGAGAAGCACTGAGAAGGAGAAGAGGAAACCAGATCATAATAAACCACATTTAGCATAGTAACACCTTCAGTTAATTTTAAAGGTGATAAAAAATGACTTGAGAGTTGGAGGCAAGTGGGACATTGTTTTGTGTCAGTGTGGATATGTGGTTTGCTTTAAGCAGGAAAGAAGTTGCAGAAGAAGTAAAAGCAAAATGTCAGCCATGAAAAGGATGCAAAGAAGGGAAAGAAGTTCTCTTGCAAGGAGTGGATGTAGTTATTAGAGAAACCTCTCTGAGAACAAGAGAGAGAGAGAAAATACAATGTATTAAAAGGAGAAGGAAGTTGGTAAATCCTCTTACAGGCTAGAGGGAAAAAAACACCTTTGAATGGGAGGAAAGCCAAAGAAAATTTCACATTTACAATGCATCCTGTCTGTTCAAAACCACCCCTCTTATTTTGCTTCTCTTTTCTTGAGAGTTTTTGCCCTGATAGGAGGAAGAAATGAAAGCAAATTCGACAAAGCTAAATTGAGGGAGCTGCTTACTAAACTTTGGACGTACAGAAGGTGGTGGGAAAATAAAGGAGGGGAAAGAAAGTGTGACTATCTATTTCAGTGTGACTGAAAGGTTGGGGTTTAGCAAAAGGGGGCACCTGAGCCAATTCATTTTGTCACACTGGTAACAGGTTAGATGTGACCAAGAAACTGATAACCTTGTGAGCTGTTGCAACTCTGTCACCATGGCCACCTATTTGCACTTTCAACTTCATAGCTCAGTTCAATAATGCATTCTTTCTTTGTGAATGACACCCTTATTAAAAGGATAAGATGCTAGTAGAAGATCTGGAGAGTGCAGGTGTTCAAAAGTCAAGGTCTCAAAACTGTGGAAATTGCTTATACCATTAGAAAAGTTTAGATTTGTTCCTGCAACCCAGAACAAAAAAAAAAATCTGGCACCTATATTGTACAAGTGCTTTCTGCATCTGAATTTGGATTTCTTTCTTTTCAACTAAGATGCAAAGGCCTAGAAAATGTGCAGTGCCATCAGTAACAGATGATGTGAAAGCAACATCTTTTTTGTGGGCGCATTAGCAGCAGGAGTACCAGCAGCGTTTTAACAGGGTTAGAGATCACACAAGCTGCTTTGGTATTCCCTCAATGCAGAGTTTTCCTGACTGTTACTACCTTGCACTGGCTATTCCATGGCATAGAGTGCAAAGTGAGCAGTAACACTCATGCTGGTTTCTTGTAGGGGTCAGATATCATCAGGTTTTGTCCATATATTTTTAATCCAGTTTAAGATGCATGATTTCCCAAATCTATTTATAACTGAATGTTCTGGATAAATACTTTAAATGCTAGTTGCTGAATACCACACAGTGTGTCATATTAATCCTCATAAACAAGAGTAGGAGCAAACAGGCATGCAAGTCTTACATTGAAGAAGGAATCTAGGAAGATTCCTATCAAGCAAGTAGTTATGTGAGCTCTAGTTTATGGTTTTTAACTCAATTAATTCTTAGTAAAACAAGTTTGAAAAAGTCCAGATTTTCTTTAGGAGTCTCAGAGTCCACAGTGGTCTGTGCTGTCTGATGTGCACCTAAAATTCTGCTCTGGAAGCATGACAAGCACTGATGTCTCAGTCTCTGCCTTGTGCCTCGAACCGCAAGGCCAAGATGGACACATTCAGTATTTTTATAGAAGGCTGCCAAGTCTCTCCAAGAGCTTATTCCTTATAATCTCTGGGTCTGACAAAGACACATGAACAACAAGAAATTGTAACTCCCACAGGTATACCAATTCTAAGAGCATGGCCTGGGGAAGTCCTTAGGGAAGGATTTGCAAATCCTTTAGCTAATATCTGACTTGCTAAAGGGGAATTTTGTTTGGAGAGGTCTCTTTGTGACTTGGTTGGGGGCCTTCCTCAATGTGAAGGATGATGGGAGATGTTGAAACTCTTATTTTGGGAGTATGTTCCAGCTGGGGACACAGGTTACTGGAGCCCTTTGTCTGCAGGTGGGTTTCTGCAAGTCAGAGAAGATGGGGGTATGTACATGTGTTTCTGTCTGCCCTTTTGATTCCCATCCCTGCTGCAGGGGGCTGTGCCTGCAGCTGTCATAGAATAACCAGTGGTTAAAATCCCTTAGCTGCTTTGAGCCCAGAGTAGATATTAAGTCTGTGCACCTGGGCTTGGTCTCTGCCAGACAAGCACTTGATCCTAATTATGGAATATCTTGGCTATAAAATAATTTGCTCCTTTTAGAGTAATACATATTAACACTTTCAGAACAAATGGTACATAAAGAAAACATGAAATATTCTAATACATTTGCAGTGTTTAGAATAATGAAGTTTGTTTTGATTCTAAGGCACATTTAAATTAATTAACTTTCAAGTTTCTCTGTTCTACCAAAGAGATGTAAATGTAGCACATACCTTGCTGAATTATTAAAACAGCGGGGATTTATGAAATAATAGGTAGCTATAAGAATCTTAAAATAACATCACTTTCTTTCAAGAATGTTGTCTCTATAAGAATTCAGGTAATATACATAATTCTGACAATAATTTCATTCCTTCTCTTCTTCCCAAAAATTGTTAGACCTAATATCACAATTATTTTCTGCATTGAAAAGTTCTGCTAGGTATTATGACATGATTTGGACTGAAAAATTTACATTTTTGTTTGGGAAAAAAAGGTAAATTATACAGCCAACTGGACAGACTGTCCTTTCAAGGACAGGTTATGACTGGCAGCACCACATTTAAGAGGATGTGAATGAGATCCCTTTGAACTTAGGAGTTTTACTTTCCTAATCTTCATATTATGCATTAAGCTTCAACTAAGTATACGGAAGCAATGCCTTAAGTTTTAGCTTTCATATTTTCCACATTCTGTGCTGCATTAGGATATAATTCGGAAGTTCATATAAAGTGTTAGTAAGTTCTCCTCACAGAGAGCAGTAAGTTTGTAGTTAGACGAAACAACCCTTTTCCAGCCTGAGAATCAAGGACACCATTGCAGCTTTAGGCCCCAAAAGTATAAACAACAGTGAGTTGAGGAGAGCAGTCTGGGAGGATGGGAATTCATAACCTGAAGCTGTAATTGGACAATTGACCCCAACATGTAAATGGACCAAAACTTATAAAAGTGTGAAAACACATGATCCATTGTCCATCTTGGGTGAAGCCTAGGCCTGGCAACTGTACTGCCCAAAGTGTATTCTTGATAGGCCTTTTTAATAAATGCCTACTTTATTCCTTTAACTGTCCAGCCTCTCATCTAGGTAGCCTCTCAAGGCATCAGAAGCAGTGAAGTTTAAGTAACTTGCTTTTAAGATTCATAGTCAGTTAATGAAGATTATAAGGAGTTGAATTTTGTAGGAAGGTGGCCCCAGTGGGTTCTATATCTCCCTCTAAGAAAATAGCTTCAAAAGAGGTAGAATTACTTAAGTCTTCTCCAAGCTTTGGTGATTTCAAGTCATCTCATGACCCTTGGAAATGCAAAAAGGGATGGCATTGAACCAATGATGCATTCAGGACTCGAAAAGGGGAAAATTCTATTCTCTACAGAGCAGGATAAAACTTGCTCCATTACTCTGTGGAAAGACATCTGTTCTGCATTCATAGGGACTTAACTTTTTCAACCCTATCTTTCTAATTACCCACTTGGGAGAGGAGGCAGTGCATTAGCATTGGTATGCTGAAACGGACTAATAAGTAAAACAGAGAGATAAGTTAAAGAGGATCATAGAAGTATTGTTGCTGGTCCAAGTTGTAATAAACAGCCTAAATAGTTTCAGGTAATAAATAAGTTCAAGTACATCACAATATGCCTGCTTCATGATCAGAAACAAGAACTGCACTTGTAAATTAGTTTAATTACCAAGACTTCTCCTTAAATTTTGAAGAATCTGAGTTTTGTGAATATATTATTAAAAGAATACTAGTGATTTTCAAAGTTAAGCAATATTCATGTATTTACAAACCAGAATTTATATACATACATATATACAAACCAGAATTTTCTTATGTGGATGTTTTCATATCAAAAGCTGCAATTTATGTTGATACATGACTAGATCACACGATTGCTTTCTGTATGAACTTTAGCTCTTGATAATACTACTGAGTTTAAGTTAAGGTAATTTTAAGTTATTATGAACATCTGGCAATACTCTGATACCTATTCCTAATTTATCTGATAAATCATTAGTAGATAAGCACATGAAAAAGTCTCACAGAATCACAGCTGTAAAATTAGTATTTCTTGTGCATATTAAAGTTTGATAATCTAAAGATGGAGTTCAGATCTCTTTGAGAGAGGGTGAATCTGACAGAGTGAAATAGCGTTTGACAGGCGTGAGCTCACAACTCAGAGGAGTAGCACTCTCTGTATGCCTTATGCACATTCCTGTTTCCATAGAAACAAAACCAATATAGCATTTCCCTTTATTAAAGTGCTTTTTTAGTTTTTGAATAACAACATAGACTTGTTTGATATGACAATAACATAAATATTCATGTTTCGCCACAAATGACCTAATTAAGGTCCACTTCTTTCAGAAATAGTAATGAATATTTGGTTGGATTATCATTTCTATACTCAGTAATAACTTTTCATTATTATTAATGAATTTTTATTTATAGGTTGTTCTTTTATCTGATGACCTTGATCTTCCAAAGAGATTCATCAGGGTGGATCTTTTCAAAGGGATGAAAACTATATTGTTTATTCAGATGAAGGGCCTTATGTAGTGTGTTCTAAAATGGCATACGAAAGCTTGAGCCTTGTCTCTTTTGACATTCTTTCTGTTTTCTAGAAATTAGGGAATGTACCATGACATTGCATAGTTATGTAACTGACCAATCCATTACATAGTATTTATGCATTGTAATCATTCCTAGAGAATGGCAGAAGAATAATAGACGAATTTCTGATGTTGGCTTCTGAGAGCCTGGTTCTTTTGTTCACTTTACCAAAATAAAAAAAAAAAAAAAAAAAAAAAAAAAAAAAAAAAAAAAAAAGGAAACAACATTAGATTAGACAGTATTGCTTTGAATCCACTCTGTAGTAATGTGTCATCAGCCAGCCATCACTAACCTTGAACTTCCATGTGTAGGTTGATAGCTTCTTTAGCATTCCATTATTTTCAGTTTCTCCATATCAACTGCATCTTATTCACCTAATATCAGTATAGTTTATTCCATGTAAAATCTGTCAGTTGAAAGTTTAAATTTTCAGTCACACTTTTCTTTTAAGCATTCTGTGCTGTGTTCTGTTCAGTGTCAGTGTCTTTAGTTCTGATTTTTCAATTTTGTCCCTCTCCTTTTCCTTGACTTGTTAGTCTGATCCAACCTCTTCTACCTCATCTGATGATTATCAATATGTTATGGAAGCTAAACTACAAGAAATGATCTCCATACGTAGGAAGGTAGTCCTACTGGACTTTACTTTCTATTGCTGAATAGAATCCATCTGATTTGTTTTCATTTTCTTAAACTTTTTGTTTTTTAATTGATAATCAACCATCGTGCAGTTCAGTGCTTCAGGAGCTTACAATTTTACGATGGCAGGTTTGTGTTCAAACCATGCACAGTCTGCATGTTACATTTGGCTGATTTCATTGCTCATAAATAACTCCAATGTTTTGCTGATGCTTGGATGTAACAGGCCCTTGTAGCTGACACATTTCAAGCAATGCTGTTCAGCTGCCTGTTTAAATAAAGTTTATTTTTGGAAAACTAAGTTTGCAGTTAGTAGTAGCTTGCTTTATGTTTTGTTTAAACTTTACTGAGATAAAAAACTTCCAAAGATACCTAAATTACAGAAAGAGTCTTTCTATTTTTTTACAGGCAGAAGAAAGGCATGGAAACATCGAGGAACGCATGAGACACTTAGAAGCTCAACTTGAAGAGAAGAATCAGGAACTTCAAAGAGTATGTGTACTGCAAACAGCTTCTGTGCACTTTTCATTTGCCAGTGTAGTGCTACATTATGTACTCCAGCACCCAAAACTCCCTAATGCAAATATTTTGTTTGTAGCAGTGATGGCAGCATCTTCTTACTTTACTTCACCATCTTAATACACTAATTTATGTCCAGTTGCAGAGCTGAAAACATTCTGCTGTTACAAAAATGGATGTGCATTAATCAATAACTGTAATTACATTTCCTGTGGAATTCTTTTAGATGGTTACAGTTACCTTTCTTTAAAAAAAAAAATGTAATGATCCAAATCCGTACTGCTTAATTTTGGACCCTACCAATCTGTCTCATCTATTCTACATTAAAGGCAAGGCAAAGAGAAAAAATGAATGAGGAGCACAACAAAAGATTATCGGATACTGTCGACAGACTTTTGACAGAATCCAATGAGCGTCTGCAGCTACATTTGAAAGAGAGAATGGCAGCACTTGAAGAAAAGGTACAGTACAAACAGCAGTATGAAATTTAGCTTAATAAAGATTTCTTATATTTTCTACTTTTTTTGGGGATGGAGGCATCATGCTGATGTTGTATTACCAAATATTATCACAAGGGTAGTCCAACTTACACATTTAACTCCTAATTCAAGAATGGGCTCAAGAGTCTTCCCGGAAGTGCTATGAATGTGGCTGAATATTTTGACTCAAGTGTTTATCAGCCAAGAGCCGATGAAGAGATTGAAAAGGACCAGTGTGTGAAGGGCTGCATGAGGCATGAGAGAAAATGGATAAGAACAGAGGAATGACCAGGTTTAGATATGCCGTCATTTCAGTGTTTTAACTTGCTGATTTCACCTCACTTCCTCTGGGAAGAGTAAGATACTGTCACCACAGGAGAAGGAGCATCTAGCCTAGGAGCATCTAGCATCTATTTACAGATTTTCCATGACATGAAACAATGTGGTCCTGCAAAATTCAAAGCCACTGACCTTTGTATTGGCCCTCTTTAATCCCTCCCTCTTCTATTTCACTTCCTGTATGATTTGAGGGAAATATTTCAGCATTTTTCCAAAGGGCATTTCAGAACTTCTCAGAATATGCACTTCTGGTTTATATCATTGAAACAAAATATGGTATGGAGGGAGAAACAGGCTTGCCAAAAGAAGTTGGGGGAATTGATTGTGTAAGGATGAGGCAATTGCTTTGCTGAACCAAGATGCAAATGTTTTGCTAATCTAGAAGATACATGCTCCTATTTGATTGAATTCTTCCAGCATTTAAAATTTAGTATATAATCCAACAGAAGCATTAAAGAGTTTAAATTTTGAAGACCAACATACATGAACTTTGTAAATGTGTACATATATATAGTGATATCTGATACATTAACATATCTCTAATTCTTTCCTCGCTTATTTTTTTCTCTTTATTTCTAGAATGTTTTGATTCAAGAATCTGAAAGTTTCAGGAAAAATCTGGAAGAGTCCTTACATGATAAGGTACTGTGAAATACTATGATTTTATCTGGTTTTATCAAAAATATTTATACTTATTTGGAAATATGTATATGGAATATTAATTATCCAGATATCATGAAAAATCTTCCTTACACAAATGAGAATTCCTTTAATCACCTAGATGCAATAAATAGCCTTAGAAGGTCTCTGGCAGGTGTTCTGAGCTAAGTTCATGGTTGATATCCTAGCTTCAGGAAGTCAATACCAAAATTCATATGGATTTCACCGGCTCTAGAGTTTTTCTTCTATCAGTTTTTATTCCCAAAACGTCTTATTTAACAGAGATGTATGCATAACTGGTTGCACTTTCATAGTGAAGAATATAATTTTTTGATTTGATGCAATTCTTCCTAACAAGTGCAGTGGCATTATGCTAAATATAGCTGAAAGTGACCTTTCTTCATTCCTTGCAAATTAACCCCTAATGCTGTTTAGTGAATCAGTCAAATTGATTATAAATATTTCTTCCAATCCCAGATGCTAGGATTTTGTTTTGAAGTTATTCCTGCCTTGAGTGCAATAGGGTACACAAATACATTTGCATTCAGATTCACAGAAGTGTTTTTGCAATTTATTAAATCACTGTAAAAGAAATTGTATAGAATTTTAAAAATATAGCTACAGTCTATAATAATATAAATGTATCATATGGAATCAAAATCAAGACCTTTGAGAAAAAGAAGAAAAGAGGTATCTGTAAAAAAAAATAAACTATTTTCATCTACATTTTAGTTAACCTGTAGAGAAAGGCAGCAAGATTAAAGTACCTAAAAGGACAACCTGTTTCAGTGCCTCACCACCCACACCATAATGAAATTCTTCCTGATATCTAAAACCTACCCTCTTTCATTTGAAGCCATTATCCCTTGTCCTGTCGCTACATGTTGTGACCCCAGAGCTTCTGTGTCTCCTTTTGAAGCGATTTGTTCCACTTTGATGAAGAAACTCATGAAGTAATTTCAGATAGATGGACATGACACAGATACTATCTCTAATCTCTAAGTAACTGGCAAGTGTTACCAATAAAGTATCAGTCATCTCAGTAATTCTGTTCAATCAATAAATATTTTTAAAATACTCCAATGCTATTTCAGTAATTATATATTAATAATTCAGTAATAGTAGTCACTGAAATTGATATTATTTATAGATACATTATTTATAGATACATTATTTATAGACATTATTTATAGATCAAGAAGATCCTTATCCTTCCTAGCCTTTTGCAATACTGAACATTTTAAACTCCAGGAAGAGCATTGTTATAGCTTCATCCCATGTTTGTTCTTAATTTGTTTTAAAATTCTTTGATTCCACTTTGTAAGTAGATAAAAATTATTTGTAGAATTCGGGAAGAGTGATTTTTTTCCTAGTAGTAGCTGTAAATAGTGGGGTTATTTTAGTTAGGTCCAAAAATCCAATTTTGTGGCAAATTGTTATTTTTTGCCAGCAGTACCTCATAGTAGAGTAAAATCAACTCAAAAAGAGCAAGATGCATAGCTGCAGTCTGAGTCATCTAAAATGCACTTCTCTCTAGTCTCTGTCAGTAAATATAAAGGCCAGTATGCAACCCCATAGCATTATAAAATGAAGCAGGGTGGAAAAGATGATCTTGGAGATCATTGAGTCCAGCTGTTAATCTTGGTCTCCAAAGGGCAAGCAGTGAGTCACATGATGAACTGTGCCTGGCTTTATAGTAGGAAAAAAACAAGTTTCAAGGACAAAGTTGTCCTTCCAGTGCTTCCAGGCAGTGGTAAAATAACAGAGTGCTATACCACCTCCTCTTGATGCATACGTCTCATTAGCAGTAGTAAGACTTCAATGAGCTTGCTTTTCTTATTAGAATAAGTGTTTCATTCAGTATATCTTTGCCTACTTGATTAACTTTACGAGAACAATGTCTTATAAAATAAATCTATTTTGTATGACAAGTAAGTATATCTTACTCCTCTTATTTCCAGGAAAGACTTGCAGAAGAAATTGAGAAACTGAGGTCTGAACTGGATCAAATGAAACTGAGGGCTGGTTCTTTAATCGAACCCACCTTGTCAAGGTAATATTTTGACAAAAGTTTTCTCACTCTAAGTTGAAATAAACATAAATGTAAATGGCAAGCATTTACCACAGGGATGTGTTCAAACCACATGTAAATGTGGTCATGTATTTCTTTTAAAATGTAAAATCTGAGCAATTATTACTACTGTTGCTTTTCACTCTTTTCATAGGTAAACAAGGCCTTTTATTAGTGAGTATATACTGAAATATTATGGAGATTAACAAAAGTCTTTAAAATTGTGAAATGTTTTGAAAAGTACATCCAAACACACATTTTTTCCCAGATCTTAAAAATAAATTAGAAACAAGCCTCTTTAATGCTGAAAGTGATCAGCATTATTTATGATCCTGTTTATTCTATAAATATCTTTTTCTATATTAGCAAGTACTCAGCTGTGCTTTGTGTGTAGCAAAAGACCACACAAATGTGAAGACATTATTCAGAGAGATCTGAAAACATCGTAATCAAACATTTAACATTGTCCCTCTTTTGATGGAAAGCCCATATGGGAAATGAATGCCACAAAAATAACAATTAAGAGCTGAAAAGAATTTATCATTCTAGAAAGTCCTTCTCACTTAAAAGTGTGCCTTGAGATTAAATTATTGCTTTACTGATAATTGTGTGCCTTGTGCTTTTTTCATAACGAGCAAAAAAGTTAGTTTTTAAAACCTGCCAGCACACCTGCCAGACAAAGCTCATGGACCAAGACTAAATTTGGAACACTGTATTCATCTAAAGGTACTCTGGTTCAATAGGTTGTGGTTTTTTTCCATCAGCTATTGCCTGTCTCACCTGGACATGATTTTTCCCTCATCTTTTTATTATTTCTTGGAATAATATTTTTCTATATGTAGAGAAGTTTAAGTTGATGAAATTCAGGATGTGATGCTTTTAACTTTTTCATTTTTGTTCCCTTGGGAATGTGATTATAGGCACATGTTTTTCTTGAAATTGCTTGCAGGGACACAGGCTATTGAGTTGCTGCAACAGCAGCTTTGGTTTTGGAGCAGTCTCCCTTGGTGAACAGCAGCTTTTCTTGCTGGATAGATGAATATCATTAGCTTGTGCTCCATAAACAGGAGCTGATTAGCCCTTGTCAAAGGGCTGTTTGAACTTGATAAGCTATCTAAATATCTTGGGAATTCGGCAGATTCCACTAAACAGTAGACTTCCCCTTATGTAACCTCACCTCATGAAGCTCTCAGCTCTCTCAGGCACAGCAAGCTCTGAGCATTAAATACTTCCTATTCTCAGCCTGTATTCAGTTCTGAATTGGCTGGAGTTTGTGCTGTCAGGAAAATAATGAAGCTGGTCAGTAGATGAATATCTACAGCTAGAGATCAGAACCTGGACTGTTTCTTTTATAATGCCAACTTGCTTCACAACTGCCAAAAATTACTGATTATGAGAATAAAGTTCTGTTGAGACAATTACTGTACACAGAAGATAAAAAAAGTCACTGCCCTATGGGATTTTTTGTTACATTTCACTTTTTTACTGTGATCATGCTATTCATATATATTTTATGTGGAGATTGCTGGTGTGTTAAGACACAGAGATTGTTCAGGTCTCTGCTTCTGTGATTGAATTCTCAAATGGTGCATGAAGCCTTTGCTCTTTCACCTTGTTTACACAGCCCATGGTTAGGATGCTTTTATTGCACCCTGCAGTGAATTTCTGGTGCTGCTGTTTGACTAAGGACAAAGAGGTCAGGCACCCCTGCTTGTAAACAAGAAAAGAGGTGCTGGAGTCATCTTGTATAAGCATCACCACAATATCCCAAGACTTACCAGGGCTATAGGAAAAATTGGGAGTTAAAGCACTGAAAGTGTCATCAAATAAAAATTAGTAATTCCTAAATAATGTTATATATCACAGGTCAGTTCACTAATATTTTCATAATGTAGAGCACAGATGTACAGCAGGAAAGCTTTAATCGATATGTTCACTCATGAACATGGAACATGCTTAGAGTAACCTCAGGCATATTTATGAATATACAGGATAATACATTCAGCTGCCAGTTCTAATTATCCTGAAATGTGCATTTTCCTAAAAGTTTTGGACAATAAGTTTTTCTATGCATAGCTTTCATTTAAAAAAATCAGAAGTTTTATTATTTGGTTCTCCCTAATTTTCTCATACAATTATTTCAATTTTTCACTTTTAAATTAAGCTTTCTGATGTTGTTTTCTCATTTATTATGTGATGCATAAAAGTTTGTTTGAGAAGAGAAACCTGTGTTGCTAGACTGAAAGTCATTGGATTGTTGTTGTTATTCCTACGACTCTCTCTGTCTGTTTATGTAATTCTGTTTATAGACCTCATCTGGACACATCAACGGAGCTGAGGTACTCAGTGGGCTCACTGGTTGATAGCCAGTCTGACTATCGGTCAACTAAAGTGATAAGGCGACCTAGAAGAGGCCGGATGGGAGTACGCAGAGATGAACCAAAGGTTAATCCCAAATTTCTTCTCATATATTCCCTGATAAGAGAATGTATTTGAAGCTGTTAAGCTTATAATTTGTGGAGTTTTCTTCCAGGAAGAAAACAACAGCAGAAGAAACAGCCCACCAAACAATAAAACACAACCCAGAGAGTGGGGGTTTTTCTGTAACTGCCCAGAGAGCTGTTGTACAAGAAGAAAGTGTTGAAGTTTAGACATCAAAGTTCAAGCTTACTTGACTATTTGTCTTTACAGAGTGTCTTTTTGTATAAATTTTCCTTATAGTAATTGTACACCTAAATTAAAATCACGTGAAAATACTCTATGCTGTTTGGTGTAGTATTGTGAGCATTAATGGAGAGCTAATAATTGAATAAATATTTTGAAGTGTCAGTTGCTTTCCTTTCCCATTTTTTTTCAATTTTGCCTTTGTAGTTTTCTCTGACATAAGCCATGTATGTCCTAATTCCTGCTCAGGTGAAGTCACTGGGCGATCACGAGTGGAACAGAACGCAGCAGATGGGCGTTCTGAGCAGTCACCCGTTTGAGAGCGACACTGAGATGTCGGACATCGATGATGATGACAGAGAAACACTGTTCAGCTCCATGGACCTGCTGTCCCCCAGCGGCCACTCCGATGCCCAGACTCTGGCCATGATGCTTCAGGAGCAGCTGGATGCAATCAATAAAGAAATCAGGTATGTGGCCTGAACCAGCTGTGATGCACTTGTGGCGACAGCTTCAAGCCTCCTTTAGTGCTTGAGTTCAGGTACCATTCATGGCAGTTAAGAAACAACTTGTTCATGTAGAGGATTGATAATGTGTCTGCTTTCCAGGGGAGAATATTCATTGTGTGAAGATAACAACTGAGTCTTTCTTTCCTAACCACAGAAATGTCTTTCAAAAAACTTTCCTAGTGAAAAACGGTTGGCCAGTTGAAGAGAAGTAAGTTAGAGGAGGCTAACACATGGCAGATTTCACAGATTACTTTTCATAGTCCTCTTTTCATGGTCTCTTTCACTGTTATGCATGACTCCACTTGCTCACTAACCACCTCCTATCAGAAATATTTTATTTTAGTGCTCTTCATGCCTTCTTCTGGCAATTATCCTATGTTAAATCTAATATATAAGCCACATTTTTTAAGACATGGTTTTGATTCTGTCTATAGATTATGACTTTTCATGCTCCAAGTTGGATTATAGTGCTTGGAAATAGCTAATGAATAGAATATATCTTAATAATGTCAGTACAAATTAAATGGAGTGGTAGAGAATCAAATTATATGTTTTAATTGATTCTTATGAATTAAACCATATTTTAAGCTTAAAGCATTCTTACATGTTTTGCAGTAGGGGCAACTTTAAAAAAACTTGTTGTATGAAAAAAAATCCTCTCATTAGTGGCTATTTTCCTAGAAGGAGATGAAGTAAATGATAGATATATTAGGGACTTCCTGGTAATACTAGAAAAAGAAATATAATCAAAACAAGACAGACTGATTTGGCAAAAGATAATTATTCTCTGATCAAGGTAACTTTAAAGTGAGAACTGTTGGAGTATATTCAATTTGGGTAATTTTTCTGTTCAGGGAAAAACCTTTTATTATAAATCTAGAGCTTTGCATTTTTTGCTGTCCCAGAATGTGTTTGTTCAGATAGGATTACCGTTTTCTCAAACTTTTTCCTACACCTGTCAAGTACAGAGTCAAAGAGATATTTTGGTGTTGGGAAGGTAAATCTTTTAAAACAGTGTACATAAAAGAAAGAATCTTATCCATATTTTCTGTTATTACAAAAAAGTCAGCACTGTGGCCAGTTCAGGAAGCTGTAGATGCAACATTTGTATTTGTTTTTAAACAATACTAAGCTTTTGTAAGTTTAACAAGTAATGCAGTAAAGGGTTTTCACAGGGAACATTACTTGCAGGTGACATAGTGTGATATTATTTGTGCCACCCTGAATCAGATCACTATTATACTTAACCCAGCATCTTGACTCAGATGTTAGGTGCAGTTTTACCTCAAAAGCGGAGCAAGGCTGCACTTTTTATACAGCCATTTTTACTGGAAGTCTACTGAGAGTAGTTTATTTCCTCAACTGCTAATCTTGTACTGAAGTACAGGCTTTTGTTATCATAGCATTATTAAAGGACCAGGTATGTAATTTTATATTTTTTATATGGTTCAGGAAAATTGTTCTACAGGAATAGTCTTATAAACTGTACTGCATTTCATGCCTTCTTGTTTTTTTTAATTGACAAACACTATAAGGGTTTATCCGTTTTTTTGAGATATCAAAAGAGATTAAAAAATGTATTTTGACTTAGATTTGTTTTATTAAAGATGATTCAGGATTTAGATTACTAAAATGAAAAACATTGTTATAATTCAATATATTATTGGTCTTTAAATTTCTTCCTTGCATTATTTCAAAAAGAACTGTAGATGTTGTATACAAACTCTGAAACGGATGTTAGGGATGAAGATTTATCACACCACAGGAGATTTTAGGTTTCTATTTTCAGTATATCATGGTTTATATATTATTTATTGTACTTTCTTCATTTCACTCAAAAAAGTCTGGTACACTGTTTCAGCCTCCCCAGACTTTGCATTCTCTCATCTAACATTGATCCCTCATAATTTTTCCTCCCCTTTGCAAGAAAGACTACTCCTAGCACAGGTTCATGGGGAAAGAGCTTATAAAAAATACTTTATTTTAAAGATTTTTTTCCATTGGACCTGCAGTCACAATTGAAAAGCAAAACTAGAGAGCCCAATGGAAGCATCCTGTTGAGGTGATAGATGCTTAAGAAGCTTATATTGCTTGCTAACAAGAAGCAATTTAATGAAATTCAGCTATTAATAAAACAGCTATCATTTTTTCATCAAATTTCAGGGGTAAAACAGACAATTTGTTTTGCATGTTCTCTTGTTTTATTAATATGGATTATTTTATCAATTCTCTTCTTAAAGGCTCAATTTCATTTGACTCTTAACTTTGTGATTTACTAAAAGATAATCAGATGAAGCCAGCGTAAGCTTGGAATTAATTGTCTGTGGTAAATTGGATTGTTAAACCCACTTTGCAAAGGAATCAATATTCCTGAAATGTCATGCATCAAGTCTTGCTGTTGAACACATTCTTCAAACAGGTTTTGAGGATGAAGGAGTTGAGAAAAATAATTGATATCTCGTGATTAGGAAAATAATGGTGGAAAAGGGTATTTCTTAATTATATATGATACTCATCTTCATTTGGTCTTGTTTTCAAATCTCATTTGAAATGAAATCGTTTCTACTTTTGCTCTGGGGACACGGAGATGCAAATACAACAAGAGCATTCTTCTTTTCCTTAATAAGGTTAATCCAAGAAGAGAAAGAGTCGACAGAATTGCGTGCTGAAGAGATAGAGAACAGAGTGGCCAGTGTGAGTCTGGAAGGCTTAAATCTGGCCAGAGTTCACCAAGGTACCTCCATTACTGGCTCAGTGACAGCATCATCACTTGCAAGCTCATCTCCTCCCAGCGGACACTCAACTCCCAAGCTCACCCCCCGAAGTCCAGCCAGGGAGATGGACAGAATGGGGGTTATGACGCTGGTAAGAAACCTTACAATGACACTATTTGATGTGATATTTCTTGTGTGAAATACTTAATCTTTTCACTGTATGACTGGCTCATCTCTCTAATTGTTCATTCACATCTTCATCATGCATACAGATAGCAAATTCTCTAGAATATACCCATTTGGTGTCTTTGGGCTTTGTTATAGTGGTTTTGAGCATTGCGTGATTCACTAGGGGCTTGGTGATTGGATTACAAAGGGCCTACAGCACACAGGGTATGGAATTAATAAGAAACAGAACTGATCATTGGAATTACTTGCATAGAAATAATGTTTACTAATGGAAAGTTAAGACATTCCTTAACTTCTAACATGTGATTGTTTGCATACTTTTATATTTGGTATACTCTTTTATACCTGCAGCTCTTTTATGCAATCTTCATGACCATATATCACGCACAATGAAATAAGTTCTTTGGTTTCCACTAATTCATTTAACTGATATATTTCAAATTACAGGTGGCTCACACACAGACAGCAAGCTGCCATGAAATTACTGTGCAAATAATTTCTAACATTGCTATATCTTTGAGGACATATTCAAAAATGTCTCATTCGATTTGGAAAGGGATTTGTAAGGAATTTAATTTTGATCCTAGACAAAGAGAAACAGTACATCTGTCAGATATCTGAAGATAGTATTCATCAACATGTTTAAGATGTACAAATCTGATACTGATCTGAGCACAGATGCAGGTTTCAGTGTGAGCTACAAACCAGTTTGGAGCTGGGGTGAATTAATCCCTTTAAGTACTAGGAGACAATCAAAGCAGCCCACTCTGCTGTTCTCATGCAGGGAATAGAATAAGGTATGCATAAGCTCATTTTTTATTTGCTTTTTCTCTGATGATCATGTCACCAATGTCTCCTTGTGATCCATTCCTGGGAAGCAGTAATGCTGATTCCCTGTGGAGCCTTTCCTAAAAGAAAAGGTTGCTAAGAGCAGCTGGAAATTAAGCCTGGCTGTTCATTCTTCTCAGCTGGGAGTAGGGACTTTTCCTAATGTTCATCTAGACAAGCATTCCCTTTTCCTGGGAACTGACAACTACTCATACCCACCTCTGCTCCTCCCAGTTTAGCATGGTGTTTGCTGCCACCTTGGGATCTGAGGTCAGCAGGGAGGAGGTCCGGGCAGGCGGTCATAACTTATCCTCTGCTGCCCGGAGTTCTCACTGCTGAACAGCAGAAATGAAAATATTGGTTGCACAGGTCATTGTGGAGGAGGTGAGTGTGCAGGCTGCTGTGCTGCCACCTGCTTCACCAAATCAGCACCTTCCCAAATGCACAGTCTGGTTCCTTTTCCCCAGCCATTCCAAGTAAGCAGTCTGGCTGGGGGAAAATCGCAATGGTTGAACTCCCCCACCACCTGCTCTGCCTGGTTGGCAGGATTTGAAAACTCTAGCTTTGGGTCAGTAGGTTCATCAGATTCAAACATGAAAGGACAGCATAGCCTCTGCAATTCAGATTGCTGTGGTATCACTGGCATCCAGCTCTAACTGTGCTAAAACTCAGATGGATTTGTCTGTCTGACTTGCAGCTAAACTCTTAACTTACCGTAAGCAGTAGAAGCATCCCCCCCATAATATGCTCAGCAGTACAGCCCACAGCTTTGCTCAGCTGCTTCATCAACCATTTCAGGACATTTCTGCCCTGCATTGTTTCAGCAAGAGTTCAGTGTCAAATATCACTTCCTTGGTGGGTGGGAACAGACACAATCTGTCAGACTTCCTCTAAATGAAACTTTGAGTGGTGATGAAGTTTGTAGAAGTCTGATTTCTAGAGCTCAAATTGCCAAATGACCCTGTATTGGTCGGCTGGAGAAACAGGACTGTGTGAGTTTCCACAGCCTGGGTCCATGGAGTAAATAAATTCTGCCAAGTATCTTCAGCTTTCCTTAAATGAATGAGACATCTATCAAAAATAAAAATGCAAAAGGGGTTGAACAAGACCCATTCTAGCAGTCTTCTACTGCCAAGTAATACTGCAGAAGACAGGTCAATATGTATTCATTTCCTGAAAATACTAGTCATTTTTTCAGGCATGGTATTTGGTGACGGTATTTTGTGGTTTTACTTGGTGGGACACCAATATATATGTAATATTTGATAAAACTTAAAAAAAAAATCTGTGTTGGGAATAATATAAGAACTTATATGAAAACTCAAAAATAGAAAGTGCTACTACAGGCTTGAAATGTCCAATTCTTTGCTAAGTTTATGAAAGTGAAGGAAAGTATTTCTTTAGGAAAAAAACCAAACCCCAAACCTACTTTCCCAGAAGTTTTTCAGGGGTTATCATATGTTATTGCGTCAAGGGTATAGTTAGTATATAATATGAAAAGTATTAAATTAATCTCTGCTTCCCATTTCCTGAACATGAGAACAACAAATGTGAGGCATTTTTTATAATTCAATAATATTTACTAATCTTTTTTTTTTTTTTTTGTCACTGTCTCTTTCGTTACCAATCTAAGCCAAGTGACCTAAGGAAGCACCGGAGAAAGGTATGATACTGGGTTTTTTTAACATTTGGGAGAGCACATTTACCATATTCCTCTGCTGTTTAGATAACTAAATCTTTGCTGGGATCCATTGCCAGCAACTGCATCCCCTCCTCTCCTTTTCATTCAGTGCCTGAACAAAATAATTTTTACCCTACCCGGAAAGGCTTCCAGAGGTCACAGCTAAGCCACACAATCAAGGTCCACCAGTGATATCTTGGAGTAGAAGCCTCAACAGCACAAACCTAAAGGAATACTTATTTTTAAAGAAGTATGGACACAAAAGAATTACCTTCAAATGTATTTTGACCACTTTCTTGCTGGAGGAACTACAGATAGGTTCCTTGAAATCTTCTGGAACAATATAAAGTTGTTGACAGACCTGGCACTGATGGTGAGATTCCATGACAGAAGATGTTATTTAGGATAAATCATTATATACTCTGACAAAGTTCCTTTTTGTCCGTACGTGTTGTCAAGCATACTGACTATTCTGGTAAAATGCTGTGAAGAGAGTGGTCATGTTTTTGCCTGTATTCTCTTTCTCTCCTACATCCCTGAGAAATTTAGATAACCTGAATTTTCCTGTTTAGTGTGAGAGACCCACTTACACCTGAAATTACCTTCATGTTTAGACCTTCAGTGTGTCAACTTGTTCAGCATAAAGGGAATGAACTTCTTCTACAAGCATGATCTCATTTCTTTCAAATATGTGCTTTAAGCTGCCATGTTTAGGCATTTGTTTTTCCCAACAGCATATTTTTTTTTAAAAAAGAACCCTTAAAATTTGCTAAAAAATTTCTCTTGAAGCTTTACATGCCCAGTCTACTTGACAATTTCATGCAGCATATGTTGAAATGTTCTTGAAAAGCTAATATGCTCTCATTGGAGTCTCTCTCCCCAGATTGCAGTAGTTGAAGAAGATGGGCGTGAAGATAAAGCCACAATCAAATGTGAAACTTCTCCTCCTCCAACACCCAGAGCTATCAGGATGACTCATACCCTTCCTTCTTCATACCACAATGATGCCAGAAGGTAAGATGTTTGTAATGTGGACCTGTACTTCACAGTATATTATTGTTTTCAAATAATGTTTAACTATTCCAAAATTACCTGATTATTCTCTGTTTCTCATGTTACGAAAGAAAAAGCCTTACCCATTGTCTCTTACATGACCCTGAAAATCTTTATCAATGCTGAAGTACATGCTGAGTATTTCTATTTTGAGGTACAGTATTGATGACTACTGGAAGCAGCCATGCTACAAATCCTAGAAATAAAACACTGACTTCTGTATCTTTCATAAGTTTTCATAAGTTGTTCTTAGCAAAGTAAAAAAACTTATTTTTAGCCTTGCCTGACAGAAAGTGCGATTTTCTGTTGCTCTCTATATTGCCAAATAATTTAAAGATGTGATTGTTTCACTTGTTGGGAGATCATTACTAAATTATAACCAATTAATTTATTTGCAGATCTGCTCAGAAGAAAATAAAAATGTTGACATGTTATCTACTGTATTTCTGTATTATCATTTTGCAGTAGTTTGCCTGCTTCACTGGAGCCAGAAAGCATTGGTCTTGGCAGCGTCAGCAGCAGTCAGGACTCCTTGCACAAAGCTCCCAAGAAGAAAGGAATCAAGTCTTCAATAGGACGATTGTTTGGTAAAAAAGAGAAGGCTCGGCTTGGACAGCTCAGTAAGGAATTAGTGTAACAAGCTAAGGTCACCACTTCACTGCCATTTTTCCATTTTTAATTTTTCCTTTTTTTTGTTTTTTTCAGCTTCCAATTTGCTCATTTTTCTGTTTTGTCTGGCACAACTTTCCCATTGGATTTCATTGTTATCAGCAATTATATTTGTTGAGAGTTTGCCATGACTGTAATGTAAATGAAAGGAGAGTTTGGGCACAAATTACTAAAGTCATCTTCTTCACTGAACCTTGTGCTTCAATAGTCTGTTGAATTAGGGTAGAAATGGTAACACTGTAAACACTGTATTCTTGAATAACCACATAAAGAGAAGGTGAGAAGTTAATAAGCAATAAGTGGCTATAAGTTGTGTACCTATGTGATACAGAAGATCCTCTGAAATAAGTGTATCTGCTTTTCAGATTTCAGTGTGTCAATAGATGCCCTCTAGTGCCTATAGCTGAGTGTCCTCAAGATAACTTTCTTTTTAGTTATGCTGCTCACAGGAGTGCTTAACTTCCTACTTCTGCCCTTTTCCCTTGCCAAGATTATTTAATTCCATTAAATTCATGGGAAAAATTTTCCTCTGCCAATTTTTATAGGATATGTCTATATGAACACATGCCAACACGAGTATTAAATTGGAATAAATGTGTCAATAAAATTGAAATACTGTCTCTTTCTTAGTCATGCAGATGTCACATAATACAAATTTGTGAGGCGCTAGATTTTACTGCCATGGTGACCATGTAACACTTATAAAGGATTTTAAGGCCTTGCAGTAATTGTAAACACTTAAGCACCATGCATAAGCCTGAAATTAAAACCCTGCATTTGTATTGCAATGCATCCTTATCACAACTAACAAACCTATTTCTCAAGTAGTACAGAATAAAAAGAAAGGTAGTACTAAGTTCAAAGTATCAGAGTAAAATTGTAAAATGGAGCATTCTTAATTTATACTCCAACCTTTCTCCTCTCTGCCTGTGAAAATCATGTATTCTTGAAAAAAAAAACAAAAAAAAAATTTTCAATTTGTAATCTGAATTCCTTTTTTTTCTCACTATGGAAAGAATAAAACTGATTTATTCAATCTTTTAAATAAGAATCTATAAACGAATCTTTCAAATACACCTGTATGCCGCCATCCGCATTAATGGATAATTTATAACTTCAGACTGCAACTAAAGTTAGACTTTATACATCCACATTTACATTCCATATAACCCTTTTTATTGATACTGATGGTTTATGAATAAGAATCTAGAATTTATCAGTAAGTCAGGAACATAGAGGGCAAAGATGCAATAAATGTGCTGGTCTTCCCTGCAGTTCTTTGGAATGTGGAACAAAAATGAAATAACAGCTTCAAAGACTATCCCAGGAACAATGAAATCTGGCAATAGATTGATTTCCTAATACCCACTGTGATTAATGATACATACATAGAATTTGATAGAGTCTATTTGTAATTCCCCATACTAGGTCATGAAATTGGTTAAAGATTTTAGTGATTTGCAATTATATGGTTTTTTGGGACTTCATCCTTTAATTTAACAGCGAAGATTTCAGTACAATGCACATTTTCATTAAGGAAACTAGGTTTACTAGCATTTATAAAACAAACAGTAACACTGTTATCTAATCAAAAAGTAGGAACAAAATATTTTTCAGAAATTAAAAAGACATTGAGTACCTGAATTACAGGTAGTTTTTCACATCATAATTTTCAACATATCAGAAGAAAACCATTTATTGTATGGCTGTTTCCATTCAATGGCAGTATCATAGAGTCATAGAATATCCTGAGCTGCAAGAGACAATGAATTTTAAAAAGAGCAGTCCTGGTAATACTTGACTCAATTTCGTAACTGATGTGCTTACCTGTGCAGCTGCATAATTAGGAGTTCTATTTGTGGTAAGATACTACATGACAGAAATTTATATAGAAAGTCCTATTGTACTATGTGGCACTGCAAAATATTTGTATGGTTTTCATAACCTAAATACATATTGCAAAATCATTAAAAGAATGTATTTTATTTGCTTGCTTAAATTAAACACTCTAGTTTAATACAGACATATGCTTCTTACATTTTTAATCTGGAAAATACCTTTTTCTTCAAAAGCACGTATGTATGTATTCCTATTTAAGAAACAATATTGAAACCTCCAGACTTGTATTACTAACTTCAACAGAGCCATGCTCTGTGTCCCTTGCAAAACCCTGAAATTATTCCTGTTCAGCTCCTAAACTTGTCATAATTTTAGTTTATACTTTTACTAGTTTATAATTTTACCTTCTCTGCTAAACCATCAGTACTATTGTTCCAAGCCAAATGTTCATGCTTTAGGAGATCTTTCTTAGAATTGAGATTCAAGATTTCTCGATTGTTCAAGTTTTCTCTAAGTTAAGGAAAAAGGAATGCTACAGGAAACACAAGTGGACTTTCTTTCCTTCTTTCCTTCTTTTCCAGTCTTCTCTCACTTGACAAACACGACATTAGACACTTAAGTATTCTTCTCATGTTACAATTTAAATATTCTAGACCCTAAAACTAAGAATGCATTCCAGGCATTTTTAGAGTTGCCCAAGAAAGATGATCTGCATGGCAAATGGAAAGTTCAGCTTGTTAGGAAACATTTATTGTGACAGACCAATAGAAGGTACGCTCAGTTTTTCAAAGCCTAGATGTATTTGGAGAATGGAGAAATGCATTATGCCCAAACTACTCTCCAATCTATAATGAACCCTCATTGCATTGCACTCATCCTGTCTCTATCCAACATACTAAGGGCTGCTCTCTCAAGAAAGGTGTGGTGTGTTGGTTGTTTGCTGAACGATAAATGTAATCCAGAGACAGTGAGAAGCACTCAATGAGATTCTCTAAGACTTGGACAGGCCGATGAAATAAAAAAGTATATGTTCATGTTTTCTGCATACATGAGATGAATTTAGATCATTCTCATTGTGAGACTTGCAGAAGTAGTGTCCTTTTAATAAAGTAAAAATCTGTCTAGACAAACAGGAGTGTTAAAACAGCACCTCTTTTAAAAGAAATGTTTAAACCCAAGCTTTTCTAAGTTTATGTCATAGGCATGATGCAGTAGTAGGTTTTGTTCTCACTGGATTGAGGTACACATAAATCTAACTTGTAAAAAGCTGTAGCACTATTTCACTACATAACATATATGAATTATTTTATTATTAAAAACAACATATTAAGACAGAAATATTTTAATTCATTTTGTGCTTTTTTTATTATGCCAGTGTCCACTATACAATTATTCACTATCATTAGCTGTGAAAAGAGAAATTGTCATTTTCCATTTCTAGAGTCAATCAGCAACATTTTACCATACTGTTGTCTTCTTTCTTGTGCCAGTTGCACACCTTCCAGACTGGAGCACAAGGGGAAGGCAGCCTCCAAATGAGTGCTGCAGCGCCTCTGTCTGTACACATCCAAGTGGGAGTGAGAGGACACTGTGAAGCCAGAGCCAGGAGACTGTACTGGGCTCCATGAGCAGGTCCCCTCTTCTTCAATCAGGGCAGCAATAAAAAAGTCAGATCATTTTCCACTTCTGCACTAAGAAGGTCATGTCAGTGGCCATGTGGATCATAACAGTCATGCCCTTAGTTTATGAAATTATTTTATTTTGGTCCACATCTCCTTGCTTACTGCAAGCTTCCTTTGTCACTCTGTGTAAGTTATTCAAGTTCCCTTGACTTTGACAGGATTTAGGTGCCTACAAGATACCTCGAGGGAGATATAGGAGGCTTTTTACTTCTCTGACAGATTCTCTCTGTCATCTCTGGGAGTTTGCAGGGATAAGGACATCTAAGACTCTACCAGAGCAAAATGAGGACTTTAGCACTGTTGCAATAGGTGATGCTGTATTATGGTAGAGATAGATCTAAAGAATGTAATTTCATTTGTACACTTCTCAAGTTTAAAAAATGGTGAGAGCATTGCTTACTTAGCACCACAAGACTAAGCCTTAGGAGGCAAAGAAAAAGAGGCAAAGGAGGTAAGGGTGCTCTTGTCATACATTTCTGCTAAACACAAGGAGGAAAAAACATTTTTTTCTCTACTATTCTTTCCCATGTAGTAAATGCTTGTCAGAATTTACTTCAGCAGGTGATAGATGTTCTCCACAAACACCAGATGTCAGAGCTTAAGAAAGCAAATGTAGATGATGATTGTGGGTGGGAGGGGAATTTAAGGGTTGAAGAGGGGAACAACAGGAAGAGAAAAAATATGGTGGGGGATTTGTTTGTTTTTCTTCCAGGAGGTTACATTGAAACAGAGGCAGCAGCTCAGGAATCTCTGGGATTAGGCAAACTTGGAACACAAGCAGAAAAGGACAGAAGGCTAAAGAAAAAGTGAGTACTTTTTTAATGTGACTTTTTGATTGAAACTTGACCCAAATATCAGGACTTTTATTGTTTTACTCAAATGTGGAATGGGAAGCAGGACTATGGGATTTTAGCAGTGGTGTTTCTTTCCAGCATACAATTTTTTAATGCATCTAAAATATAGGGGAAAATAGTCAGAGTCTGTCAATTGTACAATATTATTTCATTTGTGAAAGAGCATAGGTTTATCAGAGACATTTTTCCATTTCACATTGTCATTAATCCTATGGTTTTTGCCTTCTGTAAAATTCTTAAAAGACAGACATGTATTTAATGATTCCTTATGTAGATTTTCTTTCTCGAAAGGGTGAAAAAGCTTTTTGGCATTACTTAGTGAACAGAGTGTAATTTCTGTTTCTAGATGTCAAATGTTCCCTATAAACCCTAGCAGCTTCACTTTCTTTTTGCCTGTCAGCAAATACAGGCAAAAAGCAACTTAGCTTTTTGTTTGCATCAATTATATAATAATTTAATGCTGTCTTTCAAGTACCTCCTTGTAAAAACAGTACACTGACTCATAGCAGCTGCCAGGAGCTATGAAGAACTAATAAAATAAGGCGGCAAACACAAAAGAAACCTCTTGGCAGCATTGCACTTCCCATGTAATTAGAGAGTGTCAGAGAAAAAGATTATACTTAAAAATGGATTTGTAATTTCATTCTGTAAACAAACAGGTTTACTTTTCATCTATAGCGATTAACTTTGATGCTATTATTTGGATTCTGAAAGCCTAATTTTTTTAAATTTTCTGGGGTTTCAGGTTTGTTTCATCCTTCTAAGATTTCTTTGCTGAGTTTCAAGAGAATTTGCAATTCTAATCTAAAAAAATCTAGAGATAATGTTTGAGCTTCTCTTTAAATTTTTAAGTTGAATATTTTTAATCACTACTTTCCTGTCAAGTGCTTGATGAAATATAACTTTAAATGTACACATCCATGTCATGTACAAATGCAAGCATTCTGTTTAAATTAGCCTCAATTTAGCAATTAAAGAGAGAGAAGTACTCACTGTGCTAGCTGAAAGAGAAGAAATGTTTTAAATTCAATTAAGAAATTCACTATAGCATTCACAGGGATGTTACAGTTGATGAGTCTTGTTCCTGTATTTCTTATCTAAAAATTTTTATCACTAGTCAGTAATTTTAGAAATGGATGGATGTAGATTATATTACCATGCATTTTTTTACTAAATCTAGAAAGCATCTTTGAGGCCATCATTACCATTCATAAAGAATGTAATTTAATTTTCAGCAGCTTTTTTTTTTTTTAAACTTCAATGTACCTTCCAGTTAGGAGGCCTGAATTTATCACAGTATTGAAACCATTTTGAAGGGACAAATGTGTTCATATGGTTCACTTTCTTATGTGTTATTTCTTTACCCTGGATGAAATAACATAAGACTTGGCACACACAGCTGCAAACATGACATGACTACTTCATCTGTAGATTGCCTACCAGCATTTGGGTCTGTAAATAACGGGTGGGCAGAGAATCTATTAGTAATTTTCTGTCCAATCTTACACAATCAATCCCATGCTTTCTGCTTTTCAAGTCTTTCCTTTTTTTCTCCTGTGTCTGTCTGTCCTTGGTTCCTTACAGATGAGATATAATCAAAATGTCCTCTGCTGGAAGGAAAGGAATCTTTCCTTTGTGACTGTGACTATTCTATTAGTCTGAACTGTCTATTTATCTAAAGTATATGTTCTGCAACCATGTCATGAAGAAATTTAATTTTTCCCCTGTTCCTTTTAGGGTTACCTAGGTTCATAGTTTCTCCCTTTAGAATCCTCCTGCAGAAAGGTTAACATACATTGCTAGTTTACATATATATGTATGTATATATTACATCATTTTAGAGGAACCATAATACAGGGAAAAAATATGATGTATTGTATAGAGATATAGAGGAGATTCTACTGTATTGTGGTAGTTGTTAGAGTGCCAAGCTGTCAATAGAGTGTAAGAGAATTAACACCTCCTTGTCAGAAATGCAGTCACAGCATCACTGAATGGGTCAGGTTGGAACACAGGGGGTCATCTGGTCCAACCTCCCTGCTCAAGCAGGCTCATCCCAGAGCACATGGCACAGGATTGTGTCCAGTTGGTTCTTGAATATCAGTCATTTATTTGCATGTCTTACCTTAGAAAATATTAAATTGAGACAGTCTAGAAAGTAATTTAAATGAAGTTTGTTGCAGTAAGTCACATTCCTTTGTACCAGTTCTTAACAATGCCTAATTCCCTCTGGAAGTAGTTTTGCCATACACACCATAGGTGCAAGACTACTTATTGGAAAAGATGGGAGACATGTCTCATCTTGTCATGGTCAACAGGTCTCGCTTTATTGTAAAACCAGTGGTCTTTTATACACACAATAATTAGCTCATGCATATTGCAAAATCTAAGCTCAGGATTGGGTCTAACACTAATGCTTTGTTTTCTATTACTAGCCTTGCGATTCCAAGTTCCCATCTCGTTAATTTTCTTTACTGCATACCAACTATTCTCAACAACCCAGCTGGTATCTCTGCACCTGTGTTTCAAGGGCACTGTTGGCCCTGCTTCAGTCACGTACGCCTAGTTTCTCACACAGAGATTAGCTGAATCTGGCTGCTATGTCCTTTCTCACGCAGCCACATCTCAGGCAGGCTTCCCACATTTCCCCCGTTTTCTTTTTGTGCTAACAAAAGTTGTTTCCCACCACCATCAATCATGTTCATAAGCATGCGTTGCAAGCATTTTATAAGACATGGCAAAAGCAATAAGATAGCTACAATAACAATTAGCAAGATTATTCCATGTTGCAGCAATGAAGTTATCCAAGGGCCAAAACCGAGTCCTTTCAACCAATCATCAAGTCCAAAGCCTGTGGATTTCTGTAGATGTGTGGTTAGTTCTTGCAACTTAGAAAGCTGAGCATGGATAGAGACTGAGTGATCAGACAAGTTCATGCAGCACATCCCTTCAAACTCTTCGCATCCATGTCCTTGAGCCAGCAGCAGGAAGTCGATAGCTGCTCTGTTTTGGAGGGACGCATGCCGCACTGAATCCACATCGATCAGCAGGTCTGAAATGGCCTTAGAAGTAGCATTAGTTTGTTTAGCCAGCCAACAGGCCATCCTATCCAACAATGTTAAAGCCCGAGCAGCTGCTGCTTGAGGGACAAAAAATGATATTGCAATGATTTCACCCGGGGACCAGAACGTTACATCATCTCTGCACTCTGGGGTGTATGCGTGTGTCATTCGTTTTGACCTCAATCGCATGTGATTTCTGTATTTGTGTAAGATCATGGTCATATTAGGTGTCAATAGGGTCAACCTTCCTAATGTACACGGACCACCCTCTATCCTTGATGGAATACCAGCCCATGCTCTATCCCCGCAAATGAAAAATATCCCTTTTGGCAAAGCAATCGGAGTGTTAGATGACCGAGAAACATTCGTGCTAGTGTAGTTACACCAAGCAGTAACATTTCTATACGCAGCTATAGTGGCATTAACAATTATGGGAAAAGTCTGATTTCCAGTAGGTGTTTTACTGGCTAACGTCATGCCTCCTATACCTGTGACTGTCGTTGAGGAGGCTAGTAAGGGCCAGTTCTGTGGCCAGTAGTCCGGAGAAATTATACTTGAGTCCGCGCCCGTATCCAACAGTCCAGTTAACTCCACAGTCTTATCCTTAAATCGTAGCTGCAGCTGTCTTTTAGGCCGGGACAAAAGATCCACGGTTAACAAGACAAGTCCTCCGGTGCTTCCGAAACCCTTTTTCCCCCGCGGTGTTGGTTGAATCGGGGGGAGGGCTTTCGCGAGTTGTGGTAGGGGCACCACTTGAACCAATCTCTGACCCTTGGCGATTTTTAAAGGTGGAAAAGGGGTATGTACCATGACCATGATTTCTCCGCTGTAATCAGCATCCAGCAATCCAGGCAGGATAAATAGTCCGGATATCGAAGCTGATGATCTGCCTAATATCAGTCCACCGACTTGATTGCCTTCTATGATTATAGGTCCAAAGATTCCCGTAGGAACAGTCTGTGGGTGAGGTGTCATCAGCGTAACCTCTACTGCGGCTGCTAGGTCCAGACCGAGGCTCCCGGCTGTGGCTGGTCGGAGCTGTTGGATGGCATTGCAGCTGCTACTTGTATCCCGGCGCGGCTGCTGCTCGCGCTGTGTCTCGCGTTTTCTTGCTTATGGCGGCATGTAGCAGTATTGTGGGTGTTAGATAAGCACTTCATGCGAGAGCCGACCTGACCGGTGCGGTTACAAGCCATACCGGCCGCTGCAGTTTGGAGAGGTGCAAGGGCAGCCATGACCTGATTCTGTGATGTTTTTGCCTGTTCCTGGAGCCCTAAACCTAATTGCTTAATTGCCTCCACTAAAAATGCCTGAGAGCCAGATGGCATGCCGGCAGCCTTTTCAAGCAACAAGGGAACGGTCCAGTCTCCATTCATAGTATTTATTAATGAGCGAGTCTGTGCGTTCCCATTCTGTAATATACACTGCTTCAGTAATGCCCCTTTCATAAACTCTTGCACCCCCGCTTTATCTATAGCCTCGGCCACCTTATCTACAAACGAACCCAGCGACTCTTCCCTACTTTGTTTAATGCCCATGTATATAGGCGTTCCCCCAGGATCTTTTACCTTATTCATAGCCCTACGCGCTACCTCCATTGCCTCACGGACTTTATTGGGGCCCATTAACACCTGAGCTTCTAGTCTAAGGAATGCGCCGAGACCTAATAGCTCATCTATTGTTATTCCGTGCAAAGGATCACCCGGTCCTCTTTGTACCGCCACAGATGCCTGAGCCTCTGCCTGCCAATGCGCACCAAACAACATAACCTGATGCTGTGAATAGATCAATCTAGCTATACCCCTAATATCCCCAGGCAGAAGCAAATACGCATTAAAAAGATATTCAAGCATCTGCTTTGCCGGCTCACTGTTCACACCGTATTGTGCCACTGTAGTACGCAATTGTGCTAACAGCTTCCAGTCAAGCGCGCTCAGATTTGCCGTCAGACCTCCAGCTGCGTTTTGGGTAAACACCACCGGACACGCCAGGCATTGAGAGGCAACCTCCAGCAACCCTTTGTCCCCACTTTCCGCACCTTGGCGGGCCAGCGATACCCATAACTCACGCCGCTGCCTTGCCAGGGCCTCCGCTAGGTCGGATTCCGCCCCAGGGATAGGCTCCTGACTGCGGGGGGTAGGCAGATGGCTTGAAGCACCGGCAGGGACAGGGGTGCGCTCAGGGGAGTGCTCGTAGCTCTCGTCTAGGGGAGGTGCCGATGGCGCGGCTCCAGCAGGGGCCGGTGGAGCAGGCAAGGTAACCGTGGTGAAGGCAGGAGGGTTGGGGGTATTAGGATGTTGCCGCGAGGAGTCATAGGCATAATTACGTTCCTGAGCGGCTTTGACTTCTTTTGCAGCTCTTTTTTCTGCCTGCATTAATAACAGCTCATTGTGCACTACCCGCCAGAGCTTTCCAATCTTTTTAGCCGGTTTATTATCCTCCAAGGTCAACTCCCACAACCTATCTCCGAACTTTCTCCATTCCGACAACTCATGCACTGTGTGGGGATTAGTAAAAAACCCATAAGACTCCCCGTGTCTCAAAAGTGAAGGTAATTCTTTATCCAGGTCGATACCCTGTATCCGCCTCTGCCTTAAGCAGGCGGTAAATAACTCATATGCCGCTTGCCTATCCATACTCACGTCAGCGCTGTTGCAACTCTCCAAAAGGCTGTCGGCGGCACGTATCGGCTGAGCTCGTCGTTACGATCACTCAGGGTCGGGGCTTCCTCGCTTATTGCCCTTATACCATTCTGGTTGCTGCAGAATCCGAACCCATCATCTTTTCTCAACTCCTGCAGGGAGGGACGCAGCGTATCACGTCCAGGGGTCACCAGATATTGGAAAAGATGGGAGACATGTCTCATCTTGTCATGGTCAACAGGTCTCGCTTTATTGTAAAACCAGTGGTCTTTTATACACACAATAATTAGCTCATGCATATTGCAAAATCTAAGCTCAGGATTGGGTCTAACACTAATGCTTTGTTTTCTATTACTAGCCTTGCGATTCCAAGTTCCCATCTCGTTAATTTTCTTTACTGCATACCAACTATTCTCAACAACCCAGCTGGTATCTCTGCACCTGTGTTTCAAGGGCACTGTTGGCCCTGCTTCAGTCACGTACGCCTAGTTTCTCACACAGAGATTAGCTGAATCTGGCTGCTATGTCCTTTCTCACGCAGCCACATCTCAGGCAGGCTTCCCACAACTACTGAACAGTGTAGTGCAAATGAGAGTACTGTGCTATGTAACATTAATGTTGGCAGAGATGTGTGGGAGGTCTTTATAAGACTTAATAAGAGAAGTCTGAAAGTAATTTCCTATCTCATGTGGTAGCAGTAAGATCTATAGCAGTATGATTTACATCCAAGTGGTTGATTCCTCTTTTACTGCTAAACAAAACCGCTCTACAAACCCTGCAGAATCAGTGAGCACAGTCACTGGAACACAGAGCAGAGCAATTCACCCTGTAAGCATTTCTAACTGACTTGGATTAGGATATAAAATCCCAAGAGAACCAAATCCACCAATAGGATAGGTAAAGGGTAGGCTAAAGATTACTATTCGGTATTACATTTCAGGTCTGAGAGAGCTTTACTTATGCTGGCTTTGTCACTCCCTTTAAAAAAATAAAACCCAAAGCCAAAACAGACAAAACCAAAAACAACCTCAAAACAAGCAAACAAACAAAAACACTTTTGCAACAAAACCCTCAAAAATACAAAAAACCTTGAAACAGTGATGCCAGAATCAATTCTCTTTTCTATAAAACAGGTATAATAATATCACATACTGAAACTGTTCTTCTTTTGACATATGCAAGTTAGGTGAAATGACTTTCAGCCATAGTAACAGCTCAGAAAACATCTGAGTTGAGTTGTAGTTCTGGTGCAGGAAAGCAAGGGCTCTCCCCTTGCTGAAACAAAGGTCAGATTAATCACTGTGATCAACATATGGGTACTGTGAGAGTAGCCACCATCTTCACCAGGCTCTGCTACTAGCTTTGATTTAGTTTGGATAGAAGTCATTACAAAATAACAGATTCCTGTTAAAATTATATCCATGATATCTCTTAACTGAGAAATATTAAAAATGCTAGATTTCTCATTTTACATTTTTGAATATATTTAATTTCATCAGTAATTCCAGAAGGATGCCCCTTCCCCAGGGATGAAGATGCATGACATTTCAAATTGCCAGGTGCTGCAGCAGCAGGTTCTGATGGTCCATCAGATGGCCTGGGGAGCTGCTCCCTCAAGCAAGCATTGCATGGACTCTGGCCCCCATGGAGCTAGGAACACACTGCAGTGTGTTATAGTGCTTTAGGCCAATTTGTTTGCATGGAATCAGGAACTGAATAATACATTTCACTCTGAAAAGTTTAATGAGTATGGTAATTCTGGAGACCAATTCTCTCTCTGGTGATTATAGTGTCATTAACCTAAATTTCAAGGTTTCTGTGCCTCTTGTTTAGATGATGCTATTTACATGTAAAATTTCTTTCAGTTTCAATTGACTGCTTAGACATCATTAAAATGTAATTAACAGTTTGTCTCAATGATATGCTATACATTTAAAAACCTCCAACAAGAGTCTCTATTCATCCAAAATTTGGTTATTACAGTAGTTCTATCAAGAACAAGTCTTGCTCCTAAGGCATCAAAAAGAAATTAAAAAAGCTGTGTGGAATTTTTAAATTATACCAAACATCTCTTATATGTGAAAAAGATTCATTAAAGTTGCCTGACTCATCCATAGACATTTGCTCTCAGACATTAGAAAAATGACAGTTCTGGTTAATACTGAAACTTCTTAGGTCTTAATATTTGTAAATTGAGCATGCACTTCTAGGAAATGAAAGATGAAGGTAAGGGGTATTTAAAGTGTTTAGGCAATGCTAATCCTAAGAAATGCTATTCATTGTTTTGTGAAATTAAGTGATGTTGGGGTGTATATGTGCTTAATTTTTATTATTTAAACTAGATTTTGTATTTCACTTCCCTTGTCCTATATAAAATGTGGTTATGTTTTGTATATAGAATCTTCGGCCTTTTGCCAGAATTTTCAGAGCCTGTTTGCCTAAAGCATAACTTTTTCAAGAAAATGAGGGTTTAGGACTAGAATTATTAATGGCACAGGTAACCGTCTGTCACAGTCTCGTTCATTTGAACCCCTCAATGATTTAAATAGTTTGCACTCCTCTAAACCATACCTTTTATTTAAGATAAAGTCTTCAGAAGAAACTCATCAGAAAATGAAGAATGGAGCTTTTCTCTAAGTACTTTTTCCCCTGGTGATTTCCAGTCTCCCTCTGGAAAACAGTTACTTAATTTCCAATTCTGAATTTTGTAGTTGACTCCAGCTACCATTCTCTGTGACTGTGCATACAATATCCGATATGCTCATGACATCGTCCTCTGTGAGTGTTGTGCAAACTGTGCACAATGACTTGGCATTTACGCAGGGTTGTCATGATAATCCAAGTCAGGACCCAGCACAGGAAGTCAGTCCAGTTTCTATTGCAACTTGAAAAGCCTCCTGAAAGGTTCAGGTAGAGTCATAGGGTCCTCTGGAACAGCAGAGGTTGATCAGTGTGTGTCCCACAAGACAATTCATACATCAAAAAACGAGTAGGTAACACTGTGGCTAAAATAAACTGTATTGCCCTTAAAAATTCATATCTCCACTGACCTCATCTCAGGTAATTAAGGCACTTAAGAGAAGCTGTATAAATGTTTTACTGTCTTTCTTACTAAAATGCCATACTTTGAGCCCTTTATGAAAATATTCTTTAACAATGAGCTCAGCCAAACAAAATTATATCAAGGAATAGAGTTGTATTTGCCTCCAATTTTGCTATAACCATGCAAGTGAGCTTCAATTGTTTTCTCCTTATCCCCAGTTTTGCTCAGGAATGATGTCAAATTGCCCTTAGCTAAAAGCTTCACTGGTGGCAAATACAGCTCTAGAGAGTCTTGCTTTGTACAATGTAGTACAGCTCCAAGGGCCAGGAATGCTTCTCAAATGTAATGTTTGATTTGATCTGCAACAATATGCAAAGCAGCAGCAAATAAGCAGCTCCCTGAAGAAAAACAAGACATATATGTGTCATATGTTGCCTGAAAGTGTGTAATGATTGGTCATAGTCACTGACATTTCACAGCATGTGCTGATTGTATCCCCTGTAAGGCCCCACCGTAAGGCAGGGTTTGAGGGGCATTTAAGGGTTCTGTAGTCCTTGATTGCCACTCAGAGGTGGATTTGACCTTGTGCATGCTGCTAGTACAGTGGGAAATGGGCAAGTGCCATCCCTTCTGCAGCAGTCCCACTGAAATACTATTTTATAATATTTTGTACAAATTATTACAAAAAGCCCTGAAAAGGAATGCAAACCAGCTATTCTGGATCATGATGGCAGGACCCGAGTCCCAAAGCTGATAAATCCCCCAGTTCATTAATATGAGTCAAGAGCAGCACTTCAGCCTCACTTTTTTCTTCAGTTTTGTTTGATTTGACTCTGGAGAATAATCTATTAATTCCGTATTTCCAGAACAAGCTTAGAATGTGAGGTTTATATTTTCCAAAGAAAACCAAAGTAAACCATTCTTTCCCTAGAACCTGTCTTTGCGGGGGATTTACTCCAGACCTACAGGTTTTTGTTTGCCAGATACGACTTCTTGGATTCAAGTGCCTTGCAGAAGGACCTTGATGTGCCAGGACACATACATGTGCTTACATACACAAATAAACACTTGTAAAATCAAGACCTAAGCAATTCTCATATGTAAAATCACAGTATAAAAAGAATTTCTTAGTATTCATAGCCTTATAATGAACTTTCCAGAGAGAATTGCAGTGCTGTTAAGTCTCAGCTGACTACTGTGATTTATGTGTTAAACGGCAGGAACATCATATGAACAGAGAAGCGTGTTGGATTGACTTTCTTTCTACCTAGGGAGAGAAAAAGAATTATAAATATTGATAAGTGCATTTGATAAACACACTTTCATTTTTTAATGGGCAAATCCAAGTTTTAGATCTCTGTCAACAGGCAACTTGAAAAAAACCCTATATTTTGTGGAATATTGTGGACTATTTTGTTTGAAACACTGCAGTTCTCATGTAATTGCTTTTGAATCCACATGATGCTCCTTTAATTAGGCTAATTAATTAGGTTTCATGTGTGCAAGGGCAATTAGAATTTGATGCAGTGTATTTGTGACTACAAATAATTTCTGTCCTCTGCAGGATGCAGATAGCTGTTTCTGATCATTTTTTTAATTGCACGCATTTTAGAAAAATTAATCCAATTGGATTAATTAGGTTGTTTTTCTGTGCCATCCACCTAATGTTCCTATATGCTTAATGCTTATTAAACACCATTGTATCTTAAACATATTTATTTTTTGATGTAGCTCTTAAGGTGTAGCTCTTAAGTCTTTTTCACCCCAAATTTTTTATTTTCTGGATCTTCAAGAAAATTCAAGTTTTGCATTTAATTTCGTTCCTTCCTACCTCATCTGTGGAAAAACTCCCTGATCTCATTAGTAGCTTTTAGACTGAGCTTAAGTTTTTACTCCCTTTCTAGCAAAATTTGTTTCTGTTTTCTCATTCTGGTGAAGGAGGGAGAGGTGTTCAATATTCTGATATGCAATTTAAGATTGTCTGCTGTGTGCAGTGTGCTTTTCTCTTGGCTGGATCAGTGTCTAGTCTTTGAGACACATAAAGATGAGCTTTTTTTTTAAACTTAATTCCTTTAACAAATATTTTAACTGGAACACTTTCAAATCATTAGTTAGTCAAAGCTTTCGCAGTACTAAAAATGTGTCTTGCTCTTACATTGATACTCGGAGCCTTTTTAGCACTGCAAGTGCTAAAATATAAATGGGTATTTATTTTGCAGAGGATTAGTAAACCTTACTTAAATTATTGTGATGATGGAAAAGATGATGCAACATATTTTATTCCATGTATAACTTATATTTTTAAAATACTTTCTTTTAAAAAATAATGCTTTAAAAAGAACTAATTTTAATAATTATTTTTATTTTTAAAAAATTAATAATGCTTTTTAAAAAATAATGGTTTTTTGAAAAAAAAAATATCCTTTGCCAAGTTTTTAAAATTCTCTTGCTCATAAAAGATAAGAGAATTTGTATCAGAAAATTACAACTTTTTAATCAAACATAAACCCCCAAGGCTCTAGTCCCTATCTTATCTACATATATAAGTCTATCCATTGCAATTTGGAACTTCTGGATAAATATAAGCTTATAACCTGATGATGAGGCTGGCTTTCTAAACAACTCTCTCCAGCAGATGTAAGTATCCTATCAGATTAACTGTAGAATTAGGATTTAAAGGAAGAATTGGTATAACACAGCACAGCAAAAAATTCTAACTTTTATATTAATATATGTCTAAAGAATATGTAATAAAATGGTGATGAATTTGTTGTCTTGGTAAAAAAAACAAACAAACAAACAAACAAACAAAAAACAACCTAAACGTAAACCCTAGAATTAAAGGTCCATTTTTCCCTGCAGTATTTTATTATTCTCCAACAAGATGCTCAGGAAGTGGTGGATTGTCCCTTGATCTTCTACTCCTATCATGGCCTTCAGGTCCTGTAAACTATCCCCAAGTGACTGCAAACTACCAGCTCATTAAAACTACAAGAAAATTACTTGCATTCCAATCAATCCCCCTGTTTCTGTCTACACATACCCAAAGGAGTACTCAGTGGAAAATGTGACAAATAACAGTTCTGGTTCAATATACTCCATAAGGCTCAAAATTAAAAGCTTTTTCAGCAAAGGTGATCACATCAGTCTTTACAATTAGCTCAGTGGAAAGTGAGTATGAATCATAAATGCATATTCAATTCTAGTGCTACTTCCATCAGATTCGGTAATTTTGTAATAGTTCTCTAGTATTTTACTTATATTACATACCTTTGTTATCCTTCCCTTCCTTAATCTTCATGTCTTAAACTTTCTGTGTATAAATTTGTCATTTGTTTTCATCTACTTTTCTGTGTTGCACTCTCTCTCCTCTCTCCCAGCTGTTCTGCTGATCTTGCACACATGAAAACAAAATTTAAGTTCTCAAAAACAGTGCCCTTCTGAACTGACTGAAATGTCTGCAACCTCTTAGTTAATCACAGCAAAGGTTTTTCATCTCCCTTTTATTACAAGTATGTCTACAAGTATTTCTAAATCTCTGTAAATAATTTGTTAATAAAATGTAATATTTTGAGGTGTCTGGGTTTCATTCAGGCCTATAATTTTCTTTTTTTATGATGGCAATTAATGGATGATGTAGAAAGTTTAATCCAATCAAGATTTTTGGGGTTACACAAAACCCTTATGAAATTATTCAAATCAAAGCAAAAAGCTTTGATTTGAAAACCTACTCCACATTTGCAGTGTTTACAGATCTTTGGCATGAATATGTATTGTAGATGGAAGATGTGCTGTGCTGAGTGGTGCCTAATAAATGGCCAACATGAGTTTAATGAAAACCTCATTTTGACAATTTCATCTGTTCCTCACAAGAGCACTTAAGTTTTCTAAAGCATTGAAAGACCAGCTAGAAAGTTATAATGGTGATATTTTTTTATCTATCATACTATTTATTTTTTTATGGACTACTATATGTTCATTAACATTTATGTGCTTTTTTTTCCATTCATCTCTCTTCATCTCATGAAAAGCATATCTGGGTAAGTTAAAATGCCATGGCTGCTGAACATATTAATCTTCAGCACCATGTTTATTTTCTATGTTTTATTCCTACTTTTTTTGTTTTTCCGTGAATCTTATGTAACAAATCCACGCAGAAAACTGAAACTGAATCCCTGCAAAAAAACATTAAAGCTTTCAAAGTATTCAGAATAACAGTAAACCTTGAAAGCATACACAAATTTAGGTCAGGACTTGTTCCTGAAGTGCTTAACAGAATGAGTTAACTACTTGGAGACGAGTTCTGTTTTTTTTTTAAAAAAACTAACACATTTTAGGAGGTCTAAAGTCCAGAATCCCAAAAACATTTGACAGTTGAAGTCAGTGAAAAAGCTATGAATTTACCAAATGCTGTTAAGGCATAAATTCTATTAAATTAAATCACAGAAGACTCACAGAGTACACAATTTTTTTTTTCTGTTTGAACCCTCATGCTGTTTCAAAGCAAACATATATGCAAAAATATTTAATTTGTGCATATAATTTTACTGTTTTCTTTTTCACCAGTTCATTTTCTTGTTTGTTTTGGTTTTTGTAATTGTTAACTCGATATCAAGTTTAAAATCTTCATCTCTTCCTTATCTATTGTAGAGTTGCTATTTCTTTTTTAATAAAAATTTGCAGACTTAATGAAGAAATTCCAGGAGGTGAAAGTGTATAAAACTTAGAGAACAAGGGTTACCACATTAATTTAGAGTATATGATTATGAAATTGCTTTATAAAAATAGACTTGATAACATTTGATCAGCCTTGGAACACTGAGGGCCTCTAATGTAGTACAATACACACAAGATTGCAGGAGTCTGTATTATGCAAGTCTGCTTATTTCACAGCTGTTTTATTTGGTTTTTAACACTAGCCCTCTGAAGCTCTAGTTTCAGGGTCTGTCTTAACCATTCCTGAATGTGCTTCACTTAGCTGAATAAATATCTTCAGAAAAAAAGAATGCCCTTCAGTTTGCATGCAGCTTAAACATACACCTAACATGGAATATCCATAGCACTGTTATTCTGTGTGATCTGGGATACTGTGAAATTTATACTTCCTTATTTTATAGATTTAAAACATTCTGTTTATTAGTGGCATCTTGATTTCTGTATTTCAGTCCTTTTTTTTTTTCTGAAAACTCCCTAAAGTAGAATACAAAATATTCTGTAAAACATTGGAAATTTAATTTTATCCATTGTTTCCAGTCTGATCTGATATTTGATATCAAAAAGGAGAATGAAGATTTCAAATCATTTAAAATGCAGATCACTTATGTGTCAAAGTTCAAACAGGATCTGGCATTGTTTTAATTAGTGCAGTCTTTAAATCAGTTGGATCATTTCAGATTAAGTTGAATCTGCATTGTCTGGCAATATGAAGTCTTAAGTCCCTCCCCAACCACCCACTCAACTTCCTACTTTAAATCCATTTATAATCTTGAAGAAAAATACATATATATAAAATGTAGCTTGTTATTTTTATTAGATATTATTAATTTACACAAATTACACTCTTATTTTTTCATGCAATGTCCTGAGTTACAGGATTCTGGCGTGTCTTAAATACTTAGCAAATGAAAATAGAAAGGATAAAATCCAAATCAAGTTTAATTCATTAGAAAGCACGTCGCCTGTATTTTTCAGACTCTGAATGTGTGTTAGATTTCAAGCAGCAGATGTGTTTCATTGAACCTTGAAATCATAGGATTACTCAGATAAATGCAGCATATTTGGTCTATCTTTTCTGTCTGGGTTTCTTCTAGAAACCTATCATGTACAGTACTTTGTTTTAAATTCAACATTTTAATATTGGTGATAATAATAATCATAATAATGTCAGTCAATAATCAGAGGACCTGCTAGGTAAAAACTTCAATCTGTTTTCTGTTTGAGAAAATGTCTGTGACTGAAGGCCATTTCACAGTCTAAATTACCCATTAGCCAAAATTTTTAAATTAATTCTGCTTGTGTTTTACAAATATGATCTGGCTCTTGACTTCACTGTGCCTCCTTTTCAATTTACCTCACATATATGATTATGTTTTAATTAAGAGACATTATAAATTTTGTGCAGTATAATATCCCTGAGGTCTTTTCACATGAACCCTATTAGATGTCAGAGTAAATCCTATTACTTGCAGAAATGTGAAGATCTGTGTTGAAATGCTGTTTACGTTTCATCAAGGCAATGTCTGGACGTCGTGTATTGCACAGAGTGTTTGCATTATGTGTGTTAGAAATCTTAAGCTGTCACTGCTTGTTTGCTTCATGGGGGGCAGCCTTGTCTTCGTTAAGAAAATTGAATGTTACTGAATGATACACTTTAAGTCAAGATAGCATTAACTTGCTACACAAATTCTATTTAAAGCTTATTAATGTTTTTAATGAAGTTCATCGGGCTTTATGCAGTGAATTGATGATAGCTTCTGATACAGAGTTAGACTTTCTCTGGTATGAGAGAAAATACACATGAAGTAGATTTGCAAGATAGTAACATACTTTCACTCATTATTTCTGCCTTCCTGTTGCTTCCATGTACTTCTCCTGTCCAAGGGATTCTTGAAGCATCCAGAAGTGCCCATGTTATGAGCCAGTTGTGCTCTCGGATTTTTAGGTTGATCTGGGCAGTTAGCTGTAGCTGGCTCAGGGATGAATAGTGCTGAGGCAAATGGCCCAGTGCTAACAGTGTCTTTAGCAAGTCATTTGGGGGAGGATTAAACATCAGAAGTCAGTGCTAGGGAGGCAACTCTGCTTCTCCAACAGACAGCTCCACAACACAACTTGATATTATGTGATTCTTCTTTACTGCCTTTGATAAAAATGTGAAAACAGCCCACTTTATGGGACACTCCCTAAAACACACAAATAAAAGTATTTATCAAATTTTGGATGGATGTTAAGCAGTTGATGTTCACGAAATTTCCAGACTTTACAAAACCAGGCTCAGAGTAATGATATATTTTAAATAGCATATTTCAGTTACTCCCATAATTTCTCCAGGAAGAGGATTTTGTTCTTTAGCAGTAATAATGTTATCTTTAAAATATAGCTTTAATTTGGAATTTATTCCAGTGGTAGTAAGTGGTTTAAAGCCCTATCTGCAAAATAATGGCATTTCTAGTAATGCCTAATTAAAGTCAATTTTTCCTTATCAGCTTGTTTTCATATGCTGCTAAAAACCTAAGCAAGCATGGAAATAATTGCATTTTAATTCCCTTCCTCCTTGCCAGTGCAACATGGACACGTAGTGGCATGTAGTACTCTTCTAACAAAGTCTGAGGAGGGGAAAATCCCCAGTTCCCCTTCTATATTAGACTGGCTGTATCCTGCTTTTCATGATCCCCTAAACCCTGTATTTGTAATGGAGGGAAGAGGGAGCAATAAGGTCTAGAGTATTTGTCTCTTCTGCCTCCTGTGAGCAACTGTATGTTTTTGCAAGGAAAATGGAACTGCAGTTACCGATATTTCACTTTGAGGTTCTTCTGTTTTCAGGAAGCCAGTGACTATCCCATAAGGACAACTGTAGACAACATCCTGTTCGTTCTAAGATATTGTTTTCTATTCCAAAACAGGCAGGTCACTGGATTCATTTTTCAGGTGGTTTGCACAATTAGTCAAAACAGTGCATATTTTTTCCTACATGATACTTTTAACTTAATGAAAGAGTGGATTTTTTTCTATAGTGCTAGTTCATATTACCAAAGGAACCCCAAAACATACCATTCATCAGAGTTTTCATTGACTGCCAACTAAAGAATATATATATAAGTCAAAAAAATAGAAATTCTGGGTTTAGTTTATGACTTATAAACTGAAGGTCCAGGTTTTACAGATCTCCTAGTTTGTATTAAATAGTCAAAGACTAATATTCCAAAAAACAATTAGAATTTCAATAAACTTTAATATTGCAGTGCTGTTCATAAGAATCATTTGAAGAAGGAGTTATAGGTTTTGAAACACTAAATTCTTCTTTAGGGAAAAAAATACTATAAAAGTCCTTGTACTGTTTTTCAGCATCAGTGAGGCACAACCCTTGTGATGGCTATATTTCATGTGCATGTCCAAGTACAGGATTTTTAACTTTATGCTAAAAACATTTTCAACTCAGACCAATTTCCTTTTACATGCAGAGACCATTTGGATTACGTTTATCAAACTGAAGGCTTGGCTATAGTGCATATATATATATATATATATACATACACACATATTTATGGAATCTCATTTCCGGCCTGGCCCCATTTTCTTCAGCCTAAATCAATAACCACAGCTCTGTTTCCCTTTAGCTCTTTGAGCCAGACTGCCTCTGAAGGAACAGAAGTGCTTTCCCACTCTGGGAGAATGTATTGGTTTGAGAATCACTGGAGTAATTCTAAGCCTCCACACCAAGCCTCCAGCTGGTACAAACATTGCAAAGTTACAGAATACTCCCTAGAAATATGTACTTTGTAATTCCAGTAGAAAGGAACTGAGTTTTTCATGGAAGTGAGACCTTAAATTGCCAAAGCCTCTTCTTCAGGCGTCTTAGTTCCTGAAGCCACACAGAGGTTTAACGCCAAATCCAAGAGGCCAAGACTTCCTCCCCACCTCCTTGTAGTCCAGGTGCTGCTGCTCTCCTGCTTGGAGCAGGAGACCAACATGAGCAAGGAAGGCCAGTGACCCTCAAAGCCATTATCTCCTTTTCTACTTAGCATGTTAGCCAGTCCTGCTCTTTCAGCTGGGATGATTGAAGAGAATATCCCAGATAAGGGAAACTCTGGCATCAGGTTCCTCTTTAGATGGTGTCTCCGTGGAGTTCCCAGCTGCAGAAGGAGCTGCTCCCCGGTCTTGGGCTAGTTGTAGGGACAGAGCACATTGTACAGGGTTTTGTGTAGTCCATGCTCTGCCATGGGACACCAAAAGTGCCCAGGTGAGGCAGGGGCATTCCTGAAAGCTTGTCTCCCCCTAAGGATGGCCATGCCAGCTCTCAGACCCGGTGGCAGTAGGAGTCCTGCAACTCTGTTGTAGCACCAGAGGGAGGTACAGCACTGCTGTAGCTCCTGCAGAACCAACCCTGACGGGAGGGCTGCAGCCCAAATACCTCATCCACAGGTAGCTGGGGTGTGGCCAAGTCTGACCATGCCTTAATTCTGCTCTCCTAAGTAGGCAGGTGATTACCCTTTTATAGGCATTCACAACTTGCCTCCCTGAGAGTAAGGCATTCCTGCATCCCCATCGGCTGCTGAAGGTAATGTAGTGCTCTGTACCCAGAGAGCAGCTTCTTGTTTTACTGAGGGTTACGCTTTTACAGAAATCAAAGATGGCTCTACAGTGACTTGGGATATCTGAATGACAAAGGAAAGGTTGCTGCAAAGGCTGTGGGAGGAGAAGCTAGATCAACTTCAGTAACCCTGCCAAGTATTTGTAATGTTACATATTGCTACAGCATAAACTCAGAAAGTAAAGCAGGTTCCTTTCTATTAATATTCAGAGCCAGGGATTTAAAACTGAATGCAAAATCTCTCATTTGAGTTCCATGTTCTGCTAAAGCCAAGTTCTCTCAGTGTGGTCCCTTGACAATGCAAAAATCCACAAAGGACTACTCCTTACAAGTAAGATCACTCCATTGCTTTTATCTGTTGTGATTTTGTAGTACATATATTTGAAAGGCTGCTAAGGCAGTGAAGAATTGTCAAGGGATAACTGAACCACAGAGGCTGTAGTAATAAAGGAGGAAAGAACAAAATTGAAGCTATAATTCCAAATTTTTCTTCTTTTTTTGGGAATGTAAAAAAAGTTTAATACTACATTAGCATAGTCTTTGTCTAATTTGTTTTTCACTACAGCTTGTTGCAGAGAGCATTCTTTTGTGTTTCGCTCAGTAGGAGGCAGCTGAAAACATGTTGTTAAACACCAGAAAAAAAAAGCATGTTTGAAGGACTGCTTTTTCTATGCCATCACCACAGTGGAAATGTCTGGTGAAATAGCTGAATTTTTTTAATATAGAGCATTTTCCTGGTAGCATTTTTTTGGTAGCTGACTGGTTTATATAAAACTATACCAAATATTTAATACCACATATTAAAAGTATCAATTAAGCTTTGAGAATGATGTGTTACATATACACCAGTTTTAGTCCAGAAAAATTGCAGATATAGGAGCTGAATTTGTATTTGATCAATTCAATAGACATACATCTATGTATATTTATAAAATCGAGAAATCACATCAATTCTGTAACTATAAAATATATACATCAGTAAACCATGTAGAATTCTTTTATTTATAATAAGTAATTTAAAAGATGCAAACATGAAACTACTTAAGATAGAATCAACTCTTAAATAGCCACAGATGGCATATTTGAGGTACAGAATAGCTGCATTCCGCAGACCCTAGCATTGTGCATCACTGGTACAGCTGGCTTAGGGTTTCAAATACAGACACCTCTCAGATCCAGCTGCATTACATCCATGATTAGTTCATGTCTAGAAGTTACCAATTCTGGGCCTTACTGAATCATTACCAGACCAGAGCTGTGTTAGTCTCGGGAGGAGTCCCTTTGTTTTCTCTTCACCAAAAGAGAAACTTTCGTCTTCATTTTCTCTATCTGTTTTGATACCACTTTATTATAGGGATACCAATTTTTTTATTGGCTAAAGAGAGAAACCTTGCCTTTTGTCTGCTAGATGTTTAAAAGGGTGTCAGGAAAAATGAAGAATTGGGAATAGAGTGAGAGTTTCTCTTCAATAGGAGAAACAGCTGCATTGTTAACTGGTGTGTTCTGTGCTTTTTCTACGCCTGTCATTGTGCTTCACTGTTATTACCCTTCACAAAAAGGCAGAATTGCATCTATCCAACACATAGCTCCACATCTTTACAATTTCTTGATCCACTTTTAGACATGAACTTCTGGAAGAGGCTCGGAGAAAAGGTTTGCCTTTTGCGCAGTGGGATGGACCAACAGTGGTTGCCTGGCTGGAGGTAGGTATTGGCCATAACTTGAAAATGTGAGTTACATTTGTAGACTGCTTCAGTGTGCTTGTCCTTGCAAATCTTTAAAAGAGACTGTTACAGCCTCTTCCTCTCCCCCTGTGTGCTGTGCCATCAGCACTATGTTGGTTTTGACACTGCATGGTGTAAATTAGAGACTGGAGCTGAAAAAAGTAAGACGGAATTACACAGTGGGATGAGGACCAGAAATGCACTTGAATCCCTTTTCAATCTCTGAATTATTCAGTCTCTAAATGTCTAGGAACTCCACAAATACCTTATGTAGAATGATGTGCTAATTTTAAATAAACATAAAGAATGTGTATCTTTCTGCGTTTTAAAAACATAATGAGAAAAAAAGTGTTCCTCTGACCATTTTCACCTGCAGTGTGAGAGATCCAGATTGAAATCTCCCTGATCTGAAAGGCAGTGCCTTCATATCTGAAATCTCATGTGCAGAGAGCAGTCCTTTATTTGGAGGGGTTTTGAAATCAAGAAGAAAAAAACATTCAGCAGAGCTGTCATCAATTTTGACAAAAGTAATCAATGAATGTTTTAGGTGAAGGAACTACTAAAAAATAACTTACACAGATGCTGAGAGGAGAAGGCAGAAAGTAAAACTGTTCTTATACAAATCCACAGTCCCTTTTACATGACAAGGCTGTAACACTTCAGTGCAGATACAAACTCTTTATTGGCTCAAGGAACAAATGATTATTCCTTACTATACCAAGCATCTCTACCTATTCACAACTTTTCCCCTGCCTCCTGTAGCTATCATCCATTGATCATCAGTTAGACCTTGTAGAGTTTTTCCCTTCAATAGAAAAAAGAGATCCCTCTCCAAACTTTTGACAGAAATATGCTACTGAATAAATGAAAGATGAGAAATGAAAGCAGCAAATGTCCACAAGAATTCTGCTTCATATTGGAAGGTATGCTTCATATGCATCATATTATGCAAATATGCTTCATATTGCTGAAGGTACCTAATGAAAAAGACAAAATGAAAACTGCAGAAAGTCAGTACAAGCATTTGTATATACGATTATATCCTCTTTATCAAAAAATCTCCCTTAACATGGAACAATCCTTATTTTGGACACTACTTTACTTTTTATGTGACTTTTTCATATGAGTTCCGTAACCAGATTTGTATCAGTCAGAAATATTTAGTATTGCACTAAAGGCTGATTTGATGGAGACATGAACATACACAGGTCTATAATTTCTGAATACAAATATCCTCATCTTTCAAGGTGATCTGCAGTTTCAAGCAGGTTTTGACTAGTTAAGTCCTATTCTTTTTCTCTTGATTCTTTTCTGAAAAATAGGATATGCTTCCCAATGTCTAAGAGAGGGGCTGTAAAGAGGAATCAGGATCTATGAAGTTCTTGGGGAATATGATGACGGTAGCACAGGAGAGCTCAAAAGGAAGTTTATGTTGCAGTAGTCAGTGCAGATTGAATATTAATGATAAAAAGAAATGAGGATAGTTTATTCAGTGAGCATCCATGCAGTCAGTCAGCAGATGGACACTGTATGCATTTCATACTCTGCTAAAGAAAAATATGTGTCACTTCAGCTAAAGAATAAAGTAAATATTAAAGGATAACAGGACTCAAACTTAAGAAGTATATTGTGAAATTTTCAAACTTTACAGGGCTTTTCAGCCTTAGCATTTATTCTTGTTGTTTGTAGGTAGCACAGACATAGGTGAGAAATATTTTAAGAATTCTGTGTTTTCTTAATTAATTCTGAAAAAGTGTATTGACCTTGATATCTGATTTCTCTGTCTAGAATGATTTCTGTGTTCTGTTTTTAGATACTTGTCATCTAACATAATTTCCTTCTAGACAGCTATTTTGTTGAGGAATTTACTTATTTTGTTAAATAAATAATTTACCTAATGAGCAGCAAACAGCTTAATCTATTTCTGCAGGGTGAATAACTCCCAGTGCTTATGCTTTTCTGCTCTTCAAGTGCATGTGTGAAAAAAATTAATGTCAAAATAAATAAGGTGATGAAATACATTTTAAAGCTATGCATTGTTTTCTTGTGGCCATTTAAATGCATCTGGGTGTTATCTACATAGTTTTTCGTTTTCTTTTTTTTTTTTCTTTCATGAAACTTTATATTTTGTGACAGTTTTTTGGAATCAGATAATGTTTTTAAGGTTCAGACTAGCATTGGATGGAGGGAAGTGTCCCATCAGTGGGAAGGATTATTCAAACACAATGCAGTCATTTCTCAACCTCTGTGATACTTCAGGACTCAAAGCCTGACTGAGCCTTTTGCAACCTGACAGTCAAGTCTGTTTTCTCTGTGATATAAAAGTGACCTAACACCTGTCTTTTATGGAAATATTTCCCAGATAAGTAAAAACCTCTTAATAACCACACACTTCTTACCCCTACTGTGTCAAGTGAAATGAAAAGAAATTAAAATCTTTTCAGTTCATCACTGCTTTCCAGATTTTTGGTGAATTTCTTAATTTCCTTGGCCTTGTGTCCTCTTAGTAATCCTTTATTACATGGGAAAACAACAACAACAACAACAATAACAACAACAACAACAAGACAACCAGCTAATTCTGATGGCCTATTTTAGATGCACCTACCTTGGTCTTTGTTTTCCATTATGTTATCCCTAAAAACGCAGTGATTATGGCATTCACTGCTTATGTTCTTCAAACAGGCTTTGCTAAGCATAATGTACTTCATCCCATGATTAAAAACCTCACATGTATGTATCCCTGATATGAAATTACCTCTTTTGGGAAAAAAAGAAGTGTAGACACTGACAGTCATATTAATGAGACAGCATAAAATGAGAAAGCTGAAAAAAACAAGAATAATTCACACTCAGTAAATCCTCTTACAAGGAAAGAATAAGTGGTGAAGGAAGGGGCTGATGCTGGCCTGGGCTAGTAAGACTAACACAAGGAGAGGAAAAGCATTTAAGTACATATCTTTATTATAAATCCATAGGTGATGGAGCTGTGCTCACATTTTGCTGCACCTTCTAACCAGTATTCTTAGCTGGGATGTGACACCATACTAGACTGCTACCAAACTTACTGTAAAGTCTGACCCTGACAGGTTGATTATTTGAACTGGGCTGGGTTAATTTCTACTCAGAAAATAAAAGCTGAGAAATGTCAGATTGAGTATACCATGTTAAAAAAGGGAAAGCCATTTTAGTACTAAAGTGAAAAAAATTACTTAATTCCGCCTAGATGATATTTTGTACATAGTAACATTGACTTGGGCCAGTACTTGGTGATTAAAAACCTGGGAAAGGAGTAGACCAGGGGATGGAGGCAGCTCTAAAAGTAATTCAAAGCATGCCTTGCTTTAAACTTCTAATTACAGTAAAAGCAAAAAAAATTCACATGAATCCATGGCAATTTCAAAGGTTCTGAAACAATTGTGTTTTATTAAAGACCATGAGTTCGTAGTCATTTGTGTGTGTTACCATGCTTATTCAGAGTGATAGGTGTCTTAACAATTAATTATTTAATATTGGTTGTTAATTAATTTATTATTAGTGGTCATGACACCAAGTCTGACAGTTTAAAATGCTTTTGGACAATGCTCTTGGCACATATGTGATCCTTGAGGCTGTTCTGTGCAGAGCCAAGAATTGGACTTGATTATCCCAATGAGTCCCTTCCAACTCAGGATATTCTATGACTGTAATTTCATTTGAGAAATGAAGCAGTGCTTTGGATGAAATGTCCTTTCTCTTGACAGCTCTGGCTTGGGATGCCAGCCTGGTATGTCGCTGCCTGCCGTGCCAACGTGAAGAGTGGAGCAATCATGTCTGCTTTGTCTGACACTGAGATTCAAAGAGAAATTGGAATCAGCAATCCTCTTCATCGCCTAAAACTCCGATTGGCCATCCAGGAGATGGTATCACTGACAAGTCCATCAGCACCTCCAACATCCAGAACAGTGAGTCCTGTTCAGCTAACTTTTTTTCCCCACTTCACCCTACAGGAGTCTGCAGAAAAACCTTTGTAGTACCAGAATGGCTCTATATCATACACTTCACAATCAGTGAGAACTGTCTAATAAAGACTCAGAACTACCTGTTCATCACTTGCTTGATTGTTGATTGCTGATTTTTTTGCTTTGATCAGATATTCTTATTTTTTTTAAGTCATTGTTTTGATTATCCTTGATGTTATCCAAATCAATATGGAGCATCCTATTTGTAATTTTGTCTAAATTTTTGCCTTTCTCTTCCTTCAAATCATCTGTAGCAGCCTAATCAGATTGAATTTCTCTTGTTTGTTTGTTCTCTTTCTTTATCTCTTTTTTGGGGGTAGAGGGGAGGCAGGTGTTGGGAGAGGTTATGTAGGAACACAGCTCTTTTGAGTCTTTTTCCCATTCCTCCTTTCAAATGTTTTCTAATATAAGTCAGCTGGCTTTAGGTTCTTCATGCTTTTAAGAGAAACAGTGCTTGGAAGTGTGAGGGGAGCATCGGCAAAGCAGAAGTGGAACCTGTGCATTCAGCGAGGAAGGAAGAAATAGCGTCGGCAGAAAGGAGGGAAGCAACTAAGGATACACAGAAATACATGTCCGAAAGGAAAGGGGCAAGGAAATAGATCAGGGAAAGTAAGAATGGATGTGCTATATATAAAAAGCAGGAAAAATTGGCCAAACTGATGAACAGAAGAAAAAAGACAAAAAGAAACAAGATAACAAAAGGAAGTTTTAAATGCTGATTGGTATGGCAATGGTAGAAGCATATGCTGATGATAATTGCAATGATAGAAGCAATGGAGACTAACAAAAAAGAGGCTTGATCAGATGGCAAACAAAGCATAGGAGTGAAGGACAAAGACTACTACTCAAGTAGTATAGCTCAGATTTCTGCTAGCAAGGCAATAGTAATGATAATGTTAATTATATTTTATAATATGTTGTCTTCATTAAATTTGTGGAGAATCTTCTGGTGGAAATTAGAATTCAGATATCTTTGTGAGGTACCTGATCCACTGAGCTACATGAGCAACTGGGCAACAGCATTAATATTACTATTGATTGCCCTTTTATCTGCATGTTGCTCATGTTCTTTAAATATTGTAGTTTACTGATACTTTCTTCCCTGAAAATAGTTTTCTTTGTCATTATTATGGTAATATTATGAATTCTAATGGATTTTACCAAAGTAAAGCAGTAAAGACTCAATATGATGTTTGAATTACTACACAAAATTAATTTTCATTTTAAAAGCATAAGAAGATATTTCAAAGCATAAAATCATTTACACTTATGAAGTCAGAGAATATTAGCATCAAGCTAGAAGAAACATTGGGAATACTTTTGCCTTGTTTTTTTTTTTCATTCTGCCTGAGTAACTGTCTGCACACAAAGCTGCCCTGCCCTGGAATGTGCATTTCTAAGTCCCAATGTTTCTGCTTCCCCTCTTTCTCAGCAAAGGAGTTAATTTATCTCAGGTCTTTAGAAAACAGTACACATCCATGCTCCCTCCCTGACTCTCCTCACTGTACTAGTAATCATTTGATGAAAAACAATGGGATGAGGATGAATAATTTTAGAAGTGAATTATCTTGACATTTTTGATTTACAGAAACATGGTAGAAGTATTCATTATTTAGATTACAATATGGGCATGTGATTTGTGCAGAATATTTAGGCTGGAAAATCTCTGGGAGTTGAAGCTTACCTCGGCACAGAGCTGTGAGCTAAACGTTTGCCACTTGTTTATGAAATGCAGCTTTAATTATTATTCTTTGCTTTGTGGCAGTGCTCTGCTGGATTTCATCCATCAGTTCTAGTTGTAATACTCCATCACATCTGTTCAGAAGCCACTAATGAAAGATGCAAACCAAGTTGTCTAAAGTTGTCTCTAGTTGCAGCTTGGTAGAGGCAAGAACGTGGTTGTGCTGATGGTGATGCGCTGTTAACTTACAGTGGTGCTGCCTTTCTTCTTTACCACTGCTTACCTAATGTGGATCCCACCTGCCTTCCTGTGGGCCTTGTCTGTAGCCCTCAGGCAATGTTTGGGTGACCCATGAAGAAATGGAAAATCTTGCTGCTCCAGCTAAAACGGTTAGTCATTCCACTTCCACTTAAAATGGTTTCAGTGCTCAAAAGAGAATAGGCCTGTTCTGGTTTAACACAGATGCCATATCTTCTGTAGGATGCTTCCCAAAGTATGTCATTAGACAGTTGCAGAGAGTAATGAAATTGAATTAAAAGAAGAGTTACATAATCTTTCAGAAAAGAAATTTACAAATGGTGTTGCCATCACAAAAATTGTTTGACCCTAAAACCAGTACTGGACTTTTAGAGTATATAATAGTTTCAGTGCCACTGTGAAACCTCATTTAATGAAATGAAATTGTCACAGTTACAGGTGCAACATTTCCCCTGTAATCTGCTCGCTCTTCTTCTAAAGAGTGTTTTGTATTTGATGACATAGAAAGAAATAAGAAAAGGCCTGAGAATGGTGTCTTACATAACTTTATGTTTTCAATGCTGAATCTTTCTTGTCCATGCTTGGTTATTCATGATCTTTGATTTCAGGTGCATGGAGAGTATAATTTATTTATTGATTTTTGTCAAACCTCTCCCTTAACACTAAAGTAAGACCATTTTTTTTTTTCCAATTTGGAATACATGTTATTTTAGGTTTTGGTTGTTAGCATTATATTATAACAACTCCATAAAGGTGCTTATAAAACACAATGCAATGTTCCAATGAGATCTCTTACAAAAATCGTCTTCAGTTTGGCAAACTTTATAGTCAGCCCAACCCATAAATCCATAAAATCCATAAAACTAACTTTTGATGCAATAAGGAATTATTTCTTCAAAGTTTATGCGTCTTATAGTATTTAAAGTTTTGACATCATCAGTAAGGAAGCCAATTCTTATCACTATTTTTATTTAAACTGAGCTCATTTCCAATTTTATTAGTGTTGAAAAAGATGAATGCAAATACAACAGCACTGAACTGATAAGAAGTATGGTTGATTCTGTTTAACTGGCCAGCCAGAAAAATATAATTTTTCCATTAAAAATGTTATGTAAAAAGCTCCTTTACAATATATTCTCAAGAAGACAGCTTTTTATTGTGAATGTTTCAAAATCAAACTAGAAACAAAACCTACATCACTAATGCCCAAATTTTAAAGTAAATGTTTTTTAATTGTGAAACTGTGAAGACTGTTTAAATGATGCTGTAAAAATTCACCAAGATATAATGATTTTCTCTCTTGAAAACTTAGCTACATTTCATAGTTTTGGTGTCATAATTTTTCAGGTAGTTTAACACAGGGAATTACCACTGGCCAGAGTTACTTGTGCACTTTAGGTGTATATTTTCATTAACATGCATATGAAAATCACATATTTTTATAACTAATTTTTATTGTCTTTTTACCTGCTTTACTAATTGCTTCCTGCTGATAATACAGAAAGAGTCTGAAGAAGGCAGTTGGGCTCAGGTATGATCTTTCACATTACTTTTTTATACTGAAAGTTAATAATAATGTAATTGGGTGCATCAGTATGCATATGGAATATGCAGTATGGAATATAATAGTCACAGGATGTCAATGATTGAATTATGATTTACATAGTTCTTCTCAAAGAACATATTCTCTGGACAATTTTGTTAGGTAAAGCAGAAAGACGTACATATGTGTTGAATATTTTTCACGAAAGAAATTACTACATTCCAGAGACATATTCTATCTCCCATTTAAAACTTTGTTAAGTGCTTTAGAGAGTAAGTATTTTCTTAATTTTTCAGAACAGGACAATTAAATATACTATAAATTTGAGAGCTAACTTTTCTAAAATTACACCGAATTTTCTTTTTATAACAATTGTATAAGTCACACCCAAGTACCAGTCTACAAATAGTATTGTATAATTTAGTAAGAACTGTCAATTAGCTACATTTTTAATTTTTTTTCTCACTAATATATGCATGCTTACATAATCTTGCTATCTTTACTGACTACATTCCTTTTCTCTTCAAAATCTCACAAAAATGAGACATAAGGGGAGTCTATTTTCCCTCATAGATCATATATCCATCTGGCTTTGTGTTAGTTTAGGTTAGTTTCTAGGAGGAATCTGGTTTGCTCCTTTCATGATTAATTTCTTGAGCTCTAAATTTGATGGATTTAGGTTTTAAACTGTTCACAGATGAAAATATCTCATTTAAATGTAAGCTTGAGTGCCAAACAACTGAAATTAACTTTTAGTTTCTAAAGGACTTGAGGTGTGTAGCCATTAAGTGTCCTTGGGTCCTATTTATATACCCAGATATATATAAATTCTTCTCCCCAGAAACAGTAACAAGGCTCAGTGGATTCCCTGGAGCCATGTTTGTATTGCCAGTTCACAGTTCAGGGTTTGCCTGGCATAAATATTCTAGAAGGTCAATTGAAAGCAAGTAAGATTATGAAACACACGTTTTGATTGTGCAATAAGTTTGTTTGCACTTAAAACTCAAAATTGAAAAAAAAAATCCTTAAAACTTTTATAGGAAAACAAGATACAACAGGTAAAACTGGTATCCATAACAAATATCTCACAGTGGCTCCCTCTTCCAATGTTAAAACAAAGCCAAACAAGAATTACTATTTTTTAATCATAATTCTTTTCTTTTAGACATATTTTGTTTTCAGTCTGTAGTGCAGTCTTGAACAAGCTCAAGAATTGCTTTCCCCTCTCCATCTCCTTCTTTCTGTAGACCCTGGCTTATGGTGATATGAACCATGAATGGATAGGTAACGAGTGGCTCCCCAGTCTGGGTTTACCTCAGTACCGAAGTTATTTTATGGAATGCCTGGTAGATGCAAGGATGTTAGACCACCTGACAAAGAAAGACCTGCGTGTGCACCTAAAAATGGTGGATAGTTTTCATCGGTATGTTGGCATAAAGACTACATCTATAAAAATGCTTATGTGTCTGCTCTATTGCTCAGTGCTGCACAGAACAAAAAACACTTTCTGTTGTTTTGATGTGGAAGAACATACAGAAAAGAGAGGTCTGACTGTGAGAAATCTGAATTGAGAAAGATTCCTTTAGTAATACCAACCACATTGCAATTATGTCTCTCAAAACCAAGATACTGGTACTGGATAAATTTCATAATGAGCAAGGAACCATTAATATATCAAAAGACTCTTGACAATACAGAAACAGTAATAATTTAAGTGGTGTGAAGTATCAGAAAGTGTTAGACTAAGCTTCAAAGCCCTGAGATCTCATAATAATGAAAAGCTATTGTGTGTAGCACATAAAAGCTGTTAACAGTACAAGCAATTTGACAGTTGTTGGGTTACCTAGGGATATAGCTAGGAAGCTAAATTGGAAATATGGAAATAAAGGCATTTAAATTTTAGCAAGAATGAGGTTTATGTGACAAGAAATGGATTTCTTTTTAATACACTGTCTGATTTGTCACTTTTTTAAAGCCTGATTTGACAAAACATTTCACGGCTCACAAGGGCTGACCTTTTCTGAATACTACTTTTAATGCTTTGGGTTTCTTACGCTAAAACAGTATTCAAACATACTCATTTTGGTTTTTTCCATTTCATTCCTGAAGTCTGTGGAGTTTTTTTACTGGGTTTGCTCTCCCCTCTGCTCTAAGATTTCCTACATGGTTGCTATGAAACATGTCATATGAAGTGCAGGAAATACATCCTATATATGTTCCTATCTTCAAAATATCTTTATTAACTCTGTAAATGTTTCTCTTTAAATAACAGAACAAGCTTGCAGTATGGAATCATGTGTTTAAAGAGGCTGAATTATGATAGAAAAGAACTGGAAAAGCGAAGAGAAATGAGTCAGCATGAAATAAAAGGTGATATTTCCTGGGAATGTTTCTTCTTTTGAAGCATGACACTGTTAACCCATTGTCATGCCATTTTAGCAAAGCATTTAAGCATGTGCTTTAAGCAAAACTAACATAAGTCCATCTTTCTTCAGAAAAAATCCTATCTGTTTTAATTAGGCACATTTAAGTACTTTGCTAAATTGGGACTGTAATTCTGAATGGTGGTTTGACACATACATTCTTCTAAATTGAATTTTGGGTATGGATCTTATCTGAATCTCTTTCAGGCTCAGAAGCACAAGGCCAAACAGTGTGCAGCCCAGTAGGATGTGCTGGGGGCAACACGAAATAATAGGAGCACTCAGGACCTTAACACTATACTCCAGCTTTTGAAAACCCTTGCCTTTGATTACTTACGTCAGAATATATCATAGAAAATGCTGCTTGGAGGGGCGACCACTGAGGCAGTTGATTGGTACCTAAGAATAGTTCCTAACAACACTGGCCTTATTAGATTTCACAGCTGATTCTGAAGATTTTTTTTTTTTTTTTTTTTTTTTTTTTTTTTTTTTTTTTTTTTTTTTTTTTTTTTTTTTTTTTTTTTTTTGCAAAGCTCTCTAGAGTAGCTGCAGGCTCACTGCATGGCTCTTTTTATGTATAACAATTTGGGTGGCTGGGTTTTTCCAACTATCAGAAATGAATCCTTTGATTCTTTTGAACTTTTCCAGCTCTAGTGACTACAGCAGTTAGCAATTCTCAAGCACAATGCTGATTAGAAGAGCTAAAGAAAAGCTGAAGGGCTACAGTGACAGTGTGCACTTGCTCAAGGCAGATGATGGCATGTACTAATGCAAAGACTTTGCCTTGGATGTGCAGGCATCAGTGCCAGTCAGCCCAAGTGGGTCTAGCTGGAGACTGACATGGGGGAATTGGATATAGGTCTCAAATTCTGGTGTCCTGCTAGGACAAGGGTAATTCATAGCCTCCTTCACCTTGTCATGCCTTGGCCATGGTGGGAATTCATTAATACCAGGTGGGATTTGGTGTCTGCCTGCTACCGTGTTTCAGCTGATCCTGCCCCCAAAAAGCAAGATGCTTTCAGCCAGGCAATGGAGAAATCCTGCTCCCAGAACAGCCACAGTAGCTGGATTTGTAAAGGTTCACTTAGTAAAGAAAACTCAATACTATGTCTCCCACTTACAACAATAAAGATCAGTATAAGTAACTTTTTTTCTTTTAATCTTACAGGCAAAGCAGGACACTTTTTCAGAATAGCCAAATCCTCAAAAATACTCAAAACAATTTTCCTAGCTCATTTTGTTGCCTCAGATTTCTGTACTAAAAACAGTTTCTCTCTAAAATTGTGAACTAATCTTTTACTTTATGGCATGTCAGTATATAAGTGCTGACACTACTCCCGAAATGTTTAATACAAAACTCCCAAGTGAAGCCTTGAGGAATAGGTATTTCTCCTGTGCCTTTGCACTGTAAAATCCTGCCTACAAATTGAAAAGATATATATAGGAAGTGGGAGGAATTGCGTTCTGGAGACCCCCTCTGGAAGCAGATTTCTCCTTTGGAAACATTATTTCTTGAAGATAATCACATAGAGTTTTTGAATAGGAGGTGCTAAAGCTGTATGAATTCATCATGTATGAAATAAAGCAGTAAGACATCCACACTGCATGCACAGCTACACACACACACCTGTAAAATTTGGAAGTTATCAAGGATCAGGAGAATGACGTAGTGTTATGTCCTTACAGATGTGCTGGTATGGAGCAATGATCGAGTGATACGCTGGATACAAGCTATTGGCCTCCGAGAATATGCAAATAATATTCTAGAAAGTGGTGTACATGGTTCACTTATAGCACTGGATGAAAACTTTGACTACAGCAGTTTAGCTTTATTATTACAGATTCCAACACAAAACACACAGGCAAGTGTGCTTATGCTACTTCTGGTTAATCTGTACCCATTATTACCTTTTATTTGTCTTCAACCATTTTAATTGTTTACTTTGGTATCTCTAGGCACGGCAGATCCTTGAGAGAGAATACAACAACCTTTTAGCACTAGGAACTGAAAGACGACTTGAGGAAGTAATTAATTTTATTTTCAGTATTTATAAAACTATCACAGTAAAACATTAAAATTAAATTGAATGCATGAAGACATGTTAATTTTCACATGGTTAAAAAGAGTCAGTTACAGCGTAAAAAAAAAAAATTAGGAATATTCATCCAGCTTTTTAAAGTAACCTCAGTTTGGCTACATATTTGTGTCATCTTGGATGCTAAATTTAACACTGCACTCTTACCTTAAGATGAACATTTTCCAGAGAGGAAACATGCAAATGGAGTGAAAGTTTTGCTGGCCAGAGCAGGTGGTGGGGGATGTGTTTGGATGGGATGCCTGCACAGTCTATTCTTTAGGAACTTACACTTTTTAATAATAAAGAAAAAAAAGTAGATTTTTGGTTTGTTCTTTATTGTTTTTCTTCTTCAAAGTTTATCAACGTTAACAGATTAACAATATTAACAGAGTGTGATTTGGGGCAGTTATCTAGATTTGAAGAATTTAAAATCCAACTACGGAAATTATTTATCTTAACATAAGAGTCCAGTGCAAAAATGTTTAAGTCTTGGACTTCTGCACATGAAGAGAAATAAAACTTTTAAGGGCTTGCTGAAAAGTCCTTAAGGCCTATTAATGCATTCAGGCGCCTGTGAATTCTGTGCATGCACATGAGTGTTTAATCCTTTTTTAGTACTTTATGTAAGCCTCCTAATACAACAACAAACCACTTTATGTCACTGTGTAAGAAAGATCTATTTTAGCAGAACTTTCTGTAGGAAATTCTATAATAAACCCCTTGACTATATCGAGCCAAAGATTTTAAGAAGAGTTTTCCACCCCAGCATTTAATATTTCTAAAGCTTTGACTTCTACAAGCACGTCTCAAACACATTACACTGACTGTATTGCAGTACAGCAGAGCAGGGCAGTTGTTATGGAATATGTCTGGCAGTGGTAGCGATAGCACACAGCAGGATAGTTACTCAAAAAATTTCATTTTGCTTGATCAAACACAACTGTGTGTTGACAGAGCGACGACAAGAACTTCAGGCGCGGCCCATCGTGGCGGCGGCAGTTCCCTCCCCGCGAGGTCCATGGGATCAGCATGATGCCGGGCGCATCGGAAACGCTGCCGGCCGGCTTCCGCCTCACCACCACCTCAGGGCAGTCGCGCAAGATGGCCAGCGACGGTAGGGGCTCCTTCCTGCACTGCCTCGTGGAACGCACGAGGCCTGTCCTGGCATGCCAAATTGACTTATAGTGCACGTCTGTCTCGCACCACAACAACTGTGTTCATTTAACTAGGATGAAGTGAGTCTGGGACAGCTGAATTAGGGAATGGAAAAGCACTGACATGGCATATTATCCATTTTTTCAGGCTTGCTTCTGACCGACAGTGTTTATCTAAAATACAAAAGTACCCCCAATGGCCATCTCACTATCCTACATCTGTAAAGCAAACAATCAGAAAGGCAGGAATTAATTTACTAACTTTCAACTGAGATTGAATGTAATATCTAAGCAATTTTTTGACCCTATTAGCCTCTCTAGCAGGTGGAATGTGTTCTAGAGAGTGCAGTTAGAAAGGGCTATCATCTTACTTTTCCTATCTTACTTTTCCTATCTTACTTTGAAACTGAATAGCCTAGCCTTGACCATCAAATAACTGAAGATGCTAACAGTCACCAGCAGATGAGTAGTTAGCAAATGCTGAAATTCAGTCTCTAATTGAGTTACTATATACCAGTCTTAATTTTCTCTGGAAATCTTTTGATTTCCAAAAGATGCACTAACTCAGAAATGAGTGGAAAATTAGCAAGCAAATTGGAAGTAAAGTTTTACTTATTTAAGTTTTACTTATTTTTAAGTAAAACTTAAAAATCATTGTAAGAGAGGAGGCAGAAGAAAGAAATCCCACCATAGCTATTCCTTCTGGTATGTGGAAAATAAAGCCAAGTATACCTGCCTGAAGTTCTGAGAAATATTAGTACACAGACTGCGTCATTTAAAATACTGCCATTTATGTCATCATGATAGGATTTAGATGTACAAATGGACTTATCTCAAAGTAATTTAATACAGTGACTTGTAGAGATCACATCCTGTAACTTGATAATGAACCTGCTATGACAGTATTGCCACCTAAATTCCATTAAAGCCATCCAAATTGCATTAAAGTTTCTCACCTTTAACAACAATACTTTATAGTTGCAGTTACAGATGGAATAATTGACTGGATTATGTCACTGAATTCCACTGACTCCTAGTTTCCATGGCATATCCATAGCCCACATTGCTGTAGTATATAAGAACCTTATAAACATTAATGGATTTCATCTTCTAGTCATGATATGATGTAGAATATGATATTCCCATTTTACAGATGGAACTAAGGCACAAGGCAGATTTAATGATTTACTTGACATCTTCCAGACAGTTAATTCTTGAGCAGGGTATACTGAACTCAGTAGACTTAAAGGGAAGTAAATTTGAAGGTGTCTATCTTCATCCAGGATTTGGCTTCCTATCTCCCAGCAGTAAGAACGCAATTTAAACAGCATGATAGGTAAGAGCATTAGGACGTACAACAAAATAAAGACAAAAACTGAGTTTTAAACTGCATTCACTTTAGACAGATTCCAACAGTACATCAGCCATTACAGAGTGCTGAGTTTTGAACTAGACCATGCTCAGATAACAGAGAAAGCCACAGAGCAATTTAACAGCCACCCTTCCAGTGGTAGACAGACTGGTATATTTTACTGATGATTCTAAAGAGGTTCTGGTTTGTTTCCTTTTTTTTCTCCTTCCTAATTTGCAGTTGCTTCATCACGACTGCAGAGGTTAGACAGCTCAACAGTTCGCACATACTCATGCTGACAAGGCCTAGCAAAGAAGCCAGCACTGAATTGTTGTGAGTATTCTGTAAAGGCCATCATGAAAGCTCTTCATATCTCTGAACTACACCCCACATTATCCAAGCACAAACCAGCATGGAGCAGAGGACATAACTAAGGACTCCCTAGGGTGGTCATTTGGTCATGACAACAGTGTTAAGCTCCGTCCAGAGGATGCTAGCAACCATAGTTTGGCGAGAAGGCAAAGGGAATTAACTTTATGAGAGCTTGAAAGACTTCTAATAGGAGCTGCAATGTGGAGCAACACTAGTGAAGCAGAAGAAATTTACTTGGGTTTTTTGGTTTTTTTCTAAAGCTAGGGCTCAATTTGGAACATCAGGTAGCTGCGTCAAGTTAGAACAAGACTTACCCACACAGAAAATATTGAAAATTTATCTATTATAGAGATTCATGCACTTCTCAGATCATTCAGAATTGACAAAGAAAGGATAATCTGAGCTGGATGCAACTTTGGATCAAATTTGGAATTGGAGTTAATGTTAAATTTTTCACCGTATATCTTTCAAGTGTGGCTATGAATATCACAGAGTCGCTGTTCCAGAGTTCTGTGGAAATACAGTTTTCTATTTTATCCCAGATTTTGGAAAAAATATCCACCTGATAAGTACTTACATCAATATAGCACCATTTTATGCTAGTATTTTCTCAGTTAAACAATGCTAGTATTTTCTCAGTTAAACAATTTCCATTTAGTTACTTGGGAGCTGTAGAATAGGCAAGGCAGCTGTAAAAAATGTTTGAATATTACCAAAACCTCATCAGGCATCAAACATGCTTCAATAGCTGTTGAATATTGTAGGCAAGACATGCAAGGATCTGCAAGCAAGTTGTTGGTTTTTTGTTTTGATTCCCAAGACGGAGACAGACTTGGGGCCATTGAGATTTTACTAACTCTGTGTAGGTTCAAAATGTTAGGAATAGCAAATGTTATCAGTGGGAAAAGTAAATTCCTCAGGATCCTCCTAATGACATGGGCCTTACTTCATATATCTTCAAAAGATTGCAAGAGTATAAAACCTTACTCTTAGTAAAAAAGGGAACTTTTTGAGCTACCCCTGAAAAAATAAGCTTGGGGGGGCTGTGGTTATTTGTTGGTTTGGTTTTTGTTTGGTTTTTCTGAAAAACCAAAGTTTAGCAGCTGACTCTACAAAGATGATGATGAAGCACATAAACTGTAGAAATCTTTTTATGTTATGCATGTATAGATTCAAGTATGGTATTGTATCAGTAAAGTCAGTGACAGGACTCTTACAGGGTTCAGTGGTAAAACTGAAGGCAGAGATATGAACCTTTTCTCCTATGTGCTTCAGAATTGCAATTTTGGAAGCAATAAAGCATGACCAAGAAGTTCAAACACCAAGCGATCCGTTAGGCCAGCAGTAATGGGCCAGGCACTTGACGTGAGGCTTGAAGAGTGCAACAAAGGCAGAAATGGAAAACTGATATGCTAACAAAAACTAATTAAAGATTATCCAAGCCATTTATTCCCACTATATTAAAAATTATCTAAAAAGTAGCAAAGCACAAACAAAAGTAAGGTAGCAGACTTTTCTGGCACTATATATGTATGGAAGACATGTATTTCGAGCAAAAATATGTATTTATAAAGTTGTACAAGCTATACAAGTTAACTTCAACTTCTATTGGAGTATTAGTAGCATTTCAAGTATCAGTGGTATGTATCACATCAGTATTTGCTGCTTGTCCACTGTTCTGCCAATTACATCCTGATCTTAAATTCTTGAGTGGTCTATAAGGATATTAAATTTACATCTACATTGTAAAGGCTAATATATGAGGTCAACGGATGGTAATATACTACTGTTTCTCTTCTCACTTACATATACTCCTTTTAGAGAAGGAACAAGATGGTGTGAACTACAACTTTAGTATATGCATCTTCTGTAAGGGCAATTTTAAAATGCCATGCAGGTTAGAAACCAAAAAGCAAGTTGAAGTTATTTTGAATTCCAGTACATTATATTGAAAATTGAAACAACACACCCCCTACCAAAAAAACCCCACAAACCCATGCAGGGGAAATAATTCCTTCACTATTATATAAACTTGCAAACTCAAACAAGTTACCTGCAACTCAACAATGAATGCATAAACAGAAACCACCCATAGAGGGGGATGTCAGATTGAAGGGCAACAGAATAGTTTTCAGAATTTTTTCAGCACACTTCCTGAGTAACAGATTCTTCATGGAAGGAGCTGATTGATACTTGGACAAAAGGGAAGACTATTCATTATAGCATGCCTCCTGAAATTTTTCAGATCCAGCTTAGACTGAGACCCAGGCTTTTGTAACACCTTGCCTAGGCTACATTAGCAACTGCGATACTCTGGTGAAGTATCTGCATGCACAGAACCAGGAACTAAGCAGCAGAGGGGAGGGATAGCTGGACAAGCTTCCACACAATAGTGAGATCAGGGAGTTTTTATATAGTAAAAAGAGCAGGCCTAAAAGAAAGTGGCAAACAGATTGCATGTGGAACAAATGCAGATGGTCTGTGGTCACAGCCGGCTGCAGATTCTTGCTTTCTGCTACTCTTATGAGAGTAAGAGACATTCTCTTACAGACATTGTCAAAGGCTTGTATTTCAAAACAGTTAATGCTAACAACATCAGTTTGGTACAACCTTCCAGTATCTTTATAGTGTTTCTTCACAGCAGCTGTGTCCCATTCACATACTTTGAAACTGCCTTTCAGGTGGGTTTTTTTGAACATTTGTTGAAACCACAATGAGCTGCCAGAAACCAGGAGCAACATTTATATAAGCATACTCTGCACAGGCCTGCTTTAGTGTACTTGATATCAGAAATTTCAGACCAATTAAGGCTGCTGGTGCTGGCCATTTAATGTTGCAAAGAAATTTATTACAGAGCACATGGGACCCAGCAATCTTCCTGCTGTGGTGGCTAGATGTGGTGGCCCAGCTGAGCAGCTGAAATGTCTTCACACAGCTAATGGATTTGGCACTCACATAATCTGAGCTTTCCCAACATTTTTAACTTCTAAAACATTTGCCATTGCCAAGTCAGAAGGGTCATTCAGGACAGACTTCTTGCCACAGGCTGAAGCAATAGAACATTTTACTTTAACTTTTATATTCTAATGAAATGCTAAAGGAGATTTGGCAAAATCAAGTTATGTACTTTACAAAACCTCTCTGGAACCCTTTATTGGTGAGGACAAATGGAGAAGCAGAGTTTAAAAAATATGTAAATTATAATCTGGAAACAGCTGGTCTATAGCAAAGAAACCGTCAGGGTGAAAAAGGTAAATGCTGTCAAGCTGCAGTGAACTAGGAAGAACCACAAAGTATATCAAAGAACATCAGTAAGGTCTGTTTACTGAAAATGTGTGTTTCAGGCAAAGGTCTTCATATGCAGGAAACTAATCACAGTGCTGAACCAAAATAAACAGGAAAACAACTGTAAAATGAACATAAACAGCAGTCTGTGTTGACTGAGGACAGTTACTAAAAAATAAAAATGAATTATTAGTAAATTTGTGTTGCACATCTAAAATTAAACAAATGCATGCCTCCCATGAATATTCAAAACCCATGTTTTAGTAACTTAGTTACTAAACTACTTACTGAGTGCTGTATTTTCTGTTGTCATTGCACTTTAGATTGAATTAGAATCACAGAATCTTACTAATTATTGTTTATTTTTTTCTCTTAGATGTCATCTCTTTCTTCTACTTTACCTGAAGTGCACTACCACTACTTAGGAAAAGAGCATTAAAACTCTCTGCAAGAACAGGTTAATAGGGAAGAGAACACATAAGGTTCATCATACAAACAAACAGATATGATGTTCCTTTCATGTATTTGGTTAGTTTAAAACAAGAACAAAAAATATCTAAATAACTAAAAAAACCCAAAAAAACCCCCAAACCACAGAAAAACAAAACAATCTCTCCCTTTTCTCTCAGCATCTCTGTCATCAAAAATTTGACAGTAGTGCACATCCAAAGCTTTTATCAAATGAAGCCACTCATCTTTACATTGTTACATCTGTTTTATTGTAAAATACTAGACATTTACGTATTTACTGTGTATGTATTTCTTTTAAAATGTGTAAGTCTTATGTAAATGGATATAAATATGATTTTTTAAAAATAAAATCTATGGTACATGGGGTCTCAGTGCAAACATTTGACAATACAGTGTCAATAATACTGTTTGTATCTTTCCATTCCACCATTTTTACAGTTTTTGGATTGTAACAGTCAAATGAATATGTTTAGCAGAGTTAGAAGCTTCAACATGTTCCTACTGAGAAAAATCTGTCAATATTTTAAGCTGAACATCTGCCTCTGATGATGTATAACAGAATGACATAACCTGGAACTGAAGCCAAAAAGGACCTCTAAAGACAAAATGGAAATGTTAGATACCTACAGAGAAGCACCGTGATGGCTCATCTCTTAAAAACAAACAAATCCAGAAGAACTATTTATAAAAAAATAAAAAGCAATTTAATAAAACATGATTTGTACAAAAAAACCAAAAACTTTCTTCTATGTTACCTGCGGACCAAGAGGAATCTTGCTTTACCAAGATCTACCTTTTTGTTCCAGGATCTTCAAACACCAGCCAGCATTGGAAAAGTAAATCTAATATTTGCATAGAATCAGATTCTTGTTTCCAGATATATTCAGCAGAGAAAGAAAAGAGAAGCCAACCCCCACCATTTCTTCATCCTAACAGGGCATTAGACAGGCTCCTGTCTAACGTCATGCTTTTAGTCAAGATGGCCTTGCTGAGACTTCACAGAAGTCAGTTTTATCAGAGGAAATAACTGAAAGACAGAGTGATTAATATATAGTGTATAAAAGTTTAGAAGAGCAACTATTACCTGCTGTGGCTTTATTTGGTGGTGTTATTGTTGTTTATTCTTTGTTTAAATGGGAAGTTTCAAAGTAAGACCTACTTAATAGTCATTTACCTATTTGCTATTTTTCTGCTGCTTGATCTTAGCTCAAAACCTGTCTTTTAGTTATTTCTTTTAGCAGTTTGATCTGCAATGTTTGCACGTACATAAACATTTGTTTTGTCTATTTTTATTTGGCAAACTTCGGTCAATCAGATGGTGAAAGATTTTTCTCCCCCGATGTCAATAAAAAAGAGAATTCAGTGCTATCTGTGTTCATAAATCTATTAAGTTTGGTATGTAGTAGCATTAAGTTTGGAAAGCAGATGCTTCTCACAGCCAAGCCTAAGTACATTTTGGCACTAGCAGGGATGAGTTACAATGGAGCTACTGGTGAGTATCTGCCACGAGAGGGAGCACAGATCTTGCTGATGGGTGCAAAGTGCTGGCAGGGTATAGCAGACAACTGCAGAAAGTCAAGGTTCTTGTACTCACAGTTCCTTGGACTTGACCAACATTCTTCTCCTCCCTCCGCCTCCTTTTGGAATATTTTATTGCAGAATGTCACAAAGTAAAGCAATGCAAGCACTGTCACTGCCACTGTCAGTGGCAGCATTATCGTATGAATACATGTTCCCTCACAAACACCAACTCTTGTTTTGCAGAATTCCTTTTGCAGCCCACACTAAAACTTAGAGGGCAAAGGGGAATGAAGTGTGTTGTGGAAAAGAATGAGCCAGATACTATGACCAGTGTGGAAGTTATCCTGCCCCAGGAGTACAGCACCTACAAATTATGTATTTCACAGTGGAATAAAACAGACTAGAAGAAATTTAAAACTGTATTATTGTGACTTCAGTTTTGATTTAAGGATAACATACCAAGTCTCCTAATTCATCCCTGTCTCTCTCACACAAGGTGAAGCTACCCATTATAGCTAGAAACTGTGGTTATGCTAAATGTTGCCTACTTGGCTCCAACCCTTTCAGTACACTAAGAATAATTACTACATCTGCCTCTTCCAGCCAAAATTCAGTGGCTCACTGACCATTCAAATCTACCCACTTGCTGCTTCTCTCTAAAAAAACATTAAGAAAATGACTGCTGTTCTACACCTTGTTAAACGGGCTTGTTCTTCTTGATGGTCTACTCTCGGGTTCTGGTTCTCTCACCCGAGATTCAGGTGGTTTAGAGTCTTTTGCCCTCTGAAGGCCCTGAGCCAGATGCGAGAAAGAAGTGGTCTTCAAGGTCATGTTTTTCAAGGTTTCCCATGTTGTTTATTATTTGTTATCTTACAATGCTCTCTGTGCCCAGTTGAGATCTGAACAGCTGTGAGGACACGAGGTGACTCCCCCCGCGGTGGGATGTCGCAGCCCCTTAATACAGAAGATTATGTATCACTTATTTGCTATTATGTGCCAATGCCTATCACCTATATTAAAGCGGTCAACTCAACTCTGACCCAAGCTCCTTAAACTACTTTGTGCCACCATCACATCAAAAGATGGAGACCAAGGGAGAAAAAGAACAACCCAGGGTACCGCCCTAAATCTTGTTCCCCATGCACCTATATTCTAAAAATCCAAGACTACACAATGTTCCACCCGGTGATAAACTACACTACTGTCTGTCACACCTTTGTGGTTTGTAATTCTTCTCTCAGCTGGAAGCTGTTCCCATGGACTGAGGTCAAACGCAGTGTCCTCCTGGGCTCTGTGCCAGGGTCTACAACCCCTCTGTACAGATCTTAAATCCCCCGCATGGATCTCAAACCCCCCTGTACAGATCTCAAACCCTCTTGCTTGGGTCCCAGACCTCCCTGCCAAGGACTGTGACCTTCCAGGGCATCCCTCTGGATGCCCTGGACTCCAACATTATACCCAGGTTGCTGGGCAGCAGCAGAGCCTTGTACAAGGTAACTGCTTCTCTCTTTTTTGAGTTTGGCTAAGACAAAGCATTCTGCAATTGCAGTTCCTTAGCAAAAGGCTCCTCTGGAAAGCAAAAGTAATGGCCATGAAACAACAATTTTCCCACACTGTACTGCTGCAATAAGGTGCCTTTCTTTTTCTGGGTTTTCTGAATGTTGATGCATAAAACATCTGGCATTCTGGAATTCCAGAATTCTCCATATTACCCGTATAGTGAGCACACCTGAATGCTCAATCCTCTTTTAAAATACAAGTCTTGATCTGAAATTACTCCTACCAAAATAGAAAGAAAAAAAAAAAAAAAAACCATAAAATTTTTGTTTAAAAAGAGAACATTAAAACAAGCAAACAAAAAAACAGCTCAGGCTTCTTCAGTAAACAGAAGTTACTACAAATATTTTTGTCATGGAGACACCTATGTTACCTATTGAAGCTCTTCATAAACAGTTCAGAGGAATGATAATTGTTTCTTGATAATATAACTGTAAATCTATAGCCCTTCAGAAAGGTAAGTGCATGCCTAAATATCTATTACTAATGCTGTTAGGGGTTTTGTGGGGTTTTTTTCACCTCCTTAAAAGAACAGATGCAAACTAGAAAGCAGTTTACCTTTCCTTACAAATGGAGAAACTGGTGTAGAAGCATGAGCTATCATTGGGAAAATTATGCAAGATCTAGGAAATTAATTCTCTTCTCCGACATGCATTCCAGAGAAAAAATCTCCTACAGAGAGATTTTGCTCTCACTAATTAGTTCCCCTCCCCTGCTCTTGTAATTGCAGGATGGGTGCAGCCAAGGCAAGGACAGCAAACATACACAACAATGTCTCACCTTCAATCGTAAAAGTAACAGCCACACACCTTGTGAATGTACCACAGTTTCTCTGTGGTAAGACCCTTACAGCGTTTCACTGATTCTAGAAAAACCATGCCACTGACGACTCCCAAGAATTCCCTCTTGCTCTGCAACTGTTCAGCACAAGTTGCTAAGTTGTAGCATTGTGAAAAGGACAAAGTTACTAACTGCAAGTCAGTCTGTTATTTGGCGTGGGCCTCCTGTTAAAGCCTTAGTACTCGAATAATTCATCCAGAAGAAAATAATATCTTAAACTAACTGCCACTTCTATAAGAAGTACTTCAAGAAAGTTGTAAGGACATCTCTGAAGAGCAAAATTATTCCCTTTTAAATCTCCAACCTGTATATTTAGCATACCTACCATAAAGCATCATTAGCCTTTACTCAGTCTTTGCATGTTTTATTTCCGGTTTAGGTTGTGATTTTCAACCAAAGCGAATAGCTGAGAGGGAGGAGGGTATCTTATATAAGGATTTGGCAAGAAACAAGGTCAGGACAGGCTCAAACTGGACTGGTTTAGCATGACTGTGTGACCCAGTTCAACATGACTGGCCCAGCTCTCTGCAGTCCTGAGTAAAAGAAAACCAACATGGGCATTTGATTTAGTTCTTATGTAACTGGTAGAGCTCACCAACTCCACAAAAGTGTCACAGGCACAAGGCATCACCAGGCTATGGTTCATATTAAGTGGAACCTTTTAGCTCCTACATCAATCTGTTGGTTTATTTCAACACTTTACAGGGATATCGTCCTTATCTCTATCCACCACAGTAACAGTATTTCTGGACCCTTCCAAGGACCTCTCTCATACAACAACAGCATCTGGATTTGTCTGTTACTTACTGTTTCTTTGGAAAGTACAGCTGAATTTGATCAACTTCTCTGCTTTTATACTTTTCTGGGAGCACATGTTTTTAAAAGGACTTTTATATTTATTGTTCAATTAAATACCTGCAGTTTGAGAAGCAATGTATGTAAAAAGTTTCTTCTCAATCCCCTGGCTTGTTGAGAACACTGTAATGAGTCTGAAATGACCTATAAAGTCCAGAATGGGCAGCTTAATATCCATATTTGCTCAATTTCTTTGTTACATGTAGCTCAGCCTAAAATGTTTAACTATAGCAGCAAAAGCACATTCTGGTTGTCCTTATCATAAGACATACAAACAAAAAAAAATTACAGAAAATGCAAAGGGTAAATGCCCACCTTTATTTAATATAAATGGGGTTTTCTGAATATGACTGTGGAAAAATCAAGATTTTCACAGATTTAAAAGCCAGAAATTATTTATCATTTTACAAAAAAGACTCTTCAGAAAGTTATTGAGTAAAAATAATTATAGAAATCTAATTTATAGCAGAAAGACTTAGGAAAATAAAGAAAATGGAATCAAGAGAAATAATCTTAAAATTTTTAATTTTAGAAAAATCTAAAGGACAAGAGCTTATAATTTACAAGTAAAAAACAATTTATGTCTGCAACAATTTTCACAATCCAATTCTTTTTTTGCTGCCCTCTGCTCAGGCTTTATCTTTTGTAAGCTGCTTTAGCCAAACAAAAGTTATTGGTCACATTATAAAATAACCATATAAACATTATAAAATAAAAGATTGAAATGTAAGGTTACATGACACCATATAAGATGGATAATCCAATGACTCCTTCCCTTTAAGACTATAGCAATGTATGAATTCTATTAGCAATTATTAGCCATCTTAAAAACCAGCATATATTGACAGCATGTGTCAGTGGCTCTGGCAATATGGTGAAGAACACAGTAACGTTTCTGCAGTAAAAACGTTTAGTCCCAAATCACTATTTGTTTTTAAAATGTGGTATTCTTAAAAAAAAAAAAAAAAACTTCTTTGTATACTTGAATAAATGAATTGCTTGTTATTATGTATTATCCCATTTAATTTTTCTTTAGCAATTCTTCAATGTGTTTAAACACACTAGGGTCTTCAATGGTTGGTGTTATCTGAAAAGGAAGAATACAGTAGCATGTGATAGTAGATAATTTCATTCAGAGATTCTTCTAAAGTTATACTTCAAAAGCAATCAAGAAAGAAGTATCTGGAAAGCACTGAGACATGAAAATCTTTTGGATAATCTGCAATAGAAATAAACCATAAAGTACTACCTGAAGTCCTGGACAGAACAGTCAAGAGAATCAAAACCACCATGTTGTACCTTTGGATGTGGATGTGTGCCTCATTAATTGAAGCAAGCATCTCTAACTTACCTTGTATGGCTTTCCACTGACAAGTGCAGAAAGAGCAGAACGTGGAATCTTGCCAGAGCGTGTTTTTGGTAGCTGTGTCACAAACATCCCCTTCTGGAACGCTGCTACCGGACCAATGTTGGTCCGAACTCGCTCAACAATCTCTTTCAAAATCTTACTCTCTTGTGTCTTCATACCTAGTGAAGAAGGTAATATCCTTTATCTTTTCTGAGACTTTCAAGTGTTAGTGACATCAGTTATCAGGGAGTTCTCACCTTGTTTCAGTACACACAGTGCAAATGGAATATGTCCTTTCAAAGGATCCTCCTGGCCCACAACAGCACAGTCTGCCACAGCAGGATGGAAGAGAATACACTGAGGGATGGAAAAGAAAACTAAACTGAACTAACAGATATCATTTCAGTGGAAAAAAAAGGTATAAAAATAGACTTCTTCTTACATTTTGAAAACAAAATGTCAGTACACCTCAGGATTCCAATTACAAGTGTTGAAGATGTACACACGTATATATTTTCATATATACTCATATATGCTTTGCAAACTAACAAAAGAAATAAAAACTTCAGCAGCACAAAATAGAAATATTGAACAAACCACAGATAATTTCTTTACAGCTTTGTGAGAGCATCACATCTCTGGTATTGTTAGTAAGATGTCTGCTGGAACAAATATCATTTGTCTAACGTTATGAGTAACATGGAACTCAAATGCAGGGAGTGAGGACCAAGCCACAGAAGCACTCCTACTACAGACTTATAAAATCCTATTGGTCCACTTTCTCTGACTCTTTATTTTTTCATTCTTTGTTTCATATTTGAAAACATAGTTTCAACCAAGGCCAAATACATGCCCAGCCTCAGCTTGCACCCAGCCTAGCTCAGCTCACTCTCTTGGAAACATTAGGTCTCAGCTTCCTGAGATAAAAAAAGGAATTGCACCAGAGCCTCTCTCATTCCTACTATATGTTTTCACAACATCACACTAATAACATATATCAAACTCTTTTTAGGTTAAAAAAAAGTAAGCTTCCAATTAGCCAGCTGAGGTACTCACTTCCAGAAAAAGTCACCAAGATGTCTCAGTACATATCAAGACATATAAGTCACCAAGTTCGGGACAAAGCTGGCCTTAAGATGCCAGCATTTGTGAATCCTCTTCCAAAGCAACTGGCTCTTTTCAATGCGCCTCGGGGCATTTTGTTGTCACCAGCACTCTCAGAGCTTTTCAGTCCTCTGGACTGGACCACAAGGAGGACCTAACCTGACCCTACACAGAAGCCACATAATGTGATTGCGTTTGTTAATTTATCTCTGCATACAAGGGCTATGAATTTCCCATACTGTGTTGCCAAAATCAAAGGTAGTGGGAAGACTTTAAGGAATAAAGGCACTTTTTTTTTTTTTTTTTTTGGTTAATTAAGTAAGAATACCATATTTGCATTGGCTACTCAAAAAATGGTGTGAGAATGACAGGAAAAGTGCAGAGAAGACAATAAAAAAAACCCCTGAAAGAATGGAAAGCTGAATCACTGTTGTTCCAGTTAACAAAAGGGAGGCTTTTGTATGACCTGTTTATGAAACTCACAGGGGAAGGAACAATTCAAAGCGTCTATGACAACCCATCTTCAAAACAGATTTCACCATCCTTAAGCTTTATAGTGAAAAGAGGAAGTAGAAACTGACTCCATGTGTCATGGTCAGTACAACACACACTAATTAGTTTTTAGCAAAATACATCAGCTCAATGTGTTTCTAGCACACTTTGTCAAAAGCTATACTCATTTCACAAACTGTGATCCTAGAAATGTCCCATGCCAGAAAAAAAGCAAATGGAAAACACTGACCTAACTGCAGATGGATCCTCTATCATAGTACAGAAGCATGACCATTTATGCACAGCTTTTGAAACTGGATTATTTTTCACAGGAATTAGATAGGATGTGCACAAGCTAAATATAGAAGAGTGCACTGGGCTGATCCCAGAATTAGAAGGGCAGAAGAGCCTGCTTCAAGAAGCTGAATATACACAAGTGCACTTAAATTCAGGTGCAGCCTGCTTTGCCCAAAAGTCATTGCATCCACACTGACAAACCATATAGGAATTGATCTTATGCAAGTCCAAATCCCTACAGGGTTTCAATGCATTATATACACACACTTCATGCACTCTGGTCACTTACAGGCCAGAGCCTCAGTAACACATTCCATTTCCTGCTATAAATATCCATTTTTTCCAGCTTTAACTTCTTGACCATGACCAGAGAAACTTGATAGGCATATATAACAACAAAAAAAACCAACCCAACAAACCAAAAACAGGAAAGAAAAAGGTAATTAATTACAGAAAAGTAGACTATTAAGTCTACAACCACAGTAAATACTGTTTTCCACAGAAACAGAGAAAAAAGATCTACAGCAAACTGGCATTACCATCAAATATCATAATTACCTACCAGGCATCAACAGGACTCCTAAGGTGGAGACATAAATGCTGCCAAATGCTGTTGTACCTTGTTTATGTCATTCCAGTCTGTCACTTACTTGTAAGTCTTACGGTTAGCTGGAATAGTGTAGTTATTGTAGTATTTTTCTTCAGTCTATCCAAACTTCTATCAATATGCCTTTAACTTTTCAAATGCTAACTTCAAATGACTGAAATCAGTAATTAGTAAATGCTAATTCTAAAATTATCAAACTTTGTAAAACAACTAAAAAGAAGAAGAAACAGCACTAGACATTTAAAAATTATTTTAAAATAATAAAAAACTTGAGGAAATGAAATGATTTTCCTAGTATGATACTGGGCACAAGGATGGATGGCAAATGTGGCAGCAGACAGAAACATTGTGATCAGGGGAAAGGGATTTCTCATGATAAATTCCTCAGTTCTCAGTTTCAAGTCTGTTGCCTCACATAGTCAAGATTTTATTAAGCTGCCCTTTTTATTTTTTTTTCCCCCCCTCAGGAAGGGACAAGAAGGGAAAGCACAGATTTAAAGACCAAATAGAGGGGTGGATCAACACACAAGATGAGGCTCCCATAATGGCCACCATTCACTGATTGGCCGAGTAAACTGTAACTGCATTGCAGTAAACATGGAGCTCCAATAGTCTCTAATAGTCCACAGTTAGACAAACGAACTAATTGTGTGGAACATAACAGAGCTAAAACACTTAATCAAAGCACTAAGGACAAACCTGTTAAACTTGTAATGCAGCTATAATGTAAATGTAGATAACATACTTGCTCAGCAAGGTGACTGTCAATTACACAGTGATTCAATGGACCTCTGATTCTGTGTTTACTGATCTTACTGAGGAGCTAATTGTGGTCTTCTTAATGCTCTCCCATTTAGCTAGCAATTTGCCGTGCATGCATCACTCTCGGTTTCTAGCTTTGTTCAAAAGGTGAATAGAAAAGCTTATAGAATGTCACAGTGATGAAACATTATGTTTCTAGGGGAAAGACCTAACTAGCAGGGAGAAAAACAAGAGAGGCTGAGCTCAGTATGATGGATCCAAAGGCAATACAGCAGAGGAGGTGACTCAATTAATCATTTGTTACAGCAGCTTCAGACTCAAGCTGAAGCAAAGAAAATGCCCAGCTCGGCCCATGAGTAGTCGAGTAGTAAGGGTTAGGGATGAGATTCCTGCTGTGCCTTTGTAAGGCAACACAAGACATTACTTCTAAGGGAAAGAGGTTTAAGCAGACTGAAAGTACTTTTACATCTCCATAGACCCAAGTCAGGGCAGCAGCTGTTTCAGCTCCTTGGCTGACTGATCCTTGATGGACTAATGTTTATGTGAACTTTTTCACTTCCGTGTAATCAGAATTTCTTCTATTCTCTTCTAAGTTTTCTAGCCTTCAAAATAAAATAATCACTAGACTAACAGACATTATAAACCAAAAAATGAGTCACAGATTAGTTTCTGATTCAGTGAACAGTTAAATTCAGAGTTCTTAAAAGCATATTTTTCTTTTGTACATGCCCAGCATACCTTTTCCTATACTCCTTGAACAAGCAACTGATATGTCATCAGGGAAATTTGTAACTGGCAATCAATCACAGTGACTCCAGAAAGGTGAGTGAACAATGATATGAAATTCAGACACTATTATGAACTGCACTATTTTCAACTTTTTTGAGTTGCATGGGTAATTACATTAATGACTTTCAATTTAACAGCAGGGTTTTTTTACAGAAGTTTTCACTGTTCATTTAGCACTGCTCATATAATAAGAGACAAAACAGCTGTCAAAAAACTCTGAAGTCTTCTTCAAGAAAAAGCACTGAATGTGAATCTCTGAAAAAAAAAAAATCAGCAACACTGAGCACTGTAGGAGCACTGAGCACACTGAGCACTCTAGGAAAAAAAGTTAGAAAGTTTCTACTCCTAAGTAACTAGAGCAGCTGGTGAAACTACCTGTCACGCTGACACTACACTATCCTAATGTATTCCCAAATAAATACGTTATTGGAGCTAAAAGGTATGCTTCCACCCTACCACACTGCCCCTCAACCCCCCCTTCAAATACCAAATTATCCCTGCCTTACCAATCCCATCGTACAAACTGCTTATTACTGACTAAATTTGTTATGTTTCTGGAAAGCATCTTAATGGGAAGAACCTGAAACAGGAAATGTTTTGGGGAAAAGCCTCAACAGAAATGCAAACAAAACAAGCAGAAACAAAATGAGAGATCTTTTTGTGTGAGATTTTGAGACGTAATGATGAAATGTGGGATCTTCAGTTTCAGCTTGCTTTATTCATCTCTCACTCTTCTATTTTGTTGTCAGGCAATGCTAACCTCTTCAATTGCACCTGCTGAAATTCTGTGTCCAGCAACATTGATCACATCATCAGCTCGAGACAGAACATATAGATAGCCATCTTCATCCATATAACCAGCATCCATAGTGTCATAATATCCCTAAATACAACACAATGAAAAACAACATTCATTAATTTATCACAAAACCCAAACATTAAAAAAATAGATCTGTTTCAAATTATATATGCTTTTGGTGCTTGAAAGATTTAATTCTGTAATATTTGTCATCATTTTTATATCATATTATCCTGTGCGGCTCCCTTTCCAGAAAGGTTTTGTTGTCTTTATTAATACAGAACACAAAAAAATAGACAAACCCTGACTTTTTTCCAGCTCTGCTTACTTTGATCCCTGACAGCTTGGAGAAGGATGTTGCCTGGATCTACACAAGGAGAATGGAATTGCTGCAATATAATTACAGCTGTGAAATTGCTCCTAAAGATACTCCTGTTTGCCATATCCAAACATACAATGTCATCATGATGCAATTGCACACTAAAAATAATTTGCATGACCAATTCACTCATTTACTTTCATTGAGCCAAATCTTCCATTCTGAATATTTGTATAGGGCCAATCTACCTATTTTTACAAGGAAAGAAGTAAGCCAATCCTTGGCTACTTCATCTGACAAGGAAACATAAGTAATGCAGCAAGGAGGCTCCAGTGTATTCAGATGCACAGTGGACAAGTGTGCATTTTGGAGCAATACCAAGTTAGCATGGCGGCATGCCAACAGGAGGAGTGTATTTGAAGCTGTGCTAGTGCAAGGTTGCAGGTTTGTATCTTAGATCAAATTACATTAAATGACTTTTTGGCTCAGAAGCTTATGGTTTACTTCTTCCATTTCAGATCTTTAAAAAAACAGCAGCATAACCAAGAGTTGAAATTATAGGTGAAAAAGGATTTATAGGTGAAAAAGGGTTTTAATTAAATATATATATATCTCAAAGACCTCCAATGAAATTATGACAACTTATGATAAACTGTTTCCCAGGTTAGATCTATTATCACTCAGTTCTGAAGCATTATCAGAAGTTTAAATAATTGATTTTATAATTCTTACTGGAAATTTTTGGAAATATAACTTCTGAAATGTTTCTTGATTTTCCCAAAGACCTGAGAATGCTCCAGGAGGCAAAGGCAACCTTAAATTGAAAAGAGCAGGAGAAAGTAGTAAGAAAAACAGATATAGCAAATACAATTCATGCTCTCCATTCATACTCTGATAAATAATCATTATCTACACAATCAGGAGATACTTCAGCTTAATAATATGCTGGTAACCGACAAAAAAGACTACATATCATTGTCATCATATGCATATAGCTCTGCACAGTATCCAGACCTTACCTTTTATATAGTACAAGCACCTCAGTAAAATAATATTTGGTCTAGTAAACACTATATACTGTATTATAAATATGTTAACAGCATTTAGCTTTTAACATTTCTAAGACTTAAGTACCTGTCCAAAATTTTTGCATACACACTATTATACAAGCAACTACATTATTAGAGGTCTCTCTTTCTCTAACACCCCTAAACACTCACACATGCATAGACAGATGAATTATCAGACACACAGATCTTCAGTTTCTGTAAAAAGATAAAACTCAAAGGACTTCAGTCCTAACAATCTGAATAAAAATGCTTTTCTGTTTAAACTGTGCATAATACTATTGGAAATACTGAGAGATATGTATCAGGCATATCAACACAAGTTTTACAAAATTTACCCGTAATAACAGAGAGAGAATGAGTACGTAAACATATTTATTTACTATAAAATCATAAATGCACAACACAGATTTTACTAGCATATGCCTTCATTGCTAACTAACAAACATTTAGCCAGGGGTATTTTATTTTCTACTGATAATATCCCTGTGACACCAGAAGGTAACATGTCCAGCAGTGGAACAGTACTTTGTAGTATAGCAATTCTGGTGTCATTGGAAGTCTCCTATGATGCTCAGTCACAAGAACAGGTGCCACCAGTTCTATGACATGTGCATTTCTAAGATTACATTTACAAAAAGAATAGTTCTAGTTTTATATATAGAGAGAGTAGTTTTATATATATATATATATACAGAGAGAGAGAGAGAGAGAGAGAGAGAGAGAGAGAGAGAGAGAGAGAGAGATAAACAGACTTTAAAAAAATCCTAGCTATGGTAAAAACAGTACAAACTACATTGAAAAGGTCATATCATCCAGTAATGATTTGAATGCCTGATTTTCTACAATCCTTGTTCTTCCTGCTTAATTCAGGTCAGCTGGCATAATAGAATATACTACTATAAATATTACTGCTTTTTCTCTGAGGGTTCTGGCTCAACACATCCCAAACATCACATTCCTTGAAAGTGTGGTGAAGGTATGGACAGAAATGCCAAGACACTTCCCAGGCAGTTACCCAGGGTTCAGGAGGGCAGGCTGGCTGCTGCCCCTCTGGAAGAAATTCACTGCCCTATTTTAAGCCTTTCAAGCTTAGTAAGTGTCTCTGTGATATAAAAACATGACCCCATGGAGTTTTGATTTGGAAAAAAAAGATTAGAAAAACAATATATTGATCCTGGTGTTTGTATATGCATGCATTTAAAAGAAAAAAAAAATCTCTTGTTTAGATTCAAGAAAAGCCACCAGAGAATGGCAGTTACTATGGTTGTTGCCAGGTTGCTAATAGTACAGCAATTCATAACCACCTCAGTCACTGCAAATTTTGCAAAATTTATTTAGCAGTCTGAAACATCTTTGTGATGGGAGAGAAAGAACAATTCATATTGATAAAGTCCTTAATTTCCACACAGCTCTATTCAGTACTTTGCAGTTAGTCACTAAATAGAAAAAACAGTTTTATTGCTGAAATTTGAAAAGCATTTTCCTTTCTGTCATTGTTTAAAAATCTAAACAGAGAAGTGTGGAACATATCACCAAAAATACAACCCTCACTTTCACTATTTGTTTTTCTTGTCCTTGTTTGGACTTTTTTTTTCAGTTGGGGAGACCAGGGGTTTCTCATATTCCAGTTTGATGGGGGTTTTTTTGCTTGTTTGTTGGGGTTTTTTAGGAAAAGTGTATTGATAAATACATCCATTGAGTATATTTTGTGAGTCTGTGGAAACCAGACTGCTTAAATCAGTGGTTACCACAAGTATCTCTACAGCACATATCTGAAACAACATCTGAAAATACGCTTCTATGGCTTTCTGTGAAAGATTGCTTGCAAGTAGAACTCCATTCATCCACTATGCAAAAAGTGAATTCCCTCTTCCATGTGTCAATCTTTTAGGCACAATAATTCCAGAGCAATAAGCACATACAATTGTTTGATGAGAGCAGAGTTCTTGGAATCATGACTGAGTAGAATTTCTAGGTGCTGTGCAAATGCAAATTAGTAAAGGTAGAATTCAGGTTGCCAGATCATGATGTGTATTGAATTAAATCAGAATTAAAATATACCTTCAAACCACTGCTGTCAGTAGGAATGCTGCCATATACATTCCAAAGGGAGCAAAACTGGATCATAAGTACATGCAAGCAGCCAGAAGAGAGACAATGAGACTGTCCAAAAATAATAGCAACCTGAAATAGCCATTTCTTGTTTTTATCAACCTCTCCATTTTAAAAAAAGGAACATAATGAGATGATTGATTTGGGTCTCTCTTTTCCCTAGAAAATGTAACACACACCCACAATAACTCAGCATTTAAAAACTGTTGCCTCCTTCTCTAAAACCTGATACTCAAGATCTTTTGGCGATATTTTTACTAAGAGGTATATTGAGTAAAAATGCCAGGTCTGCATAAGTAAGCATGACTGCCCCTCAGACAGTCCTGCTTTCCTTTTACAAGGGATAGGATCACAGAAGGCCAAGACAGGAGTGGGTAGGTTCCTTCATTATCATTTTCACAATATACAAAGAAGTTGCTTTGCTTGGTTTCTCTTTGGGACATATTTACTATATTTCTGTAGCTATCTATTACCAGCACAATAACAGCAGTACAAATTATGCTATTCTCCATTTATTCCAGTCAAAGTAAGATTAAAATTGTTGAAGTACAGGAATACAGATCCTAGCCTATTTCTCATTTAAAACAGCATCAGGGAAACCAAGCAAACTGTGTAAATTAATGATTTAAATCATACAGGTTCATTTAACAAAGATTCATTCTGGCTACATTTTACAAAGATAAGCAAGTAATTTCATTATAAATTGGAGAGACAAATGAATGAGCTTGACAGCACCACAAACTCTGTAGTACTTTAACAGTAACTGTTTTTCTGTACAGAATTTTAAATTACAGTAATTATTCGGTTTTTTAAGCATTGTTTCACAGTTCATTTATTTTTTCAGACAACAGTGGTAGACCTTTCACAAAACAGCTCACCTTCAGATTAGCCCAAAAATCTGACTCCCACATAGCACATCCTTTCAGAATGCTACTCATCAAAATGGTGTAAGATTCCTTGTTAATGGAACCAAGCAATTACAGACAGAGAACTCAGAAGAGAATTTACACAGAAAGCAGATTTCTGAAAAGAAATAAAAAATTCCTGGAGATGCTACCTTGCTGGAATTCAGAAAATACATCCTTTTATTTTATGGTATGCAATGATACTCACAAGCTCTTCATTACAGTCAAAGAAAATATAAGCCACTGTTAAATAAGTTTGGGCTTCTGAATGGAACAAAATAATCTTGACTGGCAGCTATAATTATTACTCAGCATTTATGCAGTGTTGTGCATAAGTATCACTCTTATAAAAATTTTTGATTGCAAGTTTGAAAAGCATCTGGAAGCTTTTTCAGACTCTAGGAACAACACAGGAAAAAGGGTGGAGAAAAGTAGAGGATCTTGAACTGAGACATTCATCAGTCTGCATGAAATATTACTTTAGTTAGCTGAAAGGGGTCACAAAAGTAGTTGATCTCAGTGTGGATTTTGCTTTAGTGGGAAAAGAGAAAAAGCCATCAAAAACTAGTGAAAGTGCTTGGAAAAAATTCAAAGGAAGGAAAGTTCAAATGGTATTTACATATAGTCAGCCAGAGATCTGCTAGAAAAACCATCTTTTAACAAACTGCTCTGATATTGGAAGATATACTTACTGTTTTATCTGTAAAGGGAAAAGACAAAGCTGATAAACATGTAGAAGGCTGTTAGGAAGACAAATCTTTTCCACAGGTTCTTTAAATTGACCTTCCATATAACACAGGCTGAAAGATGCCATCTACTAAATCCTGCCTCAACCCCACAACCTTTGGTTAAAATAGACATCCAGGTTAGATCTAAAACTATAGAAGTAAACCCCCATACTCCCAAGAATTTATTCCAATGTCTTAATACTTCCACTGCTAAAACTGTTTTATTTCTCATTTGAATGCATCTTCAGCTTCCAATTTCTTTATGCTAGATTAAACAGCCATCTCTCAGAGATTATTCTGTCCTCTGAGTATTTCCTGGCCTTGAAAAAGTTACTATTTTACCAATTTTGGGCAAATTACATACCAAGGTTTTTAAACCATGTGGATTCCAGCACTCAGGTCACTCTCACTCATATTTTCCCCAAAATCTAGTCATTTTCTCAATAGTCTTCTGAAATACAGACATAAGAATCAAGCATAATGCATCAATGGATGTACTAACATCACATCTACTGACAATAATGTTGGCTCCTCTTCAGTTTCCCTACTGAATAACAAGGAATAATATTGCTGGATTAGTTACACTAGCAGCTACCTTTCATTCAAAAATCCTGTGAATCCAGAAGTTTATCCACTGTAAGGTAAAAAGCTCCTTTGAATGTCACTGCTTTTTAGGGCCTTTCATCTTACAGATCTAGCAAATTTTCACTTTACCTAGCTGTATAGCCCTTGCTTACAAGAACATATACTGTCAATGCCTCCTTTTCTTCCAGTGGGAGAGCACAGAGAGAGCTGTGACTTTTCCCATGGGTGTATCCCAGCTGGAATGTCCAAATGTTGACTTATCAAGTCTACAAGATCTTACTTCAGTTTTTTAAATTAAATAACAAGGTACTACACTGTGCTGGAAAAGATTGCATATTTTCCTTTCCCTTTTCTTTCCTTTAAGCTCTCTTGGTTAGCATGTTATTGAGCACTATAACTCTATAACTACCCTATAACTACAATCCTGGCTTCAGGTTGCTTCATCCTTCCAACACAGATATTGACTTTCTTTTTAATACATTGTAAGAAATATTGAATTGGTAAGATTTCTATTGAACATTTACTTGCTCACTAAATAATGTATAAATATTATTTTATAATATTTATATTGTAAATACTATAATATTTATATATAAATTAAATATATTATAATATTTAATTATGTGGTAATTTAATATTGTGGTAATATATATCACATTACCACAAATAGGAAAATTGTCAATGGGTTGCTTACTTTGAATAACACCTCTTCTACTAAAGGATATTCACTCTAAGGTTTTTGCTTTGGAAGTACAGTCATGTTTCTCTTTAGCTAACTTATAATGTATAATCATAAAAACCTGTGAATTTATCATTAGTATTTCTTTATAAATATTTACTATTTAAAATTTATCATGAATATATATTTTCAAATGTATTTTAGTTTTTAAAGCACTGTACATAAAACTTTGCAAGACTTTACTCAATACAATGGAGTGGGTCATCATTCGAATCATTCTAACTCCTTTAGAACATTTTGATTTTTCTTCCTCTTCCTTCACTCACTCTAAATTCAGGAAAAAAATTCCCCAACGTTCGTAGTTTACAGAGCTTCTCACACAGCCACTTTTCTTAAATGCAATTAAACCAGTGCAACTAAGGCATTTCAGAATCACTGTATGATGCAGTGATTCTGAAATTTCACCTTGTCTCACCTCCTGCTGAATACAGAACATATTTATGTGATTCCATGCAGTGGAGATCGCTAAAGCAAATTTGTAAATACTCACACTGTAAAACTCCATTATTATGGCACAAAATTAACTATACAAACACTAGAGGAAGTGTAACTAGGGTCCAGCAGCAAATTTAATGATAGTCACTTACTGTCTGGAAAGAATAAGCACAAGGTAAATGCAGTCCTGTTGTGGTGAATAACAAGAATAATGCTAGCTAATGAGACAGTGCTGATGACTGCTTCAAAAAAATAAACATAATGGGTGTGTGATATTTTCAATGTAAAAGACGAAAACTGGAATTTACATGGGATTTCTCTTTGTTAATGTTCCTTATGACAACAGACAGCCTAGAAAATTCTTATGGCTAATCAAAATTACATATATACATACACATTTCTAACTGTGCATTAATTACAGGCAGGCAAGAACAATGCAAGCAGAAGTGTGTCACTTAAACCAGACTGCTCTTGTTAATAGAAATGGAGGTCACTGCTGCAACCATTTTCACTTCAGAATTAATTCTCAGAATCTTTATGTCCAAAAATTCTAGCTCAAAAATAAATACATATAAATTTTAAAACAATTCACACAAGCCCACTCTCATGATCCGCAGTTACTTTTATTTTTCTTTATCTTTCTATCACAAATGTTTTGACACTGCTTTCAATTACTTTATCCTGAAAAGACTTGTGAAATCAGAAATATTATTGCATTGTCCAGGCAAACTAGCATGTATAAGAGGTTTTTATCCAAGAATAATCTGTTCAAAGAGCAGAGATTATGGTTATATGGAAAAAAAATCAGAACAGGTATCAGCTGGCAGTAAAGACAAGAACATACTCTGGGCAGCAAGTTGGAGTAATTAGATGTAAGAAATACCTTTCAAGATTATCTGGCTCTTGCTGGATGAACTTAAAATTTGAAGTTCTGCTGTAAGAATAGGTATTTTAAATACCATACTTAGGAAAACTGCAGGCCTCAAGCAGACACAAATAGTGTTTACCAGGAGTTAGTCTGAGATAAAAACAACCAAGAGCAGCAGTTTACCACTTCTGCACAGCTGGCATTGTAAGCAGCGCATGGTCACTCTCCAAGTACTGAAGAATATTTCTTACATCACCTATGCTACAGGGAAAGCAAACCCCTGTGTTTTTTTCACATTTTACTACTGAATGCATGATAGAATAATAGTCAGAACTATCCTGAATCCCCAGTTTTCTTCCAGCTGCAGAGGGACATGCTCTGGGCTGACAAACAAAAACTGCAAGTAACAAGGATCATCCCCACTATTTTAAAAGGTCTGTACATGCAGAAGACTGCTGAAGACAGAAATGGCTTCTTTGAAGGAGGACTTCATGAAATCTTGCTTTAATTGAAAAATAAAATAAACAATACAATAAACACAGACATGATAAAATAATATTATCCCTGTGTGATTACATTTTTGTGAGTGACACATTGCCAAAAAAAAAAAAAAAAACAAAAACAAAAAATCTCCCCCTTTTGATTATCAATTTTTTTGACTTCAGCAAAAGTCATGCTGAGCAAGATAAAACAAATGAAAAAACAACAAATAAATAGATAAACACATTTGTAATCCCTTGATAAAACATCTTAATGTGGGGTAACATTAGGGAAGGTAAATTCTGGCTAGAAGAGGTAGATACTAATCCCAAACAGAATCTTCTAATATGGTAATATCAATCAGGCACTTAAAATGAGTAAAACTCAAAAATGTATGCACACATATTCCAGCATTACCTGTTAGCCTATCTTTTAACTTGTTTGGCTGAGTTGCTAAAGGCAGAGTTCATTCCACTCCTCTTTTGGTAGGTAAGAAAGACTAAGTACCTACCCTAACCCAACTGTGCCACTCCTGCAGGCACTCGAGAGACATGAACACATCTGAAAGGTGATTAATGCCTACTCTTGAATAAGTAGGCATGAATAATATAATGAATAACAATAACTAATCTGAATATCTAAGCAGCTAGGATCAATTTTCTTACATAATACCTTTGTCTCTCTGTTGATTACAAGCCTGTTTTATTATGGCTTGAGGCACTACAGAAGTGAGAGCTTTGAAAGACAGTTTTCCACCCTGAGTTGGGTTACCTACACTGTGAACCAAAGTCTATAAAAGGTTGGAGCAATTTTAAGTATTTGTGCTTGGTAATGGAATGAATGTACATAATCAACAATGGAGCAAATGCACAATCTTACATTTGGCACAAGAAAACTATGCCTAAATATGAGTTTAATGACTTGTGGAAGTTAACCTTATGTGTCTGGTGGCTTAGCTGAAGATGCTGAGAATGAGGTAGGGTATAGACTTCATCCTGAAAACACACATCTGCATCACACACTACAGTAAGTTCATGTGATACGACTTTAGTCTCCACAGGGGTCTAGTTACATTAGATCAGTTGTACAGCTGAGTAAAAAGCCTCCCCACCTTGGCAACTCCACCTCCCATGCAAGCACTGCGCCAGCCCACCCACACTGTTAGTGCTGCACATCTGCAGCTGCAGCTCCTGTCTCTCAGCCCCAGCTCATGTGCCTCAGCCAACTGCAATCCTCAGGGAACTGCAATAACAATTCATCAGAATTGTTATATCTATCCCAATGCTTCAGCTTTTGACAGATGTTCAGTTCACTGAAGATTAATACTAATCTTTGTATTTCCTTTCATTCATCTAAGCAAGCAGTGAAGACTCTGAGCTACCACAACTCTCCAAAAACATACCACAGAAGAAATGGATGAATACATTTCCTCTGGGACTTGTATTTGCTCGCAGTTAGAAAGTGTTCAGAGCTGAAGTCATTTTTTGTGACTGAAAAAACAGTGGTTACAGCTACCACATTCATCACAAAGCAGGTGTCTCTCTCTGAGGAAAAAAAAACACCTGTTTGAGGAAAATGCCATTTGCCTGAAAGCCTGTAAAACATCCAGAATACAGAGCCTACATGGGCTGTAAAGAGCAATAGCCTATAGAATGTTACAGGAGTAAGGAAAGGTCCTGGCAACAGTGAGAAGGCAGTGGGTAAAATAAATGTAACTGATGTTCACAGGGTGATCTACACAGAGGCCTTTTCATCTAAGGAAATGTGCCCAGTAAGGTGTACTCTCAAAAAGAATATTAGAGTTTATGGAAGTCATCTTTCATGAGTCTGGCAAATGGTACTAAAAACATGAACTAAAAACAGGGTTTTTTTAATTTTTTTTTCTGGAGTCCTTTCCTGTATGTATTTTGTCCAAATATTGGTACAAATGAACACTCTTTCATGCAAAGCACACACAGAGACATCTTGGGTTTTTTTACAGAGAACAGAAAATATACGTTCTCCCTCTAAGAAGGTGCATCTCTTGGGACTAGGAGATAGCTAAAGAAGAGTCAGCATCACACCTGTAAGCCAAAGCATGCCAATCTGTACTGCTGTACTATTTCACTAAACTGAAAGATAAAACAGTGAAGGGAATGATTCAGTATCTTGCTCATACATCACAAGAGGAAGGTATCATTCTATGCCAACACTGATAATTAGGAAAACTGTAAACTTTGCTGTAGTCTAAGAAAAAACTCAACAAGCCACATTCACTCACACAATTTCATCTGCAAATTTTCATTAATGAATATAAAACATTCTGGGAGTTTGGTATCAATATCAGAGGCAGACATGCTTTTCAAGCCTCATTACTTCAATTATTCTGATTTTTATATAAACTTCAGTCAAAAGGCAATCAACTCATGTAGGAAGTTTCTTTTAACTGTAAGATATTTATTTTTCTTACTTTACCACAATATTTCCCAAAGTCTTTGCCTTCACTGGTTTCTTATTTTCATCCAGAATCATGACTGTAAAAAAAAAAATATAGGAAGGAAACTGAAGTTTAGTAGTGTATTTTTAGGTGGAGGAAAGTGTCTTTATAGATATCAACTTATGTCACACTTCAGAAAGGCAATATACCAAGCAACAGAAGGAATTAAGTAATTTGGGAGTGCCAAACTGGATAATCTCATGACTTTATTAACATTCAGCCTTAAGTACAGAATATCTTAAACAATACTTGTGTTCTGGAAGCAGAAATAGCACGAAGTCCCAAAAGGGAAAAACATAGAACTGGAAAGCAAAAGAAGCTTTTATATTGGAAAATCAAAACTTCCACATAGCAAAGGACCATTAAGATACATGACAAATATGAATAAAAAATATCTTGATAACATGAGCAAGAAATAACAACCAAATGACTGAAGTCTAACCCAGTTCACGTGAGAACTACTATGAGTAGTAAATTAGTATTTCTGGTTTTCAAAGGTTCTGAGGAGTCTCAGAAAAATACCCTCTAGCTATCAAGGTTCATTGTAGTCTAGTACAAAGAAATCAAGTAATTCCTGAACTACCCAAAGCTGCACAGCAGGGTAATGCTCAAAGTACAGGACAGAATCCAGATTTCCAAATGAAGTCTTTTCCCTAGACGACACTGGTCCACCACCTTCAGGGAAAGCATCATATCCCGATAGAGATTTCTGAGGAAATCATATAAAATAGCCTCTTTTGTGCATTTACCTGGGAAATGAAGCTACTAAAACCATCCAATTCCATCTGAAGGAGTGGGCATAAGAAAGGAATGACAGATACCAGCTTATCCTATGATAATGAAATTACATAAGGCGAAGCAACTAAACCATAGAAAAACGGGGAGGGAAGATTTTGACAGACTGGGCTGATAAGGATTACATGCTTTTTGAAGCCTGCCCAAGCAATGAAAGCAATGTTCAGCTGTATCTAAATCTCTACAAATAATCTTTCATTCTGTATTACAAAGTTTCAGAGGAAATGGGGAAAAGTGGATGACAGACTTCTGACTAAAACTCTGCTAAAACTTATATGAGTAATATCATATCCTATCTCTTCAAAGAACACCAACACCTGTAATTTACTACTATTGGCTAAAGCTACTCCTTCGAAGATGATGGTAATTTTAAAGTAACTGAAGAGCATGCTGGGAGCAATGGCTCAGCACACAGACACAAGCAAGTACACAAGGCCAATTTTACAACGACCTGCTTGTGTAGCTGTCAGCGTTTTCTCTCCTATTTTTATGATACTAAGTAAAATCTAATCAGTTTACTGTAACTGTTACCAAGGTACCAATCCCAGTATTTATTCTTCTCCTCGCAAACTGTGTATTTCAATTTAGAAAAATTTGGGGAAGTGAGATACTACACTGCTCACTCCTGAATTACTGAAGAACTGACTTGTTTCTTCAAAATGTAGGAGCTGCTTCAGTCTGAAAATGCACTGAAATTATCAGTAAAGGTTTAAGTAGATCAAGGGAAAAGCGCTGCATAATGTCTGATTTAAGGCAACAAACCTAGAAATTAATATAGTATTCTCACTTTTAAATGCCATTCGTGCCATTGCACTTTGATATCATAACTTTTATTCCCTTTGTTCTTAAAAATAGCAACAAAACAGTTTCTATTTAGAAATATGTAATAGGAAAGAATTTGTATGTGTTTAAAGGAAAAAGTAGATCTTGCAGCTTTCTCTTTATATTGCAGCATGTCTTTACCAGCCATTAAGAGTTGCATGTATAAACTAAAACCACAGTATCTCCTAAGTGGCATAAAGATCTCCTCTAATAAATATAGTAACAGCAGGAAAACAACATCAAACAGAAGTGGATAACAGCAAGACAGCAGCCAATATAGAGTAATTTTTAAAAAATCACTAGTTTGTGAATAGTTGCATTACAGGACATATTTGGTCAAAGATTGGAAAAAGTAAAATGATTCCATAAATCTTTAGTGAAATTCAGTGCTCATTTTTTGTTTCCTTTATAAGGTATGCTAAAGACGTTTCCATCATTCTCTTTGAAGAAGTTCTTTACTTACACTTGTCCTGATGTTCCAAAACATTCATCAGAATTTTTTATATTCTTGCTACTCGTATTTCTTCCTAGTCCTGACTATCATCTGATAACATGTGATGGAATTACATTCTTTCACTCTTTGCTACTTAGAACTCTGGAGAAACTTCATGGTTTTGTTCTAATGTTGTTTTTAAGCTAATGCTCGCCTTCATTCCATAACTGTAAATGCCAAAACCAAGAGCTGCTAAAAATATTTGGGTTTTTTTTTAAATGCTCACCACCACTTACATGTATTTAAAGAGAATAATAGCTTAAATCTTTCTCACCAATGACGTGAGAACTTTTCCTGAAGACCACTTGAGCTTTAATGTAACTGTTTTTCAGATTTCAATTCTTGAAAATTGTGTTAAAATCAGGATTCCCAGATATTAAAATACTTTTGCATTCTTAATCCTGCAGCTGCACCCCTACATGCAAATACCTTCCAGACAATGAGTGCTCATCCTTTTCATGCTGGTCCATACCCTACCATTTCTCCTCTCTGGAAATAAAAATGCTCCACAGGTACTGAAAGACAGTTTGCTAAACAACTATCTCAAGTTGCGTCGAAGTGCAGAAGTGCATGTAGAAATACAGATGAGTAATCCGTCAAAGTATGCCCTAGCCTTTTCATATAATAAAGCAGAAGCAGTTGATCAATTTTCTTGAAGACAACTCTGAATTTTTTATACACAATCACATTACACTACACGGAAAAAAGCAGAAAGGAGGAAAAATATCTTAATAAGGCTGTAATTTTCTTTTGCTACAAGATATGACAATAAGGAGCACCTACTCAGGAATATAAGCAATGTCCTTTCCTATTAACATTTTTAGCGCAGTCTTACCATTATATCCTGGCACTGGTTTTCCTGCCTGTCCAGGGGGAGGTGTTGTAGAGTTTCCCAATCCAATGCAGGAAGCCGTAATTGCAGAACCAGATTCTATTAAGAGAACACACATATCGTCAGTTCAGGTTGGTTTTAGTTCCATTCCATTTACTAGTTCTAAGGGTTTTGATGCTCAGCACATCGAAGTTTTAAAAAATATTCCTACACAAACAATCGAAGATCTAGAATTCACAGAATCACAGAACATGCTGAGTTGGAAGAGACTCTCAGATATCATCGAAGTCCAACTCCTGGCCCTGCACATTACACCCCAGGAATAACACTGTGTGCCTGAAAGCATTGTCCAAGCACTTCTTGAACTCTGTCAGGCTCTGTGTTTTTACTACCCTGGGAAGTCTGTTCCAGTGCCCAACCACCCTCTGGCTGAAGAGCCTTATCCTAATACCCAATCTAAACCTCCCTTGGCTCCGCTTCATGACATTCCCTTGAATCCTGTCATGAGAGGGAAGAGGTTGGTACCTGCCCCTCCACTTCCCCTTGTGAGGAAGCTGGAGGCCACAATGACGTCTCACCTCAGTCTCCTCCAGGCTGAACAGACCAAGTGACCTCAGCTGCTCCTCATACAGCTTCACCTCAAGGCCCTTCACCACCTTTGTAGTGCTTTTTGTTATAGCTTTCCAATAGCTTTATCTTTTTTGTGTTGTGGCACCCAAAACTGCCCCCAGCACTGGAGGTGAGGCTGCCGCAGTGCAGAACAGAGGGGACAATCCCCTCCCTTGGCCAGTTGGTGATGCTGTGCCTGATGCTCCCAGGACAGGGTTGGCCCTCCTGGCTCCAAGGCACTGCTGGCTTGTGTTCAACTTACCACTGACCAGGACCCCGAGTTCTCATTCCATGGCAGTGCTTTCCAGCCTCTTATTCCCCAGCCTGTACACCCAGGGTTGCCCCTTCCCAGGAGCAGAATCCAGCACTTGTCCTTTTTTAACTTTCTTGTCTCATTTCTACTTACTCTGACAACCTCTCTATATTCATTCCAAGTGGCCTGATCCTGCCTCCATCTCCTGTGTATTTCCTGGTCACACTTGACTAATGATAGGAATTCTTAATTCATCCACACAGATCTCTTCTCCCTTTGCTTGATTTCTTGCTCATCAGGATGCATCATTCTTGAGCCTGGAGGAAGCGATTCTTGAATATCAGTCAGTTCCCTTGGAACCTTCTTCACTGCAGGATTTGTTCCCACAGAATTATTTCAAGAAGATCTTTAGAGGTTAAAGTTAGCTCTCCTGAAGTCCATGACTACAGCCCTGTTTCCTCCTTGCCCTCTACTGAATCCCACAATGGTCACTACAGCCAAGGCTGCCCTCCACCTTCACATCTTCAAAAGGCATTACCTATTTGTTAGTATAAAGCTGAGGAGCACACCACTCCTCATGACATCCTCCACTACTTGTGTCACAAAGTTGTCATCAATGCTTTCCAGTAATGCTGACACCTTCCTAATTATCCCCCCAGTTAGACAGCTAGAAATCCTTCCCTCCTCACCTTACTCTCATTCTTAAAATACTTAATTTCATATAACATTTTTATACTACCAAAGATGTTATCATAGAAGAAGAATAACTACTATCAAGTCACATTACAGAGAGTCTAAGATGGAAAAAAAAGCCTAGTTGCTCTTCACTCTTCCCATCTAGGGAAACAATCTCTAGAAATTACTTTGAAATGCTGCTGTAACTCTGAGCCACAGAAAACAAAGTGTAGATGGTTTTAGATATTAGCAGGAACACAAGATGAGACTTTACTTTAAAAACGTGTTATCATTCTGATGATGTCTCAGGTCTCAGGTCACTTGGCCTGGAATTCATAGTCCATGCCACCTAGAAAATAAAGTAGGTTTGTCTCCAGCTGTAGATGTATATGTGCATCTGATCAGTATGTTCAAACCTGTTTTCAGTATGCTTGCATCAGGAAAGTAAAATAATTTTTTACTGTGAATTTTTTCAACCTCCATAGCATTCATCTGCCACTTCAGAGGTTGTTATGTGACTATTCAAGTGCTTAAAGAAGCAAGAACAAGAACAAAAACAAACAAACTCTTGTAGTGTTTCTACAGTAGGTGGTAGTAAGTAGCTGAAAGTTTAGCATTTACAGCACAGCTAAACTAGGACCTAAATACAACTGTGGGACACAGAATGAAAATTATCAACCCTCCATGCTAATAAAGACAAGCAAAAAAAGTTTGCTTTGTTGTTTCCTCATCTTTCCCCATTCCATCTTCTACTTAATGCAAATTCTCTGCATAATCATGGGGGAATCATTTCTTCCGACACACAGAACACCCGTGCTACAGTTACAGCAGTGACACAACATCAAAATTATCTACCATACCCCACCTGTGATCGCACTGAGAAGTTGTAGAAAAAAAATGTATTCAACAGTTTTGGAGCTTTATTTTCTGCATAGTATTTATACTGAAGAATTTTCCTCTTTTACTCGGAACAGAAGGAACAGAGAACTGCAAAAGACAGTAGAATGGAAAGTTTCTTTTTTGACTGTGTTAGAAGAAGTGGTAGCATGGCGAACATGTTGCATATTGCAAAGTGGGAGTTACAAAACATACTGCAACAAATCAGGCAAGAACTATAGTATCCTATCACCAAAACACAGGAATTAGGTTTGCTACTGAGAGACAGGGAACACAGCATCCTGTTAGCCTGATGTACCACTAATATTGGTGTGGACTGGAAATTAACAAGCATTTCTCATCAAGAGTCTCAATCCAAAGATCCTAAGAGTGTTACCAAAATATCAGAAAATCGTATAGCAGTAGTTATGCTAAGGCTTCTTGGCTAGCATTAGGGCACTAGGCCTTGGGAAGGTGGCCTGGGAAGGTGCTGGGTCTGTGGAAACAATAATCAAAGGGATTAGCAAAGCATGAAGAACATGCTGAAAGGGAAAACCGTCTTAAAGATAAAGTTTGAAATATTACTAGGAGGGGGTCTAGTGATGGGGAAAAGTAAATTTTGGTAATTAACCTATAGTTTTAAACAAGACAAGCATGTAGAATTTATTACTTTAGGAGTCTGTTACCTAGTAGATGAATGTTTTTGCTTTGATCAAAGAATTTTTCTGTTTGTCACGTAGTATGATGAAGTAATCTTTGTAAAAAGGTATAAAAACCTGAGTCTTGATGAGGGTCCTTGGGAATCCTGATTTGGGACGTTGGTCCCCAGGACCCCGGGCCCCGAATAAAGCACGACATAAACTGACTCCTTGTTGGTTTGTGTTTTCACTTTGTTTCGGGCAACAAGAGGAGAGGAAGAACTCCTGAAAACTAGTTTGGGTTTGCCTAACTCTCTAGTACACTGCTAATGAAATCAACAGAAATTTGAAAGGAAACTTCATTGTACTAACTTCTCTGGTTTTTTACCTGCTTTTTGGACAACAGTGACTAAGCCTGAATGAAAGTCCATTCATTCTGGAGAATCACAAATTCTAAAACTTTGTGGAAAAGTCTTTACAACTGCTGCTCCTTCTATTGTATTTTCAATTATTAATGGATATATAATTTTCATATTTACCGAGTGTTCTAATCTTTAAGCCACTAAGAATTTTTATATACGTTAAAAAAAAAAAAACAAAATCCACCACCAAAAACCAACGAGGTTTTTGGTACTTGGATCAGATAATAATTCAGAGAGGGAATCCCAAAAGCATCTCCTCTTTGTGTCAGGTTAACTGTTCCTGAATGCTAAAGATTCCCTTTCAATGTAGAATCACAAAGGAGTACTGTCAAAGGACATCAAGTTTTGTGCTGTACATTTCTTGGGAAATCAGCATATAACTTTCTAAGAGGATGCTGGATTGAAATACCGATTTCCCAAACCTATTAGGAAACAACAGCCTCTTTCTAGGACAGCTCTTTTTATCATCAAGAAAACAGTCTGAGTTGAAAGGGGAATTCAATTCAAAATCGTCCTGAAAAGAAATCATCACTGTTCAGAAAAACACAGGATTTTAATTATCAAAGAGATATTTTCCTCAACAATTATGTGTAATACAAATACTGTGTGGCCCTTTATTATAGATTTCCAATAAATAAAGTTGCTTATGAATCTTTGGTTTCAATTAAGGTTAGTTTCTTTACAATTCAAATCAGGATCTATGTGGAGGTTACAAGACTCAGGTCTGCAAAGCTGAAACAGTCTGAAGAAGAATAACACTTGCCAAGGTACATTGTATTCCACCCATCCCTTAAATAAGGTTTCTGCATATACAAACAGAAATCCTTTATCTGACACTCATTTGTTTATAGTTGAAGATACTCTGAAATTAATGCACAGTACCTAGACAGATTTCCAATGCTGAAGACTTTAGAAACTTCCATATTTTTAATGCAAGGAACAGAATAGTAGGCTGCAGTCTCTTTTGCAAACATTTGCACATTAAATGTCCACTCACTAAGCTACCAAGTTAGCTTGCCCTCCAGCTATGGAAGGCTTTTCAGGGACAATCAAATCATAAAACCAATTTACTTTCTGCATAACATCTTATGATGTGCACACAGTTATTTAGAAGACCAATGTTTTATACTGGAAGAACAATGTTTCACTACTAGTCTGGTAAATGTATTCAGCATCTGCTCTGAGTTATAATGAAAACAATATGGTATACCTCTGAGAATAATGAAAAGCACTTCATTGAGACAGAGAAGACAGAGTTACTGAGAGATGGCCTTAAAATCAAGGCTGTTCAAGTGTCTCAAGTTCCTCCTTATGCTTCTTCTTTTCAGGATAAAGGCTAATGTAAAGAAACAGTCCTCAATAATCATAGATGTGATGTTCTTTGTTTTGTCCCACTCTACCAGTGAGTGAGTGATATTATAAATCTATTTCAATGTTACTGAAATATCCAGTATAAATTGGACAGCTAATGAGTAGTCTGATACATGCACTTTTTTTGCACTTGCACCTTGGAAAACAATTCTTATGCCAGAGGTGCTGCTGATCCAGATGCAAAAAGTGCACTCTCCTATGGGTAGCTAGGGGAGTCTGTAAGCATATGCCTGATTTTATTAATCAGAAAGCTTCCACCATCTGCCTTGCAGAAGCTGTGCACTGACAAATTATGCAAAGCAAGAGCTAGTAGCTTTTGCGCTCAAAAATCTCTTGCTCATTCACAGTCAACAGTCAAGTTCAATCAAAATAAACAGTTTTGAAATAACTCAGAACTTTCAAGATGAAAATCTACCACTTATTCTGTGCCACTTACATTCCTGATACATTATAATTTCTAGACCATGTCTCACATTCCCCAACATAACAGACTGCCATGCTGCTGAAATATTGGCTTTTTTGGTAGGAAATACTTAGGCAAAACACACTGCATTTTGACATTAATATCTGAGGTTGTGCCCATGCTAAGAGGGCAATGTAAAGCTGCCTGCTTTGAATTTCTTAGGATGCAATGGAGGGACACTAAAAGCATATAAAAGAGGTAGGAAGTTCTTATGCAGTAGGAGAAGGAAAGAAGAAAGAGGAGCAATTGTCATACATTGCCATATTAATGAATGCAATAAATATAATCCACAAAATTCTCACTGTGGCTGTGCTGTTTTGAGCCATTCTTCTGGCAAGGCTGTCACTTTTGTTGTGAGGAATTAAAGGAATTACTACATCAGAAGACTGCACTGATAAAATGGAAAGGAGGGTCTCTGAAACGGGAAAGCTTAGGCAGCAACTCATTACAAATCCATTCACATCACAAGAATGTACTTCTGAAGAGAGTCCTTCCATATGGTCCCTCCACACAGTGCTCATTTTAATTATGCCAGAAAGGCATAATGAATGAATGAAGAATTCAGTAAAGTTACAGCAAAATGCTTTCTAGTATGGCAACAACTACTGGGCATTCTGGAACAGAAAATGACAGCACCAGATGAATAACAGGACTCAAAATCTGCTTCCTTAAAATAAAACCAAATCTAACACATCACAGAAATAGTATGCAGTGGCAATGTCCTAAAGATTCAGGGGCTAGGCCATCAAGTGTTCATCCAGACCTCGTTTCCTTCATCCTTCAGCATACAACTGTGCAGAGCAAAGAAGTCAGTTTCCCAGTCAGTCCTTTATCGTTAAAAGCCAAGAAAGCTTCTAACTGCAGTAGCAGTAAGTAGCCTCACTCACAGCTTTGATTTAGCACTGTTAACCCTGACAAATTGTGTATAAATAGTCATGTTGCAGATTGGTAGCCCATGCACCAGTTCAGTCTCATGCTTACTGATGTTGGAAGAAAATTTCAGATAATTGCTTTAGCCTCCCTACAGTACAGCTCAGCCATGCCTTCAGCAAGGCATCAGAAGTATTAATTGTCTAAATTTGCCAAGCTGCTTTCTTCACTGTTTCCCTGGAAGAGATCTACACCAGCATGGTGCATAACAAGAAATAATATTAAATGTGTTAAAAGCCCAAGCACACATGGCTGATGCTGAGTATTTAAGTACAAACAACAAACAATCTCATGCTGATTATCCACCAACACTAAAACAAGGAGATGACACTTGGCCACTATCATCCCAGAGCACTAAAGGGCACAGATAAGGAGAGGTTGGATAATTCAAATACAACTTGATGTGTGATGCTTCCAAAAAAATTCACAGCACTGCTGCACCCCCATTGTTAGTATATATTGCTATGCCATGATTTTTACCAGATTCTAAGAGTAAAGGCTAGTGAAAATTACTTTCAGAGCTATGATAATTATATTCTGAAATTCTCCATCCACGTTGCTCATTTCCTCTTCATTTTATTTAAGCAATACATTTAGCATGGCACTACAGCAAAATATAACAAAAAACTGTAAGGATCCACAAGAAGACACCAAGGACTGAAGAACCTGAAGAACTGTAAATTCTTAAGGATACCCTAATTCAGCTTTATCAAGTGTCAGAAAGAAGTATTAAATTAAATCCAGTGCATACATAAAACACAATTTGATTAGATTAAAGAGAGTCTGTCATCCTAATGATAAAAGGGTTTGCTGGCTAGTAGCAAAAACTTCAAAAACTCTTTTATGCATTGCTTGGTATTTCATTTCACTCCTTGCTTCTGAGGACTGTGATGTGCAGCAGAAAAATTCTTAAAAACTGACTGTAATTATAATTAATTTTTCCTCCATTTGACTGCATTCTTAATTTTTCCAGTGCGAATTAAGCACATGCAGCATCAACACAATAAACATCAGGAGCATACAGAATAATAAAATATGGTAAGTGAGTAGCAGGGGTCTACCTTAGGAAAAACCTCAGGAAGTAACCAATTTTAGGCAAGCCATGCAAGTTTGGTGATTTGTAATCAAGATTTTCACACCTGCCTTACAAGGAGTTTTTCAACTCCTTACAAACTTACAAACTTCCATAAAGCTAAGGTAAAGAATACACAATACACAACTGGAAAGAATTTCAGTTAAGACTCTCTTGCTGATACGAAATTTAGAGAGACTCTCACATCTAAAGCATGACCTTGTCCATAAGGCTGCTTACAATTTAGGTTACATTCATTTGGCAGAAGATCAGAAGAATTTGTTATCTTAAGGTGGCTTGAAAATGTGTTTTTCATCCAACTAGCACTCTATAAAACAGAACATAAAACCTCTAGAAGTTAACTCTAAGCCTCAAGAAAAAACAACAGTTTTTCACCTATCCTTCACAAACAAGTAAAATTAAATTCAATCTTTCTCACTTGGTTAAACTGTACACAGAACTTTAAAAAAGCTCTTCTTAACTGCCTAATTTCTCTACTCAGAAGCTGTAAAGTAGAAACTTCACTCAAAAACATGGAAAAGAGATATAAATAGAAAATGAAGCAATATTTTTTTAAAATATGACTAAGATTCATGGATGTATGAGAAAAAAAAAGATGACAAAATAAGCTAAAGGTATTTGAAAAGCTGCAGTGTATTTCTGAAAACAGAAATCCACTTTGTTTATAAAGTAATGCTTTTTCTGGAAGTGCCTGCATTTCCATGCTTATTCTTAGAATTGAAGGTCAGAAGAATAACCAGCAATTCTTTAAGTATTTTCTAAATGTTTTAAAGCACTTGTATTCATCTATTACCATAAATACATATTACAGTTGTGAAGGCCAAATACTTCTAATATAACAGTTCTAATTCAATTCATTTATTTGAAAACAAAATCAACCCTCAAATCCATTAAAATTCATCCAAGGCTCACTTTCACAATTATCCAACCACAGAATGTACTCACAAACTGTGGGGCTTGGTATTATACATATACACAAGGTCTCTAAAGATTTCAAAGCACATTTAAATGAAATCTCCAAAATAAATATACAAAATACAACTGCAAGGAAGGTCCAACTAGTTTAATTAAGGGTTTGTGGCTCATGACAAATACTAAAACCAAAGCAGAAAATAATTGGTTATCACTAACCGGCAAGCCAGTAATAAAGCACCAGAAGTTTACGTATTTATTTTGTAAGTACACAAGGGTCCTTTGCCTCCAAATATTAAATATGCCATTATAATGTACATCTTATAAGTTGCCTATACCAAAATGACAGCCAAGATTAGAGAACAGAAAGCTTTTTGGCTAGATTTGGACGATGTCAGATGACATGCTTGAAGATGCATTAAGTCAGGCAATGCATCAAATTATATTTTCAGACAAAATAAATTCCAAGTTATTTTCATCCTACTGTGACATCATAACGGATACATGATGAAATACTAAGAAATAAATGGAGAATTTTAAAAACAATTATACATGTCAGTGCTAACTCTTTACTGTTAAATTGTTTTGAGGAATCTTAATACCTTGCATGCATCGTACACTGACAAGACGGAAAAAACAGGTAAAATTATTTCTGTCCAATTCAAGTATCTTTATCAGGATCTAGTATCTTAGATACACACTCTTTCTACCCTTACTCTGAGCAACATAAAAAAGTAGTTGCCATGTGACAAAAAAAGAGATCAACAACCTGTAAAATCTTCCCACTCATACAAACTGGAGGTGCTGTCACAGCTCATCTCCTTCAGAGAGGTGAGACTGCACCATTCTATTTTAACATATCCATTCCTAAATGTGTCCCCTCACCTTCTTCATTTGCCTAAATGCAAACTAAATATTCAGCGCACACTAAATACTGGCTCACTAAACATGGCTCAACTTCATAACTTAAGACTGCTTTACAGTTCTTTTATTTTCAATCATATAAACTGTATCAATGAATTTTTAAGGAGAAAAACATTTATACTTCATCCATATTAATGTATGTCCCTGACTGCATGTGGAAAGACAATCAGAAAAGATTAAGATTAATAAGCACTGAGAAACTGAAGTCAAATGGGAACAGAAAAGCTTAATACACACTTTTTATCAGTTCTAAATTAGAAAATGAGGCAGTCTAGCAGTGGAACAGCTAATAATGAATTTGTATCAACACAGAGCAGGAGCTGACCAGTGGGGAAAAAACAGAGTATAGCCATGAGGAAAAGAGAACCTTCACAGAAATGTGAAGTACAGAGATGCATGCCTTTTTTTTTTTTTTTTTTTTTTTTATTAGAAGGACATAGTAGATTTACTGTCTCAACCATGCTCAAATTGCAATAAATTCCATAAATAAAAATAGATTTTTTTTTTTTCAAGCCACAACAGTCCTGGTCTGTTGGGTTTTTTCAAGCCACAACAGTCCTGGTCTGTTGTCCATGTCCACAACATGCTGGACCCAGCACTGGGGACATTTCCCAAAATGCATTAACAACTGAAAGCCATGTGAAATGCACATTTGAAACAACACTCAAACAAAAAAATGTTTTTGGAAAAAAGACACTTTATGAAATGTGAAAGACAGGAAAAGCACTGAATGCCAAAATAAACCTATGAAGCTGTAATGATCCATTCAAACCAAAAACACCCTAGAGAATATATATATAATCCAGACATACCTGCATCAATGTCCAAGAATGAGAAAGCTATGCAGAACTGAAAAGTCAGTCTCTGCATTGGCAAAGCCCATGGCCACTAAAATACCTCTTCCTCTCTCTCCTTCAATAAGGGCAGCCAAAAACCTATTTGAATTGGATGTCCTAAGATGACATTGAAGGAATGATGAGCTACTGTTACTAATGATACACAGTCCACATGTAATTACTAAACAGCAAACAATGGCTGAAACAATCTATATTTTTCATACCTTTAAAGGGCAGAATGCAAGTCTTCTGTGAGAGACATGAAAAATGTCATGAATGCCTGATACAAATTCAGATATTCAGTAAATAATGCTCCAAGGACTCAGTAAATCAGGGCTGCAGAGCAGCAGAAGTTTCTGCCAAGTAATTCCCACTTCTGTAGAACTGTTTGCAGGTTATCAGCTTGAACTAAAAAAATATGATCCGAGTCTTGACAGGATGCACACATCTTTAAAAAGCATGAACTGTGTCCACTGAGGCACCTGAAAACCTAAACCAGTTGCCTGAACTTCAGAAGAAATTTGTTTCATCTCTTTGATTTCAACTTTAGATTCCTGGTCCCTGTAACTCCAGAACTGAATTTCTGACGCTCCAAAAAAAAAAAGTCAAGAATTGACTCTTTGTTCCATATTAAACAGCCATCCTTTCTTTAGTTTACCCTTCCCATTGCCTTTGGGTCTGAGAATTTCATGACATTGAACAAAATCACTGGATTGATCTGCAGTTTTGAATGGGGCAAAGTGGAAGGTGACTGAAGAACAAAACGTGGAATCCAACTGACAAAAGAGAGATGGAGGTCTACCCTGAAAATGTAATTCACCTAAAGAACAGTTCTTTAGTGCAAACCTGAAAAGATTAGCTGACAATTCAGTTGCAAAATCCATCTTTCCAGATACTTATATGAAGGAGATTTTGCACAATGTTGCCAAGGCAACACAATGGAAACTGAAGTCTGGGGACCACGTCGTGCTGCTTGGAGATCACATTAATAAACTCTTTCCCATACATGCTTTTCTCAGAAGTAGTCCAACGAAATATATTCATCTGAGTACATTTACCCATGATACATATTTTTTTCACTGAATTCAATGATACATTTGCATTGTTTATATAGTCCTCATAAAATATCTGTATAGCTATTATTAAACCACTATGTTTAATTACCTAATAACAGTATGTCCTAATAAAAATATTACCAACACAGAATTTGCATTTTTTAGAGGTAAAACATAGATAAAGAAAAGGAATAATTTTAAAAGTGATAGACTACGTTATTAATTATATAACAGAACTTGGAGAATTCCTACCAGAAAATTTTATCACACTGTCTCAGAATACCCAGCACAATGTGTACATAATATAACCTTCTTTGTCAGCAGCCATAATCTATCAAATACCATTTGATTTTTGTCCTAATGCCTGTTGCAGACACCTACTCCTTACCGGATAAGGGAGCCTATTTCCATGAAAACAGAAAATGTACACATTGTTCCATAGTTTTGCCTGCAAGTGAGCTGATACACAGGAAATAGTAGATAACTCCAGTTGGAACCTACTACACTTGTATACTCTGTAACTTTCATTTCCATAGAACACAACTAAAAAGGTCAATGGAAACATGTCTCTTGACTGAGATTTTATGCAAGTCATATTTTATCACTGAATTTTCAGATCTCTTTCATCTGAATTTTCCTATACATCCTCAAAGACAGAGTCTCAAAATGTTTTTCTTTAAAAATATCAAGAAGAAAAAAACTCTTCATATCCTACACTTATTTTCAAGAAATGGAAATCTGACTGTCTTCTAAAAATGTTAAAAGTGATGTGGCAGAGTTTCATTTTTTAGCTAACATGAAAACAGCTGAAGGTGTTTAACACAAACTTTCAGAGCCTTCTGCTTCCACAGCTCATCACAACCTCCTGGCTCTTTCCCTTTTTTTTTTTTTTATCTAGAACTCAAAGCTAGCTCCAAAATCCAAGTAAGCCAAACTAATATTTCTTTTTCTATTGAGGCCCCTCCCTCAGAGTGAAGGTAGTCACATAGCAGATACAACCCAAACAAACACTTTTTAGGCTACTTCAAATAAATTTGGCAAGGCTCCTTGTAATTTCATTACCTGGAATACTAAAACAGAGCAACTATATCATTGCCTTAAAACATAACTACACAGAGAGAGAGAGAAAACAAGCCCCAAATGTGCATTCCAGTACCCTTTCAGGAAAAAAACCCCCACAAAACGTATGTAATTAAGACCAGAAAAAGTCTCTCTCATAAAAAAAAAAAAAAATCTGATACTGAATTTAAGGCTCCTGGATAGCTTGGGGCAGGATACTTTTCTTTCTCTATTTAATGTCTACAAGACATTTATGTCTTTCTCTATTTAATGTCTGCAAGACATAACTGTACTTACTTCACAGGGGTGTCAAAAGTATTAATACTTGTGTTTGCACAACAACTTTGAAGACGAAAATTGCTATTGAAGTGCTAAGTGTCAATTTGTGTCAATAAGCAAAAACTTAACACCTGCACAAACCCAAATAAAACTCTTCTCTCTCCAGGTACAGCTGAGCATAGGATCAGAGAATAACATTCTTTCATCCCTTGCCGTATCTCCAAAGAAAACAGCAAGTTCTTCCCAGTCCTTACTGCTGGAAATCCTCCTTGCCACTCATTGATCCTGTGACTTACATTTCACAGTTTGTAAGATGTGCTTACAATACCTGTAACACAAACATTAATATTTAAAATGAGTGTTATTGGTGAACATGTAATGACACAAAGTAGTTTAAAGCAATCAGCTTTTCCAGGTGTAGCTGCTTTGAAGTCACTTAATGGGAGCTTTCTTCTGTTTCAAAGCACTGTTTCAATTCACAGTGATTTCAAATACAATGTATAAATCTTTCAAGAACAAATGAAAGAAATCCACATTTTTTTGTCCATACCAGTTTATTTCTAAGTTATATATATAGCAAAGGGGCCAAGAGCTTTGAAGACATCTTAGAAAGCGTGAACAAAGAAGTGGCTAACACTGCTATTTTATAATATTTTTGTCAGCCTTTTACTTCCCTTAACTCATACTCATTTCCATCTCCAAATAATGACTCAAGTCACTTCTCACCTCTACAAAACTCATCTTTTTCTTACCTTCCTCAGTCATTAACAAAGGAATAGAAATTACCCCATTAAGCAAGAAACACTATTTACCCAGACACTTCTCCTCCTCCATCTTCTGCTTTAGCCTCAGCTGAAAGAGCCAACAGAACTGCCTAATTAAGATCTACAGTTTTCAGGCAAAATTAAGATGCCAGAATTTTTCAGAGTTTTGCAATGCTCTTGTTGTTTTGGAAGAATGCAGATAAGTAACAGCTTAGGGAATAAGTACCAATTTGTCAGACTAGCAAAGGTCAAAAGCATTTTTATATGTAGAAACTTTCAATCTGAGGTATAACAAAACAGCAATTTATAAGTTCAGCTGCAATTAAATAACCAAAAAAAATCATTTTGTTATAAAAAAGATGCATTTTAAAAACTTACTAGTTCTACATAGCCTAGCTAATAGTCTCAACTTCCTCCCGACAGAAGTGATTGGGGTTTTTTACTGTGTTTTTAGTGTGCCACTTTTTTATTTTGGAGATAGTTCAGAAAATTGTTATTTCTGAATCTGTGGGTCCTTATTCTGTCATCAGTCACTAACCTTGCCTACTTCTAATGAAGTAAACATCCACTTATCTACACTGTAAATTATTTTACATTCAGTACATACACCTTTAACCTCATCTACTGAAATTCAATACTGTTTGGTTGAAATGGCTTTTCCAGCACAGAAATCCACTTTCAACGTTTTGACAAACTGACAGACAAGGATGAATGTGAGCGAACTCCTTATTTTTTCACAGTTAATGGGATATATTTTGTATTGTGGTAAAGAGGTGAGTGAAGAGCAGAAGGGAAGACTGCTTTCACCTGTGGCAATGGCTGCTGTGCTCCAGGACCCAGAGTCCTGGTGGATGACAAGGTGACCATGAGCCTACTACAGTGCCCTTATGGCCAGGAGGGCCAGTGGCACCCTGGGGTGCACAGGGAAGAATGTGACCAGAAGGGTGAAGGAGGTGATCTTGCCCCTCTGCTCAGCCCTAGTGAGCCCACATCTGGAGTCTTGTGTGCAATTCTCCTTAGTTCAATAAAGACAAGGAGCTGCTGGAAAGGGTCCAAGTAGCAAGTCCTACCAGGAAACCTGCTCCAGCATTGGCTCCTCTCTACATGGATCTATAGATCCCTGATCTAGCATGGGCCTCCCACAGGGTCAAAACTTCCTCTCAGGCACCCACTTGCTATGGCCTGGGTCTCTTTCATGGGCTGCAGGTGGATTCTCTACATCCCCATCAGCTGCAGGGGCACAGCTGCCTCACTATGGGCTGCAGGAGAATCTCAGCTCTGGCACCTGGAGCACCTCCTCCCCCACCTTCTCCACTGACCTTGGTGTCTGCAGAGCTGTTTCTCTCACATGTTCTCACACCACTCTTCTGTGGCCACAATTACAATTCTACAATAACTTTATTTTTTTCATTTTTGAGTATGTTATCACATATTACCATGTTACCACCATTTCTAATCGGCCCAGCCATGACCAGCAGCACATCCATCTTTGGAGCTGCCAGGGACTGGCCCTGCCAGACATGAAGGAAGCTTCAGGAAGCTTCTCACAGAAGGCACCCCTGTGGCCCTTCTTGGGCAGCATCCAATATTTATACACATTGAAGAAGTGAGAAGTGTTAGCCAGACTTCTCAGTGGTGCCCACTGACAGAACAAGAGGCAACAGGCACAAACTAAAACCAGGATATTCCATCTGAGCTCAAAAATTTTTGTGTTTATTGTGAGGGCAGTCAAACATTGGCACAGGATGGCCAGAGTGGT